>NW_027222406.1:0-1200000 GCF_014235925.2 Colletotrichum truncatum | reverse complement strand
GGCGTGGTAGCCTGGTCTTGTTGTTTCTCCCTCCAGTCATGCGAGTAGGCAAGCGTCGACGGTGATGTTTCTATTCTTGTTTCCCTTGATAATAAACACCGCGTCGGCGTCAAGACCCCTCCGGCCCTGCTGGCGGCCGGAGCCCCGCGGCAGCGAGCGGGACGACGAAGTCGATGAGGTCAAGTGAAAGGCTGGTAGGCAATCTCAGCAGCCGCCAGGCACGCACCGGAGACAGGGCAAGGCGGCCGAAGGTTCTGCGACCCGATCTCACTCCCGCATGCGCCGTGCAACGATTCCCAGATGAATGGCTGCGAGGTCAAGGCAAGTAAAAGCTATTTCTGGCCCATGTCGAGTTCGGAGGGGTGGAGAGGGGTGTGAGTGTGCATGTGTGGCCTGGCCTAAGAGGTGGGACGGGAAGACGGGGCCAGACATTGGAAGAGGTAGAAACCACGTCGGTCGACGTCCATGTCGTGGTATGAGTACATCCATGGTAGAGTAGTGTAGGTAGGAGCGAGCAGTAGCGAGGAAAGGAGGTGTGGTGTGGTGTGTGGATGGTGGATGGTGGATGGTGAAGGGGCCACTTTGTGACGAGCAGAGCGAGCGCCCCACCAGAGGTCATGGAATGAATCTGAGGGAGCCAATCACCATCCTGAAGAGCTCTTAGCGCTTGCAGGGCCAGCTCTTCAGGACACTGATTGGCTGTTGCGGCTTAAGCTTAGGCGGAATCCACCCAGGGTCCTATTCTGAAACTGCACACTACGGCATCAGTCAGCGTGCCCGACTGGGCGGCATCTGGGCCTCCAGGGCCTCACTTGACGAGACCTGCTTCTTACGTCTTTCTTTTCCACACCTTGGCTGATTACGATCCATAGGGTGGTGACCACTCTATCTTACTGGTCAGATAGGACCATGATATGACGAATGACGGGCAATCAAAGTCCTAGCGTCGAGGGCAGGGGACACACTAGACTGGATCGTGACTTTTTTTTCTTCTTTTCTTCTTTTCCAACGGATGGCCTTGCTCCTCCACGCGAGAAATGCTCCGTCGGTGGTTTGTTTGGTGGGGATGAACCCATTTGGCCGCATTCCTCAGGCGTTACGCTTTGTCTCTGGTTGTGCCCACACAAATGCCATGTCGACAGGGACAGTGAGAAAAAAAAAGACAAAAATATGGACATCTACGTCGAGGTGCGTCGTTGAGGGTCCGAGTCGTCAGCGATCACAGGAGTCGTGAGAGCGCCGTGTTTTAGACCTCTTTGGGATGGACGGGTCAGTCAGTGACCAGCTTCCCGTCCTCCCAACATCTTATGACGGCCGAAAATAGCAGCAACATGTTGTTGAATGCCTCGCAGAGCTCGCCGATTAATTCGTAGACGCCCTCCCTTCTCTCCCAGGTCGTGTACATGAATAAGACAGCCCAGCTTGGGAAGCTGGCCCTTGCGTTGTCCACTTTGCGGTACGGGTTCCGGCCGAACTTCCTTACCTCATCCTCGTCAATGCATTCTCTTTCCATGGCGGAAGTCTCATGATGCCGTCCCCGCGGGACAGGATGCGCCTGTCAGGAGGAAAATGATCGTCGATAATTCTTCGAGAGTTTCCCGTAGCCCCTCTATTGTTTGCCGCTACCTGCACAACCGCACAAGACGGTAAACATTTAAGATTACGGAGGGGCTCTGCAGATGGTATCATGGTAGCAAGCAGACGGGTCGAATTCCTCTTTTGGAAATGTCTCCGTTCACATTGCCTGTTGAGTGCAAATCAGTCCTAGTCCGGGAGCGTGAACCGTGGATGCTATCGCCCTGATGGGCATTTAAAGCCGCAGTGATGATGGAGGGTATCTTCGAGTCGAGTCTACCGCAAAGAGTGATGGGCGACGGCATTTCCCATTCTTGCACATGATGTCCGGCCGTGCGGAGGATGGACAGCGGTCAACGTGAACCTTCACAACCTGCCCGGACGCACTGAACACGGGCAGGGAAGCGGGACGATCAAGCGTGGTGGAGGATATCTGCTCATCATCTTCTCTCTCGCTTCTTTTCTCTCTCTAGTGTATCTCTCTTCTCACGAGACGAATGTAGCCCCGGCCCTTGACATGGACAAAGCGTGTGTGGGCTTGCCTTGCCTGGACATGCCACCACCACAACCATCATCCTCGCTCATGCCGACCACGACGACGAACTGGACGGGGCATGGTGGGTGTTCGGGCTCGAGGCTGACGACTTGCAGTTGGCATCTGCTGGCTGGGAGTTTCAGAAAGCTTGGGGTAGCGTGCGTCGTATTCTGGCAGGGTGATCAAACAGCCACAACCATGGTCCATGGACAACGTCCAGTCCGCGAATGCCCCCACTGCTCAAAAACGCCGGTTTGCCGTCTTGTTGATGTCCTTGAAGGTTAATGCTTGAGGTCACGTACCTTGCATCGAGGCACAGCGCTGCCGTCCGAGGTTCGGCCGTCGCCCCCATTTCGAAGTCGTGATGCCGACCCATGAGCAGGCCCTCCATCCTTGACAACCATTTCCGCGATGTACATTTTTCTTGTCTTTCCCTTTCCTCCCCTCCGCAACAGGTCTGGGTGGACCGTTGGATCTGTTGAATAATTAAAGCGTTGCCTTTGTGGGATAAGGTGCATGATGAGTCGCAGTACCGTATTCTTGTTTTTTCTGGGTGCCGGGCAAATGTTGGTTTAATCCCCGAGAGGCCCACTCCGTCTAGGTCATATCCGTACTGCGTTGCAAGCGAGGACGGTGTTCCGTAAGACCACGGTTACCGTCATGTCAAAAGCCCTGACCGGATCGGATGGGAAGAGTTCGCAAACGGCATGGCTTTAGAGCCCGAATTCTCCACATCACCGAAATAGTCCTTAGTCAGTTTATTGACAGGGTATGATTCAAGCAGACCCGTTGCGTTGACAGAGACGAGGGGAGGCAAGTGGACATGTCGAAATGGTTCATGAAGGCAAAGGGATACGTGCGCGAGCAAATAGTTAGGCATTGAATTTGCTATGATTGGGAGCCTAACGGTTGTAAGCAAGCGCCACGATAGAGTGTATTGTAGAGAGCGCAGGAAGAAGCAAAAAAACAACAACAGCACAAAAACAAACCCAGGAACAGGCTCCAAAGTACGGAATGATCTGCATGAAAGTCGAGGAGGGGACGGGCGCCAGCGACCCTGCAAGACATGGCCTGTTGGCCTGTGGATTTTGACGAGATGTTGTCCAAAAGGTTTGTTGATGGCATCCGGTCCCGATTGGTGTAAGACCGTCCAATGGGTCCTGGGGGTCCAGATGCACAGCCTACCTTTACCGAATGCTTCTTTGGACAAAAATTCGTGGCTCCTGGCAGCTAATCATCTCGTGTCGAGTGTCGAGGACGATGCCCCTCGCTGTACGTGGTATAGTGTGTGGACGACCTGGGCGCAGTACATCAAAACTTGACAAAAGCAAGTCACTCACAGCTGGTAAACTTGGATACGGTGAGCAGGCGATTGGTGAAAGAAAGAGGGGTGTGCTCAGAGGATGTGGAGGGCAGTGGACGTAGCTTTGGGAAATAGGGCGTGCTGGAAGCGGATTAGCGCTGAGATTTAGCTGGCCAGGCTATTTTCTGAAGCAATGCACCAGCCTTGTTTCACATTTTACAGGGCACTTCCCGCGACTGTAGCAGAATATTAAGGTACGTACCGGAGCTCTTCTGCAGGACATCGACAGAAACGGAAGGCCTAAACTCTAAGGCAGCGAGACCGAATACTTACCTCATCGCAGCTGCCAGCCAGTAAGAGAGTTTCCAGGCAAGCTTTGACCAGGTATGTTTCGTTATGCCTTCTCTTTCCCAGGGCTGTCTCTGTCTTCAAGGGGCTTTTTGGGCTTTCTGTGTGAAAGTGATGCGGTTGTCATCATTACTTTCTCTTCTTTCTTATTCGGATTGCTCGCGCAGCGAGTACCGCGCCGGGCCGCGCAACACACCATCTCATCCCAAACAACGACACGCGCGATTCCTGACCGGTGGGGCCATTGGCCTATCTTCAGCTTACCTGAGCTCTTACTACTCCAGGCGCGAACCCGGCTTAAACGTAGCGGCCACGCGCGGTCTTGGGGGGAAATTTGCTGACATATCTACCCGGCTGGCCGTGTACTCCGGGAATCCGATGCCTCGCTGAGATATGGGTTAAGATGAGGAAAGGAAAAAAAGAGTGCGGCGTTTCT
This sequence comes from Colletotrichum truncatum, assembly GCF_014235925.2. Taxonomy (NCBI): domain Eukaryota; kingdom Fungi; phylum Ascomycota; class Sordariomycetes; order Glomerellales; family Glomerellaceae; genus Colletotrichum; species Colletotrichum truncatum. The sequence goes on along the minus strand of NW_027222406.1, from coordinate 1,195,803 downwards.
GAATGCAATCTGACGATGGCTCATTTTGCGGGAGTAGCGCCTGCTGCTTGTCTTAGCCTTATCAATCTCCTTTGTCTTTCTCACAGTCAGACAAGCACGGTTGCAGCCCACTATCCAAGTGCAGTTGCAAGGCTGGCAGGAACATTTAAGACAGCCCTGAGTAAGAAAGTAGCTAGCTATGTCTGAAGCTTTTGCGACATCACGCCAACGGCTGGGGCTCCTTTCAACGGTCCCTTTCCGCCAGAGTCAGAAACGATCTGTCGACCGCGGCCTGAGCGGTTTAGCTGATAGGCAGCTGACAACTGGCAAACACTGCAAGCGGCCGTCGCTCAATCCTTCCCTCCCAAGTGACACAATGGGGGGTACCACCTTCCACACTTCTACTTCGTAGATACGATACTACAGATACCACTAACCGGTTCTGGGTTCATTGACTGTTACCGTGACCATCTCCCACGTCGATCTTCAGGGACTCGGACCTGCATCGCAGCTCAGCTGATAAACAACAGTGTTGCATCGGAAGCTGCCCTTTTTGCTATCTTCCTCTGGTCTTTCAGGGGTTATTACACGAGCCTCTTGTTGAGATGACCGGCTGAACTTCTTCAGCACCCTTTGTTGAGCAATCGACGCTTGTCAGGAAAGGGAGCCTGTCCGACATGAGTTTTTTATTTTATTTTTTATTCCCCGGAGAGGGGAGCCACGTTGTTGCACAGGCCTTCAATGACACTGCCCACTGACACCGACAGCCACAAGATGTCCGTCGCGACTTGTTGCAGATTTTGTACCTTTTGCGTCTGCGTCTGCGTCTGCATACTCAACGGCCTGCTACTGCAAGTTGTGATGATGGACTGGGACATTTTAGCCGTGGCGTGGTGGTGGCCGTCAATGGGAGGGGGCTTGTCGACCCTCTCGTCCGAGCAGCACATGTCGACGACGATGCCCCTTCAGAAGACAGCTCGTTAGTGCCTCTTGTCTCATCAAACTATGAGTGTGCTCGGACTGAGCGAACCCTCATCGTCGGTGTCGTCGTTGACCGTTACGCCGCTGCATCTCGTCTCTGCAGGTGCTCAGGAGAAGGTAATCTTACCCAATGACATAATGGCAGCGATGTGTCAACTATTGCAGCACGCGGCAGCCATCACCGCATTCCGGGAGGGAAAAAGGGTCAAGTTACGCCGTGGAGTTGCCCCCAAAAACAAGCGACATTGCAATGTGGAGATTATTGCCAATTCTCCTCACTCGTGATGACCTGCACGATGAATACTGGGGGGGTGAGAGATGCGTTGCATTACCATTGCGTGTGTCCAACAGCCTGGTCAAACCTTCTTTTTCTTTCCCTGCCCACTTTATTACTTCTCCCTCGCTTCTCGTGGTTGTCATCAAATGGTACTCATTAAGAGAGTCCAATGCGGTCGTTGAGCAAAAAAGAGACACCGCTCCGGAACCTTGGGCTGTAGAACGGCTATCTACACGTAGGGAACCGGCCGGCCCCTTCTCTTCGCACCCCTGCAAGGACTTGGGCTGCCCCAGTTTGCGGAAGACGGCGGAGAGTTTGCGAGATGCGATGACTTGTCTCGCCGCCATGCTTTCAGCACACCCGGCAAAAAAAAAAAATCCTTGTGCATAAAATATGTCAATACCGGTAAACGTGGGCAGGCACCATTTTCAAAGTTTCGACAACGCCCTGGCCTCTGCCCCTTCTTTCCCAAAGGAGCCAACTGCCTGGTCTCTTCCATCAAACTCTCCGCTGTCTCCGGTGAAGCCTCACTTATCATCCTGTCGGCTTTGCAGAAAGGGTAAAAAAAAGTATCCACATGGCTTGCCCCTTCTGGTAGTTGCATCGCCATTGTTGCCAGCCAGCTGGGTTCGTTCATGACCAAACAACAAACAAAACGGGCTACAATGCAGACGGGGCCCGTTGCTGAGCCCGAGACCTTGAGTAGGTGTTGGGGGTGGCGCAGGCGAACACTGTTCTTGGACATGAACGGGCATGGGAGACGGGGGAGCTCGTCATCATGATCCAAAATAAAATCCATCCCGCAGTCAAGTGAAGCTGTTCGCCCTTGCCATATAGCACGAACAAGCCTGTCTATGTTGACTCTGTCGGCGGGGTGTGGTTGTTTGACCGAGGGCTATTGCATAGCTTACAGCGGGCGACGGTCCCATGTAAACTGTACGTACCGCCACGCCATCTTCTCTTCCCTAAACGTGTAAGTCGGTGTGAATACGACCAACGTCTGGTTTGTTCTTATCACGGAAGGGGCACACCACGGACCTTGTCAATAGCAGAACATGGGGAGATATTCTTGGTAAGGACATCACGGGCAGGTCTACTCAGCAGAGTACTATATTCCGTAGCTGGGCGTCACATTTCTGTCCTTCTTTAGGAAAACCGAGAGGGATGCTTGCCCTGACGGTACCTTCCCCCCCCAAAGAGGTGAGCCATGGGTACTTGTTGTAGTTGTTTTTGTTGTTCTCCTTGAGGTTCAGCATGAACCAGGCGATTCAGGCCACGTCGAGAACCAAGCACCCAATCAGCGGCCTGAGACTGGCGACCAAAGGCACGTCTGTCTCATCAACCGCCAGACGCCCCCAAAGAGCCCAAGCATCTTTAACGGGATCACAACAGCTAATCAAAGGGACACTTGCAACAACGGTCACTCTTAAACGGAAGAAAGAGGAAGGATGGTGGAAGACAAGTGGCAGAGACAAGTGGCAGAGACAAGCCTACGTAGGTAGAGCAGAAGAGACAGGACACATGCAATTCGGACGTTGTTGTATCCGCAACTCCAGCACCGCCAAGGACGCTGGGGAAGTCCAGAGGCGGGCAGCCGGGTGAGGAGGGAGGCAGACAGAAGGTGTGCGCAGGCAGAAAAAAAATTATGGGCATGATGACGGCGGAGGGTGGTCAGGGCAGATTCCTCCCACGCATAGAAGGGGGGGAAAAGAGATCTGCCCAAAACCCCCGTTAGCCGTCTTTTTCCAGAGCATATCAGTAGAACACACACACACCCCTGGCCTATCCCAAAATCCCCCAGTCTATTCGATTCCGTATGCCATGGCACACCCCGGCGCCGCTACTTTCGTTATCCATGCCTACGCACTTTCCACAATGTAATTTTTTTTTCTTCGACCCTTGGGCAACTCTCAGCAGGAAAGAGAGAGAAAGAGAGGGGGAGAAGGAGAAAAAGAGTGTAAGAGAGGGTTCATCCATACACACCCCTCCTTATTCGAGCACGGGTGGATAGGGAGCAAGGACCACCCCCTAAGGCCGATAGCACGAGATTCCTCAGATTTGTTGATTTCGATTTCCTTTGGGGCCAAATTTACGTTCAATGGGCTGGCTCTCTATTCCTCCCTCTGCCAAGCTAAAGAAGCTCCAAGGTTGCGTGGCTACGCCAAACCCCCACAAATTCTTCCTTCTGTTCGAATGATGAACAGATATTCCCCGGGAACGAAATGACATCTCCCCTGGAAACTATCGAGATTAGGTCTGGCGCCGTTTAACCTTTTGGTGTAAACCTGCGGGCGATGGGAATGGGCACCAGACGGGGTCCCGTTGGGAGGATCTACTGCTAGACATCTCGGGGGGTTAAAAAAGCGCATATTAATCCCGAGAAGCAGTGGAGATGGGCCTTTCTCGAAAGGGCCTGGCCATTCCCTCAAAACTGAGGAGCCGTGCCGTTCTGGAGGAAGGCTGGAGGAAGAAAAGAAAAAAAGAAAAGAAAAAAACCAGAGCATTGTCCTTCTTGTCTCTCTTCATCCCTGAGCGAAAGGAAGACCCCATTCTTTTTCTCCGTTCGATGGTTCAGGGACCAGCCATTATTACCGCAGAACGTCCAGAACGAAAAGAACTGGAGCTGTACGGATCCGCCTTCCTCGCCTCCTAGCGCTGTGTGTGCGAGATGTGTGGGCTGCTGTGGCACTGTGGATGCTGGACTGACCCACACCACCCAGTGGGAATGCCCTGACAGAACAGAGCGGGCAATGGCAAGGTTGTCAGTGACAATGACATGCAAAGTCCACTGCCGTGGCTGTCTGTAGGGAGAGGGGGGGTAGGGGGAGGAGGGAACGGCGACGCAGGGACTTTCACTGACTTGGAGAGGAGATTCAGCACCACAAGTGCGCCACCGTCACGTCAATGGCATTGGGTAAAATTTGGGGGGGTGCGGCGACAGTAGAGTAAGCAAGTAAAACGAACGGAGGCGCGCGCGAGAGACAGTCTGACTGATGATGCTGCTGCTGCTGCTGCTTCTGATGATGCTAACTGACTTGTGGGCTCTTGTGGGCTTTTCTCGGTCTTGCAAAACAATGACTGAGCGACGAACGAGAATGACTTTACCCTTTCTACCGAGGTGCAGACAGGCTCAGGCAAGGGGGGAAAGGAAAATGGACGAGCGGGAGCCAGTGTCAGTCAATGTCAGTCAGTGATTTAGAGGGTCTCGCCGCTGCTCAGTTCAGCCTTGCTGCTTTGCGGTGCTTCTGGCTCGGCTTCTTTGCAGTAGTGAGCAGCAGCATCTATCTCTGTGACGGGCATAATTGTTGTTGGGATCTGTTGTCGTCGGTCGTTGACCGGCTTCTGCTTTGCCATGCTTTGCCATGCTTTTGCTTGCTGCCTGCCGGAGATGCAGATACACCTTCCTTCTCATAATGCGATATCCTAGCCCAACTCAACTCAATTCCCAAGGGTAAATGAGGTACATGCGTCCAGCACCAAAGTCCGTAGGGAATTGGAAGTACCTTCCACACTGAACGTATGTCTTTGCCTTTTGTTATTTACCCATTACGCTTTTCTTGTCCAGATGCCCCGTGCGCTAAGACCATCACTCATGAGGGTTAGACAGGTACGGGGGAAGAGGGCAAAAATGCAGTGAACCCATCGGCCCCTGTTCCTGACTTGTTTTTTTTTTTTATGTTTAAACTGGGGCAAGCAAGATCAGAAGTGAGAGAGGATGTGTGGCAGGGCATGAGCCAGAGCAAGAGCAAGAGCAGACTGAGAGTAAAGAAAGAAAGGAAAGAAAGGTGGTGGATGAGGCTAGTTCCATGTCCGGCCAATCGGCGATCCACACTTGCACACCCCTGGATCCCCAGTCGGTACTTCCGCGCCCTTTCCCCCTTCTCCGTGGGTGGTGCCTCCCCCCTTCTTCCCTTGGTCGTCAACTTCCTTCCCCCGTGCCCCCCATCGTGCCTGCGCAAGTAGAACAGGAACAGGAACAGGAACAGGAACAGGAACAGGAAGGAAAGAAAGGGAACAGGGCTGGCCCCAGGCACACAGCGCAGGCACAGGGCACGTCGTTCCCACATGCTCGTCTAGGCCCCACTGCTAGCGACAAAGTACCATCCCGCGGTGCCACAGGTGGCATTGGTACGCTTGATACCATCAGCGCCGTTCGGCATCAAGGTGACTAGTAGTAGCCTTGGTTGACCAGCATCAGCACCAAGCATCAAGCAAGCCTGCACCAGTGGTCCAGGGCCACAAGCACTGCTACGGTGCTCTCCACATCACTGCTCCTCCTCCTCCTCCTCCTCCTCCTCCAGAAGAACTCCACCCCGACTTGACCCTCTTGCCGCCACGCCCGGCAGAGAGACATAGAGGCCGACAGACAGCCACATACACACATACACACACAAACACACACACACTCTCAAGCTCTAGCGTTGTGGTCATCCACAATATTTCCACGCCATTAAAAAAAAAAAACCCACAACCATAACCACGCTTGTTCGCGTTTCTCATCTCGCACGCGAACTGAGAGCCCTAAAGCTGATCTCGTCTGTACGGGAACCTACTCTGCTTGTGGTAAGTCAAGGCTATATTGGCTGGTCGGATATTGCCTAGACGTTGGCCTAGACTGTCTATTGCCCTATACTGCGGCCGTCTTATACCGTAGATTGCCATATTGGATGGAGAGACAGACATTACAGCGTGTCTTGTAAATGAGTTTCCAACACTATCAAATCGGCTTGGTGGAAATGTACCCTTATTTTCAATGTTTTTTTTTTTATTTCCCTTCCTCCCATTCCGTCTTGGGTACGAGAAGTACGGATCTAAACGACATCATTGCCATTGTTCTTGCCGCAGACCCCTGTTCATCAACGCAAGACTTATAAGACACATGGGCAAGGCAGAAAAGGGCAATGCGCCAGCATAACTGACGCTGAGATGCCTTTGCCTACATCACCGGCTACCGCGTCTCCTTCCCCTTCCAGTTTCCAGTTGCCGCTATTTGAGCCCCGTTGTCTCTCATTCTTTCTGCGCAAAAAGGAGAATGAGAGAGAGAGAGCGTGTGTGTGTACCTCTGTGTGTGTGTGTGTGTGCCCCGTGTGTATGTGCGCTCGCGCTGTCCTGTCCTGTCTCTCGCTCTCATTCTCCTTGCCCACGTCCACCATGCCCTGGACCTGGACCTGGACCAGGACGACGTCGTACCTAGTCTCTCCCGTCTTTCTCTCATCCTCCACAAAATACCCATCCACCACTATCCACCGACACCCCTGTCCACCCAATCCCATTCCCACATCCGAACCAGGTCCCGACCCAGTTTTCCCACCACCCTCCAAGGTACCTCTGCCTTTGCTGCCAACCCACTTGTCTTCCTTTCCTTACGCGGTAGTAGTACCTAACCTCCTTACCCGACCCGACCCTGGGTGGAGGAACCAAGCCCAGGTACCTTGGGACTGGTCTGGCAGCGGGAGAGACTGAGTGCGTAGTGTGTGTGTGTCCATGTACCTCCTCAACCTACTACCTTACTATGCAGTACCCACGATGGCGTCTCCTCCTTCTCCTCCTTCTCCCTCCCCAAATCACACACCCCCCCTCCCCTTCCTTTTTCCTTAAACACCTCCCCCCGGTGCGACTCTCTCGCGCTCTCATCCTTTACTACCTACCCCCTCGTCGCCAAAACCTGCGGTCCAGTCTCTGTGCCCTCGCTCGCCCATCCCGCTGCCACCACCCATTTGGTTCACTCCCACCAACGAGTGACCACGCCCACGCGCTGCGACCTTGCCATAGTACTGCTGCTGTCGTTGCCTTTCCTCTCGCGCTCGACCTATTCCTTCCCTTCCTCCCTTCCTCACCCCATCTAAAATCATTAAACCCCCAGACCGTCCTCCCATTCCCGAACTCTTCTGATATCTCTTCTTACAAGATTCTTCTTTTCTTCCATCTCTCTTTTTTATTCTCTCTCCACTTCCCTCTCCCTTCTTCCCTTTCTCCTCGTCGGAGCCGCACATACCTCCCACCCCTTCCCATCTCAACAGGACTGACCACCCCCCCCGGAGGCATATCATCCCTCCCATCGACACATCAGACACTGCTTGTCGCACGCTTGTCCATCATCGCGAATCGACGCGCGCCAGCAAAACCACCACTCTGTTTTAGTCACTTCCAGTTCCTGCGGGGTTCTTCGTCGAGCTTTTCCCTATTGTTTTGCCATTGACGCAACTGTTCGTTATCCTCGACGGCCCTTAATTGATTCGACCCCGTGTTTCCTCTACTGAGACCCGTGGCCGACATCCAACCAAAAACCGCCATCAACAACTCGCCACAGCAGCCTTGAAGGTCTACGCCTGTGTCGAATAACCCATCATTCGCTTGAAGTCGAGTTTGGGTCGTGCTGGTCAACAGTGTGCCAAAAAGTTATTTCCTCCGGGCTGGACTCGAATTTACATCTCACTAAAAAAGAAATCATCAAAATCCAATAACACAAATCCCACCAGGGCAGCGCCTGACAACTTTTGCGATTCCTCGCAAATAAAACCAACATTTTCTTTGATTATCATCGTCGACGGTAGTCTGCCGAACTGATTCACATCCCACGCGAACTCGCTCTCGATCCGGTCAGACGCGACCGACACTCGTCGTCACAAACTTCACACACATCCTAAACAGCCTTCAGGATGTACTCACAACACGCAGCCGCGGGCATGGCCCCCCAAAAACCAGAGACCTTTATGCTGAGCACCGAGGCCCAGCAAGCGCTTCCTCACGACGCTCAGGTTGCTCTGCAACAGGTTGATAACCGTAAGTTGACACCGACAAGGACACGCAGAGTCTTGTTGCCGACTGACACCGTCTCAGTGAAATACTTCCTCATCTCTGCTCCCGTCGACTGGCAGCCCGACCAGTACATCCGCAGATTCCTCCTCCCCACAGGCGAATATGTCTCCTGCGTGCTATGGAACAACCTCTTCCACATCTCCGGCACTGACATCGTCAGGTGTCTGTCCTTCAGATTCCAGGCCTTCGGCCGCCCAGTGAAGAACTCCAAGAAGTTCGAGGAGGGTATCTTCTCCGACCTGAGAAACCTGAAGTCCGGAACCGATGCCTCGCTCGAGGAGCCCAAGAGCCCCTTCCTTGACTTCCTCTACAAGAACAACTGCATCCGAACGCAAAAGAAGCAGAAGGTCTTTTACTGGTACAGCGTACCCCACGACAGACTGTTCCTCGACGCTCTGGAGCGTGACCTCAAGCGAGAAAAGATGGGCCAGGAAGCCACCACTGTCGCCGTCAGCGAGCCCGCTCTGTCCTTCCAGTACGACTCGTCGCAGTCGCTCTACGAGCAGCTCACCAAGGCCCAGCAGGCCAACTCGTCCTCTTTCAACGCCCAGCAGGTGACTTTCTCCCAGTCCCAGTCCACTTCTCCCGTCATGAGGGCCATGGACTCAATGCCTCCCCCGCAGATGATCCCCCAATCGGTGGCCCCCATGGCGGATGGCATGGACGCGATGGTGCCTTACGGAGCGATGGGCATGCCCCAGCCGATGCCTCAGCAGCAGATGGTCAAGAGAGAGCCTGATTTCGGCCGCGTCCAGTACAACCAGAACGGCGTTCCCCTTACTCAGGGTCACCAGAGACACGCTTCGATGCCCGCCTACGGCCTCGAGTATTCCCCCGCTCCTTCCTTCGTCTCCTCTCAGTACGAGGACTACAGCAACCGAGGAATCTCCTTTGAGCCCATCACCCCCCCTCAGCAGGCTCTCGGCATGGCCGCAGAGCCCGCATACATCGCCAACGAGGAGACCGGCCTGTACACGGCCATTCCCGACCACATGGGCGGCAACGTCAACGGTCTCAATGGCATGATGCAGCTCCCCCCCTCCAACCTGGCCGGACCTCAATTCTCCCGAGCCTACGGCGCTAACAATGTCTACTCGGTGATTGAGGGATCCCCGACCTACAAGCAGAGGAGACGCCGTTCCTCCATCCCGCCCTCGATGTCGGCTATCGCCGCTGCGACCGCCCAAGCTCAGGCTCAGGCCGCGGCGCAGCAGCAGCAACACCAGCAGCACCAGCATCAGCACCAGCACAGACCCTCGGATCTCCGGCGGTCGGTCTCTGCATCCGTCGGCCCCGTCGCTGAGGGCGACGAGTCTGCGAACAACTCCCCACCTGGCCTTGCCTACAGCAGCTCCGCCATGTCCATGGTAAGCCAGCAGCACAAGGAGATGCTGGAGATGTCCCGACATGGCACCCCGCTGTCCACTGTCGAGGGCAGCCCAGCACTCAACCCCATGTCCCTTCAGCAGCAAGACTTTTCCCACCTCACCAATGACGACTTGTCGGGTGAGGGTTCTATGAACGGCGCGCCGCGGCCCGGTATGCAGGGCCCCAACGGCGTCGTTCGCAGAGCCCGCTCCGCAACCGTCATGGAACTTGGACCCTACCCCCAAAAGTCCCACTCCTGCCCCATCCCCACGTGTGGCCGCCTCTTCAAGCGTCTCGAGCACCTCAAGCGGTAAGAACCAAATCTTATTTTTCATTTGTCGACTCACCAAAACGACCTGCCTGAAATCTAACCAAAACCTCCAGACACGTGAGAACACATACACAAGAAAGACCCTACATCTGCCCTTATTGTAGCAAGGCATTCTCCAGATCAGACAACCTAGCACAGTATGCCCCAACTTTCCTTGATATCATTTCCTTTGTCGTTTCCTTTGTCAGAAGAAGATGTAAAGAAGAGTGTGGAACAAAAACCCCAAGCGATCAAACCAACGTCCAAGCCACGACACAACACCATCATTATCGCAGCCACCAACGTGGGGAAGAGAGATTTGATGGCGGAACATGGACTGACTTGAATGCTTTTACAGACACAAGCGTACTCATGATCGTGGTGAGAACGGCGAGGCCGCCCTCAACTACTCGGGCGAGGAGGAGGAAGAGTACTCTGGCGAGGACCAGCTCGGTTCTCTCGAGGAGGCTTCCCCCACTTCTGAGAACGCCTACGTCACGGCCTCCCTCAACGGCGTCGCCAACAGCTCGTCGACGCCCACATCGGCCGGTATGGCGCCGTCGGCGTCTTACAACAGCTTGCAGACGCTCAGCATGCCGATGACTATTAGCCAGCCGGCAGTGAACGCGAGCGCCATTATGTGAGACGGCACGTTTTTGAGCTTTTTGGCTCTCATTACGACTGGAGTTACGTTTCCTTCGACACGGTGTTACTTAGAGAGGGCGGCATGGCTATGACTACGGTTCGGAAAGGGTCTGGGACTTTTCTTTTTATTATCATTTCTTCATTCCGTCCAGATATGGATTTTTTCGGCACGCGCTAGCGACTGGACATTTTGCTCCTTTGGCTCCGGGCGATTTTTTCATCTTACCGTATGTTTTTTTTCAACGTGTTCAGCATCGAAGTCTGGCCTTTGGTCCCAGACAAAACTAAAAAGGAAACTCGCACACATAGACACGTATCGAGAGACCGGGAAGATCTCGAGGTGCGTCATGTTGTTGTTGTTGTTGCTGTTTGTTGTTGTTGTACCCATGGAAAAAAGGGAATTTCATGCATGAGCTCAGGGTCGAGATGCGAAGAAGAGAAACGACTCGCACATGTATATATAGTTTGTTTCTTTTCTTTTGCGCTGGAGAGGCATGGTTGAGGAGAAGCAAACTTGGCCATATGGTCAAATGATACCAGGGTTGGGAGGAGAGACCTGTGTCGGGGCTCATGAGAGGACCGGCCAGGCATGTCACGAAGCAGAAGCAGTCTTGAATGCTGATATATGTTGACCACTTGACCTTATTGTGTACGCTTGTGACATGTTTAAGTGATAGGTAACTGCATTCTTGCCCCGGTGGTCAGTTTAATAAAGACACATGCAAAGTTAACGTGAGGGACCTTGAATGTCTGGCCGGCCCCTGCCGAAGCCATGCCCAATTTATTACCGGTCAAGTCAGAGACTACACGTCTTGACGTACCGCGTATAGCAAGCAGTCCTAAATAGCCATCATGACAATGCCGTGCAGTCAGTAGTAAAACTTTTCTCTTTTTTTTTTAAACGCCCCCAAAACCATGACATTAAGCCGCGGCAACCAGTTGTCAAATCACCTTCTCCCACGACCACGACCACCGCCACCGCGACCACCCCTCATCCCCCCGCGCCCGCCACTCCCGGGACCCTCGATACTACGGATATCCCTCTCGCTCAGCTTCAACTCGGCGCCCTTCATCCGCCCGACGGCAGGCCCGTCGACGCCCCTGTCGGCCCTGGCCCTCTTGGCCTTCTTGGGCGCCGCCTCGCGCTCGAGCACGATGCCGTTCTCCTTGGCCTGCCTCCTCCTCTTGGTCTCCCTGTCTGCGGCGGCGGCGTTGATGCCCTTGCGGAACGCCATTGGCATCTTCTCCTGCTTGAAGAGGCTCTTTACGCCCGGCGCGAGGTTCTGCGCGCGCAGGTCCAGTTGGCGCTGGCGCAGTCTGCCTTCCGAAAAGGTCTTTGAGGCGGCCGTCGGGTTCGAGAAGGGCGTTATCGTGTGTCGCGATAGCAGGTGCGATTCGGAGAGGAGGCGCTGCAGCGCGAGGTCGTTTGCGAGCATTGACTTGTCGTTTTCGTCGTCCGAGCCGGCGTCCCCTGGGAGTGTGATTGGTGTTGGTTTAGGGTCTGTTTGGGAGGGGGGTTTCGAGGACTGTTTGTTGAAATTTGTTAGAAATGTCATTGTCTTTTTGGTGTTTAGGGACGAGGGAGAGGAGAAGGGTGTGTACGTACCATGAAGGCTTTGAGCTCGCGTTTGCTCATGCTTGATACCGGGAGCGGCTTGTTGCTGCTGTGATCCACGACCTCGACGACTGGAGTATCGTCCTCGTCTTCTCCGGAGTCGTCCTCTGTGTTTTTCACCCTCGTCAGCATACCCTTTCCTTCGCCATTGAATGTTGAACAATTGACGTACCGTCCCCAGATAACCCATCCCATTCCTCACCGGCCTCCTCGCCGTCCGCACCGACGTCCTCATCCGGGTCCTCATCTTCATCTCCGTCCGTATCATCTTCATCTTCTTCCTCCTCTTCCTCATCCTCGTCGTCGTCACTCTCGACCACGACCTTGGCCTTCTTGGTCTTCCGTTTCGTCTCAGGAAGAGGCTTAAACGCGGCCTCGAAATGCCGTCTGAAAATATCCTGAGCGTCCGCAATCGCCGAATCGTCCTTCTTCTGCTCGTCCTCCTTCACAGCCTTCTTCTTGGCTGCGACTGATGTCGCGGCGGGTTTCCTGCTCGTGATCTTGCCACTCTTTTTCGTCGCCGACGTAGTTGCCTTTGCGCTGGACGGTGCCTTGCGTTTCCCTAATACCGAAGCCATTTCGAGATTATCTGTACCGGTATTCGACGTTTGTCAAAGTGCGAAATCGTGTCGTCGCGGAGATACCGTTCTCAAATCGAAGTGGTCAAAAACACTAAAGACGCTGTTTTACAATTGCGCAGGGTCGGATTACCTCCCGCCAGAAATTTTAGCGGGTGCCCCTCCCCGTTCAATACGTAGCCTCGCCGCTGTGGCTGGGTCCTTCGCTCTAACTGGTCGAAGCGGCTTGGGTGGGGGGTTAGGTACATAGTAGACCCCTTCAGCCTTGGTGGGGATCCCCAAACCAGCAGCTCTCTTATTACTTACTCTATGTCAGTCGCTCCATTTTCACCTAAACTTCGGCCGGTCGTGAAAATCGTGGATCCAGTATAAAAAAAAAAAAAACCCCCGGACCACTGTCAAGTTGACATGAAAATCACTAGACATGAGATGGAAGATCGCACGAGTGGACAGACGAAGGGAAAAAAAAAAAAATTCATAGCACAACAAAACACACCCAAAAAGACAGTCAGATAGACAACCTGCAGGCCATGGTCTTTCCAAAAATCTCATTCGCGCCAAGAATAACTTACGTCCAATTGTGACTTTTGGTTTGTATACTGGATGAAACGAACAACTACAGACGAGGGGGGTGGGACAAGAGAATGCCCGTGGTGTGCTACAATAAAATTAAGGAAATCACAAACACTCCCCCCCCCCCCTTTTAATACGCATTGCGCAGAAGCGCCGAGCTGCGCGCCAATAGAGAGCACCGAGGTCTCACCCGGGCGGGAGGGAAAAAAAAAGAAGAAACGAAAATAACACCAGACTATACAGCTTTGACAAACACTGCTTGCTATCCATCCCGGGAAACCCCCCCCGTTTTCATCGCGTCTTTTTTCCGCTCTTCTTACGCCCCTCCCCCTTAAATCACACGTCGGGCAGCAGCAGCAGCAGCAAGGGCGGGCGGGCTTAAGACCGCGCGGCTTCGAGCTCCAGCTCCAGTTGCCTGATCCTCTCGCTCTGGTCTTGAGATCCGCCCGCATTCACCTTGCGCTTCAGGCCCTCCACCTCGGCCGACAGTTGGCTAATCTTGTCGTTCTGCTTGCCGATGAGCTTGGTCTGCTGCTCCAGCATCTGTCTGATCTGGTCCAATGAGGACTCGATATGGCTAGACGAGCCGGGGGAGGTGGCGGACTGCTTAACCGGGGACGGTTGCGACGTGCTGGCGGGGGACTTGAGGGCGGGAGAGGAGGCCTTGATGGGGGAGGGGATCTTGGCCGGCTCGACACGGGCGGGGGCCGCCGCCGGGACGGCAGAGCGCTGAGCTGGTCTTTGCACCTCCTCGAAGCTGGAGTTGTCGTCCAAGTCTTCCTCCTCGGCCGGCTCGTCGTCCTTGAACTTGGATGCCATGTTGGACATGGAAACATGCTGGTCCTTCATCGAGGGAGGAGGCGAGCGCGAGACCGGTGCGGGCTCCGGCGCAGGCGCGGGTGCGGATGCGGGCTTGGGAGCGGGCTTGGCCGCCGGCGTAGGAGCGGAGGCGATCGTCGCGGGCTTGTACTCGGCGGCCACTTCTTTGGGGGCGGTACCTTCATACACGCTCTCAAGGTCGATCTTGTTGGGGATACCATCCTTGCCCTCGAGCCACTCCTTGGCGCTGACGGCAGGCTTAAGGCCGGTAGCAGGGGGGAAGATATCGGACTGGAAGGTTTCGGCTCTACGGGGGACGGTGAAGGAAATAGGCTCGATGTAGGAGTCGTTGACTGTCTTGTAGGCGCGCATGATCTCATTCTCGTGAACCTGGCTGCTGTTAGACCCTGTGCAATGACTACGAGGCCGCGACGACTCACGTTAATACCACGTCTGGGAACAAAGGCGATGCCTCTTTGGGGCTCCGCGGACTTGTACTCGCTCAGGAACTCGAACTTGTCATTCTCGTACTCGAAGTAACGAATGTTGCCGTCACTAAGAAGCGTGTGTCAGCATGGTACCGGCATCAGAGAACCGTGTAAACCTACCCCTTTCCAGCAAGGTACAGGCAGTTAGATCCGTCATCTGTCAACAGTCAGCATTCGTATCCCACCGGGACCTCCGACGACATTACTAACCCCAGAAGGGCATGCAAACACCCGAGATCGAGTCCAGCATGGTAAAGCCCCCAATGGGCTCGCTGCGGCCGGGCTCCCACAGAGCGATTTGGCGCTCGCTCATTCTCGAGAAACCGGTCGTGGCGAAGCGGTTGTGCTCGCCCATCCACACAGCTCTGCTGTTCTTGGCGCCGGGATGGCCGGGGGCCTCGTGGACGGGCTTCTCCTGGCGCACATCCCACACGCGGATCTTCTTGTCGCGAGAAGTGGTCACCAGCAGCGAGCCGCTGGCGTTCCAAGAAAGACTCTGCACGATATCATTGTGCTTCAGGGTATGGGTGGAAGAGCCGGTGCCAATGTCCCAGAGCTTGATCGTGAAGTCGCCGGACGCGGACGCGAGGATGTTCTCGGCGGCGGGGTTGAAGAGGACCTGTCCGACCTTTCTGTACGACGCTAAATGTCAGTAATTGTTGTTGAAGAAAAGAGGGTGGCGGCGCAACGGACCTCGAGTGGCCAGTGAGCCTGCCGACAGGGGAGACATCGGCGGGCTCTTCGGCATCCGTGTAGAGAGTGAAGTTCTCGGGAACCTCCCAGATGAAGACTTTACCGTCCTCAGAACCGGACGCAATGATGCGGTCGTTGAAGGGGTTCCTGGCACGTGAGCCGTCAGTATGTCGCGTGCGCTTGGCAGGAGGTATGGTATGGGGGGGAAAGCGGTCGCGGGATTGGCGTACCAGTCGGTATCCAAGACGGTGGCGGTATGGCCTCGAAACAGCGGGATCTGGTCGGGAAGCTTTCCCTTCTCGCCCAGGGGAATGACGGCGAAAGCGCCGCCGCCGCCAGCTTCCCAATTGACCGAAAGGTATTCGGGGTTGGCCTAGTAGTAGAGTGAATTGCGTCGTCAGCTTCCTCTCTCTCTCTCTCTCTCCCCTGGATCTCGGCCCATCGGCGTCTCCAGCAGAAGGGGGGCGGCAAAGGGGAGAAAAAAACCAAAAAAGAACACATACCTTTACCAAATTGGTATCCCAGGCATTTCTGCTAATGTGAAGGTTGTCGTAGCAGAATTCCTTACGGGTCGGCTTTCCAAAGACGTGTCCTGGACGAGGTTTTGGGCGTCAGCAGTCAGCTTTCCCCCCCAGCGCAAAGCGCCGGCATGCGACAAGGAGAACTCACGATACTTCGACGCTCGCACAAAGCGGCCCGCCATAAGGAATGATGTATGATGTCAAAGAGAAATAAAATTTATCTGGGACGGAGGAGGAGGGAAGCGGACATGCGGATGATATTCAATGCTGTGTACGAAAGGCAACAAAGCCCAGCGACTCGAATTTGGTGATCCAAAAGGGGAGGATTCAATATAATGGATAGCTAAGAGCTGTTGGCGGGCCCTCCTGCCCCCCCCAAGTGACGAACCCAGCGGCCAGATGAGTGTGGTGCTTCTGGTCCCATCGGTACCTCGTCTTAGGTACCCTTCCCGCCTGCTGCAATTCAGGTCGGGTAGCGAGCATCAATCTAACTGCTCTGATGGGTACGTACCCACTTCACCTTCTGAAGACGGTACTACTGGACATTACGTATGGATACCTTTGGTGAAACTCCCCCGGCCAGCTGCGCCCCCGTGGCTCCCCTCCTTCAGCAGGAATCGTGATGGAGCAAGGGTCCAGCCAAGTTTATGCACATCACAGCTGCACGTGATACTTTTCCTCACCGAGGTGAGCATGACAGATGCCAACTACACATCACAAACAAACATGTTGACAATCCAAGATGCTTGAATGAAAAAAAAAAAAAAAATGAAAATTGAAAAAAACCTCCCATTTTTGTACAATATCATACGTACACCTAACGGGATACCCGACTCTAGAATGATGCTTCTTCGAGACCGTGTACGAATCTAAACAACAGCTCTCAACAATCTCCGGAACTTCCTCCTTGCTTGCCATCAAACCAATGCCTAAACGCCATCCTAGCTGCCAAATTATTAAACATTGGGCGAGGGCGCGCGATGCAGACACAAGCCATTTTTTGTAAGAAAAAGAGCGGACAAGACACATGACCATCCGATCACGAACACCTGGTCCAAGAGAATCATAGATCATGCCGTGTCTCCCGTTTCTTCGTCCTCCCCATTTCGTGCCAGTCGTTGCCAAATCATAAGAAATAAGAAAAGGAAAAAAAAAAAAAAAAAAGGAAAGGAAAGGGTATCGTTTTAGTTGAAAGTGCTCTTGGTCCGCGAGTGCACCCGCCGGCCCTCGGCGCGGCGTCGCAGCGCCTCCTCCCGCTTGAGGACAAGCTCGCACCATTTGCCCTTGTGGCGAGATCCGCTGCCGTCGTCATCTGCGCCGCCATCCCCGCGGCCAACGACATCGGTGAGTGCTTGCATCCAGCCTTCTTTGTCCTCAGCCGTGTCGGCGTAGAAGTCAATAAGTTCGCCGTTGTTGAAACGGATGCGGAAGCCTTCTTCGACGAACATGTAACCTTCTTCTTCTTCGGCGAAGGCGGATCTCCGGCGTCGGCCGTTCTTGCCGGTAGTCTCCCTCTCGGTCAACGCGCGACGGTCATCAATCAAGCGCTTGGCGTTGGTCAGGTTAATGGTGGCACGAGGTTGGCGGGTAGCCTCGTGGTAAGCGGTCAGCTTGGTGCCAACGAGCTTGAAGTAGCGGCGACGCCAGTACTGCAAGTGAAGTCAGTAAGAGTATTCAGGATAAAAAGACATGGATGTACGTACCGGGCAATCGCCACCCTGTTGGCTCAAGTGACCCTCCCAGTTCTTAGCAAGGCGCTCTTCAGCGGCCTTGATCTCCCGGATGCATGAGTTCATGCTCTTGGGCATGTCCTCGTCAGTTGCACCCTTGGGACGGGGGACGAAAAGGAGCTGAAGCTCCAGCTTTCCAATCTTGTACGGAGCGCGGCGAACAACAGCCGTGTTGCCACGCTTGCTCTTGACGCTGGAGGCGAAAGCAGCCTCTTCCGTTGCCCACTCATTGAAGCAGGCAACGTCAACAACGTAAGGACGACCGTAGCAGCGAGACTCGTGCTCCTTGAGGCAGACATAGGAGCGAGCGAAGCTGCCGTCTTCGGCCGCGAGAGGAGACAGCAGGTCCCAGGCGGTGGGAGCGACCTTCATCTGTCTCGCCTGGGCCTCACGTTGCTGTGCGGCCAGTCTCTCCTCTTCCTCACGGGCGCGCAACTCCATCTCCTTGCGCTTCTTGGGCGACGCAAACACCCTGCTAAAGGTGGACGTCTTGGGCTTGGGGGCCTTGGTGGGAGATTGCACAACAACCTTCTTCGGGATTGGCTTTTCCAGCTTGACGTTGAGAGTAAGCTGGAATTCCAGGTCATTAGGCACAACGAGCTCAAACTCTTGTCCGATGGGAGCGTTGCGCGCAAGCTCCAGCCAGGCAGTTGTCACACAGTGGACACCATTGTCAAGCGTCAAACTAAACCAGGTACGGTCATCTGAGAAGCATTAGCATCTTCTTGGGGTTGTTTCATTGCAGAAAAGCAACTTACTTCGGGGGATGGGGAGGTCCAGGTCCTTGACGCCCAGCACCTTGACGAAGAGTCTGCCGCGCTCGCCACTCTCCTCGGTCGCCAGCTCTGGGTTCAAGTCCTCTTCAGCTAATGGGTTCAATGTGTGCGCGTTGCTCTCTTGTCCAGGCAGGGGTGGCACTGGCCCGCTAGTGTTGGCACGACGACGAATGCTCTTCTGTCTGGGTCTGCCGTTCCAGGGCTCGACGATCCATGACTGGGGGCGATCCGTCTTAATGGGGGAGTTGCCGGCCGATCGTGTCTTCCACATGTCATCTGACTCCTTGTCGCTGGCGGTGACAAGCTTGGTATTCTGACGCATAAGGTATCCGCGCTGAGTTCGAGATTCAATGTTAGCGTTCTGTGATTCAGTTTCTGCTGTTATGATTTTGCGACTGAGTGTGGTCGGCCTGGACGCTTGTCCATCGGCGCTGCCACTCGCAATATGAGAGGCTTCACAAACTTGTTGGGAAAAAACAACCTTTTGTTGTTCGATGACACGGTCAAAGTCTTGGTCGAGGCTGAGACCAAAGTCAAGATCCAGAGTAAGACTGCGCTTCTTCAAGCTTGGGTGACGCTGCATAAGCTCCTCGTCACCAATGTCGGGCGCTCCGGAGAGATCTCTCGAGAGTCTGTTGCGGTGGCGCTCGGGAATAGGAGGGATGTCGGGCACCTCGCGACTAACTTGACGCCGAGCTTCCCTCATGGCAATGATGTCGGATGGGGTGTTGGACGGCCTGGTCTTGAGCTTAGAGCCAGAGGCCTTGATTGTTGCCTGGCGCTCAGGGATAGCTGGCGACTCGAGGGGCTCTTCAGGGATGGCAGGGATGGGCTCCTCGAACATCTCTGATTCTTCTTCTTCTTCTTCTTCTGAGTCCTCAATCGGACGGTGAATGACGGACTCGGGAGTACCGGGTTCATCGTCGTATTCATCCTCCGGTTCTCCCCAGCCAGAACCATCGTACAAAGTTGTGGAGGTCTGCTGGATAGGGGTGGTGGGACGCAGCTGAGATTGGAGGTCGGTCATCTTGGGTGGAGGCTGAAGGTCTTCAAGGTCCTGTGGGGTAGGCTCAGGAGGCGGCGGCAGCATAAACGACTGCAGGCCCTTGGAAAACTCATTATCCTTGCCTCCATCCTTCATCTCAGGCAAAGTAGACTTCAGGTCGGCAGGAGAATCTGTGAACTTCTCTTTGGGCTCAGGTTCGGGAGTCGCCTCCACCTGAGGCTCAGCAGCCTGTGCGGGCTCTGGCGTTGGTTCCTTGGCAGGAATTTCAGTTGGAGACCCAATGGGAGTCTCTGTGGGTGAACTGCTCCCTGTCTTGTCAGACTTGAGCTCCAGAGGCCTTATCTCGGAGCCCATGTCGAAAGACTGGAAGGCAGCTTGTTGGGGGCTGGCAGCGCGGGGCGTCAGGATATGCTCGTCGACCTGAGTGACCTCAGGCACACGAGCCGGTCCATCGGAATAATGGCTCGCGGAGTCGGACTCATTCTCGTCCAAATCGGACCGAGCATAGAAGTCCGTGATGGAGTCAGTCTCGGCATCTGTGTCTTCGTCGCGATGGATGATGACACTGCCTTCCTCTTCTTCTTCATCTTCTAAATCGGATATTTCATCATCATCCAAAATGGAGTCTTCCGTTGAAGGAATAGGGACATCAGGATCAAGAGGCAGAGGGAGGCGACGCTCAGGGATTCCTCTTTCAGGGCTGGAGCTGGGCACAGGAGAGGAGAAGTAATCACCCTGCTGTGTGTTTCCCTCGGTGTTGGCACGGCGGAGGATTGACTCGCGGGAGATGCGTTCCGGCAGCTCATAATCCTCAAGAGCGGAGATGTCACCAACGGCATCGTCTTCCTCATCAGCCTCGAGCATGCTCGACTCGGCGGTCTCGGTCTCAGATGAGGGACTCTGGAACCTGTCGCGCTGCGCACCACGTCGCATACGACGCTCTCTCTGCTGCTCGCTGGCAGACTTGTGGTCGTCTGACAGCATCATAAGCTTCAGGCGCTCCTCGAGAGTCATCTTGCCATTGCCAATGCTTTGGATCTCCGATTTGCTCGAAGCAGCCGGCGGTGGGGAAGGCAGGCTGCGATGGGCGCCCAGCATTCTCTCGGCAGTCGCCGATAGGCCGGGCGACGATCGAGAGTCACGGCGGGTGAGCGAGCCACCCATGCCGGGAAGAGGTGGCAGAGGGCGATGATCCGAAGTGGAGGAGTCGGATCGGACATGCTCCGGTCTACCGAGTGGGCCAGGCTGGGACTCGGGCATGGGGCTACTCTCAAAGGGATCATCCATGCGCTCCGCAGATTGTCTCCAGTCATCGGGGCCCACGACAGGCGTCTTGTCCGTATCTTCGAGGGAAGCATCAAAGCTGTCCTCTCCAATGTCGTGATCACCCAGGTGGTAGTGCTCGTCATCGTCGTCCTCGTCATCCATGGATTCGAAGCTGCCTTCGCGGGAGTTGGATCCGATGGAGGAGATGTCTGGTGTGGCCATTTCATACTCGTTGATTTGAGGGGGAGCAGCGTCGAAGGTGACGCTCTTTGCGTGGCGGTGCAGAGACTTGCCAGAAGGAAGCTCACGGTCGTCGAAAGACGTGTCAGCCGACCAGGTACCGGTTTCGGGGTCGAAGCTGTTCTTGAAGTTGCTTCTAGAGAGCGAAGACTTCATGGGAGAGGTCGGCTCCTTGCCTGGGCTCTTTGGGGGGCTGGAGGGGTTGGCCTGCATTGAGGCGGTAGAGGCCTTGGACGGACTTGTAGCGGGGCTGTAGATGGGGATGCTTGATTTGCTGCTGTTGTTGCGTTGGTGACCGAAGCCTCTGCTCAGAGAATCCGAGGACCGGAGCCCGTTGATGATGGCCGTCGGGGGCGTCCCAGCTCCGCCATAAGCATTCCCCTGGTGCTTAGCGAGAGGGCGCTCGATCTGGGGTATTTTTGTAGGGTCGTACTCCTGCTTCTGCTCGAGAGCGAGGATGTTGCTGTTCTTGACGCGGGAAGCCTTTTGGAGGCGTTCAATAGATGTGCGACGAATCTGAGATGGTGAACCGAGGCTGCCGCCGTATAGACTGTTGCTCTCGGTACTGATAGAATCCAGGTTGCGCTTCTGCCAGAACAACCTAGGAGAGGTGGTGGTCTCCATTGGAGACGACTGGAATGGGGAGGAGTCGGTGTTCAGAGTCATTTTCTGGAGGACTTTTGTTAGAAACTCTAGGCTGAAGACTGTCTTAGACAGGATCTTCTTACCTTGGACTGCTGATTAAAGCTGGGAGAGTTCCTTCTATGGTCTGAAGGAGACAGCTCTGAAAGGGCACGAGGGATAGGGTTCGATGCCTTGGGAGGAGGAGAGCCCGTGGAGCCCTTGGAGATGCGCAACGGGTGCACCTGAGGCGTTGGCGTGTTAGTCGATTGGGCGTTGGGGGAGGGGAGGGGGGCTTCGGGCAGCGATCGGAGACGACTTACAGGTTCCTCTGAAGATGCCATTTTAGATGATGTTTATGTGACGGCGCAAACGCATTTGGGTGCGGAAGCAGCCGCAACAGTAGTAGAGGGTATTGGCGGTTTAATGCTCGAAAAATGAAATTCGGTGGTTAAGCAGGCTCTGCTGCGGTGTGTTCCGGTCCTTGGGGGTTGTCGTGGGAATTCGGAGCGGTTCACACAAGAGACAAAGTGGAAAAACGTGATGCGTGTAGGTTTACTAGAATGAATGTTTGACGTATTGCCTCTTTCTCTCTCTGTCTTTTTCTCTCTCTTTTTGGGAGGGGGGATATATGAATTGCCGTTTAGATTCCGGTCTTGGTCATACTCGAATGTGGGCGAGGGCCTCGGCGGTGGGCTTGCGGAATGTGTAAATGGTCGGCGGGTGGGATGGAAATGTCGGGGGAGATGGAGGGGCGCAAAACAACAGGCAACGCGCACACAAAAAAAAAAGTCAAAAGGCGAAGCTGCCAAAGTGCAGCAACAATAATGGTAGCGTTCCTGACGACGGGAAAAGGTGGTGAGAATCAACAAGAGGGAGCGTAAATGTTGTTACTCGGTGTGGTCGAGTGTTGTTTAAGGGCAGGCGGCAAGAGCAGTTGAGGTTGAGGCGGGAAGGCGGTGATTGGTGCGCGGGACGGGAGAAGTAAACAAACAAGGAAGGCAGCTCTTTGTCGGTGGCGTTGCTCCTGACGACGTTGTGTTTAGTGTGGTTTTTTTTGCGCCTTCCGACTGGCCTTACAGGGAGGTTCGGACGAGGGGTTTGGGCTTTTGGTTGGCAGCCAGTGGATCACAACCACCCATAGCCCGGGGGGGTTCTGCTGCACGTGCCCACTATTCCTGTGACGCTCAACAGCGGTTCAGCATCGTTAGCGAGCGAGTAATGGGCCAATCTATTCCCCAAATGCCGGTGGGTGACCACTAGAAATGCTGGAATCGTACTCTTACAGTGACTGCAGGGAGGAAGAAGCAAGCAAGCAGCCAGAGCACTACCCGGCTGCCCGCCTTTAGCCAGGGGATACCAGGCACATGCAGCACCACCGCACACAGTAGCACCGTGGCCAAGGTGGCTAGTAAACAACATCAACAACAACCACTTGGGTTTTTTTTCTTCCCTGTGTTGTTGTTGAAAACACCTTGATTCGCCGGGCCAACAGCAGCTGAGAGCATGGGTATTGCGCTCGGTCAAGTCATCATGATGACCACCTTGTCGTGTTCCCCCCTGCCAGTTCGCTTCTGCTCGGCAAAGGATGTCGTGCTTTTTCCCTCTCTCCTCTCTATCTATTCTGTCCGTTCCCCATCGCATCGTATCGATTGTGCCGGGGCCTGTTTCTCTGGTGGGCTCTTTAGCTTCTGGGCTGGATGGATCTGTAGGAATCATTGTTGCTTTACATGCTATTTGCCTTGGTAACAATAAACTAGAAGCGCATTGAGTTGCCAGGGGGTACGGATTACGCGTTGCTGTATTCGTATCACCATCTCTCGTCTTTCCCCTCTTTCCCAAGAGACGGATTTCGTCTTGCCGTGTCTTATCTACTACGTAGTATGTGTGGTCTGTTGCCTATCTTATGCAAGCTAGCTGCAGCCATCTGCCTGTCTTTTGGGGGGGTGTAGTAGGAGGTAGTACATGGTGTGTTCCTTGGTTTTGCATTAGGAGGTGTCAGAAACTGTAGTCTTTTTCTTCTTTTTCTCTTTAGTTTGGAATCGACATGGCCGCCATCGAAACTATCTTGTTTGGGGAACTTGGTACTCTGCAGGCTTTGGCTTGTTTTTTTATATTTATTTTGGGGTTTTCACATGTATAGCGTATACAGCAAGCCAAAAGATCGACCGCACTTTTTTGTTTCTAGAAGCTGCACCATCATCGTCCCCGCCCCCGCCGGCGCAAAGCCATGGATTTTCCCAAAGGCCGATATGCGCCGCAGTTGACTCCCTTGTGGTCCTTGTGCTGCCTGTCAAGAGCCCAGGTCCCAACGACTCCAGTCTCTCCCGCGAGCCAGGTGCACCAACTGCCCCCATCTCATCCAATCCCTCTCTCCCTCTCCCATCCAACCCCTCTCCATCCTTCATCCCCCTCCCTCTCCCATCCTCCTCAGCCCCAGCAAGGAGAGAGGGGAGATCGGAGACGAGGAGAATAAACACACCCAGTCCGGAGCACACCATCGATCGTGCATTTACATGTACGTACATATGTACGTAAGTATATCTCGCAGAACGGGGCCCCATACTAATATATAGTGTTTCCTCCCATCTCCTCGTATCGTGCTGTACTGCATCGCCACGGCACTAAAGTAAAGAGGAGACCATTGTGCGTTTGTAACCCCCAAAACTAACACTTTTTTTTTTTATTGAATTTTCATTATTTTTCTTTATTCACACCTCTCACATTCACCTGTCCCTTTCTCTTCCCCTCTTTCAATCTTTTTAGCGCAGCGCCCCCGTTGCCGGTTACACCGGGCTGAAACAAACCACCACTGCCGCTTAATCGCACGGCCGCCCACTAGATGTAACGCCCTGTCATCTCAACAACGAGTTGAGGCGGGTTCCAAGGTTTTATATCATTGCTACCCTGCTGCTCATGTGCTTCTCTACAATGCGACAGCTTTACGCCTGTTGCTTCTTGTTCCACTCCACGCACTCCTCAAGCTTGACACCGTTGCCACCGAAACAGTCGAGCGCGCTACCGATCGTCAGGTCCACCTTGCCCTTGCTCAGCTTCTTCACCATCTCCAGGTCCTCGAGGTTCCTGCCACCACCTGCGTAGGTCACAGGCAGGCTGCACCACTCAGCCAGCCTCTCCACAAGCTTCTCATCGATGCCCTTTTGCAGACCCTCGTTGTCCGCTGCGTGAATTAGAAACTCGGAGCAATACGGCTCCAGCTTCTTGATGGACTCTAAAATTGGTTGAACAAGTTGTTTTTGTCAGCCACTTACTCTTACTCTTTTTTTCTTTCTCTCTCGCTCTCTCTCAAATACACCTCTATGATCGACATGACCAACCTTGATTAACTTCCATGTCCGTGATGGTCTGCCACTTGTTCATGGCCACAAACCAGCTGTCGTCCCCGCGCCTCCTACAGCTGAGGTCGATGACAAGCTTGTCCCTGTCACCTCCCAGAGCCTCGAGAACGGCATCCAGCCTCTCCTGGCTGAATTGACCGTCGGGGAAGAGGTAAGAAGTGATGATGACCTTCTCGGCGCCGGCCTCAATCCACTCCTTTGCGTTCTTGTCGTTGATGCCTCCGCCGACCTGCAGCCCACGGGGCCACGCCTTGAGCGACTCCCTAGCAGCCTCGGTGTTGCCGGGCCCCAACATAATCACATGGGCCCCGGTGAGGTCATTGTCCCGGTACAGCTTTGCGAAATAGGCAGGAGGGTGCGTCGACACGAAGTTGGTCTTAAGCTCCGACGTCGTGCTGTCCAGCGTGCCGCCGACGATTTGCTTGACCTGCCCGGCGTGCAGGTCTATACACGGTCTGAATCGAGTCATCTTTTTTTTTAATTTTTTGGGGGGAGGGGTTGGGTGGTGTATGTGGTTTGTTGAAGGAGATTCTCTCTTGCAGTGCGTCACGGCCCGCCGCCCACTGAACCCCTCCTAGTTCAAGTTTTGATGGTGGGGTCGCCCCGGTACCGGCCTAACCATGGGTCTGGGAAAGGTTGAGCGTTGCCATCTTTGAGTTGCGCCTCTTGTGTTGTTTTCAGTCGTATTAAATGAGAAAAGGGCCAATTGAGTTGCTTTGGATATACAGCATACATTAGAGTTGAAATATCTCATGATAGTCCATTGTGGACAAGTTTGGCGCAGTGTAATGTGCTACTGCTGGTGGCCTTGTGTTACAAAGTGACATTGCCTGAACCAACTTGCGACCTTACCAACCCACGACCTGACCACCAAGTTCTTTGTCGTCAATCAGGAAGGCAACACAGGCAGAGAGTTCTTTCCATTGTTATTGTTCAAAACACGCCAGGCCCAACCACACTGAATACATTCAACCCCACTACATCTCAATTGATACTAGTAGCCCAAATCTTCGGCTAAACTCAACGTCACCGGCTGTGTGTTCTAGTGGATTATGATTTCTCGTTCACAAGTATGTGCACTTGATCCCGAGAAGGTCGCAGGTTCGAGCCCTGCCACGGTCATAGCACTTTACCTTTTGCTGTTTCTCACCAATCAGGTTTTTGCCCACAGTCATTAGACGTAAGCTATCCGCAAAAGAAGAAGCAATAGCCATTACAATAACTCAAAGGTTATGTTCTCAGTCATTCTCTGATTAGTCAAGTGCGAGATGCTAGCATTCTGCCGTCGATTCAAAGGAGAGAGGTATTAAATATAATAGTTAATAGTTAATAGCCCACTATGAGCCGCCATCTACGCTTACAAAGTACATCTATCTAGACAATACCTCCACTGGATTTAACCCATCCACTTCATACCAACACATCTGGCTCATTTTCCCTCTGACATGATCCGTCGCTTATCCATACAATCCCACGCCCATCCAAGTCTATCCAAGCAGAACGTCCACGCGGTCTCTCGCAACAGCATCCCAGACCTTCTGCACAACATGTCCCAGACCTCTCCGGTAGCAAACACCGCCAACCCGCTCCACCCATAACACATTCACAAAGTCGACAATCTCGTCCTCGTCCATGTTGTCCCGGAACGCTTCGGGGTCGAAAACGTGGCTGCCGCCCCTCTCACTGGCCGTCGAGATGGCAATAAACTCCAGCTTCTCCTCCCCCGTGTGGTTCGCCCCCTGCAGGCCCAACCAGCTGTCGTGCGCCGTCACGTTGCCGCACCACTTGCCCGACCGCGACCAGATGTTGCCGATCGCCAACGGCACGCCGTATCCCCTCCCCGGTCCGACCGCCCCGGCCCCCGGACCAGCACCGCCGCCGCCGACTCCCATCCCGGCTGCCGCCGCAGCACCCTTGCCTTCGGGCGGAGCGCCGTTCCTCGCCGTCGCGAAATCAACCTCGAGATACGCAATGGTAGTACTAAACGACAACAGCGTCGCGGTCATCGAGTAATCCCCCAACGGCGCCGTCGCCGCATCAAGGCCCCCCATCTCCCCGACCGGCACAGGGTACCTAAACAAGACCTCCGGGTCTCCGGCATACCTGAACCCGCCGCCGCTCCGCGACCATCCCGCAGGCAGAGGTAACGTCCTCCTGTGCCTCCGGTCACGGAACGACAACCCATCATTCGGCAACCTCGTGTACGTCGCGCGGTCCGTAAGCTCGTAGTTCACCAACGGCCGCAACCTGAACGCATAAGGGCTCCTGAACCGTCTATCCCCGCCGCCGCCGCTACCGCCGCGTTTCGCCCCGCCAGACGGCGGCGCATCCTGGACATAATCCGTCGCCGCGCGCCACAGCGTCATATCCGCGGGAACCCCATCGTAATGCCAGCCTAACCAGCTCCACGACGGCAGCGGGTTCATCCCCGTGACGGGCTGCAACATGACGCGCCTCCTCACCATCGCCCTGGGCTGCCACAGCATCGCGATATCCAAAAAGCAGACCGGCATGCCGAACACGAAACCGCCGGCAAACGACGTCGACAACACGTTCGTGATGCCGCGCAGCGCCCTTGTGGTGTCCGACATGAGCGTGACCCGTCTCGCGCTGTAATCCATGGCGATACGCGCGTACTCGTCCATGTCCGGCCACACGGGGTGCAGGAACCCCGTCCTGGCCGGGAACGTCCGGTGCAGACACTGCTGGTTCTTGCCGCCACCGCCGCCGCCCTTGAGAATCTTGCTGAACCTGCCGCCGACACCGCCGCCTGCGGGCGATCCCTGCCACACCTCGCAGTGACACTCCCACGTCACCGTCTCGTCGAACACGAACAGCTTGCGCCGCGAGTACATGCCCTCCTGCACCGTCCACGCCCGCGTCGCCCACCGCGACGATAGGACCATGTCCTCGTGCCTGCCCCTCCCCGGCGGCGGCCTCGGCGGGGGCGTCTTCCGCATGAGACCCGACAACCCTGTCTCGGCGTCCCCGGACGCCGCGACGATAGTGAGGTAGGCGTTGGCGAACACGTACGCCATGTTCCTGACGTGCTCCTCCCTCTCCACGTCGTCGTCCTGCACGATACAGAAACGGTCGACCCAGAGGTACTTGATCCCCAGCTTCCTCGACAGCCACATGGCGTCCAGGATCGTCTGCGGCATGTCCGCGTCGTCCATGCTGGCCGTCAACATGTCCAGGTTCTCCCTCAACGTCTCGACGGGGCCCCGCGTGCTCGGCAGCGGCGGTTCGTACACGTAGCTGAGGGCGATGTACCGATCCGTCGCGCGCGCCCGCACGAGACACCGGTTCACGGAATCGATGAGCCACAGCGGCCGCCACGTATCCCCGGGAGGACCGGAACAGTGGTCGCCGTGCTCGGCATTGCAGGAGTCCAGCCACTCGCGGACGCGGGCGATGGGGTTGAACTTGCCACCGACGCTGCTGACGGCGCCGGCGCCAGCGGCACCGGTGGAGGCGGAGGAGGCGCGCCGGGAAGGAAGCGTAGACCCGACGGGTTCCTTCGCCGTGCGCGCCGCCCACGTGTTCATGAGCCGCTCCGTGATGCTTTGTCGTTTGTTGCCCCCGCCGTTGACGTGGCTCTCGTTGCCCGGCGCCGTCTGCCGCCGGACGTAGCTCGGGTCCGCGATGACGCTGTGCCGTTTTGTATCTCTGAACGGCGGGCTGTCTCTGTCGCGGTCACGCTCGCTGTCGCGGGACCTGTCTTTCTCCCGGTACGTGTCCCGATCTCTATCGCGATCCCGCGATCTGTCTCTGACTCTGTTCCTGTCTCTGTCCCTGTCTTTTTCCCTGTCCCTGTCCCTATCTCTGTCTCTGTCCCGGTCCCTGTCTCTTTCACGATCTCTGTCACGGTCTCTATCACGATCCCTGTCGCGATCCCTCGGGATATCCCTATCCCTATCTCTATCCCTATCCCTGTCCCTGTCTCTCTCCCGCTCACGATCACGTAGATCACGATCACGCAGATCACGTTCACGCTCACGCTCACGCTCCCGCTGCCTATCAACACGGACGTCTCTCTCTCTGCTCCCGCGATACCTAGGTTGCGGCTGTAAAGGCGTAGGAGCCGGCGGTGGTACAGGCGCCTGCTGTTGTTGCTGTGGATGTCGTTGAGAAGGGGGTGTCGGCGGTATATACCCTCCGACATCATCCTCATCCGACATTGACGACGCAGAAGATACGTCGTCTGGTAAAGTCGTCGGTCCCCCTCCACCACCACCACCACCTCCTGGACCCTTTGCCGCCGGACCGCTACCGCGGGCGGACGGGGACGTGTGGTCCATCTAACGCGAGATATGCGACGAGCGCAAAACGCAAAAACGCAAAAAGGGAAAGAATATACTAACTTTCAACCAGAAAGTGTCGAAATATGCAGGGCTGCAAAGCCAAAAACCCCCAAAAAACTATATCAAAAAAAAATTAAGCAACCAAAAAAAAAGTGACGGCGCAGCGGCCAAGCCGGACTTTTTTTTCCTTTGGAAACAGCTTTTTTGCGCGCGGGCGCGGGCGCGCCTCTGCGCCGTGACGTCCCCAAAAACTTCGTTTGGGGGGATTAAGAATCAACCGTGCGTGTCGTAGACGGACGGGCAGGACAGGTAAAAAAAGGGTCTCTCTTCTCCTTACTACGTATAGAAACGTCGAGCGTTGATCGCCAAGTCGACGTAGTTATTGTTTTCAATGTCGTCGTTTCCCGTGGCTGAGCAAGGCTGTGGCCCTTTTAAAACACTCCTCTCCCAAAAGGCAGAGCGGGATAACCCCCGGGGGGAGGGATCGGATCGACAGGCGCAATAGCATCAATGTGTAGCGCCGATGAATGCGACCTGTTTTCGATAAAGATGAGATGGGTTTTGATGAGAATTGGGCGAGGTATGTGTTTTGCGACACATGAAAAATAAGTGAGTGAGAGAGAAGAAGAATGTGGCAGATTGGTCTGCGACACGCGGCTACCCTACTTCATCCCACCCCTCACTTTCTCTGGTCTATATCCAGTGAGACGACGACCAACAAGCTGAGGTGTGAGGTGAGGTGAGAGAGAGAGAGAGACAAGAGGGCGGGATGAGAGATGAGAGGTCGGCGCTCCGCCACACACACACACACATACTCACACCCTCTCCCGCCCCCGGCCACACCCAGCTTGTCATCCAACCTCAAATCGTTCCCCAGCCCCCTCTATTAACCAAATTAAACCACCTCAGAGGGGGAGGGGAAAAACATGGCTGTACAAAATAAGGTAGCTAGCTCTCTTTTTTTTTTTTTTTTTTGCTCCCCTGCACTAATTACGATTGACACCCAACCCTACAGGGCCTTTCCCTACTCCATTCTCAGGGAGATTTAATAAGCCAATAGTAACACCACTACCGCCGAATCGGGAACACCTTGTCAATCGCAATACGGGGGGTTGTTGTTCACGACTGACAGACTATCTGACATACATACAGACAGACACATAGACACATACAGACACACATCACGACATCCGGGACGCTTCGGTCCGTGCCATCATCTCTGTCACGTCTTGGCATCGTTGGAAAATGCAGCTTTGGTCAACCAATACATCATGCTCACATCTATTAAAATACATTTGCTTGCTAGTCTAACAAACTTGCGACAAAAGGTCTTCTGCCACAACGAACCATGGCATAATCCCTCTTTTTTTCTTTTGTCGCCATCCACCCTCTCCCCCTTTCCGACTGCCTCTGCCTCTGCGGCCCAATTTTTGGCCCATGGTATTTGTTTGTATCGAGTGCCGTCCCGCCGTAACCTTTACACGTTCCAAAAGCCTCCCAACCCGTTACGCCTGTAAATGTGCAGCATTCTTTGAAAATGGCATTGTAGTCGTTGAGCCCAGCTGGTGTTTTGCACCCGATGAACCCTGGACATAACGCCATGATATTGCCTTGCATCAAAACCCCATTAAAAAAAGAGAGAGAGAAAGAAACAAACAACCACTCTCAGAGTTCATTAAACATGACCTGCCGGTGGCCGCTGAAACATTGAAACCAGTGACTCCGTCTCGACTACTCTTCATCGCTCTGAGCTTCGTTGCTTCCTCCGTTTGCTTCCTTGGCACCGTTGGAAGACGAAGAGATGAGCTTGATTCGAGTGCCAGACGTCGTTGGCTGGGGGGTTCCTGCGCTCACGCTAGCGCTCGCGCTTGGTGCTACAGAACCCTCCTTGCCTCCGTCACCTTCAAGCTCCCGCAACTCGGGATGCTTCTCGAGCTCCTTCTCGAGCTCTTCATGGAAGAATTTCTAAACTAGTGTTAGCGTGGCTGACTCGTTTGATCGAGATTTTTACAAATGTTACTAACCTGAAGGACCTGGGCATCCTGGTAAAGCAGCGATGCCTCCTCGTTGTAGGTCTGGCAGTTGTTGAACATCAAGTCGACATCCTTGCGCATGTCGCTGAGGCTGTGGTACTGGTTCTTCTTGATCTTGACCTCGATCTGCTTCATCGAGATGGGATTTTGAATGATCAAGTAGTAGTCGGCGTAATCGCGCTTGGGAGGCAGCACCAGGAAGGGTCCAATGATGATCCGCTTGCCTGACACCGACTCGTCGTCGTCCTCCTCTGGCGGCTCAGGTTCATCGACTTCGAGGTTCATCATGCCGTCGTACAAGGCACGCAGGCTGGTCTGCAGCACTTGCCGCTGCTGAGGCGATACGCGCGGCGCTTCAGCCCCCGCCGACACCGATACTGCCTTTGGCCTGCCTTGCGGACCGCGACGCTTCTTGGCAGGCGGCTCCTCATCGCCCTCCTCTGCCTTGCGCTTCTCCTGGTTCTTGCTACCGGGCTTGCGACCTCTCTTCTTGGGAGTCTCGACCTCTTCCGTGCTAGCACGGCTGGGTACTGGCGACGCCTCGGCAGCGTTCATGATGGCCACCTTCTTCAGCTTGTTGGTCTCTCGCTTGTCTTTGCGGGCTTGCTTTCGTGCAGCTGCGGCCTCCGGAGAGTCGTCATCGTCATCAACAGCCATGAGCCACTGCTCTTCAGTGAGGCCATCGTCGTAGCGAACCTTGGTACGCTCACGGGCTCCACGTCCCAAGCTGGTCTCCTGTTCCTCTTCCACTGGGATACCATCGCCGAGGTAGATGTCCGGAAGTTCGTCTTCAGCCATCAGTCTAGGCTTGCCCTTGGAGCCGGATCCGTCGCCGTAGATTGGGTCCTTCTTCCGCTCTTCATCAAGCTTCTGGAAAACGGTAACTTCATCGTCACTGCGAGCCAGGAGCAGGTTGAGCTCCTCATCATCCATCTCGTCCTGTTCGCCCGTTTCCGCCATGTCGGCGGTTTCTAGCAGCGTGCGCAGCATGGCGTCACGATCCGTTTCGGTAGACTTGTTGTCGAAACGACCGGCTTGGATGACCTTGCCGTCCATGTCAAGCTTGAACCTGGCTCTCTCCAGAATCTTCTCTTCGACCGAGTTGGAACTGATGAGACGCAAGATTCGCACTTCGTTCTTCTGACCGATACGATGCGCACGATCTTGAGCCTGCAGATCCTGATGGGGGTTCCAATCGGAATCGTAAATGATGACGGTATCGGCAGTCTGCAGGTTCAAACCCAAACCACCCGCACGAGTGGAGAGCAGGAACATAAAGTACTCAGAGTTGGGAGCGTTGAACTCGCGCAAAAGATCGGAACGCTCGTCTGACTTGGTCGTACCATCCAGACGAAGATACTTCATGTTGCGGTATCTGAGGTAGTCTTCCATGATGTCCATAATGGCCGTCATCTGGAAGAACATGAGCACACGGTGGCCGGTTGCCTTGTACTTGGGCAGAATCCGGTCCAAAAGCTCAAATTTACCAGCCGTTCTCCACAGCAAGTCGTTGCTGACGCTCATGGGGTTCAACAGGTTTTCGACCTCGTCAAACACAAACGGATGGTTGCAAAGCTTTCGGAGCTGCATAATCATGTTGCTCAAGCCACGAGCACCCGTCTTGCCGCCCTGTCCATCGCTGACAAGAATCTTGTTGTGGGTGACCATCTGCTTGTAGAGCTTGGTTTGGAGAGCCGAGAACTTGCACTTGATAACCTTTTCTGTCTTGTCTGGGAGGTCCTTTTCGACGTCCTTCTTCAAACGACGAAGCAAGAACGGACGCAACACCTTGTGAAGACGGCGAATGACGAGAATCTGCTCTTCTTCCGTAAGGTCCATCTTGTCTTGACCACCAGTGTTGGCGAAAGGCGTGTTGAACCATTCGTCAAAGGTCTTTGCAGACTTGAAAATGGTGGGGAGGGTGAAGTTGAGCATAGCCCAAAGTTCAGTAAGGTTGTTCTGCAGCGGGGTACCCGTAAGAATTAGACGGAAGCGGGTGTGGTAGTACTGCTGGATGGTGGAGGTCAACTTGGAGTTCTGGTTCTTCATACGATGACCTTCGTCAATGATCATGTGGAACCACTTGATCTTGCTAAGAATGGGGCGGTCCTTGATAATGTACTCGTATGTGGTCAGCAGAACCTGGAAGCGTCCTTGACGGATCTTGTCCTGTTGCTGCTTTCTGGCCAAGGGAGGGCCCTTGTAGACGATCTTGGTGACAGACGGTGCCCACTTCTCGAACTCCAGAGTCCAGTTGGTCAGCGTACTCAGCGGCACAATAACCAGGTAGGGTCCATCCTGCTTCTTGCGCTCAATGAGGTACGTCACCAAACTGATTGTCTGGATGGTCTTGCCGAGACCCATCTCGTCAGCAAGGATACCGTTGAGGTTGTTGTTGTAGAGTGACAACATCCATTGCAGACCCTTGATCTGGTACTCCTTGAGAGTACCACCAACAAGAATATTGGCCTGCTCAGTGACCTCTTCCTTGATGCGATGGGCAACAGCGTAGTAGTCGATTTTCCGTGCGCTCTCCTCATCGTCGCTATCCACCTCGCTCGGCTCCTCTTCCTCTTCTTGGAGGTCCTCATCACCGAATTGCTCTGCTTGTGCCTTCCTCTGCTGGGACTTAACTGAAGCAGCAAGTTGACGCAAGAAGCCATCGGTCTGTCTGAGAAGGTGAGTGATACGAGTATCCTTGGCTTCGTCGAGCAGCTTGAGATACGCCTCTTCATCGTTGGCCTTAAGAGCTTGCAGACGCTGCTTGGCAGTACGCTCAATCCTCTTCTGTTCTTCCTTCTCAATGTTGTAGTGTTGAGCAAACATGAGCTTGTTAAGCTTGGTGGATTTGTTGCGTTGGTTGAAAGCGGTCTGCTGGATCTCGTTTCTGTGTTGCGTGATGGCCTGCAGGAAGTCGGTATGTCTCTTCTTCTCACGGTTCTCCCGAATGTCGCGCTGTTGCTTCTCAAGCTTCTCAGTGATTCTGGCCTCGCGGACAGTCATCTTCTTCGTGCGCCTGTAGCCAGACCGGTTGGTTGTCATGGCAAGGTTGTCGTAGAACATCATAGAACGACCAATCTTATCGCGCAATGCGCGTTGCTTGGCGTAAAGGCCCAGACTCTTCATCTCGATAATGGACTTCACCTTGGCACTGTCGTCGACTTCGACGTTGTCTTTGGTGGTATCCCAGTGAGCAATGTTCGCCGGGGTGGCTTTCAGCTCAGCATAGCGATCCTTCATACGGTTGAAGATGATCAGTTCCCGTTCGTATCTGAGTTGCTCAAAGTCAACTCCGGTAGGGAACAATCCGGGAATGAGCTTGCGGTTCTTGCGTTGCGTATGTTCAAAGTGGCTGATAGACTTGCGAACCAGCGTAGGGTCACCGTAGGGAGATTTGACATTCTTGAACGTCGGTCCCTGGATCTCGGGAGGAACTTCAGGCTTGGCATCAGCACCATTGGGACCAGGCTGAACAGAGTCGCGAGAAGGCGCCGCTGGTGTTGATGAAGCGGCCTGGGCGGCAGCCTCAGCAGCGATGGCTTTCCGACGCTCACGCTGAGCAAAGATGGCCTGCTGCATGGGCAAGGGCACACCGGAATTCTTTGTTAGCAACTTGAAAGCATGAATCTGCTGACGAAGCAGGCTCAGCTGCTGAGGGTTGAATTGACCAGCGCTCGGGCCACTGGACGGAGCAGCTGTTGACGGTGAGGCAGCGGCGGCGGCATTATTTGAGCTCGAAGCGGGCAGCGCGGAGGCGCCGAGCGCAGATGACGGGGGTTGTGTCGACTGAGGCTGTTGCGGCTGTTGTTGCTGTTGCTGTTGTTGCTGCTGCTGTTGATGTTGCTGCTGCTGATGCTGTAGCTGTTGAGCGCCATTGACAGCGCCGTTCGGGCCAGCCTGCTGCATTTGACGTTGCTGGTGCATCTGTTGCTGCTGTTGCAGGAATTGCTGTTGTTTTTGTCGCATACGGGCTTGTTGTTGGAATGACAGGACAAACTGCTCTGCCTTGATGTATTCGGGATCCGTGTTCGGGACGCCACTCTCTCTCATCTGTTTGAATTTCTTGAAGATGTTAGCATGATCCATCGACAACAGCAAGATAAGTCATCAAGGGGATGCAGATCCATCAAAGGACAATGGCTAGAAGGGGTCTTACATTGAATATCTCTTGAGCCTGTTGAGGAGTGGTGGCCGCCATGCCGGCGCCAGGAAGCTGGACGGCAGGCGCTGCCTGGACTGAAGCCATGGTGGGCAGTGTGTTCGCTGCAAATCTATCGACTGCTGGAATCTCTAGAAATACAACGGCTATCTCGCGCGCATTATCATGCAAAGGCACTCGTGTAGTTGCACAAGTGGAGCCGTATTGAAGGTTGGTCGCGCTGGGCTCGTCGCGAAATGAGAGACTAGAATGCTAACAGTGGTAGTGACGGGAAATGCGTCGCGTCGTCGTGGTGATCGAAGCTTGGGGGGCGGCGACGTCGGGTCGGGGGAGAAAGCGCGATGCAGTTGGCGGACGGATGACACGTCGGTCGCGTGGAAGTAGTTCACCGAGATGGAGGATGGAGTCCAGCCGCGAAATGTAATGGGGATGCGGTGCCGCGAAAGCGTGGGGGGGAAAAAAACAGGTCGAAGGGGGAATCGCGGGTGAGGCGAAAAATGCCACTTAGGGGGTAAAAGGCGCGGCGTCGGGGCGTTGCCTCGAGCGGGATGCGCGAGGAAATCGCGTTGAAAAGGTTGCTGAACACTTTTCGAGATGGGTGTCGATGCCTGTAGAGGGGGTTTGGCGATTTTTCGATGCGCGCGGTGCCGGTTGAGATGGAGAGGTGAGGACAACGACAAGATTCATTGATGGTTGGTGCGGTCTGTGAAACGCGGTCCCCGTAATTTTCAGCACAGCAAGATATGGATGCCTGAGGCATGAGACGCTAAGCTGATTATGTACAAGCGAGGGTGCTCGGACCATCTTTTCTTACTTCCGCTGCAGGCAAAAACAGGCAGGCACTGGATGGCGACTGGCTGGCTTCGGGAACTACCTGGGCCACAACACGCTTGTGCCGTCCACCCAATAATGTCAGAGTGCCAGATCCTCGCCGCTTGGCAGCAGCTGCCGTTTTGCTCCCAGTCCCTTCCTACTTACTAAGTATGGTACGGGTACGTAGTAATCAAGTAAGGTACGCATACCTTCCGGCAAGGGACGGTAAGAAGGAGGAAGGAATGGGGGAAAAAAAGAAGGTCAGGTCCCATCTGACTAGAGCGAAGCGCGTCATTCCATCTGTTCCTTTCTCTCCAGTCGCGTCCCCCCTTCTTCCTTTTTTTTTCCCCTTATGCAGAAAGGGACCCTGGGGCCCTTCCCGGATGAGTTGGCCGTGGCGGGGATGTCCACACAGCTGCAAGTCACTGTGCTTGCCTGTCGCCCTGCTGCGTATTACCATTCGAGGGCTATTGCCAGCGAAGCTAATATGAGAGACGAACAAGTGGAGAGACTCTTGTAAAAGCAGGCCGCATAACTCGGTCGCCATTTACATCTCTCCAATGTCCCCAGGTTTTAGCCCCCTCCCGCCCCTCCCCTCAAATTGTTGACGAGCTACTAGTCACCCTGGTCCGAGCCATCACCAATTGACCCTTCCTTTCTTTTCAGGGAGGGCAAAAAATGAAAATAGTAATAAACAATAATCCATACACCTGCTGTGGATTCCCCGCGGGGTATCGACACACATCTTTAGCGCCGGGTTTCTCACCTCTTCGCCTTCTTTTTGTCTGGTCCTTCTTCCTCATCGCTCAAATTGGCGTACTGGGTAACAGGCTGCGTTTCCTTCCAAGCAGCAGTAAACATCGGGTCCTTTTGCGCAGCGTCGGCGTATTTCAGCAGCGCCTCTCGAGGATCTTCGTGAAGCATCTTGGCGAGGGGAATATTTTCCGCAATGTGCTTCTCATCCGGTTGGTTCCTCATAAACGGTGTTTGCTGAAGCACTGCTGGTCGTCTCGGGTCCTTGGACTTGCCAGATGCCGTCACTCCTCCCGTTCTCCTGCCCGCCATCGCACTGCCGGGGGTGACGATAGAGTCGCCCGAAATTCCTACCGACATGTCCGTTGTGCGGGATGGGTCGTCGTCGATATGCCGCTTCTTCGGCGCTCGTGACATAACTTCGACGGCGCCTCGTGTGGACATTGTTGGATTGTACAAGATATGGGTCTCGCCATTCGCCGATCCCGTGACGATTTGGTTGATCTTGGGGTGCCAGTTCACCGTGATGAGGGGAGCTCCTGGCGTAATAGGCGTGACATGTTCGGGGCGTAAGTTTCCGGGGTTCAGGATGTGCAGTTCGCCCGTCGCAGATCCAGTCAAAATGCTCGTCGAGTTTGGCGAGTACCGGATGTTGCTCATCGGGAAGTGGTCCGACGTCGAAGGGTGATCCACCGTAACCAGAGGTGTTTTGAATTTGCGCGTATCCCACAGCTTGATCGTGTTGTCTCCTCCTCGAGTAACCACCATCCGGCCGTCCGAGGAAATGTCAAGGCCTCCAGTCCAGGTATCCGGCTTATGGGCGTCGCGAATCTCGGCGGTGGGTCGCGAAAAGGGGCTGTTGCCGCTGTACATAACCAACGAGCCATCCAGAGCTGCGGCGACGAGCACGTTGTTGCCTCCTTGCACTGGTGAGCCCCACGCAACCGCTGTCATTCGTGTACGGCCCGCGGATCCCGCCGCCTTGGATTTGAAAACAATCACGTCCTTCTGGCTGCGCTTGTTGTTAATATCCCAGATTCTCAGCGTGCTATCAGTGCCGGCAGTGATGCAAATGTTCTTGTCGGCAGGATGCCAGGTTCCCGTCGTGACCTCGGAAATATGACCCTTGGTGTTGTTCATATCCCGAAGATACATGTCGCCCTTGACAAATTCGGTCAAGATATCGCCGTCCCTCGACATAATCTTCGCTTGCGGATGCGCCGATACGCAGAGAAAGACGCTGCCGGAAAGGGGGTTGAACTCGACGTGGTGAATTGGGTGCGACTCAGCGCTTGCGGCAGAGGCCTTCGTTTCCCATGGGTCGACACTTCGGAAAGCTCGAAGCGTACTCGGTGTCATGGACGCAAAATCGTGTAGGTTAATCTTGCAGTCGAGCGAGGCTGACACGAGTCGTCCGCCGGCCGGGTCCAGCGTAACCGTCGTCACCGCTCTTTCGTGGGTCTTCAGGACCAGTTCGTGGGAGACGGGGTATTCGTCGCCATCATCCGAATCGTCCGAGTCGGAGTCGGAGTCGCTGTCACTGTCATTGTCTGAGTCGGATTTCTTCTCGTTCTGATCAGTTGTTGGCGGACCTGCATATCCTTCCTTTGAGCCTCCCGCCGACGGCTTCTCCGCAACTCTTCGGCTTCGGTCAATCTGGGCGGCAATGTTGGCTTCTTTGGATTTTTTGCCAAATGCAGCTGGGAGGAATGCCCGCATGGGGTCGTCTTCGGCAAGCTCAGGCCCTTCGACCACGAAATCTTCGTCGTCGCTCATTGTGACGGCTGTGTCGGTAACGAGGAGGTGTGTCAGAGGAGAGAAGTTTGAGAGGGGAAAGAACAATGGGAATCCACGATCTAAACAGAGCGACTGGAGCACCAGATGATGGGGTGATGTCAGGCAGGAGCCGTTGGGCAAGGGTCCTCGCTTAAGCGAAAGTTAGCGTTGCGCTAGGTATGGATCGGGCCATAGCGCTACGTGATCTTTACATCTTTTTGACTTCCTCTCTTTGCATCGCTCTGAACTTTGTCAATTGCCTTTTTACCGCTTGAAAGAGCAATAAACAGGGAGCGTGTCGCATTTAATTACACTTGGGTAGCTTCGTCAGTAGATTGGGTTTTTTTTTTTTTTTAATGTTCCTCGCACCTTGTCAAAGGGGGAGATGGTTGCTGTGGACTTCAATGAAGGACACCCTGATCCACATGTTTCTGCAGCACCTGAGCACAGATCCCTGAACTGTCGAGACACTTCATCTCGATACCGCAAATCCGCGCTCATCCTCCGACATCATACCTCTCGCGAACCATAAGTACAAAGTGCAAAGATGATCCGAATCTCACAGTTCTTTTGTGTCCCGCGTACCATAATTGTGTCCTCTTCGAAGAACAACCGCCCGGGTGACTAATTGGCATTGACAGGACTTCAGGTCCAAGTGCTTGTTGCTGCTCATACACTTTCCATGAACATCAAACACACCCTTTTCAGTTGGACAGTTGAAGGCAGAAAATTAACACCAGTTTCCTAATTATTTATACCTAAGGACTATGACTATACACAACGAGCAAGAAACAATCTGGGGTATGCCACTCAACTCATCTGTCTGCAAGTTTTTGGTGCAGCTCTGAAAGAGAACGCCAAGATGATAATCGCATTCAAAAGTGCGACCGCGCCAATATACGCCTGGTTCCCAAGCACGAATACATCGACCACAACTTCTGCCGTGGTAGGTTGAGAAAAGTTGCCCACCACTAGCTGCGCCGCCCCGTAGGCCACCAATATGGAGTCCATCATAGCAGTAATAGAGTTTTGTAAGCCATGAAGGGTTGCATCGGCTTCCGAAGCTAGTCCTTGTTCATTGAAAGACGTATTCCACGCCGCTATACTCGAGAGAAACGCATTCCCAAGTACAGAGTCGTAATAATTGGTTAAGCTGTTTGAAATCAGGTCAAACTGTCTGACCGCCGTTCGTGTCAAAGTTCGTTGCGGGTCGAGGTCCTTAGCCTCAATGCCTTTCAACGGGACAACCGCGATGCTCCTGTCCTTGACGTCGACCGAGAGTTGGAAAAGTGTAGGCAGAAAGTCTACCGTGCACTGCGTGGTGTTGAGGGCTTTGTAATTATCTCCCGCAGCAATGGAAATGTATCGACGACGGGATTCTGGGCTCTTCGCGACACCGATTGCTAGGATCGAGCTCGACGTTATGCCAATGTACTCGGACCACTGAATACTTCCGACACTGTCGGGCAGGGAGCCAGTGGCAGCAAAGGTTCTGTAAGGGTTTTCTTTCGCAATGTGAAAATCCATACTTTCATTGTAACGGCAATCAACCTGAGAAAAGTACCCGACTTCTTGGAAGTGATACACCCGAGCCGACGACTCGTGCTTGAAGCCATTTTGGATGCCGACGGAGGATCCAACACCATATGATCTCCCTTCATAGGAAAACCGAGTGTTGTCAGGTTTTGGTTGTCTCTGCAGGGTTCCGTCTATTGTTGTTGCAGATGACGCAGATGCTATCAACTGGCTCAAATACTTCGTGCCGACAGAGTAGGAAAAGGTACCATCCTTGGTCGTGACCGAGGGACCAGATTTCGATTCGATTGGATATTCCTTTATGTATGTCGTATTTGAGAATGAAGGTACATTTATGATGTTCTGCGTAGCAATAGTGCCACTCGTGGGCGTCATCGCGCCAGCCCAAAGCGCTGTTGAAAAGATCCCAAGGCAGGAGAGAGTGAGAATCGATGGGACCGAACGCGACCGCATGAGTTGCCGAGGTTTTGAGACACTAGAACTGAAAGATTCTTTGGAACGACATGACACCGCCACTGCGTTGTCAAGCAAGTCTGAGATGGTGTCATTTTGGGTGAGAACTACAATTACTGAGACGTGGAGAAAGCCTAGGATAAGTGCGATAAGACGTATGACGAACTCAACGATGGCACGCTTCGAGGCACCAGCAGTGACGAAGCCCAGGGTAAGCTCAAAAAACCGAGTACTTGACGAGATCCCAGAGCTTGTGGACGAAGAACCCGCTAGAGAGGATTCATACCAAGTACTGTCAACAGTCCATCCGAGGAAAATAACAAGGATGAGACTTAGAGTGCTGGTGATGCCCAAGCCTAGCGGTACGCTCCGCTCTCCCCAGAAGGAAAAATCCATAGAGCTCCAAGGGAACGAAGCCATACTTGTGATGGTGTGCCACTAGTCCAAGTGAACAGCGATGCGGGCGTGCCGGGTATCGCACAAGCTCGATGCTAGCTGGGAAATTCTTCTCCGATGGCTCGCGGAATTTTCCTGTTGGACGCCACCGACATTTGCAGAAGGGAAATAAAGTCCAACTGACCAACTTTCAGGACTAGAGAGGGGTTGTTTGTAGTTATCTTGTTGGTTCTCGGTGCGAACCTAGTTGTTGGTGCTTGGAGCCAATCACAGTGCGTTGGTTGCCGCTCAGTACTACAACCCCTGACTGTGATCCAGCTCATTATTTGTGTTATGCCATTGGATAAAAACTGTATATTTTATTCATTCTGCCTTTGATCTAAGGTGAACGGGACGTAGATGATCATTTTGGAACTGCTGGGCCAATGTTGTGTTGTGTTATTTCATGTCTCGATATATAGTTTCATGTGTATCTGGGAATAACCACACACATGCAAACGGGTTCAAATATCGTTTTTTTTTTCTGTAACCAAATTCAAAACTTGTAGTCATATCCCATGTTAATACCCTAGGTAGAGGTGGTGAAAAGCGTCGCATGGCTCAGGATCTGGCCAAGACATGTGAGCGACTAACATCAATCTCTGAGTTCAGAGTCTGGGCTTATTTTAAGTTGTATTTTACAGAGTCTAACAGGACAGACTTTTCCCAGCGGAACGTGATATTCGGTCTTCGCAAGATGTTTGGGTTAACTCATCTCAAGTAGTTGGCGTCACCTTATCCCAGACACCATATAATCAGGGAAAACATAGATCGTTCGGCATGCGCATTGGCTTGGTAGCTTCTGCGATGCCAGGTCCGCTTTCGTTTGTTGAACAAGACCAGAGCCGACTTGTCGGCGATCTTATAGTGACCGAAAGCGACTTTGTCGGAAACCCGATTATTCTCAAAAGCATTAGCATTGGTACTGTACGAGGAGCATCGCCGCTCAAACTCACATCGCATGATGGCCTTCTGGCCTCTGGGAATCGGTCCATCAGCAGACGCTCGCGCGCTGCCATTGACAGATGCGTCTCCGAAGGCCAAAATAACACGCGTGCCTTTCCATTGTCTCAGCCTAACGCTTTCAGGGCCCTTGGTCGATCCCTGGTAGAGATTTATGGCTCATCTCCAGTTCACGTCAGGGAGTTACCCAACCAAAGAGAGTGGCCTGACTCTAAGGAGTCTTCTAATAGGCCTGTTGAGCTAGAGTAAAGAGTATGTCTTCAGGAAGGTTTCACGAGTATAATGTTTAGCGAACGATAGTTTGTTTATGTAGTTTCAGAAAGTAAATTTATTGTTGTATATCTTGTACTTCGTTGAATGATTCAGCAAACACACCAGGTGTAATCCTGTCAGACGATGCATTACGACGCATGGCAAATGATCTTTAGCAATAAGGCCGATGAGAAAGAACATGATGGCCTTCTAATTAGTGGAACTGCCTCCTCATTCAACAAGATAATATCACCACCCATGTGACCGTAATCTATATTCCATTTATGCAGTAGCCGCAAGTCGCTTCAGCTCCTCCTGTTTCATTCTTTCCTGGATCTTAAGTCTCTCCGGAATGACCTGCTCCCTAGGGGCCGTGATCCCCCATTCAGGCAGGGACTCCGCCCCTAGGGCCCTCAGCGTTGTCTGTTCCACCAAGCTGTACTCTGACTTATCCGGCCTGTGAAAGCGGTGAGGCTCTCTGAGAAAGACGGGTGGGTTCGTAATGATACGGAGCTTCCGGAGCTGGTTGCGCGAGGCGCTGTGCAGCATCAGTGGATGAAGCAGATACACATCGCCAACCTCTCCATGTGCTTCGACGAACTCGTTGCAGCTTCCCGCGAGCGAGTTGAACCAGTCGAGGTTGCGCTCTGCAGAGAAATCAGGGTCTCCTCTGGGAACCATCCGGGGAGAGACGCCGTCCGGGTGGTCGTGGAGATGCTTAGCCACTTTCGGAATCGCCTCGGGACAGATGACCGTTCCGCCGCCGCCAGGGACGATATCCGTGAACAAGGGTATCACGAGCAGTCCCTGCTCCCCTGAGTCGAGGTAATGAACAAAGAAGTCACCGTCAACATGCCAGTTATCGAGATCTTTGGGCGAGTAGTCTTGGCCTTCGAACTCTGGGCTGCCGAGATTTACAATCAAAGAGTCTCGCCATTCCTTCGACTCGGGCGCGATCCGGTCCTCTCCGCCGCAGACCTCACAGATGGCGGCCCAGGCCTTGGGTGCGAATTCCGAACAGTCAAAGGTACGGTGGTGGGGCATGTTTGTCCGATGCTTCCAGGTTGATTTGTCGTTTGGGTCCATACCCAACCGCGTCCAGACGTCTTTTGTCACCCATTCCGCCTGGTCTTTCGTGAAACAGTTGCTCAGCTTCAGCCAGCCTTTGGCTTTGAAATGCTCTTTCTGAGCTTCGGTGAGGGGTTCAGCGACG
The DNA here is from genome assembly GCF_014235925.2 of Colletotrichum truncatum. Lineage (NCBI taxonomy): Eukaryota > Fungi > Ascomycota > Sordariomycetes > Glomerellales > Glomerellaceae > Colletotrichum > Colletotrichum truncatum. The sequence goes on along the minus strand of NW_027222406.1, from coordinate 1,152,449 downwards.
GACGACATTATTAATATGACAACGGAAGATGGATATTAGCTTTTCTCAGGCATCGTCAACCTGGAAGTAGTTGGGGTTAATATATACTCAGATCCCCACTGAGGAGTTTGACAGCTGGGTCGACCTCTCGGAATGGTCACCTGCGAGTGAATGCGGGGAATGCATGGGCAAATCATTCAGGCTACGTTTCATTGGGTATTTTTGCAGACCCAGAGAATTCATGACGGTATGTCGGAATGCCGGGTTGACTAATTGCAAGTGCTGGCACTTGAAAGGGCGTGAAAGCGGCCCTGTTAAAGAGAGATGTCGTCGGAAAGGCTTATATCTGTTACCCACCATCAAGCTTGGAGAGTGTATGCAGCTAGATTAGTGGCGCCGGCTAAATAGAAACTCGATGGGTATTTTGCCAAGCCCCACACAACAACATGAAATCATGGCTTTCTGATTTGCGGAACCAAGTCATTTGTACAGGTTCCGCGGATGATGGTGTAAGTGCTGGTGGGACGAGGAGTGATCTTTAGGAGCGGAGCTTTAGGAACGGAATTCCGGCTTTGATTGGCTATAGACCGACACTGACCGAATCTCGGTCAATCATACGCCGATAGCAGCCGACCAAATATTTTGGCCTTGCCTTCAATTCTACCAATTCCACAATTCACCTATCTCACACCAATTAGACGGTCAAAATGCCACCTGATCCAACACTAGATGACGAGGAGTACGAATCCTCCCAGGATTCAGACTTTGCCCCAGAGGACGCTGTCGCAGAGGGCGGTGATTCCGATGGAGACGACTCCGAAGGCGACGACGAAAACGCTGCGACAGCACCAAAGCGCAAACGCGATGCGGGCGGCGAAGAAGCAGACGATGCCGGCTTTGAGAATTCGGGCGACGAGGCGTTGATCAAAAAGGCAAAGAAGAAGCGGAAGAAGGCAAAAGACGCTGATGGCGCTGCAGGCGATGAGGACGATGGAGGTGAAGGAGGGTTGGTTAAGACGCGAAGCATGCGCGCAGCAGAGTCAGTAGACGCGCGGTTCAAACGAGTTTGCAAGGTCTAAAATACTGATACACAGTCACAGAAAAGTAGAGCGAAAGATTGCAGCTGCGTCTGGGCCGGTAACAGTCGACGTCGACGCGATCTGGGCCCAGATGCTCACAGGCCAGACGACCACACCACAGCCCAGCGAAGACAAGGGGCCCGAAGAACCCGACTCTACGAAGCCGAATGACGCGACCGGCTCAGAAAAGCCGACCGACACCCAGGGCGCAGACTCCTCTGGTATGATCCGCATTAAACGAACCTACAACTTCGCCGGCAAAGTCCAAACGGAAGAAAAGCTTGTGGCGCGCGACTCGGCTGAGGCCAAGCTCTACCTCGCCTCCCTCGGGAATGATGCAGATAAGGAAGCCGCCGAGAAAGAGCCAGAGGAACCAAAACGGTTATTGAAGAAGGCGTTCCGATCGGCATTCGAACCTGTTATCGAGATCGTTGGCCAGCGGTCCGATTTGAACCTAGGTATGACGGTACGGATCAAGGCACGGGAGAAGGAGGCACAGGCCAAGAAGCTCAACACGGTGGAAAAGAGCAAGATGGACTGGGCGGGTTACGTCGACAAGGAGGGCCTAAAAGACGAGCTCGAGCTGGCTGGCAGGTCCAAGGAGTCGTACGCCGAGAGGCAGGACTTCCTGGCACGAAGCGAGGCGAAGAGGGAGGAGGAAGCCCGGCGTGCGAGGATCGCAGGCCGTGTATGAGTTATTTGGTTTTGCCTCGGTCACGTATTTGGAGGATGGTTAGGCATAGGTCTGGTTCGGCGTTATATATGGACAAAACAATAGATACCCCTCGTTCACATGATACAGTCATAAGTAACCCAACCCAGCGCTACAGTTTCGCGTCCTTCTTCGAGGTCCCAGGTGCAAGAATAGCAATGTCCTGGTATGGGACGCCCAAGAAATCGTACAGGAAATGAAACCTGTCACTCCCGAAGAAGGGCTCTGCCGCCCCCTGGTCATTCACAGCCCACAACCACGGCGCTCCAAACGCGCCTCTATCAATCGCTTCCTGAGTCTTCGACTTCAAAGCATCCTTGATATCCTGCGATGTGGCTCCCTCCATTATCTTCTTCACGTCGGCCTCGCTGAACAGCTTTGCCACGGCTCCTTGGGGCGCCGGGTATTGCTGAGGCGCATCAGCCAGCACCTTGACTAGGACATCGGGCTTGGTGATGTTGCGGTGTGGCGGTTCCCAGAAGCAGTGAAGGACCCAGTGCCAGGTGGTTTGATAAGTAGAGAAGGGATAGTTCTTCTTGATATAGTGTAGGGCACGAAGGGGCAACACCGTCATGCTGCGTTCCATGAAGTTGGCAGGCGGAGTGATATTAGGCTTGCCAACGCGGGCACAGGAGCGTTGGGCGTCATATGTACCATAATTTGCCTTTGCTGGGAGTGTCCATGGCGGCTTATTTCCTGTAGAAAGTGTGAATGGAAGCGGGCTCAGGTGGTCCGGGTTACTTACCAGAAGCTGCATTAATGGCGCCAAGAAGAACGGGATGGATGCTGCATAGACGACGGTTTGTAAGTTGGGGTTCTTGGGGAAGGGAAAGGATACGGACTCTATCTGCACGCCATGCGCTGCGAGTACGTCCTCATTCTGGAGCAAATAATAAAACGTGACATAGCTGTAAAGAGATGCTTTCACGATACGTCAGCATACCAGTTTAATGGACAGGTTCTTGTGGACCGTTACTGACCAACATCTATGTAAACATCTACTTTGCCGCCCATCTTAACGGTAAGTATTGCTGTCAGGTGCTTCAAAACCTTGATCCAAATAAATATTTCTGCTGTGAGTTCGATTGAATGATGTTACTGCCTATCTCGATGTCGAAATCGGTCTGAATGTTATTCCCAAAATGGCAGAATGATGTGTAGGAGATGAAGTTGAGCTGGGGATGTGGGGTACCTCGGCAACTCTTGTGAAGTACGGAGTATCTGGGGTAGCTTTGCTTTGGGGGAGCTTCCACCTACAAAGACCCCTGATCACTAATACGCACCACTGCCGGATTCCGACGACATAATCAACAATTCTGGCGTCAACTTCACGTGAAACTTGATCCTCGAGTATATTATCTTCGTTAGCATAAGATCAATTCGCCATTTCCGCTTACATTACTCTTTCACTCAAGTTCAGTTGGATAGATCATCTACCTCAGTACACCTAATCTCTGAATCAACAACAATGGGCGCAACCAAGCAAGTCGCTCTGGTGGTGGGCGCATCAAGAGGCATTGGCCGTCAAATCGCCATAGACTTTGCAAAGAACGGTTATGCCGGTACGGCTCGCCCGACACTCCATGATTCGGCGGCAGCTAACATTTGCTAGTCGTTGTGGCCGCAAAGTCAACAAGTGACGCTTCCAAAACCACACCTTTCCCGCCAGACCCCAACTCGCAACAATCAACCATCAGCACAGTAGCCCGCGAGATCCAGGATGCCGGAGGCGACGCAACCCCGATCGCCGTAGACGTTCGGGATCCGGATAGCGTCGCCCGGCTAGTGGAACAAACAATCAAGGTATGATGCCCTCCCTTAACGAACCACGCTTCACCTTGACGTATCCTGATTAACACCGGCACAGAAATATTCTCGCCTTGATGTTCTCGTCTATAACTCGGGCGCAATCTGGTGGGCTTCAATCGAGGACACGCCCCCCAAACGATTTCAGCTCATGCAGCGCGTCAACCCGGAAGGTCTGTATTTAACCCTCCACGCCTCGCTCCCGCACCTCAAGCGGGGAGGTAAGGGCCGCATTGTGGTCGTCAGTCCGCCAATCTACAGCCGCTTCTTCCGCGGCAAGACGGCGTACGCGATGGGGAAAGTCGGCATGAGCGTCCTCACCAAAGGTCTAGCCATGGATTTTGACCGGCAGGGCTTATCTGAGATGGCCATTACCAGTATCTGGCCAGCAGTGGTAAGCGTTACTCTTGAAAGATGTTTTTTTTAAAAAAAAAAAAAATCGAGTATCAAGCTAAACATGATGTCGATCCCCAGGCCATTGAATCCGCCGCAACACAGAAATTCCAAGCCGCAAACCCAGATGAGGCAAAGGACTTACGAAAGCCCACAATCTTCTCTGACGCTGTGCTTGCAATCGTGCGCGCCCCGGCCAGCGCAGTAAACGGCGAGCTCGTGTTGGATGAAGACTTCCTACGGGAACACGCCGGCGTGACGGACTTTTCAAAGTACGCTCTCGTGCCGGGCTCGAATCCGCGAAGGATCATGCCCGCCGAGCTGCCGAACTTAACCGTCAAGGAACAGGACGACGAGGGGAAACGTTATAACAGTGCAAAGGCCAAGATATGATGCGATATGTAGGGGTCAAATTTAAATCAATGTAGCTTTACGATGAAATTCTCGGGGAATCCAACAATGTTGAAATTAGGTCATGTTCCATCACTTCTTACCAACTAAACTTGGTGTTCAAGACAAAACACGACAGTGCTTCGCCGTAAAAGGACGCAGCATGCCTCAAATATCTAGCCATAAAACTCTCGCACATCAGAAAAAACAGACCAGTCTCAGATCCAAACAATCTTGTGCAATTCTTGTCTATTGCCTGCCGCGCTACGCAAGCAGGATGCGGTGCTTCTCGATATAAATGTATCTTATCAAAGAAAAAGAAGAACAGTAAGAAAAGAAAAAAAAAAAAAAACCGAGGTCGTCCTATCGCTCGCAAACTAAGTAAGACCGGTACCCATATTCATCCCTACCCACCCGTCCCTCGCCCGAGGCCTTCTTCCCCGCCAATGTCGAACAAAACGATTTTGTTTTTGTTTTTGAAAATCCTAGGGAAAAAAAAAGTACTATTTTTACAAGTCATTGTAACACCACCACCTCTTGCTCTCATGACTCCTGGCTCAGCTGGAAGAGGCCCTGAATGTCCTCGATGTCGCTGATGGTTTCGTTAAACACCTTCGTGAGATCACCGACAACCTTCATGCGGTTCCACTCGTGCCTCGTCCTCCAGATCTCGTCCATTAGCTCGCGGTTGATTTGCTCGAGCTGCTCAATAGTGCAGCCCGAAGTCCGCTCCGTCAGTTCGTCGAGGAAGTTCTCGACTTGCCCCTCGTGAATGACGGGCTGCTGCTGCGACGACGATGAGCCCGAGTTTCTGATGTCTTCGCTGACCGAGTCGTTCAGAATGTTAGTCAGCGTCGGAGCATGTGACTTGGAATCTCCCGAGCTTCTCGACTTGTTGGGCGATGAGTTCTGGCTGCCGGGACCACCCATCGAGGGCCCGATAATGCCTCGTGCCATGCCCTGAGCCTGAGAGTGCGGCCAGGCTTCGTCGCTCGAGGTAGCTTGGCTAACAGGACCCATTCCGGCAGGAATCTGGGTGTCTTGCAGCTGGGAGGTGTCTCCGTCGCTGTATTGTTCCGTGTGGAACCCGTTTGTGGCCTGCGTGCTCCATTTCTCCGTCGACCGCTGCGATGGGTCTGAAGTCTTGGTGGTCGAGGCATCATTTGCCAACTCAGAAGGCGACATGCCAGGAGGTACCGTGGTAATTAAAGACCTCTGAGACATCTGAGTTGCTCCAGTTGTCCCAGCGGTTGTATGGTTGGCCTGACCCGGCCACTGAGGAGGCTGCATAGAGCTATCCTGAGTGGTATCGTCGTCGACGCCACTCATGTGTACGTCGCTCTGGCGAGACGGGTTGGACGTCCCGTTGCTTTGCTGAGGCGCGGGACTGCCGTTGGGTCCCGGGCTCATGACCTGGAAGCGGGCCATGGCGTGGGCAGATCCAGGAATACGTTCGCCAAGAGTGACGGGTCCCTGCGAGTCGCTGTCATTGCCTCCGGCAATGTCGGTGTGCACACGGTCGACAATAGACTGCATAGCCCTCCTCTTTCTCTCCTTCTCAGCTGCAGCCCTGGCTCGCTGTACCTGCCTCTGATGCAGGGCTTCCCAGTCGACCGTGCTTGTGTTGCCTTCGATGGTGGCGACATCGACCTCAACATTGCTAACGAGCTCGTTCGCCTTGAGTGTTCGCTCCTTATCACCGATGTTCTTGGAATCCTTGGCGAGAGACTTGATGTCTCGAAGGAAGTCCTTGGGCCGGCAGTAGAAGCCGTTCGAAAGACGCTCTTCAATGGTTGTAGTCTCCAAGTTGTAGAATGTCTTGCCGGTAGCCGTCTCGCGAAGAACGTCGTCTCCGTACTTGTCCTTGACAATCTCGAAGGGACGAGGCTCAATGCCCTCGAGATCGGGGCGCACGTAATTGGGTTGATTTTCAGCAAAGAGGTAGTCGAGCTGGCTGGGAGGAATGACGGGCTGTCTGAACTTCTTGTACTTTCTGTTGATCTGGTCCATGATTGGCTGCAGCTGTACTTTCAAGATGTTGAGGAGTTGGTGATCGCGCTTCTGCATGGCCTTGACCTCCTCCTTGGAGGGTACTTTTGGCGGTGGGGGCGGAGCAACCGGGAGCTGCTCCAAAACCCTCTTCTTCCTGTTGGCGGGATCAGGGAATTCGGCAGGGCTCTTGCGAATGTGTTCCACAATTGATGAGAAGTATTCTCGCCGGTTTGACTTTTTTCTTTGTTAGCAATGCAACCTTTGAACAAAATGACTGATTTACTTACATGCTTAGGCCGCTGGATCTGTAACCGGTTCTTGCGAGAGTATGCAAATATTTCTCGCACAAGATCCGGAGAGAGGTCTTCACCAGCCTCATACTCTGAAGTGGCGAGCACAAGGATAGGATCCGTAGGCGGGATTGATTTCAACATGGCCTTGAAAGTGATGAATGGCAAGGTATCCTTCATAGACGCGTACCATGACTCAATGCCGGGGATGTAGATGACGCTGGGTTTGTGTCTCTTTACCTCTGTGAAAAGTCCTACAATGACCTGTTCCATTGGCTACGAAGAAGGAGTTAGTATCAATGAGGGGGGGAGGTGTTGAAATAATGACTTACGCGTCCGTCGGCAAGCAAATTCGGAAGACCAAAATTTTGCACTTGAACACCCTCGAAGTAATGCAGAAGAGCGGATGAAAGGTAGCTTTGACCCATACCAGTGAAACCATGAATCAGGAAACGCGGGCGGAAAATTCGAGACCGCTCAAACTCTTGGTGTAGAGCCTCCCGTCCGAAACCATGGTCCTCGTCGTCGAATTGTTCATACATGGCCTCCTCGAGTGCAGTAAGCTTCTTCTTGCGTGGAAGCACCTCATCAAGCGCTCGCTTGATCGAGTCAAACTGATCACGCAGGAGTGGCTCGATACCCTTGGGCAGAGGGGCAGCACCAGTGCCAGCAGATCTCTCTGACGAGGGAATCATCTTCTTGATGGAAATCATGAAGTCGGTGGCGTGAATGCTAATGTTATCCGCGTTCACGATGAGTTTGTCCTTGGAAGAGTAGATTTGCGGATAGGTTCTCTGAATGGCGTTAAGGGCTGCCTCTGTGCAAAGTGCTCGGAGGTCAGCACCGCCATAACCCTTGGTGTTCTCTGCAAGTTGTTGCTTGAAAGGCTCCGAGAGACCCCAGTCCTTGGTATGGATCTCGAGGATGGAACGACGGCCTTGCACGTCGGGAAGGGGGAAGTAGAACTCTCGATCGAAACGACCAGGTCTTCTTAGAGCAGGGTCAATGTTGTCGGGACGATTGGTGGCACCAATAACAATAACCTGACCACGACCATCCATACCATCCATTAACGCCAACAATGTCGATACGATGGACGCATGGATCTGCTCCTGCTTACTAGAGCGCACCGGAGCCAGACCGTCGATTTCATCAAAGAAGATAATACTAGGTTGTGTCCTCCTGGCTTCCTCGAAGAGGAGCCGCAGCTGCTTCTCTGCTTCACCAACCCACTTGCTCAAAGCGTCGGCACCCTTCCGCATGTAAAAGGTGATTTTGCGGCCTCCAATACCGACAGAGTTGGCGAGGGCTCGGGCAAGAAGAGTTTTACCAGTACCGGGCGGACCATGGAATAGAACACCGCGTGGCGGAGTGACATGAAACTTTTGGAACAGCTCGGGGTAGAGAAGTGGGAGCTGGACCATTTCTTTCAACTGGTCAATGTGGCCTTGAAGACCACCAACTTGAGTGAAGTCCACATTGAGGTCGACACCGAGCGGGTCGGCATCCGCGAGGGCCTTGGTGTTTTTGACCTTGCCGACATTTGGTGTTGCGCCCACGCCGGCTACGTCGCCGCCTAGGGGCTGCGCAAGGCCTGGGAGCAGCCCGGCAGGGGCAGCGGCAGACGTGGGTGTCATACCCACATTACCAGCCGCGGCGGATCTTCCGCCCATTTCATCGTCACTGCTGTCGGAGTCGACGCCCCCAGCCGCACCGGTGCCCCAGGGTCCAGCAAGCAGCGACCCGGCGCCGCCGCCGCCTCCGAAAGGACCGAAAGTAGTGTTGAGAGCACGGTCCCATGCCTGGCTGGCGCCTCCACGGCCACCGCGGCGCCGTGCAGGGGTTGGAGCCGGATCTTCTGCGTCGTCTTCCTCGATGTTGACGGCGGAAAGAGGCGGCATGAAGTAGTTCATTGGCTTGGCTGCAGCTCTGCGTCGCTTCGACACAGTTTCCTGGTACATGATTGCAGGTGACGGTCGCCGCGTGCGACGTGAACGTGAATCCTGTCGAAGCTCGTGGAGCTCTTCGGCCAGCTCGTCATGGTCTAGCTCGACTTCGTCGCCGGATTCGGCCCCACGCCGCGAGCTCCTGGTGGATCTGCCCTTGGCTTTGGCGGCCCTACCGCGCGGTGCCGGGCTGTCAAAATCTCCGTCATCAGGGTCACCCGCATCCTTTTTAGACGCGTCTGACATTTGTCCTTCTTCTGCGGACTCTTCGCCAGGTTCAAAATCGCTGCTCGGCTCCTGGACGGATTTCGACTTTCGAAGCCCTCTGCGAGTCAGGCGCCGTGTCGGCATGTCGCCTTCGCCCTCTTCTTTGGGCTCCTCTTCAGGTTCTGCAGCGCCAGGTTCAGAAGCACTTCCTCTTTTAGCGCGAGTCCGTCGTGTAATTGGGCCCTCGTCCTCTTCGTCATCATCCTCGGCCGCGGCATCTGCGTCTACCTCGGTTGATTCTTTGATGGCGTCCTCCATTACTGTGTCCTTTGTCTCCACAGGAGCTTCTACAGGAGCTTCCGCTGCGTCGCCGGCCAACTCATCGGCGTCAGCATCCTCATCGCGACGGAAGCTGCTCTCCTGGGTAGCTTCCTCAATCGTCTCGGGCGCCGCCGCCTTCAGTCCCTTAACTGAGCGAGAAGAACGAGTGCGGGCGAACGCCTCCGGGCTTCGACTCTTGGAAGATCGAGATGCCGGCCGTGCATGCTTGCCCGAGTTGGACAACTCGACATGCTCTTCCTCTACCTCAGCTGTCCGAGCACGAGTCGATCTCCTGGTGATCGGCGCGGCGGCGGCAGTGGCAGACGCGGCATTCTTTGGTACCTTTAGCTTAATCAACAGAGACTCTTTCTTCTTCTTGGGCTTCTCGAGACCCTCGGAAAGTTCGTCTTCAGATAGTTCAGCCTCTTCAGACTCTTCGTCACTTTCGCTTTCCTTGTAGTTTTGATGCTTCACCGCGGCCTTCCTGGCGCGTCGGCCAGCGGCGTTGACGGGGGCGTCCTCGTCTTCTTCCTCTTCATCTGAGACGAAAGAACCCTCTTCCATGCTATCGGAGACGTCTTCATCGTCATCATCGATGTCGGATCCTCGATACCGGTTGGTGCGTTTTCGACCGCCGGAGCTTCTTTGAGACTTGGAGCCACGCGATCGCTTCTTGATTCGAGGGGCAGGTTGGTCGGCGCCAGGCTCGAAGTTTTCGTCATCCGAGTCCGACTTGTTAGGATCGAAATCCTCGATTTCGCGCTTGCGTTTGGACGGCATTGTGATGTTGGTGGGTGATCAAAGTCGGGTGCGGGTAGTCTGGGCTATCGCGTTTTTGATTGTTGTACACGCTGGGGGGCGAGGAGCTATTGCTGCCTTGTAACGCGGACAAGTCTAATAGCGCGCCGTCAGCATCCATATGCACTCAAGATAGCATCAAAAATAAAGCTGAAGATCCAAAAAAGAAGTAATAAGAGTAGCTTGCATTAAGGATTTTTGGGGGAGTGGTGTATGAATGCAAAGAAGTCGTACCTGTCTTAGCGCTTAGGGAGAAAGCAGTGAACAATGGGAAGCGGACGTCAGGTGGTAGTGCAGGCGGCCGCCATTGGGGTTGCGAGGATGCAAACGCGAAAAGTCAAGCTGGCCTTGACGTCTGCGATTTGTGTCGCTGGCGATCTTTACGCGGCGTGGAGATGACTAGACGGCGGACTGGTGATATGTTCGGATTCGCTGAAAAATCACCATCGCGCGTTCCACGACTTGCGCGCCAGGCGTTCACTTGGGCGAGGGAAGACGGGAGTCAGTAAGGTGGGTCTCACGTGCAGAGCCCACCAGCCACAAATGGCCCGAGCGCTAGTCGAACCAGGCAATGAGGTTTCCACTTCCGGCTGTTGCTATTGGCTGGACCCCATCCATTTTGCAATTCAACGAAGAGTTGGGCGACCTCAAATTCAACGATGCTGCACCTTCGGACCTGGAGGTTTTTACTGTTCAATAATCATGGCTGAAATACCACGTGCAAAATCTGATGCATCGCCAAAGTCCTGTCAGCCGAATTTTCGTCTCGAACTATTCAAAAAGCCCGAAGCATGTCAATCACCTTGCAAGGATTGACGGTGCTCATCGGCGCACGAGGTTAAAAAAGTCGGGCCCGGGTAAGTGGGCGACGAGTGTCCACCACCAAGTGTGGCATCGCATCCACGGTACAGCTCGAAAAGAAGAAGCAACTGGGATTGCGCAGACGAAGTGCAACTGTAGCGGATTGAATCTTATCTGCCCATGGAGGCCCAAGGCTGGCCGACGCCGCTTCATACCAACTTTGCAAGGCCGAGAACTGCGGCGCAAATATGCGTGAAACATTGCATGATCAACGGCAATGATGTCATTTCTCGATTTCCGATGTTGTAGGGGCCTCAGTTTGGTTGTATTTAGAGGTTGTGCGGTTGTCAGCTCCCCAAGGACTAGAATCATTTTGGAGACTCAATGGTGCGTCTGGTCGAAGACTCTCAACCAGACAGCCAAGTTTTTTGGGTGCATTCAGACAGAAAATTCCTCAATCTCGTCAGCGCATCGTCGCCATAATAGCTCAAGAGCAAATACCCCCAACCTCGACCCCTTCGTTCAGCCCTACAGACCCAAGTCTGGGGTAACCCGCGAGCTTAAGGTTCCTGGTGCGCCAAGGTTAGGAACGTGGCCAGGGAACGTGGCTGGTGACCTGTGGCCCCCCCTGGCTAAGGCACGCACTCCTTGCAGCAGTGGGTTAAATGCCTTAGGGCCTGACCATCTTCGGTGCGCCCGAAGTAGCAGGCAGCAATTTAACCGAACCGTCACGTGCAACGGCGCCGAGAGCCTCAAACCACGCTAAGCCTTCGGCGTCGTCCGAACATGCGGGACGGATGTGACTAAACCAACACAGCTGACGACGCTGCCGTGCCGATGAACCGTGTCATTCGTCAATACGAACAGTCCTGCAGTAGTCACGGGATGAAACCAGATAAGCCTTGCACACTATTGGTATCTCACTTCGGGGCTCGCGTTTCGACCAACGAGACTCGCGGGCTCGTTTACGATTTAGGAGACTGATACTGAGTGCCCTGGAATTTCCTCATCAGGCTGTCATCGACGGGCCTCAAAACAGCAGCATCGCTTAGGCTCAATCCCTTGTCCTCTTCCAGAACGCCCTCAGCAAAGGGCTGGCACTAATTTTGAGGCCGTCACGGAACGATCAGCCCAGTCATGCCACCCTCTGCAGATCCTCACGTATTTGCAGCCATTAACTGAGTACGGTTGCGGAACATTTATGCGAGAGAAGGTTATTCTAGTCTGCCTCTAGCAGTTGCCTTACGAGGCCATCCCCACTCGCGGTTCGCGCTCGGTCGCATCGATGGAGCAATTGTGTCCAGCAGACCGGCCTCAGTGGGTCCACCATCGACCGGCAACCCGGCCAAGTCGGCAAACGGCCACTCGGGGCACAGCATTTTTAGACCCCCGAACCCAATGGCGTCGTCAATCCATGCCGACCAAGCGAACGTCAGCAAAAGCCAAGAACACGCAGCCGTGCAGCCGTGCAGTTGCACCCACCATCTCCGGATTTCTCGAAGCATTTAAGAGACGCGGCTCCCCCGCGGTCTGGACGAGTCTATAGTATTTTCGATTCATCGTGTATTCTCATACAGAATCTTGTCTTGACTTCACGCAAACGCACACACACACACACACACACACACACACACACACACACACACACCAGAAGCCACACAATTGTCTAACACAGTTCCTAAACTAGCATTGAACAAAATGTCTTCCCTCACTGCCCCCATCGACATCCCTCGGCCCAAGAGCAGCCGCGCCGGCTCCGACGCGAGCTCCATCTCGGCCGACTCCTTCACTACCAGAAGAGCAGTCTCTCAAGACTCTCCGCGCCCCGCGAAGAGGAAGCACTCCCACTCCCACTCCCAGACGGTGAACGTCTACACCCACTGCGGACGTCACAGCTCACAGTTCCTCTTTGGCGGTCGCTCCTTCACGGACATGGCGCGCTCCATCTTTAAGCGCGATTAAATCGTTTGCATCGGTGTTTCCCTCAAGAAGAGACATAAAACAGGGGAACACCATTGTAAAAACGTCATAAATGCACGGCAGCCAACCCGCCGCCGTGACCATGGCCGCCGCCGAGTCGGACCGGCAAACAGCCCCGCCAAGAAAGCGGCGAAACCTCAGGGCTCCACAACGGCACAAACGGCTTCCAAAGGAAGCGCCAAGCGGGAGCCCGCAAAAACCGTCTTCCGGTTGACCTCTCTTCAAGAGTGTCGACTGCACAATCTATACAGCACCGGGGGCCCGGAGCAAACAGCGCAAGCGAGCCCTCGGCGCCAAGGCGGGAACCGTTGGGGGATATCAAGGAGCAAATTCTAGGCCCTTTCCCCCCCAGCAACGAGCGCCCGTTATCGTCAGGCAAAAAGAAGACCAGACATTGGACAGACAGCAGAGGGAATAAAACCACATTCCCCGCCCGGTACCAACGCTGCTCCACTTAAATCATCCCATTCAACCCTCTCAGCATTCGTAATATTACGGGGTCCAGGACTTACTCGAGCCTTGGCGAGGGCGAAGCAAACGAGTCAAAAGATTGCGCCAAGCAACAAGAAAAAACCGTTGAAGACCGGTTCGCGCCAATGAGAAGCGGCGCATGTCAAAACTTGGCTTCGTTCAACCTTCAACCCTCTTGCGGAGAAGGAGAGGACGAAAAATGACGAGACGCGGGTCATGGACGGTGACATCGCCCCGGTCAGAATCCCGTTAAATTCTCTCAGGATATGTTTTTTTTTTTTTTTTTCTTCCAAACAGATTGCGGACAATGGAATAGCCGGGGATCGGATTGAGTTTCGTTAGTGGATTCCGCGGTGAATGAACAAAGTCTTTTTTTTTTTCTTTTTCTTTCTTCTCCTTCCCATTCTGTACTCTAGAGTATTTGGGAGGATTCCATTTGTGGAATTACCATTATAGTAATTGGGAATTAAGAAAACATGTTATAACACAAAGAAAAACTATGTGTATATTCGAAATCTTGATATGTCGATTTATGCCAAGTAATCCTCACACCGCAACACACACATTTTCCCATTCTTGTCTCGTCATATATCCGAATGCCAGTAAGATTTACATTATTACAAAGTCGTTCCATCATATCTCAACGCCCCTTGTATACCCGCCGAGACCCCTTCAACCCCTGCTACTAACTATCATGTCGATAACCATGGTTTCTCGTCGTCCGCTCATCTCCTTTTTCTCTCTTTCTCTTGACCTCCTCCTCTCCCCGGGTGAATGACCGCATGCAAATGCCTGTTATGCACACACTTCCTTGGCCTCAATATGTACCCAGTCCAACACACAAAATTGTACCCCATATCGGGCCCCCTCCACAAACGCCGGTGTACTATATAGTAAACAACCCTCTTTTCTCTCTATTTTCTTGTCCCCGTAAGATCCACCACGGCAGTAAGCCGAATTACACAACAACAACCACACCCACACGCCTCTGATGCCCATGCGTACTCCGTAGCGTAAACATCATCGTGCTTCTTCTCCACTAACCCCTCTCTCAAGGGGGAAAAAAAAAATCACTGAAAGAAGCAGTTTGCCCCGCTCCCCGCCGCCCCCCCTTTAGTTCGAGATAGAGTTGAGCACGACCCGCGAGTGATCAAGCAGGTTCTTCTGGCCTGGGACGTTCTGGGTGTACCGGGCGTTGAACTTCATAATCTTCTTGGCGGCGCGGAAGGTGGCGTCGTCGACGGTCAGGGGCTCCGCGACGACGTTCCACGCGATGCCCTGCGTGCAAGGAGGCGTCGTGAGGCTGCCGTCGTACTGGTAGACGTCGGACCTCGCGAGGATCTCCTTGAGCTCGCAGAGGGAGAACCCCTCCGTCTCGGCGTGGGAGCCGGGCTCCGCGACCTCGTCGAGGTGGGAAAAGACGTTGGCGAGGAAGACGGACGGCTTGGTGTTGTCCACCTCGATCAGGAACCCGACGACGGAGGCGCTGGGGCCCGTGGAGTCTGTTGGAAAGTCAGTTATACTGCGTGCTTTTCTTCCTCCCCTCTCTCTCTCTCTCTATCTCTCTCTCTAGTTCAATAAAATGATAGGAACCGGGTTGAGGAGTCTGCGGAGTGGGTCGGGGGGAGAAAGGTGGGCGTGGGTTCTTACTCTTGTTGAGCTCCGCATCGGCCTCAAAGACAAAGTGCACCTCCATGGGAAAGTACTCGCTCTCGACGCGGTGCTCGCTGGGCGTGTGGAAGTGGAACTGCTTCAGCTTGTAATGGCGTCCGTGACGGGTCAGAGTGCCGTTCTGGGCCACTACCTCCAGCGTGCTGCCAAGGTTCTCGAAGACGGCGCCGTGGGGGTAGGACGGCACGTCGAAGCCCAGACTCGAGCCGGGAACCACGGTGGCGGAGGTGTCGTTGAGGTTGATGGGGCTCTGCTGGGTGCCGGTTGCGCACAGCGAGCTGGCGTTGTTGTGACTGTGCCAGTTGAGGGGACCCTTGAGGTCGTTGTAGCCAAAGGTCGCGACCTCGACCTCGCCCTCGCCGCCGCCCATGGCACGAGTGTAGAGGGAGGTGCGGTGGTCGCAGATGGCCGAGGCCAGGGACACGAAGGGGAGGATGACAGAGGACTTCATGGTGTAAGTGTGGTAGTATTAAGAAGGGGAATTAGAGCAAGTGACTAGTAGAAATTGTAAGAGGCGGATGCTCAGAGAGATTGGTAGGAGGACGGTAGCCTCTTTATCTTTCTCCCAGATCGCGGAGAAGTCACCGTCAGATCCATACCCACAGCCTTTCCCCCCCCAAGTAAGACGGACCATCTACCGGGGGGCAAAGCTGGTCTGGCCAAGAGAAGCAGGGTACATTATCCAGCGGGTGTCATGTCAAAGAGGTTGGGTGTCACAGAGAAAGGAGAGGCAACATATCGTGCAGCATCTGGTGGGCTCCTGCGAAAAAAGATCGGTCCCCATGCCGGGGGTGGACCAGGGTTGCGAGTAGTGTATAGTGTAGTATGCGAGTGAGCAGAGCCGTTATGGGGGTGGACACCAGATGAAGATCTCCAAAATCCACCCAGAGTGCCAAGACGCAAACAAAAGGCGCAATGAGAGGAGAAGGGGGGAGGGGAGCTTCCAGAATCCCGTCTCTTTCTCGGCTGCGTCTGAAGGGAGAATGAAAGAGAGGGAGTTGACAAAGGGAAGAAGGATTGGATCGCGAAACAGAATACCGGAAACTTTTTCCTGCATGACAAACCGCTCACATGCCGCGGGCGGAGCAACGGCGAGTGTAGTTATCTACAACACCACACCACCTATGGAAGCCCGCGTTAAAAGGTGGTGGTAAGCCGCCATGCTTGATGACAGGTTAAGCCTCGGCTCTGATAATAGTCTTTACAGCCCAGCTTTCCGCAATAGTTTGCGTGGCTGTTCAGCGTGGCGCCGTTTCGGCTACTCGAAATCATACCCATCCAAGTTCTTCGAACGGAAGCCTCAAACACACAAAGCCTGTAAACTCTAGTTAAAGAAGCCCTAGAATAGAGTGGGACCTGGACGACATGGTGCAGCAGAGCATTGGAGTACACGCTGCTTTGGAATTCCCAAGTGCTCAACCGCGGAAGTTACTTTGCCCGATATTAAAAGTAGATGATGAACGATTACAACACGCCCGCAAATGCAACTTCACCCGCAAAAAGAAAACAAAGCGAATGTCAACATCTCCCTGGTCCCGAATCCTCGGGAACCAAAAACCACCCCACCATGTAATGTCGGTCCCTCGAGCCCCTTCGACCGGGCGATGCCCTCCATGCCGGGCACCGCGGCTCGGATACCTAGTATTCAGCTGCAGTGCATCTTAGTCAGGCCGGCTTTTCAAAGCGTTGACCACCTCCGGGTTCCTCCACGAATTACACAGAGCAAACGCGGCAAACGGCCAACCACAGTTGGATTTTCCATTAGCCTACAGCCGAATGCGAGCCGGTATTTCCCTCCTTCTCTTGCTTATGTGTCTCCCCTTAGCCACAAGCCACGCTGAGAATATCGGCGGAAACGCCTACTGGAAGTTTGCTTCGTGTGTAATCTCGTCGGTTCACAGGTGCGACACCACAAGACGGGTTCTTCATAGCTCACAGGAGGACACGGGGAGAGAGAGAGAGAGAGAGAGTAAAGGCATGTAATTTCAGGAACCACGTCGTCCAAACTACCCGTTACCCGTCTTGGGACGAACGCCCTTGGCACAGTCCAGACCGTTCGCTGTCAAAATCGCTGACGAGCCCACTAAGCACACACATAACAGGGGGGGGGGGCAGCGAAACCCCCCGGCCGCACGCCCCCCCGGTTCCCCGTTCAACGCCATCCGGCTGGGCGCAACCCTTTTTTTTTTTTTTTCTCTCTTGAAAACCCTCTTCTCCAACAACCGATGCCGGGAAATTCTCGAGCCACCGCATCACAGAGTCTGGAGTAGTCTGGGGAGGGGAGCAGAGACAGAGGGGCAAAGAGGGGAAAGACGTACGATGATCGTCACTTCGATTCGCCGAGACAATTCCTCCCCCCCTCCCCCTCCCCTTCCCCTTCCCCTTGGTCCCTTTTCTGTTGTATGAATAATTACTACACTACCGAGGTATTGGCTTTTGACGAAGCTCTGGTCTGTTTCTTTCCAAGTTTAATCCAACGTCGATCGGAATGTGCCCGAATCGGCGGGGTCAACGGACGAAGATCACTTCCTCGGGCGTGTCTGTCTGTCGTGAAGAAGAGGTTGGAAGTGGATGTGCGTGTGTTTAAACTGGGGTTTGACAACCAGACTTTGCGCACAATTGCGTAGACAAGGACCTTTGGTCATCTTATCGCGCCCGCGTATTGGCCAGTTACCATATCTCGTTGACGCGATCGTGGAGTCGACGACTACGTTTCCTGTAGTCTCAGTCCCCGCAAACTGCCATGTTCATTGAACCTTTGGCTCCGTCGAGTGAAGAGCCCGGCGACCTTGATGTATTATTTTTAGAACTCCGGATGGAGAAACGTCTTTTCGCTGACTCAATGTCGTGATACTCCCAGGCATGCACATATTGGATGGACATCATGACGGAACCGTCCACCAGCCCCTTCTCTATGTGCTCTTTCAGACAACCATACATCCAGTTCAAGAGTCTACAACCTCAATTGATGACCAACAACACTGCCATGACTCGATCGTGTAAGCCAAGCCACTCAGCTACGTCTTTCTCGGTCCCGGTTATCACCAGCTGGTGTAGTGAAACGACTCAGCCCTGCCCGTCTGACTACATAGGACATGGCTCTGGCGGAGATATCCAGTGACAACCACCTGCCAGTATACACGGGAAGTTGTCCTCAAGTAACCCGAGCCCCCACCCTCATCATAGTCATCGGATAAAGGCACGTTGTTTACTCAAAGTTTTGTGTGTTTTTATCAAATTCATCACTTTGATATTTCATCCTGTCGTCCGGCAGCAGGGCCGTCAAAACGCAGTCGAGAAATGGAAAAAAAAAAAAAAAAAAAAAAAAAAAAGGTAGGCGTTGCCCCAGCATCTCCGCAAGCTCAGCCCACGAGCCAGAGCAAGGCAACTAGATGTTATACGGTACAAGTACGATGCGCATCAGTGAATTGAACGAATGCTCGACGTTGCAACTCACTCACAATCTTCCGACCTGGCAAAACTCACTGTCGGTCGTTCGAGGGAGCCGCATGTCATCCAGCAGCCTCATGCAAGTTCCCGAACGACATTTCTCATCCGCCGTCCGACGCTACAGACCGGTGACACAAGATAATGAGCCGCAACGCTTTCCCCGAACATGACCATACTTATTCAATACTTCTAGTGAACCGGGGAATATGATATGTGGTCTACTATCCTCCATATCACGGGTGAAGGCGACAGCCTCCATCGTCTTACAAGCGAGTCACGGGATCACACTTTTTAAACCTCATTATAAAATCGCACTCTAATCCGCCATTATACGTCCAGCAACGTTATACGAATGCTATCATCTACCGGCCCCAAAGCCGTATTAACTCGCTATAGGCCATGGGCTAGAATTTCATCTGCTGATGCTCCCGACCAACTCCAAGTCTTCGCAAGGACAACTGGTGTTGACATTATGAGCTTCCAATACACCTGGGGAACGGCACAGTAATCAGCCATTGAACAATACCCTTTACGGCGTATCTGTTTCCTCGGGCAACTCGGCACCAGATGCGGAGATGCTCGTTTCGATGTAAGCAGCGACATCATGCCACACAGCCCTACGAACAGATCCCGGAAGACAACTTGGCGTGAAGTGGTTCAAACCAAAGTCAGTTTCGGTTGTGCATCCAAGGTTGTTAGTCCAATAGAGATTTCATGTCCATGGAGGTGCTCTTATGACTTCGAAAGGGGCGCTAACCTCTAATTATATTCCTCTACGTAAGCTCATACCTATCTGACCCACCTCCAGGTTTACTTACAATGGATAACTAGGAAACACCGACTCGAAGAGGTGTGCAAGTCGCAGAGATGGGGCATAGAAGTGTCTTTCATATGCAGAGGAGCATGGTCTTCACATTTATTCACCTATGAAGCTTACATAGTTGGTCAACCTGGGACAGCCGACAACACGCTCATCATGCCTACCAGCAGTTATGGCCAACAGGCACATGCAGGCAACACCCCAAAATACAATGTGCAATGATGTGCTACCAAGGCAGAGTTCCCACATGAGACGACGGCAGCAAGATCGACCAAACACGACGATCTCCGGTCCGCTACCGTCCTTCGGTGCCGAAGTGGGGTCGGCCGGAGCTGAACACCATGCGTCCCTGACCGATACATCTCCGGCACAATCACATCTCACTCCGAAAGCATCATCCGACACCCGAGGTTGTTGTAATACTAGACGCAAGGTCGCGTCATACATTTCACATATTCAACTGTCGGAACGAGGCTCTTCGCCCGTCATACTTGGCCCCGCACATCTCCCGCAGCTGGCGTGATACGGCAACCTAGCTCCTGGGCCGGATAGTGATACTTGTCACAGGTATGAGTCTGTATGCCCGTGGACGAGGCGGGACTTGCCGGAAGGCTCGGTGAAACCCTGCGGAAGCTGAGGCTGCCCCCCGAGGCGCCAGAGCACATTGGGCCCGAACCTGCACGACGGAGCGTTCGGTTGGTATGCGAGGAGTCTTGACACAGTCATACGGCGTAGGACGAAGCTGCAGGTTGCCGCGAACAGGCACGGGCTGCTATGCCGCCTGGCGGTCCTGTCTGGATATCAATGATGTCCACCCGGCTTGGCTCGGAAATGCTGACGCTGGCGGACTGGGTGGAGCACTCCGGAGTCATGAGCGAAAGCACGCAAGTTGACTGCGATGATGGTGCACCAGCGAAGCAACGCTGTGAATGCTTCAATGCACGCCTCGTCAATGGATAATCCTTGGCAGGTCGTGTCGGCAGTAGAGGCGTGGGTTATTATTACCATGGTGTCGTTTGGCTCACTTGTGGCCAGTTAATGGCCATAAGCGGGGAATAATGGACGCCATAATGCCCCAAGTGTCCAGGACTGGGTGCAATCCGCCTGGGGGGGGGAAGCATGAGTACTTCCAAGTTGGAACCGAGCATGTGCCGTATTGAGTGGGTTCGGTGAAGTTGGATTGCCCAGCACGACGGGCTATTGGACCGGGATGTTTGTCTGTATGGACCCTTTGGGGAAACGAGCCGCCTTAAGGTGTCATGCTACTGGGGGCCGGATAGTAGCATTCAATGGGTGCGCGGCCGCTCGCTCGGCTTTTGCTTGCTCTATCGAATTGGCGACGCTTAATCCGGACTGCCTCTTCAAAAATCCGCAATGGCCATGCTACCGCACTACAGCACTAATACTATGTCGTTCCTATCCGGATATCTCGCTAATCTTTCGCGGAAGAATAATTTTACTCCCGGCCTCGGCAGGCCAAGTGGGAAACCTCCACGGCCTGGGCATGAAAGTCGATAGTGCGGGGAACCAAGTTTGGTTCTTCTCATCTCACCGCAACTGATCTGTCACTTTGGATGGGATGTCCTCAAGCATTGTTCGAACTCCGGGCATGGGCTGTCTTGGCCGTGCGAGTTGCAAGCCCCCTCTCCCTTAGGATCATACCCACGAGTGGAGGATGATGGGTCCTGCAAGATATCACTAACTGACCGGCCAGTATGGCCTCATTGGGGGGCACGGGGGGTTGCCTTGCGCTCCACCGGCTGGCCTGCATCGCTTGCAGCGCTCAAAGCGCATCCGTACACGCTGTGCCTCTGCATCAAGAACTTCCTTTACAGAATACATGGCATTCCTACTTCCCCCTGGGACATTTGTATCATGTAATTCGTCACTATTGTCGCACAGGACCCGCCGAAACGGACGACGAAGGCTGACGGACTGACTCTAGTAAACTGATCGTCGCCCGTCAATTGTTCACTAAGCTGCTCGGGCGATGGGGTTGTGGGTTGTCTCGATGGTGCCGGCGACTAAGACAAGACATCAGGAACCAGTCTTTTGATCGTGGGGCCATGTGAGATGCAGTACGACCGATCCCTTCGGAGTCAGTTGTGCACTTTTTATCCGTACCCAGACCATGGGACACGGCCGAGGGGCGGGCCTCACAGTCTTAGCAGTGTTGGTGGCTTGCCGAGCCATTCTGTGGAGGGGAAGGGGGGCCGCGCAGATGGTGAGGCAATCCCGCAAATGACGGCTATGACAATTTCCACATTGCCCCTGAGGTTGTTGAAAAAAAAAAAATCCAATTCACGACAGGTAAAACCGCGTGAGATCAAAGGCTATCGGCTGGCCCTGTGGAGAGCGCTGCGCTGCGTATTGACGATCGCCTGTTGATTGACTGCAACAGCTGGACATTGGGATCAGTGATTGATAAACTTGAAAGGACGTCAGAGATCGAGTGTAACTTCAAGGACCCTTCAATCAGTGCGCGGATTGACATTGCAGGGTCATCGGTGGCAGGGCGTATCCAAGCAGCCCTAGGACACTGTGGGAGTGGCCACTCCTCAATCTCGAAGCGATCACTACCTAGTTGGTAAAAGTCAAGGTGATCATGATAGGATAGTCTCCATAGGGTCCGTCTGATCTTCGACTCTGGTGGCAGGTTACGAGCAAAGTTTGCTAGAGAATACTTGGAGGAGGCGACAACTGCTAATCGTCGGCATGTACGTGTAGTGTATTCCACCATCTGGAGCCTGCAGAGGTGGGCCCAAAGTGGTCGCACAAAAATGCATTGCTTGGGGGAGAGAAACAAAGTCTAGGAACCACGCGTCTTGTCAAGCCTGTGAGTGTCGGGCTGTATGAATCTGGGGGTGAAGCCGGCATCCGAAAAAAAAAAAAAAAAAGAGATCTGAATCGCGTTGGTGCTTTCATGAAGACGCGAGTTTGGCGTGGGCGATTCCCCGCTACGCCTGAGAGCGACATGTGAGATTACAGCGGTGGAATCTGAGCCACGGGCCAATTACATTGGCCGATGTATCCCCCGCACGGCGAAAGAAGAAATGATGGATCGAATCCCATCTCGGCGAGCGAAATGAAAAAGAAGAAGGAGGAAAAAGCAAGTCTATTGTCTGCTTGTTGTTTTGTTGCTTGTTATGGTTGTCGGATGGCGGCGCGGGCGGACACGACAGGCGCACGCTCCCGGGACATGAGACCACGGCGCGCATAATGGTATCCCTGTGAACTCTATAAGGTGTAGTAGAAGCTTTGGAGACGGTGCCAGATGAAACAAGGCGACAAGCCAAAGAAAAACATCAGTGACCGCGATGCCAACACTGGTTAGTCAGGGACATTTTCCCAGCAGAAAGGGTGCGGTTGGCGATGCAGGGCAGGGAAACCAGTAGAAGGCGTTCTGAGTCTGTAACGGTCGATTTGGGTGGATCTCTTTCTTTGGGAGCTGCCTCGGGTCGAGGTTTTAGCGCCATACTAGATCGATGGTTCCTTCCAGACCACTCTTTGGCTTAACGTTGAGTGTAGAAGGCGCCTGTGAACCCCTAAACTAGTGTTGTATCTTGCACGACTGCTCTTTGTGGGTAGGTGTATGTGTCCTTCCTTGATACCAAACCTTGAAAGTATTCGGTCATTCTTTCGTTTACAATATGCATTTGCTGCATACATAGTACGGATCCTTCCTCAGGTCAATCAGGTTTGATTGTTCCAAGAACAACATATATATTACCCGCGTCATCGATATCAACTACTCGGCCAGCTATCTCGGTGACATTTCACCTGATCGGGTCATGTTTGCGGGGAGTGCGGCAAATTGGGACATCCGAGATAAAGGATTCGCCTTTGATCTCTGCAGTCGGCGAGAACAGCCGGGCTTAGTCACCAGGCTTGCATTATAGATGGGGCCTGTCTGATGAGCTTGTTCATTTCTGCAGCCGTCGTCAAGGTAGTATCGTGACAGATGCAAAAAGAAGCAGGAGGATTCTAGGTTATTCTTTACTAGTAGTATTGAGCGATGTCTTTCTCTGGAAAGAAGTCCAAAACCCCGTCTTCCGACGAGGGCTGGCGACAGGGGGGGCCCGAATGGTCTCCGTAAGGAGCGGAAGGTTTGCTCCAGAGACGTGTGATGGAGCCATCAAACGGTGAATGGGAAGCTCCCGAAACTCTGTTGATGAGGGTTCACGATGACTTGCGTCCGCTTGAGCTTGAGCTTGCATCTTGTGCCTCTCGAAGACCAGATGACGGAAAGTTACAAAGTGATTCAGCTTAGAAATTGTTCAGCTGCAGAACCCAGCTTAGTTTTGCCTCTCCTTTGAAAAAAAAAAAACAACACCAAAAAACCCACCCCTAAAAAACTCCAGCTAATTATGTATTCCTCCCTGCCCATTAAACAAAGACGTTATGCGAGTAAATTTCCGTACTGGTCAGCCGGAGCGAGGTACACCCCCGTGATCCAACCTCAGCTTTCCCTCATAGCGCAGCATTTGCGTCTGGGACAGCTGTTTCAAGCAGACAACGGCACGTTTCCAACGAGATTGAGACTTTGTCACCTGGTCTGGGCTTTGCCTTGTACCCACGATCCGTTGGCTCCGACGACTTCCCTCCACCCCCTTTGGACGAGGGCAGCGCCATGGATCCGTTTGGGAGATGATTACCTGGGGAAGGCTTGTCACCAAAAATTTATTCACATCAAGTAACGAAAGGACCTGGTGCTGGGTCGCAAAGCACTGATGAAATGCTCCGGCAGTTTAATACTCCATCAGCCCTCTTGCCCGTCTCCTTCAATCTTAATTCAATGCCCTTTCATCATCATAGAGTATCATGCTTGACATCAGCTGATCAACTATAACCTGAGTGCCGCACATCACGCACAGTAAAACTTGGGTCTAGGAATGCAGGATTCTGATGCTTGGACGCCGATTGCATTTGCTGCCCTTTCAGATCATGACCGTTCTCTGAATTCAAAATAGTAGCTCTGTACCGAGGACATGGGCGTGCATCATCCAAAGAGCACTAGCCAGCACCACAAATCTCCGGATCAATGCACGGATGGACGGGAACCATCTGCAATAGCAGTTAAGAACAAGTCTTGTGTCTGTAATTATCCCATCCTCACGCGACCTAGCCCTCCGATTGTTCACTAAGGCGTCCTCCCCCCCTTAAGGAAAGCACCGCAGGGCTGAACTGAGGAACAGAGGATATCAATTGTGCGCTGCATAGCAAACAGCGTACGAGGCAAATTGCCCGAGACCAGGCCTCTCCTTGTTAAATCGTGCTAGTGGACTCTAGTTGCTGACGGGGAAAACTTCATTTCCAAAGCATGAGCTTCTAGACTGTGGTGCGGAGTAATGAGCTGGACTTGCCCCCCCGTGCGTATTGGCCAACATCAGATGCCTGTAACATTACACCGCAATTCATCGTTCGCCCACCTCTGTCGATGGATGTTTCCTGCTACGGAGTCCTGGTTAGCGCTGCTGGCATAATGGACCAAGGTATCCATCTGTAGCTTGCAGTCCTCCGTTGGGAGATAACATGGGATTGTTTACTCTTGCCCTCATGTCTCCCCTCCCAGTACCCTGAAGGCAAATTACAGACTGACCAGAGTACGAAAGAATCATATCTCATCAGCAGGGGGGGCACCGGAAAGTTGTAGGGGTCCGCCAAAAGAGATCAAGGCTCTTAGACCAGCGTGCTAGTCTCCTAGCTTGCTAGCGTCATTCCCGCCCGTTGTTGACCTCGTTTCAGCCTGTGGGAATCTCGTGTATGCTTGTCATGGTTGTCGTCGCGGACAATGGTGTAGCCCGCCACATGCGGTACGGATACGTACAACTCATTGTACATATACATGGTGGGCCGGGGAAGGGCCCCAATTTGCAGCAAAGTGTTTGTGCATCTCACGTTTGAATACCTCAAGTGCCTCCCACAGGCTTGCCTCGCGTGTGTACAGGCACCCCGTTGGCTTTAGTTTCTAACCCGCCTGGTGGATCCTTCATTCGTCTCTCAACCATTAACTAAATATAGCGTATAAGATTCAGCTAAGGCGCAAGGTCGAGAAAAGAATCAAGGGGTGAAAGACCCGAGGAAGAAAGAATGGACGAAAAATCAGTTAAAAAAAAAAAAAAGCGCCATAAGATGAGGCGACATACGCCTGCAGACTTTTTGAGATCGGATCGGAATTCAAGCCTCAGACAACGTCATTGGAGGGTTGGACGCTGGCTGGCGTACATTGACCTGAGTAGAGAGTAACTCCGATGGCATCTGGTCAGTCTGTTGCCTGCCTCATCGGCACGCAGCTCGAGATGCATTCGTAAGCCAGAGCAGTACATTTTGATCACCCCCTGGATTCAAAGTGTGCCGTCTGATAGGCCTTGTTGGTTTGCTGTTCGTTGATGGCGCCCATGATCCTGCCACCTGCTGATGCTGCCAAGCTGCGGAGCCTATCATGAACGGCTTCATTATCCTCTCCTCACATCTCCCCGTCGGCGAGCACCCGGGCGCCCAGCCAAGTCCGGCAGCACCTCCAGACGGCGCTCCATCCAGTGGTTCCGCACGCAAGCCCTCGTGGAGTGGGAGTTGAGAGTGGACAGGTCAGGTTGGTGGAGTAGTCTGCAATTTTTCCCTGTCGGAGCAGGGGGCGCCATCCATTCCGATATGCACGTCGCATTACCTCACCACCTTAGCAAGGCGAAGCCACTGCAGTGGGGTAAACTCGAACTCAGATACGGGGAAAGCATTCCCTTTTTCTTCGTATCCGCCGACTCATCACACAGAACAGGTGACTGGCCACGGCACTGCAGAAGGGGGGAGGGGAGACAGAGGCAGAGACAGGCCGGACCGGACAGCTTAGCCAGCCCGGCGGCCCTGGCAAAGAGAGACACACTGGGCGATCTAGACATGATTGGTCAGCTGAATTCGTGAAGCATGTAGCTGTACCGTGGTGGCGGCCTGGCTGTCTTGCTTTTCCGCCGAAAGGTGCGTTAACAAGCCTTGTGTTGCTGAGCTTAGCAGCTATGATCGGCCTACACTGGAGGCGGTCAAGTCAAGAATCTGCAGGGTCGGTCCATTGTGCAGATGATATCCGTAGTTGGCTGGTTTATTGTTCAGAGTAGCAGCGTCCATTGAGAAGCCTGTACCTTGCGCAGAGTTCCTGGAGCGAGCTTGCCCAGAGGGCAGTTCTGTACCTCTAGTGTAGGCGCATTGGTATGGACGGTAGATGTTCGGCTGGCAGCCCCTCGTCCCTCGTTTTTGGCGTAAAGCATTTAGACGAGGGATTGGCATTACGTGGTTTCGTCGTTCCAGAGGCGTTACGTCTCTTGGATGCAGCATCTCATCTTTCGTCTCACTGTGCCCAGGCCTGTGCTCTACATCCTGTGTGCGTGCATGTGTGTGGTGCCGCCGCGTGGTTGTGTGGTGGTTAGTGGTCTTGGGCGTGGTGACCGTGTTCAGTTGGTCTACTCAGTCCTGAAGTTGCGACCAGTGGCGGCCGTGCTCTTGTTTGCTGCGCGTCCTCTGCAGGAGATCTTGTTGATGATGTGCTTTTGCTTTTTGGCCTTGCCTCTTGCGCCTACGTATATATGTAGGATGCATGTATGTATATGTGCTTTACTTCGGTTTGGCTTTGTCCGGACAGACTGCCGATCGTCTTATGATGCGCCGTCCTCTCAACTCAGCGACCCAATCGCCTCTCTCAGACTCGTAATCCCTTGGCGTGTTCAATGTTATGTGTTTTGTTGTTTCCCGTCCGAATATTACCTCATTCAGGAGGCTTTGGAGCGCGGGCATTTCAGTCGTTCAGGAGCAAGGGGTAGCGTGATTCTGATTCGCCGCCTCTCGGCCGTTTGCCCAATGGTAGGATGCCAAAATTCTCCAAGCCGAGAGACAATTCCCCATGAGAAGAAGGGACGCGTTCTGGCCATTCTTGATTGGGGGTTCCGGGATATCCACCCTGTGTGGCTGATGTGAGGTAGTGTGTCTCACACAGGTCTGGCTTGGTTAATTTGATCGATTAGTTTGGGGGGGCGGGCAGGCATAAGATGCTGCAGCAACATAAGTTAGTGTAGTTACCTTAGGTACTTCATCTAGGTGCATATAAGGGCGTGACAGTGCAAGTGCCGCTGGCGTCTTGGAGAGAACCTTCTCTTGCTTAACAGTAGAGCAGAATTAATGGCAGCAGCATAAGCAACAGCAGCAGCAGTAACTGTAGGCCTACTTAGTAGCGCATGAATGAGATGGGTACGACAATAGGCAGAAAGAAGGAGAAATGAGAGGGAAGACAGAGGGAGAGAGAGGGAACGTGTGCTTCGTACTCGGCCGGGGCTACGGCGATGAGCAATGGGGGAAAGAGGTCCCCTCTGGATCCAGTCACCGCACTTACAGGACTAATTTGGACCACTCAGACACCACGGCGTTGGACAGGGCACCCAGGCTACCGTGGGAGGCACAGGGTACCGGGGTAAAGGGGACTTTTCCCTCCTCACTGCGACTTACCTAGTCGAGGTAGTGGTACACTTTCACTGCACCAGTGCTGCACCTGCCTGTGGGAACAAGCCCAGGGTTCCCTACCAAGGTCCTTTGGGCTAAGTGGAACTCCATCGTTGTCTGACTCCAGCAGACCAATGCAGCATCGGTACGATACCAAAACCTTCCCATCTGGCAATCTCGACCCTTCCACCAGAAACTCCTCTTGGGACTCTCTCTCACCACACCCGAGTTCTTCTCTCTGTATCCCCTCAAAAATTCCTGTCTCGTCTTCCGTCTCTTTTTTTCCCTTCCCTTGTTCCTTCTCTTCCCCCCTTCTCTCGCCTCCTCTACCTATTCCCCGACATCACCCCAAAGCACACATTCCAATTCATCCCATCAGCGACCCCTTTTTTCCGTCCCAAAAAAAAAAAAGTCACGAAATCCCCCAAGAGTTGCCTGACTCTCAGGGTCCTTATTCCCAGGTTGTCCCCATATTCAATTCCCCGGTTCAACGTTCCCCCCCGATCATATCTCCAGTCGCCCTTCGCTCTTCTGTCGTTGCCGTTTACTTTCCTTTTTGCGTGTCTTTGATCCGCCTTTCCAACAACCCTCGAAAAAAAAAAGTCCAAACTCAACATACATTCGACGCCTTACGACTTGTTCTCTCCTTTTTGTCATCCACAAGACCTCGAATATCCTCCTTTCCCAAACCTGACGACAACGATAACGCGATCTCGCTTGACTGGCTCGTTCAACACCTTCTCCGTTCCCGACGATAACTTCGATACGATACTGAATCGGATACGACCGCCTCATATTCTCCCATGTTCTCGGTCGATCGCTAGCTGTGCCTCGAGTTGTCTTAGTGACACTTGATCCCCCTTCATCTCCTCGGTCGATCACTTGTCCCAGTTCGACCATTGCTTTACGGTAGCAGTGAAGCATATTCTCTCCTCAGCACGACGAATATCTCGTTATTGCCCCTGGCCGCAGGCGACCTTCCATTTCACAATCGCTTCTTGACCTACTAGGTCATCTTCGCCCTTTTCCTACGACGACGCTTCGTTGCTTGTGACAAACTAGAATTGTTTCCTTCTCTTGCATCTAAGAAACAAAAAAGGTTCGTAAGTCGCTTGCTTTCACATACCGTTCCGGACCTGGCACTGTCATCTATGGCAAACCATGTGTATTGGTCGTCTTGCCAGCAGAATGCCATAAACAACCTGCGGCCAAATCGGTCCAACCTTTGCTAACATGCCTGTCTCTCCCTAGCATCCAGCATATCGAGCTCCAAATCGCGAGCTAACCCATATTTATCCCCTCTTTGTAGTTGTACCTGAGTTTTGCTTGGTCTTAAACCTCGAAAGAACCCAACAAGACGACTGGTGAAGGGCATTCGTTTGTGACACTTCACAGGTAGTCGGTTGCTTGGAACATGGCTGCGTTGGTTCAGGCGTATCCCCAGCAGACCAGCACTGTCACTACTCTCCAACCCAGATCTTCCGCGAACATCATGCCCGCACAAGCTCAGGCAAACCAGCAGTATATGGCCGCCCAACAGGCGCAGCGAAACTTCTCAGGAAGCATGGCAGGCTCGGGCGTGTACCGCGGGAGCAACGCTCCAATCCAGCCTTACGCCTTCACCAGCACGCCTAGTTTGAACACTACGGGTCAGTGGCAGCAGTATAACAATGGCTACCGCACCGCATCATCACCTGCTGTTCCGACACAAAGCGTCACCCAAGGACATGATGCAAACCGTTATCGTCACAATGGCAACCCCTCATTTTCGAACCCTGCGTACAGCTATAAGATGGGAACAAGCAAGGGCGGATCGAGAGACGACTCTGCAATTCCTGCCGCTCGCACAAATACGCAGGCCCCGAGACCACAGTCTGCGTATCTGGCGGGCAGCACAACACCGCAAATGACGTTCGCTCAGGCCGCCGGTGCTAAGACAACACCTGATAGGTACAGGCGCCCGGCTCTTCAGCAACAACAGCCTCGCCAGGCTAGCACCCCATCAGGCTCAGGGATGGCCACCGTTAGTCATTTGTACAATGCACCTGGCACCAACGACCCAAAGGGCGCGTCAGTGCGAACCCGGAATGCATCTTTCCAGAGCAGGCCAAACAGTTACTATGGCGTTGTTGATGATGCGCAATTGAATAGTCAGCAAACTGCGGATGATGGGATGCGACTAAGGCGGCGCAGCATGCATTCGCTGGATTCTGCCGATTATCCCAAGCCGCTAACCCCACAAGAATTCTCTCACACGGAAGAATCCTCCCGCCCCGACCGCGTTCCGACTCCCAAAAACAACGAAAAGTCGCTTCGCATGGTTTCCAATCTTGCACCTCCCGCCGGCATCAACATGCATGCCCGTAATGGCAGCGCCGAAAGCCTCGCTTCGAGTCGAAGCAGCCATTCGAGACCATCTTCGCGACCGTCTTCTGTAAGTACCAATTCTGCGTCGTATTATTTTTGTTGGATGGTTCTTTTCTCCTCATCCCTCCAATCGATTGCCCAATCATGCACCGGCCCGACCATCCTGAAGTGATCCGTCGCTAACAAGGTTATTTCCACCAGTCTGCCAACCGCAGCGTACCCACCCCCACGGGCAACCCCTCTTCCACCTCGTCTTCCTCAAACCCAGATGATGTCTCGTCGAAGCAAGATAATGCTAAACTTGTGAACATCCCGCCACGAAGCTCATCGTCAGATGCGTCTAAGCGACAGCCGACGCCTTCTCCTCTCTCCAAGCCGGTGACCATGTCGACCGACTCGAGTCCCCAAAAACCACCTTCCTCTCTAGGAAATGTTCAGCAACAGGCTGCTCCTGCGAGCACGGCTGCACAAGGCAATGCCAACGCCAGCAGTCCTGCCGCACAACAACTCGCCGCGATCAATCAGAAGGGCACGAAATCAAAGAGCAAGACGTCTCGACTTCGGAGAGCCTTTTCATTCGGCAGTGCGGCTGACTTCAAGAAGGCCGCCGGGCCCGAACCCCTCGTCGAAGCCAGCAGTGCCAGCGGCGATGCATCTAAATTGCACAAGGAGCCGACACCGGCGGACTTGTACGAAGCTGAACAGGCCGCTATCGCCAAAAAGCAGGAGGAAGGAGGAATCGGTAGCAACATTTACGGCGGAAGGTTGTTTTCAGGGTCAACGGACAATCTATCAATTTCCTCCACAGCGTCGTCTGCTTCTATCATGATTCGTAAGATGGGTCGTGGTATGAAGAAGAGCACGCGGTCACTGGTGGGTCTTTTCCGACCGAAATCAGTCATCGGCGTTCCGGCAGCGGATGCCTTGGCCCCAGAAGCCAGTCAGGCGGCTGTATCGATGATTACCGTTGAGGCCGAAAGGGTCAACGTCAATCCCGATCCGCGCGCGCAAAACGGTGGCGGTACCGGATTCCCTCACTTGGAGCGCAATTCCCTCGATGTATCCAACACTCCCAGCATGGTGTCTGAGCGTGCCGGTAGTTCAGGAACTGATAGCGCTGGGCGAAAGAGCATTGTAGGCGGTGACAGGGAGCGCGCTGAAGTCCTCGCAGCTGTCAGGAAGGGAATCCTGAAGCACAACCGGTCGGGCAGCCCCGCTCGTGACGGCTCTAAGCCATTCGAACTTCCTGCCATTCCCAACATCGCCGACTCTCCCATTTCCACGGCCCCTAGTACGCCGAACGATGAGGCGCAAGGCCACAAGCGTTCTGGTTCAGTCGCTATTGGCAGCGAGGATTACTTCATGGCTGCCCTCAGACTGCGCCAGGACAGCAAAAGCGCACCTGGAACGCCATCCGGAGCCAAGAGAAACGCTACCTTCTCACCGAGAATCGTCTTCCACGACACCTGGCCAAGCGGTGAATATGACCGCAGGGGTGAAATTGCCACGTGCAACCGCCTGACGCCTATGTTGGCCCAGCAGATCAAGGAAGAGCTCAACACTTTCAAGATGGTGAGTTTTGCAATCATACCCACCAGATCCAGGTCATTTGCTTACTTTGCACAGGAAATGGAAGTTCACGAAAACTCCAAGATTTACACGCACTTCTTCTAACGACGGCTACGCCTGCAACATGGAATCAACCTACTTTTTGCTTCTTGATGATGGGCACAATTACCCACTCATGTATTTGAACTACATTTACCATTCGACGGCGTTCAGGAACAGCATCGTACGGTGTCAGGGCGTTTTCAATCGTCACTGGACAGCATTTTCCATTGCGTGACGGGAGGACTTGCCGGCCGCTCTTCGTTGATTAATTTTCTACGGATGGGCAGGGCGCCACTCGAAGATGGCGGCCGGTCAGAACGGCCTACAGAGGCCATTCAGTGCATACATGGGTCGAAAGCCTGTTTGCATTTGGGCAGCGATCACACGGACCTTGGGACACTGGCGATCATGGTGGTGGTCTCCATTTATCTTACACTTTTATCAGATGGGCCCAAGCCCTCTGGCGAACAGGATGTGGACTCTGAGGAGAAACACATCGCATTCGCTCGGTATTCGATCAAGCTTTATTGTGTCGGTATTTGCTTTGTCGGCGGTCAAGGGATTTTCTTTTTTATGTCTGTTCCATTCGCGTTCATGTCGCCTTCCACTTTTAGTTCAAGAGGAGGCAGATAGAGAGGGTGTGGCTTTTTCACCTCTAAAAAACAGCTTTAGTCTTAGCGAGGTCTTGATGCTGGTATCGACCATTCCAGCGAATTGAATAGTTTAGAGCGGGTTGAGTCTCCCTGTAAAAGTTTTAAGCCACGCGTTGCGTTACATGTGATGATGGCTTTCCATGCAATCCACTCAAGCATTCTTTGTTGCATTTAGGGCGCCCTGACAGGCTTGACACACCCTCAGTGCTCGATTCAGATGAGTGCTACGGATGAGACCCGGCCGCCCCGTTCGTACTAGGTACATGCTGTGCTTGATCGGCAGAACGACGTCATTCGTCGTGCGTCGGGCGTTGTTCCCTTGCGTGGGGTGGAGGCTTTTTAGGCCCGCAGCCCCACCAATCAAATATGTTCGGGGTTCTCAGCCTCGCTTGTCTTTGATCGCAAGGCTCGAAAATTTTCTGCGCATTTTCATGATCTCCATTACCACTAACACTTGACGAATTGACTACAGCCGGTTCACACTCGGCCGCATGCCCGCTGAACAGAGATAGCCGACACTCTGGAGGTGCTCTTCAGGCTGCAGAGGCTCCGGACGCCTCAGATCATCCGGCTCACACGTTATTTTTCTTCGACGACCACCAGAATGACGACCGAGACGACCGCTGCACCCGCCGCCGGGGGGCTCGAGGCCGCTGCAGCACCTGCAGCCAAACCGATTCTTCGCGGCCGTGCCTTTTATGAGAGCATCGGGAGCCCGAAGTACATCCTGGCTCCCATGGTTGACCAGTCCGAGTTTGTAAGTACACTGTACCTCTTTGTCTCGAATATTTCTGACAGTCGCCCGGCGCAGGCTTGGCGAATGCTGAGTAGATCCTTCATCCCCGCCTCGGAGCAATCCAACCTGCTCGCCTACACGCCCATGTTCCACGCGCGGCTTTACAACGATACCGAACACTACCGCCAGGGCCACTTCCAGGCCGTGCAGCCAACGACGGACTCGGATGGTTCCGCCCCGAAGCCATGGCTCGACGGCAACCCCTCCCTCGACCGACCCCTCTTCGTGCAGTTTTGCGCCAACGATCCGGATGCCCTGCTAGGTGCCGCGCTCAAGGTTGCGCCGTACTGCGACGCCGTCGACCTCAATTTGGGATGCCCGCAGGGAATCGCCAAGAAGGGAAAGTACGGCGCATTCCTGCAGGAAGACCAGGAGCTCATTTTTAAGTTGATCAACACCCTGCACAAGAACCTGCCAATCCCCGTGACGGCCAAGATCAGAGTTCTCGATACGAAAGAGGCGACGCTCGCGTACGCCAAGAATGTGCTTGCTGCTGGTGCCTCGATCCTGACGGTCCACGGCCGTAGGCGCGAGCAAAAGGGACATCTGACGGGTTTGGCAGACTGGAGCATCATCAAGTGGCTGCGCGAGCAGCTGCCGCCTGAGACTGTTCTTTTCGCCAACGGAAACATTCTGCAGCATGCGGATTTGCAGCGCGCGTTGGAGGCGACGGGCGCGGATGGAATCATGAGTGCCGAGGGAAACCTGAGCGACCCAGCCATCTTCGGCAGGGCGCCAGAACCGGGATCCGAAGTGGAAAAGAGAGAGTACTGGCGCGGCAGGGATGGCAAGGGTGGCTACAGGGTTGATGCCGTGATGAGGCGGTATATGGATATCCTGCACAAGTACGCCGCGGGCGTCGACCCGCCTGCCAGGCGGCCGTTGTTCATCCCCGGAGACGACACGGCATGGATGGAGGAGGCGGACGCGGAGGAGGACGAGCCGGCGAGGAAGAAGCGCAAGAAGGATGGCCCGCGCCCGACCAAGAAGGAGAGGTCGACCAACAACCCAAACTACTCGGCGATGCAGCCGCACATGTTCCACATGCTGAGGCACTTCGTGTCTAAGCACACCGACGTGCGAGACTTGCTGGCGCGCAGCCGTGCGGGAGACCTGGAGGCGTACGAGAACATCCTCAGCAAGGTCGAGAGGAAGGTCGCGGAGGGCCTGCTCGAGTACGAAAGGACGGACGGCAAGATGTTTGACGACCCGGCGGCGCCGGCGGACGACGAGGAGATTGTGGAAGACGGCGAGAGCTCCAAGGGTGCGGTGAGGAGGTGTCAGAGGCCGTGGTGGGTTGTGCAGCCGATCATCCGGCCTCTGCCCAAGGAGGCCATGGCCAAGGGAGCCGTATCGCTCAGCAAGAAGGATAAAGCGAAGCTGGCGCAGGCGAATGGAGAGTCGAATGGCCAGGTTGCTGCTGCTGCTGCTACTACTGCTGCTGCTGTCAAGGAGGCCGAAAAGGAGCAGAGCGTGCAGGACAAGGTCCTTGAGACGGACGACAAGTTGCTTGCTGGTTGAAGCGTAATAAAAGAAGCAAAAGGAGAAAAAAAAAGAAGAAAGAAAAACAGAATACTATAATTGATATACCCCCTGTCATGAACACGAATTAGCATTAGATATGGCGCTCAATGGACTTGATTGGTGCGGTAGCTGTGGTATTTTTTTTGTTGTGAAGTAAGCCTGTATGGTATATACACCGCGAGGAGGGCATCCCATGGGCGTTTTCGGGGCGTGTTGAGGTTTTGAAGCCGAGAAGTTAAAAAAAAAAAAAAAAAAAAAAAAAAAAAAAACTGACGACTTGGTGAAATTAGATGGCCTCATAATCGCCAGACAAGACTGGCGAGATCGGGCACGTACTGTCATCTACCTCTTGTATGCGGTTCTGCCTTTTCTCGTCGACACCTCCCAACAGTGGAGGAGACGATATTTCGCACATGTCAATGGTTGAAACTGGCAAAATATAAGTGGACTTGTGAACAAGATGAACAAGAAGATCTCCCGCATTCCAAGTGAACGATGGTAGGAATTGATCGAATCAGCAATGTCAGATGAGAGCAGGGCTTGCCTTTCTCCCGCGGCGCAGATAGCTCGTGAGTGTGGTCAACCTCATGCGTCAATGCAAGAAGAATAGCTGAAAGCAATAGTTTGAAAAAAGTTTTGGTATTGTTGCTTAGCTACGATGTTCAACTTCATTCATGAAGTCTAGCAATCACAGATATAACCCGCCATAAAGGTGGGTCAGAAGAGAACCCCCCATACGCCTCAAAACACTTATGCCACCCACGCTTTCGCACACAACACAATTCATTATGCAGCGGATCTTCAGACAAATGATACATGATGCTGGTTATAACAACCATCAGAATTGGTCATCATTCTTCTTTGTCGGCCTTCAGCGGCTTTCGCCCGTGGATGATGTAGCCTTTGTAATAGGCGTGGATACTCAGATCTTTAATATCCTTCCTCACTTGTGCACAGTGCACCAACGTCTCCTCCCTAGTCCAGCCCAAAAGACGCGTGAAAGCTGCCAGAGTCATGCCCTCAATGCCAGGGAGGAGGGAAGCTTGCGTCCAAAGGCCCAGTTCCCTAAGCTTCTTGTCTTTGGGCCACGGCGAAACGGGAAAGCGAATGGGAACCTTCTGGACTTCTTCGAAACCCACTGCCTCCATTATGCTGTCGAAGGTCTCTGTGAGGTGGATGGGCTGACCGTTATTTTTAGCGCAGTCGGTCAGCGTATGCATCCACTTGTACAAGGCTGAGTCTTCCTTGAGCGAGCCGTCGTCAGAGACAGCAGGCCATTGGCTGTCTTGGATTTCGAAGTATCCTCCTGGCTCGAGATTATCGTATGCCTTCTTGATGAGTTTGTCCCAGTCGGTGAAGGAGCCGATCATGTTGCGGCAAAAGATGAAATCAAATGGCCTCGTCCACGTCCATTCCTTCTCAAGGTCATCGAGTTCAAAACTGCAGTTTGGAGGCACATAGCCCGGTTGAATGGCACTGAGGTCGACGCCAATGACCTCAGCGTCCGGGTGCGCGTCGGCGTAGTCAAGAGACCAGATGCCTGTGCCAGTGCCCAAATCCAGCACACGCTTGGCCCCGTCATTCTTAGGACATTTGCAGAAAGCACCATCGAGAAGCACCATCCAGAGATGATTGACGATGTCTAGACGATCCTGTTCCTGCTCATCGTTGGGGAAATAGTACTTGCCTTCGCTAAGACGGTGGTAGGTGCGGCCGTTCTCGCGACGGTAGTCCAAGAGGGAAGAAGTTATCGAAGCCTGCGAATCATCGATTGAGAAGCCACCGATTGAGGAGCTTTCGTCGATGGAGGCAGTGTCTGCTTCAATAGGGGGCAACTCAGTTGTGGATGGCTGAGGAGCAGCGGCTGGCTGCTCAGTAGCCGTGACAGGTTCGTTCTGCTCTCGTTGATCGGCCATTGTTTCTCAAGTCAAACAAACTGCAAATAAATCTTGTTTGTATCGTTCAAACCGTCTGAGATCGCACCCTGCGCTAGGAGACGTCGTCCTTATTTAGATGAGGATTCTGAGAGGGGGGGAGGGGAGGCAGGCCTGACATGCCCTGATTCCCTTCCCCCTCTTCGCCGGGGGATCCTCGTAAA
The DNA here is from genome assembly GCF_014235925.2 of Colletotrichum truncatum. Classification (NCBI taxonomy): domain Eukaryota; kingdom Fungi; phylum Ascomycota; class Sordariomycetes; order Glomerellales; family Glomerellaceae; genus Colletotrichum; species Colletotrichum truncatum. Next base: position 1,115,813 of record NW_027222406.1, on the reverse strand, counting down.
CTTCTGTTGGAACGCCTCCACCTTTAATATTGCACCCGCGGTTGGGCAAGTTCTGGACTCCGCTTCGCCAACAGCATTTGGCAGGTTGGCAACCTCGCGCTCCAATCAAAACGACCAAAACTAAAGTACCCTAGTCAGAGATCTTGGACCCTTGAAAGTCGGATCACTGTTCTCCATCTTCTCGCGGAGGGTTGGACCGCCTCCGATTCGACAGTTTGTTGTTTGCGTTCTGCAAAACAGTGGCTTCTTTGGAGTCTTCTTCGGAGTGTTGCAAGCTAGCGTTGGCATATCGCTCCACCATGGGCTTCGACGGCCACATGAAACGACGGGAAGACCTTTCGCATCTCCCCCCCACCACTGGCTGTTCGGCCGACCAAGACAATCTCGATTTTCCCAAACTCTTTTGTAGTTGATTGTCGATTTTTTCGGAGAGAGAAGAGGAGCTTGCGGATGGTTGATCCAAATCTGCCATGGAGGAAGGAAGGAGGCCGAACAAGCGGTGTGCCGTTTGGAAGCTGCACGATCTGCCAACTCTTTCTCCGCGGTTCAGAATGTTTGCGAACACGGGACAGGCACCCAAAAACGACAAGAGCCTTGCGAAGGAGCGCGGAAAGAGCCGCCCGGGGGATTCGATATGCAGGCGAATAGAACCAAGGCACCAGCCACTTTGGATCCAGGTTTAGAAGCCCGTCGGCTGGACGCGGAGGTGACGCCTTCACCGAGAAAATCTGCATGATATGCTAGGGGTGGGACATTTGTCGCTTGTCGAATATAGGCAAAGAAGCCGTCCAAGATCTGCTCAAAGTGTCCTCGGATCCGAGTACATTCTGCCCGTAATCAGCCAACCAACCATCCAACACCAAACCGCATATGACAGACACCCTGGTCGCCAACACCGCCAAGCGCAGACCCGATTCGCCGCTCGTGTGAGTCTCTTCCCTTGAACGAGATACATTGCAGAAAGGGCCTCCTTGAATGGAAGGTGGCATTTCTGAACAAGAATAAGAATAAGAGCAGAATCAAACATTACCGTGGAAACCAATCTTTAGGGAAAAATAAGAAGAAGAAGGGCACCCAAAAAAAAAAAAAAAAAAAAAAAAAAAAGAAGAAGAAGAAAAGAAAAGAAGGCCGTACCTCGCCAAGACGGTTCATTCGGTAAAGCCCGACTGATTCTTCAAGTAAAGGAAATATTTACCAGACCCCGTCCAGCTGCATAGACCTGCGCATGTCGCGGGTTTTCTGCACGTTCGTAATAGGTCGACTTACACACGAGCGAGATCCCTTGTCCCATCCGACCACGCACAACAACCCTCCCCATCGTGCTGCAACACACACAAGACGCGCATCCATAACCACACACTTCTCACGTGAAACCGCCCCCAAGATGGATCCGTAGGTAATTACTTCGCAGACAAGCATTTCGCCGTTGAATATTGATGGCACCCACCCAATAACCTGAGGTCCTGCTAGCTATACACAATACAATCTGCCCCTTCCATAGGCTCTATATCACTCCCCCCCCCTCTCATTCCATCATATACTTGCTTTAACACTATCCTAATCGCCCCTGCGTCCCCTCTTCACGGGCGGCGGGCTCCGTGACCTTGATACCGAGTCACTGTGTCTCCTTCGCTTCGTACCAACTGGACTAGAGCGCATGTCCTCTCTGCCTCTATCGTTTGGCAAACCTCCATTGGGCGGAGCCTGTCTCCTGGGAGGTGGGCTCGGCGACCTAGAGTACGAATCCTGACGGCCGTTCCTGGCTCTTGGCGGCGGGGAAGCGCTGCCAGCGTCCCGGGCGCGGGGCGGAGGGGAACGGCTATCTCTAGGCCCGCGGCGACCAACGGGCGAACGAGAACGAGAGTCGTACGAGGAGCCACGGCTGGGCGATCGACTAGGTGAACGACTGGGGGTCCGGCTATCCTGGCGGGCACGTTTCCGTGGCGCGCTACTCACTGAAGAGGTGTTCCGCTTAGCACCGCGGCGCACATCTTGCTTCGGACTGCGGCCGCGGGGCGCACCTCTGGCCGGCGGGGGGCTGGCAGAATAGGATCCCGACCGTCCTCTTCTCGGAGGAGGCGACCTGCTGGCCGAGTAGCTGCTTCTTCTGGCAGCCCGACGGGGTGGTGTCGCGCTCAGACTGCGATCTCTCGGGCCATTTCGGGCTGGAGACGGTGATCGAGAGTAGCTGGCGGAACGGCCGCGTCGTCGGGGCGGGCTTGCCGAGAACGAGGCGTCGCGCCTGCCCCTCCGAGGAGGAGTAACTGAACGACTATAAGAGCGGGATCGGGATGAGCTGCGGCTGTAGGATCGACCCCGTCCTCGAGGTGAGCGGGATCTGGATTCCGAGTGTCGGCGGTCGATGGCACGTCGTGGAGTCCTCGATCTTGACCTCGATCTCGAAGAGTACGAGGAGCCAGTGTACGAGGAGTAGCTGGACACCGACTCCGAGTCTGAATCGTCGGCCGCCGCCGGCGCAGGAAGGGCTGGCTTGGGCATGTTCTGGAGGTACTCGCGTGATGCCTCGGTGAGCGCTCCCATGCCAATACTGGTGAAGTAGTTGATGGAGAAACGAATGTTTCTCGCGTTGTCCCGCGGGAACAGGCCCATGAAGCTAGGCTGAAGGATGTCGTCCTTCATGCGTGCCTGAAGTTTCGTCATGCCAATCTCCTCGGCAATGTCCTGGAAAAGAATCTTGATAAAGATTCTGGAACTACTCGTCGTCTCCTCTTCGTTCAGGTGAATGGCGGACAGAACGTGCCAGCCAATGGCATCAGTCGCTAGCAGATGCGCAAAGAATCGCGCAATGTTACGAAGCCTGTTTGTCTCGTAGCGGTGGATCTTATTGTAATAGTCGATGAAGGAGTCCTCGAAAAGCCCGGTCCATAACCGGTTCAGCTTGGCGAACCGCTCACCGATTAAGCCGTGGAACTTGGAGTACGTCTTCTCCTGGGAGCAGATTTCCACGACCATGGACGGCAGCTCTGGTTCTTGGCCTGGCGGTAGGTTGACGCGCAGCAGCTTGTGTACTGCTTCCTCGGGGTCGATTGACGACATAACCGTCAGGTAGATCGTACGTCGCAGGTTGACCAAGTCGGTGTTGGACTGGTCCTTGATCTCCATAGCCTTCTCCTCCTCGTCCTCGTCCTCTTCCGAGCTCTCGTCGTCGTCGTCGTCATCCTCGTAGTCGCTCCCTTCTCCCAAAATCTCAGCCTTCAACTTCTTGTAAGCCTCCTCGTGTTCCTCCCACTGCGGGTCGTATTTGAAAATGTTGAGACCATCCTGGACATCGATTTCTCCATCGAGGTCGACCATGTGCGTGATCTGATCCTCCTCTTCCACCAGATCAAGCTCCTCCTTGATGGGCGGGTTGTCCTTGAAGTTGTCTTTCCGAACTTGGAACAGAACTTCTATCATGTACTGCACGCGCTTGTCGATATCGGCCTCATGCAAGACGTTCCTCAGCTGGTCCCATACTGCCATGGCAATCGCAGGCTGCATATCCTGCAGGTGTTGTCCCACCTCGCGCATGAAGTTGACAGCAATCTCGACGCTGTCATCGGTCGGCTTGTGGAGGAGAAGCAGCAGCATCTGACCGGCAAGTCTCTCGTGAGCGACCTGATGGTTGATGAGATGCGCCAAGAATGTTGTCGATGAGACGCAGACAGCCTTGTCGCTGCGCTTGAAGCCCTTGCGGAAGGACATGATGAGACGCTTGACCAGGAGCTCACCTACAGCCGGGAGCTTCGTGTTGACGATGGCGACCATGGCCGCGAACACAGGTGTGAATGGCAAACTTGCTGCCTGCGCCTTCATGATGGATCGGCAGAATAGGCCGCGACCCTTGATGAGGTTTTCGCCGAACAACTCAGGGACAATGTGTTTAATGTTGGAGTAGTTGACCTTGTTGATTAGACCGTTGATACTCTTCTTCAGCGCCTCCCACATCAATCTTTGATACTCCTTCGAGCTCTTATCGGTGATTTGGGCCTGCAGCGCCCTCAGTCGCGCAGGTGGGATGTAGGTGCCTCCCGAACGCATCGACAGCAGCTTCTCGTACTCAGCCTTCGCGATGGCCTGCTTCTCCTCCTCCGTCTTGGGCGGCGGACTAGGGCGGCGCTCCTTGGGTGCCGGTCGGTAGCTGTCGGTGCGGTTGCGATCGCGCTCGCGCTCGCGTTCGCGCGGGCGCTCGCCATCTCGATGCTGTCGACGATCGCCAGCGTCGCGTTCGTCTGCAGATTCGCCATCGCGTTCGTGGCGCTCGGGGCGCGGGGACTCACCGTCTGCCGATGCCATCGTGCCCTTGTTGCCAATAAATCCCTGGGTATCAATAAAGAATCGATGGGATCTTTCGGCGCTCAAGGCAAGGGCGGCAGACCGATCGAAAATGCGTTTGGTTGACGATGCCGTAATTTTTCTTTGGAGAAAAGGTTGCTTTGACGCAGCTGGGCAGTGGATGGAAAGAAACGTACCTAAAAATCCAAAGTGTGGCTGGGGACCTCCAGAGCCCCATAACTACATACTACGTACGCAGTAGATGACGCCGCACAGACCAGTTGCGGCTGGAGCTTGCCTTCCATGACATGGGGACCCGCCTGGGCAGGTCTGTCCAGTGTCAACCGTGGCAGCTCCTCTGGCGCAGGTCCAGTCCAGTCCAGTCCAGTCCACTGGGCGCGCCCTCATCCCCTGAAATCGCGACGACAATTTTCCCGATCGGCCACGACAGCTGTCGCCCTCTACCTCCTTCCCTTCACCAACACACTCCTCCCCACTAGGTTCCGTCAACTTCCTTACCGGTAACCGCCTGTGTCACTGCCAGTTTCTTCCTTACGCTCCTTACTCCCACTTGACAATAAACGACAATGGTACGTTCACCCCCTTCCCAGCCGGCCAATGCGTCCCACCTAGGGCAATAAGGGAGGCGGCGCATTATCACGACAAAAACGTAAAGATAGCTAATATCCGCTCTTTCTGTACAGCTTGGAACACTCGTCGGTCTCGCCATGCTCGTGGCTGCGTCTGTGATCTTCACATACTACTCCATCTGGACCCTGCTTATGGTAGGCAATCACCCCTCTCTTTGCTACATGTGAAGCCTACCAGGTTCACTAACACCCCCCGCCACAGCCCTTTGTCGATGACGACCACCCGCTCCAGAACTTCTTTCCCCCTCGTGTTTGGGCTATTCGCATCCCGGTCATTCTTATTCTCGTCGGTTGCGCCGTTGTCGGTTCTTTCCTGGGCACCGTCATGATCCGAAGCAACAGGAAGAAGGCTGCTAAGGCTAAGGCTGCCGCGAAGAAGAAGGCGTAAACAGGTTACGAGGATTCGGCAGTTTTTACTGTGGCTGTCTAGCCAAAGCTCGCACCAAATCACCTCGCGATTTGGATTCCTAGTGATTAGGACACCCAGCACAATTTCTGGAAGGTCTAGGCCATCGCACATATAGATGCACAGAAATGGGTATCTAAGCTGCTTGTATTGGAGAAATGAGTGCAAACTCATTTCAGGACCAGTGCTACCTATTCTCAATATGTCCAAGGACTACTACCCCGTGCCAGAGATAATTTCAATAAAAAAATACCAATAAAGGAGTGAGCGGAACGACCGGCCAAATATCCAGCCCCATGATCCCAAGGCATCGGCCAGCAAACGCGCTGACACACCGATCCTCCCATCCGTGACAAAATCATGGCGCAAATGAATAATGGTCTAACCTAGCTCCAAACGCCTATTGGATCGTTTCTCAAACTCTCTGATCGGCAAAGTCAAGGACCTCGCAGTCATCCTCAAAAAAGCCGTCCTCCTCCTCCGTATGGCGAGCTCCACGTCGTCTTCGAGTCGTGACGACAATTTCGTCCCCATTCTCTCCACGGTGCATGACTCTTTCCATTGAAGACAGTGGAAGCGCGCGGTGGTCATCCGAAATGTTGAATTCATCTTCTGTGACCGAATGGTGCCCAACATCTAGCCTGACCATATTGAGTGGTTGGCCAAATGCCCAGGCTCCCGAGGCGGTCTGTCCTCCAGAGGCATCTTGCGTTTGCGAGCGCTGCTGCCGCTTCTTCTGCTTTGGCGTGAGCCGGTCCTCTAAGTTGGTTTCGGACATGAGCGCAGCCAGCGACGGCGTTTGAGTTGACGTAGGCCCGCCATATTCGAAAAGTGATACCCGCCTATCCGTGTGAAACGGCTGGTACGGTGCACTGGATTCTATCTCGGCCTGAGGGATCGATGCCTCTGCACTCAGGTCAACCTGGAGAGGCTTAGCACGAGGGTCGAGTGTCAAGGTGTTGCCAGTGTCCATCTCTCGGTCAGACAAATCCAGGTACTCATCCGAGTCAATGAACTGCCGAACTGCTGGAGCAAACCCGTCGTCCGGCAGTGGGTGAACCTTGAAGTCCTTGTAACGAAGACCGCGTGACGTTCGCTGCTTGTTGGGAGTAGCTGCTGGGCGACGTGTCTTGGATGGGAACGAGCGGACAATACCGTCACCCACGACATATAGGGTATGATACTTTCTACCGGTAATCCATACGACGCATGACGCTGTCGGCAGCGATTGGCTTTGAGGCAAAGAAACACGGTTTTCCCCAGTGTGACGCAACTGGTTAATTGCAACACCAGTTTTGCCTAAGGAGTGACTGATACTAGCAGCAAGAGCCCTTCCACCGACGCTCGCCGAGTCAACAAAATTGCCACCGGCAAGACCCTGTGCATTCACGCTACTCCTACGTGGTCGAGTAATCAAGGGCCTGGCGGCCTGGTAGGCAGCACCAAAAGCGCTGGAAGCGATGGAAACGGCAGAGCTGGGCGCATCTGATGCGGGTGCCCCGTTCTCTTCCGTTGCCTTGCGACGACGAGGCGGTGGCCAGGTGAAGGCGCTCGACGGCATGTCTAGGAGATGGACTGTACCTCTTTCAGTCACCATAGCGATCCGCTCTCCGTTGGGTTTTGACCAAGCGACTTCGACGATTCGAGCTACAGTCATTCGGGAGAACTGAGCAATCTGTCGCACTCTCGGGCCCATTGCATGGTTTGTAGCTGACACTTGGAGAGGTGACGATTTTGTGTATTGAATACACATCAGGTCCCAAACAGTCTGCACGTCACCCTTGCCACTCGCAGTAAACAGCGACAATCCAGTTGGGGAAAATGACAAGAAGCTGCAACCGAGCGGTGACGTGAATGTAATGAGAGGGTGCAGTGTGGCCGATGCTGGCAAGCTGTCCATGTCTAAAACAGAGACCAGGCCGGGATCTTTAGTTACAGCCTGGCCTGGTGTTCCATGGGTGGGCGGAAACTGCGATGCATCGTGGCGAGGAGGATAAGAGCCAGCCCACTGCTGAGCTGCCAATGGGGGCGATCTAGACTGTTGAGGAGGCGTTTGATTTGCGTTCTTGTTCCAATACGAATTCCAGGCCTGCAGCCCTTGCTGACCAACCCATTTGGCACCAGAAATCAACTCCTGAGTAGTCTCGCGCATGATCTTGTTCATCATACTCTCCGACATGGGCGAGTCAACCGCCCCGGTGACGCCGGGCAGGACGGGCGAGGTTACTGAGGTGATGCCAGGAGCTTTGCCAAGGATAGGGACTGGTACGTGTGCACGAAGAGCAATCTGCGAAGATGCCGCCGGAGGGCAGTAGGCGATCCACTTTCCGCTGAGCGAAAGTATCGGAGTCTGGGGGTTAGGACGCGGTGGTGCAGGTGAATTGCGTCGTTCCGTATCCTCTGCAACCTCACCTCTCGGAGGTTGTTGTAGGCTAGTCCAGAGCTTTCCCACGCAGCCAAAACGAACAGGGCCGTCGTTGGAGTCCAGAATCTGACGATAGACCCAGCACTCTCCGCTACTACCCGAAGCGACGACTATGTTGCCAGCATCAGCTTTGATTACGAACGCCCCAGTAGGAGGAGGTGCCTTGAAGATTGGCCTGGTGACCGGAGTCGAGAGAGGCACTTTCGGGGCCTGAAGCAGTACATCTACAAGCTTTCCGGTTTTTAACGAGTACAACTCGACAGATGTCTGGTAAAATTCGATAGCCGGCGTGAAACGTCCGGATGGACCTCCCTTTTGGCTTCCGTCAGCCCGAGGGCTGCCAGGAACATCGGCTCGTTCTTCGGCGGTGGTCTCATTCGCTGCTTGTATGGCGATTTCCGGCGATGCTTGGGGCAATACTGGGCCATGAACAACGACAGCGACAAGGGGGCCAAGATCGGCCTTGTCATTAGGAGTGGACCAAGGCAAGATCTTGGCGTTGTATACGCCGCCTCGGAGTCCCTTGAGCCCGGCAACACGGTCAAGGCCGCGCTTGTTGACCGAGTAAACCTCCAGGCCACCTTCGTACCCCGCCAAAGCCACGTTGTCTGATCCCGGTAAGAGTTCGCTGTGAGGCGACGGCAACGTATCAAAGCCAAAGTGGTAGCCCTTGTCGCCGGCCTTCATGCCATTTTTAGATGCCATGTCAAAATCAATGTCCGGCGCACCGTAAAAGTGCGGCTGAGGTTGGTGAGGAAGCGGAGGTTGCGAGCCAACTCTTGCGTGGGACAGCTGAGATTGCATGGAGCTGCGGCGATACGCTGCCGCAGCTGCCGGTTGATGGTATGCTTCAAGTGGATACTGAGCATCCATCTGGAAGCTGAGGGGACGCTTCATGTGGTTGGGCATGCTATTCGGAGGGGAAGGCGACGCCGTTTGGGGGGTGAGAGCCTGGCGCTGAACAGCCCACCCGTGATGGAGGCGACCAGAATCCTCGTAGGAGGACGGCTGGGTAGGCGGAGACTCGCCCATGAGGCTGATCAAATTGCCTGGAGAACCAACAAGGCCTCCTCTTGCCCATTCGTGGTTTGTACTTGCAGCAGTGCTCGCCGAGACGGAGGTTGTGGAAAGAGCATCCAGGTTCGGCGAGATAGTGGGGTGCCCATCGTATGGCGACGGGTCTTGAGCGATGGGTCTAATATCGGGGGAATTTACAGGAGGTGACGATGCATCGGACGCCGGGCTCTTGGAAGGACTGCCGTTTCTTAGGGTTCGTCAGTGAAAGTTGTCGCAACAAAAGTGCAAGGAAAACAGGGGGGGTGTGCATGGGAACTGTGACTCAAAGGTGTTGATGATCGCGGGGTTCAGGAGAGGGGGATAGAGAACATACGCGAACTTGCCTGCGGCGAGTTTCGTCACCGCGGCACTAACCGCACCATCTTTCGCGTTTTTTCTTTCCTTCTTTGCTTTAAGGGAAGATGTGGTCAGCGTTACTGCCGATATCGAGAGTCCAGCGCTTCTGGATGGTGGCGGAGGGGGTCCGAACTTACTCGGCATTCAAGTGGTGTTGCGCCGCAGTTGGAGCAGTTTCCTGCTCCAAGGACCTGCGTTTCCGCAAGGCAGCTCTACCTTTTTAAAGGAAGTCTCGGCGCGTCGAATGCAAGGAGAAGCGTAAAACGGGCGAAGAAGTTGACAGGATCGTATGAGGGGTATCGGGACAAGAAGGAGAGTTGTCGGGTCTATTAGAGGATCGCGCGTCGAGAGTCGACAAAGGCGACAGAGGACCTCGAAAGGTAAGTGTGCCGCAAAGGTTTCGAAATGCTTTGTATGGAACGGGCAGTTATGTATGGCAAATGCTGGAAAAGAAAAGAGGCAGAATATGCCGAGCGCCGTTGGGCAAGATGGTGTTGGTCAAGGTTGTACGGTAGAAACAGAAGGGAGGTTAAAGAGCGGCGTTGTACGGAGGCACAGCCAAAGTGGACAGGAAAGTAATTACGATGACGGGGTCAAGAAACAGTCTATGGAAAGAAACACAAGAGGAAAGTCGTGACGGACGTGACAGGACGTGACGTGACGAGTATGTTCACGGGAATGCTGCTTATGGTGGTTGGGTCTGCTTGTTGTTGATGAGTCGAAGAGTGAAGCGCGGGAGAAGTGAGGTCAGTCACCCCGGGGAGGTAGTAGGTAGGACCAGGGCCATTAGGATCCCCAGTTAGAGGTACACTTCCAGATACGAATAGCAGGTGGGCTTAATTTGGTACGTGCTTCAGCAGCAGGTCCAGGTCAGGCCGGGTGTTGTCAGGTACACCACCATCACGGGGGTCATCTATGAACGGGGTCAGAGTAGCGCGCAGTCAGATAGGCAGAGATAAGATACGGAAGCCGGACCTTCCTTGCCTGGGCGACCGGCTCAACGACGTCCTTCAACCTTTCATCCTTCAGCAGGTGCAGCTACTGCCCGCGGGGGGTGTGAAGCGGGGCTGTTGCGTGCTTGCGCTTGTTGTACTCTTACTTTGCTCCCTCGCTCCGAAGACGGTACGGTAAGCCTCCCCTCCTCCCCCCCTTCTCCAAGCCACCCCTCCACGCCCTCAATCTCAATCAGTCAGTTGGAGGAACCAGAGACAGGGAGCAGGGGAGGGTGCCAGCCCAGGCAGCTGGCTATAATGGTGGTAGTGAGGGAGGGAGGGGTGTTTCCGGTGGGGACTTCCCAGGCACTGGCAATAGCGCTGGTTTGGCGCTGGCACTGGGCATTGTCCCGCGATGCAGCCCGGGAGGTTCCAGGTTAGAGGTATTCCTGCCCCTCGAGCATGGCGTCCGGTACATCACGGCGGGATGTAGCGCAGGGCAGAACGCAGGACGCAGTGCGGATACAGATACAGATACAGCGCACCAATCTGGGACCAGCTTGCATCGAACAAGGGGGTGGTTGGGACTCGACTGGTGCGAGAGGTCGTTTGAGGTACTGCCCTCGAGATGATTGGTACATCTATACTTGAGTGTACAATGAGATACACCTCCCCTCCCCATAACTGTACACCTTGAAAGCACCGTAGTACGTACCAACAGACGCCGACACTGACTTGACACTTCGGCGCGCCCTGGCCTTGGTCTGTTCTGGTCACCCGGAGTTCAGTCCAGCCCAGCCAGCAACTATCGCATTCTACAATGCGCCTTCTTCTCTTTGCTTATTCACTAATGAAAGATGACCAGATACTATACCACTGTGTAGTGTAGTTTGTTTGTCCTTTTCCTCCCGGATTTATCCAAGTCCCATTTGACTTGTCAGAGGGACACCATCCATCTACCAATCCAGGACTGTCTGAGACCCCTCGTTTCGCTCGACATTACCGCTCTCTTCCATTCACTTCCATCGATTCACCATGTGCCTGGCGGGCCTCCCACACCACACACACACTCACGCACACAATTCACTCACACCTTATCCTAAGCTAGGCGTTGCATACGCATACAGAGTATCTTCTTGCCGAGGCCGGGGATGTGGGCGGGAAATGGGAAACTCGGGCGGCAACGGCGCCAGGTCTGGCCAAAGCTACATCTATCTGCTGTGTAGCAGCAAGACCAAAACTGTCAACCCAATTTATGCCAACAGACCAGCAATAAACAGCACTGTGGCTTCCCCCCTCATTCACCCAATCTCGCTCATCAATCTCCGTCAGATCAATCCATCTCTTCCCCGTCGGCGGGACCGGTTGTTGGCGTCCGGGCTGTGCGTACTTGCGCCCGCGCGAGGACAAGAGAGTGATGGACGATGAATGAGACCGACGATCTGGAAATGACTGATACCGCTATGGCCTGGTGACGACGGCGTAGATTCGATATTCTAGACTCGCTGAACCAAGCTTCCCCCGGACCAACAGCATGACGGTTCGCGGACTAAAATAACGGTTGCCCGTTTCCCACTACCGCCAACTTGGAAATTGCCTCGCAACCCCCGTTCCCCCCAGCTGGTCTATACTGTATGCCGTGGTTATCCTGTATTCCACCGTCATCGGTCACCCGTCCATCCTATCGCGCGCATTCTCTTAAACTGCCACACTCGACACCTTTTGGCCAGGCCGTCCGACTGACGACGGCACCTGACCTCTCGGTGGAGGACAGGGGACCACCACGTCAGGTGAACGGGCCACTCACAGCTTTCCCGTGGCCCACGAGAACAACACACCACCACTGACGTATGTAGGGCTCTCCCAGCAACCCCTCCTTATGCTTGCAAGCTCGCCTCCCAGGCCGGTCCTTTGCCTCCTGGGAAGACCTCTCAACCCTCGCTGTTTCAAGATAGGATGCTGGTATTAATGAAGTCATCTGTTGGGAAAGCTGACTTCTGGCTATCTTCGGGTTATTACCTAAGACGGGCCCCAATTCGATGAGGCGAAGCGAGGCGAGACGGCGCAGGGCGAAGCGACGTCCGCGGGCGACGCATGGCCCTGGGACGCCCGTGGTCGCGATATCGTCGGTGCGCAACTGCATGGGGGCGGTCTGAGGTTGAAGCTATAACCGGACGAATCCATCGTCATCGATGAGATCAAGACCGATGAGTGCCCGTCCCTAGGGCTGGGGAAAGGGAGACCGGAATGCCATCGCCGAAGCAGAGTGGCTGCGACCAAGCACAACGTCCACCAATTAGCCAGCACCGTGTAACACCAGTTCCTCGGGGGCTAATGCCATGGATCACTTCCTACTCTATATTTTTCTTTTCTCTCTCAAGTTCCCTCCCTGGCATTCAGGATTGCAGTGTGGCAGTCGTCACCTCTTACGCTTCAAATGTTCGATTCTGGAGGCAACGGCCCCTCAATCGGAGCCCACTGGTCAAGCCAGACCCGATAAGTTCCCATACGCCATTCACCGTTGTACTTTGCCCATGCCGCACTTCCAGCCCAGCTGAATGTGCTTTCATTTCCATCCAACCCCTTTCGCTTTACTCCGCCCTTCAACATGACGTGCACTCCATGTTCGGTTACCGATCCGATTGCGCTCGTGATCCAGTGCTTCCTCGCCGAGACAGGGCTCCACATCTCCGTCCGCAGCTGCCGTAGGCCTAACCCAACTGTCAGCTTACGACTGAGATAATATGTGGCTGCATTATTACGTACAATCGTGTTTCTCAGCCTCCTGCGGTCCAATTTTGACTTTGGCGTCAGGCGTGAAGAATTCAAGCCAGCGATCGTTTAGGTCCTTGTTGTCGCTGGTCCGGTAGAAGTCTCTAATGCGGAGCCGGAGGTCCCGGTCAATCGCCGTCTCGTTCGGCGAGAACGGCTCCATCCGCGAGTAGCTGTCGAACGGCTCGATGCCTTCCGTAGCTGCAAACTTATCCATGTTGATTATCCGATGTTGCAAATTGTTCTGTCCAGCGTGTGTTGTTTTCTGGAGAGTATACTGCACGTACCTCAAAGCGGTGGAGGTGTGACGTTTATATCCGCTAAAGTCCCGTTGTTAGTTCTTCGGGTCGGAAGCGACCTAATTGACTGGTACCCGAACATCGGGACTCGTATCCGGAAATGCATCACGACCGTCCAGTCACTGTCGCTGTGCTTCTCTTTACCTTCACGATTGCGACATTTCATCACCAAATGCCACATTTAACAAGGAGGCAGAGCTTGTAGCAAATTTCGTTAAGTGCTCACGCAACCCAAGTCACTCCAATACATACATTAAGACTTCCCCGATTTGGTCAAGAATATCATTTCTCTAGCTTATTCGTCCAAGACGACTGGATTGTCGGCACTCTGGCCTTTACCACCCGCCCACAATCGTTCAATTGGATGCCGCTTATGACTTACGAGACTTGGGTCTACATGTTCCAACTGGCCCTTTCTGCGAGTACTCTCAGTACCGGCCTTTCGCAGAGTCCCCAGGTCATCACTCTCATCAACTGTTTCCTGAGATGAGATGTCTAGCTCCCAGAACTTGTCATCTCTTCTTCTCCACGGTTGCTCAAACGATGGTTTTCCTTGATCGGCCGACGCTTTTGCCTTCCTCTTATTGGAAGACCAACCTATATCACCACTGTTCCTGGAGGTAACTAGAGACCCACCTGTGAGAGCTTCATTGCTGTCGAAAGGAATCACCCTCTTTTTACTAGCGTTTGATGAAGACACTTCCCTGGGCCGTTTCTTGCGAACCCGTGGCGTCATGGTGCTCTCACGCCATTGTTGGAAATCCTCGTGGGAGATGCCGTGGACGCAAATCGCATCCAACAGTTCGCAATCAACCTTTGTGATCGCGGTCGCCCCAAACAGGGACACCTGGATAATTGCGTCGTCTATCCCTAGAAATACCCGGGCCGGGTCGATCTGAATGGGACTCGTCAACCTCGGCTTGCTCTTATGCTTGAACGCCTCCACGAGGTCTCGCGCCCCGCCCTTGTTATGCAGGAGCCTATGAGCCACTTCTATAGGCGCGAGATGGTGAAGCGGCCATGTGGGCTTTTCATTGCGGTTGAAATGCGACTGCAGGAACGGGATGCTCGTTATCAAACCCTGCACCGTGTATCCCCGGAAGTGTCCATGCCGCAGCTGTTCCAGTCTATCCCGTCTGGAAACAATCGGGTTGCGGCAACTCCTCAGAACTTCGAGGGGAGCGAACTTCCGATCGTGGACGTTTTCTCTGCTGCGTTCACTCGGCAGAACGGACTTGAGACGGTTCCCCCAGACGAAGCGCTCAGAAGGTGTCTCCATATCCCAAAACTGCTCCACAAAGTCCCCCTCCTGCACCGCCTCGCTCTGCACCACTTTCAGAGCCACAGCAGCTCCGCAACCTACCAAGCCGTCCGTGTAGTCGCACCCGGACAGCACGGCAAACAAGGCAATGCGCTCTTTCGAGAACCCCAGGCCCTCGACGTCCTCCATGTGGAAGATCTCCACGACGTCTGGGTCCTTGGTCTTCTTGACGAGGACGCGGCAGCCGAACATGAAGGCGTCGTTGCCCTCACTCCACACCGCGTCGACGACCCCGAGCTGCTGCAGCCGGCCGCACTCCGCCTCCGCCTCGCCCGGCGCCTGGTGCCAGGGCACGCGGAGGTTGTCGAGGAGCTCCTTCAGCAGGGCTATGTTGCCGCCCGCGGTCCCGAGTTTGGACTTTCGCCCCTTTTTCTTGGAGGGCCGCTCGTCGCCGTCGAATATGAAGAGAAGCTGGATGCCGAGGCGCATGAGGCGGAATATGCGGTGCATTATGTTCCGCTCGATTGGATTTGAGCCTTCGGCGCCTTTATGTCGTGTTAGTGGGTGGCATTATCTTGCCGGTTTTACTTGTATGAGATTTATAAGGTGACTACAGGATTTCTACGCCCGACATGTAAAAGAAAAGAGAAAAAAAAGTGAGAATGAATGTCAAAGGGAAAGTCTCGTAAATAAGACAGACCTTTTCGAATCTCGGCTATCCTAGATACGCCAGGAGCCTTATATCTCCAATGCGCTTCGTCCACGGCGATGCGAAGCGGTCGGCCGTGCTTCGTGATGTGTTCCGCCGACCATTCCGCCAGGGTTTTCTTCTTTCCTACGTTGGCGATGATGGGCCAGAGTCTGGAAGGGAGGAAGACGACGTTTGGAAGTTAGCATGAACTGAGCCCCGTCTCCCAGATAAAATCCAAAGGGAATGTCAACGTTACCCGTCAATGCCCATGTTTGTAAATACGTAACACAACTCCAAATTGCTAGATTGTAAGAAACCAAAACTTGATCTCTGTGAGTGAGAGAAATTCTAGACGCGCAGTTCCTAGAGTATGTTTATGCGGGCAACGCGCATGCAAGGATGAGGGGTAAGACTCAAAAGGGGGGAAGGAGCACTAATATCAGCACTATATGTTCAAAACCTTATACGTCAAGGGAGGAAAAACGGTGAATTTTACTGCAGAAAATCGACCTCATATATATATATATATATATCCCTGCCATCCCTAATCAAGTTTGCTAGAACATGGCAAGTGTTGATGGCTGTGTCACTGATCAGCTTATTTAACAGGTACTGTTGTCGACTGTGCCCGAGTACAAGTGCAATCCTTGTTACCTGTAAACCCCATGATGCCGAATGTGGGGGATTTCTTTTCCTGGTACGAGACGTTAGAGCGTAGAGAACCGTTGTCGATGAGCCAAGAATATTCGATAGACACAGAAGCAAAACAGAATATAGCAAACAGAGAACCTTAACATACACGCCGCAACTAATACTCGTTCGAATTATATCCATAACACCAATCATGGTGCATGAGGGTATACACTAAAAATACAATATAGCCACGACTCATATCCGTGATGAGTCCTTTAATCCGCGGGCCGTAGGCCCATCCGCCTTCACTTCCCACCCTTCTCAACGCCATATCAAGCAGTACCGGTATAATTATATCGTATCCCATGTCTTCCGCCTCATCTTACATTTTGATTCCCCTCGCGTTTACCTCCCCCTTCTCCCCAATGTTCAGGCGCACACGACAGTCGGGGCAATACCACTTTGTCGTGCGCGCGGGAATCGTCGCCATACCTACGCACTCCAGATGGAACCATTCCTTATCGCAGTTCTGTCTTGCCGTTAGCGCCTAATGAACAGAACGAACAGGGCCAAGGGTACTCACATCATTGTCGCACGCAATCATGTCCCCGAAGCTGACTCTATTGCAATCGCAATAGCGCGGCTCGTTTGGGTCAATCACATTGCCATCGTCGTCTTCCTCCAATTCAATCTCAATAGGCTGGCCCTTCTCCTTCTTCTGCGCCCTCTTCTTCTTAGGCGCAGCTTTGCGCTTAGAAGCGGCACTGCTTCCTCCAGCGTTCGTCTTGCTGACGATACCGGGCGCGGGCTTTCTAGTCCTCTTACTCGGCTGTCGAATCTCCGGTGCTGGTGTGTTCCTCGCGGTACTAGCGCGACGGGGTCGGTCGACCGCCAGCGAGGGCTGAGGTTCCTGACTGCCAGCTTTTCCTCGCGAGCTAGGACGACGACCTCCTTCCGGGACCGGCGTAGTGCCTGGTGTGGCGGCTCTGGATGACGATTGCTTAATGGACGGTGCAGCAGACGAAGAGCGCTGGCCTAGTGGTGGCTGGGGGGGTAGCACGGCTGTGGGGTTGTCTGCTTGTTGCTGGGTCTTCTTCGACTCGCCCCTGGTCTCTCTTCGCGTCGCAGAGTCGCGAACTGGAGGAAGAATCGGGGTGGTGGATTTCTTAGGAGACAGGATGGGTGGGGGGATGGGGGTCTCGGCAGGTGCTTTGGTAACTATGTTCGCCGGAGTGGGGTTGGGAGCCGAAGCAGCTGGGCCAACTGAACCCGTTGGCGATGAGGCTGGTGCGCTCGTGTTTGCTTGCTTTGATGCAACAGGTGTCGCAGCGGCGTTGTGGTCCTGCCCCGGAACAGGAACGGGCACCGGTGTAGTCGTCTTGGGAGTTACGGTGGAGCCTCCAGGGGTAAGAACGGGGGGCGGAATGGGAGTCTCAGACAACGGCTGCGAGGTAAGGTTGGCTCTGAGATGAGGCAGCGGGATAGGAGTCTCCGTCTTCGTGCGCTTTGGCGCGGGGCGGGGAGCCGGGGTCTCGACTACCTCGGGTTTTTCGGGCTTCTCAGCTTCGGCTTCCGGAACAGAGTCTCTTTTCCGCTTTCCATTTGTCTTTGGCCTCGATCTAGTAGAGTTGGACTTGGGCGTAGACTTTGTTTGGTCACCATTGGCAGCTGCAGACTGTGCTTCGCGGGACATTAAAAGCCTTGCGGCCTCCCTAAATTGCCGGGCGGACTCTTCGGCTTCTTCGGCCGCCTGCTTGGCTAGCGATTCCCGCTTGAGCTTTTTCGCCTCGTTGAGCTTCATACCCCGGTTACTAAGCTGAATGTCGTCGGATGCAAGCGCGGCAGCGCTAATAGCACCCTCTGGAAGTGGCTTGTTATCTGATCCGGCGTCCGGAGCGAGAGCTGGCGGGACTTGATCAAAGGTTCTACCCTCGTCCTCGGCCTTCTTCTTCGCTTCCTTGTAAGCATCAATGCCTCGACCAAGTGTCTTCAGTTCTCGCAAAATCATAGTATCACTTGGGTTCCAAGTTGCGTTCTTCTTCATGCGCTTCCGTAGTCTCGCCAGTTCCCAAGGTGTCAGCTGGAGCCAAGGAGCGTCCGAACTTCCTATAACGGCATTCTCCGGTGGGGGTTGTAGCGCAGCAGCAGGAGTGGCTGTGGTCGCGGGCGTAGCGGCCGCCTTGGGAGGTCTCGCGGAAGCTGGCTGTTTGGGCGTCTTTGGAGGGCGAGATTTTGGTGTCTTCACGACCTTGATCCGTGGCCCAGGCGTAGCCCGAGCCGGAGTTCGTCCAGGAAGTGACTCGTCATCTTCCTCGGAGGAGCTCTCGGAGCTGTCATCCGAGTACGCCACAAACTGATCATAAGGCGGAAGAACCTCGCCAGGAACTGTAATCCTGGGTATCCGGGGGCGCCGTAGCCTCTCTCCGTCGCCATTTCGCAAAACTTTTGGTGCTCTGACCATCTGCGGTGACTTGGATGTCGCCACGGGACTCTTCTGTTCCTCCGAGGGGTAATTTTCCATCATAGTCTTCAGTTTCGCCAGTATCGTCTTTGCGCGATTATAATGCCGATTCACATTCTCTGACATGCGCGTCGCCTCGGCGTGCGCAAAAACCCTCGAACTGACAGCATGGTTGAGATTGTCCGATATGTCAGCGCGCAGTTGCACAGGAGACGGGCGTTCTTCGGCGGGGAGGCTGGGAAGTTTGCCCCAGGTAGAGGTGAGGTTGTGCACGTTGAGGGACGCATGGTTGTAGGTTTGGTCGAGTTTACCGATCAGGGTCAGCGATCGCATCATATCGGAAGGAAGGTATTCGGTAAAGTCGAGGAAGTCAGTGACGGTAGCTTGCGCGTCCGGGTCGGCGCGCATCTCAAGGGATTCGACGGAGTTGCTGATGGATCCCAATGACTGATGAATATCGTGCTCAACTGTTGTCTTGTTTTTGGGCGACACATCGACGTCCATAGCGTCCGCGCGCTCGTCGGTGGTGGCCATCTTTGCTCGAGATAAAACGATGTGCGGCCAAAGAAAGCAGCGCGCTTATTGCTATGAGCACATTTGGTGCGCTGAGGTTGGTTGTCGCCGTCGGATGAGGTGCAAATTGATGTTTGCGCATGCCTTGAGATGTGGTCGGCTGGCGCGTTTACGAGGGGGTCGCGACCAGAACCGTGGTCTGGTTTAGCTTGAGAAGCTCCCTGGCGCTAGCAGGAGGTAGCGGGGCCCCTGACATCCACTGACAGATCCTTGCGCGATGAGAACTGGTCTGTGCGCGATCTCTTTCGGAGTATTAAAATTCCGCATGGCAGGTCCCCCCACGGCAACTGACACCCATGGTGGTAGCTGAACACCTGCGCCATGGGCTTGCGTTCCACCCCCTATTTCATTGACTTGATGATAGCAACTGCTCGGCTGAGCCTTCTTGTTGCGGGTTGCCGTAACACCAAGTGACTACCATTCAGTTGTACGTCACTTTCCCTTTGATTGAAAGATGAATTGGCAAGCTACCGGTGTACTTGCAAGCCTCTCGGGAACACAGCTTGAGGTCAGAAGGTGATTGTTTGACATCTATTATTAATCAGAGCTACAAAAAAACGCCATGCTTCCACCAACGCCCCGAAACCCACCCATACAAGCGTCTAAAGGCACCAACGGCCTCTATCTTACAATGTCTCCTACTGGCTGTTTTCCTCAGCCCATCTTTGAACCAGCCCTGACAACTTCCCCGTCTGCAGCCAGCGCAGCCGAGAAACCCGATTGGACAGGTCTCATTCGTGACACCAAAACCGGGAACTAGACTAAATGAATGCATGTCTCAGTCATACACTCACCAGCTCACATCTTCTTCGCGACTGATGATGGCACCCCAAATCTTCTCGTCCTCTTCGACCTGGTAACCAGAGTTCTGGCCGATGATCGTAAGAGAGCCATACAGTGTCATCTTTTTGCACGTCCTACAATCGGTTAGCATCAACAGAGGTCGCCTCCATGTGATATGAAGTCACTTACAAAAAGCCATTGATAGTCGTATTACCATAAATCTCCAGTTCCTTGGCCTCGCATGTTCCCGAGACCGTTAACTTTCCAAATCCCTTCACCTTGTCACTGTTCAACCGACAGTCAGTGGCGTTGCTTTCCAAGTTGGGCAATATTAGTGTGCTAGTTTGCTTACCGGACAGACATGTATCCGGCCACATTAATGTTTCCGTACGCCTTCATTTTTCCACTGCAAAGCAATTGTCAGTCCATAGTCTTGCTTGGGCTCCACTATATGGAGATAAATCTGTTCGAGACTTACTCGCAGGCCAAATTGCCATTGACTTCGATGGCACCATATGCTTCAACCTTGTCTCTTACGTCAAAGTCGCCGTTGAAGATGACATTACCCCCAGATCGCACGGATCCCCCAACCTCAATGGGTCCTTGCAGCGTGATTTCACCATCACTCTTGATAGATTTGGACTTCAGAACAGTTTGTTCCGGCGTCCCTGCCTCCACAGAAGAGTTACTGGGCCCCGTAGTTGCCGTCGTTGTGGAAGAGGCATAGTAACTGCTCGTTCCTGCCAAGGACCCATAGTATTGCTGGTCATAGTACTGTTCTTGCGTGGCCGTCTCCTTGCCCTTCCTCGGCGAGTTCTTGGATCTGGAAGACATCTTCAAGTAATAAAGGTACAATGAGAAAAGGGAGAACACAAAAGAGGAAGCGAGACTGATGCTAGTGTTGATAACGATGATTCAAACTATACAGAGATCGGATATTCGAAACTTCAGCGGCTACCCTGAAGCAATATATGGACCTCTATAATGAGGCTCTCCTCTCTCCGAACCACAAACCACGCCAAACCCGCCGACAAATACCGGTAATCGCCCACCGAGAAAAGGGCAGAATGCCTCAGCCGCTTCACCACCACCAGACGGTGATCTGGGCCGAAGCGAAGCTGAACCTCGTCAAGGTTACATTGAGCGACACTCGCAGCACACAGACTGCCTTGAACCACCCTCCCTCCACGCCTAATACATACCACAGAAGCAAGGAATCCACAAAAACCCAAGATACGGATAGTATCCGATCGTCGGTCACAGACATTGGCCGGTGAGTACTAGTAACGAAAAAGCAGGTTGGGTAAGAAAACCCCCCCTTCCCCCCGGCGTAGGAATGTCAGGCATGCATGTAGGGGCATCATCATCACCCTCTTTGAAGAAAAAAACACCCTGCCTCATGCAAGCCTAATACGATAACGCCCTGCGCCGGGCAACCGCCAGGCGCGGCAAATGCCGTCGTATCGGTTTACCTCCGACTGCAGATAGTCTCAGGTCATGACCCAATGCCCGGGAAACTACCTTGCAAAAATCGCACCAAAAAGAAACTATTACTCGACGCAGTCCTTGACGACCCCCCCGGCACGAAACCATTTGCTTTCGGTATAGGTGGGAGGCTGACCGGTCGACCTACCTACCTACATGCCCTGCCGCAAATCATCCCGATTGGGAGCTTTTTTGTCGGTTGACAGGGGTGGCGCAGCCTTACTTACAAACCTGACCTTACCCGATCACCTGGGGTGTAAACTAGTTGAACTGGTCCGCCTCACGAACCACGGCATGAACTGAAAATCTGCCGCGCGAACCGTCAGCCGCGCATGATGAGTGCGTCGGTAACATAACACAGGTCACAAAAGTCAACCACCAAAAAGGTTTTGTTGGACGATCAATCAAGCGGGAAACGGTCACCGCTGCAGCTGCTTTCTCTTCTTGTTTTCGTCACTTTTTTTTCGTCCCTTGTTAACCCCCCCCCTCCCCACCTTTTCAGCCCTACCTATGTACGTCGGCTCCCCGACCATTCACTGTCCCAAGAGACATGTTTCCGCTAGCGCGCCGCACCGAGCTCATCGATTCGGCCTAGCTCCTACAGTCTATTGTCCAGGCGAGGCTGACTCGGGATATATCATGATTATCACGTCACCCCCCGATACGGCAAGATCGTTGCGACAAGCCTCTCGGTATGACCTTCCCGCGCCAAGTTTCTTTGCCGCAAAAGGTAAACATGTTTCCGGGGAACATATACACACATGCAAGCATACTCTTAAGGATTCTTTTGAACAGATGTTGAGCTGTACATTACTCAAGACGCATACGAACTAAAGAGAAAGAATAAAGGGAACAAAAAAAAGTGGTATACAAAAACTTTGGTGACCGATGGGACGGG
Source organism: Colletotrichum truncatum (assembly GCF_014235925.2). Lineage (NCBI taxonomy): Eukaryota > Fungi > Ascomycota > Sordariomycetes > Glomerellales > Glomerellaceae > Colletotrichum > Colletotrichum truncatum. Next base: position 1,093,856 of record NW_027222406.1, on the reverse strand, counting down.
TAGCAATAATCAATGAACTTGCACCCTTTTACACTCCCCCGAGTCCCCGAACAGACAGCTAGCCTTCACCCCTCCTTCGGTCACAAAAGCTGCAGAATAGTCACCAGCTGGCCTGCAACCAACCCACTCATTGCTGTCGAGTTACCCAACGAACTCCTTTGAATCTCATAAGCGATTCCCAGTCTGCCCCGCCAAGGTAGCAGCCCTCCTTGGTTTATAACACAAATGAGGCAAGCTCTCCCCACCTAGTCTCATGCCTCCCCACCGCCAACAAATCCAAGACCGACGCCGGCGAGGAATGCAGCGGCAACCCACACTCCAGCGTACACAGCCGCGCCGTACGATTCAACGCCGTTGATCGTCATGAAAGTCTGTAGGTAGGTGTTGACACCCGTGAGGATCATAGCCACCGTCGTGCGCAGAATGACGACCTTTGCTCGTGTGGTGTAACCCCAGAAATTCCAAGCAAGAGTCTCGCCAAGTGTCGCTGTAGCGGGATCAAACTCCTCCAGCTTGCCGTCCTCGGCAGTCTTGCCAGTCGCAACAAAAGGGGTGAAGATGTACGTCTTCGCGGCGATGCCGAAGGCAAGCGTCACAGGCAAAGTGGTGAGGAAGTTGGCCGTGTACGCGGGCGCAAGGTTGGGCAGGCCCTCAAAGTAGAGCACGAGGTTCGTGGGCAAGAATGTCTTGTATGCGGTGAAAAGGGTGAAGCTGTAAGTGCCCGCAGCCAGAATAGTGGTGAAGAGGGTGATGGGGATGTCGGACAGGAGCTCGCGGTTTGCGACGTTCTTAGCGCCGGCGTGAGCGCCTGACAGAGGTCTCAGGAGCTGGAACGGCACAAAGGTGGACAGCATCTCGATGCCCAGCGCCGAGATCGCGGTCGCAGGGCTGATGTTGTAGAATGTGGCGATGAGGTACATCTAGACGTGAGCTGTTGTATTAGCAAACTGGTAGCAACTAGGCTCGTGGCTCCCCCCGATATGTCATCGTTCATCTCCGAGCGCAGAACGTACCGTTGGGCCATGCGCAAGCAGGTTGAGCGCAGCGAGATCGTAGCTGTCAAAGTTCCCAAACCAACCTAGCGCGAGCTCGAATCTGTTCGAGGCAAACAATCAATGTCAGCAAACTGCAAATTCTACCCGACGGGCATCGCCGTTGCTGACGGTGTTATCGCAAAGGGAAAAAAGGCAACATACATCCGCCAACCAGCCAACGCGGTAACCTCTCCCCAAGTATCCAGACTCTTTGAGATGCCCGCTAGCTCACCCCGGCTCCACTCGCTGAGGAAGCTATAGCACAGACTCGAAATGCTGAAGCTAAGCACTGTGACGAGCGGGAACTGCAGTGCGGTCGGCAGATGCGAGCGTTGCAGTCTCGGATGCAAGTGATCGCGGTCCCGCTCGCTGATCTGTTCGCTGACCTCCTCCTTCGTCATCGTCGCGGGCAGCTCCGTCGCGTCATTGACGACTCCAAGAGCCTCCACCGTGCCATCCGGTGCTGTGGCAAGAGTTTCGAGGTTGCTGGCGACGGGCTCGATCGCGCGAGTCTTGGTCTCGTCGACATCAATATCTGCCTCGGTACTGCGCGATGGCTCAGCTCTTCTTCGTAGAGTCGGCATCTTGGTTCCGTGTGTGGTATAGAGGTATAACAAGAGAGTGTTTTGCTTTTCAATAAGCTGATTAAAAGGAGTATACTTGGCAATGTGCGCCTAGTAAGAGGGTTAGAGGAAAGGAACAATTGGGCGATAGTGAGATATGGCAGACCCAAGGTCGCAGTTACCGTTTGCGACTTGCGACACAATGATAGCTCAAGGAGGTAAAGAGGGTAAAAAAAGTGAGACCTTCCCTTCCCACCAGAGGTATGGGCTATTGTGGCCTATGATGCTGCAGAGTGGAGAACAAAGCTGTGTCGGCGGGTAAAGTGACGTCGCTGGGGAAACAGCAGCTAGAGGAAGGTGGTGAGGGCGAAAACGCTGGAAGGGTCCCGCAATGGATGCCGACTTGCCCAACTAAAGCTGGAGAAGAAGGCACGCAAGCAGATGTAGCCCCCTCCCAAGGGTTCTGTATCCCCCACACCGCCGACCACCGAACAACCGCCGTGCTTATTCTGCCCACAGAACAACTTAAACTCCACTGTGAGCGGGTGCTCGCAAGGGTCGAATTTTACTGCTCCGTTTATTCGATCCGTATTTTGCAGATTTTTTTTTTCTTCCTTCGGCTTTTGTTTTTCTTTCCCTTCTTACTTTCTTCCTCTGCAAAGTCCTATCCATCCGTCAACCTAGAAACATAAAATACCCAACCCCCCCTCCTCGAATATTGGGGGCGAGGTTACCTTTCCATAAAGCTCTGTTCTACCAGCCTCCCGTGTGCTTGCTTGGGTGCCTGTGTGATCTTCAAAGCTTGATGAGCTCACATGCAAATCTTCGCCCTCGGGAGCAAAGCTCCGGGTATGCCTGGTTAAGGTTGCTGTTGGCTTGAGCCTGCCAATCCTGCTACTACTCCAGCCAACCGTCATGGTGGTATACAAGAGCCATGGTCCAAGCATCTGTCATCATTGCCATTCATCTCCCCATCACCAAAAAGCCACAAAGGTCACGAATTGAACATGTCAATTTTGATCATTTTTTTCTCTCTTTATTTCTTATGCTGGTTCCAAGCCGAACAAAGAGCTTGCGGCCATTCTTATGGGCATCGCACTCGTTTGTCTCGTGAGATCCATCAGTGTGATAGCTTTGGGCGTTCGCTCGACGCCCTCTCCGTCTCTCACTTTAACCTCGTGGAGATGCAATCTCGATCTCCCTTCCCCCATCAGCTTGCATTGATTCGCATGGCCTGGCCATGGTGATGATGCAAGATCGGGCCCTCCACTCCTTGGTGCTGAGAGATCGGCGGCGGAGACAGAACCACCTCATTTACAGGGTTTAGTATATGGTGGTACAAAAGAAACGATTCCTCCCCTTTCCAACCCTTCGCGGTCATGAACTCATATCCTTAGATATTGGCGGCATCATCGGCCGAAGGCAGAATCGCTATTCTTCCATGCGTCCGAAGACACCATCGTCATCCTCGTCGCTCCGAGATCGAGATCGACGGTCAAAGTCGTCGTCATCCATAACGCTATCATTGTCATCCATCTTGGTATCGGCGTGTCGAACCTCGCCTCGCGTGAAACTCTCTGGCTGTCTGCTAGGGAAGCTGTTGAGGAAACCAGTGCTGAACCCTCCGCTGAATCCTCCACTGAATCCTCCGCTGAAGCCAGCGCTAGAGAACGAGGCGGCTTGGTCGAGATACTGTGCCGGTAGCGGAGGCACAGGAGGGGCGTCAGCGGGTAGCGTTACCGTGCGCCCGCTGTTACTGTTGAAGCTGCAGCTGAGAAGCTCAACGGCAGCGGCCAAGTCACGGTCTTCTTGGCCTGTCGCATTTCTGCCTGATGATGGTGGTCGTTGATCTTGGCTGTTCTGACGGAAATGGGAGGAGAATGTCGAGCCCTGAGGCATACTGCCAGTTACAAGAGGGTTGGTGGACGGCGCCGACTGATATGACCGACCGAATGCGCCGCCAGAACCGTATCTCTTCGCGAACGAACGATCCGACGAATCGAATCCTTCCAACTGAGGTGGAGGAGTGGTATCGGCGGAGCTGTGTCTCTCGTCCGAGTATCCAGAGGCTGCCGGGGAAGCAGATTCTTGGTCACTGGGGAAGTCCTTGGCAGAATCCGGGGGCGTGGCCGCGTCAGCCTCGTCCTTTCCATGGTTCATTGTTAATAGGACAGAAGCAGCTTCAAGGAGCTGGACTTGTTGGTGCTTAGAAATAAGCAGCTTGGATGTCAGAGACCACTCGGGAGTGTGCTCCCACCTGCCCAGAAATGAGTCAACAACCGCCCAACAAAACCATGTTGATCAAACTGGGTCCAGCATTCGGATATCGAAATCCAGGCCAGAGAATACAGTATGAGTATACGGGGAATGGGGGAAGGGAACGAACAAATGCTTGGTCAGGCAACTACTGTGCTTGTATCCCTTTCCACACGTCTCGCATTTGAGCTCAACGCGATTGAATTTCCTGCCGCCCTCTTTCACGAGAGGCTGCCCGTCACTAGCGCGACGGATGCGGGCCTTTTGAGTATCTTCGCCCTCATCACCCGATGCATTGTTAGGTTCGTCCTCGATGGCGTTCTCGTGGACGTCCATCTTCCCGTCTAAGTGGAACTTCTGCGTCGGCAAACTCGGAGGAGGAGAAGGCAAGCTTCCAACGATTGCGGCGCGGGCGGCAGCGCTCTTTGATGCCGTGTTACGGCGAGAACTCAAGGCAATGGGCATTACCTTGTCTCCCCCGATTTCTTTAATTGCAGCCGCCATGGCCGCTGCGTTTGCAGCGGTGTTTGTCATGGACTTTCGGCGAGTGACGCGGTGGTTGGCATTGAGAGCGCCGCTGAGAATGGAATGGGAGTTTGTACGCGAGTGGGATTGTCGTGTGGTAAGTCCAGAAGATGAGGCAGACGAGAGCGAAGGACGGTGCTGGGTCAATGGCCTCGTAGACTGCTGCATTTCCTGAAAAAGGACGACAAGAGATCAGCACGACTGACTGGGTTGCGGGATGCGTGATGGGAGCGAGCTAGGCAGGACAGGGCATGGGTTTGAATCCCGAGGTCGGGCATACTTTTGAGGAGGCCATTGCCAACTACCGATGTTGATCAGGTTCGACACGAAAGGTCGAACACTTTGTCCCTCGCAAAAGTGTCGTAGAAGTGTAGTTGTCAGTAGACGCGGTGGTGCTTTTTGTGGTGTGTCGGGCGGTGGTAGACGAGTAGGCAGGTGATGAGTGAGTCGCAAAGGCAAGCCTCCGGACAAGAAATAATATTATTTTGGGGAGGAGCAGCAATTCAGCAGGGGGGTGTCTGTGGGCGGGTGTGCGTAGTAACTCCGAGTTGGGCCAGCCGACAGCATGTGGTGGAAGGTGGTGGTGGTATTGAACGGTTATGGGTGTCTTGGGGTTAGTCGACTGATGATCAACAGGGCTGTCGAGGTCCAGGCCGGCTTCAACTTTTTTTTTTTTTTTTTTTTTTTTTTGCTCTCTCCCTTTTTCCCTCTGTTTTCTGTGTCGCTTTGTCTTGTATGGGTAGCAGCTGAGTGAGAGTGAAAAGTTGTGGGCTCGAGACAGAGGACGTTTGGAAGAGGGACCCAAAAAGTCCAGCGATGGGCGAAACAGATCAGACAGCCCTTTCCACGTCGCCAGAATGAAAGAGAAGCGCTGGTCGGGGACGAGGTCCCGCCTTGATTGGTTGTTTAACAACCCAGGCCGCTAGGATGAAGGTACCATAAGGAGGAGGGATGGAGGGGAGGGGCTCTCCTCCTGTCCTCTGTCTCTCCTTTTGCTCACGACACTACTGCGTCTTGGTTACTATCCGCCATACTGTGCTCCTCTGTACGCAGAAACGCCGTCCAGCACTGCCAGACAGCAAAAGAGGAGAGTGTGGATGGATGTAGTGGTGGGCCGTGGCTGGGGGTGGACTGTCGAGATGGGGGCGTACACTTTAGGCTGGAAATGGAAGTGTCACTGGGAGGCGACCCGGTCATACTGGAGGTACCTCCCTCGCTGCGTAGCACCGTATGAGGAGCAAGAAAGTTGCGCTTCTCCCTCCGTGTCCCACAGTGTACAAGAAGTACGGCCTCCTTGGGCAGGCTAGCACCATCGCCCGAGTGAGTGCGTGGTGGGAAGTGGGCAACGACGCTGCGGACAGCATGGACGGGCGCCAGGAACAAGGAGCATGGAGCATGGACTGTGGCCCGTCCTTGTCCTGTTGCTTTGCCTTGGGCGAGCGATGGTCGGCCTCCCGAGCGATAGATGTGTCCGTAAGGCGCCGGTGCGGCGGGGAAAGGTCACTGGGGGAGGGGTGGATCGATGAATCCTGGTGAAGCCAGGTCCCATTCAGGACCAGGCCTGGTCCTCGTTCCCAGTCCAGCCCATACTGATCCATCCATCAACCAATCCTTGGTGATACAGACGATAGTGTGCCTGGGTTGCATGTCGTAAAATAGCAATTTTTGTGCCCGGCACTTTTATCCTCTTCTGCTCATAACTTTTGCCTGTTTCTTGCGAAGATTCCAAAATTTGGGAATGCGAATTTGCCAAAGCATGTGTGCTATATGCGGAACAGGCAGGTGGAAGCCGGATGCCGTTAAAGGCACAAAGCTCAGCAGTGCGCAAAGCAAAGAGTAATGAAATACCCTAGCAAAGGACCGTCGTTCTTTGTTGGTACGGTGCCTGGTCTGTCTCACACCCAGTGGTGGACTCGTGCTTGGGTGTCGCCGGACATGGATGGCTCAATCTGGCTCAAGTCCTCTTTTTTTTTTTTTTTTCTTGAATCCAATGCGTTGTCGCGTTATTGAAAAGAGAAATGAATGCCATGAAGGCTAATATGTTTTGTTCCCTCCCCTCTCCTCTCTCAAATGCTGTTCGCGAGGAAACGAGGTGGAATGATTGAGACAATGGGCCCAGGAAATGCCATGTCTCGTTCCAAGCGAAAGACTCATCGACAGTAAAGTGGCATGTTTCGGCGACAGCTAGGTTCTTAGTTGTGTTTGCACCCCACGACAGCTTCGCTCCCCTGGCCTCACAGCTCCATCAGGTACCCGTAGGTGTACCTCAGCCGGAAGTCCATCCATTGCTCCCGGGCCTGGGCACTGGAGCATTGGAGCACTGGTCGCCTCCGTTTCTCAATTAACTGGAGAAGTGGCTCCTTGTCGGCTCAGGAGAGAGAGTTAGGGGGGCGCGGGGAGGAACGCAGTAGTTTGATGTGTTTTTGGTTTCGATGCTTTCTATACCATGCCATGCCATGCTATGCTGTTGCGTTGTGCGGTGCGAGCTTCAAGGTTGTGAGCTGTGCGCAATGCGCTGTGTTGTGCTGTGCCGTGGCCAAATGAGGGGGTTGCAGGACGCCATGCTAGGAGCTTGGGGAAGGTGGAAAAAGCAAGCTCTGCGTGTCTGCCAAAAAAAAAAAAATGAAACTTGGATGGATGGTGTCGGATGTTCTCTTCAGTTGCCGACTGCGTGTCTTGACAATGACTACTAGTATAGAGAGAGATAAAGGAGAGAAGAGGAACATTATTTCTTGCTTCTCTCAGCTGCCTGCACCTGCCCCTCTTGAGATTGCTACCGAACCTCGAACCTCTCTCGGCCTGGCATTGGCCATGTTACTATGTTCCTTGCTGTCTACCTTTCCCATATACTAATCAAAAGTCAATGTTCATAGCTACAGGCTTGGGGATAAAAGGAATACGCATTAAACAAAAAAGGAAAAGAAAAGATAAAGAAAATAAAATTCCCCGACGGTTCTGTTGATCGTTGATCACACGGGAGCCAAGCTCCAGACAGTTCTTCGACGGCGCTGTTGGGGCAGCCATGGGGAAGATACGCTCTCGCACTAAATTTATGCTGACGGTTCAGCAAACCAATTTCAGGTGTACACAGTGCAGGGCCAGAGGCCATGGGGGCCTAAAAGCCAAAAAGATACCTGCCTGCCTCACCTGCTTCACTTTACCTCCTTCAGACAAACCACATGCCCTTTCCCCGCTAACGCCACACCAGCCAAGCAACTCTTCCATCAATATGATGGGACACTGTGTGGCGATGGGGGCGGGCAGTGCTCTTCTCTGGCGATTACACAGTGGGGATAGTGTACGGATACCTGGGGAAAGTCCGTCCGTATTCAGAGGCAGTGACGTAGTTGCTTTCGACTGGGCAAACACGGACCAAGTCTCATTGACTCCATTCTTGTCAGATCAGGAACAGGAGTTGCGGTTCCATCTGGGACGGAAAGTACGGCGATTCCAATGGGGAGCGAATGCCTCCATTGAAAAAAGTTCAAACAGAAAAAAAAAAAAAATTGGTACACAGTTCAATTGGCGAGTGCGACAGCACCTAACAATGGAGAACCACCAGCCAATTGGTAGGGTAATACCTACTACTACGATTACGGCTACCACCACACACATACGTACTACTACACACAATCATACGCGCACACACACACACACACACACCCCCTCCTCTACTATGCACCTAGCTAGTTCCCCCCTTGTCTTTCATTCCTTGTCTTCCTTGCCCTCCTTGTTCCTCTTTCTATTGCCTTAGGTAAGGTCACCTAAGCTAAATCCCCAGCGGAACGACATGCCAATCGTGCCAGCAAGAAGGGCGGACCTAGCAACATTCCGCCTGGACGGGCTCCCACACATAGTTCACCACCACCACACTTGGTTCAATGTAGACCCATCCTGGTGACCGCAAATCACAGGACTCGTTCGCTTGCTGCAGCGGTCTACCTGAAAGTTATCAAGCCTGTTGGTTGGGGCGGCCAAGGAGCGAATCCGACGAAAGTGTAGTCCGAGCATGACGCTGCTGTGCTGAATGGCTCGTCAGTCAGCGCCGCCGCCGCCGCCGCCGCCGTCGCCGATGTATTATGGTACGCACTTTTTTGATGTATACAATGCAATAACCAATTGCCATTTACTACTACTTCTCCTGCCCGCCCTTACTGGAATATGGTTAGGGTCCCCCCCCCCCCCCCAAACTTGGCCTTTCTCTCCTCATCCTCGCCGCCAGGACGGATCCCATAGTCCCGGTCAATCATTCTGCCCCAGGACCGTCTCGCTCCCGTCTCGCCATTTCCGTGCTAGATGGCCACCAGTGCTATTGCTATTCGGGACGGTCAGCTGCTCCCCCTCCCCTCCATCGGGCGCCATGCGGCCTTCTCCTCTGGGAAAGTTGGGTGGATTCTCGTGGCTCTGGCGGGACGCCGCTCTTCCCGTCACGTCTCACGCCCTCTCCGGTGCAGGGCCGTCACCCCAACTTTTCTCTACCGCCTCCTCACCGGTCAGAATGGATGACCATTTGCCACTTGACGCTAGTTTCCTTGTATTCGCATTTCTCAGGTGTGGTGGAATTCCTGGGCAGCGTTCATTGCCCTGAGAAAGCAAGCCAAAGATCGCCAGTGAGGAACTTCCTCCAACGCCCACCGGTGCCCCGGATGTCTAGCCTTCCTCATCTTCGTAATGCATTCAGCATGCAACCGGTGCGTCATCGGACCGCAGCCATCCAAGTTCAGGAAGAAAAAGAAAAAAATATCTTTTGAATGCATACAAGACCACATTGATTCTGTGCAGTTGCTCCGTGTCTGGTCAATAATCCACACCTGCAAAACTTCTTTCAGTGTCTCGGCGAAAGCATGGTGACGAACCTGGTTTGCATTGTTGCGTTATGGCAAGGCGGTACCAGGGCATCTTCTGCAGCACCAACGATGCTAGCCGATTACAACCTTCCCTCTATCCCGGCGGTTCGGTTGTCATTGCCATTAATCTCACCTTTACCCCGTTTTAAGCATACAAAACGACGCCGGCGAAACAACTAACAAGTGTAAAGGAATGGTAAGAGCTAGTGTTCGTAATGAACTAAGACGATCCTCGGGCACCGATCTTGGTCTCCCGACTTGAGCATTTTAAGCCTAACCATATTATCTTTCATATGAGTTTCAATTAGGCAAATTGGGCCATGGGGACATAACACAGTGCCACTCCACAAAAGGCGCCCCAGACACGACAGTCAAACTGAATTAAATCAACCAAACGGCAACTCGTTAATGCACCACTAATAAAAATCATCCACCCGATCGGAGCTTATCAGAGACGCCTGATTTACCAGGCCTGGGGGTCCGCTCAAGCAGAGACGATTGTTAACTATACGCAAGGGCTTGTTTTATGCTGACAACGAAGAGGACAGCTGTTTATTAGTAGAGCCGCATGCTGGTAACAACATCACCTATGTCTGATCCACGCAAGATGTACATTGGCAATTGGACCCAGCCTACCAAGTCGCCATCCATGCTCGAGATCGACAAGAATTTTGACGAGTTGGACAAACATATCTCCAACTCCAGTCGTTCAACAAATCATGACACGCAGCGCATCGGTTTACACTCCGAAATCCTGTCCAATTTTTGGACAGAAAATGTTTTGGGCAGAACAAAAACCACGCTAAGGGCAACGCCCCAAGTCCCCCAACAATCGCATACTCCACAGCTCGATGACCAACTCGATGTCGATCGACAACTCTATCCTCCTCAGTCCGTCTAGCAGGACAGGGTAGTTCCTGGTCCGCCGTGCGGAAGTAGAGGCAGCCATCGACCGAATCGACGGCTGCTGGCAAGACTCAACAGTGTGGTTCTGTAGGGCAAATGAGACACCAAGACAGGGTCATGCCCTGTTGGCCTTGCAGCTGCACCCCTCGCTCTCTGAACAGTGCCATGCCATCCCGAAGCTGGATTCATCATGCATAGAGCTATCCCACCAAAGCAAGAAACCCCGTTGATCGCAAGCCGCAGCATAAATGCACAAAAAGGGCTGTGCCGGTGCGGTTTTCAGAGGCCACAACCATGCTCGCCAGTAGATAAGGTTTTCCGGCTGAAGTGACAGCTTCACTGCACACCTTGCATCCTACCAGAAACGACGCGTGGGTCAGGAAAGTGCCTGTTTATTCATAGTCATGGGATCGAGCACAAAGTAGAGAGGGGTTGGCTGCGCCCCGTATTACGTGAGTATGGGATTTCTTTTTTCCCTCCCTCCTCTTCCACCGGCATCGGGATTGACTATTGCAATAGCACTGTCTCCCTTCTTCACCTTGGTCCAACCGTGCGGTCGTTGCGCTGTTGTCCCCGCGTCAATGTGACGGGCACAGAAGACAGCGGAGATATCAGCGGACAACACTTCAAAAATCGCCTAGGGCGATCAGCACGTCTGGCCAGCCCCTCTCGCGGCAGCTGCACATCACCCCTCCGGTCCCCATAGGATGCGTGTCGCTATCAAGAGCCCTGTCATCTGGGTGGATACATGTCAGGTACCCAGTCGTACCTCTAGGTACTCACTCTCTGGGCTGCACTCGTTATCATTGCGAAGCCCGTCGTCAACCTCCCTCCCTTCCCTTGTGGCTCAAACTATTGCTTCTGCCAACTTTTCCTCAGTGTACCTGCGTCAGCAACCTATTCCACGTGTAATCATGATGGTTTCCCCCTTCATTTCAGGGGACCATTACCCTTTGTACAGGAACAGGCGCGAATTATGAGAAAAAGCCCATTGGTGATCGAGAAAAGGTTTCTGCTGCTGCCGCTCCCGTGCGTTCCGCTCCCCCCTTACAGCGAGTTTGGAAGAGGGGGGTTGGACCCTTGGACTATTTTCAAGTACCTGTAGGTTGTGGGAGCTGCAATGGGAAAGTTTCCGCAGTAGCCACGGGCTGGGCAGAAGCTGAGAGCACCTTGGTTTTCGTGGTCATTCATGTCTCCAATCCGATCTACCAGGCGTATTTGCACAGCGACACTTGGACGTTGTCGGTCTTTATCGGAGAACCAAGTGGCCTTGTCGGCGTACCTGTCGATCCCATTGAACATGCCCGAAACCAAAGCAGAGTAGAGGCTCCTAATAGAACATAGGGGGTCTAGGATGAAGGTTTGGTGATTGAACGCGGCGATCGACACAGCTGCGTCACTTTGAACTCCCTGTCCAATGAACCGCATGCGTCCTCTTCGAGAAGAGTAGAGACGTCTCAAAAGGGCACAGGTAGTCTCAGAGGTCTCGGGCAGCCGGCGCGCGGCAACCAGAGAGAGTGGAATGTCTGTATCGACAAAGGAATGTTTCCGAGAAAAAAAAAAAAAAAAAGAACCGACTGCAGACACTGATAACGTGGTCTGGGCTATCCATCCCACTCAGCTTTTGATTAACCCCGCGGCGCCACCTGCCAAGTGCTTTACCCGCTAATGACTTTCATTTACAACACTTTTTCTCATCGGGCCCTTATCAGAGATATCGCTCGACGGTTCGTTGACTATCATTTCGGCAGGTCTCTGCCAACCCAGTCCATCTCTTTTTTTGATTTATTTATTGTTTCTGGTCTCTTTCCTTCGTTCACCAGACCAAGTTGGTAGAGAATTAGATCCGTGTTCGATTAAAACAAAGGTACCCACTACCGTCACCATGTCTGACGTATTTCGTAAAGTTGGCCGAGGCGGGGCAGGCAACTTCTACTCGAAGAAGGACGTCGAGGACGCCGAGAAGGCCAAGTCAGAGGTACGCAAGTTCTTGAATCTATGATGTTCTTTATGTCTTTTTCGGATTCTGGGAAGAAAAAGATTTCCTACTTTTTTCCCCACAATGAGAATGATGTGGACTCACGCAAGACATTGACAGGACGTCGAGGCGCAAAAGGACGCTGCCTCTGCCACTGCCGCCAGTCCAACATCGCCCACCACCACATCATCGGCGTACGCCCGCGCCGGTCGCGGTGGGGCGGGTAACTTCCACGATAGCTCCTCGCTCCCCGACGCCAAGCAGCAGCAGGAGGTCGCTGGCAAGACTCGGGCTGCAGTTAACGCAAGCCTGGCGCGATCGACGAGGGGCGCTTCGGGGCGTGGCGGCGCGGGCAACTACGGCGACTCGACTGTGCCCGGGAGCGATACGACCGACGAAGAGGTCAGGCGCAAGGAGGCGTTGGAGAAGAAGATTATCGAAGACGTCGAGGCCGAGCTTCCCATGCCGCCAAAAACCTACTACCATCCTTCTACAAAGGAGAGCAAGCAGGTCGCTTGATTGTACACTTGTGATTGTATTTGGGGCATACTTGAGTGTTCCGGCAGCAGCGGTAGCCCCCGGTTGTAAGAGATTCTCGAGTTTGGCTTGGTAGGAGTTCTTGTTGAAAAGCTTGTATAACATCTAGAGTATTGATACCCGCGACGCTCTATTCTGGGCAGTTCACTTGCATATCGGCCTGCTGTGCTATTTATTTTGACGGTATTTTTGGACTTTGCATTTTGTTGGATATCTATCTTTTCCTAACCTCCAGGAAAGGGGCCTGCATGTCCTCAGGCAGGCTTAGGCGTATCGTGCCATGCCACGCCATTCCCATCCCTTGGCACAAAAACCCGAAACTTCATGGTGTTTTTTTTTCTTTCTTTTGTGACAATCGCCCGCTAAAGCGGTTGTTGCCACGAGGGCTCGGTATCAGAGAAGCGGAAAGCAAAGGCGGCGGACTGAGAATGATGGACCGTTCTGACCCGGATAACGTTTCTTTTCTTTTTCGAATTCCTCAGAGCCACCAAACGCCGTCGATGCTATACCGCCTTGTAATCCCTGAACGCCAGAAAACCCAAAAAAAGTTGGTCTCCCTTCTCTCCCCGTCGAGATCAAAGAGGAAAGGGAGTTTCCTCGATTAGCGTTTTGTCTTCTCTTTCTCGTTCTCCCTTTTCTTTTCCCTCGTCTCCTGGTTTTCAGCACGTCACACTCAGTCCTCCATCTCGACATCGTCGTCGTTGTCATCACCGTCCTCCTCATCGTCATCCCACTCCCCGTCGTCCTCCTGAACAACACCCTCCCTCTCCTCGATGATCTCTCCGTCGACAGTAACGCGTTGCCGCACCTTCTCCTTGCCGAACACCTTTCCGGCCTTGGACTTGGACAGAAGACCCTGGGCCTCGATGGCGGCGATCTCGTCCTCGGTGGCGCCCTCGGCGGCCAGGCGCTTCTTTTCGGAACCGCGGAGACGGGGGAGCAGGTGCTCGTTCTCGGCGACGAGCTTGCGGGCAGTGGCGAGCTCGCGCTCGCGCTTTCCGGCCATGCGCTTCTTGTAGAAGACGCGCTCGCGGCGAGAACGGATCTCCGACACGCGCTCCATGGCCTTGAGGGTCTTGGCGACGAGGTCGCGGTCGTAACGGATGGGGACGTTGCGGCGCGCGCCGAACTGGAGGGTGGAATCGACCGTCATCTCCTTGTGCGCCGAGGCACGGTACGCCTTTGTCCACTTGAGCTTGCGAGGGTTACGCTTCATCTTGAACTGTTTGAGAGCTGTGTCAGTCTACTGTTCGGTGGTTTGCCGTCCCAATTTGCTTGTCTTCGAGGAGGGGCCCCTCGAGGGGCAAGATCCGGGTGAGAGCAATCAGAGACGTACGTTCTTGTGGCACTTGCTTCGGCAGAAGCGGAAGACCTTGGCATCGTTGCGGACGAAGGTGATGCCCTTGCTGGGGTAAGCAGGGCGACTGCAGAAGTAGCAAGTCTCGATTCTGAGGCAATGTTAGGAAAACGTGAACTTGCACAGAAACCTCCTCCATCAACGAAGGGGGGATATGCTTAAACAGAAAAGCAGAGGAACATAAACATACCTCATTGCGACGGTGATGATACCTTTACGGGTATCACGTACTCAGTCACAGGATTTGGAAAAAGTGTGGTCGGGGGAGAATTGGGGGGGATTTGACGCTTCCTCTCGTTCAGCGGAAGGCGGTGATCGAAGCCTTGTCTCCAGCGACCTAGGAAGTTTTTTAGAAATTTTTGCTCTCCGAGGCTTATCGATTGGCAAATTGGTGGGGCGAACTGGTCCGATAAGATTAGCACGGGATTGGTGGGACCAAAGGGACCAACCCAAAGTTCTGCTTTTTTTTTTTTTTCCCGCTGTTGTTGCTACCATTGCTTTGAACGGAACAACCGACATTCCGATTGATCGCCGGGTGCGAGTGACAACGCACGGGCCAACACCGGCGCATCACGGCTTTGGGAGACGGCGAACTTCGCAGAAAAAAAAGCTCGACTCCATCCAGCACCTTCTTTCGCGATACCTCTCACCCGCTTTTTATCCGCAGGCAAACTCAGCACCCTGTACCATCACCACTCCAAACCTCAACAATCATGACTTCCGTTCTTGCTGTTGGAGCCGGCGCTGCCGTTGCAGCTTTCCTCGTAAGTCTGATGAATTACATTTTCCTAGGAGAACCGATAAAACTGACGACTCTCCGCAGGGCCGAGCCGGACTTGTTGCGTGGCGCCGATCTCGCGGCGGCGTGGGCGCGATGGGCAAGGCCTTTTACAAGGGCGGTTTCGAGCCCCGCATGAACAAGCGCGAGGCCTGTCTCATCCTCTCTCTCCAGTGAGTCCTTTCCTATCGGCTTTTCCCCCTTCGATACGTAAGCTAATCACGTCGTCTCTATAGGGAGAGCGGCGTCACTCGCGACAAGATCCGCAAGGCACACCGTAACATGATGCTCCTTAACCACCCCGATCGCGGTGGAAGCCCGTACCTGGCCACCAAGGTCAACGAAGCCAAGGAGCTCCTCGAGAAAACTACATCCTGAGGTGTCCCGTCGATGGACATTCTTCTTTATAGATGGTATAGATGTGGGATAATGTGTACAACAATACGGACGAAAGTTACGTGTCTAGGGAAGGCTCCAAGGCAGATGGTTGCTGGTGTCTTGTATAACAGACTAGTCGTTCTTCATAGCGGCGGCGTTTATGGGTGGACCTGAGGGTTATTGAGAAAAAAAAAAGGGTCGACTTTCGGCTGGTCTTTGCGGTTTAAGAGGGGTTGCAATATGTCGGAACAGATATTAATGGCACGAGGCCCCATCGTCTCTCTTCTCACCTACTTGATTTGATCCTCCATGGTCTGATGGAATGTGTGAATGTTGATGTTCGACTATTGAACGTCTCCGAGGTGGAAACTGGGATGCGGCGTCTTTCAGTCAGCTTCTCAGTACGACGCGGATAACCAGGCCAACGCGCGAGGAAGCGCTCCACGGCGGCATCCCGTCTGGGCATCTGCTGTAATGGGACGGATATTAAACGTGGTTGAGATTTGTATATTGGCCGTTGGCCGACACAAGCCGGAGAGGGGTTCTAATGTACCTGCTTATTGCAGAAACGTCATCGAGAGGTTGCTGAGAGCGTAGAGGCTCATTGTTTCTCATGCCTCCAAATGTATTCTTCCTTGAACCAAAGCTTGTCTGACAAGCTAGTCGTGCTGGTCTGTAACTTGTATGACGTATTCTTATCATCGTCATTAGTTGTTAGTTGTCATTGTGAGTAAGTTAATAAATGAGATAATTTGGCAATAGACTAAGAGAATTGATTTTGATTTGTCTATGCGTCCAGTGGGTTGTGAACAACAAAAACGATCTTGATCATCACGCTGTCCATTTTCGGTCCCAATTTGTTAGTATGAAGCCTATGCATCTTCAACTTCTCAAGCTTTAGATTCTGTTCAGTGAACCAGATATTGACGGTCTCTTTCAATGATCGAGAGGCCAAATGGGATAGTGATACAAGCTCCACACAAGTATTGTCGCATAACTAGACAGAAAGCTCTTCTCATGCAATTCTGGTTGGGTTTAAGCAGCTTCAGGCAGACTACCTGCTGGACTGCGGAAGGCAGGTTAACCATTATTTTCAGTCCAGTTTTGTTAGTTGCAAGGCATTATTAGTCTACCGCTTTCTTATGAAGCTATTAGGAAGGCAAAGCCCCGCGACTACTGCCTTCCGTAACTTGACCTCAAGACTGCTACACCATCACTTTAACAGACCTTCTCCGCTTCGTAAACTAGTCGCCTGTTTCTTTTTTAATAACGGGAGGTTCAACAACAATACCCAATCTCAATTCTCGCGCCTTTTCCTTCTTCGGGCACAATCACATACCTTTAGACTTAAAGCTGTCGCCGATCCCTTCTACCTCTCTCACAACTCTTTTGCTCTTTTACTCTTTGCAACCACTCGTTGACCCCAAAATGACGGACTCGTTTCTCAACAGTGAGCCGTGCAAGGAATTCTCTCATGGCAAGGAGAACAAAGAATTCGTCGATCGTCTCACTAAAATCCTAGGCGCAGGTTTCCGATTCAACGATCAAGTTTGTCACAAGTCAGACGAGGTGATCGAGGATTTTACTCTTGACCCTCTCGCACTCGACCGACACATTGCTGCAATCAAAGCCGCTAAAGGAGGAAAAGAAACCAAGTCAGTCAGCGGCTCAACTGGCAAAGCAATACCGCATGTCTCTAGTCTCAACTATGTGCCATCTACATCCGCGAAGCTGTCTGCCGCCGAATATAACGCACTTGTGACGAAGACTTTCCCAGAGTATGAGACCCTAAAGCCAGGAGATTGGTCAGAAAAAGACGCGATGTTCGTTGCTTGGGATTTGGTCAGACGCTATCCTACATCCTACATCGGTAAGACCAACCGACCCAAGGTGAGCAGCTTCTTTACATAGAGTGCCAGTGAAGACGATGGACTAATTAGAGAAGGCCGCTCCTTTCTTTGAGAGCATGACCGAAGAGCAGACCTGGGACTTGTAAGTCTTCACGATTTATTGCTGAAAGACCCTTACGACATTTGAACTAACACAGATAGCTTCTACGTATACCATCCCAAAATGCTCCATGAGTCGCCTTACATATTCGTCCCCACCAAGCAGTTCAATCACTTCCTTGATATCATTAACGCCTCCATTCAGACCAAACTCACTATCCCTGATGGGCAACCTGGCGAGAAGTTCTACATTACATTTGGATCTAGCTGCACCATTCGCCCCAAATACGTTGGACGTTCATCCTCCCACAACGAATATCTGGCTCTGCAGGGCGCAATTCCTCCCCCGGTCGACGAAGATGCCTGCCAAGGTGCACTCATTCATGGCATGGACTTTTTGCTAGCCAACCTTAACGCCCACCTCGATACAACCACGACGAAGAGCAAAAGCAGAAAGAAGAAGCAAGCGAAAGCCCAGAATCGCGCTGAATCTATTTATGACGCCCAGACGTACCTTGGCCTCCGACCCCAGGCGGGCGTTATCGAGGGGAAAGAGAAGTTGAAGACCGATGAGCTGGTCCCTAACGCCCTGATCAAGGAGGTCATCTTCATATGCATCGATATTGAGGTTGCCGAAGAGCACCATGGTACTATTTTGGAGGTCGGAATGTCTGTGTTGGACACCAAGGACATCGTCGATATTCCGCCTGGTGAAACCGGACAAAATTGGTTTTCTTACATCAAGAGTCGCCATCTGGTCACGGCTGACTATAAACATATCGTGAACAGGAAGTACGTCAAGGGCTGTCCTGAGCTTTTCAACTTTGGGTAGGCAGCATTTTATACCAAAATTTGATAGGCCAGCTAACATAAAGCAGTGAAAGCGAGTATCCTAATGTCAATGAACTCAGAGACAAGATTCTCTCCACCTTCAACGAGCTATCAACCTCTGGCGTTCCCAAGAAAGAAATGCCCTTTCGCAACATCGTTCTCGTCGGCCACGACCTCGACTCCGACCTCAGCTACATGGCCAGCATGAATGTTCACCCCTGGAGCGTCGACGGCTTGTTGCGCTGCCTTGATACGAAGGACATGCACCAGGCCTGGAGAGAGGAAGGTCAAGGTCGCAGCTTGGGATTTGTGTTGCAAGACCTGGAAATTCCGTCCAAGAACCTTCACAACGCTGGAAATGATGCTGCTTATACCCTTCGTGCGATGCTTGGCGTGGCTGTTCGTGCCAGAATGGATGAACAAGTCGGAAGGAAGAAGTGAGACGCTACAGAAACGGCGTAGCTATGTGCAAGGTGAAAACCTGGGACCGATAATTGAAACTAGAAATATCTCTTGACTACGATCATTCGGGAATTCAGGGGTTGGTACTACTGGTAGTGATCCATAGAATAAATAGTACAGGCTCGATATATCTTATGAACTTGCTCAACCCCTCAAACAAAGAAACGCTCGCTATAACACATTATTTTGACTTTAAAAACTCATCAGCCTCTTCACTCGTGACGTTTGAAACCTCGGACGCGGCCTGGTCGATAAGCCCAAGCCGGGATGTTCGAATCTTCCACCACATCTCTCTACGGTCGCCGCCCAATTCTCCAGAGAGAATCTTCTTCTTGAGATCCCTCGCAAATTCGTTATAGATGCCCGGTTCTTCAAAGTCGATGAGGCTCTCTCGCAATACACCCAAGTTCTCTACGGCGCGCGCATAGTTTGCATCGCCAAAGCTGTCCGTGATGAGCGAGCACACGATCGCGCCCATCTGCGTCGCAGCGTCCTTGATCTCTGAGACTTCCTCCGCGACGGTGAGTGCACGCTTGAATTCCGGGATTGCGTTCTCAAAGGAGATCTTAGCGCGTTTGGGTTTCGCTCCCAGTAGGGCGTCGACGTCGAGGCCTGATAGCGGCTTGACTGTCTCGCGATTGCGTTTGCCCTTCGCTTTTGGAGGCACTTTCTTGACGTCTGCCGTGGAGATGAGGGCCTCGATTTCGGAGCTGTTCTTCGTGGTAAGCGGCTCTGGGGGCGCGGCGTAGCGGACCAAGATGGGCGGGACGGGGTCAATCGGTCCTTCCGGGTTTACTGCCCTTTGGCGGATTGCTTGGTTTAGTCTATGGATTACGGGGTTGTAGGTGTCATCGATCGCTGCGTATTCCGAGGGGTTTCTGCACTTTGTTAGCAATCAACTCTATTATTTCTTTCAGGAAGTGAGACATGCCCTTCATCGTCGGCGTCAAAGGTACCGAGGTCCATCGAGTCAACGTAGTCACTCATCGCTTCTGTGAGCTCATCGCTAGGGAGAAGACGGTGGTTTGTAGTGATCTTTTGTCCACTGACAGTGATGACACGGTCGAGGGGCGGGAACTGATACCCGCGGACATCCTCGGCGAAGGGAAGAGGTACATCATATAAGCACTCCATATCGGGCTCGATGCGCGGGGCTAGGAGGACGAGAACAGGATCCTTCTTCTCCTTGAGAACAATACGGGCGACGGCGTACGACTCCAGCTCATAGAGGGCGTGGATGAGGGACGAGAGAGCCAGTTGGGACTTCTCATCGAATTTGCGACCTACTGTTATGCAAGTTTCGCCCATATTAAGAAAAGGTTCGTACTGGAGCGTGTAAGCAGCCATTGATGTGAGCGGAAAGATACGAGATTACCTTGTCACAGGGGATAAAACCGATGATTGTGAACGACTTCTCCGTCTCGAGCTTGGTGACGTTCCACTCAGACTCACTAATAGCCACCGCCGTGCGACCGTACTCATATCCTTTAGCCAAGGAGTCAAACTCGACGTCCCGCTTTCCGCCAGGGGCATCGGGATCGTTAATCTTGTATGTCCTGGCAGATTTCACTGCAGCAAAGCCGCTGGTCGTCTCTACGCCTTCCATGGGCTCTCCGTCGAGGGTGTGCGTCGACTGCGACGAGGGGTCAGACGACACGACAACAGTGGTGGCAGCAGGGGCGCGGGCGAGCTTGGTTTTGAAATAGCGCTCGACGTTGATGACGACGGGCGTGGGTGGAATCTTGAGCTCCGGTGGTGGGTCGGCGTGGCCGAGGGTGAGCGGCCCCTCGTACGTCTTGTAAGGGCGAACGGGCTTTAGACGTGGGGTGTCTAGCTCGTCAATTGCCTCTGCTATGGTTGCGAACTGGCCATGGTCACACTTTGAGACAAGGTCTTTTAGGATCTCCTCATTCTTTCTCTGAGATACGTGTCAGGGAGAGATTAAATTGATGTGGCGGGAAGTTGGCTAACCTTGATTGAGGGCTTGTCTTCTTCCTTGAAGCCGTATTCTGCGTCGTCGAAATCCACACCCCTGAATGAGTTAGTTGATGTATCACGAAGTGGAATATGGGACTTACAGAACGATCAACTCGATTCCGTCAGAATTGATTTTCTTTGCAATTGCATCAACATCGTCTCCATCAATGGGTGCCAGACCATCTGTGACGAGGTACACCCGACGCTTATACTTGAGCTTCTTGGTAAATGTCTGAATCATGTCTACGGCAATCACCACTGCAGAAACGGCGTCCCCAACGTCAGTATCACTTGGCTTGACCTTTTCTTTGAGCTCTCGGAGTGATGACATGGTCATGGGCCCTAGCTCCTGCAGCACGGAAATGTTCTCGTAGCCATCGTCATCCTGCATGGCGTTGAGCGTCTCGTCTGTTTTCAGACCAACAACGCCGACAGTCCATGTCTTGCGCGAGGCCGCAACCGTAGTAGAGATCTTGTCCCAGACATAGCGCATGCTCCAGTTCAAATCTGGCTCGGAACGGCCGTTATGACAATCGGCCATGGAGGAACCGAGATCCACGATATAAACTGACGCCTCCTTGTCTGCCATTGTGGGTGGTGGGTAACGAGTGGCTTTTTCAAGAATCAAACATTGATGGCGGGACAGAAATATGTAATGAGAACGAGAGGACAAGAGCAAGGTGAACAGGGTATAAATGAATGGTATTCCGACGCATGAGACTCGAGTCCAGACCCCGGTTTACTTTAGGCAGATGAGATCCTCCACAAGCTCCAGGCTGCTACGCGCGACCTTCTTAGCGCGTCGAACCACCTGTGCGGCACGAAATCACGTGATGATAACCGATAAGACATCACTCTATCTGACGGGCATTTCCAGTGTTGACATCCAGTGCTGCAATCTAGTGCTGCAGGCCAAGCGATTTCATTTTGCGCCAGTCCAGGGCGATAGCATCACTATAGATTCACTCAATTGCGCTGTCCGTGAACGCAGGCAATATGCATGAAGCGAAGGTCAGAGCTCGCGAGTAAGGTCCCATAGCTCTGAAGCAGCGTGCCGGGATGGAGCTCAGCCGTCCATTTACCGAAGTGACCTCATACATTCAACCCCTGTCTCCTCCACTGGGCGGCTCCTCCCAGATGGCACCTCGCCCTTCTACCATTCGCCGCAGCCACTTCAACCTTCAACCTCAATCCACGGTTCACCATCGCATCGCGTTTGCTGTGCCAGAGACATTAGACTGCCCAACATGCCCGATTCCATCATCTTCTCCGTGGCACCGTACCACATTATTTCGTAAGAAAACCCCCCAATGGGAGCAATCCGCCGGCTCCCTCTTCTCATTCAGCGGTCGGTAGCTGACTTTCTCGGCCAGATACGGCACCCTTCTGGGGACGACATTCTTCCATGTACGTCGCTGATGAAGCATTTTAAATAATTGAATAAGTGACTGATCTGCATCAAGTCCTTCGTGAATGGCATTACAATGTTCCGCGTCCTCGAGCGCCCCTCTTTCTCAGCCGCCCAGAACGCTCTCTTCCCCGTCTACTTCACCATCCAGACGGCTCTCCCCGCCGTCATGGCCCTGACCTTCCCAGGAAGCAGCAGCCCCTTTGGTGTTCAAGAGAGCAGTATCAGCGGTCTTTTGGACGAGTCGAACAGGTACAGCGCTCTGCTGCCTATCGCTACCATGTTCGTCACTGGCCTGCTTAACTTGGTTGTGATTCTGCCAAAGACCCAGAAGGTTATGGCTGCTAGATACGCCCAAGGTGTGTAGTCTGATGTGGTGAAAGCTCGTCAATCTCATAGACGCTGACATGTGAAACAGAGAAAAATGATGGAAAGAAGAGCTATGACAAGCCGCCTCACTCGCAGGAGATGCTCGCCCTTAACAAGTCATTCGGCAAGCTGCATGGGGTTTCTACGCTCGTCAATCTTGCTGGATTTGTTGCAACCGTTGCCTACAGTTTCTCACTTGCAAAGCGCCTCGATTAGTTTCACTCAGGTTGAAATAGCAAAAGTGTATGTCAGTGTTCTTATTAGTCTGATCAAAAACCATGTATATTGGTTTCCCAGAATGCACTATGTACAGGTGCGGCAAGCTGCGAAAAAAAAAAAGGTCGCAGCGTATCAAAATCCCCATCCCTTTGTGCCAATGGACAATGAGGAAAAAAAATCAATCTTTCCCAAATGGAACGCCAATGTGCAATGACAGTTCGTTCCCGTGCGCTGCTGGTGCGCTGCTAGTCGCCAAGAAGCTTACTGTCTGACACCTCGCGTTTTGTCACTCCCGTCCTTTCTTTCCTTCCATTCACTCCAATCTAAACCGTGGGTATCATACCTCAACAACTGATAAAGCCTATTCTCATGCCGAACAAGCCAGTATTGTTGAGGTGTAAAGAAAAACCGAAAACTGCAAGAAATCGTTGAGTTCTTTTTTGGTGTTTTTACTTTGTTGTTGTTGTGGCAGGATGAACTTTTTAAAAGTTGTTTGTGCGTGGCGGCAGAGGGGTTGACTTGAGCGACTCGCTAGCGGCGAAGAGGCTCTTCTTGGCATCCTCGAGGGCTTGCTTGCGCTTAGCCTTCTCCTTCTCCTCGTCAATGACAGGAGCAACACGCGCATTGCCAGCAGCAAGGGAGCCCTTGATGGACCAGCGGCCAGGCTTGCGGGCGAGTGCCTCCTCAACATCGATCTTATCGGTGGGCTTGGGGAACTCGCGAGAAAGAGGCGGAAGAGGGTTTTTGGCCTTGCTCTTCTGGGGAGCGCTGGTAACAGACGGAAGCTGAAGTTCGACCGAAGTGCGCGACGAGGTGGTGGTGGAGCTTTGGGAAGACTGGCCAAAGTAGTCAACCTGGGAAGAGGCGTCGGTGGAGGTCGTGACAGGAGTAGTCTCCTGGGTGCTGTTGGCCGTAGCGGCGGCTTCTTGGGATGCCATCATGTAGTCGTAGGTTGGAATAGAATGCAAGCTGCGTAGCTGCTCCTCTGTGAAATTGATGGGGGCCATGGTTGCTTAATTAATGGGCAAAATTGAGTGGAGTCCGTCGCAACTGGCTTTTTTTTTTCGGTCCTAATCTTGTTGAAGCGGTCCGTCCGGTGTCGTGTTTGGGATAGTGGGGAGGTGTGGGCAAGGAAGGAGTCAGGGCCCTCCGGGACGGTTATTCAGGTTTGTTGTGAGGATGAGGAATAGGGGAGTTGCAGGGACCAAGGAAGAACAGATGGGAGCCGGGATCCGGTGGGCCAGCGGAAAGTTCTGTTAGTGTGTCAAGTGCCGTGTGTCGGGAGCAAGTGACGCGAGTGGTGGTGGGAATCAAAGACTAAATAATTGAGCCCGAAGAGTTTTTGGTCCAGTCAAACCAAAGGAAGCAGTCAAGATTTTTTCCCCTTTGATGGTATCGTGGAAGACCGAGGTGTGGCGAAAGAATGGAGACGGGAGAGAAGAGAATTTATAATACGTGTGGGATGGAAATGATTCTGGCCAGGTCTCTTTCGTGGAAGGAACAACCGACCCAAGAAAGAAAGGAAAAATAAAAATAAAAATAAAACAGGTAAGGTGAAATAAATCATTCACCGGACAAACTCCGTTAGTACGGATTGAAGACCTTGGTCAAGGTGAACTGTCTTGTTTGCCCCCAATGGTGTTGTGTATTAGTGGTACCTACCCTTTGTGTCGTAGCTCCTGCCAAACGTTCCAATCTCGGTGATCCGTGCTTTTTCGATGGTGTCTTTTCCCCGGAACGGTCCCTGAGATCTCCTTTCCAGTGGCCGGGTTGTCTTTTCCCCCCACGCTCCATTCCACCAGGGTGCCTACCAGTCGGTGAAACAAGAGCGCAAGCGGTGAGGCGGCCATTCACTGTGTAATCTCCCTTCACCGCCGAGGTTGCCGATGGGTGGCCGCGGTCGGCCTTACGCAGTAGGTAAAAGTAAGTTGTCTGGACCAACTTACTCAGCAGCACACACCATCCTTTTACTACCAATGTTGAAATTTTCAGGCTGCATGACTACAGACGGGACATGACGCCGCCGGTTGGAGCTAAAAGTACGTTGTCACGTTGCGAACGGAGGGGCTGCGGATGATTAAACATGGCCCATGGCGGATCTTGGCCGCGCTATCTACTTAGATCCGTGGAACTGGGAAAAAAAAAATAAGGGATCCATTTCGCCATTCAGGGACCATTCTTTCAGGGTCGCGGGGCCGCGTTTACTTTCAGATTGCTGCTGATCGACACGCTTTTACGGCGCCGCCCGCCCTTTCTATGGGGTCTTCGGGGCTTCGGTGGCATGGCACCCTTTCGCTGAAGGAGATCTACGTCAGCTGGCGCCGACCGTAGATACAGATGCCATAAAAATAAGAAAAGGCACGGTAATAAAAATAGTGCACATGTGAAATCCGGACATATAGTGTACTTTGCGCCACCCCGACCACCGATTCAACGACTCATGCAGCGGCCCCTGCTGACGTCATTTGCCTTGATTAGTCCTACAACATCGCATCCACAGAAGACAGAAACGCTTGGATTTCTAATGCAATTTATAGCAGTTGTCCACTGTGAGGGGCAGTGCCATGGAAAGAACCAGCGAGATTTTGAGGCTGACTTACATATGTGCATGATGCATGATAATCATTTAAGGAAACTCCGTTGACGGAGTGCACTTGCTTGTTTTCCTCGGCGTGGGGCCGTGACCCCCGCGAGTGGGATTTGGCTGCATGGTGTTGCATTCCAGTTGATTCCTTTGAGCCTGGCCTTGGCTCACTCATAAACCTCTGGGGGAAAGAGTGTTGGATTGCGGCACAGTTGTCCATGTGACCTCTGAAATGCCGCTTATGGAGAAACATTGAGGGGAAACAATGTGTCAAACTGCATTCCTCATCCATTCTGAATCATTCAGCTTGCTTTTTTGGTTGAATGGTCCGGACCCCCGCGTGCTTCTGGGCTGGGATTCTTTGATGGTAACCTCTCATAACACTCAAGAGGAATTTAAATGAGCCGCATATGAAGCTCAAATTGTCCGGTTTCGCTCCTATGAGATGCATTCTGGGACTAAGAACTGTCAAAGTTGACAAGCGATCCTAATGAATGCATGCAAAGAGCGACGTTTGTCTTGGCTTCTTCCGACTGGATCTGGGGAAAGAGACACGAGGGTTGAAGGCCCACCTTGCTCATCCTCTCCAGGAAACCCGATTCAACCGCCATTCTGTTCATCTATCCTCGGAAGCTGCCGATCCCTCAACCAGTATTCCCCAGGTTCTGTCCAACTGTCGAGAAAAGAACAAAAGGCCTAGCCCGTCGCATCTAAAACATGTCCTTGGTCCTGCATGCTCCGAGACCGCATCGTCTCGCTCTACCTATAGAGGTTTCAATCCTCTCATCCCGCCCCGTAATTTGGCAGCCACGACCTGCGGGCGGACCAATCGGACGATGGCCGTCCAACCTCATTCTCACTCATGCTGCCGTCCACTTATCGTCATCCGGCAGCCGCCTGCGCGCCATACCTGAACCACCCTTGCTCCAAACTCACTTCACATCTGCTTCTGCCAGCTCACCCGAAATTGTCAAAAACACCAAGCTCCAAAAAGTCACGATGTCTCAACCCCCCAAATACCTGTCCGGCGATCCTGCCGCCATTCAGGAATTCCTTGACAAGTTTGACGTGCGCGATTTCCCTCCCCACCCGCTGAGTCATTTGACACCCCCTCAAGACGTAACCACCGTGAGGGGATGAGAGGCTGATCGTGAGATTTGGATGACAGGTCTTTTTGATTGACTGCGATGGTAAACAGACCTTTATGAACCTGGACTAGCAAGTGCTTGGCCCGAATGTAGGCTGACTCGTCTCATCTTTCAAGGCGTTCTCTGGTCTGGTGACCACCTGTTCGATGGCATTCGCGAGACTCTCGCCTTCCTGCGCTCCAAAGGTTGCTCACCACCTTTCTCACCCCCAGTAACCTCAGTTCATCCCAATTATTGAAACCAAGTCTCGGCCCCTAACCACATGATCTTCTTTTCATATCAACAGGCAAGCGAACTGTCTTTGTGACAAACAACTCAACAAAATCCCGCCCCGACTACCACAAGAAGTTTGCCGCCCTCAACATCCCCAGCGAGGTCGAGGATATCTTCGGCTCCGCCTACTCCTCCGCCGTCTACATCTCCCGTATTCTTGAGCTGCCCGCCGACAAGCGCAAAGTCTTCGTTATCGGCGAGGCCGGCATCGAGGCCGAGCTTCGCGCCGAGGGCGTCGACTTCATCGGCGGCACCGACCCGGCCCTTCGCCGCGACATCACGCAAGAAGACTTTGCAAAGATCGCCGACGGTTCCATGTTGGACCCTGAAGTCGGCGTCGTGCTTGCCGGCTTGGATTTCCACATCAACTACCTGAAGCTGTCGTTGGGCTACCAGTACCTCCGCCGCGGAGCCGTATTCCTGGCAACCAACACTGACAGCACGCTGCCCATGTCGCATACCTTCTTCCCCGGCGCCGGCTCAATTTCGATCCCTCTCATCAACATGTCGCAGCAGCAGCCAATCGCGCTGGGTAAGCCGTCGCAGGCGATGATGGATGCCGTCGAGGGCAAGTTCCAACTGAACCGCGAGCGGACGTGCATGATTGGCGACCGTCTCGACACCGACATCAAGTTCGGTAGAGAGGGTAAGCTGGGCGGTACGTTGGCCGTGCTGACTGGCGTGCATAAGAAGGAGGACTGGGAGAAGGAGGGCGCTGCCGCTGTGCCGGCCTACTACGTCGACAGCCTTGCCAGCTTGAACCTCGATGCATGAGCCGCGTTTTGCAAAGTGTTCAACCAAGATTTACGAATGAATTCTTTCTATGGAAAGAGGAATAAACGCTAGAAACTCCGTCACGACTCCTAGAACTAGAACTATTCTTAGAAGTGTACACAGATGCATTCGCTCTACTTTCATGCCACACAATGCATCTCCCACGTTGTTGTGGCTTTATCGATAGAATGCAGATACCATGCTCACGTAGTCTCAGATTCGACGCGAATCTTATCTACATGTCCTTCTTGCCCTGTCGCTTGGCTAGCTCGCTTGTCCTGATGACCTTTGGCTGGGGCTTCCGGTAACCCCAGAACGACGAGGGCATAAACATGCCGACCTGCTTCTGGTACTCACTGTACTCGGAATATTTGCCCGAGGTAATCAACTCGGTGAGCCAGGTTGAGCCCTGAAACAACATAATGAGGAACGCGGAGCCGGCGAAGGTGTAGCTGTACAGCACCTTTGTGGCGTAGCAGCTCCACTGGTAGAGTACAAACCAGATCATCTGCTCGGCGAAGAAATTGGGGTGGCGGCTGTACGCCCACATGCCGCTCGTGACGAAGCCACGATCGAGATCTTCTTGCGCCCAGCCGCGGGGCACTTTCCTATCTTTCAGGTACGAGTGTTTGGCTGTCTGGTAGTCCCATTGTTGGCCGTCGGAGATGAACTCGCTCAGAACGAGACCAACCAAGATGGAGAAAAAAGACCAATCCGCGGCGGAGACCTCCGGTTCGAGGCGGCTGGCAAGAAGGATGGAGTAGGCCGGCGCTGCAGAGAAGGCGCATAGGAGAATGGACTGAATGAAGGAAATGAAGGTTACGTTGAAGATAAAGAAGACCCAGCCTGGGACATATTTACGGACAATTTCCCTGCGTACGTAGGTCAGATATGTCAGTTCCATAAGCTATCCGGATAAAGTATACCTACCATCTGTAGTCTTCACTCCCTCGCTCATATCCGCCCTTGCGCCAGTAGTTGAATGTCAATCGGGCCTGAATAAACACACTTTGTCAGCTGCCAAGCTTTCCGAACCGTGAGACAACGAGGACACCTTACACTCCAGAGAGTAGTCGCGGCAGCGGCCAATGCCAGCCTCTGTGCAGGAACACCATTGAAGTGAGCCCAGGCAGTCATGTGAAGAATATACCAGTTGGGTAGAAGACTCCAGAGCCTGTCAATCTGGGAATAGTTCTTGTGATACTCAGACACACCAAGCGCGACGAAGCCGATGATGAGGGAGAAGAAGAACGCGAAGATGAGGGGGTTCGTCTCGAGGTAAATCTGAGGAAGAGACTGAGGGCTCGCGGCGATTCGGCGCGGAAGATCGAGGAGCTGTGGGATGAAAGGCTCAGCAGCCTTGGACCAGTCTGAGCAGTCCTCGAGGGATTTGATTGCTGGTAGCGCCATTGTTTTCGGTTGGATCAAGATCAATGTATGGGTTATTTACAGTATTGCGTTCGTATACCTGCAACAAGGCAATGCAACTATAGACTGAACACGCAGCACAGCGTTGGCTTAGTGAGTGGTGATGCTTTTTGATGAAGAGCTGTGGTGGGTTGACCCGTGGTAGCCGTGGGGTGCTGCAAACAAAGCGTCATAGACCCATAATATGGGTTACTCTAAAGAGAGAGCTCCCACGTTGGGGAAGGCGCAGGGATCGTCGGGCTTTTCAACCACCGAAGGCCCGTTCGCTAAAGAGGTTAGGACTCAAGTTGCCCAAGTTTCTTCATGTAACCGCAGTTTGGAAACGTAGTCCGACATCTTCGTCCAACCTTTCACAATTTTTTCAGGTGTATCGATTGAACTACAGTATTTTCTAGCGTTGATTCACGTGCTGGTGTTGTAGTGTACTATTTGGCGATACGGTGGACCTGAATCGATCGAATGCTTACGTCAGTTTTGTCCCTGCAGATGCTGGACGAGATCGCCAGTCAGCGGCTAGGCCACCTCTCCGAGCTGAAAATACGGCGCGGCTCACTGCTAGGGAGCTCCAATGAAATCGGCAGCCCCGCTGTGGGGTTTTGCTCTAGGCGAGCAAAGCTCAACCTCCAAACAAAACTTCACTGCAGCCTGAACACGTCAAATTTTGACACAAGCAGTGCCACGCGAGTTTATCAAAAAGAAAAAGGATACGGAAGCTTTCTATCTTGTTAAAGGAATTTGGACTTTCTGTTCGAGGACCTATACTCAGGCTCGAGGATTCTAAAAACTAGGCCTGCATCCGCTGCAGTCGTGATAGAAGGAAAGCTTGACGCGCATGCCTCTGCGTACCTTTCCCTAAAGCAAAGTCGCGGCAACATGTTCCTTCTTACGCAACAATAACACCTGCCGTACTTGCGTAAATCAGGAGTCTTACGAATTCTGTCACACACTCCATCCCATTCTTGTAAACACTGTTCTCCCTGTGAGAAGAAAAGATGAAGGTGCTCTGCGTTGCGGAGAAGCCGTCCATCTCCAAGGCCGTTGCTGGCCATTTGGCAGGACGAAACCCTGATGTTGTGAGTGTTTAGAAAAGAAATAGAGGCTCAAATCAGAGCTAATGACATACAGCACAATACGCGCTCGCAATACATAAAGAACTACGGCTTCGAGTTTGATTTTGGCCCGCCATGGAATGCTTGCAGCGTCACCATGACAGCAGTCCTCGGCCATCTGACCGGGCTGGACTTCACCGCAGAAAACAAGAACTGGTCACATCCTCCACCAGAGAGCCTTTTCACTGCGCCTGTAGTGACAGTGGTACCTCAGGTCCGTCTGAATCCCCTGTTGCCAAGACTCGACTTCTCGCGGCTGCTGACCTGTGCAGGACAAGAAAACTGTGGCAGAGAATATTGAGCGCCAGGCTCGGTACTGTCAGTTGCTCATCATCTGGACGGATTGTGATCGTGAGGGAGAACATATCGGAAAGGAGATAGTCAACGCCGCTAGGAAAGGCAACGCAGGGATCCAGGTTAAGCGCGCGAATTTCAGCAACATTGAGCGAGCGTACGCTGCCCTCATATCTTCCTTTTTAAAGACTCTACTAATGTCAAACAGACACATCCTTTCGGCTGCGCGTCGCCTCACAGACCTGGACCAGAAGCAAGTCGATGCCGTGGATGCAAGAATCGAGCTTGACTTGAGAATCGGATATGCTTTCACTCGATTCTTGACCATCAGTCTCCGACCCCTTGGAGGCGCGTTGCAAGAAAGGACGATCAGCTATGGTAGGGTCAATCGCTCTCACATACTGCGTTTTTAAACTAACAAAACAGGCTCCTGTCAGTTTCCGACGCTAGGGTTTGTTGTTGACCGTTACTTTCGAGTCCAAAACTTCGTGTCCGAACCGTTCTGGAGCATCAAGGTCATGCATTCTCGCGAAGGGAAGAAAGCCAATTTCAGTTGGTCTCGGAACCGGCTCTTCGATCGGATGTCTGTTGTTATTCTCTACGAGCGTTCCATCAAAGCGAAGAAGGCCAAGGTTACCAAAGTCCAGGAGAAACCGACAAGGAAGTGGAAGCCCTTACCGTTGACCACCGTTGAACTGCAAAAGGCAGCAACTCGCCTGCTGCGCATGAGCGGTCAACAGGCAATGACTGTGGCGGAAAATCTCTACAACAAGGGTTTCATTAGCTATCCTAGAACCGAGACAGATCGCTTTGACAAGGGGATGGACTTGAAGGCTTTGATCAGGAAACAAACACCGCATGAAAGATGGGGTCAGTATGCCCAAGGTCTTTTGGACGGAAATTTCAGCCAACCGCGCGAGGGGCGACACGACGACAAGGCACATCCTCCTATCCACCCAGTCACTTTCGCTGCTCCAACTGTACTCGACCCGAACGAGAAGCAACTTTACGAGTACGTGGTACGACGATTCTTAGCTTGCTGCTCCGAAGATGCCAAGGGCATGGCAACGGATATTGAAATCCTCTATGGAGAGGAGACATTTCACACCCGTGGCTTACATGTACTGGAGCGCAACTATTTGGATGTCTTTGTCTACGAGAAATGGAACGACTCGGCCGAGTTGCCCAAGTATACGGAGGGTGAGACGTTCCAGCCTACAGAGGCCATGATGACAGACGGGAAGACAAGTCCTCCTGGATATCTTACAGAAGCAGATCTTATTGCGCTTATGGACGCCAACGGAATCGGAACGGACGCAACAATGGCAGAGCATATCCAGAAGATTCAAGATAGAGAGTATGTTCAGTTGGCCGACGGCGGTCAACGTGGCCAGGATAACGACGGCAATAGTGACCAGGATGAACCTCCATCACCACCAGCAAGAGGTGGCCGAGGCGGACGCGGCAATCGCGGAGGACGCGGGAGAGGAGGTCGCGGCGCGTCCTCGGCGGGACGGAGAACTCTCAAGGTCTTTATCCCGACACAACTGGGCGTGGCACTTATCACGGGGTTTGATCGCATGGAGTTCGAAACAAGTCTGGGTAAGCCCTTCCTCCGCAAAGAAATGGAGAATAAGATGAAGGCAATATGTGACGGGCGTATGACCAAGGAAGCCGTCCTACGCGAAAGTCTGGGCCAGTACCGGCAAGTATTTCGTGACTCTCAAGAGCGGCTCAACGTACTCAAAGCAGTAAGCAAAGGCCCCCATCCCTGATGCGTCCACGAGGGCTAACTTTACTAGGCGTGTCGCGAATACATGTCCCTCCGCGATTGAGTGCGGCATGAGCTTTCACGATGATGATAAGGGCTCAGCCCTGGTGGTATGCGAGACGTCAAGGCGCCTAGGCGAAGTGGGATAATCCCGAATGATGTCGTTGCTGAAGCAAGGCCCCATACGTACAAGGACCACGGTGCGAGGATACTGCTATCAATCGTGTCCACAGAAGTCCAAACGTGGGTGTGACGACTGGCACAATGGGAGCCTCAAGTTCCGAAAACCGGCGCCGTCACTAGTTCAACCATCTGCGCGACATAACTGAAGGTTCAGACGTTTGGCGGCTATGGACAACAGACTGGTGGTCTTGGTCAACCGGCTAGTCGGGACCAGGCGAATAACGGAAGAGGTCGGAGAGGCGCAGGTCAGAGGGTGTGATGAACCCCGCCACGATATCTTGGACAAGAAGCGGGGTGAGTACTGGAGATGCAGCTACTGCAGCGACTGCAGTGGTGCCGCCAAAAGTAGGAGGGGATCACCCGGAAAGAATTCGGGCCAAAGGCGGAGGATTTTCCTGGGATCTGAAGCCGAAAGATGCAGAAGAGGAGAGCGGCGGGCGGGTGAGTACCCACAGACTCCCGAGGTGAATAACAGAGGGCAGCAACGGGAGAGGGGCGGCTGGAGGAGCTTGGGAGCCCAAAGTCTCCAAGATGCAGCATGTCACAACGTGGGGTTTCGTAAGTGGATGAGTGACGAACACGGCTCGCTATCAAGGCCGGTGATTCGATGACAGCATCGACCGAGCTACCTCATCAACAGCAGTGAAGGAAAGGTAAACAAGTGCCCACAAAGATAACTGACGAGCACACGAGGGTACCACTGGGGACGGGGACGGGGACGGTAACGGTACGTGAAGGAAATGGAAACGGCCTCGTTCTTCTTTGTCACTTCTGGTCGATCGCGTTTCTTCAGGAACGAAGTAAGGTTGTGGGCGGCTGGCGCCTCGGGTTATTTGGGGCGTGATACCTTTCTTTCACGGTTTGGGTGGTAGACCAATCAGAAGCGAGGCTGAGCGCAACGTGATGGTTGCGCTCGACAGCGTGCGACGTGGAGGGTTGCGCGAATTCTGGGGAGACCTGAGTCGGATACTCTTTGTAATTCCAGGCTCAAGCATGCTGCAGCCAACGATTTCG
This sequence comes from Colletotrichum truncatum, assembly GCF_014235925.2. Taxonomy (NCBI): domain Eukaryota; kingdom Fungi; phylum Ascomycota; class Sordariomycetes; order Glomerellales; family Glomerellaceae; genus Colletotrichum; species Colletotrichum truncatum. The sequence continues at coordinate 1,060,904 of NW_027222406.1, read as the reverse complement.
AGAAGAACGAGACATACAGGAACACGGACACACGGGGTGGCTGGTTTGACCCGCGATCTCCATTGGGATTCCACTACATGATTTCCTGTCAGTCATTTCAAGGCAAGGTGCCAATGGCAGCGGATACGATACGATGCGATGCACATCAGCATCAACATCAGCATCAGCACGCATCCATCAGCATGAAAACGAGGGAGGGGGTAGGCTCTTGTTCTCTTAAACTACAGTAGCTAGGAGGAAGGGGTGTGTGGAATGCGCGCTGGAATCGGATCAGATGAGATGCGATGTAGGATCCGAGGCGTGGCCTATGGATGGACGGATTTGATGGAGGGGGCGGCGATTGCTGAAGAAGGTCGTCAGCTAGCAACCATGGCCTAAAAGAAGGGCAGGCTGGTTACTGTAGGACAGTGGATCGGGCAACTTGGTGAGAGGGCGCCTCAGCCGATTCTGGGCAATCTACTGATAACAATAGGTGTTGAGAGAGATACGGGCGTACATAGTAGCTTATCTACCCCATTCAAGGCAAGTGTACCTGCCGCCAAAAAAAAAAGTTGCTGACATTACTGGCCATGTGTGCGCGCGTGTGTGTGTGTTGTGTGGGCGTAGAGATATTGTGCGCTTCCAGTTTTGTGTATCTTTACAGTGGAGTGCGAGGGTAGGGCGAGACGTACAGCCAGGTACTTTGACGATACGTATCTGTCAACGGCGCAAACTTAATAAGTGCGATGGGTTAGTTCCGGCCCCATACTTGGATTCCCAGACCACGCCCGCGCCTGGGGTGAGTCTAGATCCCCTTGCCTTGCCTTACCTCACGTTGCTCACCCCACAGGCATGTACACAGTGTGTCGCAAACGAGACCCCCCCCCTTCCCCCAAAACTCTAGGCTCGCCGTGCTTTGAGCCTTTGATTCCATTTCCGGACGGAGATTCATTTGTGTGCTTGAAGGCTGGCTGAGTGAGTCCCTTTTTGTCTCTATGTGTCTCTATGTGGGTATCAGTCAAACAAACCTGAGCCAGCATCTCTTTTGATCTAATGTATGCATGTATGTATATGTGTGTAAGCTGTTACTCCAAAGATATTCGTCCATCTTTTGGGGTATATTTCCAGCTGGTTGATCACTGATGAGTAAGGGGAAAAGGTGACACGATAACTAACAACCCCCCTTGGTTTTTTCTTCTTCTTTCTTTTTCAACATCTTGACATGTTATCAAACCCTTGTTTGTTGCTGCTCCTTGACGCCTGAAAATGTCCGTCATTGAATGCGTTTTTGATTAGGGTAGGTCACGATACACACACACACACACACACACACACACACACACACACAAACCACTTTTCGTGTCAAACAATTCCACATCGTAACACTTTCGCAACTGCTTCCCAGCAACAACCCACGTCCTCCAAACAATCCACATGGCGGAGCTCATAGGTCGTCGCGGATTGTCCCCAACTTGCCGGCCACCGGTCGTCGTGGTCTCCATTTTACGGGTCCTCTCTCTCTGTGTCTCCTCAGCTTAATACTGACCGCCGCAGGTAGTCTTAAAGTACCTTACCCATGGCCCATGGCGGCATGGCTCATGGGTATTGAAGCCCGCGCGACGTGTGCCCATGTGCCCACATCGCGGTGTAAGGTAGTGTGCCCCCCCCCCCCCCCCCCCCCCCCCCCCGTGGCCAGCTGGGTCGCTGAAACGAAGTTCCCACTCGTTGCTTTCCCCGGACTGCCGATAGGGTCAATAGAAGGAACAACAGTTTTCTGGGACGGGGGGAACACCACCCGTGGGCTTCCGTAATTGCGGTTACCCACTCATGATTTTCGGCTAAGAAGGGAACTTCTAGGCCCTTTGCTCTTTCGGTCTGTCGGGGTCCCCCCTCTTTATCCAAGGATGAGGTAAGGTGAACCTCTACTATGTAGTAAGTTAAGAAAATAAAACGGCCGGACTCCAGAGTAGCACGCATCGAAAAAGGACGGGTTGCGGGTGACAGACTTGCAGTAGCATGATGACTCTTCCCTGTAAAGCATGGTTTCGACGAAACTCCAAAATAAAATCGTTCATCTCTTTAGGAAAACTTCTTAGGGCAAAGAGTCATCATGGGACCTAGCGAAACTTAGGTGTTCCAGCGATGCCCCCGACATGGAACCGTCCATGGCATTAACTCTTTCAACCACCGCATGTAGGCACGCGGCTGCCGAGAGTTGTAAAGCTTACCAATCTGTCGGAGATGGCAGAGAAGCCAAGGCACAGGAAAGAAGGCTGTGAAACTTTCATCCTTGGGTTGACACGACTCCTGCCCTTCCAACCCCCTTTACTACGTAGTATGCCAGAGTTCCCTAAAATGTCCTGTTTCCATTTTCAGTTTCCTCCCCCCTTCCCGTGACTCCACCGTCGATAACACAAACTCGATTCATGAACAAACTTCATTTCTACTACGTCGATCAAAACACCCCTTGAATGGTGTTTTGCTTTTTTTTTTTTTTTTTTTTTTTTTTGGTCGTCTTATGATATAGTAGGGTTGGAAACCCCCAAGCTTATTATACAAATCGCACACACACACCCACCCACAACGACGCCAATATCATATGTCCAAGGAAACCATCGTCGTTGTCAGTCATTTCCAATGTTCGTACCCGCTCCCTTTGTCGGTCAACCCATGTCCCGTGACCCGTCCATCAGGGCGCCCTGGTCCGCTAGCCAGCAACACCCCCACCCCTTGTCCAAGCATGCTAAAGTAGAGACGTAACCGCGGTCCTGGTCCAGAGGTCAGGTCAAGCAAGCAAGCAAGCATCTGCTGCTTTCCAGCGGGGAGTAACAAAGTGTTTCCGCGCGCGCAGGACCGCCGGTGTCTGAAGCTACTGCCGCAGCTGATGCTACTGGGTATTCACTCTCTATTTCTCACTCACGCACACTCCTACAGCTCTCCACTTGGCTTGGGGGCAAGGGGGCCGCTCAAGCTGGAGAATGCGACAGTGTCGTCATCAATCGCCGACACACTTCTTTTCATCGTGGTTCATTTTCCCAGACCGCGCGCCGGCCGGCCGGTTGACCAGGGACCTTGTAAACAACCAGGGCAACGAAGACCTCTCAAATCACACTCTCTCCTTGTAAATTTTTTGTTATTTTTATTTTGGTACGTGTTGCAAATTTGGTCCAAAATTTTGAAATTTGCGAATTTACTGTTGCAAAAGGGGCAGACAGAAGAAAATGAAAAAGCTTTGATCAACTAGAAGATCGAGATTTCTCGTCAATGAAATTTTTCTTTCTTGTCTCCTTCTTTGGCGAGATGAGAAATTTCTCAGAACAAGAAAATAAACCACACCCCCCTTTCACTCTGTGCCCAGAGGAATGAAGGAACCCCGAAAGAAGAAAAAGCAATGATGGGCCTCACCCCAAAATGAAAGACCTGGCTGCGTCTATAGGACGGTCAGCAGCAGCAAAGATGAAAATCAATAGTAAAAAGAACAAAAAAAACAAAAAGGGCAGGGGTGGCTCAATGAACCGGCCGTCCGGCACTGCAATTTCGTGCAGAAACCATCTGTGTGTCCGTGTCAATCAAGGCAGGCGCAGTTTCTCTTTCTTCATGTCCGTCCCCGTCCACCCCTTTCCATGAGCATTTCCAGGCGGATATGTCTTAGACAACATTGAGCGGGATGAAGGGGACTCGCTCGTCATAATCCATTCCCGGCCTCTTTTCTCCTTTGCATGAGGCATTTCGCACACATTACACAGACCAAAAAAAACCCCAAAAAAAAAAAAAAAAGCCCCCCCAACCAACTACGTAGATACACAAGAACCAAGGAATCGAATAGACCAAAGTTTTAGAGTCTAGATCACCTGCAAACTTGGTCCTAAGACTTTCCAACACTTTCTAGACAAATGCGAAAAGAATGCGCGACATGTCCTCGCAAAGGCCAACTGCATACACCCATTTCAACGCGCCGTCTCTATTTCAAGGCGTGGCTAGACAGACACACGCACACACACTGTGAGATGATGCCTGGACCTTGTCACCATCAGCTTAGCTATTCCCGTCCACTTTGGACTCATCATTCTCACACTACTACTATGTAGGGGGCCAAGGCCACCACTGTCCAAGCACACAGGCTTACTCCCCTTAAAGAGAGGGGAGGGGTGGCCCTAAAAGTCAGCTGCACCTACTCCTTGCTGGGGACTCCTTTTTTACTATGTATGGTGGTCGGGACAGGGATAGCCACTTCTCGGTCTCTCTCTCTCTTCCTCAGTCGCAGCCACAGATTGTCACCACCTGGCCACCAATGCCTCGATACCCGTGGTCAACTCACACGCCCTGGGTGCCTGCTTTTTGTCTACCTTTTGCTTTGCTTGCCCAGCGACGCGCTCTTTGTTCGGCCTTTTCGCTGATGCCCGTCTTGCCTGGCCCTGTTGGTTTGGGTGATTTCGGTGCTTGCTGCAGCCTGGGGCTTGCGCCTTAGAGTCACCTCATTGCCAGGAAAGTACGAGCCAAGCTGCACTGCAGCACTTGTGTACAGCGTCCTCGGTTGACGTATCGCACCTCCTCTTCTCTTCCTGAGTAGGTAGGTCTTCCCAGACCTCTCTGCCTTGTCACTATAGTAGACTACCCAGTACTCAAGCGGAGTCAGTAGGTACGCCTTAGATACCTCCATCCCGGCTCTGCCCTGGGTTGCATCCGTCCGGTGCCGTGGGTACCTCTCCCCCCCGCCGCCGTCTCTTCTGGTGCCCCAGGTCTCGTCATGTACCCCAAGTACCTCATCTCTCCAGATGTACCTCGTCTGTCCTGTCGCAAATGGTGTGTGTGTGGTAAGTGTGTGTGTGTGTCGCTCTCTTGCAGTCATCCATTGTCAGTCTGTCACTCGTTGCTCTCCCATCCGTATCCGTTGCCGTTCCTTTACTTTAGCCCTGCCATCGCCTCTTCTCACCCTCCCACTCCTTTCCTTTCCCTTCTTCTTTCTTTAACGCAAAAACAACACCACAAGGAATCATACAATCATACTGACGAGATTCTCTTGTCACAGTCAAGATAATCGCAACAGCTCTGCCAGCCTTGATCTGCCATAGTCATTAGCCGACCAGTCGACCCTTTGCCTACCCGCAAAGTTCCACACTTGCACGCATCCCTTCCGCTTCTAGCAGTACGTCAACATTAACCCTACCACCCGTCATCCTATCCCCCCCCTGGTGACTCAACACCACCACCGAAATATCACCACATTTTGCCCCTCGTGTGGTCTCCCTCCCCAAACATTTGTCGCATCGCCTTCGTTGCCTGCTGGTCCGCCTCAGAAACTATTACTTTCATTTACTGACTGTCGCAGACACGTCTAGAAGCATCAGACACGTCTAAACGACATCATGGCGACCATGGCAGCTGCTGCTCGCGATATCCACCAGGCCTCCGACATGAGCCGAGACAACTTAACTGTTGTAGCGGCTCGGAGTGTCCCTGCGACGACTGTGACACGATCTCAAGCCCTCCCCACCCCTCCAAACTCCATCTCTCCCGCCCTGCCACCTCACGGCCTCAAGGCCCAACTCCAGAAGGCCAAGCTCGAGCCTATAGATTCAGACTTGGACCTGCATGACAGCGAGGCCCGGCGAGAGGCGTCGCGATCGCCCTCGTTTGACACCACAGGTTCTATCAGTACCACCCTGCTGGCTAAGCATCACCTCCCAGAGATCCTCCTCAACCACGGCCCTCTGGCCATCCGCCACATCATGGGCTACCTGACAACGTCGGTGCCGGGTTTCGCAGGAATCCCCCCGACAAAGGCGCGCCGGTTGGTGGTTGGAGCCCTGGAGGGTCGCGGAGGTGAGGGTGGCGGAGTAGACGGTGATGTAGAGTTTGAAAAGGTGGGCTGGGGACGATGGGATGCCCGGCGGCGCGGCCAGCCAGCGCGGACTTCACCTCCCGCAGACTACCGCTCCGGCATTCCTATTACCAAGAACGGCGGGCGCTCTCGCCTGAACGTAGCCTCCTCCAGTAACGGCGACGACTCCATCGTCTTCTCCCATGACGATCGGGACGCCATGATGATGGAGAACGAAGCGGACAAGATGTCCCTGGATGGCTCGGCATCCGCCTCCTGCTCCGAGGCTCCGGATGATGACGACATCGACATGAACGATGATCCCGAGGACGCCACCGATGACGAGGACTGGGCCGCCATGGGAGCTGCTGCTCTCCGCGCCGAGTCCTATTCCAACGCCGCTGCGCAGTCGGTCGGACGCAGCTTCCTCTCCAACGGTGTATATACTTCTGGAGGTCTGCGATCCGTCTCGACCGGCATGGCCCGTTCGCATCAACCTTTGCCCTTCGACTTCTCGGCGCTGGGGGCCACGTCTGACGCTCAAGAGCGTGAGGCGGTTGAGGCTCTCCTGCGACTGGGTTCTGTATAATACCACTTTTGCATAGCACGGCGTTGGGGATGGGAATTACGCTGTGCTGTCGGTCTATTTTGACTGATGAAGAAAGAAAAGCATCATCCCCCTTTTTTGATTGGGTTCGGATTGGTTGGGCCGGGTTGGCTGGGCCAAGGATCCCGTGTCATGACTTTTGTGATGGAGCCGGCGCGCTCTGCTTCACAACTCACCTCTCTCCTTTTGACACGGTGGTTCTACATTTTTCTGGGTTCGGCGTCCTGGCATTGAAACGACAAACCACGCCCTCGCGCGAAGGGCAATCATTGTGGCATTGGGCACCACTTTGCATTATGATCACGGCTCTATTGGAGGATACCCCTACACATACTTCTGTCGACATGTGACAGATTACGACATTTGGCCAGCTGGCCATTTGGGACATTCATCGTCTTTACTTCCGGAACCTGGTGTCTCGTCCTGGTAATCACATGAGCAGACGCCGACGCAGCAAGACCAACACCTGCGGCTTTTGGCGTCCTCGATCGGTTGCCATCCGACACGGATGCTGGGCGGAGTGAGGCCCGATGACAGGTTGGACAAGGCTGGCCTGACACCACTGCTCCCACTTCGTTTCTCTCCCATTCATGCGTATACCTCATTTTGCACATACCCTTTGTTTTGTTTTTTTTATTACATCTGCATTTCCCCACTTCAACAACTGTGGAGGAACACAACACATCTAGGCTGGACGAGCTTCACCTCGCCAGCCGCTGCATTACGCCCTTCTCGTTCACCTATTTAATACCACGGGGGTTGAAGAAGACATTATGGATAACCATGTCACCATGGCACGAAATAAAAGACGCACATTTTGCGTATCGACGGACTGGAAGAGTTAGGAGGCCCACAGGGACCTTTGGCAAACTCTCTCACAACACAGGACGCGAAAGGAATGGAGGACGCAAAACAGGGGATGCTTGGCTCGCTGATATCGTCATCTTTTTTAAATCGGCTATGGAGCACTATGTCTTTGGGGCATGAGGAAGAGCAGAGGAGAAATTCGAAAATGGATTTGACCAACAACAAAAAAAAAGACCTCCCCATTTTTGGCGAACGGCGGCTTCTGGGTATTCTAGGCTTGGGCGGCTAGTTCTAGCTCAAAGAATGGAACTCTTGACTGTTTCGTCCCACTGATTGTGTCTTTATGATTACTGTGACTTGACTTGCCCGTGGGTGTTTGACGTGTTGTGAGTAAATCAACGCGACTACTACGTAGGTAGGATCGAAGTCTAAATGTCGGGTTGGTCCGGGAACGGTTGATGAGCGCGTCATTCGGGGTTGGCCCTCCTTAAGCGCTCGACGCCACTCTCTCGCTTAACCTTGTTTCTACAACATGCTCTCGGGGTATCCGAGAATGCGACAGGGGAGTGTCGATGACAACAAGCACGGGTTAGGCACGGGTTAGTTCTTTTTTTTCGAAGCATCCCCGTCACAGAGTGAAAAGCCATTCCTAATAGTCTTGCAGGACAAGGAAGAAAGTTTTGCAAGTGTATGTATCTACAATATGTATTAAGAGTCATTTTTTTTAAACGACTGATTCTACCTACCACCACCCTTGCTTTCACCATCATCATCATCATCATCATCATCATCATCCTCCTTACACCAAAAACTCGTTCGGCACGTACAAAGGCATCGAGTCCTCCCACAAACTATCCGTCAACATGCGCTTGTTGGACCCGTCGGCATCCATGACCATGATCTGCCCGTACGGCTGGAATGTCTGGTCGTAGACGGCCGCCTCGTCGCGGAAGCCGTACATGCCGCTCGAGTACATGATGCGCCCGTCTGCGGTCCAGACGGCGTGGGCGTCGTTGGCGCCGCTGGACGTGAGGACGCGCAGGTCGGTGCCGTCGGGGCGGATGGTGCAGACGTCAAAGTTGGTCGAGCTCGTCTTGCGCGTGAAGACGATGCGCTCGCCGTCGGGCGACCAGAACGGCAGGTTATCCGTCGCGTTGGTCAGCGAGCGCACCCGTCGCGTCGAGAGGTCGACGACGCGCAGGCCGTAGCGGACGCCCCACTCGCGGAAGACGACGCTGTTCCCGTCGGGCGAGTAGCTGGGGAACCCGGAGTGGACCGTGCCGTCCGTCAGGGCCTCGTAAAAGGTGCCGTCGGAGGCGGCGCGGTAGACGCGGGCTTTGCCGGTCGCGCGGGACTGGAACCACGAGCCCAGGCCGAAGACGACCCACCCCCCGTCGGACGACCAGGACGGCTGGAAGGCGCCGGCCAGGCCCTTTGCGACGAGGGCGGCGTCGAGCTCGCCGGTGGAGTAGGAGTCGAAGACGAGTTTGAGGTCGGTGCCGTCCGGGTTCATCGACACGATGGAGGAGTTGCCGAGCTGCTTCTGCGTCATCACCAGGCGGCCTTGGAGCGACAGCTGGGGGAAGACGTCGGTGTGGCGGTATTCCCAGTCGTCGTCCCAGCTGTAGAGCGGTTTCTCCATCGGCCGCGCCGTGAAGCCTACTTTCTCGTAGACGACGAGCTTGCCGTCGGGAGACCACGCCGGCGACCGGATGGCTGCCTTGACGGCCGGCGTGGCGCCGGACGTGTAGTTGTACCCTTCGTCGTCGTTGCCCTTGATCAGGTAGGCGATGTTGTTGTTACCTGCGCCATCGTCGTCGTCGGCGGCGGTTGTGGTCTCCAGCCACTGCGGGAACATCTTGAGGCCCGCGCCGGAAGCGTGCTCGACGCGGTCCGCTCCGGTCTCCAAGTCCACCGAGACGATGGCCGATGCGACGCTCGCGACCGACTCGGGACGATGGGCGTTCCATGTGTCCTCCGTCGTTATCTCGTAGTACACCACGCGCGTGCCGTCGGGCGACCACTTGGGCGAGCCGAGGCAGTATCCGGGTTTCGTGGCCAGCTGGCGGAAACCGGTGCCGTCGGGGCGGATGACGTAGACGGAGAGCTCTTGCGTGTGTTCCCAGCCTGTGCCGTTGCCGTGGCCGCGCCATTCCGTGTTCCGGTCCGAGGCGAATGCGATCCATCGGCCATCGGGAGACCAGCTTGGGCGGAAGTAGCCGTCTGGCTTCAGGGTGTCGCCGGCGACCTCGGCCGTGTTGGTGAGGTTCCGTCTCTCGCCGGTTGCTAGGTCCAGAACCCAGACGTTGGTCTTGTAGCCGTTCTCTGTCGAGACGTAGGCGAGCTTGGTGCCGTCGGGGGACAGCGCGCCGGCGTCCTCGACAGAGGGCGTGGCGACGAGTTTCTCCAGGTCTGCGCAGGTGCCGTTTGCTACGGCGGAGAAGCGGCAGCGGTAGAGGTCGGAGTTACCGTCGCCATTGCGCTCCGTTGTGAATGTGACCCATTGACCATCCGGCGAGAAGGAGGCGTGGTACTCAAAGGAGGAGGAGTTGCCTAAAAGCTTGCGCTCGTTTGTGCCGTCCTCGTTGGCAATGTACAGTTCCGACGACGAGGGCCCGATGCGGTTCATCAGGAGAACACCCTTCTTGCCGTCTGCGGCAGGGAGGCCTCGGGCAGAGTGGGCTTGTGGGAGGTCCGCGATGTTGAAGTCTGCTCGCATCTGGTGGGCATGGCGCGCGACGGTCAAGCCCGTGGTGAGGGCGAGGAAGGGGAGGATTGACGACCGCATGCTGGGCAGCCTCGGAGAGGGAACGAGATGGATAGGAAGAGGCTGGAGTGGCGAGGAGAGCTGGGCTGGTAGTTACGCCCTACCATCTTGTATTTGTATCTGTGCTTCTCGAGCACTGTTGCTTCGCCGAGGCGCAATTCCGACGATGGCATACCGTTCCTGCGCAGCAAGGGTTCTGGAGATCGACAGCCGAGCCCAGATCTCCAAAGAGCCCTATTGGTGCCCATCACATTACTACGCTTCCTTCCCGCTCAATTGCCGTTTTCCGCTATCTGATGCCGTTTAGTGTCTTGGCAACGTGGGAAAACAGGGGCGTTCAAGAGCTTGTTTAGACAGTTAGCTCCGATGGAAGTTATACCCATGAACCTTGAGCTATGCTGTCATTCGATCGCATCAGCCCCACTGCAACTCGGATAGGTCCCATTAGTGTCCGTGGCAGAGCCGTTTCCTAATGTTGCTTGATTAAAAAGACCGCATGGGGAAGGTTGTTTTCGGGACCCAATGGCGAATTAGTGATTTTCCATCCCTTCTTTCGTCGTCGTTCCGAAGTCCGATGAAGAAATTTTTCGGTTTGGGAGGCTGTGGTGAGAGATGGCGGACGTAACTGCGGGGGTGATGCGAAGATAATCAAAAGTCATTTCTGTGCGTTACCCGTGTAACTGCGCTCTGTGACGTTGAATCTGGCTCTTCTTTTCAATCAGTACCCATCGTACAAGATCGAATGATCCCTGCTTGGTCGGGAGGTGAAAGGAGGTGCTCGTTTCAGTAGTAGATGTGGCGAAGAACCCGGCCCCTTTCAACGTACGACCTCGGTCGGAATAAGGACACCGGCCCCGGAGATGCCACTTCACATAATGTGGTAATTGTATATTGGACTTGACAGGTTGAATCACAGTTACCAGCCGTAAATTTCAACTCACGTAACGTTACGGGTTTGTCTGTAGAAAATGCCATACTCTAGCCAAAATCTGAAAGTCATGATGGAAAGACAACGAAATTCACAGTGACAACACAGATGCGGCTACGATCCAGTTTAAGAGTTGGCTGAGGTATATAGGTTTAATCACGGCTAAACAACCAATATTGTATCTCTGACTGGAAACAGCCTGCATTTGATCACTTTCTTCATTCTTTTGGATCTATGTCGTCAAGATCGTCGTAGAGCAGATCGCAGAAACTGTAACATCGAAGCTACTACGTGAGAAGAGACTGGAATCAATAATTATCTCCAATTTTCACATTGGGTTGCGAGGCAGTTGAGAATCTTGGAAGCCTGCTAACCTGTCCCGTGACAGCAGCCTTGTTAGAGAAGGCAAGACTCTGCCTTTAAAATAAAACTTCGAATGCAGTCACGTGGGATGCAGCCGGACGTTTATCGAAGGCTACCAATGAATGCAAGAAAATCTTTACGTTTTACACGATTAAGGTGGACACAGCTTCATCCAAGTCCGACGCTGAAATGCCCCTGACGCGCATATTAACATATTCGCTGTTCTGTGCTCTTTGGTCACTTTATGTAACATTGCTATTTCGTTGGCCTAGAGGACTCGCTCAACACCAACAAAGGTCAAACTTGTTTAGGTTATTACCTTGGTTCAACCCTGATGCTGAATACATCAGTTCTCACAATCTTTTCCTTGAAATTGTGCTGCTCGAGGATGCTTTCTTGGCTCCCCTTGGCCACCGCCGTTGTAGCCATAGTGTCAGCATCGTCGATACTTATCTCATCCACTTGTCTTTGCGTTCGCCTTCGGGGTTTGTGAGAACGGGAAAGCTCAATGGGTTCGGATTTCAACTGGCCACCCGGACCAGAACCGTAGTTCTCATACGTTCGTCTACCATTTCCTGAGCCGAAAATGCGCTTGCCAAAGACAAGGTCACTCAGAGGCTGGAGAACAGGAATGCACGCAGCTATAATCATTGTGCCTCCTTCGACACTGTACAGAAGTTTGTAAGTGCGGAAAACTTTTTGGAATCGTGTTACGTCACTTACATTGTCCATATGACTAGGTCTGCAGTATCATCTAGTTCAGCATGCGTTAGCTATTGATGCCCCAATAAAGCTTTGTGACATACACGTGAAGTCTTGACTCGCAAGACTTGGGACTCGAGTGCATTTGTATATTGCTACAATAGTTGAGCTATCCATAGGTTAGCGTAGTCCACATTTCTAAAAAGGCAAAACGGTCGGCCCCTCACATTGATCCAATGCCAAGCGCAACGCTCAAAGCAATTTTCTTCTTCAGGCTCATCTGCAGCTTTGAAAGTACCACAGAAGGATACACGGCGAGGTATGCATCGACAAAAGCACCGAAAGATATTGTGTTCAAGTAAGCGTGCTGTTGTCCTGCCTGATGATGTAGGATGTTGGCTAAGATACCTCCTGAGTAAATGGCAAATGAAACCAGAGTCCACTTGCTTAAACACCTTCCTGTGACTGAAAAGTCCCATAGCGAACGTGTGGGCAAACAATGAGTAAAGAGGAGAACCATGTTGGCGGTTAGGTTGAGCAGGCAGAAAAGAGACAGGCCCCAAAGCAGCCTTCTATGCCATGGGCTCGGGTTCAGAATTTTCGTGAGAAGAGCTACAACGGCGACTTTGGGTAGACCAAACGACATTACACCGGCAGGAAAACCCACCATGGTCCAGAATATTGCTCCTTGCTTCTGTTCCAGAGAAAGCAAATCAAAATGAAGGCCCATACCGTAGTTTACAGCGACAATGGCAGTTGCAACGCTCACCCAACTGCAGAGCTGTGACGAACAATTAAATCAAAATCCCGTCTCATATTTGCCAGCGGAGTAAGAACTTTGTCCTTTGAATGAATGACTTACTACAGATGCGACCATTAAGTAGTCATCCAAGTACACTTTTCGAAGAATCTTGCCTCTAACAAATAGCCTCGCTGCGGTGAATATAGTGCTGAGAACCGTAACGGAAATGATGATGAAGAGAGAAGCAGGCCCCTTATTTTCAGTCTCCCATGATGTTGTAGCTGACATGATGACAATTTACTCATAGATGGCGCCGTTAAGCCCTGCTCAAAGATGAAAAATGAACAAAAGGGTAGATGAAAGATGAAGGCGAATGATAGGATGTGATAACAGTATTGAGAAAAGATTTACACCTTGAGTAACAGGGGGCTGTGAAATCTAGATCCATATTCAAGTCCCAGGATGGAGCGAAAAGAATGAACAAACCCCAAGATCAAAGCCCTGCATGTTACATTCATCAAATCCTAACCGAAACATCCATCTTTGGATTATTGTTTTTTCTTTTTCTAGCCGCGATATCCAACTAGTAATTACAGAGATCCAGAGATCAGACCATTTGTTTTGGTGCAAAGGTCAAATGCAGAAGTTGGTGCCTTTTCTGTCCGGGATAGCAAACATGTGGTGACCGACGTCAGGCACGGGCGGCATCAACTAGGAACAAAACGGCTTGTATTCTCTAAGTGAGCGAGCGGAGCGAAGGACGCTTAAGAATACGGTCGCTGGAGCGAGGTCACGTGACCTCGCGGCCGAGACGCGGCAGAGTGGGTCCGGAGGCCCGGAGCCAGCACGACACACCCCCCCAGACGGCGCGTAGTCGTCTGGAAAACCGCGCCTCGAGGCCATATCGCTACTATCGCCTAGATACAAGATTATGAGGCTATTCAGAGCCTCTTGTGAATATATATATATAACAAAAGAGAGGTGTTGTTGTATTCGCCTCGGTCTTTGTGCTCGAAGTGATGTGAATATGGCGAAATTCGCCCTTGCGCGCCGCCTGGCGCAATAATCGCACTTTCCTTTATTCAACCGTCGTACTTGCCTCTTATTATTGCCAGTTGAATTTTCTGAAAATCCTGCCTTCTGATTGGCCCACAACGTGGGTTGCCCATCAGTTATTATTTCCTCTGCCCGTTGACTCTTCTGCAGCGGTTCCGGCCGTGGCCGAAGCGGCTGGTCTCCGTGCTGCCATTGACAGCCTTGTTGGAGGACACTTGCCGGCGGCTGTTCTCCCCGCGTACAACGTCCTGATGGACACGTACGCGGCCTCCCTCCGAGGTCGTTAAAAGAGCCCGCCCTACGGGGCGTAAGTACGCTTGCTTTTGCTCCTTTGGGAGCGTATCATGCTTCCTGGCCAGGGGCCAAGTCAAAATTTAACTTTCGGCCTCCGGGCCAGCATTGCTCGCGCGCACCTGTTTCTCTTCGCTTCTTGTGACTTGTGCCCGAATGTCTTGTAGGTTTAGAAGTGCCCTGAAGTGTTCGAACTTCGCTCGGGAGAGTGCTTTTGTGAGACCGTCTGCTGGCATCTCGTCGGTAGGCATATATACCACGTCGAACGTCTTCTTGGCATACTCTTGGCGTAGCCACATGTTCTGTATATCAACGTGGCGAAGGCGCGTTGAGATGCGTTCCTTGTCGCCTACTACCAGGCGAATCGTTTGGCGATTGTCACAATGGATCTTCCATACGTCTCCGAGGTCTAGTTCAATATCCCGAAATAAGCGTTTGAGAGCGATGGTCTCCTTAGCAGTGTTTTCGAGGCTAAGGAGTTCCGCTTCTGTAGTAGAAGTGGTAACGGTATTCTGTCTCGCGGCTTTCCACTGAATGGGACCGCCGAACAGTGAGATGATGTACCCTTGAGATGAACGCCGCGTCTCTTCGTCGTCTGCGAACGAGGCGTCGCCCGCAATTAGGAGAACTTGGGCACCTGCACCCCCCGAGCTACCGAAGCAGAGCGAAAGGTAGCGAGTGTGATAAAGATATCTAATGACTTGGTTCGCGGCCTTCTGATGTTCGAGAGACGGGTTCGTTAGGAACCTCGAGAGTGTAGCGCAAGCGAAGGCGACGTCGGGGCGAATCATGATCGCAGTGTACAGAATTGAGCCGACCTTCTCTTGGTATTGCTTTACCTGGTCAGGGGTCGCTTCAGCGGTGTTCTTCTGGAGCGGGACGAATGGCAATGGTGTATGCGGCACGATCGAGTCGATAAGGTTGAATTTCTTCGCTACGCGTTCGATATATTGGTCGTGTGCGAGGTTAATTGTTCGCTTCTCACGGTCACGTATCACGCGAATGCCTAGATACCACTCGACAGGGCCTTGGTCCTTGAGTTCATACTCGGCTTTCACCCCGTTTATAACGTTTTGAGCAGCTTCGCGGTGGTCCCTATGGTATAAGACGAGGATATCGTCTACGTAGAAGAGTACCATCACTTTCTTGTCGTTTGAAGTGAAGAGACAGGGGTCTTCGCTTGCAGGCTTGAGTCCCAGGCGCCGCAGCGTTGATGAGAACTCCTTATACCAAAGGAGGGGAGCGTCTCGTAGCCCGTATAAGGCACGGCGGAGCTCGACGTACTTCCCGTTCTGTTTGAAGCCGTCTGGTAGGTAGCAGACGACAGGCGGGTCGTTCGGTCCTCTTGTTGCGTTTAGAAACGCATTGACTACGTCGAATTGGTCTACTTCAAGGTCGAATTCCGCCGCGAGCGCCATCGCTACTCTAAACGTCCTTGCTGCGAGGGTCGCTGCGTAGGTCTGTTCGAGAGGATGCTTCGCCTGGAGGTCGCCGCGGACGCAAATTCGTGCCTTGCAGCGGTCGAGGTAGCCGTCTTGATCAAGCTTGTAAGTGAACACCCACTTTAGAGGAATAGGTTTCGTAGACGCTTCGTGTTCGTCAATGATTTTCCAAGCGTCCATCTCCTCTAATTTACTTATCTCGGCTTGGGCCGCTTCGTAAAACAGGTTTCGGAGGTGGGTCGGCATTTTTTCAACACTTTTCCACGTTCGTGGGGGCTTTATAAGCTCATCTGTGTGTATTTTCACTCGCTGTGGAGTGACCGCTCTGGAGTGCTTCGCTTGGTGTATTGACGCGAAGACGAAGCAATGGAGCGTATAGTGGGCTTGGTTCGCTTCCTCCACAGCCTTCTGCTGATCAGGCATATAGGTATAGAAGAAAGTTTCCCAATTACGTTCCGTTTGTAGGAATGCGAAGTGTTGGGCGAAGCGAGGTGATCGTCTCGGTTTGCCCTGTTGTTGGCCGTAGTCCTTGCGGTTGTACACCCGCTTGGTCTTTATCTCGGGTTCGCGCCCGTTCCCATTATCCGAGTGTGGCCGCACCGGGTGAGTTGGGGAGTCACCCCCGAGATCATTACTCGAGTCGGCCTCCACGGCCGGTTCTCGTGGAGGTTCGTTGTTGGTCTTGACGTATATCACGTCTTCGACCGCCTCAGAGAGGGCTTCGTGCCCCGGGTCGGGAACGCCGGCGTCCATCGCTTCGGAGCTTTGTTGGCCGGTCGTTTGCCCGTCCGTCCCCTCCGGCGCTGCGGCCGGCTCAGGGGTCGGTTCCGGGGTGAGCAGGCCCTCTTCGCGTCGGCTGTTAACCGCGGAGCGTTTTACCGTTGTCTCTTCTGAGATTACGGTCGACGGCGCGAAGGCAGGTGGCAGGGGCTGCTCTTCAAGTGAAAATACGAGTTCGCTTGGTTTTGCGAGTCTGAGGAATTGGAGTCCTGGGTTCGCCGTAGCCGGAGGTTCCGAGATCTCCGTGGAGACTGTCTCGGCCACCTCCGCTTGTAAACTAGCTTTTGCATCGTCCTTCGAGTAGAACTTCGTCTCGTCAAAGGTAACGTTTCGCGTGATAATCACTTGATCAAGCGAGGGTATCCAGACTCTGTATAGGTTGTGAGCGTCCATAACGTAGCCCACCAGATATCCAATATGTCCTCGCGGTTCCACCTTGAAGTTACGTCTGTTCCTATCCGCTTCGCGGTCCTTTTTCAGGGGATAAGCCCTACACCCATACGCGTACGTCCAGCCCCAGTGGGGGCGAAGGTCGCGGGCGAGGCTCGCGCTGTATTGTGGTTGCCACCAGCGAAAATACTGTCGGAACCAGCTCTCTTCGACTTGAATTGGTGAGAGCCAAGCTCTTCGCTTCCGTGGTGACATATTGTACAGGTAGGCGGCTGCCATGACTGCTTCCACCCAGAGAGTAGTTGGCAGGCCCGCTGCGCTGAGCATCTTTATCGCTCGGGTTATTAATTCCTGGCCCGCTCGTTCGCCTCCGCCATTGGGTTCCTTGGTGTAGGGGGGTGTCTCTTCGATTTCAATCCCGTTATGCTGGGCCCAAAGTTGATACTTAGTTATTCCGTTTATCGCAATTACCGCGCGTTCTACGTCTTGTCTCAGCTTGCACAGGGTGACGCCTCGTTGGCGAGCGACCCATCGTTCGAAGTGCCTGAGAGCGTCGAAGACGAAGGTGTGCGATTTACTTACGCGCGGAAACGCGAAAAGACGACCGGTATATTCGTCTTTGATCACTAAGAGCCAGCGGTTCTTGTCAAAGCTTGTCGGGTAGTCGAAGAGATCCCATGAGACCCTATAGTACGGTCGAATTGCTTTCCGTTCAGAGGTTCGCCTCGAAATTAACTATTTCGCGTGCGCTGTCGCGCAGTATTCGCATTCCAGACGCGTGGGTCCTTTTATCTTTACTCCTCTCACGTTTGACACCATTCGTTCTAGTGCGTCTGGTGCGAGGTGACCCGAACGAAGGTGCCATAACCAGGCGTCATCATACCTATCAGGTGGTTTACGAAGCGAGAGTCGAGCGGGATCCTGTAGTGCAAGCACCAAATGGTTCACGATTCCTGCGTTACTCGAGGTAATTCGCTTCTGAGCAATATACTGGGAACCGGTCTTATATTCGAAGAAAGTAATGTTCATCTTCCTAACAAGATGCTTGACTACCACGCTGTTTTTGTACGTTCCCTGGCGAAGTGTGTTATCCAATCCGGAGTACCAGATGCCTGTCTTTCGGAGGAGTACTTCCGAAACGATATTAACGTGAAAGTTCTCTACGTATCCAACGTTATGGAGCGTAAGGTCTGCTGTGAGGTCTCCATCAGGGCCATTTAGTGCTTTTGGCAAGATCCACGTTCCCTTTGCTAGGATTGGGTACGAAGCAGTTCCTGAGTCGACTCTCTCGTCGCCGATGCACGTTTTAATAGAAGACGATTCAAGCAAGTCAAGGTTGTTAACAAGGTGCGTAGCTCCGCAGTTGTCGAGAACCGTGCTTCGTGACAGAACATGGGGTCCCGTCAGTGGGGTTGCAAATACGCTTGGTTGGTCGTAGTCCGAGTCGAAGTCGTCCGAAATTTCCCGGAGAAGTTCACGGCTGATCGTTACTGCGTGGATATTTCTCTTCAGTGTCACCTCTGACTCATTCTCCTCTTGCTGCGATTTCGCTTTAGAGCCGGTATTTCCTGACGACCTATTGCGAGGCGGCGCTGGGTTTCGGAAGCTGGGAGGTTCCGTCGCCCAGATCCAGCCTTTCCGAGCTAATTCGGCTCGGAGATCATAGTTCTCGGACTGATTGATACGCTTTCGAATCTCCTTGCACTCGTCCCTCGATAGTTTGTCCTGGGAAGGCTTGATTCGCCCGGTAAGGGCGTACTCCACGCGGGTGCACTCCAGGGGGTTTGCGTTGTGGGGTTTGTTGCAGGGGCACGCTTCGGATTTGCCTTTTCCTTTCGAACCGCTTTTTCCATCTGAGATTGCTTCGCTCGGGCGACCGGCAAGGGTAGCGTACACACCGCTTGTTTTACCCCGATTTTTGTCGTATAGGGTGTCCTCATACAGCAAGTCCTCCAGCATATCCCTGTATTCACTTACAGTAGGGATGCGGTCCCCCTTGCGCTCCATTTTGACAATTTCAGTGAGCTCGGAGGTCGCCCAGGAGGGGGCAAAACGGTGTCCCACCGCTCGAAGAAAAGTTTTCGAAGCGAGCGTTCCCTGGCTTTCCGGTATTCTGAATCGAAGCGCGCGGAGCAGTACTCGATGGAAGTCTCTTAGCCAGGTCTGGGGGTTTACGCTTGTGTTGGCCTTTTCCAGGAGGAGAAGGTACTCTTCGCGAACTGTAGTTTG
Organism: Colletotrichum truncatum; assembly: GCF_014235925.2. Taxonomy (NCBI): domain Eukaryota; kingdom Fungi; phylum Ascomycota; class Sordariomycetes; order Glomerellales; family Glomerellaceae; genus Colletotrichum; species Colletotrichum truncatum. The sequence goes on along the minus strand of NW_027222406.1, from coordinate 1,042,000 downwards.
ACTGCTTGATTCGCTTGGAGCGTAGCGTTTCCGAAGGTACTGAATAAGAGCACGGAGTGAACGTTGGTTGTTCGCTAGGATCTCCGATCTCGCAGCGTAGAGGATGTCCTTGTCGACCGTTTCCTTAACCCAACGCTGAATAGAGTCGAAGTCCCGCTCCCGACGAGTTTTGAGGACGTCGCGGCCTGATTTTGAAGCGAGGTAGTTCGTATATCTTTCAAAGATCCCGGGCGTGTTTTGCGTGAGAGTTGGTTGTGCTACAGGCTCCTGGAGTTCTTCCCCTGTATCGTCACTCGCTTCTGCCCTATGCTGGAGAATCGAATCGTAGGCTTTCCGCTTCCGATCATAGGTTCTACGCTGCTTTTCGTTCTGCTGCGTGATCCATGATTCGATCGAGAGTTCTTCATCGTCCTCTCTTGGGTCTGACGGAGACGTAGTGTCGTCTGGGTCTATGAGATCCCAGACGTCTGCTGCGTCGGCTTCGGCGTAGAGAGCGTCGTACCAAACGGGGAAGTCCCGGCGGCAGGTTAGCCTTGTCGTGCTCGTGAGAACAGATATCTGCGACGATATCTTCGTTGTAGAAGTTGCTGTTTGAAGCGAAATTTGTGAAGACCGTAAGGAGTTGATGGTGTTCCGCCACGAACCCTTCGTCTGGTTAACAGTAGAAAGGGGTGATGTGGTAAGCTGGGCTCATAACTGTGGTGACCGACGTCAGGCACGGGCGGCATCAACTAGGAACAAAACGGCTTGTATTCTCTAAGTGAGCGAGCGGAGCGAAGGACGCTTAAGAATACGGTCGCTGGAGCGAGGTCACGTGACCTCGCGGCCGAGACGCGGCAGAGTGGGTCCGGAGGCCCGGAGCCAGCACGACAAAACATGAACTGAACCAACCCGTTGCGCTCATTAGCTAACAGTGTCCAGGGCAGATACGCGGCGTCGATCCGAGATTCCGCGCCCCACAGACTGCCATGGGTTTATTGCTACAACTAGCCAACAAAGGTGGCATTGGTTGTTGGTGCTAAGCCGCTGAGCGCAGAAGGGGCCTGTTGAAAATGCGTTGAATAAATGAGTTTCCCACTTGGACTCTTGGCGATCACGAGGAGCCACTTCTCATGCGTGGTAACTGCTACAACTGACACGATGAAGGGCACGGGCTGACATTGTGGGAAGCTGGGAGTATATAAACTGCCCCTATTATGAAGCATTACTTGTGACTCTCAATTTTTTCCTGGATGTGTGCTTCTCCCCTTGTCGTATGCAACGCATTAATCTCATTGCACTACGTTCTATCTTCAATTTTTTGCCCAAAGTCACTGCCTTCTAATTATGGGTTCGATTCCGGAAAAACTTCCCTTTGAGGGCACAGTTGCAATCCAGCCTAATGACGCCAAGAGTGTAGCTGATTTATCAAGCCGTATTGCCGCTCTCAGCAAGTCTTTATCCCTTGATAACAATGATGAGCGTCTGCAGCTTCTGCATGAGGCTCGGTCATTGGTTCAGGCTCTAGAAACCCCACGAGAAACTATGATTAGTCACTTGTGGGCGCAGGTATGAAGGCTGTCATGTGTGGGAGAGCAAAGTAACTTACACGATGTTTTAGCCAGCCGTGTGCTTTGCAATTGCCAGTGGGGTTAAATCAGGTCTCTTCAAATTCATGGCCCGCAGCCCTGGCCCTAAGAGCGTTGATGAGCTTGCTTCTGCATTACGCTTCGATCCAGACGTGCTTTCACGCTTGATGCGTCATCTTGCAGCGATGGGCTACTTGAAAGAGATCAGAAGCAACGAGTACGAAGCTACCAACTTCACAAAGTCACTGAGCTTACCCATCATTGCTGATGGGTACTCCTGTGTGTAAGCATGCCTTATTCACACCTACAAATTTACCTCTAGATGTAACTTCTGACATGATGGTGTAGGCTTGGCGGGGTTTGGCCAACGTTTTCCAACTTTCCTACATACCTCCAAAGAAACGGGTGGAAGATATCAAACGACCCAACGGAGGGGCCCATAAACGACATCATCGGCAAGGACAGCAACTTCTTCGAGCATGTACAGAAGAACTATCCCGATGGCGAGTTCCAAAATTTCATGGCAGGTTATAGACAAGGCCGGGCGTCATGGATGGATCCTGACTTCTTCCCCGTTGCCGACCGTCTTATTCAAGGTGCGGATACTTCTCCAGACTCGGCTTTCATTGTCGACATCGGTGGCGGTATTGGCCAGGACTTGGACGAATTTTGCCGTAAACGCCCCGAAGCGCCTGGCCGCCATATTCTCCAGGACCTACCACATGTTATCTCACAAGTCCAGAATCTTGACCCCAAAATTGAAACAATGAACTATAACTTTCATAACGAACAGCCAGTGAAGGGCGCAAGGGCTTACTATTTACACTCTGTTCTTCACGACTGGACTGATGAAGTTTGTGTGGACATTCTCGCTCGTGTAACTGCTGCGATGAAGCCAGGGTATAGCAAACTTCTGGTTAACGAGCATGTCATACCTCCGACGGGTGCCAACTGGCAGGAGACAGCAGTTGATATGGTTATGATGACTATCTTCGCGTCAAGGGAAAGGACCGAGAAGCAGTGGTACAAATTACTAGAGTCAGCGGGGCTTAGAATTGTGAAAACATGGTCAAAGGGAGAGGGAGTGGAAAGTCTTATCGAGTGTGAGTTGGCTTGAAGTGGAGCGGCTTGCGAATAAAGGAGTTATCATACATTCTTTTGCGGCAGTTGCTTATCCGGCGATAGTGACGGCTCAAGGGGTTTTGGGACATAGTCATCATGTATGAACGCCTACTTTGTACCTGAAATATCCATGAAAAAGTACAAGCTATTTCATTTTGTTAGTTGCTAATGTCCCATCTCTTGGTCATTCGGAAGCTGAGTGTGCTGTTTTATCTGGCGTACCTAGTCAAGACTCTCATTACGCATTTTGGATGACTAGCAGCTCAAGCTGGATTCTCCTAGGGAAACATGGCCTCAAAAAGCAGAATTGATTAACAGAGCCGTTGCAACTTTTGAATAACAGAAAACCTCCAAAGCTGGCAGCCTTTGATACTCTTTCATTTAGTGAAGCTTGACTCCTCCCATTATTAGTGCGCCACCAGCCTTCGAAGTACCCAAAAATGAAGTATCTCTAACAACATACTGGTTCTGTTATCTCTACAATGACTACTATGCAGTCTTTTCCCCAACATTATTGGGATATAAATTATATCTCAGGGGCTGCAGTGAATGAAGCCGACAACGATGGCAATGTGCTGAATGCAATTAACATTTCCGAGTAAAAACTCCCTATACCGATGCGATTTGTCTCGTATACCGAATGTGCAGGCCTTTGTTTTTGAACGGACTTTGGACAACCATACACTTCATACAGTCCGGCATATTTTTGCGATAGATTGAGCTCATCCAACTATTGCTGTCCATCTGTTTGGAAAGTCTCTCCCCCACTTTTTAACACCCATAATCATTGCAGACCATTCTTCTTACTGCTATCATTCAGCCAATCGATCTTTGATATGATAGATGAGGCGAGTCGGACTCTCTCTCGAACGCAGAGTATTTGCCAACCGCTTCCGTTGCTACTTCAGGGCTTGAAGCGAGTGAGATTCGTATCTCTGTTCAAAAAACGGCAAGTCCGTTAGTACTGATCCAAAATTACTCGCTGAGAGATTTGGGGCAGCGTGTATCAATTTTTTAACGGAGCATCCACCACCATTTAAATACCTTTATTACCTATTCTTAACGAGCCGGCATTCACAAGTATTTGCAGGGGCCGCCCGCATCCAGAATACAACAGAAATTGATGTTAGAGGCGGAAGAATGGTTGTGTAGTCAACGACAAACAGAATCAGCATTTCACCATTCTAGATCTTTAGCAAGTTATAACTGCCATAACAACGGATTAAATTGACCTAAAGTTCTAAAAGAGTGATTTTAAGCACTGCTGCAGTAACCCCATCTCAAAACAACGTTGTTGATAATGCTGAACGGGCGCGCGTTTACAACCCGCACCAGCTTGCTGATAGCATACAGTAGCCATCAGGACGGACTGAATTATCGCTCTCTTGATATTTTGACAGTTCAATATCAGCTTAGCCAATGGTGAGACCATTGTATGAGTTGATAGCGATGGTGATAGTTCCAGAGAGCTTTGAAGCTTCATCCCGGAGGTCGTTGGCTCTGCTCTCCACAAGAGCGATAATGCTCAAGGCAACAGTCTTTTAATAGGTTAGAATTCACTTAGTTGATAATCTAAACCGTAGGCGCACTCACATCGACGATGGCCTCAAGCTGTCGCAAAATCCCTGCGACAGGTGCTCCAATGATAGGGACCGTATTGAATAAACCGGCCTTGCCAATAAGGATGTTGAGGAGCACCTGGTGGACTCGAACGAATTCGCGGAAAGCATTAAATATGGCGGTACTAGCGGCTCCAGCGGGAACTGGTGCTGAGCCCTGCATCTGTGCTAAAGCCACTGTCACAGTGGCGATGATGTCGCTGAAGCCGGCGATGATTTGCTATCGCCGAGTTTTCGTGTCAGTTTAACGGATATACAGGTTAGGTTTAAACAAGAGCGTCTCGCTTACCGGGAATGGTCCCAGTCCGACGACAATCAGTGGCCCGTTGATAAGTGAGATAGACTGAGCAGGTGCTTGCAGGGCTTGCGACTTTTGGGTCAACATTTTGATGTTGGTCTCCATTTCGGCCGGAGTAATTGCACTCTGGACGAAATCGGTGCCGACGGCCAGTGCGGCAACAGCAAGCTTGAGGATGGAGAAGCGCATATTGAAGGTATGAGATGGATTTTCTTGGTTTAAAGATGAGTTCAAGGGCTTAAGAGGATGAAGGCAAGTGAAGACCAAAGGATGGTTTCTGAAGAAGAGCTTACTTACACCGGGCGAAGTCATACTCTTTATACTTGAGACTTATGCAACAATATCGTTTGGTTATGTAACACTCAAGCTTTCTTCCTATGTCTCCTTGCTTCCGCTTCTACAGCCGGTTAGCAGTGCCTCAAGCATCACGAGCTAAACAAGTCAGGTTTGCAAGTAGATATCTAGGGATATTATGCATTTGACTAATAAAAGGGTACTTATATTTTCTCTTGGTTACATGCACAAATACATGTACCATTTGATAGTATAAGAGTTAATAATACTGGGGCTTCTTTACTTGTGAAGTTTTTGTTCAATTGTTTAGTAGCAATTTCTTACCGCATCATCCAAAACTAACTCGAACGTTCAGTTCGTAAGACATGCCAAGTGTTGTAATAGGTAGCGATCTGCGAGTGGAATCGCGTTATACCCCGCTATGAGCTTGCTTATTCCCCAAGACATGTGATTGTATTTTCACGACAGCAGCATAGGTAGTTAGTTCTGAGCTTAGTCTACTGGCTAAAGGGAAGGGAGACTCAAGACCTGCACCGACGATGCGTATAATCGAAGACCAAAGACAACACCAAGCTTCAGCTCAGCCCCACCTTATCCAAATACGGCAACTAGTACACCACTGTCATATTTTCATGTGGGTATCGAATCTAAGACAACAACCTACTCAAGCTGTCTAGTAAGCATCGTATTGGGGTTCGGAAAATCCGATGCCAAGAAAAGAGGCGAAGACGGGCTTTCCCGCGCACTAAGACAAGGGAAGACACAACATTCGGTTCGCCGAGGTCGCCGATCCCTTATTCTCGTTAGTGGCGGCTGGCAGTAAGCTTCTCAACTTACCTAGCTAATCCCCTCATTCAAGCATACCGTAGAAGTATGCAAACAGTGTCTGAGTTCCTTGGAACTAGACGGTGATTTTAGAAATTTAGCAGCCCTCCCAATGGTATTTGCCACTTTAGCACTGACCATACACATGGCATGTTACGGGCCAATCTAAATCCCAACAGCAACCCAACTGGACCTGAACGATCTCCATGTCACAAACCACAAAAGTTGGTCTAATTATGAGGCGCGCAAAACAGGACCCCCAACCTTCATTCAATCCATTCCAGTCGTGTAACTGTCGAAAAAAGTACCCCAAAGAAGTAAGAACTTAATGTTTATGCCAGCCCCGCCGTTGCATGCCCCTTTCTGAGCTCCGGATTGGTGTTCTCATTCGTGACATACCTTGGCATTGCGTTCCAACAACCTATTGGACAACACTTTACTAGTCTTGCATTAGCCGCCCCAGTGAGGGAATTTGCGTGGCTGAAATGGATGTCTCGGGCTGGACAGGGGCCGGTGCTGGTGGCAGGGTCCGGCTTCCCGGGGGCCGGTGACCAGACTTCAAACGGAAGCAGCTTCGTTCTTTCCGTTTAGAAAAATCATATCCGTTACTGATGATCTCATTTGGCGTTGTCCACACCGTCATGGTGTCGGGTGGACAGCCCAGCGGAAGCTAACGGGAACCGGTGTATTCAACGAAACGGAAGCTTCCAACGTCTTTTAGATTGTGAGGCTGATGTCCGTGTTCGGCCGTAAGCTAATGGGTTCGGCGCCGTTGCGAACAACAAGAGTGCCAACCACGGGTTATACATAGCAAGCTACTAGACATTAGTAACGAGACCTACTAATATAGCTCATCTGTAAGCAATGCTGATCGGGTTCACTAACCTTCTGTGGATTCAGGTCTGCGATGCTATTGCGTTCATCAATAATGTCATTACCTTTGCGCATAACCATTTTGTTATTCCATGTTAGGTAGCCAACCATTCTGTGCCAACATAAACTTTTCTGCACGTCTCGCCTAGTTTCAAAGCCCTCCTTCCTGATTAAAATCAGTAAATCTGCATGGAAACAACCGATTCTTTTACTCATAACAATAACAAATGGGAGGCATGTCATCTATCCCTGTATTGAGTGGAATGCCAGCAATATGAGGTTGCGACGTGTAACTCATGACTACAAACTACTAGTACATCTATGAAGGCCTGAATCTCTGGAGACTAGAAGTACCGATGAATGGGGCTTTTTGGCTGGTTGAAATGGAAAATCTTAGTTAGCCACGAGTGAGCGTTGGCTCTTGCCGGGGGTAGGGGGGATGCAAAGTACTGAAGGCAGATGCTGAGGATTCTCGAAAACATCAGCATTCCACCAGTTTCGGTAAGATTGCATCCACTCACGGACTTCTGGATTCCCATACCCATGCTTAATAATCACAATTCCATACAACCGGATGCATTTCAAACACCTCTTGAGATCGCGATGAGTTTTCAGTCAGGTTTCACGGAGAGTTAAAAGAATTAAATAGCGCGCCGGTTATGTTCAAGCCAACTGACTGCAGTGCCGCGAACAGGGCATGTCAGATCGTTCCCTTTTGATCGTTTTAGGTTCAATGATACTATGGGTAGTTCGCAAAAGGAATGAAAAGGCCCCCCAAGTATTTCTCTTGTTCAAATAAGCTGCTGGAATCATGAATGGCCCCAAACTGATTCCACTGGACGACGATATTACTCCTGAAGGCTGCTCCGTGTTACTTTTGATCTTGCACTTATTAGCGTTGAGACCACAGAGGTACCAGTAACGCGTAGGAAGAGAGATTCTTTTGAATTATAGTAAAGCCTGTATATGACTACGTAGAAAAGCTTTACAAGGGTAGACTGAATTGAGTGGACAAGATATACCGTCTGGTTGCCAATCACATGGGCATCTAGTTGAGATCACCTACCACGTGAGAATTCTAACAATCGTATAAGTTAGACCACGACAGTTCGGAGAGTTCATGAGCTTGTTACCTTACCACTGTGGCTCAAAACGTATTTTCATTGGTTGCTGGGTAAGTGTTATTGGAATACGCATCTCGAGTCCACATGGATCAGGTGGTAGTATTTATGCGCGCAAAAGAATGTGGTAACAGTCGGCACCTCCTCTCAGGCCTGTGTCAATTTTATTAAACGCGTCCAGCAAACTAATATCAGTGTAAAAGGCTTACCTACATCGAGACCAACTTAAAAAGCATTGCCAAGAGCAACAAAAATCAGACACCACACACTGTTTCTTGGCTTTAGATATATCCCACATATCAATGACTGGTAAGACAGTGTTGCATTGGTCAGAATACGGGACAAGTCGAAGCGGCAGCCCACCCGTCACGTGGGAGCAGAAACAATCGCTTCTCACGTGGCTGGATGCCGAATGGGAGAGGCGGCCATTCAGTGGTATGCCCTATGAACCCTACCACCTTCAATCGGAGCTGTCCAGGGTTTGATGCAAATACTGAAGATGAGTCGGCCAAGTATGGTATGCCCTGACCCAGTACTATTGAGCACGACACGAAGCCTCTGGAACTTGGAGTAACTATCCAAATTGACATGGGCCAGACCTGTCGGATTATTTTCAACTGAAAACCGTTGATATGTGCACATGACAGGAGAATCATGGCGTCAGCTGAGACAAGTCTGCCAATAATGCAAGCACGAAAACAGAGCGGTGCTCACGATGAGAGCCCATCAGCCCAGGCCTCCATGTTTCATTTGCGCGCTCCATTACCACCGTCTGGCGTTCACAAATTGACTCAATGACAGTTATGCTAAATAAGGAAGCTCATAAGTTACATGGGGCATAAGCACACGCTGGCCCATGCGGTCCTGACAGAACTCAATCTTGGGCTGATAGATAAAGCTTTTGACCATCTTTTCCAAATATTTCCTATTCAGCTTTCGGCTTTCGAAAAGGGCATTGTGAGAATGTGCGGGGCAAGTCGTCCAATCTGTATTGGGTTGATCTCGCCAATGCACGCGAGCCACTTCATTGGAACGTTCTAAAACCAACCGTAACCAGCACTTCCTACTCCTTTCGGCTCAATGACGACTTTAAAGCAGTTGTTTAAGCAACTCGCCGGGTAGTCTTCGCAGACAGTGTAGAAGGCGGCGGCGGCATCGCAAATAACAAGACTTCAGGATGCGAAAAGGCATTAGCAGCTGCCAGAGCAGCAGTGCGCCAGCTTTGTCGAGACCACTTCGAAGGCCCATTTTTATCAGGCTGGGTGGATGAGAATTGGGAGCATTTATTGCGCCGGCTGTATCGAGTGTTGGAAGACATCTCACCTAGGTCTGGATGTGAAAGGATGTCAGGATCGAGCAAGCCAAATTCAATGAAGGTATTCGAACTGCTTAAGCTAGCTTGTGAGGAAGATAACAGGTTGTGTTATGCCAAAAATGAGCTCTTGCTTCTCATTAAAAGGTCGAAATAGTCGCCGAGATAACTGGCAGGGGAAACTTTACTGACTTGATCAGAAGAAATATAACTTCGGCTAGGGAGGGCTTTGGAAATTGGAATGTTAGTAGCGACCGAGAAGATGCAAAAGATAGCAGCGATTATGTAGGATCAGAATCGTTTTTCAAATGGACCGGCGCACTTGCCTCTGACTCAGCGAGAGAGAAGAAAAGTCAAGGCAGGAAACATAAGGAGGAGGAGAGCTGAGGTCCTGTATGTTGATCGAGTTCTCGTAGCCTCCTTTCCGAGCAAAATGGTCTGCAGTCGACTACGTAATGATGATGTTTCATGAAAGCATACTACAACTTTAGCTTGCACCCCGCAGGAAACTGACCACTGTTGAAGATCGTCCGAGATAAACTTGACATGGAATCTCGCTGAAGTTTGGGTGGGACGCTAACATCTGTCAGAACTCTAATACTGCGAGGTCGCTTGGCTTCATGCAAAATGCAGGCAGCGGAGTCTAGTTTATGCCTATCCACCCGTTAGCACTTAGAACCATAAAGATTATCAAGAACAAGAGGTCTCATAGAGTCGTCGCCGTGCTATACTGCATTTCTGTTTAGATTATATATGAATGGCCTTGACTATCATGGCATCGTGAGCTAAGAGTACTAGTAACAACCGGCTGAAGTGAGATCTGATAGAAGATACAGAGTAGTCCTTTACGAGGTGAATGTTTCGAGGCCTGGGTGACTTAACGCCTCTCTCAAAGCCTTTTTCTCAATTCATGGTAACACTTTCTCAGTACAACTAGCTTCGTAGAATTCATGTCTTAGTAGCCTACCCACCTTAAGCACCCTGTGACAAGCAACGCGGAGCGCGTCAAACACGGCCCAGCTTTCCGTAATTCCTCTAGCCAATACAGATTTCTTTGCTATCTTTAGCTACGGCGATAGCTAATGTTGGAATGAGGACCCTAAAACCTTACTCGCCAGTAATTACTAGTACTCTAGCCAGTACGGATGCGTGGCTTGCCCTGACAGGAGTGGCAAACGGAGTAAGAATAGTCCAATAACCTGATGAATTTCGCGTAAAACTCATTGATGTTTGACTGCCAAGCTTTAGGAAACTGCGTTCTCCAAGTTGCCAACGGAGCAGGCACTAGTTGAACATCCGAACACTCCAATTCTGACTTAGATCCACCCAATTGCAAGGCTTGATGCGTCCGATATTCCATCAGGTATGTTGAGGCGGGGACTACAATTTGATTACTCAAGATGTGAATATTAGAGGATCGGTACCGGAAATGTTGCAATTTTTTTGGATTACATTCTTTCTGCCGGAACATATCGCTACCTTATATCGAGAAACCCCGGGCACGTCTGCCAATGCTGATTTGCAAATAGAGGTATCATACCTCGCTGCTTCTACATCTATGGTTAACTCAAGATTTATGAATTCACTTGCAGTTACTACAGTTGGAATGCAGGGGCTTGTGTAGCCGCCCGGCACCAGGAACTGGCTGACACCGCTTTCTCCCTTCCACAAGTAATGGGCTACGAGACCGTATCTCCCACCTTCACTTCTAAACCGCCACTTTTACTATACTCCTGCACACCACGGTAACTATGAGTTTACCACTTACTTATTATTACCTGTACGGAACCTGTCACGATATATTAAGTGCAAATGCTGCAAGGCAATTATGGATCAACTATTGTGGTCGTCACAGAACCCTTTTCACGTTTTTAAGATCTACTTTGCCAGCCAATCCTAGGATTAAGGGAGTTGGGCAGAAAGATTCTATATCCTAAGATCAGTGTACGGAATGGTTTACACCTCGTGTAGTTGGGAATATTCCTAGGATTTAGGGGTGACAGCTCACCATTCGGTGTGCAGATCCCGGTATTCTGAGGTCTTAAATCCACTTCTAACAAGAAACCATACCGACTGGGCAAAACAATGAGCGTTCCTGTATCCTGCTGAGCACTGTCCGAGACCTAGGCCAGAGGATAGGCACAATGAATATTCGGATGATCTGTTACCAGGTTGACGCCCAGTACTGCCATGTAAAGTTCAAAACTAACCTGAATCCTGAACCTAGAATGCCACAAAGACTCACAAGGGTCCACGATAATTACAAGGAACGGAACCACTCAGAGCGCAGTCCAGGCTTACCTGAAAGTTAATTAATCTAGCAAGATATCCAACCTTTATGACCCAACTCACAGAGTAACTTTGTGCCATGTTAAAAGAGTCTCTTAAATAGTTTTCTTTTCGTATTTTATAACCATGCCTATCCTCAATGTCGCCCTCCTCGCCGTCCTCCTTGTTGTCTTCAACCTGTGTCACGGCTGGAGCCTGAAGTCAGACCTGCCGTGCTGATCTTGGGTGTACATCAAAAGGCTCGCCTCACTCACGCAAAGCGCTTCCGTAGAAAAATGCGGATTTGGCCGAAGAAAAAGTTTTGCCCTGAAAATCTGTGCCTCATTCTCGATATTGAGTATTACACCTCAAAAACATGGCATCGGCGAAATAAACATACCACACCGATTCCAGAACACCTCTGGCAGGATAAAACCACCAGTGCATTTTTGGAGTACCTCCAAAAAGAAAAGAATAACTTGGCAGACTGGAGCTTGGAATGCACATTCATTGCAAATAAACAACCGTCGGGTGAGGTTGACATTTACAGGGTAAGAAACCTTTACCATTGAAGGAGAGCATTGAATCAAAATGGACTCACGTACTGCCTTCTATAGTTTGACCTGAAACACAGATACCTGACTGTTGTCGACACTAAAGCTTCAAGAAGTGCCTGTCTAGACATTTATAAGAGAATTCCCCTTATTGTCGAAAACTTGGAAACCTCATGGTTCTTCAAGGGTGTTGAAGTTCGGGCAGACAGAATACACGGATATAACTGTCGGCCCACCGCAGACTCAGGTCTATTCTCACCATGGGGTGTTTCAGGTAGGCGCGAAATCTCTGGGAAGTTCGAGTCGACTTCACCTAAGACAGCGGCTGAGCTTAGTCTGTCAGCTTATACGAATGTTTGTGGACCCTATAAACGCGGTGAGATTCATGCGTACTGACTGCGATAGATTTTGTCAAAGGAGAGAGTCTGTGCAGTCACTTCGGTACCCCCTTCGTTGAAAGAATCCATGGATTTGCTTTGTATAATCAACAAAGACAATCCGGAAATGCAAGACGCGCAAAAGTTCTTGGATAGAACAGGGGCTCTGACTTGGACCATTTCCAAGAAAAGCCACGTTGAGGCGAATGTTGGTCTTTTCATTAACAAAATCGGGGATGCAATCTACCGCCATTGGCGGATTTTACTCTCATTTGAAAACATTATCGAGAGCATGGCACAGAATCCAGCTGATCCTGATCGTAAGGCTCACTACGAGGACGTCGCCGGAAAGACCTTTCTAGAAGCGGAGGAATCTGCGGCGAAATCTGCCGCTGCCAAAGCTGGCACTGAACTTACAAAGCAATTTGTTACGCATGCCCAGTCTCGTGGCAGAATGTGTCTCAACAACTACGTCCTTCGAAAGACTAGGGTTTTGAGTTCGGAGGAGGTGCACAACAAAGCAGTTAAGCTGCACGATCGAGCAGGGGATATAGCCAACGAGTTGCAGAATTTGCAAATGATGGTTGCCGAGCGTAAGATAAAAAAAAAAAAAGTGAAAAAAAGAGATGAAATCAATCAGCTAACCTGAGAGAAGTTGAAGCCGGAATACTCCAGCTTTGCTGCGATGCTGGCTTTGTGGCGCCCCTCGTCTATTCAGTGGTCAACCCGAAAGATCTAGTCAAGTACATGATGCTTCCTATCTGGCATCCCGAGCAGCTGAAGGATATCATTAATATGCACCATGCCACGCGTAATGTGGAAACCCTGCGAGTAAGGTTATTAAAACGCAAGCTGCGTGCGCTGAAGAAGTTGGAGCGAGAGATCGTGTCCGATGAGAAGGCCATAATGAAGCACATAAAGCGCCTGGACAAGAAGATTTTGTCATACTGTGAGGACCAAGACGACCACCTTCAGTCAAAACTGTCACAACTCCAGGTTTTGGACACGGAACAGGAGTGGGGAGGCAAGGCATGGAACTTTGCTGATTTAATGCCGGTGTCTCAATTGCTTGTGGGTTCACTTTGACGATCATGTTGTTTATGCTGAAGGACCCGAAAGTTGAGGATCATGCTCCGAAGGAGGTTTCTTTGAGACATTAGGGTCTGTGTAATTCGGATTGTTCAATGGCCCAAACGTAACAATCAGCCAGCTGTCAAATTGTTTCGGTGTCCAGTGATGGGGAAACCAGCCGGAGAAATGTTGCATCTTCGGCAACGAAGCCTCGCCCCAGGGATGAGGCGGCATCTTGTGAGGTTGGTACACGTTGAGAGGCTTCTTTCTCTGACTGTCAATCAGGGCGTCAACATAGTCAATAGCCACAACACGGGGCGTGTCCAGAAGGTTTTCGGGATAGACGTGTTGAGATGGAGAAAGAACGTCAACCTATGACCGCTGAGGCGCTCAAAGAAGATTGTTGAATAGGCAGACTTAATAACATCCACCCGGTCTCTGTTTTGAGGCGAAGGCCTTGTCGGGGGGCGGGACTTCTGGTGCTGGAAGAAAAGGCCTTCTTTAACCACTCTTTGCAATGGAAGAAAGACAGCAGAAAAAGACTGTTTATGGATCCGAAAGGACCTTTGTATGGAATTAAGGTGCGAGGATACAATGGGTGATGCGGAAATGTGACGACAGCATGTGGAAAGTTCTGGTGCTCATTGCATCCTGTCTTTAAACACCCGTGTGTCCTGCAAGTAGACAAAGTCAAATGACCCCATGCAACGAATTTTCACTTTAGAAACAATTCAATGTAGCCAACGCCCTTGACCCAGTGGGCAGGCAAGAGCTTGTCCCCCGCGGCTACGTATATCAGGGCATTACACATAGATCCTGGTTTACACTGTTGTTTGGGCTTAGTAGCGCCAGCCTATAGAACTAGGACACGAAGCTGGCCATGCAGCTATTTCTTGCTGCTTAGTCTCGACAGTCGCTCCTCTCGGTCGCAAGCTGCTCTTAACTGCATCTCGTACCGCTACGCCCCATTGAGTTATTCTCTGTGACACTAATATTTAAAACCAAGTAGATACATAAGTCGATGCAGGTCAAGACAGTTGACAACCCTTACTGCATCTACTTGTCAATATTAGTCAAGAAGTGGTTTCACGCAATGAAGTAGACGCCAAAGAACGCCGTTCCCACTATCCTCAGGATCTAAGCTCCTTGAATTAGGGGACGTCAACATTTACGGTACCCAGGATTCAAAGCAAAGGCAAAACGCAGAGTTTCTAGGATTGATGGGTTCGCTGGGCGCCATGATGGCATCTGCATAAACGGCTAATACCTACACTCTTAGAGCCAGCGGCCTAGAATCCAGCCAATGATGCCAACGCAACATGTCACCCACCAACCTAATCCAACTACATTCTGCTGTAGGCCAAGTCCGTACAACATACCTCCCGCGATTGAACCAGCAGATCGCGACGTACTCGCCACTGCATTCGCTATCCCATGGACCGTCCCTCGACGGGATGATTGCGTAGTAGACTGATTCACAAGCAAAATCGACACCAAAATCCCGAACGACCGACCTATGACGTGCAAAAGCAGAACGAAAAGTATACCCGCCCACAACACCCAGCCATTGCCTGCAGGCAGAAGAGCCAGATACGGAGCAATAAAAAGACTGGCCGGGAACAGAGGGAGAGAGGCCTTGAAAGCTCGTACCACACCATGCTTGGCAGTTAAATGAGGCACCGCGGTGAGTTGTAGGGCCACGCCAATGATGCCAAGCATCCCTACAGCAAAACCCAGGTCTGCGTCTTGGAGCTCAAGCCCTCCGTTGAAAAGAAAAGGTAGCTTAATGGGATCGTTGGTTTTGCGGCGGGCCGCCACTACAAACAAAGGCCACAGGGAACCGAACGCCCTTGGTCGCCATCAGTAATGTAGCTCGGATTTTCAGACGGCAGGGAGAACTTACCCAAGGTGGAACTCGAGAATCGTAACGGTGCATAAGACGATAATGAAACGAGGTGTCCATATGGAATCCAACCGATTTTCGGAGGGATCAAGTTTTGTTTCAGGCTCTCTGAAGCGCGCCCTTTTCTCTGCCTCACTCCCGCTAGTAGCAGCCTCGACATTGATATCTGAAATTTGTTGGTATCGTGTTTTGAAGAATGGAAAACACTGTCGTGTATGGGTAAATATATCCATTGTCCACTTTTGCAAGTCGGTGTACTTGTCTTGGTCTATCTCCTTCAACTTATACCACACCATAATTGCGTCCCCTACAAGCACCAATGCACTCAAGAGATTGGGGGTTGCAAAAGGGTGACTTGCCGCCCAACTCATCACTCCCTTGTTACTCGACGCTGGTGATGGAATGGACGTCAGTGGCCCTTTGGAACTATGGCCTATTGAAACTGCGGCAATGACTGGAGAGTACGCATCAGCCACTGGAGCGCATTGTAGCACAGGCGTGCTGAGATGGTGGTAAGATGCGACAGGCAAAAGGCTGACTTACGTGGACCAATGGTATTGGCTATATTAAACGATAGGACGAGCAGTGAAAACCCTGCTGGCCGATGTTCCAAGGCAAGGTTGTCGGACATGGCAGCCCGAGCAGCCACGACAGTACCATTGAGAGCGCCGGCAAAAAGGCGCCAGGCCACTATCGCCCCAATAGACCCAGCAAAGGCTACTCCTATGCACGCAGCAGCCGTAGTGACGAGACCTACCAGAATGACAGCCTTTCGGCCGATGCGGTCAGTAGCAACACCCCACAGCGGCGCAGATACAATCTGTGCAGCTGTAAACATGCCCTGGGCTACGCCCACGTGGCGTGCTACATCCGTGGAAGACAGGCCCGGCTGCAAATGTTGAATATGCAAGGTAATACAAGTTTGGAAACTTGCTATTTGGTAAAAGTCGACAACCCGCACCGAGGCTATCAAGGCAACGACTCCCGCCTTGCCTTTCGGCAAGGAAGCCCATGGCAAATTGACCAATCTTTTGGGCATGGCTGGTCAGATATTGAGATCAGGGTGAGGAGGACAAGTACTGCGCAGGTGCGGCGGTACGTGCGACACATAAACGGCCAGAAACCAGGCGGTGCGCTCAGCATACCGCGGGAGTAGCGCAGCGTTTTGTCTAGACCTACCCTGTGAGCGATCTCAGATCGACGCCAACGTTGCAATTCGGAAAGTAACCGTTGACTCGTACTCGCACTCGCTTTCAACGGGGCTCCCAGAGACAATATAGTGGGCCCGAACCCACAGAACTCTACTATACGCAGTTGTGCTGACAAAAGTGGAACGACCATTGCTTTGCAACAATTGCCTCTTATCTACGGAGTACCGTGACAGCAGTTGTACGAGATTGTCCCCGGAAAGTTCGGAAAGTGCCGTTAGTAGTTTGATATTGCTACGCAGTACCCTTGTTGCGGCAGTGTTTAAGTTGAATAGGCTATGTTCTTGGCAGACAAGCACTTGACTTGTGGTGTTGTTATATGATCATGAGGGCGCGATTATATAGCTATTGAGGAGAAAGTTTCCATATGCTTGTGAGGACCCGCATCGCATGCATTAAGCCCCAACCAACCATGCCCCAAATTAACCAACGAAGAAGCACATTGCAAACTTGGCAATAGTTTCGCCGTTTGACCCGTCTGAGAAATGAATCTCCTTCATTGACGCGCGGAAAAGGACCTGCAGGGATAGGGCATCCCAAGAACTTGCAAAGTGGCTCCCAATCCCAGCCGTCGCCGATTCTCAGTTCAAGCAGATTATCAGGAGGAACAAGCTCCCGAATCTGCTCGTTATGGGATAAAAAGACGGCTTTTCCGTTCTTCTCAAAATCTCCCATAAACACCGAATCCCAGTATTTCCGAAGCATTGGATAATACATGGACGATGCCCAATCAACATATGACAAAGCCCACAGGAAGTAATCCTTTTTGGCTCGCCAGTTGACCGTGGCTTTGGTTGACTTGTACCAGGAGTCGGCGTCGCGTGTCGTTAAAATTACTTTAGCATCCGGGTATGCTTCGATGAGCTCACTCGCAAATGACGCTGCAGGCCAGTCACACACGGCTTGACAGTGGCCAAGTAATGCATCCCAGTTCTCCTTGCTGAACCTTTCCCCGGTGCCGTCATATTTTGCTGCGAGAGCTTGACTCCACAGCAAACAGTCCGGTGGGTTCTCGGCACTTGCATTCAACATGTGGTAGGTGTCCTGGAATCCCAGTTGTTTAAGAGCTACACGAAGTGCTGCTCTTCTATTAGTAACTACTTAGAAAGAGGAGACAAAAAAGCAAAGATGGAGAACGGGAGAGTTACACGCTGTGCCTGTTCTTCCAAGTCCGAGACAGAGTACTTTCATGGGAACTGTGCGTGACAAACCCCGACGATCGATATCTGTATCGCTTGTGAAGATGTCTGTGATCGGCCTGGAGACTGCGCCTTTCGGGGAAAACATTGTGGATCTAAACATGTCCATAGCTGACCTGCGCAAGGTGCTTATGCTACGATAGCAGAGTAGGACGTTCAAGGGGATAAGGAAAGAAGACTAAGGCAGACATAACCACATGAGAAGACATTTTCAACCCTTTTCTTTCTCGAAAACCGCCGCTGATCCGTTGATCCAGTCTCAGCTTATGTATACGGACGCGTTTCGCAGCATCAGGAGGTGGTTCGGATACAGAGGGCCCCATCGACTCGAGTAATGGTGAGGGGCCAACCTTGGGCTCCAATTCCGGGAGAGATTCGAACACTCCACTTGCTAGTAAAGCCGCAGTTCTCAACTCCCTATGATACCTTGTTCAAAGTGACTGTTGTGGATCAACACTCCATACTGTCTTACAATACCATGTGCCAAGTACTTTATTGACTCAACGAAAAACAGTTTTCTGTGGCACCTTACACTAAATTAAACTTTCGGCGACAGCATTCCTTACGAATTCTCCGGGCAACTCGTTTTCGGGTAGCCTCCTGCTGACGAGTGACTTGTTGAAACGGCTGTCCAAGGTTTCCGTGCATGGCCGCCCCAGATGAAGTCATGATTGCTGGGAAGGCTTTAGGTAGCGTATAATAAGTAACATCAGGATCCTGCCTGGTGTCGGTCGCCCGTGCCAGCACATATCTTGCAAAAATACACCTCTTTCCAACTTCCAATTTGTGAATCACCATCATCATCACCATGCTATCCCAACAGCTTTGCGCCATTCTAATCGCCGTGGCCCCTTTGGTCCAAGCAGCTCCCGTTTCCGGTGAGAGCAAACTGCTCGGCGGAACCAAGATTAGTAATGCTAACGATCTTCCAGTAGAGAACAAGGCAGCTGAGCTGGACGCTCGTTATATCTATACTCAGGCTACGCCTGATGGATCCGAGACTAAGCGCGATGCTGAGCTAGATGCTCGTTACATCTACACTCAGTCGACACCCGACGGATCTGAGACCAAGCGTGATGCTGAGCTGGACGCTCGTTACATTTACACTCAGGCGACGCCTGATGGATCCGAGACTAAGCGTTCCGAAGACGACGCTGTCTTCCATCCACTTGAGTGATGACCTGATAACAAATTCGCACCTTACAAGAATGTCAGAGCAAGCGTAGTTGCCGTAGTTGTTCTTTTTTTTACAAGACCGAGAATAAACATCCGATAAAGCTTGAAACCACTCTTGCAGCCTCGCACCTTGGGTGTCTATTTACATGTCCTGCTAAGAAGTATTATAAAAAGATCACTGATTGCAGCCCTCGTTCTGTATTGTTCGTGCCTCTTGAACTTCCGCCTGGCATGTCAGATCCGCTTCATCTGCCACATACAGATCTGCTCCCGTGTTTGTGGTCAAAGCTGTCCGTCTCACTTCCTGGGTTAAAAAGACACAGTACAGGTTTCGGTGTTGTTGAGATCTAGCACCGTCATGACTCCGCCCCCTCATTTCCTTTTATTAGTGGGTATCGTTGTGTTCCGTCTCATTTTGGACTTCTCCGCGACACACAGAACGTAAGACAGAGAAGAAAGAGAAACCTTGAAGGAAAATATTCTTTCATTCTTCTTTCGTTAGTAATGTCGCCTGCAGCATGTAGATCGCCAGATGCGAGTCATCCCTTCAAGTCGGTAAGCCTCTCTTCCAATCGCATTGCCAATTACCATGCTTGAACTCACATTGTAAGCAAGCGACCTGATATTGTCGCGCCACGACTGGACATCACGCTGCGCAATGGCAACCTTCTAAGCCCAGGACTATATTTTCTTGCGCCTTTCAAGGGTTACGTGTCAACGCCGATGATATTCGACAACAATGGGGTGCGGGAACCTATCTGACTGTCAATTTTGCATTGAAAACTGATGAAGCGTTTCAGGATCTAGTTTGGAGCGGCAGTGATGCGTACGCCGGCACAGAGGGACCTGGTCCCCATGTCTACGATTTTCACACTTGCAACTTTGAGAAATCGACACACATATGCATGCTGCGCGGTTTCAACGACCAAGGTTTCGCTAGGGGCCAAGGAATCATTCTCGATGCTCATTATCAGCCAGTGAAGCACGTTTCGGGTAGTGGCGTCGCGACTTCATGCGATCTTCACGAGTTTACCACAACCGAGTCTGGGGAAACGGCTCTTATCACACAGTACCGACGACGGCTACACGACGCTAGTCGACTGGCCGAGGGCCATGGCATGATCTGGTTGCTCGAGGGCGTCTTTCAAGAGATTGACATCAAGTCAGGCCGCGTGCTGTTCGAATGGAGATCTTTGGATCACGTCGACCCGACCGAAAGTCTGGTTCGCCTAACGACGGGGTCCCGCTCAAACCCGTGGGATTATCTTCACCTGAATTCCGTAGAGAAACTACCCGACGGTAACTACCTTGTCTCAGGGAGGCATCTCTCAACTGTTTTCAAGATTTCCAGCCGCGATGGTAGTATCATCTGGCGTCTGGGGGGGAAGCAATCGACGTTTGCAGGAATGGACCCGGCATTTGTTTTCCAACATCAAGTTAAGGTGCTGGCAGATGACGGAAAAGTCACGAGACTGTCAATGTTCGACAATGCTCGACGCCCGGCCTTCAAACCAGAACGGCCGTCAAAAGGCCTGATCATCCAACTAGACCATTTGTCGAGGACAGCGCAGATAGAGAAACAGTACTCTGGACCGGGTGTAGAGTACACTGCAAAGATCGCTGGCAGTACTCACGTCCTTCCGAACGACAATGTTCTTGTTGGATTCGGCGACGCTGGTTGTTTTGCAGAATACACCAAAGACGGGACACCCGGTCTCAAAGCCTGTATAGGTGACGTCTCGGTTGGTACCCTATACCGCGTGTACAAGAGTGAATGGGTGGGTAGACCGCTGAATGAGGTTGCAATAGTCTCATTCTCGAGGACGAATACGTCGTCAACCGCTTTTTATATTAGCTGGAACGGTGCTACTGAGGTGAAGAGATGGCGGGTTCTTGGGGCGCTGGATCCAGACGGGCCATTCTCCGACGTTGTCCACGCGCCGAAAAAGGGGTTCGAAACCACCATCACGACGGCGAACCATGTTGCAAAGGCGTATGTGGAAGCTCTTTCAGCCACAGATGAAGTACTTGGAAAGTCTGCCGTTGTCACAACATTCGTGCCCTCCAAGGCTGTCGTTGATCAGTGTGACGACTTGTGGTGTGCTGAGCCACGGCAATGCATGGCGGCAGCTGCGAATGCGCCAAGCGCCCCCAGCACTCATCAGAGAACTCTGGGTTTCTCAAACGATTGGCAACAAATTCCTTTCGTACAAGCTTGTCTTATAAACCTAATGGTCACTCTAACCCTGGTTCTACTTTTGAGATATGCCCGTGGTCGATCCAGGATCGTCTCTAGAATTGCTGGATGGTAATCAAACTATAAAATACCCTTTCTTAATGCTAATGTCGCTACATGTATATAAACCAGATACTTATCAACACTCAGGTTCTTATGACATGAGCACCAGTCTGTGATAGCAAGCTATCCCAATGCTTCCATGAATATGAGCGAGTAGGCGAGCGAATCAAGCTGGCTTAATAGTTCCACGCGTCATTAAAGGTATCGTTAAGATGCTCCACGATACCAGGGGCTCCCGAGGCCTACTGGCAGATCCAGACATGGAATTCACCCAGATATCGCCCGACACCTGTCCTGGTCTTGCGGAAAGCCTGTATCCGACTCCTTCAAGTCCTCTATCCTTACTCACGAAACGGCATCACAACGGCAAATAGTAATCATCACTCACACAGGCCACCTACATATCACCCCAAACCTCCCCCTCACATCACTTCCTTTACAGCTCACATCGCCATTCGCTCCGCAAGCTCAAACTTCAGAGATGCCTTTCCAGCTTCGCGCAGTACAAGAGGGTTGCGAACCTTCTATGCTAGGTGTCGGACTCGGACCAGCAGATGGCATTAGACACTGACACACATGCAAAAACTACAAAAGCCATGAGCAGCGCCGAAGCTTGATCCCCAACAGGGCAAGGCGTCCTCGACGGGCCTTCGCCCGCCACCGCGAAGGTTCGCAAGAAAAAAAACATCACCAAAAGTGACAGCGCGTTCTGAATAAAGGGATGGCTCTGAACCGGAAGACTTGGTCATCTAGAAGCACGACGTGAGGATGCTATTCCACACGCACGTCTCCCACAACCACACCTCTGAAAGAGCCCGCGCAAGGACTGTTTTCTCATTTCGATGCCGTTTCAGTCCATCTCGCCAACGAAAGAGACAACAAGAGCCGCAGACACACCTTGCCGCCGCGCCGTTTTCCTGGCAAGAAATCGCGTGGCGCGGGGCGCCCTTTCGGTGCAGTGCAGAGAGCCAACGAGGACGAGGGCAAGGGCCAACGCGGGCGGTATCTGCGACGCTCGTTTCGCTCGGGATTTCGATTGCACGATGACGATCAGAACCCGCAACTGGTGGAGGGCGGCGATCGGGTCAGCAAGTTGCAGGTAGCAGGTAGCGGGTGCGCCGAGCCTGGGCCACCTCGGCAGGCTGGGTACGAAAATTTTGATGTAGTGTAGGTAGGCAAAGGGGTTTTGCGGTGTCGATGGAGCTCACCTTCGCGATGAGATTTTTTTTCGTCCAACTGGAGACATCAACAGATGATCCGATTTTTTGTCCATGGTGTTTTGAGAAGAGCTCTGGAATCATGATGACGTCCTTCCATCTCGGCGACATAGTGTCCAGAAGAGCTTGAGTCAAGAATGGAACGAGTCCATGCTCTTGCCATAATCAACAGATAATCATCTTGACGTACGAGGCAAAAATCGTAGAGACGTTGTCGTCGGAATTCATGACGGGCATTTCATGACTTGTGTATCAGTTTGGCATCACTTGTTGACGGGGATATTCGCTAGCGGCGGGCAACGCTTTGCGATGTCCAACAGTCCCCTGAGAGAACATCACGAGGCATTTTCTTCCCGCGGACAGGCCTAAGTTGTCCTAGCCAGATAAGACTGGACAAACAGAAAGGGTCCATGACACTGTCAGTTGTACAGTATACTCATTCACAGTGTCTACGGTAGCTCTAAGAGCAATAAGAAACACCATCGAATTCATCGGCCCTATCCTAATGTCGAACGAATACGATCTTAAATCTTGGCTTGCGGGGTATGCAAAGTATCTTGGCCGCAAGACGACAACAAACTTATTTTCTGAGCATGAGCATGCCTGCTGTGGCGAGATTGTCGCCAGCGAGGGGGCTGGCTCACAAATTTCTCACAACAACGTCAGGGCGGCACCCCTGAGTTTCCGACCTCTATTACTTGCCTTGAAAACATGTACACCGGTAGTCAATTACACTGTAAGCTAAACACCAGGAGGCCTCTCATGAGGACACATCTGGGGGAACTGCTCGCGCGGCACCAGGCAAAGTCTAAAAGCTGGCGAGGGCCTCGACTCACGGCCCACCAAGCCCGTTACTCCGTCCTAGCTGCTTCGTCTCTCTGATTGAGGGAATTTCGGCAGACGCAGATGCAGAGGCCTGCACCGATGGGTAATCGACCCGTTGAATGAGAGAACTCCGGACCCTTGGCGTCTCAAGGGGTGTGAACCACAGGGCCTTTTCGGAGGGGCTACCGCGTCTTTCAAGGGAAACAACTGAGAAACAGAAATAGATGGAAACGAAAATTGCAAGCAAACAACGCCTGCTCATTAGGAAACAGGGGCATCGTGCAGCAGTGTTATTTCCTGTAAGTGGAGACCGTCTTCCAACTCGTGTTAGAAGTTAGAATGCTGGAAGACCTACCACTGTCAACTCGTGCAACTGTTGCAAGCCATCCAAGCCACAACGGCCCCAAACACATGCATTCTGAGTCTACAAAGGAGAATGTGCATGCAAACCGCGATACCCTCCTTGGCACCAGAAGCAGCAGTCTTCTTGCTGGCATACGGGGAGTGGAAAGCACAGCTTTGGGTGAGAGGAGACAGCTCCGCCAGCATATTAGGCGTTACAGACCGCTCGACTGGACAATAAGAGTCTGGCGACCCAGGGGGAGGGATACTCGAAATCAAGACATCGTTCAGTAGACCAATGCCAAGCAAAGACAAGTCAGCAGCCTCTTTCGGCAGCACGGGATATCGCCAGTTGACAGCACGGCCCCATTGCTTGACCTCTGGCCTGTCAGGGTCGGGTCCGGGTACCGGAAGGTGATGTCCGTTTCAGTCCCTATAGAGTTGGATATACCCCTCGGTCACCGTCACAATCGCCCGGCCAAGAGGAAGCCAAGGCCACGACCAAGACTTTTGCCGTCTTGGAGTTGTAAAGCTCCGTCGAACATCTCGTAGGTCGCGCGTCTTCCTCGATTCTTTTTTTGGAGGGTTACGCCATGGTCGCGTGTGCTCTGTACAACACCCGCTAGGTGGTACTGACCTGTTGCTTCCGCATTTCTAACTTTGCTCTGTGTAGTGCGTGCCCGAGCATTCGCACCGAAGGGAGGATGAAATTGAGAGAAATATTGGGCAGTCTTGGCGGGTTGGCGCCGAGACTTGATGTAATCCAAGAATCCAAGGCGCTTCAGCTGATGAGCCAAGACGTCCAAGACGCCGAGAGATTCCTAGAGGCAGTTGCGTAACGGGTTTTCTGCCCACACGCTGAGCAAACTGGGGCGGGATACTTCTTGGAAGCGGCCTTTCAAAGTCTGGAGCTCACGAGAAAAGGCCAAGAGCGCATGGGTTCCATGGAAATGGAGCAGAGTCCACTCTGCAATAAGCCCTACCTACTGGCATCTTGGCTAAGTCCCGCCAAGCCAGCAAATGTGGTGATCCCCCTCTTGGTCTGCCTGCACTGCCTGCAGAGTCCTTCC
This sequence comes from Colletotrichum truncatum, assembly GCF_014235925.2. Taxonomy (NCBI): domain Eukaryota; kingdom Fungi; phylum Ascomycota; class Sordariomycetes; order Glomerellales; family Glomerellaceae; genus Colletotrichum; species Colletotrichum truncatum. The sequence continues at coordinate 1,017,459 of NW_027222406.1, read as the reverse complement.
CTATCTTGGCCTGGCGTCCGAACATGTGCCACCCCGTTTAAACCTCCGCATTTGGGACATTTCGATACCCCATCATGCTTAAACTGCCGGGGTTGTTAAGATCGCCTAGAAAGCGTAGAGTACTGATGGTCTGATAAGCATTGGGGTCAACAGCGACCAAACGTCGACAGTTCCAGTCTGGCCTAATGTAGTTTGTTGATGTCACGCCGGGCAGAGACGGTAGTCATACAGGCACAATTACATCAGCGGTGGTAGTGGCGGCCATGGCTATATCGCCATAGTTCATGAAGACGGCCGCATGCCCTGCCGCGTCTTTGCGCGGCAGGCTCAGGCGGAAAGCTTGGTATGATTCCGTGGCATGGCAGGCTCATCAGGCTGAGGGTGGGCGATGAGCAATCTCGCCTCCTAGCCAATCAAAGAGAATATTTGGTGCAAGGAGGGCGGGTATCCTTACTGGAACCTTAATTCCTCGTGGGTCCTGTCAATCACTGCAGATAGAGGTAATGTCGTCTAGGACACAGTTGCTCAGTACACTCACTACATAGATGAGTAGTAGGGGAATAGTAAAGGAGGCATCCAAGGAGCGTGGGACAAGCATCGACCGATGCGGATAGAGTATGTCAATCTGGCGATTGACGGGGATTGGGGCCTTGGAGGTTGAGACGGGCCCAAGCAAACTTACAAATCGCGCAAATGAAATGCAAGTGGCGGCCAAACATGGAGAGAGGACGCAGTGCCAAGACATGATAAAGGCCTCGTTTTGATTGCATGTACTCCGACTGGATAGCAGTGCATCAGAAGCTGGTGGCTCCGCACCCCCTGAACCTCGAACTGAACGGGCGATAGTTGAACCCAAGTCGAAACCAACCATCCTCGTAGGTCTTGGCATTGGCTGCACAGCCTCATCCGCACAGCGAAGCGACGGCCGCAGAGAGGACAGACTTAGTGTAGGGACTGGTAGACGGGCGTGACGGGCAAGGTTGCCCGTACAGAGAGTAATGTGTGTGCCGTAAAATACAGGCTGAAGTTGCTTGGTATCTGCAGCCAAGACCGCCCAAGTTGCCCAGACTGCCCAGGCTTGCCCAGCCAGAGGAAAGCTGGGCGATGAAGCGGCAAATTGTCAGGTTCTGGCTGGCTAGCTGTGGCAGACGCCAAGCAAACCCGCAGCAACATGCGCGGTGCCGGTGACAGTAACGTGTTCTGCTTCGCGCGGGGATAGACGGTGGATGAATGATGCGATGGCATGGGTTGTGAGACGGCTCGCCGCTGCTCGAGGGCCGGTTTGCGTCTCTTGTGTTGAAGCTTGGCGCGGTTGAGAGCAGCAATGAGAAAGGGAGATCAACACAAGACTAAGACGGACGGCGACACCTGGAGCCTTGAGAAGGATTCTGACACCAGTTGGCGTACCGCCAGCGTGGGTCGAACTGCCAAGGTCGAGCGACCCGCTCACCTGAATAAAGGCGGACTTGGACGGCGCGAGCACGTTGGTTCCATGTTTAAGGTATAGACGGAGTGACAATCTCCTGGGATCGGGAAGGCTGTGTAAAGTGTTTTGCAGGTGTATGATGTGATGCGGTAGATGCAAAAGAAAGCGACAACGAGAAGCCAAAATGGCAAAAAGGTAAAATGGTGGGAAGGTGAATGGGGCCACCCGTCGAGATGCAGGAAGAATGAGGGGAAGGATGCCGTCCGGTTGCCTTCCCTGAACGATCGGGGTCACTTACTGTACCTGCCGGCGTCAGAAATGGTATCCGCCCCCTACTCCGTATTTGGGTTTGCATTCGTTCGCGTTGTCAGCAGAAAGGAAAAAAAAAAAAAAAAAAAAAAAAAAAGTACGTACCTGCTCCCTCTACACTACATTGTGCTCCTCCCTTACTCGGACCCCGAGTGTCGCGCTGCCTTTGTCACGCTGCACTGGTGCACAGGGGGGAGATACATAATACTTAATACGTCGGACACACAGAAAATAGGCTGGCTAAAAGGTGCCCACCCAGACAGGCCACAACACGCCCGTACGGCACACTCTCATCTCGCACCCTCACCTAAAAAGCTGCTTCTTGGTCTTGGCAAAGTCCACCCGTCTCGGGCTCGCACCGGATGCAATATGAAAGACACACACACACACACACACACACATAACCAAAAATGGCCGGCACTTCGGCTTCTTTGCGTGGGCCGCAACTGGCGGTATTGCGCAACACTTTTTAGGACGAGCCGGTTCAACGGCCTCTGCTGACCCAATTCCAGCGAGCGGCAGCATCACCATCATGTTTGGAAGAGGGGACACACCAGACAGAACGGATTGGATTGCGCGTAGCACTTGGCGCTAAGGCCTTGGCGGTCTTGGCTGCGGCGGAGAGGCCAAGAAGAGAGGAGCGGAAAGCTTCTTTTCTCTCACTTGGCCATGCCAGAAACCGAGAGTCACCTGCCCAGGCCCTTGTCTACCCCTGGCTTATCGAGGAGATTGAGTCGAAAAGGGGAGGTGGGGATACATGACCCACTCGGTTAAGCACATTGACAGACTTGACTGGACTATTCTTTAGGCCCTATCGCCTGAGTGCCTGGGTATGGATGACGAGCTGGCTGCATCTGCCCAGTAGTTTAGAACAACTAGGTATCCGTACCACATAAGCCATGCCTGCGTCTCTGCTCGACGCCTTCGGCTGGGGAAACAGAGAGAGGGAGGAGATCAATGCCATGTGCCCAGCGTGCCAGCCCAGGCTGCCAGTGTTTCTAGTGGTCCTGTTTTATGGAGTTATGGGGTATGCGCTTATCGAAGCACCGGAGGCCCCGTGTTTTGGCCATCTTTTCTTGGAGGTTTCTTGGGAAGGAAGGCTTGTCACGCTTGTCACGCTTGTCACGCTTGTTCCTCCTCCCTCGCCCCCTTCCCTTCCCTGTCAATCGTCACTGGCACCCCCATGTGCCCCAAAGTCTCCTGTCAGTCGTCCTATGTCTGCCCGTACCTACTATGTAAACTTCAGTGCCACTGGCTCAGGCTGGCCTGAGAGGGTGCTGTGACATCAGGTCCTGGTACAAGGTACCCCCCGTGCTGGGGTTGGTCTTTTCGAGAAAGAAGGTGGTCTTTTCCCGTCTGGTCACACATCGAGGCCGCCAAAAATACTCGGGTCCAGTGCGCCGAACTTGGCTGGAAACATCTGCTCCCTCATCTGAGACGGTCGCAGGGCTCTTTTCATTTTCGGACGATACAAACATAAACTAATCATTACAAAATGCTTCTTACGCGATGGATACCGTTATCCACAAGCGACCGCGCAACGCAGCCCGCTTGACCGGCCATGAAAGAAACGAGGCAAAGGCAGAGACGGCTGCGCTTGCGCTCGCTCGTCAGCTGATGGCGAGTTATTGACCAACACAAGTGGGAAACGGGGTGCTCGCAGGATGAAGCAATGCGCGCCAAGTAGAAATGCCAAGGTCTCGGCGAAGGGAAAGAGTGTGAAAACTGGAGATTTGCCAAGACTCCCAAGACAGCCAAATGTCTTGGCATCGTATGCGCCCGGATGTTACGGTGTTGGCGAGTGACCTGCGGAGCCTGTGAGATTTAGCCGTGTTCGGTAAGAAAACTCACTGTGGGGCAATGCTCAGCTATCGAGATTCACAGTGATTTCGTCAGCAATGCGATAGTGCATGTGGGACCTCCTACTGTGTTAGCTTCGGACTCTCGGTCGGTTCAATATGTCACTTTTTGTATCCCTCCATCTTCAGCGACATCTGCTCGGCAGCCCTCGCCACCACCACCCAATCAAATGTCAGCTGGTCTCACAAGCCCCCGGTCGCCAAGACTTTGCCAAGACTCTTAAGAGGGTAGGAAGAGCGGAGAGGAAATGTGATTCATGAATAAAGAGACAAGCTGTCGTCCATGCCCCCCCGGATCAGATTGATCGATTCCTTTGGAAAGCAAAAAAGCTCTTGTGAGGGCCAGCAAAAAACATAAAAGCATTGCTGACCGTCTCTTTTCTTCCCAATTACAGCTTTGCCTGATCCCAAGTATACTCTCGCCTGTTCTCGGCAATCGGCCCCTCCACTGCCTCAGCCCAGACAGTCTCCACTTACACAGCATCCCACGCATCTAGACGCACCTTACCTTGGTGTTCCAGCCCAACGGGTCCCGGCCGAACCTAATCTTCCGGATCTCCTCACCGAACTAGTTCGGTCAACCACATTCATACACCATGTCTACCAAGCAAGAGCACGAGTCTTCGGGGAGCAACTCCCCCAAGAGCAGCACTCCCGCTCCCTCAACAGCCACCAGCAACACTTCTCAGAGCACCGGCAACACCAGCGCCGATGATAACCTCATCTGCAAGTGGAACGCCTGCAACTTGAAGTTCGTCACACCCGAAGCTCTCTACGTAAGTTGCTCCCATGTTCCTCTCGTCATGAGAATGGCATGGCTGACGGCTCAATTCAGGAGCACATCTGTGAGCGTCATGTTGGCCGCAAGAGCACCAACAACCTCAACCTCACTTGCCAGTGGAACTCCTGCAGGACAACCACCGTGAAGCGTGACCACATCACCTCTCACATTCGTGTTCACGTCCCGCTCAAGCCTCACAAGTGTGAGTTCTGCGGCAAGTCCTTCAAGCGTCCTCAGGATTTGAAGAAGCATGTCAAGGTAAATTTGTCTCCCCTCTTTTCGCAAGACGGGACATCAAAAGCTCACATTTCCAGACCCACGCCGATGACTCGGTGCTCGTCCGATCACCTCAGGACCAGGGCCTGAACGGCTATCGGGCGCAGCCTGGCAAAGGTATGTACAGCTCAGTTTGCGCATCCAATGTCCTCTCGTTTTCTCCCAACTAGAGGCTAATGTGCCTCCAGCTTCTTCTAGCTACTATGATCATAATGGCCACATGAGGACTAACTCGGCCGCCTTCGCACACCAGGCTGGGCATGCTAGCTACTATGCACCCCAACCATCTACAAACTATGGACTGTACTTCAACCAACAACCCTTGAACCCTCCCCGAACTGAGTACATCGGCCACCACGCTGGCGGCTACGACAACCGGAAGCGCGCCTTCGACATGGTTGACGATTTCTTTGCACACGCCAAGCGTCGCCAGGTTGACCCTACTTCCTACCAACAAGTCGGCCGATCCCTCCTCCCTCTCCACGGTGCTCTTGGCCTTCACGCCGGCCCTATGCCGGGCTCCGACTACATGGCGGCCCCGCCCCCGCACGTCCAGCAGCAGCACCACCAGCAGCACATCGGTGGCGGCCACTCCGGTCCTGGTCCCCTGACCCAGCAGTACTACCTGCCGCCTATGCCCAACGCCCGTACCAAGAACGACCTGATCCAGATCGATCAGATCCTCGAGCAGATGCAGAGCACCGTCTACGAGAACGCAAACCAGGCCACCCAAGGAATCCACATTCACGGCCAAAACACGTTCGACCTCCGCAACAGCCCCTCGCCCACAGGCGGCCACAGAGGCTCCGCCGCCGGCATTCCAGTCACTCACGGCGGCTACGACGCCGTTTCCGCCGCTCACATGGCGTCGCCGCTCACTGCCATCTCCTCCACTGGAACGCCTGCCGTCACTCCCCCCTCAAGCACCATGTCCTACACCTCTGGCCACTCGCCCAGCCCCTCTTCTTCCGGCATGTCTCCTCAGTCAAGACACAGCTCAACCGCTTCCTCGGTCATGTACCCCAATCTCCCTGCCGTCAGCTCCGTCTTCCCCGGTCAGTCGACCACCTCAACTCTCGGACCCAGCTTCGACAGCAACGAGCGCCGACGCTACTCTGGCGGCATGCTCCAACGTGCCAACCCCTCGTCGCCTAGGTCGCCTCGCATCATGGAGGACTCCTCCTCCGGCGTCACCACCCCCAAGGCCGAGTCCGTCGCCTCGTCCATTGGTTCTCCTTCCTCCGACTCGGACATGAGCGAGGGTGCTCGTGAACGCGAGGAGAAGTACGACCAGTGGCTCGAGAACATGCGCACGATCGAGGCTCTTCGCGAGTACATCCGCGATCGTATCGACCGCAAGGACTTCGCTGAGGAGGCCGCTACCCGTCTTAAGTCTCCTGAACCCATGGAAGTCGACGCCAAGCCCGCCCCGGCAGCGCCGCTATACCCCATCTTGCGCCTGCCCAACTAAGCCGTCTACGTGGCGTTGAGCCGGTGCTGAAGAAGAGAGCCCCAGAAATCATCAAACCTGGGCGCGTGTACCAACAGTTGTCTACAAGCGTGTTTCGAGAAAAGTTTTCTTCCAAAAGGAAAGGGCAAAGTGATCGGTTCAACCTTGGTTCGTATTCTATTCAACAGCATTCTCTTTTTATTTTATTTTATTGCCTACAAAGCGCTTCTGGCAAAATACCTCCCCGCATGTCGAAGCTCACGCCTCTTTGTTACCTTACATACCCTGGTCGGTGGAAGTTGAAAGGGGAAGTGGATTGATGCGCAGTCTCCCAAACGCAGATGGATTGTGGTTGTTAATTCCGGGGCAAAGGGGTCCCCGGATAAACCCCAAATACAAACAAAACAAACGTCTTTTGATTTATTTCATCTATCATGACAATTAAGAGGGGAGAGATGGCTTTTACATTCGGGAGGGCTTTGCGAGCAAAGCAAAACACAAACATTTTGGTGCGAAACACTTCTTTTCACACGGATCGCGGATTATAACGGATATTGGAACGGGAATGAGATCATGAAAACAAGTCATGTTGCTTCGCCATTATGTAGTCAGTCTCCTTGGCTCGAACTCAGGGTCGAATGAAAATGCATATTACGCCTCTGAACATTCTCTCACTTTGCCTTGAGTGACTTTGCATACTGATTTTCTTGTCACAACTTGCTGATTTGCTCTATTACTGGAATGATGTGTCGTCATAATGTCCATTGTCATCCGAGCGGATTGTGTCTACAGAGTTCATGGGTAGAAGGGGTCAACTCAACAATCTCTTTTGAGTTTGGCCGCCCTCGTCATTCTTTTAACTGCTTCACCTCAGGCAATGACCCAAACTTTCGGTGTTCTAATAATAGGAGACCACATCCAGACGACGCTCTTACCACTTTGGGAAGTAGAGCCTACCACTCGAGCTTAGAGAATAGGAAAACAAGGTTCATGTTGCCGGATCCGGCGAAAGCGTCATGGACAACGTCTGCCCAGGACATCATCCGCTTCTCCACGGTAGGCCGGCGCGAACCCATTCCTCCACCATGAGAACGTTTTCGTGAAAGGGGGGCACACGAGGAAGAGACACAGAAGACAAAAATAATCTTGATTTATGTAACCGGAAAAATAAAAACAGCTTGTCAATGCCAAGACGCCATCGTCGGGCGTAGGTCTGGTCTCATAACCCCTACGATGACTCTCCTGATAATGCTGACGATACCTGAACGGGGTGGTTTTTCGTACAACGGAATCCGAGAGAGAAGGGGGGTGGGGGGCGTCCAGACCTCGCGTGGGCGAAAACGGCTGCGGGAAAGGGAACTGAGACACTTGAGGTAAAGCTGGATTCCAAACCTAGGCGCAGCAAGAGAAAGAGAAAGAGAAAGAGAGAGGTCATTCGCTCATCCTTGGCGAACGGGGACGCACACCTGTATGACAGCTCTATTTACCCACCTCAACCGAACTTGTCTCTCCCATCCCTTTCCACAAGCCCCCCCCTGCTGAACTATCTCATCCTTCCCGAGAACCAAGACAAACGTCAGCCCTGCGGTCGGCGCCTTGTCCCGAGGAATTTGCCGAAGGGGCCCTGATTGGAGAAATGACACTCGAGAGAGCACAAAAGAGCATCCTGCGTCCGGCTCCGAATATAGCCCAGACTCAGCATGTTATAGGCAAATTGAAAAAAAAGTGATATCCCTCTTTAAACACGAGCCAATCACAAAAGCTCATTTCCCACCGGCTTTCCTCGTTCGGCTGTAACCTCACCCTACCATACCCCAGATTCAAAAACTTTTCAGGATCGCCTGCACTAAGTGGATGTAAGGGGGACAACGAGGAGGGAATGGGCGACGCTGGCGATCAACTCCTTTGTGGGGAAGAAGAGGTATTTGAGGCCCGTGGTTGATCGGCGGAGCGGCTCGTTGAACATGTTTATTTTGGGTATTTTGAGACAATCGCCATTCCCACTAGACTTTCTCTCGCTTCGTGTAAGTCCTCTTCGTCTGTCTTGCGCGGGGTCGAAACATTTGCGCAGGCAGGTAATATACGAGAAAGGGGGGCGGGGGCGGGTGAGGGAGGTATGGGTAAAGACGACCGCCGAGAGGCGGACATGCTACGTAAGTGTTGACATCCTGTTCCGTGACTCTTTTGAGTAACCTGAACAGCGACTTTGAGTGGCGAGCTCCCTTCGAGACTGTTCACACTGCTGGCTATATAAACCACCAAAGAGTCCGCTGTAAGTATGACTTTCAAATCTCGCCAGACAATAAAGACAAGAACTCACAAAAAACCTCTCATGCCTCAAGAGACACTACAAAAACATCCAAATACATCAACTACCAGAGGCCCTCGCAAACACTCTACCAAAATGAGACTCAGCTTCACCAGAATCGCAGCAGCCACGCTCGCCATCCTCTCCAACAGCGGCGCCGTCCTCGCCTCGCCCGCCCCCGACGTGGCTCCGGTCCCCCTCCCCTCCCCCGTCACTCCCTTGCCCCCCGTTCCCCCGACTGAGCTGCCCAAGGCCGACCTCTGCTGCTGCAACACCAAGAACTGGGAGTGGCAGTGCAAGGTGCCCCACGTGTTCGGCGGCAGTCCGGACCCCCCATGCACCAAGGCACTGTGCCCCTGGAACCCCAAGAAGGAGAAGCAGTGCTGCTGTTGCATGCCCGGTCCCGGTTGGAACGTTCAGTGCAGAAGAACCCCCATCAACGAGCCGTGCATCTGCCTGGCCATCTACTGCGGCATTGCATTCGACGAGACGTGGTTGCCTGGATATCCTGGGCTTCCTAAGCCCCCTATTGGTAACCCGTTGCCTGTGGATGGGGCTTGAGGCGCCATCGGCTAGGTTATGGAATGCGGGTTGGAGGATTGTGTTATCTGGAACAAGTCGAGTGGTTAAGGGTCGATGTGCTACGAGAGGAGGGAAAGTCGGCGGTTTGGGGATAACGTCGCTCTTTTGACACTTTGTTGAATGGTGAAAGCGGAGGATCGGGGTACACTCTTTGGAAAAGACGGTATGCTGCGAAGAAACGATCTTGTCTACTGTGTGCTTTCCTTCGGGTTACAATGGCGAAGGCCTAGATTGAAAACTACAGTTAAATCAAGTAAAACGAGGAAATTATTCCATCTCAAATATTGGATCAATGTTGAATGAGTTGTTGTGAGTATGACGACGGTATTGTTGTGGTCTGGTCAGCATTGTGAGACCATCAGGCCTTCGATAATGCTTGCTAAAGCCCCTCTTTGTTGTTTGTATGATTACGATCTTTACAAAGGAAATGACAACATTCAAATATTATCACTCTTTATACCTAGCGACAATGAAATATACTCTCCTTGTTAAACTAAGGTACTTGAGCCTGACAAATTAGTCAAGCAACCAGTAAAACTAGGTACGCTGAAGTTGCTTGACTCTTTAAGCGTTAATTACGATTATGATGGTTGATTAATCTTTATCCTTCGGCAACTATTCTATTATCTTGGCTACGAACGCTTGAAATGGAGTTGACGATAGGTGGAACAATTCAAGCCTTCTCTTCAAGCTGTCATGTAGATAAATGACCATCGGCAAAGTCTCGCGGAATCTCTGTAACCCCTCACTGTTCGAACCCGGTACTCGACCTACTGACCTGTTAAATCGGCCGCTAGCTAACCAGGACACCCGCGGCTGATGTGGCAGGATTCAGGTTAATCATCACAGTGGAGGCGGAGGCGGAGGCGGAGTGAACGCCGCGGGGAAGGGAGCTCTTTCGGAAGAAGTGGAGAAGTTGGATGAGGCATCTCGCGCTTGAGGTCGAGTGGAGCTCCGCTGGCAGACAGAAACCGAGTACGAGCGAGAGAGTCGCGGCAAATCGCAATTTACAGACTGCAATGCCAAAGTCAAAAAATCACATATAAGAATAGGCTGTCCAGAATTATGATAACGAAGTTTACATAGATAGCAGTCCCACACCACAGATTTCACAATTCATAGTTGAAGTTCCCACATTCTCCAAGCAAACATACATCATCAGTTGAACACTACCCCAGGTAGTGATCCCTGCCCTTGTCCAACTCCAGACTGATAAGCGCAAGCATGGGCTCTCTCCCCGCTCCCCCGGCCAAGGCCGAGTACCAGATCTTGGAGAAGCCGAGCCGCAGTGGCCGGAAGCTTCGCATCGTGTGTCTCGGTGGCGGCGCCAGCGCCCTCAACCTTGCGCACGAGATTGATACTTGCAAGACACTCGACCTCGAGCTTGTATGTTACGAGAAGAACCCGTCCATCGGCGGCACTTGGTATGAGAATCGGTACCCGGGTTGCGGATGTGATATCCCGTCGGTCAACTATCAATTCTCATGGGCGCCGTCGCCCGACTGGACCCAATTGTGAGTGCAAATCGCCCAACAAAAGTGATGGGGCATTTATTAACCAATCGCCTTCTAAGCTACTCGAGTGCTCCGGAGATTCTGCAATATTTCAAAAATGTAGCAGAGAAATATGACTTGAACAAATACATTCGCCTCAATCACAAGGTCGTGGGCGCCTTTTGGGACGAGCACGACCAGATGTGGACCATCAAGATCGAGAAGCAAGACGGCACCATCATTGAGGATAAAGCACACGTCTTTGTGAATGCCAGTGGCGTGTTGAAGTAAGTCTTGTCGCCTCCTGTCTTCACCGAGTTTGAGCTAAGAGGCCGTCCGTAGCAAGTGGAAATGGCCGGCCATCAAAGGCAGAGAAACCTTCAAGGGAACCATGCTCCACAGCGCCAACTGGGACAACAGCATTGATCTGAAGGGAAAACGCGTCGGAGTCATTGGATCCGGCTCTTCAGCGGTTCAAATCGTTCCTAACATCCAACCTAGTAGGTTTCTTCTTGATGTTCCGTTAATACCAGCTCTAACCAACCTCAGTTGTTGGGACCTTGACATCTTTCATCCGCAGCTCATCATGGGTTGTCGGTGGCTTCGGTCAGAGATTTGCTGGAAAGAACGGTGGCAATTTCAAATGTAAGGAGCCACGTTAAAGTCCGTTCACCTATTCAAACTAACGGATTCTTAAAGACAGCGAAAAACAACATGAAATTTTCCGGAACGACCCAAAGAAATACCTTGCGTACAGAAAAAAGATAGAGTCCGAGCTAAACTCTCGTTTCCGCTTCATTCTTAACGGATCTAAAGAGCAACAAGACGCTAGAAACGTAAGATGATCTCCTCATCACTGCCCAAGAGCCATTGACTAACACCATCGACTCCAGTTCGCAGAAAAGGACATGCTTTCCAAGCTTGAAGGCAGACCGGACCTTGCAGACCTCATAATTCCCAAAGACTTTGCGGTCGGCTGTCGGAGACCAACACCCGGCAATGGATATCTCGAAGCACTCTGCAAAGACAACGTGAATGTGGTGTCATCAAACATTCAAGAGATCACACCCAAGGGGATCAAGACATCAGATGGCAAAGAGCATGAGTTTGACATAATTGTCTGCGCCACGGGCTTCGACGTTAGCTGGCGCCCACACTATCCTACCATTGGCCGAAACGGCGTCAGCCTCAGCGAATATTGGAAAGAAACCCCCAACACATATCTGTCCATGACTGTGGCCAACATGCCCAACTACATCAGTAAGCAACGGACTTCTTCTTTGCTACTCTTGCAGAGTCAACTAACTCTTTGCAAAGTCTTCAACGGCCCATTCGGCCCGTACGGTCACGGAAGCTTCCTTCCCATCACTGAAACCGTGGCCAGATACGTGATGCAGATGCTGCACAAGATGTCTGAAGAAGAAATTGCATCTTTTTGCCCAAAGCAGGAGGCTGTAAACGACTTCGTTGAACACCGCCGAAAGTTTCTTCCGCGCACTGCGTGGACTTCCCCGTGCCGATCATGGTTCAAGCAGGGCACGGTGGATGGCGAGCCCATGATGTGGCCCGGATCCCGCATCCAGTTTTTCGAGACCATCGGGACACCTCGGTGGGAGGACTACGAGCTCAAGTACACGACGACAAACAGGTTCGGATACTGGGGTAACGGTTTCGCGGTCCGCGAGAGTGATGGAAGGGATTTGTCTTGGTATTTGGGTCTCCTCGATGGCGTCGACGAACAGCCTGCGCTACCTGACGAAGATTTTGAAGATTTCATCATGAATAAATAGATAGAAAGGATATAATTTCGAGTTGCGTTTTTCAATGTTTCTCATCAGTCCGGGAATTCATTTGCGTCCTCGTCCTCGGTTCCGTTGCTTTTTTCAAAGATGACGAGCCCATGAGTCAATATATTCAACGTAACCAGTAGATGTATTAAAAGATTTGCGACCTTTCAAAAATACACAACAACTCTACCCGATCTTCCATGTTAATTTATGTCGCAAAAGTTGTTATGTACTGGGAAGCTGAAGACTGAAAGTGATATTATGATGGCTTTTACTTATGAATTAGTGGTAGGGTTTGGATTTATGAGACACCCTTGAATTTGGAATGATATCTGCCACGGCAGCTTAGGAAACCTGTTTGAACTGTTGATGGATTGAGGGGGATATGCAGCACAACAGCACAGCGATCAAAGGATAATTACACCTCATTGAGCCAAGAGTGGTCAATATTAAACGGGGCAAAGAACCCCAGTGTCATAAACGTATATCCAGATAGAGGAGACACTTCATCTCCTATTACATCTAAATACAATAAGTAGCACACTTGCCCTGCTATCAAAGAATGTATCGGAAGTTGGGCTGCTCAAAGTCTGTTAAGTCCAAGAATTCGGTTCCGGGGGCGACAACCTCAGGCTGTTCAGCTGCTTTCTTGTCCCGGCGCTTATTTTCCCGAATGTTTACAAGCCGAATAGCGACAATAGTAAGCGCGGCGAGGCCGTACATGATAGCCACCATGAGTTTGCCATTCTTGTAAACGGGTGCCTCGTTAGATCGAAACGTCTGCGGACCAATCCAATTACCGGCGCCGTAAGCAAGAATCTGAAGTCCGTTGACGGTTGCCTTCTTCGTGTACCCAAGAGTGTTGTTCGAAATCATTACCATGATCAGGCACCACGAAGCTCCGGCCGCGCCAATCAAATAGTAACCCACGAGAAGACCGGCTTTCGCGGATAGCGGTATTACAATCATCATGATGCCGCCAATCATGGGAATGAGAATAGCAATAAAAGCAAACAAAGATCTGTCCAACAGCTTGTCCGAGAGGTATGTGAAAAGCAGCTTGCAGGTGATGTCAACGGCACCCGTAGGCATGTTGAGCAACAGCGAAAGCCTAGCGTTGAAGCCAAACGAGTTGATGATGATGGAGCCAAAAGCAGTGATGCCGCCGTTGGGGATGTTCATGAGCAGCGAGAACAAGACGTACAGATACGTACGAGGATCGCGAAAGGCCTCAAAGAACTGATCCCATTTCCACTTGCGGCTGCCAATGCCCTGGAAGTTGCCACGGATGCGCTCAATAGCAATCGCCTTTTCTCGGTGAGTTAGGAAGCGTGCGTTGGTTTGATTATCCGGCATGAACCACCAACAGTAAGCGCCAGTGAGAATGGTGGGGAGGCCGAGAACCAGATAGAGAATCTTCCATGTAGCCATGACTGTGCCTTTGGCGCCGGAAAGAGCGTACGCTATAGGTCCAAGGGTCAAAAGAGCAACGCCATTGCAACTAAGCCAGAATCCCATGCGTTTGGCTTGCTCGTTTTGTTTGTACCATGCTGATGTGAGCAGGACAAATGCGGGTGTAACCGTACTTTCCAGTGCTCCAAGCATGAAGCGGACTGATAAGAGACCCGCGTAGTTGAAGGCGAATATGTGACAAACGAGAACGATACCCCAGAGAATGATGTTTGCTGATGTATATTTGCCGAGGGGCAGGGCTCGAAGGAGATATGTTGTTGGGAATCTTGGCTTGGTCAGAATCATTACATACTAACAGTCTGGGTTTTGGCGCTACACTTACTCCCATAATATGTAGCCTGCATAGAAAATGCTCGATGTCCAGCTGTATTGCTGACTCTGAGGGTCCAAGTTGGTGTCTTCGCGAATGCCCATAAGCGAAGCGTAATTGAGGGATGTTTTGTCGGCAAACTGTAGTGCATAGATCTATAATTTGAGTCTTGTTAATATAGACATTCCAGGCTCAATTGAGACTTTATACTAACCCAGCATAGCAAAGGCATCAACGCCCAGTCGATGCGAGACACGACTCGGGCTTCTTCTTCAGGGGTGAACTGGATTTGTTCGCCATTGATAAAGGCAAGCGCAGGATCGATCTCCCCTTGCTTCATCTTCTCAACGCTGCCATCTTCTAGGTCCGTTTGCGTTCGGATGACATCCCCGCCATCTGGGTTGGTCATCTTGTTTTTGTTGCCGTCGGATGGCATCGCGCTATTTTATGAGACAGGTAACCAAAGTTGTCCAGAGATAGTATATCGCGTCTTAAATGAATTCAATGTGCTATATTTTCGTTCAAACCCGTGAATGATATGATTTGAATTACAACAAAGTTATGGTAGACCCGATGTTAGATGTCTGCGGCGGACGGGGCTGTTCAAGTTGATTGTGATGAGATACGCCAGCTTATATACAATCTTTGGGTTGCCGGAACTGCTCGGAGTTTACACATATCCGGCTCAGAGCTGCGGTCAAGGCATACTTACGTTTTGGCTGGGGAGCTGATCACGGTGCACACGGCAAGGGGTCATTCAGCACGAGAAGTTGGATTCCTGGGGTAGCTGTGCCGGTGGCTTTTACCGGCTATCGCACTCGTCTGGGGTGTTGATAGGGGATCCTGTCAATGCACATTGACGGAGCTCCGCCCCCGCATTTTGGAGGTTCCCTCGGTCAACTATCCGCGCCCTTGGGACACCAACCAGCCGCCCTAATCCTACGTTAGTGCCGCTTTTGTTATCTCTACTGGAGTAAGTAATACTTTGGGCATGGTGTTATCTGTCACTGAGTCATGAAAACTTCGGGGGTAACGCTACAAGTCTGGGGGAGCGTTTACGTCCCCCTTGAGATCCACAATACAGTTGTAGGTTTCACAGGGGGTGAAACGGAATTCCGTTCGTCAATAACAAATAACAGTAAATTGGTTCTAATCGATGGTTCATGATAGTTGAAAGTGGTGTTGTTGACTAGAAGGTGGGGATATTCCCCCTTGGCCTGTCACGTGGGTCTGGGAGGCTTAGGCCTCTCAGCCTGGCGGGCGTATGGCTGGAAGTGCTATACGACTCCGTATTCTAACTATCGCAACACTGGAAACTCTCTTTTTATAGTATTGAAGCGGTTGGAATACGTTGTCCCTATATAGTTCCGTCTCCTCGTTAATTCGGCCTCCTATCCCTACTTTCTCCCGTAGTTACGGTCTTGTTACCTATCCTTCTATACGTATCGTTATCGTGTTATTATTAACGAATCTCTCGAAGGCTCGATTTAGTTTGCTCTTCGTGAGGGCATTAGCAGGGTTGTCTTTGCCGTTAATCTAACGAATTTCTTATAGTTCTCGTCTTTCGTATAATTATCTTAACGCTATAATATCGATTATAAGTCGCTTTTCTTTAGTAGTGCTTAGCTTTACGAGATATTTATATAGCGAATAAGAATTAGTATAGATAACTATCTAAATCGTTAGTAGGTTAAGGTAGTTAGTAATTATCGCTAAGGTTATAGCAAAGGCGTAAGCTATATCGACGCTAGCGACTATCCCGTAGATCTCTAATACTAATATACTATAAGTAACTTATTTACTCTTCGTAAAGCTATAATAAACAAGGTTACTATAAATTGTAAATTCTTCGTTATTACTATTAGAGGAAGTATCGTTAGCTAGGATGATTAGAAACCCTAATTAGGAGGAAAGGTCGTAGTTATTAGCAAACAACCTATTAACGAAAACGAATAGCTTAGCTATTATAAGGTCGAGTAGGATAAACGTTATTCCTTAGTTAGGCGATTTTATTTACTATCGAATCCGTTGATTTAGTACTTTTATCGCTTCTAGCGAAGGGTCTTAGTATTAAGTAATAGTAGATAAATCGAAACAGGCCTCGGGTTAGCAAATTAACGCGATATACGCCCCTCTAGCGCGTTGTTCGATATATTGCTATTTTAGGTTAGGTTTAGTAGTCTTAATATATCGTAACTTCTTAGCTTATCCCTTTTGCCTTAAATTAATCGAATTATTGGTTGATAACGCGACTATCCCTCTATTAAATTAGAAGGGTTTGTTAATTATAAGGATATTCTTCGCTTTTGCTATAAAAGCTGCTTTTTCTAACTATTCGTCTTCTAATTATAAGAACGCCTTGTCTAATAAACCGAGGGTATCGTCGGTTTGCATACCGATATAGCTAAAGTATAGATTTTTAGTAGATAAGATTAATAAGTATAGATCGTATAAAAAAGTAACTATCTAGAGATTCTCTTTATAATGCTTATAATACGTTACCTACTAGTAGGTTCTAGCTTCTACGATTCCGTATAAAGGCTTTATAACCTTTATAATAGTCCTTTTTAAGTACTAGTCTTGAATTTGCTTTAGTAGGTAGGCAAGAATAGTATGATTAAGCCTTATAGAGGATTAAATATAGGCTTATATAATATCTTAAAGCTATAGTTATTTCCCTTCTCGTAGGAGTAACGGGGTAATTAATAGAATTAGCCGTTAACTTGCCTGCTAAATCGTTAGCGATTAGGTTAATATAGCCTTCTTACTATCGTCGGCGTAACCTTGTATTATAAGTCTTGATTTCTTGTAGGGTTTGGTTATTTTACTTTTGACTTCGTTAACGATACGAGATCGGAAGATTCGTACGTTCTGATACCTTTTCTTATTAAACTAGGTGAATTTAAATACTCTTCTAGCGATAAGGCTATTAATCTCTTATTTAGTTAACTATTCGAACGGTTTGCTTAGTATAATAATAATACCTTCTCGTCGTAGTTTAATTACTAATTCTTCGTCTACTTACTCCTTAATCGATAGGAATATTTATTAATAATCTAGGTTATTATTAAATTCCTTTATAAAGTAGGCAATTAGCAGTAGTCTCTTCTAAGGTCTGCCTAGGCGTCTTCTTGGTAGCTCCGGTGCCTCTTACGGTTTGTCTAGTTTACTACCTCCGCTAGCGACGATAATCTCGTCGCGTACTACTTCCTACTACGGTATCTTAGCTTCGGGTTCTTCTTCTTCTAGCACGGCGATAGAATTAGGTAGTTAATCAGGATCTTCGTAGTATAGTTTGACTATAGTAGACTAGAAAGTCTTCGGACTATATAGCGTATCGATAGTATAGGTTTTACTATTTATAGCTACTAAAGTAAATAGTCCGGTCTAGCCTTTCTTTTCACGCTATACTTATACTTATAACTATAGTAGTAAATTAACAATTAGCCTTGTATTAAGGCTATTATAAGTAGCGATAGCTTCTACTACCTATCGCCTTGCGTAAAGTTTACATACTTCGCTTATCGCCTTCTTAATCGCTTTCGCCTACCTTATAACTTCGGGAGATAGCAGCGAATCGTTAGTAATTCGTAAGTATAAGCCGAATACTAAGAGTATTAGTACTATTCCGTTTAGGCTAGCAGTATTGTTAACTACTTTAACTACTATTTAAAGTATTAATTCTAGCATAATTATTAGGTCTTCTACTTTAATAATTTCGTACGCCTTCCTTAGAGGTATATAGTATTATTTAACTTTCCTAATACTATTATAGGCTTTTATAAGTATTTCCTTGATTTTAATTACTATTCCTCTTGCCGCGTTTCGGAATTCTATTAAGCAGAAGTTTGTTCTAGCGTCGGTAACTAGCTAGTCTAGGGGTCCCTGATATATATCTATCTAGCAGAGGCGTAAGGCTTCCTAAGTAGCTTTCGTAGAAATATCCTTAAGGAACTAGGCGGCGTTAAACGCCGTAGCGGTATCGACAACGTAGAAGACCGGTTTGTTACCCTTAAAGTATATTACGTCGGCGATAACCTTATAGTTAAATTCGTAATCGTCTCGTAACGTAAATTTAAACTATGATAGCGCTAGTGCGTATATTTAGCATCGATAGCAGACTTTCGATAGTTACTTAATTGCCGTAATTTCAACTAGGTAGCTAGCCTTCTAGAGCACCATATATAATCGTTAAATAGATAGGTATCCGAAGCGATAGTAAACCTGTTGTAATTTAGCGTCTATAAGGTAGTTCTAGGCGAGTAGTTTCTCCTTATTAAGTAATAACTATAAGTAGCCTTATTTGCGAATAATAGGTACGACCTTGTTTCCTTAGATAAGGGTATTCGTAACATTATTAAAGTAGACCTTTAATCGGTCTATATCTCCTAGGCATATAAGAAAGGGAGTATTAGTCTTAATAACGTAAAATTTAACGCTTCTAAACGGCGTTAGTACTTTGGTAGTCCCTATAGACTCTAGTAGTATCCTATCGCCGAATTTTACTATAACGCCGCTAGCCGCCTTAGTATTTAACGTAATTCCTTCGTAAATTTGTTATAGGGCTACGAATTGTAGGTAGCTAGCGGTTAAGAATCCTGCTACGCCCGAGTCGGGCATAATCCCTTAGAAGTTCTAGGTAGAGTAGCGTCCCTCGAGTATAAATTGCGAAGGTAGCTCTTTCGGTTCTAGTTAGTTACGGAAGAGGTCTTCTTTCGTAATAGCATAGCAGGTTAACTAGTCTGCTAGGATCGTAGCGATCCTATTACCGTCAATTACTATTATAGTAAAATGGGCGGTAACCTAGAATTAACTATCGCTACTAGTCTCTTCCTCTTCGTTACCTTTACTAGTTTGTTCGGTTACGTAGTAGTATTGCTAGGGGTCTTCGGCGGTAGGTTATAGGTCTAACCCGTCGAAACCCTTGTATTAGACGAGAAATTAGCTATATACTAGAAGTAACGTATCCTAGACATATTAAGTAGTTTTAAACTTCTCGTACGCTTTTCGTCTCTCTTCTATAGTATGTTTAGTTAACTAGTAGTTAGGTTTTCTATATACGTAGCACTTCTTAAGCGTTAGCGGTAATAAGGGTCTGTTACGGCTTCTTCCTCGTAATAATCGACTTCGTAATAAACGACTATATCGTAAATAACGCCCTCGACCGTTGAAAGTTCTATCGGTCTAGTACTGCTTTAGTAGGTTAGCTACTATGTTGAATTATTGTTAGTTAAGACGGGTAGCTATCTCAATCGACGAGATTAATTAGCTACGAAGTCCCTCGTACGTCTTAGCCGGTATAAATAACGCTATTATATACTCTAGAATATCTCTACAAGCGTGTAGAAGTTAGGTATAGAGGGATCGGTCGTTATGATCCTGTTATAGCAAACCAGGCTGAATCTTGCTTAATTTGTCATATAGTATATCAAAACACTCCGATTTAGTCTTTCTAGGATTATCGCGAATGATTTAGGAAAGAGTAGTTATATTCTACTGCGTAACGTACGCTTATTACTTTTCCCTAGTCTCGAAGTATGATTTTAATTAGTTGATTATAGTCTCAAAGTTAGGCTATAGGTTGATTACTTTAATCGAGGCGTAGAAATAGGTTTTAGCTATTCCTTTCAGTATTAAGGGAAGTACCTTGTTATATTAGGAGGTGTAAATTCCTAGCATTCTATAGTAATCTACGAATACTAGTATCTTCTTTTCGAGTATATCGTATATATCGCCGCTATATTTTATATCGTCAGGGTATAGTTTCGCGAATTCTGTTAATTACTTTCCGATACGGTCTATTAACTCGTATAGTTAGAAGTCTATTAACAGAGAGACCGTAAGATATAGCGGTCGGTATAGTAGTTGCTACTATTATTATTCTTATAGAGGAGGTAGCTATAAGGTTAGTTCGACTCTTCCTCCTATGCTATTAGCTACTATTACCGGTCTCGTAATCTCTTCGTAGAATTCAGGGTCTTTTATCAAAGCCTTCAGGTTGCGATATCTCTTAACGCCTTGTTCGAGTTCTTAAGGTAACTAGTAGTAGAATTCTTCCTTTTTAAAGGCTAATGCTACGTTTTTCGAGATTTTCTTACTATCTATTTCGACGTAGACGCCGTTACCGATTAAATAGTCTCTAAAGAATCGTAGGATTAGGGGAGGTACCTTCTAGAAGTCTTCTTCTAACTAGTCGGCAAAATCGAGAGAAACTTCGTTCTATAGCTCGAGGCTTATAAGATTCCTCTTCTTATAGGTCTTAAGTAGGAAACCTATATAAGAACCTAGTTGCTATAGGCTAGCGTTTATAAGGTCGATTGCCTAGTTACCTTATACTACTAGATCGATTATACTTTCGATTCTCTATAGGATAGGGACTATTAATAAGCTTTTAGTAGTAACGCTACTCGCAGGCGATCCTTCTCGTAAATTTCGCTCTATTCCGACAGTATAAAAGGATTACTTTGTTAGGAAGTTTAGAATCTAGCAGACAGTTAGCCTTATAACGCCTATAACTATATACGTTTCTCCTAAGCCGTAGCCTCGGAGGCGTATACGTATAGCTATATAGGCGGATTACTACCAGTAGTCTCCGCTCGCCTTTCAGCGTATTCTTCTTCTAGTAGGGAGGTCTCTTGTAGCAGGCGCCTCGCGGTTAGCACCTTGTCTAGGGATTTATTAAGAAACTAGCAGGCGCCTCGTGATTAGCACCGCGCGTGGGGGATAGTTATAGTTAGGGAAGTTGTTATCCCTTGTAGGATTTGTAAATCTTCGCCTTTATAGCGTGAAGAGGTTAGAGGACCGTCGATTCGGTAGGTCTCTTCTTCTAGTAATTGAAAACGCGTGATGGAACGCTCTTGCTAGCGATAATTAGCTACGATTAACCTTATCCCGCCTAGGGTAAGCATAGCAGTCCCTAGGTTACTTAAATAATCGGATTGCTAGTAGATTCGAGGAAAAGAAGCTTTCTTCTACTAGTTTCTATAGATCCTAGTTACTCTCGCTTCTTCTTTCGTTAGTACGAAATCCTTACTTTTACCTAGGCTTAGGTATCTAGTTTAAGAAGTCGTCTCTTTTAGTATTAACCTTGCTAATCTACGGTTTATCCGTAGTAAAGTAGTAATTGTAAAGTTAACTAAATTAATAATAACTATAAGGTTTACTACTAATTAGTATAGGTTTTACAAGGGGTGAAACGGAATTCCGTTTGTTAATAATAAATAATAGTAAATTAGTTCTAATCGATAGTTTATAATAGTTAAAAATAGTGTTGTTAACTAGAAGGTAGGGATATTCCCCCTTAGCCTGTCACGTGGGTCTGGGAGGCTTAGGCCTCTCAGCCTGGCGGGCGTATAGCTGGAAGTGCTACACGACTCCGTATTCCAACTATCGTAATAGTAATAGCGTCTACGTCGAAATAGATAGCAAGAAAATCTCGAAAAACGTGGCATTAGCCTTCAAAAAGGAAGAATTCTACTACTAGTTACCTTAAGAACTCGAACAAGGCGTTAAGAGATATCGCAACCTGAAGGCTTTGATAAAAGACCCTGAATTCTACGAAGAGATTACGAGACCGGTAATAGTAGCTAATAGCATAGGAGGAAGAGTCGAACTAACCTTATAGCTACCTCCTCTATAAGAATAATAATAGTAGCAACTACTATACCGACCGCTATATCTTACGGTCTCTCTGTTAATAGACTTCTAACTATACGAGTTAATAGACCGTATCGGAAAGTAATTAACAGAATTCGCGAAACTATACCCTGACGATATAAAATATAGCGGCGATATATACGATATACTCGAAAAGAAGATACTAGTATTCGTAGATTACTATAAAATGCTAGGAATTTACACCTCCTAATATAACAAGGTACTTCCCTTAATACTGAAAGGAATAGCTAAAACCTACTTCTACGCCTCGATTAAAGTAATCAACCTATAGCCTAACTTTGAGACTATAATCAACTAATTAAAATCATACTTCGAGACTAGGGAAAAGTAATAAGCGTACGTTACGCAGTAGAATATAACTACTCTTTCCTAAATCATTCGCGATAATCCTAGAAAGACTAAATCGGAGTGTTTTGATATACTATATGACAAATTAAGCAAGATTCAGCCTGGTTTGCTATAACAGGATCATAACGACCGATCCCTCTATACCTAACTTCTACACGCTTGTAGAGATATTCTAGAGTATATAATAGCGTTATTTATACCGGCTAAGACGTACGAGGGACTTCGTAGCTAATTAATCTCGTCGATTGAGATAGCTACCCGTCTTAACTAACAATAATTCAACATAGTAGCTAACCTACTAAAGCAGTACTAGACCGATAGAACTTTCAACGGTCGAGGGCGTTATTTACGATATAGTCGTTTATTACGAAGTCGATTATTACGAGGAAGAAGCCGTAACAGACCCTTATTACCGCTAACGCTTAAGAAGTGCTACGTATATAGAAAACCTAACTACTAGTTAACTAAACATACTATAGAAGAGAGACGAAAAGCGTACGAGAAGTTTAAAACTACTTAATATGTCTAGGATACGTTACTTCTAGTATATAGCTAATTTCTCGTCTAATACAAGGGTTTCGACGGGTTAGACCTATAACCTACCGCCGAAGACCCCTAGCAATACTACTACGTAACCGAACAAACTAGTAAAGGTAACGAAGAGGAAGAGACTAGTAGCGATAGTTAATTCTAGGTTACCGCCCATTTTACTATAATAGTAATTGACGGTAATAGGATCGCTACGATCCTAGCAGACTAGTTAACCTGCTATGCTATTACGAAAGAAGACCTCTTCCGTAACTAACTAGAACCGAAAGAGCTACCTTCGCAATTTATACTCGAGGGACGCTACTCTACCTAGAACTTCTAAGGGATTATGCCCGACTCGGGCGTAGCAGGATTCTTAACCGCTAGCTACCTACAATTCGTAGCCCTATAACAAATTTACGAAGGAATTACGTTAAATACTAAGGCGGCTAGCGGCGTTATAGTAAAATTCGGCGATAGGATACTACTAGAGTCTATAGGGACTACCAAAGTACTAACGCCGTTTAGAAGCGTTAAATTTTACGTTATTAAGACTAATACTCCCTTTCTTATATGCCTAGGAGATATAGACCGATTAAAGGTCTACTTTAATAATGTTACGAATACCCTTATCTAAGGAAACAAGGTCGTACCTATTATTCGCAAATAAGGCTACTTATAGTTATTACTTAATAAGGAGAAACTACTCGCCTAGAACTACCTTATAGACGCTAAATTACAACAGGTTTACTATCGCTTCGGATACCTATCTATTTAACGATTATATATGGTGCTCTAGAAGGCTAGCTACCTAGTTGAAATTACGGCAATTAAGTAACTATCGAAAGTCTGCTATCGATGCTAAATATACGCACTAGCGCTATCATAGTTTAAATTTACGTTACGAGACGATTACGAATTTAACTATAAGGTTATCGCCGACGTAATATACTTTAAGGGTAACAAACCGGTCTTCTACGTTGTCGATACCGCTACGGCGTTTAACGCCGCCTAGTTCCTTAAGGATATTTCTACGAAAGCTACTTAGGAAGCCTTACGCCTCTGCTAGATAGATATATATCAGGGACCCCTAGACTAGCTAGTTACCGACGCTAGAACAAACTTCTGCTTAATAGAATTCCGAAACGCGGCAAGAGGAATAGTAATTAAAATCAAGGAAATACTTATAAAAGCCTATAATAGTATTAGGAAAGTTAAATAATACTATATACCTCTAAGGAAGGCGTACGAAATTATTAAAGTAGAAGACCTAATAATTATGCTAGAATTAATACTTTAAATAGTAGTTAAAGTAGTTAACAATACTGCTAGCCTAAACGGAATAGTACTAATACTCTTAGTATTCGGCTTATACTTACGAATTACTAACGATTCGCTGCTATCTCCCGAAGTTATAAGGTAGGCGAAAGCGATTAAGAAGGCGATAAGCGAAGTATGTAAACTTTACGCAAGGCGATAGGTAGTAGAAGCTATCGCTACTTATAATAGCCTTAATACAAGGCTAATTGTTAATTTACTACTATAGTTATAAGTATAAGTATAGCGTGAAAAGAAAGGCTAGACCGGACTATTTACTTTAGTAGCTATAAATAGTAAAACCTATACTATCGATACGCTATATAGTCCGAAGACTTTCTAGTCTACTATAGTCAAACTATACTACGAAGATCCTGATTAACTACCTAATTCTATCGCCGTGCTAGAAGAAGAAGAACCCGAAGCTAAGATACCGTAGTAGGAAGTAGTACGCGACGAGATTATCGTCGCTAGCGGAGGTAGTAAACTAGACAAACCGTAAGAGGCACCGGAGCTACCAAGAAGACGCCTAGGCAGACCTTAGAAGAGACTACTGCTAATTGCCTACTTTATAAAGGAATTTAATAATAACCTAGATTATTAATAAATATTCCTATCGATTAAGGAGTAAGTAGACGAAGAATTAGTAATTAAACTACGACGAGAAGGTATTATTATTATACTAAGCAAACCGTTCGAATAGTTAACTAAATAAGAGATTAATAGCCTTATCGCTAGAAGAGTATTTAAATTCACCTAGTTTAATAAGAAAAGGTATCAGAACGTACGAATCTTCCGATCTCGTATCGTTAACGAAGTCAAAAGTAAAATAACCAAACCCTACAAGAAATCAAGACTTATAATACAAGGTTACGCCGACGATAGTAAGAAGGCTATATTAACCTAATCGCTAACGATTTAGCAGGCAAGTTAACGGCTAATTCTATTAATTACCCCGTTACTCCTACGAGAAGGGAAATAACTATAGCTTTAAGATATTATATAAGCCTATATTTAATCCTCTATAAGGCTTAATCATACTATTCTTGCCTACCTACTAAAGCAAATTCAAGACTAGTACTTAAAAAGGACTATTATAAAGGTTATAAAGCCTTTATACGGAATCGTAGAAGCTAGAACCTACTAGTAGGTAACGTATTATAAGCATTATAAAGAGAATCTCTAGATAGTTACTTTTTTATACGATCTATACTTATTAATCTTATCTACTAAAAATCTATACTTTAGCTATATCGGTATGCAAACCGACGATACCCTCGGTTTATTAGACAAGGCGTTCTTATAATTAGAAGACGAATAGTTAGAAAAAGCAGCTTTTATAGCAAAAGCGAAGAATATCCTTATAATTAACAAACCCTTCTAATTTAATAGAGGGATAGTCGCGTTATCAACCAATAATTCGATTAATTTAAGGCAAAAGGGATAAGCTAAGAAGTTACGATATATTAAGACTACTAAACCTAACCTAAAATAGCAATATATCGAACAACGCGCTAGAGGGGCGTATATCGCGTTAATTTGCTAACCCGAGGCCTGTTTCGATTTATCTACTATTACTTAATACTAAGACCCTTCGCTAGAAGCGATAAAAGTACTAAATCAACGGATTCGATAGTAAATAAAATCGCCTAACCGAGGAATAATGTTTATCCTACTCGACCTTATAATAGCTAAGCTATTCGTTTTCGTTAACAGGTCGTTCGCTAATAACCACGACCTTTCCTCCTAATTAGGGTTTCTAATCATCCTAGCTAACGATACTTCCTCTAATAGTAATAACGGAGAATTTACGATTTACGATAACCTTGTTTATTATAGCTTTACAAAGAGTAAACGAGTTACCTATAGCGTATTAGCGTTAGAGATCTACGGGATAGTTGCTAGCGTCGATATAGCTTACGCCCTCGCTATAACCCTAGCGATAATTACTAACTACCTTAACCTACTAACGATTTAGATAGTTGTCTATACCGATTCTTATTCGCTATACGAGTATCTCGTAAAGCTAGGTATTACTAAAGAAAAGCGACTTATGATTGATATCATAGCGTTAAGATAATTATATAAAAGACGAGAACTATAAGAAATTCGTTAGATTAACGGCGAAGACAACCCTGCTAATACCCTTACGAAAAGCAAACTAAATCGAGCCTTCGAGAGATTCGTTGATAGCAATACGATAACGATACGTATAGAGGGATAGGTAATAAGACCGTAACTACGGGAGAAAGTAGGGATAGGAGGCTGAATTGACGAGGAGACGGAACTATATAGGGATAACGTATTCCAACCGCTTCAACACTATAAAAAGAGAGTTTCTAGTATTGCGATAGTTAGAATACGGAGTCGTATAGCACTTCTAGCTACACGCCTGCCAGGCTGAGAGGCCTAAGCCTCCCAGACCTACGTGACAGGCTAAGGGGGAATATCCCCACCTTCTAGTTAACAACACTACTTTCAACTATCATAAACTATCGATTAGAACTAATTTACTATTATTTATTATTAACGAACGGAATTCCGTTTCACCCCTTATAAAACCTATAATTACTAATTAAATAGTCTTTAAAGAATCGTAGGATTAGGGGAGGTACGTTCTAGAAGTCTTCTTCTAACTTGTCACAGTTCTTCCTGCTAGCACGTGGCTACAACAGACAGAGGTCGGAACCGTGATAAGAACAGAGATGTAAATAGAATGATGCAGAAGTCAAACAAACGGTCACAAGGCAATAAACAACGATGAATTGATAAACGTAGGTATAAGCAGTTGGTCTTCTATTGAGTTGACCTACTGACGATGATGCTGTCGAGGGTGTCTCTTATACGGGTACGGCTAGCACGTGAGATATCACGTGCCCCTAATGACTGTTCAATAGAACTGTGACAGGTGCCCCTCCCGAAAAAAGACGATCGTCCCGATCGACAGTAAAATGAAGACTAATTACATGAATTTGTTCCTTCCATTACCCATCTATCGCGAAGAATCACGACCCTGACGATGAAATCCTATCCTAATCGCGGTCCAGCATGTTACTAAAGCGGCTCTGCTTAGCCGGGCCTGCGATGTTCTCGGTGGCGACGCGCTTGTCGCCCTTCTGCAACTTGGCAACAGCTTCGCGCAGTTCCACGATCTTACCGCGGAGGACTGCAATTTCGTCATCCTTGGTGGCGATGACGCGGTTGACCTCTGCGGCGATCATTTCCTTGCTGGCAGCAGTCGCTTCGAGTGCTTTGAGGCGATCGTTGACGCTTGCGACGTCGACGGTGGACTGGGCTTTCTCGTCGAGTTCGTTGAGGCGAGGGATGATCTCCTCGTTGACGCCGTCAACGATTTTCTTCACATTCTTGGTGACCGTCTCGTTCATTCCGTGAACGTCACCTTCGAAAGCCTGAAGCGCCTTTTCCATATTCTTGAGTTGCTTGCGAGCGGTTGTATCGGTGGCGGTCATGTAGCTGATATTCACGAGCGGGGGAACTGAGAGGAGGTCGGCTCGGTGAACAGCAATGAGGTGGCCCGCGATGGTACCGTTGACCTGACCGTCGCCAGTGTAAAAGACGGTTGCGAGAACCTGGGCGCGGGACGGCAAGTGTTCCGTGTACGAGGCGTTGTTGTTGTACGCGGTGTAGGCGCGTTTGCAAGCGTCCTGAACGCGACGAATGAACAGGTTGGAGGAGGGGGTGGCTGGGCCGGTGAAGTTGTCGAGACAAGCCTCGATCTCCTCGAGTAACATATCGTCCGGGTAGAAGGCGAACGCGTCCTGGGCGCGCTTTTTAGCGTCTCGGACCTGGGTGCTATCGACCTTGGTAGCGGCACGCTTCTTCTTCTTGGGGGTGCCGGACTTCTTGCCAGCCTTGGCCTTCTTAGCCTTGGGGGCGGGAGTGGCCTCGACGGCTGAGGCGTCGGACTCCTCCTCCTCGCTGGATTCGTCAACTGGCTCGGGGTTGCTCTTCTTGGCCCTGGTCTTGGCCTTGCCCTTGCTGGTCCTCTTAGGCTGGTCTTCCTCGACCGTCTCGGTAGGTTCGGCGTGGGCTTCGTGGGCCTTGTTAGCCTCGTCGGCGTCGAACATGGTGGTGTCCTGCTGGTCACCAGTGTGTTCAGTGGCGGCCACGGTGATTTCCTCGGCGGCGCTCTCGCTGACGACGTGAAGTTCCTCGTCGGCCAGGCCGAAGTTGTCTCCGAGGTTCTCGTCGTCGGTCTGGGTCTCGTTGTTGCCTACGTCGCTTCCGGGGGCTGCGACGGAGCCGGTGGGGGTTTCGGCGATCTCGTCGGTGTCTTGGCGAGTGCGTTGGGAAGACATCTTCGCGTTCTTGATGTCGAATCTCGCAATTGGGACGTGTAGTAGTGGTAAGTTGAAAGTCTTGATGAGAATAGAAGGGGTTTGTGATGTGTTATGAAGTGGGAGATTTGTTGATTTTCTGTTGTGTGGGTGGAAGTGGGATTTATATAGTAGGAAAAGTTCACTTTTGTGGTGGTGGTGGTGAAAGTGAAAAGGCAGAGTTTTTCGCTGCCTATGAGGCAAGTGCCTACGAAGGGAAGGAACGAGTGTTTTGTGCGAAATTCCATTACGTTAACAAAGGGAATAATCTCGCTGATATCGCTTTATTAGGAATCAGCTGTTTTGTCGCAGAATAGCGACGTTGTTCTAGTTGTTTCGTTGTTGGCGTCGCTTGGAGCGGTAGGTTGGTGTAACCTCCGCGTCGACGGGATATCTCGCCTCATACTCGTTGACGAGCTCTGCTGCGTTGGTCTCAAGCGATTCGCGAAGCTCCCAGGTATCGAACCTTGCGGTAAATCCCTTCCAGCGAACGAGATATTCGATCCTTGGCTCGCGTTTTCTCCGGTTGATTCTGCGGCTCACAATGTGGTCGATTTCCCATTCTTCGCTGCCGTCAACCTCGATAGGTTGGGGCGGCTGTTGTTCACGGTTGAATGGGTCGTCTCCCTGGGCTGGCTTGTATAGCTGCGCTACCGATAGGATTGGAAAAATTCGCCAATGGGCCGGGAGGTCGACTTCGTAAGCTGTTGGGCTCACAATTCGAACGATTCGAAAGGGGCCCATACGTCGTGACGTCCACTTGTTATGGCGTTGGCCAGGTAAGTGGAAGCCCTTCCCTAGTCTTATCCAAACCTCGTCGCCAACGGAGAATCTGACGTCTGAGTGCTTTTTATCATAGCGTTCCTTTCTCAGCGAGTTCGCTATATCGATCAAAGCCGCTGCCTCGTCCTGGTATATCTTTCTTATGGCGTCGATAGACTCGGTTGGAGCGTCTTTTTCCGCGATGACGTCGAGAGTGCTTCGAGGCTTGAATCCGTATACGACCTCATTGGGAGATCTCCCGATCGTTGCGGTGTACGAGTTGTTGAGGTTGTGTTGCAGCGCTGGGAGAATCTCTGGCCATGGGGTTTCTGGGTACTCTGAAAGCTGGAATCGGATCGCAATTTCCGCTGTTTGGTTTGTTCTCTCACTCTGGCCGTCAGTCTGTGGGTGGTAGGCTGTCGACAAGAGCAGTTTGACTCCGAGAGTGCGGAATATCGCGGTCCAGACGGCTGAGATGAACTTGGGGTCTCTGTCGCTGATGATACGACGTGGAAGTCCCCAGTCAGCCAGTTGGAAGGCCCTAATGAGGACTATTGCCCACTCCTTGGCCCCGTACGTGGTATGGCCTGGTAGAAGTATGACCTTCTTCGAGAATTTGTCCGTTGTGGGCGCGAGCGTATCAAACCACTCGAATCCGGGTAATGCCCACGGACTCCCTCGTGCTTTTACTTTTGGTAAATCGGTAACGAAGTCGATTGTTACGGTATCGAAGGGGATTCCCACGACTGGAATCGGCTGCAGGCTGCCTGGCGGTCTCTGCCGGTCGACTTGGTTTTCCTTACATCTCGGGCAGTAGGCGATATATCGCTTTACTACCGATCGCTTGTTTCGTATCTGGAAGCTGGCTAGCTCTGCTAGCATGCGGTCTACGCCGAAATGGTGCTTTTGATCGTGGGCAAGGCTGAGAACTTCCACGACGGCTTTGCGTGGGATACACAGCCTTTTTGTCCCATCATACGCACGGTGGAATAGGAAGCCTGTCTCTGATAGTTGCCACGGGGAGATTCGACGACGAATCGGCGTGCGCCTCTCGTTCCGAGCGCGATTTTCCTCGTCGTCTGCCTCCTTAGGTGACCACCACTCATCACCACTCTCTCGTTGTCTCGTGAGTTGCTGGATGAGTTTTCCGTACTTTGGGTCGGCTTCGTAATTTTCAACGATGGTCCTGGCGAAGTCTTTGCTTATCCCAATTGTGAACCCGCCTGGTTCTCCTAGCCGTTCGTCGTCCTCTGAGTTGAAAGCTGCGATATTCTCATCGTCGTGGATATCTGCGAGTACGTCGCTTTCTTCGAACGGGTCTGCTCTACCTGTTGCCACCAGCAACGGTAGACGCGAGAGAGCGTCGGGTACAACGTTGAGTTTCCCTGGGACGTGGGTGACGTTGAGGTTGAATTGAGAGAGGTAGTTGGCGGCACTCGCCAACCGAAGGTTTGCTTTGTTGAGATCCATCGTTCTCAACGACGTGTGGGTGAGAATTCCCTTTGTGGCTGCGTGGTCCGTAAGGATCTGTACTGGGTTCCTGTTTGATTGCACCAGTTTCCTAAGTTTCCTTACTGCCCACACCACTGCTGCTACCTCCGCCTCGGTCGCGAAGTATCGCTTCTCTGTTGGGGATGTTACTTTTGAGAGAAACAGCACTGGTTGGATATGCTTTTGTGGGATGTCTTTTCCGGGAATTCCTACGCCGTCCCAGGTAATATCCATCTGGAACACCATAAGCCCGAATCCT
Organism: Colletotrichum truncatum; assembly: GCF_014235925.2. Taxonomy (NCBI): domain Eukaryota; kingdom Fungi; phylum Ascomycota; class Sordariomycetes; order Glomerellales; family Glomerellaceae; genus Colletotrichum; species Colletotrichum truncatum. The sequence continues at coordinate 986,686 of NW_027222406.1, read as the reverse complement.
CCCTTGCAAGCGTCGATCTTAAAGAATAAGGGTTTTTCTGGGTTATGGTGGTATCTCACGACCTGGTCGCAGAGATTCTTTTGTAACGTTTCCCATGCTTCCGTTTCTTCTAGCGTTGGCTCGAAAGTCGTACGTTGGAACCGTTTAGTTCTTACAGCCCTATTGAGGCCTGTTGGCAACTGGTCCTCCTTGCGTAGGATCGCGGCTAGCTTGGTTTTCCTTTCGTTAAGGGGGGCTGCGATCACGTCGTACCATGGAATGTCTTTTCGAAGACATCCTGCCATTCCGAGGTATTTCTCGAGATCGCTAAGGTTTTTTGGGAACCTGAGATTCTTAAATGCAGCGATTCGATCGTCCGTTCTGCGTATCCCTTGTCCGTCCACGATATGGCCGAGAAGTTTCACGGAAGGGAAACCAGCGAATGACTTTTTCGCTGCTATGTTGAGCCTGTTGTTGTTGATTATGTTGAGGACTGTTTCAACATGCTTAAGGTGGTTTTCGTCGGTATCGCTGAAGATCACGATATCGTCGATGTACGCGCGAACGAAGTGTTTATGGTCCTGGAAGATGCGATCCATGAATCGTTGGGCGTAAGCCGGCGAGTTCTTGAATCCCATGAGCACTACGTTCGAGATCTCGATACCACGGGGACTTATCACTACCATCCTGTTACGGTGTTTCGAGTGGATAGGCAGTTGGTGAAAAAAACCCGGTGGCGTCGAAGAGGGTTATTCTTTTCTTGCCACGAATCGCGTTCATTATGTCATCTTGGTCTGGCAAGGGGTAAACGTCTGGGACCGCTAGGCGGTTGAGTGGGCGTAAGTCTGCGACCACTCTGGGTTTTCTCGCGGTCTCCGTTTGTCGCCATACGATGAAAAGAGGACAGGCGATCGGAATTGGCTTCCCGTCAGCCCAATCCATCTTTCCCTCGGCGTGAAGTTGCCCGTAGGTTTCGTCTAAAACTGCGAGGTCTTCGAGACCGAGTGGATATACCTTTATGTTGGTTTTTTGGTTCTGCCATCCGTCGACGAGGTCGATTCGCATGCGTTCCTCGTCGGGGAGTGGTATGATACCTTTATTGTGATAAATATCGTACCTGTCGAGGACTTTCCGCAGTTGTTGTGCGAAGTCCGTGTCGAGATTACATATCTCGACGCCGTGCTTGCTAATAATCACTGGTACGTCGTCTGGTTTAGAGATTCCGTAGTCTGGTATCTCGTCTATCCATGGTTTGGTGTTTCCTTCTGGGGTGCCTTCCCCATTAGTTACATTGAACATTGCGTTGCCGTGGTTATTCTCAGCTTCGAGGTCGCTGAGCAGGATACTTATATCCCCTGGTGGTTGTTTCGTAAGGTGACCGATACGGTGGCCTTTGGGGATTTGTATTTCTGAATTTCCTTTGTTGTGGATGAGAAATAACGCTGGGGTCGCGAGGTCTACCGTACTGTAGATCGCTGCCTCATGTGTTGGGTGGAAGTGCCAGGTCTCGCTCCCGTCGTTACTATCCCTTGGCAGAGGGCTGTATCGTCCCGGGACGAAGACTTGACTCTTCCGTGGAATTGTTACTGCGTAGGCGTTTTCCACGCGCCTGGCGGGTGGCGTCTGCCGTCGATACTCAACGGGCGCCTCCATATTAAATACGGATCGAAACTTAACAACAGACTTGTTGAAGTCTACGACGAGACCGTGTTCCTCACAGAAGGGGGTGCCGAGCAATAGGTTTGCTCCGAGCATGTTGACAACCCCTGCTGTGACAATAACGTGTGCGTTCACGTCTGTCTCGCCTATTTTACCAGGGACGTAGAAGTCAAATGTTACTTCTTCTGTGACCTGGAAGGTGGAATCTACGGCGTTCATTTTCCTTGGTTCGATCGCTCGAAAAGACGATTTGCGGGCGAATCGTGTGACCCAGGACTTTTCAACTAGTATGGTTGAGGCTCCTGTGTCGATACACACCTCGTCTGGTTCGCTATTATCGTCGGCTTTGACGTGGAGTCGAAGGTGTGTTCTTTTCGAGGGCATGCCGCGCTTATTCGGTTTCGTCTGAGCGTCGATGATTTGGCCTGGTGCTAACTTCGGCAACTCTCTGATTTCGTGGTTTTTCACGGCTACTCCAGCGAAGTCGCTAGGCGGCTCCGTCTGGGGCTCTGTTTGATACGCCGTCGTGACTACCGTTACTTCCTCTTGTATTTGAGGAGATGGGGGAGGGATCTCTGCCTTGGGAGTGGTCGCCTCGTGGGCGCGGAAGGCAACGTCATTAGTCCATCCTGTATGGGCTACCTCTTCCTCTTGTGGTTGTGCCGCTGGGACTTCTACGACGTCTTCGAGGATATACCCGTGATCGACGAGGTGATTGATCATGTCCTCGTCCGATTCGTCTTCCCACACGAACTTAGCGTCGTTAGGCGGTTGACCCGGACGGTTATACCGGGCGAATCGCCTTGAGTTCGGGAACTTCTGCTGTGCGTTCCAGGGTTTGCGGTCTTTCCAGTTTTGTTGTTTCCAGTTGGGTTGCGTTTTCTTTTGTTGCCATTGGGGCTGGTCACGTTGTAGCTGGGGAAAATCGCGTTTCTCTTGGTTCCTGTTGTTCCAGGCTGGGCGTGGTTCTCCCCATAGAGCGTTATCCTCACTGTCTGGGGCGGTTGTGTGAAGAACCTCGATTGGGGTCTGCAGGTATCTTCGAATAACTCCGCGTTTTTCCTCGGCGAGTCTGAGATAGCTCTCAACCGTATCATTAAGCGTTGGTTCGTGGAGAAATCGTTGCAGAGATGGGTCCAGAGCGTTGTAGAATATCGTGAGTAGTTGCTGCTGGGGCGTTGACGATCCCAACCATGCTCTGCCATATTTGAAGCAGTCTTGGGCGAATAATCGGATGTCCTTGTTGCTACCGATCTTTTCCACGGTGAACTTGTTGGATACTACCCATTGGATTGCTTCTATCTGGGTTGGCCCGAATCGGGCTCTCAGTCCCTTCTGTAGGCCGAACCATCCCTGGGCTTTGTACTGGTTCCTTTCCACGGGCCCGAGGTGATATTCCCACCAGCTGAGTGCTTTGCCTCTAAGTAGGCTCTGCCATTCTCTGAAGACCTCGTCTCGAGCGTGAGGATCAACGATCTTGGCTTCGATCGCCGAGAGCCATAGGTCTACGTCTCGGTAGCATGGTGTCTCTCGGTCGTGGAATATGGGCTCCCTGCCGTACTTGCTGTCGGCGTCGGGCCAGAATACTCCGTATCGTTGCTGAATGTTCGTTATGGCCGCGAATCTCCTCCCTGGGTTCGGTAGTTCCGATCCCGGCGTTGCCGTGCCCAACAGCCTTCCGAACGCGTTTATTAGCATTGCCTCGAACTGCTGCTGCATTTGAGGGGGCGGTGGAGTCTGGAAGGATGGAAATCCCGTTGCCATTGGGTATGGCATCTGCCCCTGAGGGGAAGGTATCCTCCTGTGCCGGGGGGCATATATTGCTGTTGAGGATTCCATCCCTGGCTCGGTATAAATTGCGTTCCCTCCGATGGGGTCCCCATGACTCGTGCCTCCGTTTTTGGAGGAATAACCTCGGCTTGCAGCGGTTTCGTATATTGTTGTTGATTTGACGGTCCCGCTTGCTGAAAAGTTTGTTGAGGTTGGCTTGCGGTTGTATCCGATACCGCTGACTGTGGCTTTTGGGGGTCCTCGTGATTCCCCTCGTATTGGCCGTGCTTGAGTGGTGCCCCAGGAGGTTGTTGCTCTTGCTGTTGAAGCTGTGTTGGCGGCGTTATTGGCGCTGGTTCGGTGGTTTCGTTGTCTCTCACGGGTTGCTTGCTTTTCGTAATGTCTGACTCTTCCGAGCTTGGTTCTCCGAATTGTCCTTGAAGGTCCTGGAGTTCTCGGGCGTAGATAATCGCCCTGGCGATGCTATTTACCGCCTCGTTATAGTCGTAATTCTCTATCCTCCAGCTGTCTTCGAGTTGCGTTGCCTGAGTCCAGGTTCTATCGTCGTATCTGACGTCGATTCGGCCGATATTCGTATTCCACGCGATGAACGCTATAACACTCGTATATGCTCGAAAGGAGTCTGAAATTCTTGTTGTTTTGGGATCATCGGGATATGTCTCCCAATATCGTAGGAGACGTCTCGCTGTCTCGCGATGACCGTTGTTTAACCTCGGGTTATTTGCGTAACTCATCGTGTAAGTCTACGTTGGCTACGTCGAGGTATGGGTTGTGATTTTGAGCGAGTAGGCTCGTAGGGTGTTTCCCTCGAGATTCTCCGCGATATATCGCGGTTGAATCGAGAGAAAAATTGATCGAGATTAAGTTGTGCTACCACTTGTCACAGTTCTTCCTGCTAGCACGTGGCTACAACAGGCAGAGGTCGGAACCGTGATAAGAACAGAGATGTAAATAGAATGATGCAGAAGTCAAACAAACGGTCACAAGGCAATAAACAACGATGAATTGATAAACGTAGGTATAAGCAGTTGGTCTTCTATTGAGTTGACCTACTGACGATGATGCTGTCGAGGGTGTCTCTTATACGGGTACGGCTAGCACGTGAGATATCACGTGCCCCTAATGACTGTTCAATAGAACTGTGACATAACTAGTCGGCGAAATCGGGAGAAACTTCGTTCTATAGCTTGAGGCTTGTAAGATTCCTCTTCTTATAGGTCTTAAGTAGGAAACCTATATAGGAACCTAGTTGCTATAGGCTAGCGTTTGTAAGGTCGATTGCCTAGTTACCTTATACTGCTAGATCGATTATACTTTCGATTCTCTATAGGATAGGGACTATTGATTAGTGTTACGGCCCAACCAGTTGGTGCCTGGCCGGCGTAGCTATATAGTGCAGAACAGGGGATAATGATGCCGGAGTCATCATTACCGAAGCTTTTGCTTTGTGCCACAGTTGGTTGCCCTGACCTGCTCGTAACACAATGATGACTCCTGTCAGATTGAGCGCGCTACGCGAGGCTTCGGCAACGCTCGGCAGAACACTATTTCCGAGCGCCGAGCCCCGGGTCAGGGGGTGGCATACCCCCTTCCCTACGCGCCCCTGAAGGGCCCTTAGACAGTTACACACATAACGGAATATACATCGTTCTGAACCCTCAATTCGACAATTAACAGTCTGATACGTGCTGCGTTTACGTTAAACGCCGCCAGCCATCTATTCTACGCATACGAAAGCCCTTTCTACGCGCCCAATTGAACCCCTATCGTCGAAATGTCCTCCTCAAGCGCGAAAATCACCCTGAATACCCCTGCCGACTGGATCCTATGGATCGACCAGCTGCAGTCGAAGGCCAAGTCCTACGACCTCTGGCGATATATCGATCCCCAGCGCCCAGGCGCCTTAAACACGGGACAAACGCGTCTCGAGCGGCGGATGGAGCGGCCGAAGCGCCCCGAAATATACGATCACCCCAAGACCGGCAAAGCCGAAGTGCTAAACGAAGACGCCGACTACGAAACGCGCGCACAAGCGCTGGAGGAGCTCTCGGCAGCCAATCTCGCCCTGTATAAGGAACGTCGGTCTGAATATATGGAGCGCTCCAAGACCCATGAAGCGTTCCTGAAAGGGATTCGCGTGCTCGAAGACTGGGTCCGAGATACAGTCAGCACCTCTCTCCTCAAGAGCTGCTGTACCGCGGACCGCGCACTGGACCGCTGGGTCTACGCGTTGAAGGAACGCGTAGGGATAACCACTCGTGAGAGACGCACCGCCGCGAGCGAAGCATATAAGAGAGCGCTCCAGATACCGGAGCGGAAGCGACTCGCAACGAAGAAAGAGCTGGAAGAGTGGCTTACGAAGTGGGAAGAATCAATCCACGAAGCAGCAGCGGCGGGCGTCCCGGGTACCGAGCTCCCCAGTATATGGTTCCCGGAATTCACCTACGCCGTGAGCCACAGCTACGCCGATACATGGATCTTCTTATACTAGACCGTCAAGGACGAACGCGTCGAAAGCGAGAAACTGAGCGTTGGAGAAGTCCTGTCAGACGCGCGGCGGTTCCTACAAACAACCTCTCAACACAACCCGAAGAAGCAGGCCGGACGCGGAGCGTTTGGTCCTACCACAGAAGCCACTTCAAGAAACGAAGAGGAAGGGGAACGAACTTCCCCCGCGCGCCTAACGGTACCAATGAGAAGCAGCCGGGGATCTCGAGGAAACACGCGCTCCAGAGGAGGAGCTCGCAGAGACCGGTCGCGGAAGAGAAGCGATGGGGAGAGCGAGGGCAACCGGCTGTGCCCTGCGTGCCTGAAACCTCACCCGCTCTCGAAGTGCTGGCTCGTCAACGAACGGGAGCGCCCTGAGTGGTACGAGCCGAGTAGAGAGCTTCTCGCGAACCTCGACGAGCGGATGAGAAAAGACGAAACGCTCGCAAACCGTGTCAGGAAGGTGAGAGAACCAGCGAAAGAAGAACACTGACTATATGGCCGAAGCAAGGGGACCGTCCCGAGTGCCTTCCACACCGCTCCGGAGACATACGAGCTCTTCAGATCGGCGATCCTGGACTCTGGATCAACGATCCATGTATTCAACGACCCCTCGTGGTTCACCACACTGTCAGGAAAGCGCAACAGGCGCCAGAAACTCGCTCCGCGTGCCTGGATAGGCTACCTAGTCGGCTACACATCAAGCAACTCGTTCCGGATATGGAATCCCCTGCGTAGTGAAGTATTTACCACGCGCGATGTGGTGTTTAACGAGAAATGCCACTTCGACGGCAACGTCAGGTCCCTAGTGGAAGAAATCAACCACCTCGACCTGCAGGCGATTCAGCAGCGCATAGAGGAGCTGATCAGACAGACCACGGGCTCAGAAAACTATATACAAAGCGCTGACGAAGAAGCAGAAGAAGTCTCAGAGCACGCCGATCCCGGTGAGCCTGCCCTGGAAGCAGCAGAAGCGCTCGGGCACCATAACGCTGAAGCGGACGCGCCTAAGCAAGTGGAAGGGCAATACACGGGAGCGCGGTTTGAGCCCTTTCCGACGCCGGAGGCGTCGCCTCCCACATCCTTTCTCGCGGTGCTCACCGAGCTCGACGTGAGGGGGTGGGGAGAAGAGCATACGCGGGATATCCCCGCTACGAAGCCCATCTATAAGAAGGTCACACCACGGACGTCGTACAAAGCCGCTTTTCTAGCTGGAACGACGCTTCACAAACAAAACCCTAGACGTCAAGACGGCCCACGAAGGGATCGCGTTGTGCCTGGCCAGCCGCGCGCCCCTGAGAGGGTTTCCGAGGCAACCTTCACCGTGAAATCCGGGAATGACGGCGCGGATGAAGGCCCTTTGGAAGACCAAGTTACAGGTCAGCAAGAGGCAAGTGAATCCCAGGAAGGTTGCTCCGTGGTAGAAGCGTTTGAGACAAGTGAGCCCAGCTCCCACAGAGACCGGAGCCAGACGCTCGCAGAAGAGACGAAGGATCTCAGAGCGCGCGGTAACCGGGATGTGGTGACTGCGTTGGCGCCGACCGAGCTCCGCTCCCGCGTGGAAGCGCAAGGCCGAAAGAAAGGCGCCTACTGGAGGGATCTGGCCCCTTTGCCAACGTCTCACGATCAGTTGCAACGTCACCCTTTCCGGGAGGAGTTCCTGCGCGCTGAAAGAAGCCACCTAGACGGGCATAAGGAGTCCCGCTCGTGGGAAGAGGTCGCAAGAAGCGCCTCGCGCGGCTACCAGGTCCTCGGATGCCACTGGGTATACACTTACAAGCTTGATAAGCACGGGCGATTAGCCAAATTCAAGGCACGCCTGGTTATTCGAGGAGACCAGCAAGCAAGAGACGCGCGGGAGACGTACGCCGCGACGCTCGCAGGTATGTCGTTCCGAGTTCTGATGGCCGTTGCCGCGCGCTTTGACCTAGAATTACTACAATACGATGCGGTAAACGCCTTCGTCCACGCGGATCTAGACGAGACCGTCTATATGGAGCTTCCGCCGGGCTACCGCGTTCCAGGAAGAATCCTGCGATTGAGAAAGGCGCTATACGGCCTACGACGTTCCCCTCTCCTGTGGCAACGCCACTTAGAAAAGGGACTCGTAGAACGTGGATTCGAACGCGTGGCAGGCGAGAATTGCTGCTGGCAAAAAGGCGAAGTCATGTTCTTCTTCTACGTGGACGACTGCGTACTGGCGTTTCCCCGCGCGCGCAAGGAGGCAGCGCTGCGGGAGGTCTCTGAGCTACAGAAGCGCTACCACTTCGAAGGAGGCGGAGACCTCCAGTGGTTTTTAGGAATCGAGGTCATACGAGACCGAGCCACACGCCGATTATGGCTCTCGCAGGCAGTTTACGCCGAGAAGGTGAGGCGGCTGCTTCCACCTACAGCTAACGCGTTAGAAGACGGTTCTGAAGCGCGCTCGTACACTCCTATGGTCCTGGAGGAGCTTCTACCCTACGAAGGAGAGGCCAGCGCGTGGGAAGTCAACCAGTACCAGAAGAAGGTCGGGACTCTCCTATACGCCGCAATAATGACGAGACCCGACGTCGCGTTCGCGGCAAGCCGTCTCGCGCGCTTCAACCAGAATCCCGGGCCGAAACACCAACGCGCAGCGGACAGAGCGCTCGCCTACCTCTATTCCACCCGCTACCTCTGCCTCGAATACGGCTGCGAACCCGGCAGCGAGGAAGACACGCTTATCGTGGCGTCAGATGCCAGCTTCGCAGACAACTCCCTGGATCGGAAGAGCTCTCAGGCGCTCGCTATGAAGCTATTCGGCGGGCTTGTTGCGTGGCGCGCTAACAAACAGGCCACGGTCACCACATCTACGACGGAAGCTGAGCTGCTATCCCTCTCGCAAGCAGCAAAGGAAGCGCTATTTGCAAGCCGCCTGATCTCCGCGCTAAACGTACACCTTCTAACAGAAGAAGCGCCGGAAGCGACGTTTCCCGCAGAAAAGCGCAGCGTACCCACGATTCAGATCCAATGCGACAACTTACAGACCGTTCGACTGGTGACAACGGATCTAGTGACCCTTCAGACGCGCTTACGGCACGTGGATATTCACAACCACTGGCTACGACAAGAGGTCGCAGCGAAGCGCGTATCCGTGGCATACACACCGTCGTCAGAGCTTATGGCAGACGGTCTGACGAAGAGTCTCGCGCTCCCACAGTTCCGCGAGTTCCGGAAGCAGGTCCGTATGAGCGAACAGGCAGAGCTCCTGAAGCGGAATCGGAGACGCGAATTAGAAGAAGACGAAGAAGCGTGGGCCAAGAGAGCCGCGCAGGAAGACGTCTGGGCGGTCGAAGACCACGAGAAGCGCGCTCCGAGTGCCACGGGAAGCTCGTGACTTGCTGTGGTACGCGAGTTGTACGTATAAAACGTCCTCTTAGCAGAAGGAGAGGAGACAGCGCAGTAGAAAGCCTACCAGCCGAGGGATGAGCGAAAGAAGAGCTCTGAACGCAGTGTAATCTAAATACGAGGGGGAGAGGGCGACTCGAGGGCAGGGAAGCCCCGATTCGGCGCTCCCCTGAGGGGGTGTGTCAGATTGAGCGCGCTACGCGAGGCTTCGGCAACGCTCGGCAGAACACTATTTCCGAGCGCCGAGCCCCGGGTCAGGGGGTGGCATACCCCCTTCCCTACGCGCCCCTGAAGGGCCCTTAGACAGTTACACACATAACGGAATATACATCGTTCTGAACCCTCAATTCGACAACTCCACCCCGCGTAGAGGGTTGTGGGTTCGAATCCCATACGTCGCCAGTCCTCCCTGGTCCCTGCGACGCCCGACCGTGGGCAGGCAATTATGTAGATTGGTTCCCTACTAGCCTGGAGTTTCCCTGCTTATACCCGCGATATGTCCGATTGGTCCTCGGCATAGGGACATGCCTCTTAGAGGGGAGACATGGTGTTACGGCCCAACCAGTTGGTGCCTGGCCGGCGTAGCTATATAGTGCAGAACAGGGGATAATGATGCCGGAGTCATCATTACCGAAGCTTTTGCTTTGTGCCACAGTTGGTTGCCCTGACCTGCTCGTAACAATTAGCTTTTAGTAGTGACGCTGCTTGTAAGCGATCCTTCTCGTAAATTTCGCTTTATTCGTAGATTCTCTCGTAAATCTCTCTTTCTCGCTTCAGGCTTTACTCCTTACTATTAGGAAGTTTAGAATCTAGCAGATAGTTAGCTTTATAACGCTTATAACTACGTGCGTTTCTCCTAAGCTATAGCCTTAGAGGCGTATACGTATAGCTATATAGGCGGATTACCGCCGGTAGTCTCTGCTTGCCTTTCAGTATATTCTTCTTCTACTAGTAGAGAGGTCTCTTATAGCAAGCGCCTCGCGGTTAGCACCTCGTCTAGGGATTTATTAAGAAACTAGCAGGCGCCTCGTGATTAGCACCGCGCGTAGGGGATAGTTGTAGTTAGGGAAGTTGTTATCCCTTATAGGATTCGTAAATCTTCGCCTTTATAGCGTAAAGAGGTTAGAAGACCGTCGATTCGGTAGGTCTCTTCTTCTAGTAATTGAAAACGCGTGATAGAACGCTCTTGCTAGCGATAATTAGCTGCAATTAACCTTATCCTGCCTAAGGTAAGTATAGCAATCCCTAGGTTACTTAAATAATCGGATTGCTAGTAGATTCGAGGAAAAGAAGCTTTCTTCTACTAGTTTCCGTAGATCTTAGTTACTCTCGCTTCTTTTCTCGTTAGTACGAAATCCTTACTTTTACCTAGGCTTAGGTATCTAGTTTAAGAAGTCGTCTCTTCTAGTATTAACCTTGCTAGTCTGCGGTTTGTCCGTAGCAAAGTAGTAATTATAAAGTTAACTAAATTAATAGCAACTATAAGGTTTACTACTAATTAGTATAGGTTTTATAAAAGGTAAAACGGAATTCCGTTCGTTAATAATAAATAATAGTAAATTAGTTCTAAATCGATAGTTTATTATAGTTGAAAGTAGTATTGTTGACTAGAAGGTAGGGATATTCCCCCTTGGCCTGTCACGTAGGTCTGGGAGGCTTGGGCCTCTCAGCCTGGCGGGCGTGTGGCTGGAAGTGCCACACGACTCCGTATTCCAACTATCGCAACAACAGTGGTCAGAGGAGCGACATGTTCCCTCGCGTGAACAGTGGAGAGCGACAATTTGGACCATGCTAATCGTTCTCTTGCCTACATGTTCGAAAAGTATGAGGATTTGTCTTTGTGTGTCATTTATGTCTCTCTCTACATCTCGGAAAGAGAGCAAAAACAACTCATTACACTACCCTCTCGTAGGTAGTAAAATGAATCAATATGCTTAATTTGCGTAGCCATGTTGTCATAATTCAAGCGAGATTTTAAGGAAAATTCATGTATTCTCCGCGGATCGTTAGGGCCCAAAGACCCCTTTATCTTCTTTTCAAAATGAAATTATATGCTGAAGTATCATGTACAACGTGAATCCCTGCCTTCTCCTGTGACCCTTGAGACTATTTTTTTCCCTTTTTAGCTAAAAAGAACCAAGTTGCGGTAAAGGTCAAAAGGACTGGTGGATCACCTTCTGGAGTATCATGCTCCTGCCTTGTGAGTTTGAATATAGTAGAAATTCTGAGGTTTCTCCAAAGTCAGAAGCACCTGTCTACAAGTACACTTTTAATTCGATTGACGGCTAGTCTCATTCCAAAACGGCAAACCAGCTTCCAGCCGAGCAGCTCCATAGACTGATGAGCTATCCAGTGAATCACCTGCAAACCCTCGTGCGGTCTCCATACGAGATAATGCTGTTTCAATAGTTGGGATCCGAGTCCCGTGTTCCTGAGCAATCCTGACGGCGTGTCCAGCGTCTTTAGCGGCTAGCGTCACAGAAAAGCCTGGGGCTGTTCCGAGTGGCGGGGCATAAGCACCCGTTGTCATGCGTTTGGAGTAGCTCTCAATGACGGGACCGTACATATCGCTGATGAACTGCTCCATCTGGCGGGTACTGAGCCCCGTCTTTTCTGCAAATACTTGAGCCTCCGCGGTAAGCTCCTGTAAGCCAATGACAAAGATATTGCTATTGTAGAGATAAAATTGTCAGCAGTTTATCAAAAGGTACGTGACTATGCACCTATAGAAAGAGAGGACAAACCCTGATATCTTGAGCAGGCTGGATTTTCGAACGTCCTCGCCCATATCGATAATGCTTTTACCCATGACATCGATAATGTACGGGCGTATCCTACTAACTGCGGCGATAGGCCCGGCCATAGCGAATATTAGCTTCCCCGCGGCTGCCATGGGGCTGGCGCCGAATACTGGTGAAGATATGAACATGGCGCCTGCCTTGGCGAGACGCTCAGAACACTTTTCACTTGTATCTGGATGGACAGTTGAAGTGTCAACCCATATCTTCCCTTCCAGCAAAGCGCCACTCCATGCTCCTAGCGCCTTTGACACTAAACTGTCAAGTACGTCATCGTTTGAAATCTTAAATATGAGGTCAGCCTGCGCTTCAGTAGAAGCAGGGTTTCTCGGTAAGTATCTGGTACCATTGTGAAAATAACTGTCGACTTGAGCACCAGGGTTTCAAAGTCCCGCTCTGGTAGACCACCGACGTCTCGGAGGGCGTCGCCTCGAGAAAGCGTTCGGTTGCTGTACCGAAGGGGTGGCAGACCATTGGCTGCCAGGTGGTTCTGAAGGTTCAATGCCATGCCAATACCCATAGAACCCAGGCCATACTAGACAACGGTGAGCAAAGGGTATCGATAAATACCGGTGATCAGCGGCCTTACCCAACCAAAGGTCTCCGTGGACGCCATGCTTGTCTCAGCGAGTCTTTTGAAGAAAGCGGTGGCAAATTATCGATAAGACTTAATTATGGCAGCCTGAGGTTCAAACAGAGTAGCTCCATGCAGTTGAAGAGTTTCCAAGGGCCTTGTCTTTGTTTCTCGTCTTTCTTTTTTGTACTGAAGATATACATTTCAATTGCGGAGGCGGCGGTGGTGGAGCTCCGCTGGATTCATGTCACCCTTGACCCTGTCAACCCCGCGTGCCCTCACTCCGCGCCCCGCAACTCATAAGCCAAACCACCAGCCGAGATGATCTCTTCCAGCACTGTTGTCATAAAAGAACCCATGGCCCATACCGGCCTGTTCTTCCAGAATTGTAGTACCGTCTCCATGAAGCGTGCCTCACATGCCTCCGAAGCCATGCCTAATGCGGTAGGCTCCCGAGCCGGCAAGGAGACACATCGGGACTGGCCATTTAGCTCCTCCGACTGATTGAGGACCTCAAGGATGGAGTGGAAGACTATTGTCGAGGCTTCGAAGCGGTTCCGAACGCTTGTTTCTAATCCAGATTTTCGGCGTATCTCTCCGGATGCCCAGCGCAGCAGTCTCCAGATAGCTAAGAGGACTCTGTATGTAGCAACAGTAGCCCATGGCGCTTCGCACAAGAAGCCATGTTTTTCGGGACGGCCGGCACTGTATAATACATCCATCAATTCGTCGAGGAAGACCAGCATGCCGTCATCCCCGGAATTGTATCGAAGGAGGTTCTGCAAAGATCTCCGCGCTCCAATCTGAAGCCCAAGCGTGAGATGTGTTGCAGTTGTGAGACCAGCTACCACGCTATTCTCTACTATGCCGCCAATGAGGAGGTCGTCCGGTTTACATAGCGCTAGCTTGACCGACAGCGCTATTCTCTCGGCAAATTTTAAAATGTGCCAGTTCGAAGTGTTCGCTTCTGTAAGTTGCGTCGTGATAATTTCAGCTGCGTACCGCAAAGCCGCACTCACCTGTCTATTCTGAGATTGCGTGAGGATATGGAATGCGTTTGGGTCTGCCAGGGCAGGCGGCATTTGGTAGTAACACCGCGTAAAATCTCTAACCAGACTCTCTAGGCTGGTGAGTATGAACAACGTTGCCATAGTAGAAGCTCTCAGCGCCGCTAGTAGCTGAGGGCTCGGAGTGTCGGTCATGAGTGACTGAATGGCTAGGTTTAGAGACTTGGTCGTGGGGCATGACATGCCAGATGTGTCGTGAGACCGGATCAAGTATAGCGTTCGGGGTTCGTCACCGAGCTTTTGGGCCCAGCTCAGTGATGTATCCGCTTCCCAAAGTGCACCAGGCAGGGGTAGTTCCCAGTCCAGCTCAATAGGTGAAGTAAGTGGGCGTATGTTGCATGGAGAGAATATGTGACTGTCGAGGAACAGTATCGTGTACATGCATAGCTTCATAGATTCTGACTCCACGTAGGACATCCAGTGGTCGTGGATAGTTTGTTCTTCACCGTCGTTGTATCTCGTTGTTGATGTAAAGACGCTCTGGCGAAGAAGACCCAAGTCACGGGCAGCCTGTGGAGGCAGGTTAGCTACCTTACAGAAGAAATCCTGCTAAGGTCCGTGGAGATAAATTTTGCTTACATCAACAACCCAACGCAGCATCCTTTTCGCCTTTTCAAAATGGGTTGCATTTCCAGTGAAGGCGCCATAGATAATGTGTAGAAGCCAAGCTTGCATGACCCAGGTCCTTCGGATTTCCCTCCAATCCAACTCCACCTGAACGGCCATTAGTATTGAATCGTGCAAACACATGGCGCCCAGCTTACCAAACTCCAAAGTTTTTCTTGGCTTTCCATCCACAGTGATTGACTCTGCTGTACTTTAAGAACGGCTTCTTTTTCCGGGAGATGACTGGACGCGTACAGAATGCCGATAGAGACAATTATTGGTTTTGAAAGCTTGGGTATATCTTTGCACACACTTTGGCGATGCAAAAGTGGAAAAGATGGGTGAAAATTCTCAAAATAAGCAGTTACGTACTTATCAGTGTTTTGTATCACAATTCTGTGCCATCATGGACTGTATAAGCCTTGATGTCTTATAAAAACAAGCGTATAGGATTGGATGATGCAGGTGGTTCAGGACGTACTCTGTTGTGAACAAGTCTTGGGAGTTTGCAGCCTCTCCATTCTCCGGCGAGCTATCACTATAATTTTCGTCAATTGTAGTGATCATAGTGCTGATTGGAGCGTCTAAACTTGGCGAACCGCCAAGTTCTGGGCTATGTGACGATAACACAGTCTCATCCAGCGCGAGCCCGGTTTCTTCAGTCTCTACGCCTGCAGCAGGCACTGTCAGGACGCGACCAAATACACCACGACATCTTTCTGCATGACGCTTGCAGACGTCTTTTCTAGTAAATCGTGCTCGGCATGTATGGCACTTGAAAGGCCTGCGACTATCGCTTCCATGTCCTCCTCTTGATTAGCATTGTCCTTAAGGAGAGGGGCGCCAAGGCTCACTGGAGCGTTTGTGTCGTTCTAGGTTTTCCTTCCAACTTTGGTAAGCAATGAGACTATGTTTTGACTGTAAGCTTACTAACATTTCTGGTAAAGGTCTGGGAGCATTCGGTGCAAGTGAATGGCCGAGAGCTCATTGTAGATATAATGTTGTCTGCCGTGCGGTTGAGGAGTGAGTGTTGGAGCCGGTATACGGAGGAAAGTGACATCAAGCTATGTCGGGCCCGTGCGCTCCCATATCTAGGACTCGCTTATGCTACAGTCCGTTTCGCTGGCAGCGTCCAAAAATCGGATTTTAGCCTATTAACCCCGAAAATCAGTAAACTATCACAACAGGGGTCAAACTGGCCCAACTGGCCCAACTGGTGTAAACTGGCCACTGTAGCCCAATTGGGCCACTTTCGTGGGGCCCACGTAGTGAAATCTCTGTAAATTACAATATCTCGTGAAAAGCTTTTCGTGATGCCTCCTCGGCGGGCTCGGGCCCCCTCAATTGATAATACCACTGGGCCGGCGAAGCGAAAGCGATTGAAAACAGCAAAAGCCCTAGAGACGAATACAACAACCGGCTCGCCGTCGAGGGTAGTTATCGTACGTACGAGGGCGAGGGCGAGGGCGCAGGCGTCAGAGCCAGCGAAGACCCCAGTTAAGCCACCTCGACGCCGTCGGGTAGTGGTGATCCCTTCCCCAGCCCAGAGGGTTGCTCAGTTAGCAGAAACAGAGACAGGAATAACTCAACAAAACCTCGAAGTTGACGAAGTCGAGGAAACCCAACCGGCAGGCCACTATGAACACCAAGCTATTGGGCAGTCAACGCCGGGCCAGCGACTTCAATATAACCTCAACCTCGATGAGGATCCTTTTGCTGTTACGCCGGCAAGGCCTGGTCGACGGCCTTTACCTGATACCCCAACTCCTCGACGAACGCAACCACAGTCAATCAATTTAACTGTTACGTATACTCCTCTCTTCTCAGGCGGTCGCTCGCCGCCAAAGCTTCCTGAGACTATATACAAGTGGATATTTGACGAGGAGAGCGAAGTTGGTCATAAGTTGATTATCCAGTGGTCGAAAATCGAGAGGGATTTGGCGAAGCGAATCGACGCCCGTTTAAGGGCACAATATAATATCGAGAAGAGCTGGATTACCACGAAAATCGCCTGGAGAAGAATAGGATTAAAAGCAGTAACTATTGTATACCGCGAAGAATTCGCTGTTGACAGTGGCAACTGGCCGGTTGTTCCATGGTATGATATTTCGAAGCAAATTATCGAGAATAGTCGCCTTGGTGAGGTTCTTCTCGATGTTGAACTGGCCTACTCTGTCACTCCTACTGTAGCCGCAGTAGGAGAGCTAGAAGGCGTAGGATCACCACGAGGGCGACCGTCTCGACTTAGTCAACGTCAGACTGTAACAAATACGATGCTTCAAGCGATTGAAACAGAAGGCGATCGAAAGAGGAAGTTATTTCGAGACCTTCTTCGCCATAATCAGTGTAACGATTCAGCAACCTGTCAGAATACCTCGTCAGCTGATCCAACAGTTAACTGGTGCTGGGTCAACGCAAGAAAACACTATAAACTGACCGTATTTGATTTCGAGAAGTGGCAAGAAGCTATTCAGAAGGGCGAGGAAGGCGTATCAATATCAAACCCGCCTGCCCGCCTAATTGTTGATCTTGTTCAGCGTGAACAACGCGATATGAAAAAGCCCGATAAATCAGCAAATCGAGGAGGCCAAAATAGCCTAGGTGAAAAGTCTGCTAATAGAGGGCTTTCAGACACACAAGACCCAGCAAATACTGCCAATAATAATAGCGCAGTAGTCAACTTCTATGGCCTACCTCCGCCAGGCGGCCCAACGCAATATTGGCCAAAGTTGCCGCCGCCAACGATGCCGCCCCAATATTGGGATCTTGAGCCTCAATTTCAACCGCAGTCAGGTGATTACTCTGCCCGTCGGCAAGTAGAGGCTCCGATTCGTTCTTCGTCGCCAGTTGTTCCTGATTCGCCCTCAAAAGCAACACGCCAAGTTGATGAGTTCGTTTCGTGGTTTCTAGCTGTGAACGGCAAGAAGTTGGGTATTGACGAAGTGAAATTTACTCCGTTAAAGGCTTCAATAGTCAGTCTCCGCGTTATTCGTGATTACCCAGACAGCTGGTTCAAGGAGGTAGGGTTTTCACCACAACTTACCGCAGCAGTGAGAAAATCGATCAAACTTTTCACTACAACACAGCAATTTTACCTCCAACAGAGCGAACCTCTCGCCGCTGTACAATCACTCGTACAGGCAACGAAAAAGCCAGCAGTTGACCGTGAGGTTGAAGACGAAGTGTATAACCGACTTTTTGACGAGCGATTCGGAGAAACAGGCAATATCGAACGAAGCGCTAGTAAAGTAGGCGAAATAAGCGTTCCAGCGGGTAGGATCTCCTCACCGCTGCCAACTGGCGATATTGAGTTTGGTCGAGGTGGTGAGTAATATTGACGGAAGTGACGGCGTCAACTAACCAGAAACTAGAATTAGACCTCTTCGTCTCCTCGCCGCCGCCACCAATCCTTCCTCCTAATACCGAACAAAATCCGATCGAAGTCTCAGACTATATATCGTCGCCTTATACCCAAGAGGAAGAGGAGGTTAAACTAGGATAAATAGCAGCGACTACTGCTAGCGGAAAGCTTTGCTTGTGGATGTGAGCTGCCCTGCAACACCCGGGAGGATCAACCCAAAGACCGTTAGGTAGGTAGCAGAGCACTTTGATACGCCACGGATACGATTTATTTCACTATAGGCCTGACTTGAGGTTGTAAATACAGGCATTATTCATGTTTTTCTTCTCCTACTTCTCCTACTACAAGTTCAACAACTATTTACTACAAGAGGTGGATTCAACTCTCCTCCTGCCTCAATATACATATCGCTACTCGTCATAGCGTCACAGAAGATATCCTGTGTGCCGTCGAAGTTGATATATGAGTTACGGAAGTGCCCAGCTATCTGTGGGAGACGTTGCCCAACCTCAAGCGCGCAGTCGCGGAGAAACTCAGCAAAATCACGCTCGTCTAGTTCGTTAGTATTCCACGTACGGAATGTCTTTTTTACATGCTTTTTGAGGTCGCCAAAATACTCCTCGATGGGGTTAAAGTCAGGTGAGTACGGCGGGAGGAATTCGAGGCGTACGCCAGCGGCCTCACACGCTTGCCGTATATCCCCTTGCCGGTGAAAAGAAGCATTATCCATTATAATCACTGACTTAGGCCCAGGGAATATTCCACACTTTGGCAGTAGAAGTTGCTGTATCCACGCAGAGAAGCCCTCGCCATTCGTCGATCCAGTATATACCAGCAAGTCTACGATACCGTCAATTGCGAGTGCTGGCAGCAGTTGTATCCGTTGACCTCGCTCGAGGGGAACTGACCGCGTTGGCGTCAGACCCTTAGGCGCCCAACCCGTCCTTCTTCTTCCAGTGTTTTTATCAACGCCTGATTCGTCTACGAATATTAATTGTTCTGGGTGGTATCGACGTATACGATATAACCAATCGTACCGTAATTCTGGGTTTCGTTGTGAAGCAATTATGTGGGCTTTCTTTCTCGTCCAGCCAGCTGCGTGGAGGTGGCGGCTCAACGTTGATTTGCTGACTTCGAGGTTGAACTGTTCGTATAGGAATTCTTGCATCTCTTCGAATAGGAGGTCGTTACGATACTTTAATAATTCGAGAAGTTCGTTCCGATGCTGTATTTCCATCTTCTGCTGGCTTTCACGCCTTCGAGGGTATTGTTCTACCTCGCCAGTTATGTCGAATCGACGACGCCATCGTCGAATCGTTCGTTGGCTACAGCCAACCGCCTCTGCGATTTCTTCGTCGGTTTGAATAACAGAGGGAAGAAGTAGGTTAACTTTCCTCAGCTGGAGTTTTGAGAGACGTGGCGCCATACTGACGCGTTGAAATGAGTAGATTTGACGATACGGTGGCTAAATGCAGCTGAATGCGACCGTTGTAATTTTCCCAGCGAAAAAAACGGAGTTTAGCATGGGTTTGCATTAACCCCACCCTAGGGGGGTAAAAACTCGATTTTTGGACGCTGTCAGTGCAACGGACTGTATGACGCGAAGCACATTTCCGTTTATATGCATACTCCCAACGACTACCACCTGGCAATGCAGAGGGACCATTATGACAAGCCTAAACAGTCGACAGGTCAGATAAAATCCTTAGCATATTCCCAAAAGCTTGTTAAGTATACATTTAATAATATACTTTGCTCAACGGAGGGGCACTGCATCGGTTAGTGATAAGTGATGTGTATTCAGAAGCCTACATTCGTTGTGACTTTCTGTAAAACGATGCAAGAAATGTGATTTTTAGATGAAACATCTGACCGAGGCAATCGATAGATGAATTTCCAGCCTTGCAACGAATTTAGAGCGTCAAAAATTAGGCAGTTGTATTAATAATGAAGTGTCAAGTTGGAAGGATTGTAACCTTCAGCAAAGTCCCGGATCATCACACCTGTAGCAGGGTCGTCCCAAGCTACTGTCTCTCCCATCACTAGCCCATTGAACGTACAGAAGTCCATGATTCTTCCAGCACTCCGTGCAACCGCCTGGCTAGCAAGATGTGAATATCTGAACATTTATAACAGAATCAGAGGTCTCTTACCAAGATGGAGGTTCTATGGAGATCTCGTCAATCTTTCTCCATCCGATGATAAAACTAGTACCCGACTTGCAGAAAGCTTTTGGGCTTGTGGCATTGCATTTTTTCTTGTCGGAAGCAGCCAACTGGCCGATGCAGCTGACTACATCTGAGATCTAAATATTAATATCCTTTTGTCAGTTGGGTGGTCTTTGGCATTCCTCGCTTGGCAGATTTTCTGGTAATATCTTACAGAAGACCTGGCCCTTGGAAATGTGTTGCATCGAACGCTGTTGAGGTCGATTCCCTCTCTTGGTGTTTCTCCACTCTTCGTAGGAGGCTTGCTTGTTTTGTGTTTTACACGCGTCCGGAGCAGGTTCCTTCTAACGTTTTCGAGGCTAGAGAGTGCTCTGATTTGCAAGCTTCCTTTGCGAATATTCCATCCCTGACTGCGAGTAAGGGATGCCGCAATTGCCTGTTCAGGGGACAGGTGAGTCCCGTTTGGTTGTCTGCTAATAGCTTCCACCCATTTTTCATACGAGAAGTCCAAGTCGTTGGAAGGATGCTCTGATGAAGTATAATGTACCGGAGGAGGTGGTTTTTCGAAATTCGGGTCTGCGGCGGTAATGGGAGCGACCACCAGGATGGCAAGTCCTAAGAGAAAGAGAGCCAGCATGGTTTATGAAAAATATCAAATGGGGGACAGCGATTTAAATCTTACCAGATGTTCCAAAATAATGTTGAAGAATGCAGCACTCTCGAGGAAGAATGACTCAGAACATGGAAATGGATATATCACGATTATAACAAACACGTCATGATTGAAATCCAGGACACTCTTTATAGTCATGTTAGTCCCACCTCTTTTGTAACTGGTTGTCTCTTGCTCGCACTGTGTCACTAGGTTCTTGTGACTCTTGTGTACAACGTTGGTGTATAATTTTGGACAATTACCAAACAAACTAAATCTAGCACCGAGCTTAACCTCCTAGCTTCAAAGGTTATCTTACAGACATAGAACGTTGCTACATTACCTCTCGTCTCGTATGTGTGTGTGAATGTGCTTGTGAGTGAATGGGTCGGATGTCTGTTGTTACTAGGTAATTCAAGCCTTTGCCCAAGCTTAACACGGACTTCTTTCACTGCTAACGCAAGGGGTAACAAACCTAATTACTTAATCCAGTGTTAAGTCAAAACGACTTTAGCTTTGGGTAACTCAGAAGTGAGACCTATTTCCTAATGACAAGTGGCAGCAGCTGTAAAAGATAACCCGTTATAGGTTCAATACGCCCCTGTACTGAGACACTTGATACTGGCTCTTCAAGTAGAAAACTTAATATCTGTGTCCGGATGACCAGTCTCCAGATCACATGCCTGTTGCTTATTGACATTCGATGTGATAGTATCAAAATTGAATAATGTAATTATCATAAGACACTAGTACCAGCCTTATTTAGGAAGAGTACAGACAGCGGCAATCATGGAAAATTAAATGTTTGTTTGCGCCTCAAGAAGCGGACAGACCTTTAAACTTGGCAACTGATTCCTTGTTCCTTGACGCTTCAATACTGTATCACCTGACCCAGAAAAGCCTGTAAAGAAACTACCTTGATACTATTAATATAACTCCTTGCAAAAGACAAAGAACGCCGTTGTATTCAAATTGGCTACCAGATTCGCTAGGATAGTTGGGTTAAGCTCTCATGCTAAGTCTCGACGAAACATTAGGAAACGAGCAGGAATGTAGACGATTCCGAGGCAATGGTCGCCACGATCAAGATAGTGGGCAACCCAAGAGAAGCCGGTGTGAAATTATATGCAGTTGGCTACAGGTAATAGTGTGTAAACAATTGTTGGGATACCTATACGAGTCTCCATTCACCCTACCGTGGCTGAGTTGCCACTTATAGTGCTCGGCCACCACGCCCGTTTACACCTGACTGATGACACGCAGCCAAACACCAGGCATTGGGAACATAACAAACAGCCTGATTCCTGGTTTCTGGCGGCAGCGCATCCGCTTTCAACAGGTCTCAGGAAGCTCCTCGAGTGTCCCACTAAAGCCATGGGCATTTGGCCTAGGGCCCAGCACGGCGCCTAGCCCGCTTCTTTCCCGGCGGCGCAGCTATTTCGTTCCCAGGAAATAGATTCCCAGGAACAGTACCCTAGTCCCGGCGGGCTATTCTGTTCCCAGGAAACAGGCTCCTAGGAACTAGTACCCCAAACTGATTTCCTGATTCCTGGGAGTGACCCTGACGCAGGGTACTGATTCTTGGGACGAACCGATTACTAGGAATGGTGCCTGGCGCAAGGAACTGGTTCCTACACTTTGAACCAGTTGGGCAGCACTTCATATCAGATTTCAAACCTGTCTTCGACGTCATCTCAACCATACCATCTAATTACTACTATTACGCAATAGTTATTCAAGAAATATTACCGAGCAACTACCTAGGAGAAGGGCACGATCAATAGGATACCATCAACTCAAAGAATATGCATGAGACATTGATCGGACTGGTTTCAGCTACTGTACCCAGGTATCTTATAGAGTACGAAGAGGATTCGGGGATAGTTCTTCAAGATAAGGTACACAGGAACATCTAGGCGGTCGGGTACGCCATAAATGATGACCTAGAACATGGGGTCAGTTGGTGACTCTGTTATCAGAACAGCTTTCTCAGGATTGTTCGCAGCGAAGGGCTTTACAAGACGGCATCATGCATTATGTTATGACAGGTTGGGGGGCGTAAAGACTAAGTTGAATTTACAACAGCGACAGGATGGCAAGGCATGTTACGCGTCATAAGACACGGGGCTGATGAAAGCACTTAAATACTATCTGGCTACAGCTATGGACTAGGCTAATCATTAGTTTTCCGACAGATCCATGAGCATCATATCCTTCATTGTCGTCGTGAAATAATTATGTCGACGTATTATGACTTTCCGACTGTAACGTCATGAAGTCTCAGTTTACAGAGTCAGGAGGCAAACCGTCAACACAGCCGGCAACAACAACGCGCGAACGTCGGCACCAAAATGCCCAGCCAGTGAATCCGACTCCGTCGGCGACGGTGAGCCGGTCGTTCCACTTGGAGTGCCGCCTCCAGACCCAGTACTAGTAGTGGGTTCAGGCATGGAAGCGCCGCCGCTGCCCTCAGTCCAGTTAGTCACGGGCGCCTTGGCGTCGCCGATGAGCAGACCCGAAATCGCACCCAGCACGCTCGTTCCTTCACCGACGCCAGTGATGCCGCCCGTTTTGTTATCTACAGTCTGCGGGTCGGTAAACTCGGCGTCGCTCCAGTAGAAACCACAGGTCGTCGTGCCCTTGGAGTTGTCCTGACACTGCTTCGCCGCAGCCTGGGCTGATGACCTCAAGACGATAAGCACCTTTTCTGAGAGGAAAGGGGCCACCTGGGTGGCGACAGAGAGCCATCGATGGACATGGCCCTTCATGAACATGGCGTCGGTCGGGCAGCTGCCCTTGGTTCCTTCGCAGGTGGCTTCATAGGCGATGCCCTTAGGGAAGAATGTCTTGATGCTGGCCTCGGCAAGTTTTTCGGCGCGGTCACGCCAAACATCGGAGCCATTCGTCTATAGAAAGAGGTTAGCCTGGGTTTGCATGATCCCAGGGACAAGCAGCTCGTTACAGGGCAAACTTACAAAGTTGTACATGAACGCAGCACCCTCTGTGAGAATAGCCGCGTTCTGAGACCACTGATACTTCGCAGGGCTGGTACAGTTGTCGTCCACATTGGCTCCGTCGTATATCTGCCAAGTTTTGGTCTCAATGAAGCCAACGCTTTCGAGCCAGTCCCACGCCTTCACAGCATGCTCAGCATAGGTCGTGTTGCCAGTATACCTCGCGAGACGGGCACCCATGTTGAGGAAACACGCGTTTGACATGGCTGCAAATGCGCATTAGCATCATCTATCCTAAGCCAACATCGCCGAGGGGAAAACCCTTACTATTCTTGTAGTTATACCCAGCATTCGACATCAATATCTGCCAACGCAGCCCGCCCCCGCACGTCTCGTCGTATCGGTCCGGCGAAGCCTGATTCGCCCAAACGTTCTTGGCCACCTCAATCCATGAGGGCTTGCCATCCGCGCTCGGCAATTGGTACTCCGCAGCTTGCAGCGCAGCCGTGCCCCAGAAACACTGGTCGTCGTTCCCCATCGACGCGGTCCAGTTAGGCGGCATGTAGTTGGCATTGGGGCCTAGTTGGAAGGCCAAGGCCTTCACGATGCTGTCTTGGAAGGAGTCGTCGCCGGTCAGGTGCTGGTAGTCGACATAGGTCTGGAAGAAGCTGGCGCCGTGGTACCAGTAGTAGCCGCCCGAGCTCGGGGTGGGAGGCCCTGGGAGAATGCCGGGGATTTTGCCAGGCTGGTCGCCCTCGTAGACGGTGAATAAGTCCTTGGCGAGCTTGTTGGAAGATGCAACAATCTCATCGCGAGAGCTGGTCCTGAATTCGGCGGCTGAGCCAGGGAGTCTGCCAAGGAGGAGAAGGGTACTCGCGAACGCGAACGCAAAAGACGGAGCCATTCTGTGATTCAGTACACAACCTGGTCGCGAGAGATTCAACAGCAACGAGAGTTGATTGCAAAGCGAGTGACTTGACACAACAGAAAAACGAATGTGAAGTAGGCCGCAAAAATAGACTCCCTGATAGAATCAAGCAGTGATGAGATGAGACAAGCACACAGCCAGGCGAGTGTCTTCCTCTAAGTTCACAAAGTGAAAAAGACAACGAAAACTTTGAAAGGAAAAACACAGCAGTAAAACACCACACATGGTGTCGCGACAAACACGCCATGCTTAATGCTTGCTGAGGTCAGACCCCGCGTTAACCCCCCGCTTTGCCGCATCGGTCACCTTACCTTCCTCAATCGAACCGTTGCATGCTGGGCGAAAATCCTACGTAGCCCCGGAAATTTTCATGTCGGGGGCTGAATGCAGATCGGGTTGGTATTTGAAGGGGACTTCCGGTCGCCAAACATTAAATGGCGTGTGACCATATGCGGCGAGAATATTCGAAGTAAGAAGTGAATGCCATCTTCCCCTTCAACCCTGAACGCTGTGCTCGATGAAAACTTCAACACATTCGTACCGGTCTCTTTGCTACGATGCTTCCGAACCGCTAAACTCATTGGCCGCCTTCGTGTTTGCCGCCTTTTTTAAAATTGGAGGGCTCGTCTCCTCCGACTGACCCTGGTCGCTCGTTCGCCCCGCGTTATTGGTTTCTTCTTCTGTCGACTGTGCCGCCTGGGAAACCTGTTCTGTTGTTTCGGCCTTAGTACCACCCTCGTTTGGTGCGTCGTTTTCTTGGTCTCTGAAGATGAAGGCGCTTAGCGCCTTCATCTTCAAAGCCGTATTTCTCTTGGCCTTCTTCGCTGCCTCCGCTTTCTAGCGTCGCTGGCCCTTGTCCATGATGGCCTTCTCCTAGACAACCCATTCAGCAACCTTGTCAACGGCTAAATCAGCAACACTCCAGTACCTGAGAAGGAACACCTGGTGTCACCGTGAAAGCACCTATTAACTGAAAATTCTGATTCAATCGGTTTTCGTCTGCAGCCAGCCCAACTTTGTTTCAAAAATGTAAACCGCTCAAATCACCAACTTCCATGCCTTTTTGATGAGCGTTTCTGTCACTCAAAGTCTAGAAAAACTTCCGCTGTTGACCGATCATAGGTAGTTACTTGTCACATTTTACAAAGAGTTATGACATGCCTACCAGCTGTTACGTTCATTACCAGCAGCAGGTGATCGTATCAGAGTAGTTTTGGTTCCATGAGGTCAATAAGAGTAGTTTCAAATATTCTTGGCTTCGAAGATTATTTTAAGTTACGGATGTCTAAATAGGCCTAAAGGTCACTATCATGGTGTAAAAAGAGGAAAATGGAGCACTGAGAACCTCACATTGTCATACGCGGAGCGAAACCCAGCTTAGAACTCTACAAGTCCAAATAAAAGTCAAATCATGAAACAGCGCCTTCGCTTGAAGCTGATAAGTGCGTATTAAAGTGAATGGGCAAGCCTCCCCAATCTTCGATAGACAAACCACTAGATGGGAAGCATATGTGTATCCCATCGACATAATTGCTGCCTATTGTTCCAAGAAACATTTGGGCCAAAAAGCTGATGCTTGAGCTGGTATGCCTGATAATCAACTGATTTACAAAGAACCTATGTCTTTGTGGATGCAAAATTGAAGGGCTATCTATTCCAGTTGCTTTTTTTTCCGATACTCCTTCCTCTTTGGTTCTGTACAAAGTTTGGCATTATTGCACAAAGCCCAATTCACAGTAACAAGATTCCTCTCCCTGCCTTTGACCACTTTCATAAAGCCATGATTCGTTAGTAAACGAAACAAAAATGGAAGAAAGAGAGATCACCTTGGAAAGCGTATCGCCTGACCATGTCATATTGGTCTTCGAACTTGAAACCGCAATTCCTTAAATGCCTTGCAGCTCTGCGAGATTCCAACGGATGTTTGGAAAAGACTTTACCACAAGATTCCTTTGGGCACTTTAAGACGTAGAGAGCAATTCGTTTCTCTAAGTCATACGGAAACACCCAGAAATTTGATTTCCAGATTCGATCTCTTTTAATAGGACCTCGGCTTGCGAGTTTTAGATCAAGAGACCAGGCCTCTTCAGTCGCCTGAGACACAAGATATCCCCTGACTAATTTTTCGCTGGAGTTAGAGAGCTGAGAAGACAGCTTGGCTTTTGACTTTTTTTGAGAAGCTGTCGCGAGTGGCGGCTGCGTAGACCGAACCCGCTTGCTGTCTTCCTCATTTTCGTCTCTCTGACGATCGTTGAGATGAGACTTTTGCGGACGAACGGCTACTTGATTTGATTGAATTCCAGCAGATTCCTATTTTTAAGTGGTTAGTGTGATAAAGTGTTCTGGCGTTAAAGTGGCGATTTATTGCTGACCCTTTCCCACGTTATAAATTCGTCATGTGTCTGAGTGCTACAATCAACATAAAGACTGCATTTAGCAGGAGTGGGACTATTCTGCGTCGATTCCGAGTCGTCTTTGAGTTTCGGCATGCAAGAAATAGTTATGTGTGGTTTGATGAAGACGAACCGATCGCCAGTTGGAATTGTGTACTCGTCGGGCTCTCCAAGGACACGTTCAGCCGTTGGCATTGAATAGGCCTCCGAGATAATCTCCGATTGTGTTTCCTGCAACATGGAACAAAAAGCTTGATACTTGTCAATATGGTCCGTTAGGTACCTTTCAAGCTCCAAGTAAGCATCTTTCCAAGTCTCCAAATTGTAGTCAAGTTCCATCCTGCATTGTTCCAGCTTTTTATGTCGCGGATATTGCAACGACAAATCCCCCGACGGGATAAGCTCCATATCGTCTTCCATCATCAGTTCCGAAAGGATGCCACTATTTGCTGGGGAAGCCATTGAATGGGGATTTCGTTTTTAATGGATACCACTCAGAGCTTCTGGAAACAAGAATTAGTATTAATCATTCTGAAGCCATTGAATAGCGTAGGTAATTTGAGCCGATAAAGGATCAGAACATACCTAGGAGTCTTCGGTATCTCGATCGAATTGCTGTTAGAATTAAGGGCTGATTAGTCCGTCACTGGCGAATGTTGTTTTAATGCCTTGGTTTCCAAAACCTTAATCGCAGCTATGGTATGCTGAGTCAATCAAGATGAACTCGATATGTGTGTGCACTACCATTAGATACTTGTACATAAAACGGATGAGTGGAGGGAAATAGAAGTTTGAATAACTGATAGTCATGAGCAGGTGCAACACAGGCCATTTTGAAAAGCCGCAAGCGCCCCTTTTGTTTGGATTTCGCGTCATCCACTCAAATTGCGTGTGGCTGACATGTAACTCCAGCACACATCCAATTATTGCTGCCAAGCGTTTCTGGTTCGCCAGTCTATCCAAGGCCTCCGGCTTCCGGCCATTCCAACAATCACCTTTTTGGACAGGTTCCCGATGGAACGATAAATATTTCGGCGCACTGTATGAAGTAACGGCTCAGTGTCATTTCTAGCTTAGACATACAGGGGGCTTGACCCCTGCAAAGGGGGCGGCTGACGTGCAGACGAACATGGTGTTGAACCCCGGATGCTTCCAACCACAAAATCTACATGTATTGGATGGCATACTTTCTTCTCCGTCCTGTTGCTTCTCTACTATCACAACCAAGGTCATCCAGGACGGTTGGTGTACGCCTTGTTGTTGACCAAATACCCGTCGTAAAGATGGGTCAACTAGCCCAACCCACAGGCTATGTGGTGTCATACCCTTGACACTCTAGCCTTTGCGTGGTTGGTTGCCGTCAACATCTGTACACATCATTTTTTGGTACATATAGCGTATTTTTTGGTATGAATAAGAGGCAACTGGCTTCTTAAAAGACAGCCATCTAGATTCAAGCGCTTCCCCTGTTTGTCTGCTCCAGCGCAATACCTTTCTAGGGCCGGATATTCTGAACCACACAAACAATGGCCCCAGCATTTTCTAAGTTGGTCGATACGTAAGTACAACTCATGCGGTTTCTTGACTCTTCATGCTTTGTTTCGCCAGCCCTGCTGGGCAGAATTTTTGAAACCAGTTGCTAACCGTTGCGTTTGCAATCAGTACCCTTGGCCTTGACATAGGCAGCACTAGCACGCGTGCATGTCTCTGGATTCCTTCAAAAAAGCAAGCTATTCACGTCGAGAATACGGTTGAAAAGATGTCTGGAGCCCTTTTTCGGCCTGGCGACTACACTTCCGCAGGGTATCCATTCGAACCTCAAGGTCCGGTATACTTAGATGGCGACTCAGACCCAAATCGCCGAGAAACTTCTCTCAAGTTTGGATTCTATCCGCTTGCCAACGTTAAGGACAAGGATCTCCTTGAACAGTACCATCTGGTCCAGCCATTGATGGAAAAAAAGGATGACCCTAGGTTTCGTGCAAGGCTCCGCCAAGGATTGGTTGAGCTATTGACCGCCGTGGATCGCGACGTACAGTCTAATTGTCGGATCAAAGGTCTCAAAATTACACGTATAGGCTTGTCCATACCAGCACAGTGGACGCTTGAATTTGAGGATGTCTACCGGGAGATCGCGATGCAAGTATTTGGTTACATTGGAGGGAATATTGAAGCGAACATCTTCTTCCACACAGAAACCGAGGCTCTGGCACATTTCCTCCTTCACGAGACCCCTGAGCATTTCCAGGTTCGGGAGTCTGAAGACTATAGAGTTTTCTTATTTCTTGACTTTGGTGGGCATAACATGGTAAGTCATCTCATTGCACATTGCACCTTCAGTGGGGAGAAGAGAACGAGAAGACATGGAAAGGCTCATGGACAACGATAGAACGGGTGTATCTTCAACTTGGTTCAGCGCGATCAAAACGAAAGCCCAAGTTTCTACAGGATAGGAGATGCTTTTGGTACGTTATACGTCACTTTGTGTTACTGAGCTTCGGTTAGTAACTCTTCCCCAAAGGTGTTGGAGGTGGCAGTGAACACTGGACGTTCAACATTGGCAAGAGAGTCCTACATGAGATGAGAAATTCAACAGGTATGAGCCTGTCACTAGAGGAGCAGCGCGATATGCTTGAAAGTTTCAACATAAAAAAAGGAAGCCTGGGACCCAGTCGAGCCCGGGCAAATCAGCCTTTCAAATTTGGACCTTGTCCTGTCAGTATGTCATTGGAAGACATCACAGAATGCTTCGAGAAAGGCCACAAGAATGTTTTTGAAAAGGCCAAGGGCGAAATCGAACTCGTCTCAGAATATAAAGCGGTGCCGCAGGTTATTATATCTGGCGGCACAGCAAAGCATACAGATGTTCAGATTCGGCTGCGAGGATTCTGCAACGCGGCAGGAATCCCAGAGCCATGGTTTGTTAGCGGTTCTTCAATGACTTATAGCTCTGGCAAGATTGCCCATGGCGTCGCCATGGCTGCAAGTAATTGCTTGACAATACCCGAGTTCATGGCGCGCGGGGCAGCCTTCGGGCTACAGACGCGAGAATGTGCGAACCGTGGCAACACCAACCCTAACAATTTATGGAATGACGTTGGCTATTTCCTTCTGAGCCAGGTATTTCTGCTTCGGCGGTCTCTTAGAAAGCAATCAATAAGCTAATTCGAAAACCAGAACAGACAAGTCACCTTGCCTTTTCAAACCGGAGGAAATGACGAATACAAAATCATTTGCGATCCGTTTTTTGAAAGCCATCCAAGCAAAGATCTTCATTTTGATAGATGCTACGATATTATAGATCTTGGCAAATCGAAGGCAGGGTCCAGATCTATAACGCTATCTCTAACATCCAACAATGGATTGACATCTTTGGTCATCAAAACTACCAGGGAATGGAACGGGGGCCATAAAAGAAGACTAAAAGGGCATCACAGGCAACAAGATCACAATCAGATTGAGGAGAAAGAGTCACCTCCTTTACCGATGTACTTTGACGGAGGCACAAACTGTGCACATGTCGACCTAAACGAATACGATATCACGGGACTTGATTTTGGGATAAAGAGAGATAACAAGTGTCTTGAAGAGGGTGTTGACAGCACGAATGTTCAAGAAAACGCCGATACGCCGAGCCACACACATATGGAAGGAGGAACTGAATCGACGAACAAATCGACCGAACCCCTCCCGTCAGCTATATCTACTGGCGGCATACCTGTCAGCGCAAGCTCACTATCCCAGAAGTCCCTGGTCGCGATTACACCCCAAAGAATACAACAACCTCAAAGACGTGAACCTCTGGCAGTAGCCCCACGTCAGAGTCTTTCGGCACAAAGGCTGACACCATCTGTTCCATCAGGGGGCTTTACGGCAGTAAATAATACAACAACGACAGCAAATTCAACGCAGAGGAATGTCCGACTTGCTCCAACGCCAAAATATCCAGCGCAAGGGTCAAATCTCCGGCCTACAATACCCAAGAACGATCGACTACCTTATGTGCCAGGGAATTCAGTGGTAGCCTCGCCTTCCAGTGCTTCAGCATCCAACAAGCATCCGGCACCCCAGAAGCCGAAAGAGCCGGCTTTTAATTCGTTTATTTCACCCCTAAGTCGGCTGTCATATCCCAGCATTCCTTCGCGCGATGATGTAGGCAACACGGCCACCGAACGTTCTGGTCGATCGAAACCCATTTGGGAGAGAGGTAAAGCACCAGAAATCAATCCTCGCACTGGTAAAGTGCAACTTCCTTGCAAAAATTACAAGGATTATCTGAAGAGTATGAATGATGCAGGAGATCAAACACCTCAAATGGAAAGGAAAAGAAAGCGACAACGTGAGTTATTGAGCGACTCATCTGGGGAAGATTAAATTAGGTAGCGAAACGAGGGTGGTGTGAAAGACCCGCCAGTACCTTGCACTTCAATATCAATTCTACCAATGATTAGAACACCCAAGTCACGTATTCAATGCATCCGAAAGTCACGGAAAGACTGGAATCTACTCCTTGTGGAGGCTTACCGTAAAAATCAAAAGGCGGCCATTGAGGGTCTGATTTGAAAACCTTTCGTGTTGGTGCTAAGATGAGGCAACCCGTTGTGATAAGGACTTGCATCCGGAAGGGTTCCCCGGGCAGTGTGCCTGCGGGCGCAAAGCACTTCTCTGCAATGTATCTAGCTTAAAGGGCCATAACCGGAAATGTTGGCCGAGAGTCCAGTATACAGTGTCAGGCTTCTTTCTGCACTTGGAAAGTTCACGATTCTGTTACTCTGTTGGTGGCGCAGAGCTCATGTGTTGTGCCACTGCCTCGTTGACCGGGGCCTGATAACAGGGAGCGGCCCAGGCCCAACAGAACCAACAACGCGTTCCGACAGCGCTTGAATTTTGCAAAACTACTGGCCAAAGCATCAGGGTATTGATTGTGGCGTTCCAAGGGCGCTGGCACATACACACACCAACGGTTGCGGAATGCAACCACGGCTCACCCGGTGCCCCAGGGCGGGTTGGGCTTTCCGAGCGCCTAGCAAAGTCGGCTCTATATCCAAATGAAGCTTCCGTGAAGGAGGACTGCAACCTCAAAGAAAGACTGATGCCAAGCTGGAAGAAACAGTCCGAGGCTCCCCAGCCCCTGTCAACTTTGGATCAAGTCACATGGCGATGAGTTAAGTCCGCCCTGTTAGGCGGTTGTATTAGATCTCAGCTGCTCCACACACCTACCGGCAGGCAGGTTCAATCCATGTCCCGGATGCCTTCCGGCTTGCCGACCATTACTGCATACCCCTGAAACAGAGAGTCTATAGTGGTTGATCTGTAACCTGACTAGGCTTGCAAGTGTTTTGCCTTGCTCGGGGCAGATTCGCCCATCTTCGCACGTCTTTCGATTTCCATAGGTTTCCAGATGATACAACGCCTTCCAACTAACACTTTGAAAGATGAGATCATTGGTTCGGGACTCCAAAGCAGTCGGCTTTCTGACTGAGTAAATCGACATGGCTGCTTAGATCTGGAGTATTTTTGTTTACTCCAGCAGGTCTCATTCCAAAGGCGCGCCTGTCATACTTTGAGTAAACAATCAAGAAAGCTATACGATTGTAAAGACGTCCTAGTACGTACCCCGCATATATTCGCAATTTTATAGCCCCCGAAAACAACTGCAGCTAGTCAAATATCTTGATTTCTAGCTGTATGTAGCACTACTACTCATGGTAGTCATAGGTCTCAATGTACGTTGGCCTGGTATACCAGCCCGACTACACCTCAGTGCCAGGGATAAGTGTATACTGTTGACATGTTCTTTAATTCTGTAAGAACATCTTTGAACTCCAATTGCCACGAATATTCATCACCAATGCATACTATTTCAAATCTTAGTAATCTGTTGTTTGACCACGATACAAGCTATAAGATGCCCTTGTATCAACTTACCATAAAATTTGGGGATCATACAGGCCTTTTTCATGTTCTCATTTACTTGGTCTCCCAAGCGAGCGAGTCTTTCCTCTTGCGCTTTCCATTCCCTAGGTGGCTCCGCTTTCGGTCTAGGCATGTAGCCCGTTCGCTTGAACACATCCTCATCTAATAGTAGCAAGACCATGTATTGAATGAAGTAGATGCTGACGAATGGAAATGTTAGCAGGCCTATTTCTGCTGTTATCCCCAGAATATTTGCATGTCTTGCACAACATATTCTTATTTTCAACGGGCCATTGCGTCAACAGGAAACCTCGAATCGCCAGTACAGCGTAGGGCTCATATCTGATCAAGATGCCACCAGCAATGCCATATCTCGAAAAGTCCACATCATTTTAACTGCCTGTGAACTCACAACTAAACTGAACTACACGAAAAAGACCCGAAGTGATGCACGTTCAGAGAGGGTCATTTGGCGTCTTTTCGATTTACTCGCCAGCAGTAAGGCACCCAATTACCTCTGGTCCCAACGGCTCAATTCAATATTGTATGACATGAGTCGTATAGTTACGGAGTTACCATTTGACTACGGCTTTTGCAATTTTGTCAACCCAAGTATTTTCGTGATCAAGTCATGGTTGTCTACTGTAACAAGTTCTTTCATACTGCTTCCCCAGCTTATTTCTATTACCCATACCGTTCCGACCCGTACGCCTTGAGTATCTAGTCCCTTGTTTTTGCTTCTAGTAAATCTCTCCCTTAGGCTTTTCACTAGCTACGAAGTGAGTATTTGGTGTCTTCTGGCTACAAAATCCATGTTCACATTAGGCAGACTGGTTTTCATTTATTTGAAGATGACAATGAAATGGAGGTTTGCTTTTTCAGCATATAGAGTTTATAAGCCGGCTACACCTGTTCCTACTAGTACTAATGTTTGAAGGTGTTTCAATAGTCGGAATTTTGGTTTGAAGTGGCCCGTGGTCACACAGGCTTCACGCGGATAGACGACTTCACTGCCCACGTGACCACGTGACGGGCAACCGATGGGATCTCTCTCCTTACCCACTTCAACCCGACGAAAAAAACATCAACAACAGCGAGAACGAAATTTTTGAAAATCGGAGCAAAAACGGCCCCAAATACGCGTGCTCGCGGCCACAGAGCCCCCTTCGATGCAATGCCATCCTCGGCCTTGATTCTACGTCCCAAAGGGGCCCAAGATGGCCGCAGAGCACGCCCCGACTACAATGAAAAACTTGAGAGCAAGCCGCAAAATACGACATATCAATAGACAACACTGTTACCACCACCACAGGCGAGCCACAAGCCGCTACACGAAGCACTAAGACTGCGCCCAAACAATCAACTTCAACACAACAGCCGCCGACAGGTTTTGGGTCACCTGTCACCCCCGACAAAGTTTGCAACGTCCCACAACGACGAAGATGAGTCCGACAGAACAGTATCACCTTCCGCACGGAGAAAGCACCAGGCATTAGGCATGCTACGATCGATGCCACACAATACTACAGACCACAGACAGACTGGTCCCCTGTCGCCCCTTTTGCGAAGAAGGATTGGTGTCCCTTCAACGCGCGACAATGTCTGCGGAATCTGTACGGGAGCTCTCATACCTAGTAATCGAACATGTCGGAGTCAGTGGAGCATTGTGCTTCGTGGAAGACCCTTGGGCTAATGTGGTGGAGGGCAATAGTGGTCAACAGGCAAGAAACAAGAGGCCACATAGGAACCCGGCAGGAGGCAACAAAGAATTTACAGATGCAACTGAGAAAACGGCATATACAAGTCCGGGAGGATACGGACAAAACAAAGAGACAAAGCTGAGCGCTGGGGGGAGACTGTAGGTACAAAGAACCAGATACGGTGCTACCAGCACCAACTGAACCGAAGCAGGAGGACGCAAAACAAGCATTCTAGAGAGCAACACAAAAGCGAGAAAGCAGACAGGAGAGCAACACACTTCTTCAACAGAGGGCATAAACACACAG
Organism: Colletotrichum truncatum; assembly: GCF_014235925.2. Taxonomy (NCBI): domain Eukaryota; kingdom Fungi; phylum Ascomycota; class Sordariomycetes; order Glomerellales; family Glomerellaceae; genus Colletotrichum; species Colletotrichum truncatum. The sequence continues at coordinate 951,978 of NW_027222406.1, read as the reverse complement.
AATAGAGAACATAGTGGGGAGCTTGGGGATAGCTGGCCCTGATGCAACATCAGGGCGAAGTGGGGCGTCGCTGTTCATTGTCGACGCTTCGGCTACCTGCCAAACCCCGCTTTCCGGGCATAGCTGCTGGCATAAGAGCGGCTTCATAACCGAGTAGGAATAAATCAATCAATCACTTCAACCCGACCTTCCACGGCTTCCTCCGCAAACAAACGACAAGACTCTACCATATTTTTTAAGGATAATACGTCTTCTTGCGCCCCTAAAGGTACCCTTGTGGTCCTAATCAAGTTCAAACTTTTGCAGTCTATTGTAATTTCATCGGCGAAACAAAGTCTGACAGCCCTCCACGACTAAAGACTTGCACCAAGAGGGACTCTAATTGCGATCGACATTAAATATAGACCAATATCGCTCAACCAAATACTATCTCAGTGCTATTACTGGTATCTCCGTACTGCAGTCCCTGAACTGGAACGTTTGCATCAGACCGTTCACCCAGATTATCAAGTCCAACAACCCTCCCTAAGTAGCTAGCATAAGCATCACTCTCAGCTCTTCCCATCAAAGCAGATGGGTGCTCCGGATCAGCCCTCGTCAGCAAAGACTAAGAGGATACTTGGAGAAATACATTAAATCATGCCTCTGCCAAACACTTAGCGCATGGATATCTAGTCTAAAGCATCCTGAGCCAAGCTCGATGAACCATCGACAAGAAGCCGTAACGACGCGATTCCAAGCAAAAGAGGATTTCCGATCATAAAAAAGCCGTCCGCGCAAAGCGGCGAAACACCGCCTAACCTCATTTTGAGGAGGAAAAAAAAAAAAAAAAAAGGCAACCCTCGCCAATACCATCATCCGAGTCGCCAGCTCGCATTCCCCGACCCAAAACAGACGCAAGATACGCTTCTCAACACCCTCGCCGCAAATATATCACAATCCTCCTTCCTCAATCATACACCCCCCCCCCCCCCCCCCCCCCCGGCGCCCGACCGATTCCTTCGCTCTTGGCACTCTACATCAGGACACATCCCAGCGGTCTCAACACGCTTACACCCGCCATAAAAGAAAAATGAAAAAAAAATAAATAAAAGTAAAAAGGCCTAGACACCCGTAGATCTGACCGATTCCCCCTCGCTTCCTATCAGCGTGTAAATCCTCCTCGGACCGCTCCTCTCGGCGCGCATCGGCCAAGTCCAATGCGGTAGTTGGATCAGAGACCCGTTTCGGTTCGTAGACTACATTAGGCAAGTGGTTTTGGTGGATGTATCGGTTTAGCCTGGTGGTCACTCTCATCACCATTAACCCTTACTTCTTCACCGAACTGGAGATGGGCGTTTGGTCAGGTATATAAACCGTCTGATATCAGCAGGACTGGGAGCACGTAATTCGGAAAAGCAATCACAACATTCATTCACTGCCATTACCCAAACCCCTTCCCTCAAGCTTAATTCTTGATATCCTTTCGCACAGCAGAGGGATACCATGCAACTCAAGGCCCTTGCGCTCCTCGCCTTCGCCGCTCTGGCGGCGGCAGCTCCCGGCACGGAGCTCAACAAGCGCGCCCCTACCAAGGCGGAGTGCTGCTGCTGCTATGGCGGGCCTTCGGTCGGGTGCGCGGCTACCCTCGACTGCTCCGATATCTCAACCAGCACTTGCTTTCACACCGTGTGTCCATTTTGAAGCTGGCCAAGAGATGGCAAACGGAGTTCCGACCCGACAGTTAAATATTACTACCGTCAGCGTATAGAGAAGGGGATGTCTCCCTCTGGAGGCAATAGGAATGAGGCATCGGGCTAGCGGATGATAAGACTGTGTAGGTAGTGGACTGGAGGAACGGAGGCAACGAGCCTCGCTGTGATGTGCAATTTGAACATAAGATCAAGAGATATGTTCCAATGAGCACAAAGATGGGGAATAAAAAATAAAAGTAAAAAAAAAAGGCCGCGTCAACTTGACTGCCTACTCATTTGTCCCTTTCGTCATTGATGCAATAAAACAATAACTCCCTGGTCGGCCGCAGCGGCTTCGAGTGTCAGGTGGACATCGACAACGCAGGAACATGCGTCCATGGCGTGAGTTTGGCAAGTAAAAGAGCAGTTGCGAGGTGTTGGAACTATCCAAACTTGCCGATGAGTGGTGACTAGCCACTTCGTCATAGTGCAGATGCGACCCCACTTGTATTCATTAAGCAGCTGCAACCTTGTGCAGATGCTACTGGCTTTTTTCATTTACGTCCACGACATTCCGTTTTCCACCGTTTTATACCAAAGCATGCAACAGCATGGCGACTGTACGCTTGGCGGGTCTTTCGGGCTCCATTTGATAAAGGAGTTGCTTGAATTGCGTAGCTAAGTTTGACTTAGATGGATGCTAGTTACGCGGCGGGTCTTTCATTTTAGTTATACCGAAAACTCGGGGAGCCTGATACAATAATATGTCAGCCAACACTACGAGGCAGCTAATGCTGCTTGCAAGTTCAATCCATGATCCGACAAAGACGACTGAGAAGGACACCAGTCTTTTGGCAGAAGCCTATTGTTTACCGTCAACGACCCGATCGATGGGTGTACAGATGTCGAGAAGCCAAAATACGAAGTGAATGGGCATTTGATGTGCGTGTAGTGTCCGGCATGGTCGCGGCATATAAAGTTCAGTTAGCATATGGCAGCCTTTGGCAACCCGGAGGTTGTTGGCGATGAGGTGTAAGGTTAAGGATGTTTCGTAATTTCCAAGCCGTGTATGCTTCCCCTCCGAGTCCATTCCCGCTCGTGTACAAAACCCAAATGATGCGACCCTAAGAGGCGTTTCGCCTGGGTCTTCTGTAATCCTTAACCAACCCCAAACTGAAATATCTATCCGATATGTTTCCATATCCGCAAATCGCTCGTATATCGCAAACCCCCCGCCAGTCGAAATTGACAAACGTGCATATCGTTGAACCTAAGCCGTGAGCGGTCATGCCACTCAAGCCTTCTTTGCTGTTGTTGCTGCTGCTGCTGCCTCACTTCGGCAACGAGAGCACATACATGATCCACCGAGGCTTCCCTTGGCCCACTCGCGTCGCTCGTCAACGGACATTCTGATGTCGGTATAATGATTGAGAACTTCCTCTCCAGCCTTGAGCCCTGGTTTGTCTCCCATAATCTTTTCCTTTCTTGCCCATAGCACCATTCTTCCTGCCCAGTCCCAGGTAACGTTCGGGTTACAGTCGTGGTTCGCTATGCACCAAAAGGGATGCACGGCCGCAACCTCGGGTCGACCATCCCGTGGATTCTTCCGACTCGACGCCGTGCCCCGGAACTTGCTATAGAGGGTGTTGAAAACCCACAAATCGTTTTCCGGTAAAGTAGTATATATATCGACATCCATCTTCTCGAGGATATGCAGAGGTGCCTTGACGTTGTATTCGAAAGAAAACCGCAGCGTCCAGTCAGGTGGAGGCATCGGACTAGGGGATATGTCGATATTATTGACGCTCGTCGGCAAAAAGTCGCCCCAAATATATTTGACCTGGGGGAGGTCAAGAGGATGAATGCCTTGGTGTTGTGATAGAGCCAAAACACGGGCAAGAAGCAGCAGATTCAGCGTTTCGGCAGCTTCCGAAGCCTCGGGGTCCTTTTTGATGTCATCCACGTCTTTTTCACAGACCGCGGGATGATAGAGCTCCTGTGCCAAGTCATGGCAGTATTGACTGCAGAACACAGTGTCGTAGCACTCTTCGCAGTTGACGGCGGTCGAGTCAGGCCCTAGTGGCGGAAGATCAGCACCGCAGGCGTCGCAGACCGGTTCCTTATGGCGGTTGTTTGCGGTGAGGAGCGAATACTCTTCAAGTACGGTCTCTCCTGGCGCAATATCTTCCTTGGCAAAAAGACCTAGTTGTTCGCAGGTGGGTATGAAGTCGTAGTCATCAGTTTCGCTCGCTTCGTCCAACAAGATCGGAAGCTTGGAGACTCTGACCTCACATTTTGGCGAGAACTGGGATAGTTGCTTGTTGAGAAACTCGAGAGTTTTGGGACCATAACGATCGGGCTCGTGGTCGTTCCAAGGGTAGACCTCTCTCCGAACCATTCCCCATTCGGGAAGGATGTTGGGGTTAATGTCCTCCCTTCGAAGCCTTTGACGAGCGATTTTGTTAATATACCCGAAAGTCTCCAGCAACTCCTCGTTTTCCGGGGCTAGAGCCAAACCCCTTTCGGCAAAGTCGTAGGACGACTTCAGGCACGAACATAGGAGTAAGCTGAGTGATAGGATCTGATAGCACCGGACAGAAGACAACCTGGCGACATGGCGAACAAGGCCAGCTTGGTCCTTCGCCTCGTTATCGACATAGTCACTGCCAAGATCCGTCAGGTGACCGTGGTCAAGGACCAGTGGGAGTGGGTCTAGGGGCCGAGACTGCAAAGACTCAACCGCCTGCTCGTGGTATTCGAAACCTTCGTTGAGAACCTCATCGGTCAACAGCAGAGCTCGGTAGGCATCTCCTACCGCAAGATCGGGGTAGCCTAGGTCAGAGTGGACTTTTGCGCGCTCAAGGTAGAGGATCAAATCGTAAGGAAGCTCCCTGAGGGCTTTTGTGAGTTCCTGGCGACGATCGCGCAAGCTTTGTAACTCTTGCAAACGGATACTGTTGTCGTCTTCCAAAGGCGACTCGTTACCAGTGCTAGATGTAGACATTGTGGAAAGGGTGAAAGAGAGTGTGTTTGTGCGATGGACTTGTCGTCGCTCTGACCAAGCACGGTCCAGGTCTAGTAGACCGCAAGGTGCAGGACTCCCTGATAAAAAAGTAAAAGGAGGGAAATTGCCGCCCAAAGATCGGGATCGAAATCGGAAAGAAGAATGACACTGACGTCAGGGAGGAGAACAACGATCCTGGTTCTGCTAGGTCTAAGGTCCAAGTCAGGCGGAAGCGCTGTGGTACCTAACCGGAATACCGTCTTAGAGGCGGGACGGTAAGAAGGTGAACCCTAGAAAACAGGCACACGGTGGTGGTTCCTCAAGGATTTAGTTTTTGGGTGCTTTTTTTTTGGTTTTTTTTTGGTCAACGAACGGGGCGAGCCCACACGGGTCAGACCACTTTGAAGCAACCCTGTCAGGTCGGACTCGTTGGTGGTTGAAATGTGGTGGTAAGAAATAGCAAAAATTGGGCGAGAGACGGGGAAAAAAATAGGCCTTGTCTAGAACGGTGCGGTATCCGTATTCGCGAAATGTACAGGGTTGGAGGGTACGGTTAATGAAGGAATATAGGCAGTTGACGGTTTGCGCCCTAGGGGCCTAGGGCCTGGTCTTGGTTTGCTTAGTCGGGCACTGCTCCTTTCGTCTTGACGGTCTTGGTAGGAGGAGTGCAGCTGAGCCAATAGATGAAAGGTTCGGCTGGTTCAGAATAGCAGAGCAGTTCCCCCGTCCCACGAAGCCGTTTTTGTGAGGGGTTAAAAGAAAGGACAGTCGCGAGGCGATGACCTCTTGGGAGAAATTTGCAACTCGTCGATTGGATATTGACGCGGATTGGAGTCCGCTCTGGTGTGCGGTGACAAGTGGGGGGGCCTGGACCCTTGAAAAATGGAACTTCAGGGTCTTTCTCTCGTGGAGGGGTAACTGCCCAGGGCGAAGGGTGCCAACCGAGGAAGGTACGCAACATGTACAGAGTACTACGGTACCTGTCATCCCCACAGTCTATTGCTTCACCCAAATCACAACTTCAGTCAATAAGCAGCAACGTTGATGGACGGAGGCACCATCCGGTCCCTCCAAAGCGATGGCCGAGCAAACTCAAACAGACGTACCTCAATACCTCCTCCACAACCTCACGTACCACGCGCCTCCCCGTGCATGGCCTTACATGGCCCCCCTCCCGTCACGAATTGGGTTGGGAGCTCTCCAAGGAACATGACGACTGTGACGTCATGACATCATCCAGAGCCCCCTTTCATCCCGTCACGTCCGTTTGGCTTGCAGCAATTTTTATGGGCTGGTTTCTAATCGCATGAGCACTTCGTTGTGGCATTTCACATGTTACATATGTCACAGGTTGGGGGAGAAGCTTCTGAACGATATGGGTATGGGTCCCTACGATGCATCCTGGACGGCCCATTCAGAAGACGGTAACCATCGGCACTCTTCGCTATCGCCGTCATCCAGGGGCTCATTTCCGTTGAAGGCAACGTTGATTATCATCAGTGCCTGATCGTCCGCTGTAGTGTGCAGCGAGGCATTGCCGTAGCTAGGGAGGGCTGGCAATGTCGAAGAATGAGGCTTACTTGCAAGGCCCCTTGCACCCCAGATGCTGACGATGCACCCAATCGCGATAAAGTAACTTCAGGGTCTACTATGTAGTGTAGAGACGGTGGTTGGGGTTTTTCTTTTCGTTTTTAGCATCAGCTTCCCCTTGTTCCAGCCCAACGAAAAACCTGACCGCCATCGGCGACATTGTAAGACATGACATGGGAGGCTCCGCATATGTTCATCTCCCCGTTATGCCCAGGTTATGTCTATTGAAGCGTGGGCTTGCAAGATGGCACACCGCTCTAGATGCCCGCCCCATGTTCTCCAGGACACTGCAACACAGACGCCGCTTACACATGCATCGTCGATGCAGCCTCTCCCTTTTCTATTGATTTTCAGCGATAACGCGCAACCCCTCTGCTGTCAAAAGTCGACCGTTTCTGGACGATGGCATCGCGACGTTCCGTTTCAAAAAAGTTTGTTCGTCTCAGCTCACGCGTTTACGACCCGCCAACACCCACCCCCCTCCATCCTTCCATCCAACTCATGGCAATGACGCCAGCGTCTCCGCAGCGCCAGTCCAGGGCTTGGTGAACCCCCGCCTGCCTGGGTGTTCGTGATGGTTCCCTTGAGTATTGAATGGAGGAGATTCGAGTCATTCGATGCAACTACGTCATTGCTGTGATGCTTCAAATATATACACTAAAGCAACACTAAAAGAAAACCTCCGACGGTATATTCCGACCAACCTCAGCCTGTCCTCAAGCCGAGTCAATCGAGCTTCAGGCAGAATCCAACGAGTCATGCCTGCTTAGACTTATCAAACATGTTAGATAATAATGACGCAGTGGTCCCCTGATTTAGCTGCTCTCCGGAAGTTAGACCCCCAAGAGCTTGATGCTGAACAGTAGAGTTGCTGCCGCGAGAAAGGCTGAATGATCAACAATGAGGCAATGGAGTGATCGCTTCGCGTACAGAATGTCATGCACGCGCGTGAAAGGAGGTGACTGGGATGGTGGAGGCGTAGGATTGTTTCGTCGATTTGACATAATATTCCTTGCTTTGGCGGGCGTGATTCTCTACAAGGTACTGAACCCTTGGTCCACAGGTACTTGCTTGTGTAACATCCTGGCCAGATTAGATCGCACATCGGGGGAGGAGAACAGAAATCTTTGCGATCTATACTCATCGACGGTTGCGAGGTATTAATGATGGAAACAAGAGACTGAAATCGTGCGACTTGGCACGCGGGATTGACGTAGTTGTGCGAACTGTTGCCGTTGGTTCCATTTCTGCTGTCAACTCCGCGGAGTGCATACCCAGTCTCGGTTTGCCTTCTCGGAATAGCATCAACGCGGTATTGGCTAGTCATTCCCAAATCCAGAAACGCCGATTCCGTGCCACCGGTCTAGACTTACGACTCTAAAGATGGTAGCCAGACGAGACAACGTGGGAGTTTCGTTTTAGGGTCGCTGTGAGATGCATCCCAGTGCCCATCCAGCTGGAACATGGTAGTCTGGGGTAAAGCTAGACACGGACACTCAAGAGTGGTGGATATGGCTGGATTGGCAGACGGCAGACGGCGGTGGTTCCGGCGCAGGCTGCGGTCAAGTAATTGGTCAACCCAAGGACAGACCTGACTCTTCGATCGTCCAAGCTATCTTCACCATTGACAGACTCTGTGACGAATCAGAGACAGTGGACGGTAAGACGGGGGCATTGGGAGCATCCGTTTGCAGCAAGTCAAGCCAAGGAGGTGATAATTGCATTCGAACTGCGATGTGCCCCGTTGCGGAAGGTTTTTTTTTTTTTCTTTTTTTCTTCTTCTTTTTTCCCCTCTCCCTTTCCACTTTCCTTCCCTGACAGTACCAGTAACTTTCGAAGGGAATGATGAAGAGGGACGTACTACCTGAGGGCTGACATTTATTGACCAGGGAAGAGAAGAAGCCCTTCCGTGTACCAACACGGCGGTGGCGTGACTAAGGCGTCGAATGAATCAAGTCACGCATTCCACCAGTTATTAGAGTAGCCGGATGCTTTAATCAACATTAGGTAAAAGTAGCCCCTGCCCTAGCGGAGTTGTTATCTTTTCAGCAGCCGTTACCCTTATTTAGCAGTTGAGGCAAGAGAGGATTGAGTAGTGACGACGGCTGCCTTCTAAAAGGCGGGGTGACTGTCTCTTGGGAAAAGCGGTGGTCTAAGCCATGTCTGCAGTCCCAGCTTCCTCCTCCTCTTGTTATTTTCAGTCCATTGATGCGCTTTTTAACGAATGAGTACGGTGGTGAGCCCCGTAGCTTCCGTAGACATCTCTCATCCTGTCCGTACTCTGACCCGGAGTGGCTCCAAAGCGTCGGATTCTCGCTCTCACTTGCCCTTTGACCTCGTGGGCGGGCTTTCCCCCTTCGCGCTACACGACCCTAGACCTGTGCCGCTGTCACTGCTTGCTCTAGCGGCGCTGCTTCCCGACGGCCGGCGCTCCCAACCAAGGCCCGTCCATCATCGAGCACCACCATCCTAGCCAGCTGCTTGGCGGGGCACTACGTAGTACAAGTCATCCACCAAAAGAGCCCACATCATTCGCTCACAATCGTCCCAATACCACAAAATCTGCCACCCTCCGACATGCCGACCTCATCCTGACGGGCAGGTTCCAGTTCCGGACCAGCAGCTCCTTGGGACTGGCCGCACGGTTGTCGGCGAATCTTATATGGCTTCCACACAGTAGCTGTGGGTGGCAGGCCTCGCCGGCCCGTCACGTGGGCTGACGGCCGCCACCACTGGTCTTAGCCAGCCTCCACAGCCCTCTAGCCAGTTAGTTAGTTCTTCCAACCAACAACACCACTTTTCCCATTCTGAGCGTTCTGTGCTGGTTTCGCCCACAGTAGCATCCCAGACAGGATGTGTCCTCAGTGGCATCAACAACAGCCAGATTTCTAGCAGCAGCTAGCGACTCACAGCAGCACAATCTTCGGCCTTGTCTTCTGGATCTTATTCTCATCGATGCAGTCAATGGGATAACCAGAGGCGAGTAATGCGCATACGGAACCAAGTCTCCTTCCGTTCACTGACGACATTTTCAATCGGGCAAAATCCTGATCTAATCTCAGGGATTCCCGTCTGCAACAGGGAATCGCATACATAATACCGCATTGCCTTGTTGCCCACACCAAGTCCACCTCGACGTCCACCATACGCACTGTTGGTCCACCGCTAGAAACATTACACCCCCACTACCTCACATCACTCACCATTCATTGTAGGGTCACTTTCTCTCCTCCCGCCGTTATCGATCGCAAATCGCTGGTGAAACCATACAAATTTACCTGCAGCCCGCCCGCCCGCTCGCCCACCCCCAATCCCACACCATCAATTCATCCATCCAACCATCACCTGCCTGCCTGCCTGCTCACATTGACCACCAAGCAAAACAACTGGATCTTGAGGGACCCAAGCACCCAGTTCCAAGCCCAGCATTGATTCAAGCCACAGCCCGAGCTGCCGTGCCCGCGTCTGTGCTGTCCATTCTGCTCCAAAAAAGCCCAAACATCATCCTAGCCCCGCTATCGTTTTTTTGTTTTTGCGTGTTATTTTTATTTTCGCACTCCCAGGCATCTGGAAACATCCATGACCCATCCGCCGCCGGATTCTTAGACCGAACCACCATTTCTCGGCCCTTATTACCTGTCTCCCGTGTGCCGTTCCGACTCGAGCCTTTTTCGTCTGAACCTCCAGTTAACCAAAGGTGCACCACCCGCCCGACTTTGCTGAATCAAAGGATCCCGCATACAACCTCCGAGTCACACTGCTTCGCCTATTTCGGACTACCCACCAACTATTTTCTGCACCATCCGCAGACCGCTTCTACTTCCCCCTTCCATTCTTCACAACCTCGCTTCCGACAACACCTCTCCGCCCCCGCCTTTCACCTCTCAAATTACCCCACCATGAGCAACAAGCAGCCGAACCTCTACGCCTACGAGACGGTCAACGAGCTCGCGCCCGCCTTGCGAGCCTACGTCATCCAAGCACAAAATGCCGGTCTGAGCCGTCACGGCGCTTTCAAGGTTGCCGTTTCTGGTGGCTCCCTCCCCAAGACTCTGGCGCAAGCCCTGCTGGCTCCTTCTTCCGGTCCCGAAGATGCTGTTCATTTCGACAAGTGGGAGATCTTCTTCGCTGATGAGCGCGCCGTTCCTCTCGACCACGAAGACTCCAACTATGCCCTCCTGAAGAAGGAGCTTCTCGACAAGATCCCCGAGGATCTTGGCGCCCCGACCGTCCACCCTATCGATACCACCTACCTGAATGACACCCAGGAGCTGGCCGACCAGTACGAGAAGACTCTTGTCACCAGCTTCGCCAGCCGCGATAGTGTGCGCCTGCCCATTTTCGACCTCCTGCTGCTGGGCTCCGGCCCCGACGGCCATACCTGCAGTCTGTTCCCCGGCCACGAGCTACTGCGTGAGACCACCGCCTGGGTTGCTCCCATTGAGGACTCCCCCAAGCCCCCGCCGAAGCGCATCACTCTCACCCTGCCTGTTGTCAACCATGGCGTCAAGATTGCCTTTGTCGCCACTGGCGGTGGTAAGAAGGACATCATGAAGAGAATCTTTGAGCATGGTGACGGTCTCCCCTGCGCTCTCGTCAACGAGGGCGGCGGCGACCGCGTCAGCTGGTTCGTGGACAACCCGGCCGTCGAGGGCGTCAGCTTCCCCCGCCGTTCCTTTTTGTGAACCACTCGAACGTAGTCGAGGAGGGCTTAGAGGAGGAAGCTCAAAGACATGGAGCATCGTTTGCGTATAAAGAAAACCCCATTGATCATTTTCAGATAGACAGGAGGCCAGACGAAACGGCACATGGGACTACAGTGACGGAAAAAAAAGGGGGGGGTACTTAGGCAGCAGTTGCCACGAGCCGCGGGCGTTGCTTGTCAAGAGATTCATCATTAGGAGCGAAGCTGGATCTTTATTCGTCTCTTGCCCATATTCTTGGGCCTCTTAAACCTTCTCAAGAGTCCCCTTCGTTGATTCTTGCCTTCTCTTCGCGAGGACTCTCAAGTTTTTTTTGATATCCACGCACGCCACACACAAACCAAGAAAAAAAAACCATAACGATTTTCATGATACGAAAGGGAATGAGGGAGAGATCAGGACCTCTTTTTTGATGACGAGGCCTCTGTGTGTTCATGATATGTCTCAATCATATTTGAGATGAGGTAGAGAAATCAAACAAATATGCTCATGCATTGTGGCGGCCGTTTCGCCCCCAACCTGCCTTTCTTTTGTTCTGCGCCAATCGGTTTATCTGAGCCATGTTTTAACCGTGTGCCTTTCGTGCTTTCATCATTGTGTCTCTCCTTGCCCCTCCCACACTGCCGTCAATGGACATAGATGGAGAATATATCTGCTACCTGGCCCCCTGCTCCATACACATGCTTGGCGGGAACGCCACATACCTCACCCCGCGGACGACGATCTATATAGGGCTGAAGATGTGCGTTCATCTTCCCTCTTACTCTCTAGCATCTTTTTTTTTTTTTTTTTTGGTCTCACGATCAATCGACGGGCTTGCGTTTCCCGATGCGATGGGAACCTCCGGCCGAACTGCATGGTTTATTCCGGGCGGGAGGACTGAAATGACGCCCGTGACGCAGGGTGGCTAATGCATATACACGATATCGACATGAGATGAGGCGAGTGGTGGTCAGCTGGACATGGGGGGGAGAGGGAATGATGAAAATACAATGATGAAGGCGGATCGATCCAGAGGCGAATCGAAAATCGTACGGTTTCTACGGTCTTTTTTTGCCCCCGTGTGGCGAGAAGTGGTACGCGCTTCTTTCAAAAGTATGGACGTGGGATGGGATGATGGCGATTTCTTGCCGGTTGATGTATGACATATGGTGATTGAACTGCCTCGGGACCTGAGGTCAAATGGCGGGTAATGGATGGGAACTGCTGGTGTGACGGGGGGGACTACTACACCCAGGAATGAAGTGGTTTCCGGGGGCCTTGGTGGTGATGATGCGCATGGCTGCGTGCCCGGCTATCCCCCACCGGATCTGCGAGCATCTTATCCTAATCTGGGTCAAGGTGAGGGAATGTCGGACCTACCGCGGAGAGGTTAGAGTAGCTAATTCACAACGTCGAGTAACACTTTTGTTCGCGTTATCCCGAAGGCGTGTTGAGTTATCTTGTGCTTTATTGGTTTATTCAAGACGGCTTTCACGGGGGGGACTTTGAGCCCACCGTCTGATCTGTCCAAAAAAAGAAAACTATAGCTAACTGTTTTTTTTTTTTTTTTTTCGCTTCGGCGGAAACTCCGAATGGCCCTGGAGCACAGGGCCGTCGCATTTTCTCTTTCTTATCTGAGTTCGTTCGCTGTTTTACCTACCTAAACTTCCCTGGCTCGGGGATAGCAGCTGCCCTTTCGAGATCAGTAAGCCGTGCCAGTGTAGACGATTCGGCAGAACGACATATATATCAGAGCCTCCGTTTCGTTTTCGGTTTCTCGCCGTTGTCGTTTTCGTTCCGGGATTCTCGGGTTTTGTTACCCTAGATAAACGTGCTTTCCTTTATACAGAGTTCATCCAATATCTTTAGATTACAGATTCCAGCCTCAGCTCGCCAAATCATATCAAGCGTATCATTGCGCAATGATTGGAAGTCAATACACACAGTGCTCATTCGTTTCGCTTTATCATACCATCTCTTACTACCTATGAATAAGCCGAGAAGCATGTCGATAAGGGGTTGAACTTGTGCCAAGGTCTGACGTCAGTGACCCGCGGCACAAAAGAACCGTACCGCAATCCCAGTCTGTGGCCTGCGTCAAAGGTCAGCCAAGCCTACGGTCCACCTATACGGAAACCCCGGAATAGCTTGGAATATGCACTGGGCATATAGACGTTGTCTTGGTGTGGTCTTGTGTACACACTGCAGATTACAGCAAGATGAGCTCTAACGAAGCCATACCAGCTCATGCAGTTTAACACGGGTCGGTCGAAAAGGCCAACAGACTTTGCGTATAATGCTCAAGCTGGCTAAGACTAGAACGATGGTATTACTTGATATTGCGGGTGCTTCGGCGGATCCTTTCCATCAAAAGTGACGTAAAGCCTCCTGTAGACAGTTAACATTTCCAGGACTTTGTCTCCTTTGATCAGCTTCTGTGTCTATGGACTTGTTCGTATCTGGAGATATTGGGAAACAAGGGGAACTGGATTTGCGGCAGGATGGCAAGGCCAAGCAACCTAGCTGTAATTTTCTCGTCATCATCTTGTACCGAGCATAGCGAAGGCAGAACGCCCTTTGCTCAGCAAATATACTATGTGGTGGTCTCAACATCCTTCTTTCCTGTCCCTAGAAACGACGCTTACTAACTCTAGAATGCCTTCTTCGCCGTCTTGTCCGTTGCTTACAAGAACCCCTTTAACCAAGCTGCGCCGGGAGGGACACTCTCATCATCACTTTCACCGATTTTGATCAGCGAGCGAAGCACGTCGTCACTGAGCAGGCGCGTGTCCACACAACCAACAAAAGCTCACCGATCCAGCTCCTGAAATTTCATAAATGACGGAAACACATACGTAGATTTCAATCTGTATGACTGGGCCGCCGCATCGTACACACGGAGCGCATTTTGACTTCAAGGGTCCCTAACTTTTCTTTTACACGCCGATATCCCTCAGCATACACCCAAATCACTTACCCAGACCGCGCTCCCTAATAAAAAACGTAGCCCCGAAAGCCAACACCAAAAACGCCGTCATGGGAACCATGGCCCCCAGCGTGGCAACCTGATAACTCGCCCTCACCTCCGCCGCGACGCTCGGCTCCAGCTCCCTGATGTAATCCAGGCTCTCGCGCACCTTCTCCTCAATCTTCCTCGCCTCGTCGCCGTCGAGCCTGACCGCCAGCTGCGCGCGAAGCACCTGCTGCAGCACGGCAGAACACACACTGATGCCGATGCTCGAACCCAGAGACCGGAAGAGGTAAGAACACGCCACGACGACGGCGGTATCTTCCACCGACGCGTTGGAGAGCAGCGCGACGAGCGTGGTGGTGATGCCCGCGCCGCCGCCGAGGGCGAGCAACGCCATGCTCGAGACGACTCCGGGCGTCGAACGCAGGTACAGCGTGGCGACCGTCGGCGCGACGGCGACCAGCATCAGCCCGTACGCGAGGATGGTGAGCTTGTAGTACTTGCCCGTCCGCTTCATGATCACGCCGGCGCCGACGGAGGCGATGACGGAAGCGATCATGGCGGGGACCAGGTACGCGCCGGCCTGGGTCGCGCTGGCGCCCTGGACGGCCTGGAAGAAGAGCGGGAGGAAGAAGATGGAGGCGATGTGGGCGGCGACGCCGAAGAAGTTGGTGAGGTAGCCGGCGAACAGCGAGCGGTCAAAGATGATGTGGCCCGGCGCGAAGGGGTGCGAAGCGACGCGCATCTCGACCAAGACGAAGACGGCGAAGAGCGCAGGGGCCGACGCCAACCCCGCGACGGTCACGGGGTTCGACCACCCGCGGTTCGACCCGGCGTCTAGGCCCACCAGGAGCGCGATCACAGCGGCGACGAGGCACGCCGCGCCCAGGAAGTCGATGCGGCGGAACTTCTCGCGCCAGTGGTCGTGGTCCGCTTTGGGCAGGTCCAGCACCAAGTAGACCGCGAGGAACGCGACGACGCAGATCGGCGCCTGGCCGATGAAGGACCACCGCCAGCCCACCGAGTCAGCGAGCAGCCCGCCGAGGGGCGCCCCAGTCGACGTTCCCGCGGCGAAGATGATGTTGATGTACCCCTGCCACACGCCTCGGTCACGAAGAGGCACGATGTCGCTCAGGAGGATGGCCACGACGCTGTTCATGCCACCGCCGCCGATGCCGGCGACGGCGCGGGCGAGGCAGAGCTGAGTGAACGACTGCGCGAGGCCGCAACCGAGCGAGCCGATGGCGAAGACGGTGTAGGCGAACAGGAGACATTCCTTGCGGCCAAAGATGTCGCTGAGTTTGCCGTATAGGGGCTGACAGCTCGTGAGCGTGATGAAGTAGCTGTGTAGAGTGTAACACGACTATGTCAGCCCAAAAAAGAAAAAAAGAAAAAAAAAACAGAAAAAGCGAAAAGGGGTCTAGAGGTCTGGCAAGGTCTAGAACGGGGACGACGACGTACGCGGTTGCGAGCCAACTGGTGTTGTTCAACGCATGCAGCTCGCTGCCTATCTTGGCATATGTCGCTACGGTGAGCAGTTGATCGACGGCACAGAGGTAAACCTGGGGGGATAACCATGTGAGCGTTCGGTGCACGGGGGGGGGCGTCAGATCGTTTGCGGGGTTAAAAGGTTTGCAAAACCTACGCCGATGCCAATGGCCGGAAGCAGCATGTACATCTTCTTGGCCATCTCGGGGTTACCATCCCGCTTGCCATCCCGGTCGGCGCCGTGTTCCGGCTGGACGGCACCACTTCCGTGAACGGCCTCCGAGTCGGCGGCGCGCAGTAAGGGGGAGGTCTCCGTCGGAGCGGGGGCTCCGCTTGGTGAACCGGACATGGCGAGTAAAGGGCCCGAGAGTGATTGGTGCTCAGTGGAAATCAAGGCGCGATTTCAATTCGCTGCAAAGAAAAAGGTGTTCTGGGAAAAAGAAATAATCCCAGACAAGACCCCTTATGAAGTATGTCACCGCTGCTGCTCCGCTTTCAACCCTCCTCAAAGAATTGATAATCGGCCTTCTATAACGAGTAAGGCTCCGTCTGTCGGAGGCTTCATTATGTCAACTTGCCAGCGATAAGCCGCTTAGGTCCTTTATCAGCCATGACGCAATTTATGAGATAAGGCACGTGATCACTACTGGTGCGATTGAGCATGGCGGCAGCTACTTTCTCCATCAAACAACTGCTCAAGACAGCATCGTGATAACTTCAATTGGGACTGGTTGGCACAAAAACTTTCTGCATCAAGTCCCCACGAATGAAAGCGTTTCTAATTACCGGGCATTCGCTTGCCCAAGAAAACTAGAGGGGAAAAGGACGAAAAAAAAAAAAAAAAGAGTCAATAATTGAAAGTTGGATCAAGTGGGGACACAACCGGCCAACGGCGCAAAATCAGCTTGGCGTCCATTCGAATACCCCCAGATCTTGACCAGCATCTCATCTTGCGCGGCCTTCAATCTCTCCGAAGCCCCAGGAAAACAGACTGATCAGTCACCTCGTCAATAATCTCATCGGTCAGCGGGGGACGCGGGCGACGACAGCAGCGCGGGTTGAGGAGGTGGAATGGGTGGATCACAACTCATCTTAAAAATCCTGCCGGTGTGAAACAAACCGTCACGCCGCTGCTCCATCCTCCACTGCGAGGGGGCCCAAAAGTCATTTCAATGTTAATTTATTTTCCGTGATGGTTTCTCGGAAGGCGTAACCTGCATGCTGAGATGCCGCCCGGCAGCACCGTGGATGCGCATCCTGAGGGATGGGCAAATTTTGCTGGCAAGGTCTGTAGAGGTCGATGAATGGCACATCTCGTTCTCGTTTTCTTGCCAAGAGCAAGAACAGTCGCTTGACTGAGTATAGACTGCTCCGTGGGACAACATGATGCCCTCACGGTTACTTCTCGTCTGCAGTACAACACTCGCGGTGAAGCCTACTTTTTTTTTTTTCCTTCTTTTACGATCCAAGCTGTTGAGATTGATAAACCAATTGTGATGTGATAATGGCGCATCCTCCGCTTTATGTCGTCCCAACCTTGTGCACCTTACAAGGAGAGAATCAACAACCCGTCAGCAAGGGATGCCCAAGAGGGCAGGGGAGCCTTGCGACAGAACGGCGCCCCCCCATCTGACGTATCCATAAGGAATCGCCTGGGGATGCTTGTGAGACTCAGGCAACTGAAAACTCAAAATGGCTCAAACCCGTTCATGCGAGCAGCGAAGCCCCTTGTTCTACGATGCCTCGCCAGGCACTGGTCTGATTTGCCGTGACTGATCTCCCAAGTCTTCCGACGGCAGTGCACTCCTCAGGGGGTGATCCGATGCTCATCAGACTTGGATTTCACCTCACTTTCCAAACGGAATCCTCGTCAGGGGGATGAACGGCAGGCCATTGCAGCTGGGCCTAGCGAGCCGCAAGGCAATACCCCCATATTTATGATGCCGGAGGGCGATTTGCGAGTGGAATTGGGAAAGTGAGAGGCCCCAATGGCCCTGGCGTTGTAGGGCTTCTGGAGTGTGGTTGGCTTCCCTGGCGCAGATCGCTATTCGCCTCCATGGCTGACTCGGATTGCTGGAACGGCGTGATGAGACAGGACAACAGAGCGTAGACCAGCTGTCAACAATAGTCTAGAAGCCGCAATTTGCAAGCGCAAATGCAAACTAGGTTGGGCGGAAGATTGTAGTGGGAGTCGCTGTCACATCGCCGTAGCGCACAGGCAGGACAACACATCATCAGATGGAGCTAGAGTCTGCCACATCAGGAGTGGCTGGACGGCTGTCGCTAAGTTCAGCTTCCATGGTACAGGACGAACAGCTGTTGCCGTCTTCAAGTCTGCAACGGTGCATTCCACGATTCCCGCATTCCATGCGGAAGTTGCCGAACCAGGACCTCTTTTTCTTCGTGTGAGTTGGCTGCAATCAGGGTTGGGCGGCAGCAAACGGTGGTGGGCTCAGATCACAAGAGTCCCTGCGTCCGCATGTCCGCATGTCTACCAGTCCGAATTCTGGTAGTGCAGGTGGGCAAAGTGCGGTTTGGTGGGAGAGACAGACCCTGGTCAAGCTGGATACGACCTACATGTCACTGTCATTACGCGGCGCGACGGGCTGGGCTGGGCTGGGTGGCGGACCACCAAAGATGGCATGAGCGCCGCAAACGACGTTTTGTTTTTTTTTCTTCTTCTTTCCATCCTAGAGAGAGAGCTCAGACGAGATTCAGAGTTTGGATTGTTTGCTCAATGCTTCTGACGCTCAGCAGCGCGGGTATGGCCCATTTGTATTGCGTCATGTATTCCTCCATTGTGGACTTGGGGAATTTGCAGGTGTATCGTCTTGAATGGTCTCTTCGCGATCGATATTTGCGACATGCGATCCGTAGTGATTAAACCGTGCTTACTATGTAGCCAGGTAGACCCTTTTTTTATCTCCCATTTAGCCTCGGTCGGTTTCAGATTATCGAGAATCGAAGCGGAAGTACGGAAACTGCAGGCAAGGTACCCGTCTGCCAAGAATCGAATGACGGTAGGGGTGTTGACAGGCTGGTAGTGTGTCTCTCCTGTTATTAGTGTCTTGGAGTATGATAGAGGCCGAAGCACGCAGGATTAAGATTGGGGGGGATCAGGTTGATTCATGAGCCATAAGAAGACGGCGCACATTGGTTGCGTTGGGAGAGTTGATGATGCGTTCAGGAATGATTCGGATGGGTAGAGTGAGCACAGCCCAAAGAGTGCAGGAAATGATTGACAGCAAGCAATGTCTGTGTCTGCTCAAATGTCCGCGCATGGCTGTGCCAGTGGTGATGTGGCGTGGCGGTTGCAGGAGTTAGTGGTTGTTGTCAATTGGAGAGAGCGGGTTGCCATGCCCGTGGCCACCCACGGCCACCATCCACCACCGGGGGTTCCCTCACCAGCCCCAGCAAGCCAGCCCCCAAGCCCCGCTTCGGCACCAGCAGATGGTTCCTGTTGCTCTTATTACAGGGCTGCTGATGAAAGGTCGCAGCTGGGCTATAGCCAATGACGGACCTTGCAGTGATTTGCATCCCACACTTAGGATGCCCCAGCAGCGCAAGGCATGCACGCTAAGAAAAGAACCCAGTGCCGTTATGGGCCTTATCCGGCGTCGTACTGCGCTTTACGTACTCGCATCCGATCGTACCGCGCAGCGCAGCGCAGGCTTTTATTTTATTTTAAACAGGGGAGGGGGGGAGGGCAGGAAATAGGTACTGCTTAGCACCGGACGTACGCTGTACTAGTAGTAGTACTCTGATGACCGCATGTCGTCGATGAGATGACATCCTTGCCCCCGTATCGTCCGAAGACCCAACAGGAACAGAAAGGATAAAAAAAAAAAAAAAAAAAAAAAAAAAAAAAGGTCAGAGTCAAATGTTCAGACTGGGGACTGGTCGCAGGGTTCTCCGTGGCTGCCAGTATTAAACTTGAAGCCAAAGCACACGCCCCCCCCTCCCCCTTCCTGGTGTCATTGTTCTTATCCCCCTCCAAAGTTCCAATCAACGAAACTCCTGTTAATGCCGACGCCCTTCAAGTTTCTTCTCTGACCATTAATTCCCTCCTCCACATCCTGCAGGCACTTGCTGCTCTGCTCGTCGCATATCCTCGTCATTTACTCCGTACGCCTGCCTACACACAGGCTACACCACCTTCCCCGAAACCCTTGATGCTGGTAACTCCCAGCATCACCATGTTCCGGCACTGAACGTCGTGGCCAACTTTCGAATCCCATCGCTCCAATCGCCGTCCGCCTCCCCTCCTCCGTCCCACGTTGTCCAGTCCCACTGGCTCATTCGGTTCAATTTGCTTCCTTGGTTACCCTGCCTCCTTGGTGATTTCCTTCCCAGCCGATTGGTAAGGACCTAGGGACATAGAGCAATATCGACGCCACAAGGAAAGGCACCGTGACACTAAGGAAAGGGGGAACAGAGCCAACCCAATTATAGGCAAACCCACTGCCTCCGGGGGCCGTCTAAAATGCACATGGACTTCTTACGTCCCTCCTCGAAGAAGGGGAGGTCGCGCTTCTCAAAAGCCTTACCCGTCCCTCCGCCTCCGCCTCCGCCATATGACCCTCTACAAGTCTCTTCTCCGCCTCAACTTCCTCCTCCCATCTCAAACGACAGGATCAAGCAGCTCCCTTCGATTCCTCGAGTTCCAGTGAGGTCACCTCAAGTAACGTCTCCCGTCATGTCCGACAAGCCGTTGCCGCCACCGCAATCCCACAACCAGTCTCTCCCACCTCTACCATCCCTCGAGACGAAAGAGTTGCCCAGAATGCACATCGCCCGCCGTCCAGTCGCTAAGCAGCCCGCTCCGCAGTCAACCCCTCAACAACAGCAGCAGCAGCAGCAGCAGCAGCAGCATTCGCCAACCGAGTCTATTGGAAGTCTCTTGTCGGCATACTCGAGGAGTTCGGGCGAGTCACTTATCATGTCGCCAGATGGAAGTTCAACTCAACGAGACTCAGCCCCAATGTATGCCTCTGAACAGGACGGAACAAGACAGGCTAAAATCCTCACGCCCAACTCATTGTCATTCGGCGACAATGACGCGGCTTACACCAACTATGGTGCACAAAAGTTCACCTCAGACAAGAGCCTGCCGCCTGCTCCTGCCTTTGATTATGAACAGGGCCCACCTCCGCCAGCCAAATCAGGGCAGACGGCGACTGTCGGCAGTCCGACGAGCTTTGGGTCGGGCTCGCCACAGCAGCAGCAGCGGCCAATATGGAGGAGAAGATCTGTGAAATCGGATCGTAATATCGAAGTCTCTGACCTAAAACTGGCAGTCAGTCATGGTTCGACTGCCGCTTCTCAACCAAACACCGCACAACCCTCATCATATTCTGCCGTACCTCCCCCAACGCAACAACAATATCCCCCTCGTACTAGTTCTGGCTTGCCTGGTAGGAATATTCGGCCTGGACAGCATCAAATTTCTCCTCCAGCAGCAACTGCAGCAGAAGACGGAATGGGCCAGGAAGTGTCACGGTTGCGAGAGAAAATCTCGCGTCTCCGCGGTGAGGAAGGCGCGAACGTGGGAGCCTCTCACAGCGATACCGCCCTTTCGCCTACTCAACGTCTGCCGACTCCCGACTATGAGAAAGAGGATGTCAAGACGCCCGTTGTCGATACTGTTGTCTCACCCATCTCTCCAGCTTCCTCCCCCAAGCCCGCGGCTGACCAGGCAACGACCGAGGCCAAGCCACCCGTCCCGCGCAAGGCTGTTACGGAACGTAACATTCATAATGCTCAAAGCTTGCCTCAAATGCGTGCTGAGCAGCCTGTGACGAACAGCGAGGCACCTCCTACCATCAAACAGTTTCCCGTCAGTCCTCTCAGCCCCGAGTCGCAGGCGCAATTTCCCGCCCGGACCACATCAAATCAGCAGCAACAGCAGCAGCAGCAAAGAGCACAATGGCAGCCCACAGGTCAGGAGCATGTGCCCAAGTTCGCACAGCAGGGTGGCGACATGCGGCCTGCCTCTAGGGATCAGCGCCCACGCCAAGGTTCTGGCGAGTACCGCGAGCTGAGGGAGAAGGATATGCCGTCTGCCGACGCTCGCTCGTCCGCCTTCCCCCTGTACACCCCGGAGCCCCCCAGCCCATCAGTTGTCTATAACGCCCTCCCTATCAAGGACAGCATGCTTGACTGTTACGTCCGACACCGCGTCATGGATCGCACCCGTAACCGCAATTATGCCCTCACCTGCCAGACCTGCGGTAAGGCCGACACTGAAGATCGATTCAAGTGTCAATGGTGCTACGTGCGCATGTGCACCTCCTGTTTTAAAACATTCAACAGCAACCGCAGGGATCTCCGGAAGCTCCTTGCCCACCTCGAGGGCAACCCGCAGAGCAGCGATTCTCAGGGCCCGGCAGCTGCTCCTTTGCAGCCGAACGAAGCAGTCGCGACTGGGGAGCAGAAGGCTCAGCAGCAGCCAGTTGAAGAGCATCAGCATCAGCAGCACCAACCTCAGATGGTTGCTGCTTAATCATTTAACTTGATTACTTTCGATTCTTCCCCGCGCATGGACTAGGCATTGGACGGCTTTTTTTCTTCATTTTCTTTTTTCTTTTTTTTGTCAGGCAATTTCACCTAAAGCCCGATATTACGAATCACCAGGAAACCAAACCTCGTTTTGTGAGATTAGATAGAGAGATTGGATGGTTATACCCTTCTCCCAGATACCATGTTTGCGTATAAGTGGCGATGCCAGAGAAGAAGGAAAGGCACGCTCAATTCTTTTTGTTTTTGATGGACTATTGCTGCTTGCTCGACGCAAGGTCTGGCATACAACGGAAGCTAGATAACGAGACGAAGAATTGAAAAGCCTCGAGAGGTTCATATTTGATAAGCATTCTGAAACCCCGTATTCACTGTGTTTTCCGTGCATTGAGATTACGCGTATGTTATGCGCGCCCCCGAGAGATCTCAACAAAACCATGCACAAGCATGCCTCGGCCCGTCGTATGATGCAAAATAGCTCCGAGACCTACAACCTGTAGCACAACACAAGTCTGGGACATTAGCCAAGA
This sequence comes from Colletotrichum truncatum, assembly GCF_014235925.2. Lineage (NCBI taxonomy): Eukaryota > Fungi > Ascomycota > Sordariomycetes > Glomerellales > Glomerellaceae > Colletotrichum > Colletotrichum truncatum. The sequence continues at coordinate 929,521 of NW_027222406.1, read as the reverse complement.
AAGCCAGTCCCATTCAAGCCTGCAATCCGCCATACACCATATATAACCTACTCGTACCGAATTTCTTAAGGTTCCGGGAAGGTGGTAAGGGAAGGATGACGGGCGTCGGCAGCGTCCGTTCGCCCAAAAGTCGAGAGCGTCCGTCCGTACGCTAAGGGAGTCCTCATGCAAGGCGACGGGTAGACTTTCGACAGGTTCAAGTGGCCGCCGCCGAAGGTTTCTAGAAATACGTTACTTGGGTACTACCGTTTCCCGCAGCCCCTGGGCGCCAGCCAAAGTACCCTGTCAACTGCCGTTGGCTCCACCTATCCCGGGTGCGGACCCCCAGCCAACCCCCACACCGCAAGTACCACCCCCCCAAATCCCCTGGGATCAACATCAACACCGCCAACAGCAACTACACCTTCAGCCTCACGCAGCCTCCCGTAGCGATTTCTTTTCCCCCCTTGCCTTCGCGCCCGCACGCGGTGCTACATTAATAAAACGTCACGTTGAATGGTCAATTGCATGTAGCGCATTCAATCATGTCTTCGTCACTGGCTCGCGCCCGCTCGCTACGAAAACCGACGCAAGGCTCGACAACAGACCTCCCTTCCACCTCGTCGACCACCGCCCCGTCCCAGCCGCAACGCAACGCCTCTCCTAGTAGACTACCCGCGCCTCGTCCTGCAACACGCCCGACATCTCGTGTCGTGTCAAGCGGAAGCATCAATGACGCATCGGCAGCGGCAGCAGCAAAGAAGAAGCCGAATTTGATATCCTCGCTGCTGAGTCGGAGCTCCTCGACGCGCCAATCCGCAACACGCAAAGATGCCGCCGCCACGTCCTCCGTCAAGTCAGGCCCACCGAGCGCCCCAGCGACGCGGTCAACTGCATCAAGCCTCTCCCGAACGTCGTCGACGCGCGAGTCGGGGCTGACTAGGACTCGGCATCCCGCTTCCGCTTCTACGAGCACACTCCCCGGCACCACCGCGCGACCAACAACATCAGGCGGCTTGCCTCCCAAACGCCCAACACCGTCGACATCTTCCGCACCAGGCCACGCGCGCGCAAGGAGCGTAGCGACGCTGAACGGAAACACGGTTCTCCGACCACCCAGCCAACACTCCACGTCCTCTAGCGCAGCACCGAGATCACGTCCGACATCGATGTACGGCGCACCACCCTCTTCAGCAACAACGACAGCAGCAGCTACGACAAAGCGCCCAGGGTCGGCGTCATCAACGGCCACAGACCGTCCGGCATCAAAACCGTCCCTTACGACGGCGACAAGAACCCGAACCTCACCCACATCCTCCAAACTGGGCCCCAAGCCCACAGTCACAACACGCCAACAAGCGGCCTCCCCGACGTCACCCCCACGGAACAAACCCGTTCTCCGCCCGGCCTTCACAACCCTCCAACAACACTACTCCCCCGCCAAGTCCCTGGCCCCGAAGCCGTTGACAGCAACATACCTCGCCCCTCCCTCCCCGTCCAAACTACCCACCAACGTCGCCCTCTCCGCAGAGACCTCCCGTCTCCAGACCGAGCTGCTCCAACTCCACCTCCTCCACCGCGAACTGCCCTCGGTAACAAAACAATGGCACGCATCCGCCCGCGAGAAGCTCTCCGCGCGACACGCCGAGCTCGCAAAATCCTCCAGGGAACTCTCCGCGCTGGAATCAGACGCAGCGGAGCGAACCAACGTAAAGGCCCTGCACAACTGGACACAGGCCTCGAAACCCAGCGGCCGCGGCGTCATGGAAGAAAAGATACAGCGCCTGGACGCCCTTCTGACCGCCCTCTGGTCCCTTGATTCCCCGGGAGGCAAACATAACCGTCTCGTCCGGTCCTTTGAGCGCTGGGCATCCTCCCTCACCGAGCTCGAAGAGGCCCGCGCCAAGGCCGACGACGACGCGGACCCCTCGGCGCTCCTCGACTCGAACCTCGAGGTGCGGTTCGGCGGCGGCCTAGACGCGCGGTGGAAGGAAGAGTGTTTTGCGCTCGTCCGTCGGCTCGAGGGCTGGCAGGCTCAGTTGCGGGAGCTGGAGTATGTCCAAGAGGCGAACGACCACGAAGACGGCAACGAAGACGGCAACGACGACGACAACAATAAAGAGTCGCGCGTGTCGAGCCTGAAACGCATGTTGGACGGGTGCGGGAGCTTGATCAGGGATATGCTCGGCGAGCTGGCCGTCATGGAAGAAATCGAGGCCGCTGCCGTCGAGAGGGAGACGGAATGGATCAAGAAGATGAATAGGCAGGGAGACGATGGCCAGACTCGTAGAGATACCCCTAGGGCTGGTGCCGTTTGGAGAGTCATGTAAACAAGCGTGGCACCGCTCAAAGATAGAGATTGATTGATTGAATTGGGTCACGAGTTGTTTTTTTGTTTTGTTTTTTTTTGTAACTTGTAGATTCGTCTTTCTTGTCAAATACCAGCATCAGCGAAGAAAAGTATCGCGTGCAAATAAAAAAAACGCCCATGTCTCATTTGCTTCGGTCCCAGAATTTCGTATTTCTTGTTTGTGTGCCTGCTGCTGTTCATCTTTGCTCGCACTTCCCCCCCTCTCTACTCCCTCTTCCCTAAGACGTACTACTACCTCCTGCATGGTTTAAATGTACAACAACCTGTGTGGAAACCCCGATTTCTGTGCTTCCCTCGGGTTTCCCATCAAATCCACGTCTCAACCCAGCTCAAGTCGCCGTCCGTGTTATACTTCCACCAAGCGACACCTACAACGATGGCGGCCGTGCTCGTGGCCAGCATCCTACGGACAAAAGTCAACCTGTCAGATTTCGTGAGGAGTAAGAATTAAGTAAAACACAAAGAAAAGAGTAAATAAAAAGCAACAACCCCACTTCAGCCTTGGAAAACCAAAACAGGAGAGAAATCCTTACACCTTTCTCTTGCTACCGAATAACCGGCTGAATAGACCGCCGATCCAGTCAACGAAGAGCACGCGGAAGAAAGCATGAAGCCATCCGCCCTTGCGATCTGCGACGCTATGTATAGATGAAGGAGTCCCAGGGCGGTCGGCCGACGAAGATCCTCCACGCTTCTTGAGCTGGCCCTTGTGGCCCGCATCTCGCCCGCTGGTCGAGGCTTCCGAAGCAGTTACCCCAGGAGTAGTAGCATCGGAACTGCTAGGTTCGCCCGCCTCCTCAGGGGCCTGCACATTGATGCTGGGGCTATCCGGCTTGGGAACCTGCGTCTTGGGTGATATGTTTCCAGAAAGCTTGCCGTTGGTATTGCCATTAATGTCGGGAGAGTCTGATCTGGAAGACTCGGCACTCTTTTTGGACTTGGATGTAGAACCCTTCAAGACAACTCCCTCATCCTCGTCACTAGCAGGGAATGTGTAGATGTTGGGCGTTGGGCGCACGGCAGGGCTGGGAACTCGGACTGGGCCGGCATCCTCGCGGTCGGCTACGTCTGCGCTTGGCGTGTCCCTACCTTCTTCTTCAGCAATAGAGCCTAGAGATACAAGCGACCTGTCTGATGCCATAGAGCCGTGTGACTTTCTCGGTAGCTCAAGGTTCTTGCTATATCCCGGGCTTGGAAGTCCAGGAGAGAGCAGAACATCCTCTTGGGGCTCAATACTTGCTCTTCTTGAGTTGACGACGGGGGACAAGGGGGCACCATGGAAGCATGTTTGGTCTTCGTTGCGTCCAGTCTCAACCTTGCGTACAGCTTCCATGATGCCGTCTCGATTCGATGGCAATCTCTCAAGGGCCGGATCGTTCAAGTCGTACTTGTCGACATCGTAGTCTACTGTGCCGTGATGATCCGTCTCGTCGATATCGTCCTCGTCATCAGGTGGTTCGTAGGGACCCAGTGCTTCATGGGTAAAAAGAGGCGGAGGTCCATCGTCTGTGAGATCCTTGTCGAAGTCCTGGTAATGTCAGTTTCATCTTCTGATTACTGCCGCACAGATGCAATGAGCTTACTTGATCAGCGTCCAACTTCTGAGCCGTGTCGGCAACTTCAGCTGCAGTCTTAGCAACCTGCTCAATTGGCGTTGAAGAAAGGCGCTTCCTCTCCTCATCTTTGAGGCGATTCAGTGGTGCAAGTCGAGCCGTGTCATCTTCTGCATCAAGTTTCTCGGCAGTGTCGGCGACCTCTGCTGCGGTGTTTGCAACCTGCTCAATTGGAGTCGATGAGAGTCGTTTACGTTCCTCATCCTTTAGGTGCTCTAGAGGCTTGGGCTTTGGATCGAGTTGTGTGGTCGAGGCATCCATATTCGCGATATTTGTTGAACTAGCGGTGTTCTCCTCGTTTGTGTCCTGGCCATTCGATTTTGTACCATTTACTTGTGTAGACTCCTGAGATGCAGGGGCATTCAACAGGTTGTTCCGATTGCCAGCGTCGTCGGTCACTGCAGGGGGTCACGTCATGTCAGGCAAGCACAGCTGAAGTCGGACCAGGGTAGAATCATACCTGTGGCGGCATCCTCGTTAAGCACCCACCAGTCGCCTAGACCGACTCTGAACTTGTACTGGATCTGCGAGCTTGGCAAAACCTCGACCGTCTTAAAAAATGTGTGCTCTCCGCCCTCTTCGGTGGTGAACTGCATCTCTTGGGGCTCCCATTGTGGATCGGAGAAGGAGCCGGCGACGAAAATGGGCGGCTGCGTGCCGGGCTGGCGGTAGGTGATGGTAACGGTAACCATTGTTGACATTGGTTTCCGCAGCAAGGTTTACGAGTATTTGAGAACTAAACGAGTCGTCGTCACTTGGTCAACTCGAGTATTCGGGCAGTTTCCGGGCTGGCGTGGGCTTTTTGGGGCTGCCTTCTACGACACTTTCAGTCAGCCCAGATAAGGAACCTTTTCTTCGAGAGGGAAAGAGCTATGCGAGAGAAACAGAAATGGAAGCCGTCCCCTTGAAACCCACGATGAGGGTGGCGGATTGGAGGGAAAACGCTGACGAATGCGGCTGTCTTTGAGTGATACCTTGAGATGCTAACTGTGTGGAGAAAGAGAGGGCGTTGGATCATCCAGTGGAAAAAGAAGGTAGACAAAAAAGCTCCCGGACGAGACTCAATTCTTTGAGAGGAATCCAGAGTGGAGTCTCCAAGTGAAAGTGTTTCACGCGACGAGGAAGAATCGGGGGTTACGTATGTGTGCAAGTGAAACAGAGTTGAGGGAACGACCTGACTTGATGATGCAAGAAGGGGTTGGTGAACTTACCGCACGACGGCAGAGATACGCTGGGTGGACCGGAGGAAGGATGCCCAGATGCCCCCTAGGACCTGGGGACACCAAAGAGTGAGGGGAGCTCAGATAACAGGAAGATCAGCAGCCGGATGTCTAGCGTTTGGCGTGGATGGTGCAGCAGTTCAGAACAGGGAAGCTGCAGCATAGGAGGGGTTCATTGCATGATTATGCCATGGGTGCTATGTCAAAGGTTGGGAAAGCCCGAGGTAAGATGGGAGGGAGGGGCACAGTAAAAAGAGGTTGGGAAAGGTGAATTACTGTGTGTTAAGGCACTATGAAGGTCAATTGAAGCAGGGTATTTGCCTACCTACATCAGCTGAGGGATGTAGTGTAATGAGGCGAGATGGGATGGTCAGAGCAGACGCGGAGTGATGACTTAACAATTACTTTGGCAAACGTACTAGTATCTTGTTTAGTAGCAATATCACAACCTAAGGTTTGTGACGGCATATCTCTCCCCCACCACAGCTTCAAGCTTCGCGATTGTAGAGACATTTCCAGGCATGAGATTTGAGATTACAGCGCCTTCTTGTCGCTGTTGCATCCACTTTTATCGACGGACAGTTGCAATTGCACTGCACAAGAAGAGAAACTGTGATCACCCCGATGATTGAGCAACAACCACCATCAGCAGTACCAAGGCAATTACTACCCGAGCAGCGCCTGTCGGCATGCTTTTTGCGTCACCATCCTTATCCCTGATATGTCCCGAGCCCCAGAGTCGAGGGAACATGCCCATTGGCTGTAACTGCCCATGTATCCAAGGTACTGGGGACTTTCCCGTAATGCACGAGCCAGGCCCAGCCCCACCCCGCCGGGATATTCGTGGGTCTTTGAAGTGAGGCCCAGACCGAGACGGACACCGTCACCTTGAGGTCTGGGGTAGCTATCAGCCAACTCCATCATGCCACAGCACATGCTGTTTGGAATGGACAATCCGGGACGATGCATTGCAATCAAATTGCTATTGTTATCCACTGAACAAGAGCACAATCCCCTGTTCTATCAGGATGGACAGCCATAGCTGCCGACATGTTTTCTAGCGTCGTCTCTGCCACGCCGCGCACCTTTCCCCATGTATCTTGCTGCGTACTGCTGCATCTTATCGCGTGATAGCCAATTTAGTGCAAGAATTCTGAATACTTATTACTGAAGGATAAAATAATCTTTTAAAAGGCAATCGTCGTCACTGTGAGGCGCAAACTGGCCGGGTGGTTTCAGGTGCAAGCAAGCTCTGTGAAGTCAATCTCGTAAGCTGTTTCCAGGTCTCAGCCAAATCCTGGTTCCCTGGAATCCTCCGTCCCGAATCTCAAAGAGCATAAGCTACTAGTAGCTGTCGAGCGTTCAGGTCGCCTAAACCTCAAATCATGCGTTCAATCAGCATCTTTCTCAACCAAAGCATTGGCATCTCTTAGTGAAGCAGCTGTGAGCTGAACCGCTTTCTGGGGTTAGTTAATTCAGTGCAAGCGGGGCTCCGTCTTGCCCCAGTCGGTTATGGCAGCAACAGGCCCTGGGGTCACCCCCGGTCAGAAAAGCACTTATTCTGCCAAAGGCGGCGAGTCCCCTGGCCAATGACGTCCCCCACCGATAAGGCCCTTATCGGGCTGGATCTCGCAGTGCGTGCAATTATCCAGCGACAGGCTTCCAGAAAAATCCACTTCATGAAACAACAACATCATCACCGCATGAACTGTGACGTGGCATAAGCAAAAGACCCGAACCGGGGACCGCAGCCGCAATCTTCTTTAGCTCATCTATTCTTTCAAAAGCCCATAGCATAGCAACTACCATCCAAAACTCTATTCTCCGTCTCTACGCTACTTTTTTGTCACCATGTCTGCCCCTCCTCAACTGATCCACATCAAACGGAAGCGGGGCGATGAGGATGCGCCGGTCACCTACCTTCGTACAGCATGCTCTTCTGTATGTGTCCCGGAAAAATACAGGCTAACAAGCAATAGAACTTGAACCCGGGTCTAAACGACACTTGACCGGCAGCAGCTGGGTCTACCGGCGTCGCATAGCAGCTATCAAGTCCAGCTCCAGATCTGGCGCAGGCTCGTTGCATGGCCATGCCCAGACGAAACCGATTATTCAGACGTCCAAACCTGGCGACGAGCTCTCGAGACCGAACCGCTCTCCTACCAAGTCCGCGACCAGTCCCACGCCGCCGAACGATGTTCCATCCGCGAGCGACCCAGTAGCCAAGGGGCAAGCAGCGCCAGCGGCAGTGCCCCAAGAGCCGCAGCATCCTGCCAACCCTGTGACCGAGCCTAGGCGATTTCACATGTCCCGCTCCGCAATGAGCTCTCCAGGCGGTAGCACGATACTCAAAGCTGGTGGTGTGTCCAAACGGGGTCGGTACGGAACAGCAGTCTTTGTCGAGAGAGGGAAGAAGAAGACGGCGAAGAAACTGTCCGACAAGCTAGACACGAGGTCTGCTGCAGGAGCAACAGAGATTCCTTCCGCTGCATCTATGGACGTCGAAATGGGAGACGTCAAAACGCCAGCCCCTAAGAAGCCACTAGCTAAACGCCCTCCCCAAGCAGCTACTGCAGATGTAGAAGCACAGCGTAGACCAATGCCCAGCGTAGCACCTACCCAGGACATGAGTAAGATTGCCGCCGACATGGATCAGTGGGTACTCCACGAGATCGGACTAAACCTCAAATCGATGGAGCAGCATGCGCCGCCCCCAGCTGCTGCTTCGCCATCGCGGTTTAAGCCCAAGGCCCCCGTCAAGCGCTTTGCTGAGCGACACCCGGAACTTGCGAAGGAACTTGACGGGGGTGACCGTGACGAGTCCATGACTGACGCGAGCGACGGCGAAGATGACGACGACGATGACTATGTTATTGAGGTATACGAGCTGGCGCCCTCGAAGCCTGTCCTGGCCAATATCCCGCCCGAGCAGATTGGTGTGTTGCGGTTCGATACTCAAGAGGACATGGAGCTGTTTTACGGCAATGAGGATGACGATGATTCGGATAATGATGATGACGAGGATGAGAATGGTGAGACATACGCTTTTCAGCTCGCTTGTACTCCAGAACATGTCTGACTAATAGCATTGGTGCGCAACAGCGGAAAATCACTATACGGCCGACTACCCAGAAGACGAAGTGGATTCTGAAGACGAATACGACCGTCACGCCTACCTCTTCCGCAACGCCAATGCTTCGGACGAAGAAGAGTACGACTTGCGCAACCAAGAGGAGGATGAAGATGAAGACATGTACGCCATGGAAGGTGACGAACGACGGGATGAGGAAGACCTTTTCCAGGAGAAGATTCGACGGTATATCCGCCAACATGGATCGAACTGAGAACCTGTTTGTTGCTGCTGCTGTAAAACATGGCCTTAAAATGTATATAAATTTGATATCGCCCTTTGGGTGAGTATCTTGTCATTGGATAATGAGGGCAGCACAGCACAGGGGCACTTTTCTATGACTAGACCCAAGACCTTGGGGTCGAGCAAGTATTTGTTTGGACATCTGATATGTTCAATTGAAAATAGCCTAGCGTTCCATTCCCATAGCTACAATGGCAAGTTCGCCTTTCGTCGTGTTTCTCACGCAGTCTGTGCTTCTGTTCCAATAATCGCGTTTGGACGAGAATTTCATTCCTAATCTTTACCATCCCAAGCCCAATATGCCGTTTGTTCGCCCGAAGGGGAAAAAAAAAAAGAATCAAGACCGTTCCTTAAACACCGGAAAAGGGGAAAGCGGAAAATGGGTGCGCCTCTCCCATTCATATGGAAGAGGGCAGAAAGAAGGAAAGAAGGAAAAGAATAAACAAGGAAAGGAAAGGAAAGACGCCTTCCTGATGCGAGACGCCGAATCACCCCCACTCTCTCATAGGTGGCTGCGAGATTGACATGTGGGGGGGAATGAATGCATCCCATATCTAGCATCAAAATGCTGTTGTTGCCCGGACGCCAAGTGATGAGTATATACTGACATGCTGAAAAGAAATGTGCCATGGGAGGGGTCATGAGGAGGACAGCCCCTCCGGGAAGAAATGGACTATTTGTTGCGGTGTTTGACCCAGGCTCACATGATGGTGCATGACCCGACAGTCCGGCCTCGGCGCCGACCGCCGTTACCACCATCCTCCTCATCGGCGTGGAGCATCTGGGCCTCTCGGGCGCGACGTCTGCGACGGCGGTGTCCAGCCCCAGTTGCGCCCGCCTCCTCGGTTGCCTGCATGTAATCGGCCCAGCGGCGCTCGAGGCGATTGGCCGAGGCGAGATCGCCGCGGAGTACACGCTTCATGTGCTCGTCCACAGTCATTTGAAATTTGTAGAAACATTTTAGGCTGATGGCCTCACTGGCAAATGCGAACTTGCCAACCTCGGCAACAGAGGGCTTCGACTGGGCATTACGGAAGAGGACCTCGCGGATGCCGGTCCAAGTGACGTTCTGGCAGTCGTAGACAACCATGTGCAGTCCAACCTTGGGCTTGGGCCTCCTCGCGGCGCTCTGCGAGCGGCCGCTCACCATGTAAGCGGCTTCGGCGAGGACTAAGTCGCTGATACGGGTGTTATCGAGGTCAATGCTCCTCAAGTTAACGCAGTTCTTCACCACGGGTAGTACACCGCTGTCGCCAAGATTCTCGCAGTAACTGATAGACAGGTGCTCCAGCCAGGGAGCACAAGGTGCCTTGGCCAAGTGTTCTGAGAAGAGGCTGTTGGTTAGATCTGCGAGGTCTTCGAGTTCGACGTGTGTTAGGCGCGGGGTGGATGCAAATATGGGCTCGAGGGCTGCGTCGGTCAATGCGGTGCAACCGGATAGTCGCAGTGCCTGTAAATCTGGAACATTGTATCCCAACGCCTTCACTCCTTGAGTCGTAAGACGAGCGCATCGGCTCAGGTCTAAATGACGCCATTTCCTCGGCGGCACCACAGGTAGGTCGGTCAGAATATCGATTTCGGGGTCTTCTCCGTGGACCATGATCTTAAGCGCGCGATCGTTGAGCTCTGCACAGCCATTCAGGACCAGCCTTTCCAGGTTGTTGGTCGTGTAAAGCATCTCAGCAACTTCCAAGTTGTCAAAGCCCCGAACTTCTCCAGCCCGAAGATCCTTCAACTTCGGGCACCCCTCGAGTACTGCCTTGATTCCTCTGGCATCCATGTGTACGCACCACGAGACGTTGAACGTTTCCAGCTGCGGGCAAGACTCGGCGATGATCTTGCAAGATATGTTAGTCACCGCGGTCAGCCCAGTCAAATTGAGATTGGCGAGTTTGTCATTGCTCCTCAACAGGCTGTGTAGAGTGTTGCGCTGAAAATTTCGGCATCCTTCGAGCGTAGCGTTGACCAAGTTCTTGCAAGCCTTGACAACCACCTCAGCCCGCTTATAATGCTCGACTTGGACACAACCTCGCAGGTTTAGGTCCTTGATGAATGGTCCAGCAGCCATAATAATCCTCGCCAATGACTCGGCAGGTATTATTTGATAAAACTCGGTTGCGTCAAAGCACGTCCACAGTTGCCCGTCAAAGCAAATCTTGTGAAATGTTTTGCTGACACGTGAAGTCCGCACCAGCTCTTTGGGAGACAGGTAGGAAAATATCTGAACCCGCATTTCGTGCGGCATATTCTCCCAAAAGTTGAAGTCCCGCTTAGGTACCGCCGGGTTTGCGATTTGGGTCTTGCTCGTGGTTCTCAAATCGCCTGGAAGCCCTATCGACTGGGGCCCAGGAGATTGGGTTGTAGGGATAAAGTTATCGACCCTTCGGATTGCCAGGCGGCCGTCGACACCTTCAAATTGAATTATTTCGCTGGACGGCGTCGGCGGTACAGAGCTCGAGGCACTGGCGTAGCCTGATGCTGTCGCTCCTGTGGGGAAGTAAGAGTCGCTACCAAAGGAGCTTCCAGCGGTTGATGGTCCCGCCAAGCTCACGCAAGAGATGTTCCCGCGGCCCTTCTGAGGGTTGCTATGTGACCTCACACGACCACTCCGCGAAAGTGACGGCGAAGAAGACATTCTTTGAATGCCACAGAGCACACGGTGCCGGCCTTTCGCCTTGTTAGTCGGTTCTGGGACACCAGAACCTTGTTCGTCAACCACCTCCATCGGGGTTAACCCCGCGGAGAATCCATTGGTGTCGGCCATTGTCGAAAGTCGTAAGAGAAGTCGTTGGACGAGGGTTCATGCAAACAGAAGCCGGAAAAAAATGCGAAGTGTCGAGCTCAGATGTACTATTGGCGAATAATTTTCACGTAACCCAAGAGCCGGCATTCAAGATGCGTAGTCTCTCGTGGCGCGGAGCAGTGAATACTGGAACTGCAACTGGATTTCGAAGATCCACTTCGACCCTTGCGAGGGCAGAGCGCTCGGAGTAGTCGGTGGACGGTTCTATTTCATAGTCGGCGTGTTTGGAACAAAACGTTCGAACTGAATCAAGAAGCTTATGCAACAGAAAAGGTCTCTAAAGAAGCAGATGAGACATAGGGGCGCGAAGAACCGGAAAAAGTTGTGGTCTTGAGGTGCTGCTGGAGGGGGGAACAGCACCCGAACGGAGGGGTGGGTGGGCAGGCCAAAGACTTGGATGGGGATCTGCTATCAGAACGGGTGTGAGCCGGCTATCGATAATGGAGGTCAGCAGATAGTGGGGTGTGGAGCCTCAGAAGGCTGGAGGAAGTAGACCTACGGGTTGGGGCGGAGCACATGGCACACCGAAGCTCAAGATATCATGGCCTGTTGGTATTGCGACAAGGTCACACGAGCAGTTTGACAAAAACAATGGGCGGTTTGTTTTAGAGATGGGCTCAAGTGTAAGATAGGGAAACTCTGAGAGAAGGGTTGAGGAGAAGAGGGTGAGAGAGTGTGTGAGAGGGAGGGGGAAGAAAAGGAAGAAGAAAAAAAGAAAAAAGAGAAGTAGTCGAATGGAAACACCGCAGACCACAACCAAGACTGTTAACGACTATGCCAGTAACCACACCACAGGGTAAAGGAAGGCTGAAGCTTAAAACGCGCTCAGAACGGATGCACAAAACGGCCCTCCAACCCCATCCAGACGGCGAAACAAGGTCCCTCCTTTCGATGGGCACCAATGGATCCTGGCTGGTCATACACCCACCAGTCATATCTGCCAGAATGCCCAAGTCCCCCCGTCTAGTTGATGGATCTTTGGGTCTGGAGTTGGCCACCGGCTTGAAGAAAGCCCCCCTCGGTTTCTCGGCTGCTTTGGGGCAAGCTACTAGCATGAACAGAAAATCCCGCCGCAAAAAGGTCCAAGTTGGCCGTTTCTGACCTGCCCTTTTAGCTGCCCTACTAGGTGCGGATCACTGGGCCGTACACACGGGGTTGTGGAAAGCTGGTCTAGGGGCACAGCAGCAAAAAAGAGGAAGTCTGGAAGCAGACCCCTTGATCAGCATGCACACAAAGATCAGTTACAGACAGGACTGGACCAGCCAAGCACACCAAGATCGGAGGCACACCTCAGCACCTCGGGCCAACAGCAGAGAGGCGAGAGACATTGGAGGTCGATACTGCAGCGGCGACCCAGTGAGTGGCCAAGAATGAATATCCACTCCTTCTGTGGGGCCCGTAGCCCCGACAAAAGAGCGGGCAGGTGGGGGAAAACGAGGGGAGAAGTCGAGGCCCGCCCGGAGTGCAGACTGGAAGGCGCTGTTTCTTGCCCCAATCATTGGAGCTTTAGTGAAAGGAAGTGGGACAGGATGATCCTAGCTCCACAGCGCACAGCCAGTTAGATCTCTACTAACTAACACCACAAACATCAAATTGAGTGAGAACATGACATGGACAGCAGGTGCACACTCATTGTTGTCTTCTTTTCGTGGCACCATGAGCAGCCGTCATCCCGCCAAATAGGTAGTCAAATGATGCGATGCAAGCCCTTAGAATGGACGGAAACGTAGGGGACCAAGACATCAGGGGACCGTTCAAGCTCCCAACGCTGCCAACACCGCCAGTTGCTACACGGATACGTGGGGGATCGGTCAACGACGCTACTACCAAACTTCGCGACAAGGCACGCCACGTTGATACTCTCTCTGTACGGCCAACATAGCACTACTGCTTTCCCACTGCTACTACTCCGTACAGATCCTCACCGCAGGGTCCTCCGAGCGTCTGGTGGTAAGCAGGGACCCTGGCATTCGAGCGTACAGGACCAACGAATCCTGTGCGCTTCCCAACACATGTCCGCCTCCTCAGCTTTGCTAGCGCCACGACTGGACCCTTAACTCTTGCTCCATCCACACTTGGTTGGAGTGATACCAGCCCGGGATCCCGCCCGTTTATGTCGGTTGTGAGACGTTTAGAGGAGCTCGTCTCCAAAATTCCCCAGCCTCTTCAACCGCCGGTGCGTCCTTCCGTCCACGCGCTGCACGACCGCGGCGTTTTGCGAAGGGTACTTACAAATGCTAGAGACAGCAAGATGCTTGTGCCACCTGGCTTGCACCTGTATCCATCTGATGTGGCAGAAGCCTGGGCGCCGACTGTCCGGTTCGAGGAAATCCACCCGAAACTGCCAGGAAACGGACTGACTCGCTGACCGACCGCTTAAAGGACGGGACGGTTGTTTCTCCTCATCTTTCTCTCGTTCACATTGGCTTGTGGACATTGTCTCCATTCAACGGACAGAACATAGAATTCGGGTATTGCTGCCTGAGAGTAACCTTTGGGGACCAACACCCGGTCTTACCTCTTTCCGCATTCGAATGGTCTTTGGAGAGGAAACACTTCTCCTCGAGTGGCACTGAATCCGAACTTTTTTGGTGGGGCTGACACTGCCATTCCCGCACTTGACGGGCGAACCTGGAGTGATCAAATCCGTCCTTGAGCCTTTCAATTTTTAGAGATCCTCGCCACCGTCATTCCTTGGAACTCACGGCAAGTCCACTAAGACGCAAGCAATGCGGATCCTAACCCACAGCTCGTCGGGTTTTCTAGGAGCCAGTTAAAGATAAAGCCTTGCTCATATGAAGCCGAGCCGGAGCTGATATTGATGCCTTTTGAGGCTGCACACGAGACTATCCCAGGCAGCCAGTGGCAGCCGTATCTGCAAAACCGCAACAGTATTGAAGACCTTCATAAACGCATTAGTGCTGTTTTGATGCTACGAGATCATCATGCTCTGCCATTTGGTCTTGTTGATAGCGTGCTGTGCTAGCGCCGACTAATACCAATACCCCTACACTTGGTGAGTCGGCTGATGCTGCTCATGCCGAAAGTCGGGAATCTGGTACTGCCACCATGACACATCATGCGACTTGGGTACAAGAGATTAAGGACACGGCTGCGATGAGCCACGCGACACTCTCTCCTAAGAGCACATGCTCTTGGCACATTGTGAATGATGGTCTTTTTCTTAGCATGAATGGCCATTTACCAATACCGCATATCGTCATGATGGATGTATATGGCATTTTTCCGTTCCTTCAGAGCAAACATCATTCTCTGGATAAACTCATGGTCTCTTGTCTCACTTTTTGAGTCAATGGAACCCTGCTTTCAGGGTCAATAGGCGAAAAGAGTCGACGTTTGTGAACGAATTGTGTGCTAGTAGCAAAACTGAATTGTACGTGGCGACAACCAAGGCAGTGATGGCTATCCTTGATCGCTTTTGACAGAATTCGCCAACCTCCTGGGAGCAGTTACTGCAAATCTTCCATCGACTTGACGATAAGATAAACACCCGGAAGCTTTCTGTCGGTGGACACCTCATCCACGTGCTACCCAAACCTCCGGGATCCTTATTTATTTTATTTTTTTCAGATCGCGATAAGATAAGAAGCTGTCATATGGTCCGGTCCAGGCATACTCACTGTTTAGTCATGGACTAATAGCAACAGGTTCGGCATCCAATCGCCAGCAATATGGTCCGCAAAGAAGCCAACTTGATAACTATTCCCGGAGCTTGTAAACTGTCGGCCGACCGTTGCTTGGATGAGAGAAACGCCACAGAAACCTGAGAACAAGCGGCGCAGCAGCCAGCCCGCCCTTGAATGGGAGTAACTGCGGGGTTAAATGGGCAGGTGGTGAACAAGCACCTACGTCGCCCAGATTGTATCAATCGCCATTTGTTATGGTTGTTTACGAAGCACTGTGTTGCTGAAGATGTTTGATGGTAATGGCGGGATATTCCAGATTGAAGAAGCATGGCAGCCCGCAAAAGCACGTTCGCGTTCGGTCCTGGGCTATCAATTTGAGTTTATTCCTAGGTACTCAAACGAAGGTAAGAGAGTTTCTTGGAACTTGGCTAGTTAGTTAGATGCAACCAAGGGTCTGACTGTGCGCACTGTATCTAGTGACGGTCCTATTTTCTTCTTGGATATTGAAGCTTGCAGTTTTGGCTGAGAGACAAGGGACGGTCAGAGTATCGTCGGAGCTCTGATACTCGTGAGCTCATGATTTTCACCTTCGTCACAGACACTGCTTGCTCCACATTGCCCATTCGCATGTTAGACAAGCAGACACAAGCCATCCACCACGGTCTTTTTTTTTTTTTCTTTTCTTTTTTCTCCTTTTCTCTTTTTTTTCCTTCTTTTTTTTTCCTCTTTTTTACTACCAACAGGTACCTCACAGCAACATAGAGCTCATGATGGTGTAGTTGCCGCACGGAGCCCAGCCTGGTTCTCGAGTTCGGATCCGCGGACTTGGCAGAGTTTTGCTTTTGGCTGGAGAACAAACAACCATGGTAAGGGATCTATTGGGTTGTGAAGTGGTGTTGTCATTAAGTGAGGCGGTAGACAGGGACCCGCCTTGTGTGGTTGGCTGGGTGGCCAGCGAAATGTTTGTTTTCTTTCCCGTGCCCATCAACGCAGTGCTTCCGCAACGATAAGATCTGGTTTCGGTAGGCGGACAGCGAAGTCGCACCCGTAGCGTAAGGCGAAGAGCATGCAGGACAGATGGCGTTGGTGTTGATGGTGATGCAATTGTCCAATAATCTGAAAAGATGTGAGCGACGATGACTTGCAAAAGCAGCTTACGGCTTGAACCAGCAGGTGGCCGGGCTTGGCTGCGGTGCTGTGACGTATCCCGGAGTATACCCAATCCCTTGTTTATAGTGTAGAGAGCGGCCCCCCGGGAGATTGGCGCCGTTCAGGTCCACCGGTGGCCGTCCAGCTGAGGAGCTCACTGCTTCACGTGTCACACTGTGGCAGGCAGCTTGGGGACAACAACAGCCATGCATTCAGTGGGCTTGCTCCCTGGTGGGCCCCCCACTTCGCATCCCTCCTCAAGAAAGAATGCTGCATAACACGCCTCCCAATCAGTGTTACATCCTCTTCTCGGCCCTGTAAGTCAAGCCTGGAACGGATGCTGTGCGCCCACCAGAAATTTGCTGTGATGTGCGGGTTTCTTGGGAGGGCCTTTTCTTGGGAACGAGAGAAGGGTTTTTTATGAGGCAGCTGGACACACCCACGCACACGGTGGAGGGAGGAGCAACGGACGGATGCATCTCAAAAATTTCGATCAATAGAGCAAGCAGAGTGGGTTTCAATCTTTTTTTTTCTTCCCTCTCTCTCCCTCAACGCCCTCGTTTGCCCTCCTCCTCCTCTTTTTTTGGTAATATTTTTTCATCGTGCAAACAACATTCCAGCTCTCTTCGACGATACCTTCTCTCCCAAAAAAAGTGACATCGAGCCTGAACTGCACCCCGTTAACCCTCCGTACTCCAACCACTCCCGTCGCCCGCCGCCATCGTCCGTGACGTGACGCCCGTTGTTCCCTCAAAGCTCCAGTCTTTGCTGTTTTGGCTTTACAAGGGCAACTTTCCAGCTGTCGAGGGCCCCCTCTCCTTCAGACAAGCATCTGCGGCAACACAGTGGCGCTGAACTGTCCTGCTTTCCCCCTCCCCCCAAGCTCTCTTACCTCACTGCCCCGTCTTAGGTCATCTTGAACAATTTACGACAACCCTTCTGAGAGGCCCAGACACACACACGTGGTGATTTTTCGGCGTGTAAAGCCAGCCACTCACTTGCCCGCTCTCACTCACTCAAATCACTCGTTCATCTACTCTTCTAGCGCGCTTGTCCACGGCAGAGAAGAAGCACAAAAGAGGGAGACACACACAGAGAGAGATAGAGATAGAGATAGAGCAAGAGCACTGCACACACAGCAGAGCGCAAGCAGTTGGTTCCGGTAGTAGCATCGGCACTGACTGGCATTGGCTCTCGCACTGGCTCTGGCTCTGGCATTGGCATTGGCATTGGCGCTTGCACTGAGGTGGCACTAGCACGGCAACGACTCACGTTCCCTTTCCTGGTCCTTCGGTGAACTGGGGCGGTCCAATTCCAGATCCAGATCCAGAAACAGACGGGGCTCACTGTCGACTGCCGACGGCTGCTTCTGTCTGCTTCTGCACCCCAATCTCTCCAACTGCTCTGTCGTCGGATCATTCCATCGATCCTACCCTTCCCACTTCGCCTTGCCTTGCCGTACAGGTCGAACCACCAATACAAGAGAAAGAAGAGGACATACCGTGTGAGGGGGAAAATAACGTTCTTTAACAGCTTGGATTGATCAACCAGCGAAATCTCCCCTTACTCAACCTTGTGGCAAACCTTACCCGCCAACCGATCCAGCCGATTTCCCTAACCTAGAATCATCAACTTCATCCACTGGACCTATCTTGGGGCATTTGCATTTGTACCTTTCGCTGCGACGGCCAGCACTATACCCCCCTCTCAAAGCCCAGTACTTCATCCACCACCATAACCACCACCACCTCCATCGGCACCACCATTTGCTCTCTCGTACGTCTTCAGAGCACATCGACGACCCGATCGATACCTACCAGACAACCTGACCTTTTACTGTCTCTAGACCCCGCCGAATCCGATCCTGCACGTCAAATCCGCTGCCTGCCCGCATTTATCCCTAAATATTATCCAAGTTGATTTGCCATTTCTTTTTCAATTATGCTACAGACGCATGGGGGACCTCACGACAATGGTACGTGATCCAACCACGCAAGCCCACATCTCGAATTTCGCGACCTGACCAAGACACACACGTGTTGCAGGCACCGACAAACATCACGATGAGCCGCGCGGGAGGAGCAGAGTCCCGACAACCCAGTTGCAGCTCCCTAAGAATCGAAGTACCGGAAACCTTGCAATCATGACCGACCAACCGGGCCGCGGCCGAATGCGCTTCTCCTTCGATGCCGGCTCTGTTGCCGAGAGCGATACGATGACAAGGTTGGTTTCTTTATTTTTTGATACACTTTGACCATTCCTTCCGGTAGGCCTGTCGAGCCCATTTCGAACGATTCGATCGATATACTGTATGGGGGCTCGCCAAGACCTGCGTACCTTGTACACGTTGGATTGTTCTCGCGAGAGTACGACGCGCAAAACACAGTGTGGGCGGCGCATCGGGACCTAATGAGACAAAAAGAGTGAATCCAAGTGGCAGCTGCAATGCGACGCCTGGCAATCATGCGTGGCTCAAGAAATTAAGGCTATACCCGTATTCAAGAACATTCATGGGCGGGGCGGTAGACCTGACGGCCGTCACGGGTGCTAGTGTACCACTCGAACTGTCACTGGGTGGCGATCGCACGATCACATGGCAACCCATAATCAGGCAAGGCATCGTGTTGCTGACAAGCCTTCTATAGCCACAGACCGTCCATCGTAACAGACCACGACCATGGCCTCGGCCTTTCTGGACTGCGTCGAATTCGACAACAACCCTCTTCGCGAGCTCCGACAATACCCTCGACATCAAATCCGGCCTCTAGAAGCTCGTCCATTGGACTGTCGAGATCGACCTCCATGACGATGTTGATGGCAAACGCTCCCGGCATGCCGTTCAACTCGCATCCGTCATCGCCCAACTTCTCCGAAGACCTCTCTCGCTTCCCGTCCGAGTCGTTACACTCATTTTCATTTGCCCATCAATCAGAAGAATACATACACAACCGCCAGAATGTTCTCAAGAGATCCATAGAGTTTATGAAGGACAGGATGGGTTGGTCCGCCTCATCCTCGAACATTGCACTTGCGAGCGCCCAAGCACGAGCCTCTGGCGACGTTGAGACGCAGAATATGTTGGATTTACTGGCCAGGGCACAACTCGTCGGCGCGGGTAACCTTCCGTCTCACGATCAGGCCATGACAGGCCCTCTTACCGGACCTGCACAAGTTTCCGGCGAGAACCTGTTTGACGCAAACTTCATCCCACGGACGTCGAGCCCCGAGCCTTTCCACTCTCCCAGCGCATCCCCTACTCAGACGCATTCAAAGGCTTCTTTTTCGAATAGGGAAGAGCCATCAAAAAAGGACCCGGAGGAAAAGTCGATGCCACCGACAGGCGACGCTGAATCTGAAAGCTCGAGTAGGACCCCGACGAACGAAAGCGGAACCACGACCAAGACGTCCCCGCCTCCGTCTCGCAGGCTCAGCTTGAAACGCACGTTGACAGATACACTTCCTGTTTCGGTCCACCAACAGTTGATGGACACCATGGCACAGCCATACTTGGCGGTTCATGAGCAACTTGCGTCTCCCACAACTGCACATCCTCTCTCTACAGGTAACATGCCCAGCGCGCTTGGTCCGGCTGTCCATGGTCACTCGACAAGATGGGTTCCTGCCGCGCAGGCCATTTTCACCACAGAATCGAAGCCGCCGTGGACGATTATTGCCGCCAACGACCTAGCTTGTTTGGTTTTCGGAGTCACCAAGGCGGAGGTTCGGCGTATGGGAATTCTCGAGGTTGTCCAAGAGGAGCGAAGAGCGTGGTTAGAAAAGAAACTATTACAGATGGATCCCGAAGACAGCATCAACGAGGCTGAAGATATTACGGCAGCAGCACCCGCACCGACTTCTTCAACGACCTCACTTCTGGGTGGCCGAGGGGGGATAACGGCTCAGCTTCTAAGCAAACCCAATTCCAGGTCACAGCCACCAAAAGCCGTTACACGCAAGGCACAAACCGTCCATAGTGGAGATCCTAACCCACCAAAGCCGAGAGGAGGCTCGCGGCATCAGAGCAGTAGATCCAGAGGAGTGTTGCTGTGCGGCGACGTGGTTCCCATTCAAAAGAGAAACGGGGCAACCGGTTCCGCGAGTTTGTGGGTAAAAGAGAAGCGGGTTGGCTTAATCTGGGTTCTCGAGGAAATCCATGAAGACGTAGCCATCATCGCACTTGACGACGAAGGCATCATTCAGAAGATTTCCGGAGCCACAGCACCGATATGGGGGTTTGAGACATTAAAACCTGGTGTGGATGTCGGGAAGCTGATCCCGCGCATTCCTCGTCAAGGTATCGATCCTCGCACCGGGGAGGTTGATTTTGCCCAAATTGCGAGGCGCAAGTTCTTCACATGCCCAAACCCGGCCAAAGTCAACATTCCATGCACCGTTGAGCAGGTACGGGGGAAAACCGAGTTACGAGTCTCGAGCTTCCCGCACATTGCAGGGATCATCGTCGTTGACCCAGAGAATCTCAAGATTCAAAGCTCCAACTCGGTATTCTGCGGAGCTCTGTTTGGGTTCGAAAAGCCCGATGGCATGCCCATTGACTCGCTGGTGCCGAACTTTGAGAAAATACTCCACATTCTTACAGAGGAGGATGGTATTCAGCTACTAGACGGGATTGTGGTACCAGAACACAGTTTCCGCCGGGCATCGGCCATCCTTGGTCTGCGGGAAAATCGTCCAGATGCCGCGGCAACATTCCTGCGGCCCGAAGGGTTGCCAGGAAAGCACAGAGACGGGTCGGAGCTCAAGATTGACGTTCAGATGAGAGTTGTCAGAAGCGCCAAGCAATCCACTGTCATTCAAGAGACGGTCATTGAGGACGAAGATGAGGATAAGGGCGGGGCGACCCAAGACGATACTTTTTCGGTTACCCATTCCGAAATGGTTTTCGCTCTCTGGATTACTTACTCCAGGCACATGCACGCCAGCAGATCCAATCTCGGCATGACATCGGGCTCAGCCTCTGGAACGACGACTCCCTTACATCAGCCATCGCCTGGACAGACGCCCGCACACACACCACTAGAGATTAGCTCGGATTCCGACGAACCCAAATCCAAAGAGACGTCGTCGACTGCATCCGCCATCACCAAACAACTCAAGGAAGTCGCAATGACGGCCGCTGCGAGGTTGACTGGTGTGCATCGAACCTCGGACAAGAAGCAAGAACAACCTTCGGCTCCCCGAGTTGTCGAACCGTCCCACAAGAAGACAATTGACGATTTTCAGATTATCGAGGACATGGGCCAAGGTGCCTATGGTCAGGTGAAGTTGGCCAAGTACAAGACAACGCAGAAGAAGGTGGTTTTGAAGTATGTGACGAAGCGACGCATTCTCGTCGACACATGGACCCGGGATCGCAAGTTGGGCACGGTACCTTTGGAAATTCACGTGCTTGATTACCTGCGAAGACCTGATCTCAAGCACCCGAATATCGTCGACATGGAGTCCTTTTTTGAAGATGATGTGAATTATTATATCGAGATGGCCCCACATGGCCTGCCGGGCATGGATCTCTTCGACTACATAGAGCTGCGCAGCAACATGGAAGAGGCCGAGTGTCGCAGCATATTTATACAAGTCGCCAAAGCCATAGGTCACTTGCACACGAAAGCGTTGGTGGTTCACCGAGACATCAAGGACGAGAACGTCATTCTGGACGGCGAGGGCCACATCAAGTTGATCGACTTTGGAAGTGCAGCGTACATCAAGAGCGGGCCCTTTGATGTGTTCGTGGGCACGATTGGTAAGCTTATTTGTCTTTGGCAATCGTGGCATAGGCTAATGAAAAAATTCCAGATTACGCTGCGCCTGAAGTTCTCGCGGGCAAGCCCTACGGCGGCAAGGAGCAAGACGTCTGGGCACTGGGAATCCTGCTGTACACGATCATCTACAAAGAGAACCCGTTCTACAGCATCGACGAAATCATGGATCGTGACCTCCGGGTGCCTTGGACGATGAGCGATGAAAGCATAGACCTGGTGCGATGCATGCTCAACCGAGATGTAGAGGCGAGATACGACATCAACCAAGTGCTCTCACACCCTTGGTGCCAGGTGATTGATGATGAGTGACCGACTTGGACGGTTTACGGCTGAATATGGAATGAAGGGAGGGGGGCAAGGCCTGTAGAGGCTACGAAACAATTTGGTCAAGATACCCAAGAGCAATCTTGAACGGCACGCCTTGTTATCAGACACAGCCAGGTGTGCTTAAGAGAGAGCCATTTGACGCAAAGAGACGAGTTTGTTTCTTTTTTTTTATTACTCTCTTTCTTCTGTCCCCCTTGTCTTTCTGATGTGATGACTTTGGGAGTGGGGGTGTATAGCATGACTGGAGGAGGAAAGGGGCTCAACGAAGGGAAAGTACCTTTGGTAAAGGGGAATAGGGTCTGCATGGAGCTCAGTGGCATTTCAGCGAAGACAGAATTCAATAGAAAGAATTGCGGTTTAGCAAACGGAATTGGACCGGAGACGGCGTAGTGCATAGGGAATATAAAAAACATTGACACCTGAGCTTTGATGGTATTGTGAAGGCAGAGACCAAATGGCGACCTATGTCTTTATGAAGGCGCACTTCTTTGACTGATGGAAAACAGGCCGTCTATATTTGGAAGGCGGGACCTGAGCTCGGGGCTTGAGAAGGCATCGTTTGTGTCATGCGGCATGAGGTTGCGTTTTCATATGCGGTTAAAACGCTGCCCCCCTCCCCCCTTGCTGAGCATTGTTGTCGTCCTCGTAGCATACGAATGAATGTGTGTTCCCTCGCGTGCTGTCTCGGCGTCGGCGTGAGGCGAGTATATAGGAGCCGCAATGTTTCCCGCCATCAGCCCTCTTTTCTTAGACATCGCGGGTCATCACAACGCGCTCAAGCTTTCATCGAGAACGCCATTCGACATCATGAAGCTCTCCCTCTCTTCGCCACTGGCCTTGTCCCTCCTCGCTCTGGCAGCCTTATCAAGCGCAGCTGATGCCCCCAAGCCCTACGTCCGCTGCAACGTCTGGAAAAAAGGCATCCCCTTCACCCAGCACTTTGTGCTTCCTCTATGGCTGCGCTATTCCGTCGAAGCGCACGACATCCCCGAGGGTGAAGACGTGCCGGCGCTCTGCAACAAGCTGTGGAAGGAACTGAAGCAGTTTGCGGGTAGCTGCGTCGTCAACATCGACAGGCCGCATTGCAAGGCCAACGGGCCGACGAAGTTGCAGTGGGATTTCAGTGTCGGGTTGGGGTGCAATACGGGCATGGTGCAGGCTGCTTGGTGGGATGCGGTGAAGGACCGGATGGGTTTGATCAAGTGTGTTGATGTTACATAGTGAGTGAGGGCTGGAGTGTGTGGTGGTTCCCACGGTTGATTTGCTTCAGTCACATGGGAACAGACCTTGTTCATTTCCTACGGTTTTTTGTTTTTTCGGGACGATGGAACATTTGACGTGTATATTCAACTCATTTGGGTTTCTGTGAGCTGGTTAATTAACGATTGAGTTGAGAATCAGGACTGAATACGGATACAAACTTTCTGGGTTGAAAATTTGGCATCGGCACTCCATTCCAGGAGGGCGCCCTTCAGATCTCGGCCAGATTGACGTTCGCTCAAATGCAACCTTTAACTTTATAAAGCCAGCTTATCGATAGGTCCCAATCCTCCAACTGCAGTACACCATCACTGACTGACATGAACTGAAATGTGTGCAACGGCTGATGGCGGGGTAATGTCATTGGCAGGCCGCGAAATCGAGACTGGTCCCGCTACCCCACTTCGTTCGGAACCCACCCCCCCCTGCGTGCTGCCCCTCCTCAGTCCCTCTGCTCTTACCTCACTCACCTCAGGTACGGCCTACTACGTAGAGCGCTTCGGCTTGGCCCAAGCTTCCCCCAACTCCTAATTAGTTGCTCACCAGCCACCCTTCAACTAACTACATCTCACCGATCATCAGTTTATGCCAATCATTTGTGGCTTGCAGGTTGCCGGAACTTGATGTGAATGTGAGTTCCGTCGCTTCCGTCCTCTTGTAGGTTAGTAATAACCCTGGTCCAGGGAGTTATCGGCACACGATGAGAGCCCTCGATGAAGCCCAGTACGTGCGAGTCACATCATCACAACCACCCTGACATCATCGTCAGCGACTGACCCGTTCTTCAGGAAACGGTGGGCCGAGACGTTGAAGTATGCTGGAATTCTGCCTGATTTGCAACGCGCGGTGAAGTACAATGGCCCGTCGAGTCCCTGTATCTCGGGTTGCAGGTCGGTGTGCTGGAAGGTCTGTATTCCCTCAGTGCCGGCCGCCTCAGGTGAACCCCCAAACTGACGACTACACACCTCCAGGCTTTTTTACTCTTCCAAGCTGCCGATGTTGCAGAATGGTCACAGCACAATACCGAATCGCGCAACTACTACTCTCAACAGCGAGATCATTTTCTGAAATTCATCAAGCATCCTGAGGAACTGGCCAAGGTGGCCGTGGATCCATTGGCCGATGACCCCAAAGTTAGTACTTACCGAAACCTGCTCTTCGCCCACAAGCAGCTCATGCTCCCATGTAGTCACCGTGGAACACTGTTCGCCAGGATGAGATCATCAGGGCAGAAATCGCCCAAGATGTCCGTCGACTGCCAGACGAGCCGTTCTACCACGAGGAACGAACCCAGGCGATGATCATTGATGCTCTGTTTGTGTACTGCAAGTTGCATCCGAACAGTGGCGGTTATCGTCAGGGTATGCATGAGTTGCTGGCTCCGATTGCCTATGTTGTTCATCAAGACGCCCTTGACCGCGAGGCGATCTCTTCGAGCGGCGTTCCCGTCGATGAGACAATGCTTACCGTGCTCGATTCATCCTACATCGAACACGATGCCTTTGCAATGTTTTCAAAGATTATGGAGAAAGCCAAGGCATTTTACGAGGTCCAGGACTCCATTTCCAAGGCGGCACTGGCGTCCGCTTCCAGAGACCGGGTGGAAACTTCGGCCATTGTCGAGAAAAGCAAGTACATTCATGAGGTGTGCTTGGCCAAGGTCGACCCTGAGCTAGCAAATCACCTGAAGGATATTGAGATTCTTCCGCAAATCTTCCTGATGTAGGCGACCTTGAGACCTCCACAACGACAATAACAACTACTAACAGCCACCATAGTCGCTGGATTCGCCTTCTTTTCGGGCGCGAATTTCCTTTCGACCAGCTCCTCGTGCTTTGGGATACCATGTTCGCCGTCGATCCCTCATTAAGCCTGATAGACCTCATCTGTGTCGCCATGCTTATCAGAATACGCTGGAGTTGTTAGTACGCCCCCATCGTGCGTTGTTGCCCCTGCTAACGGAGTACAGTGCTTGAGGCCGATTACTCCGTTTGTCTGCAGTTGCTGCTAAAGTACCCAGCACCAGAAGCTCCTCATGGGCCGCATACGTTCGTAGACGATGCAGTCTACCTCAGAACTCATCTGAACGTGTCAGGTGGCACATCCCTCATGTTGAAGTACACGGGCAGGGCACCTAGCACGCCTGCGTCGGCGAGTAGCTCGCGACCTTCGACGCCGATGGGTCAAGCGTTCTCGTCTTTTAGAAACCGAACCAAAGGAACCCAATCACCAATACCCTCTCCGGGACGGTTCATTCAGCAACAAGGCGGCGTGGAAGCTCTCTTCCAAGGCGCCGCCAAAGGCATGCTTGAAAGAGGCGAGAAGCTGGGCATCAACCAAGCCGTAAGGGATGCCATGGGAGAGTTCAAACGGAACATGCAGGGTCTCAACGAGGTGCGCTACTCACCTCGCACAGTGAGGCAGCTACTCAGCGACGAGACGGCGGCACAGGCGGTCGCTGCAATGGAGAAGAGAAACAAACTGCTGGCAAATATGCTGGAAGAGACGGTCACTAGCCTCAGGTCTTTAGCCACTTCCGACCTCGACAACAAGGTCAAAACGCTGGAGCTTGCTGAGGTTGCCGCTGCCAAGATACAGTTTGTCAAAGTCTACCTTGAGGATTCGACGATCGAAGTTCCGGACCTAGAGAGCATCTCAAGCCCGCCGCCTGAAGAGGTAAAGGATGATGTTCCGATGGATATAGGACCAGATGACAGCGCCGTGCTTGGAGGCACGACAGCGACGGAGAACGTCGCGAGAGTTATCTCAACGCTATCGTTGGCAGAAGGAGGAAAGTCAAAATCACCAGATCCGCCTTCGCAACTGTCTGACGCGATGGAAATCACGCAAGATACCTCATCAGGACAGACATCTCAACAACCATCGGTGTTGGTGTCAACCACATCTTCGGAGAGTTCCTCGCCAAAAGTGAGCCGACCTCAACCGCCGATACCGACACGATCGACTCTCGCACAATCTTCATTCTCGTGGATGCTCGAACCAGACCAACCGGCACATTCAGCAACGCCGCCGCAGCTGCCAAAGGCAACATCGGGAGGCAACCACCGCAAGCGACCATCGGGCAACATCAGCAGGGAGCGTAACGCATTCCTTTTTGGCGAGGTATTGGCCGAGTCGGAGGACCAGAGCAAACCTGTCAAGTCAGATGATATATTCGGACTGCAGCCAATAAGCAAGTCCAGGTCTCCGTTTGCATGATGTACATGATACACTATTAGAGTTGCAGATAACGTTAACGATGACAAGAGCTGTCGTGGAAGAAGCAAGATAATGACGGGTATACGAGTTGCAGATCTCGCCGAGTGTTTGTAGACCGAGGACTCAGAGTCTGACAGAGCATAATTCCATGATACTGGTAATTGTCCCCTTTGTGCCCACATGTCTAGTGCATAACCTAGGAAACTTGTAGTTCATCTAGTTCCTTTGCGTACCCTTGGTCTTCCCAACGCAACCATGGAACCCGGCATTTTATGTTGGAACCTGCCACGAAGTGTGGGTGGACTCAAGAGGGCTAGCAGGTGCATGCAATGTGACAGGCCATGGTCAATCCCATTGCTTATACATGGTTGGACAATAGGACCTCGCCTGACTTTATGGGGAGGAAGTAATGGGCCGAGGTTCTAAGGCGACACCCACATACCAAAGTCCCTTTCATTGCCTTTTTCTTCACAGCTTCGTGTCTTCTGCCGCCGGCGTACAAGGCTTAGAACGGCTCGCTTGTGGCTCTCCCCCTGCTTTGGCATGATCCTTTAAGGGCTTTCTGAGTTCCCGCAGACCATTTGTTCCTCGTTAGACAGAAACCCCCCCCCCCCCCCCCCCCAGCAAGCCAAGGTCTGTAGGGATTAAGGCACAGACGAGCAAGCCACTTTTTATGCGTCCCGTGTTGATCACCGGAACTGGCAGTAGTCTCCCCATACGTCTATCTACCCAGGCCGCCTTGTCCAAGGCAAGCATTGCCGCAGCTTGACGAGACGGTAAACCGCCAGTTGCTGAACGAATCCTTCGAGAATGCTTCCATACTGGCATCACAACAATCATCGACGCGCCGTCTAGTTGGTAACACGCCGCCCCACGCGGATTTTCCCCCAAGCCATCTATCCCTACAGATAGAACCCAGGAAAATAACACAACACGCAGAAAGGGCGCCTTGCATCGCCACTCTCGGACCAACAAAGAACAGCTTCCTAGAGAAGCATTTGTTTGTGTGAACAACAGCAACCGACTTCAGGCATGTCAAGGACCCTTGTCAGCGGAAAGCAAACATGCAGCAATCACCACCAACGTCCCCACCTCTTTCTTCATGAATCCGCTGCAAAGCCTACGCAATAAAAGCACTTTTGGATTCTTCATGATTGCAGGGGGGTTGGTCCACTTCCAACAAAGAACATTTCGTCCCGGAACGCGCAGTTATCTACATGGTAGACAGGGGTTCGTCCCAGGTTCAGGAACCCGTACACTTGACAAGCCCTTGATGTCTACCAAAAACCGTTACGTGGCGTATCTGTTCCAACGGCTTCGCACCAAACTTGCGCCACATTACTTTGAAGAGAGAACAACTCCCAACGGCGCGTTGTCAGGATTTGTGTGAGCCACACCACAAACACACCCACCACCTCCTTCATCTCTCTTCCCTCCTCGGGACCCTAGAAACAGGGGGGAGATATGTCACATAGTTTCTCCAATGACAAACTCTTTTCTCTTTCCAAGGCAAGCAAACAAGCATGTTACAAGGGGGATTAAATAAAAAAAAGGAAAACCAAACCAGCCCTTGACCCTCGACCCTCTTTCATCAACAACAGCAACAACTACACACCACCACCACAACCACAACCATCACCCCCTTGTTCCCAGTTTTCAAGACTTGAGATCCTTTCATCTCTGCAAATCCTCGTCCTCCCAACGGTCTGTCACCTTTCATCCACATGCGCCACCAACAACTGGAGCTGGCGGTCCCAACAGCCTGGTTCGCAGCGTCCCCTTCTCGGACTGGACTGCTGTGGGAGAGAAAAAGTGGAGATTGAGAGATCAACAGCACCACCGCGCATCTCCACCCACGGCCATACCGTCACGATTCTTCATTTCTCCATCACTTCCTACCTCACCGATCCTCTCCACACCAATCCTTGGCCAACCCCTGTCGCTCCAGTCCTGGCCTCCCCCCCCCCCCCCCCTTGCCTGGTCTTCTTTGGATCTTTGGAGTTTCGACAACAATGATCAGCCAGCCAGTGGATTCAACCTGTTCCTGCGTCGAGGGAACAAAGCTGAGCTGCCCCCCTTCAGATGTGATGTCCTCTTCACTCGTTCCCCCGGCTGTCCGTTTTTGCTTGCCCTCTTCTATCTCACACACCACCCCCCCTACTAACCGGTAAACGCCACCAAGTCTGCCTCTTCCCTTCCCTGGCCCCCTCCAAACGCCAATCCAGTCTCGCGGGACCGCCGCATCACAATCGCAAGCTCATATCATCCGTAGCAACAACTAAGCCCCGGAACCACCGCACCACAATCATCATCATCATTGTCATCATCACCTCCGGGCCTGTTTCCCCCCCTTGACCTTGACCTTGACCCTGACCCTGTGAAAAACTCAAAAAGAGCACACAATTCGACCTTCCTGCCGTAGGCGCAAGGACCATCGATCCCATCTCAAAGCCAACCCAACAACAACAGTGGGAATAGTTGCGGCCCACAAAATAAAACGCCCTGTCTACGCACACATGACGACGTAACCACGAACAAACGTGCAAACCCACCCGCAAGCTCTCTCTCTCTCTCTCTGTCTCTCTCTCCCCTTTCACACGAGGCTATGTGAACACGGCAGCCCCCGCAAGAGAGACGACAGATGGGGAATCCGTAGTTTGGTTCGCGGCAGAATACACGTAGAGCAGAGTAGAAAGATAATATACAAGTTTCAGACGTCAGCAGCGCAACAATTGGTTGTGTTTTTTTTTGTTTTTTTTTCGTTTGGTTTGTTGGATTGACAGTTTCCCCCCCTTGGTTCCGCCCTTCAGGTGTGGATTTGTTTATCCCCTTATCTTCAACGTGACCGAACCCCCGGAAAGATATCCGGGGGCACACACACACACTCTCTCTCTCATCCCATCCCATCCCTCCCTCCCTCGTTGTTTTCCAGTAAGCAGGAACAATGGGGGGGGGGGGGGGGGGGGATGAAGGAGAGAGAGGGACAATGGGTATTACAAAGGATCCATCCAGCATACGCAAAAACCTCTCTCCCCCACCCCCCAACCCCTGGCCAAACCCCCCGCAAACTCACATCACGGTCCCAAACCAGCGGTGTCCTTTTTTTTTTTTTCTCTTTTTTTTTTAATATTCCAAAGTCGGAAGGGGGAAAGAAGAAGAAGTAGTAGCAGTACCTGAATCGTAAGGATTTCTCGCCCCTTCTGACGCAGCAAGATTCCCGTGTGTAACGACCGACGTAGTCACAGCATCTCGGTTCGTCTCGCAGGTTTTCCGACCATCGGGCAGACAACTTTGGAGGCCTTTTGCTTTTGCCTTTGCTTTTGCTTTCTTTAATAAAAAATCTTTTTGTCTAAAATCTACTATTATTCTTAACCCGCTCCCCCCTTTGCCCAGAGGGGCCGGGAGAGGATCGTTTTTTTTTTTTCTTCTTCTTTAGTTATATACACAGGGTAGCAACAAATGCTCATCCCGACAATGACATGAACAACAGCTGGTGTGTGGAGAATCCGGTCCCCCTTCCTTTCCACTTCCTTTCCACTTCTTCTCCCCCATCCTTTTTCCCCCTTCCCGTCGAGTCCTCTCCGGACTATCCCAGTTTAAACCAATGCAGATGCAAAGACAGGCCAGGCACTTCGTATATCATCATAAAAACCCTGCTCAAGTAACACCTTGTCGGAGGCAAATAACAGTTACTGTTTGTCGGGTTGACCGTAAAACAAAACAAAAACCAAGAGAGATAGCGGTAAAGAAGGAAAGAGAAAACAGAAAAAAGAAAGTGGTCATTGTTTTGCCTATTCGGCAAACAGACCGGCAAAGCCCCCCGCTATTCGCCTCCCCAACGCGCCTGGTATCTCGTTTTGCCCATGACACCCCCAATATCCCAGCCAGAACACATTCAACTCCATGTCATTTCATTCCTGCGTTCCATGTCCAATCCCTATCCTTTCCAGTCAAGATCATCTCAACTGTTCCAAAGAAAACACCGAGAACAAAAGTGGAGAGAAGAAAAATAAAAAAGGAAAAAAGAAGGGTTGGTCGGCGTTGGTAAAGGTGCCAGCCCCCGTTGCCCCGCGCTCCAAAACATGTGTCCCTGATGGGAAAGAAAAGGGGAGGCGAAAAATAACAGACCAGAAAAAAAAAGAAAGGTTGAAACTCCTTTGAACCCCGGTTTTGATCTCTTTGCTGCACTCTTTTCCCCTCTCCCAATCACAGATCATCATACACAACTGGAGACGCTCCACAAGGTGTTCTCCCGGATTCTTGGGATTTCCTTCTCACGGGAAAAATTGACAAGACGGGATTGGTTCCTGGAGAGATTACACAATGACAGCCCTGGTTTTTTGTGTATCCCCTGTTTTTGATCTTGTGTGAGGGGCCCCTCTCCCCATCCTCGTGTGATGTGTTTACCTCCGCTGTAGTGTAAAATAAACAGACGAAGAAGAATGAAGAAAAAGGTATTGGATATCAGTCATGAGAAGGAACAAAATTCAAGATAAGAAGAGAAAAGAGAGAGGGAAAAAAAAGAAGAAGAAGAAAAAGAGAGAAAATCGAAGGCTCAAAGCCTGCTGTTCTGAATGGCTCGCCTGCGTTTCTTGCGCTGCTCTGCGGCATCGAGCTGTGCTTGTCTTGCGCGACCTGAAACCGACTGTTAGCACCCAGTAACTCGGATCTGCACTACGAAAACCTACCAATCTTATCGTACTGCCTCTTGTGCTCCTCAGAAACCCAAGAGTACGTAATGGCTCGTTCAGGGTGCATGGCCAACAGCCCGATGGAGTTGTTCATTTTTTTGCCCTGTTCCCGTACGTCACACTGGAAGGTCCGGGGGTTATCGTCCTCGTCAAAGATGAAGAGGTTGTTCTGGTCCGTGGCAGGGATTTGCTTGTTCTTGCGGTAGTACACACCCTGCAGTCCTTGAGGGCCGCGCTTGTGACCCTTGGCCGCGTCCTCAGGGAAGACGGAGGCGTATTTCGCCTCGACTTCTTTCCAGGAGAGGTGGTGGTCCACACGGAAGTAGTCAATGAAGTCGACCTGCTGAATCGTGTACTTCACGTTGCAACGGGAGCCCGTGGGCGAGCGGCGAGGACGGCGGTTAGGGCTGGAGCCTCCTGTGCGCATGGTTACGGGAAGCCTCTGCTGAAGGCGGCGGCCGGGTGGTGAGAGGGGATGGCTCCTGTGGGTTGGCGACGGGAGAGCATCCGGATAAGCCATGGGTGGGATGGGCATGCGAAATGCTGTGGGCGACGAGACGTCGATGCGCGTTTCCGGAAATGAGCCTATGGACTCGAGACTTGTGCGGCGAGGTCCGTTGAGCGAGCCCATGAAGCTTGAGCTTGACGGCGCGGAGGGGAACTCGGGTTCTGGAAGCCGCAGATCCAGCTCGCGAAGGCGCGGGAGGGTAATTTGTGAGTTGCTGTTGCCGCCGTCCTTGCCGAAAGATAGGTGGCTGTTTACTGAAGGCAGGTCCGGTGATCTAGGTTCTGGAGAGGAGAACTGGGAATTGGTTGACCTCGTCATTCCTGGGACCGGCGTGAGCCTCTGCTGATAAAACCAATGAAAAGCTACCGGGGAAAGTGGTTCCATACCTTCAGACTTTACCGAGGAGAAGCTTTGGGTTGGAGAGGGAAGCGTGGGCGATTTGATGTTGAAGGAGGCCATAGAGGCGAGGGTCGTTGCGACTTCCACCTCATGGCGAGGGCCTCCCGAGGGTTTCGATTCGTAGCGGGCATCCACGTCCATCCTGTCGTCGTAGCCAAAGGAAGAGAGGCTGGGGAGAACACGAGGCACGTCGTCGTTGCGAGCCTGGTTGAAAGTGTTGGGCGGCGGCAGCCTGTTCATGTCGTGTCGGTGTTCTTGTAAGCCAACAAACATGTTGTCTGATATTGTTGATGAGTCTCTGGAGTGTCGAAGAGGAATACTATGTGATCAAAGACACAAAAGCCGAGGACAGAAAGAATGGCCTGGCACTTGCGGAGATCTTATCGATGAAGAATGGTGAAGGACTTTGGGGGCGAGGTATGTGGTTGATCGGGTTGGGAGAGACGAGACGAGTCATCGACAACGGGTCAGACCCTGATTATCAAGTTCCCGTGTCCGTGATGGATCTATGTCTCTGTTATACGTTTTTTTATTCCTCCTAGGAAAGAAAAGCTAGCCAAGACCCTGGTTCGGGGACGGGGGTTGAGGATTGAAGACCAGGTTATGGCTGTAGCTCTAAGCAAGGGCCCAGGGAGATCGGGCTCCGCCTGGAGGCTTCTTGACAGCGAAAAGCCGTTTCTTATTCTTCGGTACTAGACAGTGTGCAGACGCAGGCCAAAGGGTAGATCCATAATATGTATCCTGCATGTCGCCCAATCTGTCGAGTCCTAGGCTGGCGCCGAGTGCCCCTCCTCTGGGGACACGACCCCGGTCAAGATAGGCCATCCATCTCCCCCCTTCTGCATTGTGCATTGCGTTTCCTTACGAAAATACCTTCGGGTGCGCCACCTACTTATGAATGGGTGGGCATGGGGGGCGGGTAGCAAACAAGGCTCTGGCCTGTTTGGGAATGACGAGGACGGGGATGAAGAGCAAGGCATGCAAGCAAGAGAGAGAGGGAAAAAAAAAAAAAAAAAAAGGCTGCGAGACTACGAGACGGGGAGGCGTGGGAATCCAGAGTGAATAGAAGGACCAGCGCCCGCAGGTCGGGGGGGTCTGCAGGTTTGCAAGGGAGAGTTAACACAGTCGACTTGTTCGAAATAGTCGAGATGACGGTGCATAATGAAAGGACGGATAGTGAACACTGTTCAGCAGGCAGTGGTGGTGGTGGTGGTGGTGGTGGTATTCGGGACTGCTGCACAGTCGATATTCTCCTCCGAGGGCGCTAGTCTTAGATCGAGCTGCGCGTCACAACTGGTGCGTGAGGTCGTAGTCGCCCGGGGCCGAGCTGCGAGGTCCACTGTCTTGCGGACGTAGCAGAAACGAATAACGAACAACTAGGTATCGACTGGGGACGCCATGGGTGTGATTGTAATGGTGGGGATACGCCAGCCCCAGAAGGGGGATGCGTGTGTCTGCAGGTGTGATGAGGGCGAGGTGAGAGCGAGCTGGAGAGTAGCAGGCCAGGGGTGGCCAGCAGGCCTAGGAAAGGTAGACATGGCATGTATATCATGTTGTGCTGTGTGCTTTTGTTCTGCCTTGTGCTACCCCAAGTCTCATTTGCTGTTGGACCAACATGATGTTGCTATTGGCTCTTTCTGGGGGGTGGCCCCCCAAGCCTAGTCGAAGATGAATGTCATAATCTGGTTGGAGTATCGCTGTCCCGGAATTCTGGAAGCGAGCGTAATAATAACAACAATAATAGAAGGTGGCCCTGGCCTTCAATGTGCACAAAGTATTAATGCCTGTCCAGTTTGCCCAACATGTTGCAACTGTTGTTGTTGTCGCCGGTATAACAAAACGGACCATGCCAGTGATGATTGTCAGTCGCATAATTACGATACCATCACGTTCTGGATGCCTCCCAGTCGCTACCGCATGTGTTTGCAGCGAGAGCGTGACCTGTTTCCCCAGTGTTAGAGTCGGTGTGATTCTGCATCGCGCTCGCTGCGGAATGGAACGCCCTCTCTTTGGCCGCCCCCCGCCTCTCTCTCTCATTTCCTCTCCTCTCTCAACGTCTCTTTTTCTTCTCTCTCCACACACACACACACACAGACATGCATAGCTGCAAACCCAAATCTCGCAGACAACCCCCTCTCGTAATAATTCAGGTTTCTGTCTGAGATACATTTCTGATTTGAGAGAGAGACACATATCGGTCCCGCTGATGGAGGGGATCGATAAATGGCCGCCGATGGATGGCCACGCGGTAGTCGTCGACTGCAGCCGCCTTACCGCCGTCTGTCAAGGATTTAGGAAGACGGTTTGTGGGGCCGCCGTTCTGCCTGGGCCCTCGACCGTCCGTTCGATTGCTGCGGGGACCGCCCGACGAGGGTGGTAAGCTGATGAAGAGGTGGTGGGAATCTCTCTGCAAGGCCAACGTTGACAAGGTTGGGTACGGTTAGGTTGTCCTGGACAAGGGGGGGAGGGGTGTTCCTTGGCTGCAGTCCGTTGTACCGTAATTTGCCCAAGGTCACCATGAGCGCATCTGGATTTCCAACATGATTCGAGTCTCAGGAATAAGAAAGCGCTCGCCGCCGCAGATTTCGATGGCTAGGTGACGGATGGCGGAACCGAGCCCAACCCCTACTCTCCACACCACACACAAGAAGCATATCTAACGGCCTTCTTGTGGGCTTGTGGACTCACTATCCGCCGCTCTCCGCCTTCGCCTGCCTGCGCCATCGAGCCTGTCGCCGACTCACCGTCTGGACAACGAACCCCAGATTTCTTCTTCCATTTCTAAACAGGTGCCCTGCTTCGTCTGGACTCTTCACTAATTTACCTCAAAGCCACCTCAAGCGCGCGCTGCTACATTCAGGGATCACCCTCCCTTTGCCAAAGCCACGCGACGATGGCTGGGCGAGTATGAGGTGCAGGAGCGTTCGCCACGATGCAATTACTTGTTTCTTTTTTTTCTCTCTCCTTCGGTTGGCCGCCGTCTCCTTTACCGCTCTGACGAGCGGTGATGCAAAAAAGGCTTCTTGAGTCCAAAGTATCTGTACCATACCCTTGTCGTTATTTAGTCGTGGTTGGACCACCTTGAACCGCCTCTCGTATGTTGGTTTCTGCAAACCTCGATCATCTGGCGTTCCTAATCTCGCAATCTCTCCTTTGCAGCGAATCGCTCGACGCAACACACGCATTCTGAAGCGAGATCTCCTTTGCAATCGCCCCCTTTTCCCCACTGACTTATAACTTGAGTTGCTTGCTCATTGTTTGGTTAACTCTGTGCCACCCCGCGTTGAATGCCTCAACGCAAATCACTTGCTGTAACCGGCAAGAAAATGTTGTCAACGGAACGCAAGCCACGAGGTTTCCTCCCAATCGTCCTAGGGGATACCGTTACGTGCCGATTTGGTACGAACCGAAAAGGGGATCATTGGGCGGCCGTCTTCGGCCTCATTCATGGCCAGCGCATTATCTTCGAGTTGCCCAACTTTGACAACTGCAGATACTCGTGCCAGAGCGGCTGCGCTGTTGTCAATATTACCACCCAAAAAGCTTCGCCCTGCATTTGTATGGCCATCCGTAGTTCTTTTTCTGGACTTCCTTTTAGAACCTATCTGCATGTCTCCTTGGGTTAATGCCTGTGGTAGAGATCCGAAACAGACAAGCTCCCCGCCAGCTTGTCGACGTGATCGACAGAAGCATGCCGCCCAATTAAGCAATCGTCTCTTCCATATTCCGCCATCCGTCGCACCCTGAGGCTGGAGTGAGGTTGGTAGAGGCCACACACGCCCCTCCACGGTCATCTACTCTGCAGGAGGCCCAAGGCTGTACTTTCCTTTCCCTGTGAGAGGCACATGTATATTAGTCAAATCTGCCATCCCCCGTTGTACACATGTCAAGACGGATGCTCGAGGCCTGGTCCATGGCGAGGCCCTCTCTCTTGAGAAGAACGGTGAGCACGTATCCGACCCTCCGCCTACCGGTTGCGTATGGCTGCTTACGGCCACCGCTCTTTTGACATAATTGAGATGATCATGAGCTCCTCATAGACTGCAGCTTGGCAAAACGATGGTGTTGCGCTGCTTGAACCTCATCCCCACTGTTGGCACGCCCCCTGTATTTGCCATCTCAACAGGAACTCGTCGTTGAGCATCTGAGTCAAATAGTGTCAACCTTCACCGCTAGGGAGGGAGATGATCGAGACAGAGTCGAAGATTATTACTAGGGTTTCGGCAAAGACACCTGGCGACCTAGTTCGGAAGACGCATCTGGCACCGATCGGATCCGAGGTTGCCACTCCGTCAAGCTCCCAGGCGAAGGGGATCTCAAAAGCTGCTCAAAACCAAAGAGCTTACCATAAGTCCGAGGGGAATATTAGCGTGATGAGTCGTTAGTTTTTGCCCCCTTTGATTGTTTATTTTTGCCTCCCCCTTGAAGGCATTTTCAACACCTCGTGCCACACTGGAGGAGGCCTGTTGGGTGGAGAAGCACACCCGCGGCACAGCTGTGCCAGGGTCTCTTTTCTTCAGCATAGCGTCACACCAGATCTGGCTCTCGTTTCTTCGTCGCGGCTTTCTTTCTGTATGCGGATCTCCTGGGGCTCAAATATGGGCCCAGTAATGAGCGATACTGAGAAATGACGGGTAAGCGCGGATGCTTGCTTGCTGTTGAGCTGCACTGTGATGAGAAATCAGCCGATTGAACATTCGCCAGTGAGCCCCGCGAGGGACTTGGTCGTCCTTTTCGGGAGCTAAGGTGTCAAGGGATCGAGCCACCAGGGCAGCGGGAGCGGCGAGACGCAAGATACGAGCACGTCAGTCGTCGTGCATGTGCTCATGACACATGCTTCTGATACGAAATTGGTTCTTCATTCAAGGCCACCAGTCTTGGTCGAAAGCCATCCGGTTGCGAAAGAAAGGGGGGAGGAGCTTGCATTTCGTCAGACAGTAAATGTGCTGGAGAGCAATATTTCATGAGGCCACAGAAGACTGTTGAAGTAGGATTTAGGAGCAATGAAATGGTGTGGCAGCTGGAAGATGAAAACGACAGGGGTCTGTCTGTCATGGATTCGGGGCTAGCCGCTGCGTTGACTGGCTCGCAGATTTGATGCTACCCAGTGCGTGCCAAAGACATGCAAATGATGCATCCCGCAGCAGCTAGGCAAGTCTATCCGGCATTAGCTGCCATTGTGTATCGGCCGCAAGGCAGGTGGTGCGGATCGGTTTCTGGTCAGGTCGCCGGCGACTCGAACCTGTCGCAGCCTCGACCCTTAGAGCGAAGACCTAATCCTCTCCTCTGAAAAAAAGCAATGAAAATGACGAAGCGCGCCGCCAATAAACCTGTCCCTAGAGGCGATGATGACCTGCAGGTCTGTAGGAGGGTGCCTTGTCAGGTCTTACTTTTCCTTCCACCACCACGCCCAGTGCTACGCCAGCGTCCACCTGCGACGATTTCTCGGCCGCGGAAAACGATTCATCACCTGAGAATTTCCTGTAGATAATTGGTGCGTCAGCTTTCTGAAGGGAAACAGGCTTGACAGAGTTCTTGACGAAGGGGGAAAAGAAAGTGATGGGGGGGGGGAGGGGCGGCGCCATTCTCTCTCACACACACCAACCAGCCAGTGGACACTGGACAGTAGCATGGGTGACTGAGTCCGAGATCGCTTATTGGTAGAATCAT
The DNA here is from genome assembly GCF_014235925.2 of Colletotrichum truncatum. Lineage (NCBI taxonomy): Eukaryota > Fungi > Ascomycota > Sordariomycetes > Glomerellales > Glomerellaceae > Colletotrichum > Colletotrichum truncatum. Next base: position 891,515 of record NW_027222406.1, on the reverse strand, counting down.
GACGGGAAGCGAGAATTCCATCTTACCATCCCCTCTCTTCGCCTCCACTCAAGAAGCTGCAATCACTGTTGAGCTCACAAGCCCACCCACCTCCAACTCCACGGCCATTTCTCCAAGAGTTGCTGTCGGCCCCAGCGCCATGACCAGGACCAGGACCTGTTGGTTGTTAATCGAAAAGCTCGTTAACTGATAGTGACGTAGGGGACTGATCCTACCATCGGTTCCTGACGCTCGTTCCCAAGCGGACGGCGATTTTCTCCGGTACACACTCAAGCCGCAGGTGAAGGCTCGGAAGTCTTCCGCGTCAATGGTCTCGGGCATGACCCCGGTAAGCACTCGGCCAAGGGCAATGATTGATGCTGCGTGCGAACAGAGAACTACAGCGCGCTTGCCCTGGGCGTCGCATTGCTCAATTATGGCTTGAACAGCGGCTGCGAGGCGGTCGTGCAATTGGTCGATTGTCTCGCCGTTGCGGGCGGGAAACACACGGCTCTGATACGTCTCGTCGTAGTGACGGAACATGGGCTTCAACACTTCCGGCGAAGCCGGCGTCGGATGCTCAAACGGGGCGGCCCCATACCATTCGCAGAGGCCATGCTCGGGACGAATAACGGCAGCATCACTCTCAGCTCCTGCGGCTTTTTCGCCGAGGCGTCTGAGCTCATCCTCCTTAAGAGACACGAAAGGTGTGATGGTTTGGAGACAACGATAGTAAGGACTGGAATAGACGGCTTCAATGGGAGGGTCAACGGTCATGAGGTGAGCGCCCAGTTCCTTAGCCTGGTCGACGCCGTGTGCTGTCAGGGCCGGATCCGATGGAATTCCTGTAGGGGATGGTATGGACGCCGTGTAACTGCCCGTTGCAGGGTCGACAAGCCAGTTGGACCGGAACTGGTGGGTGCCAAGATTACTGTCAGATTGATTCCGGCAAGCTTAACAAGACAAATACACCCAAGTGGCCCAGCGGCCAGCGCCTACGACAGACACCCACACCACTAGGACCTAAACATGGTCAAGGTCGAGGACCAAAATCAAACTAGGGCTAGGGTATCGTGGTTCAAGTCGCGAAGCGAAGGGTGCTGGTGTTGCGAAGAAGGAATCTGACCTAGCCCGTCACCCTCGATCCTCATTGGGACTTTTGGGACCAGAGCGGAGTCGCGGACGGGGACGGGACGGGGACGGGGACGGGGACAGAGCCTGATACGAAGAAAGGAGGTGACGAGAAGCGAGGACCAAGACTTACTCCATGGCGGGTAATGTAGATTACTTGCAATGACATGACGGCGGGCTTCGCAAACTGCAGTGAACCCCGGCTGGACTGGATGATTGTGAGAGGACAGAAAGCGAGAATGGTCAGGGGGGGGTGTGAGGATGGGTCCTGGAGAGTCTCCGTACACTAATTGGTAGCGTGCTTGTCGTTTCTGGTCTTGTCTTTTTTTTTTCTGTGCCGTCCGTGTTGGTTCTCGGGCTGGGATGAGAAACTAAACTGGGAAAATGGATAGGATGTGAAGAGGAGAAGTTTGAGAGGAGGGGGTGGGAGAGACCCCTGTGACGGTTGGTTGAAGATGTCGTTCAACTAAGAGTGGTTGTGACCAAAGGTGGGTGCCTGAAGCCCGGACCAGTTCCCCGTGTGGTGTCTCCAGCCAACCTGCAGTTACCCTACCGAGGCAAAAGGGAACGGGCAACCACGGCTACTGGTCTGCTCCTGCCTACTAGTCACCTAGTATACTAACTCAAGTGGTATCCGTACTCGTAGTTGCTCGATAAGCAGAGGGGGGGGGAAGCCGGCCTGGATGTGGGAATACCTTGGGAATACCTCCCCGCGGAAGGACACCCAGTGCACCGTGATTACGCCAAGTGGGGCCCCATCCTTCAGCGCCTCATGGCAATGAGCAGGGTGGTGGGAAGGCCACTCCTCCTGCCAAACACACACACACACACACACACACACACACACCTAAACCGCCCGCAATGCGACTCGACCCAGCACAAATTACATCTCGGGCTCGTAAGCTGGTAAGCAGGCCACTTGACCGGGAACCTGTAACGGGATGAATCCGGTAACCTCCACGTAGTATTCCAGCGACCGGTCAAGATCCCCGCAACCTGGAATAGTGCAGGTGATCGATCAATCTGCACCTCGGGACCAGAATATGACGGCCCACTCTCACTCTCTCACTCACCTCATTCTCAGGTACCTAAGTGCTAGCCAGCCTTCTCGGTTCTGCCAGTTACCAATTCAATCCATTCAGCTTTCTCAAGCTTCTTTTTTTCGACTCATTATTTTTGTAACAAAACAGGGGGGGAGGAGGTACTTTGACGGTACAATGCGTGATGCAGGTAGGGGCCGGCTTGCAAATCTCCGTGACACCCTCCCGCCCCGGGGAACAGTGACTCTGCAGCGCATACACATAATCATGTCATAAAGTATTCCCATGGAAACTAGAAAGCCAGCTCATCCAGCACAGTTGGGCAGATAAGCTGTCGGCCGCCTCGTCCTCGTGTCCACGCCCACGTCCACTCAATAGACAACCCGAGCCAGAACCCCCCCCCCCCCTTCCCCCCCGCCTCCTCCCGTCATTAGTGGTAACTCAGCTCCGGATTCGCCCTGAAATTGCATCTGCAACGACACTCGGGCACAGGACACTCGACGTGTCTGGTGAACCACATCCGGGCGTGGTCCAGGTGAAGTACGTGCTCGCACTTCAAGCAAAACGTTGGGAAGTTGGCCGCCGTCCATATCTCAGGCTCGCCGTTCAGCTCTGGACGGTCCGACCTTGGGACGCCCACGACTTCCAGGCACACAACGCAACGCGGAAGATGACGCCCGCAATTCGGGCAGCTGATCCCTGCATTGATGCTCGTCGCCATTAGAGGGTTCCGCGAGTCCGGCGCTCCAAGCGGCGGTCCTGACCCAGCTCCCCCTTGCCCCGCGAGAGACGTCTCGGCATCACAGTAGACGCATCGAAGCGCAATTTGCCGTGACGGCGGCTTAATCGTAGGACGTCCCCCGCGTTTGCTCTTCTTCGTGCTCTCGACTTCGAATTTGGTTCGTTGAAGGAAGGCCTTGTGCCGTTGGAGATACGCCCGGTAGGCATTCCTCCAGGCCAGACATCGGTAGTCGTCAATATATCGCGGCGCGCATATCGACATGACCAGCGTCGCCGTCTGAAAGTCGCTGAACTTTTCAACATACTTGGCGAATATGTCCACCAGCTTATCCGTGATACCCGTGAGAACGATTCCCTCGATGTCGCCTGTGTCTACTGCCATGGAAACCTGTTCGTGAAGCCATTTGGTAAGCTGGTCGTCGTCGAAGTTTCTGACGGCGACGTAAGCGCGGTCCGTGAGAGGCAGAGACTTTTGATTTGCAATGGCAAACCAATCCCCAGTGGCAATAAGAGATGATATCGCCCTGAGGTATGGGTCCGTCTTCGAGGCCACTGCTTCGTCAAAGTCCAGCTGCTCCTTGCTGAGCTTGTTATCACTCTTTCCAATGAGTTGCAACGCGAGCGATACAAACAGCAGCTCCGGATGCGTCACGCTGGCTGTCTTCAAAATACGGATCGCCTCTTGCGTGTCGCCCTTGAACAAGGCTCGAGCTGCCGCCATAGTATGTGTTGTCGTAGGGTAGTCCGTGCCTGGGTCATGCGTAGCCCCTCTCGCCTCGTGTGCTGCCGTGTCTCCCCATCCGCAAATATCCAGGCATAGTTGCCTGTGGAATGGCTTTTTAGTCTGCGTGCCCTCGTACTTTGGCAGTTTGCGCCTCTTGCAGATGCTACCGATGCATTTCTCCCAGAGGGTTATCTCGGGCATGGGAGAAGCCTCCGGTAATCTCGATGAGGGCTTTTGACCTATTTCATATTAGGAAAGACGGTCGCGTCACTGTATAGTAAACACGTACCTAGATCATTGCACCATATGGTACAGACACCCATGTAGCTCAAGTCCAGCGGAGATAGTTTCATGCCTCCATCGTTGGCGGCATCCTCCGCATCTTTTCACCGTTAGCTGTGATTTTTCAGGAAGATGTATTCACTAACCTGCGATCCAATCCCACATGTATCGTAGCCACGGGTCGTCAGAAACCACGGACCGGTTGACATTGCAATCAAACAGGTATTTCTCCTTGGCCCTCAGGAGCATCACATGGTCCAGAAGACACTGTGCCTCAGTGGACAAGCTTTGAGCTTTCAGGGGTAACGCGAGAAGTGATTCATGCATGTGGCGACAAGAAACAGGGCCGTCCTTGGAAAGGGAGAGCTGAGCAAGGGAGCTGACCGACTCTTCCAAAGCTGAGCTTTCAACGCTATTTGTTTCTGACTCTTTTGCCTTTTCCTTTAGGTTCGATCTCAAAGCTCGCATACGCTCTGCTACTGTTTTCGACTTGTCGAGGGATGGTGGTGACCGGTCTATATTGCCCACGAGTTTGCTGTCCAGGTCTGCTGCCGAACACCTCGCTTGCAACGTCTTGTCGACAATAGCCTGAACATCGACTTTGTTGGGACCGAATATGGCAATGTCCGAAAGCGCCTCTTCGACAAACAACGGTCCCAGCATTTCGGAGCACTGCGACGGTTCAAACTCCATGACGCTATGATATGGTCCGCCCTCTTTGTCATGTTAGAACACTGTCCTTCCCAGTGGGGGTTTAAAAACGTACCTTCTAAGCCACGGTAGGGCGGTTGCCACGGTGTAAGCTTGTAGAGATAGTCAGAGGTGTAAGAAGGCTGTTCAAGAATCTCGAACGTGCCATTGGCACGAAGAACCACCAGGCGAGGCTGCAATAGGGGCGTGTCTAGTGTAACCCAGTCGAACGAGACAATTCGGTCGTTCTTCTTGCCACTGTCACCGTATTGCACGTCCATGTCGTACGACTTGTGAACTTCAAGAAGTTCCGGGCTTCCTTCGAGAGCCATATCTCGAGACGTTATTTCCTTGTTCGTCTTCAAGACCTTCAATTGACCAGTGCGCGATAGAACGGCCAGGAGTCCACGATGGTCCCGGCAGTACCGCAAAGATCGCACGATCGAGTGTTTACTCTCACTCAACGACAGGTCGTCATCTGAGTCTACAACTTTGTCGAGTCTGAGAGCGCCGCCCCATGGGAGCTCGTCCTCATCGACAGCGCCGAGGTAAGAGTGCGAAGCTACTGGGCGAGACGTTGCCCGACGATCCCATACCATGATACCCGGTTGGTCTAACGCGGACGAAGCAAAGTAGTTTTGATCGGCATAGTCTATTGCCAGGTTGTTATTGCACTTGGTCTGGAATGTGACCACGCTTCCCGCTTCTGTATCACCCATGTCAGCAAACAATCATACAGCGAAGCAGACACCGAGACCTACCACGCAGGTCATGGATGCGGAGGCCCTGAGCTTTAATTCCAACAACCAACGTCTTGGGGTTGTCTTCAAAGAATTTGACGCTCGACACTGAGACACTGGGCTCTAGTCGATAGGTGGGGTCCGTAAAGGAGTGCATGTCCTTGGAGAAACCCTTGGTAGACTTGTTCATCGACGACAGACGATTGACGTCCCAGATGTGGAGGCACTGATCCATGCGCACGCGATCCAAGCCAACTGCCAGAAGACCTTCGGTATTGAACGCAACCGCCTGACAGGTGCGTGTCATTTTCAGACCAAGTTCAATGTAGGCGTTGGAGTTGTCGTCCATCCTCAGCAAGTTGACAACGCCAGTCTGGGTGCCGACAGCCAATAGGCCCGGTACGCTGGGTGACCAGTCATAGGTAGTGAGCGTCGGGAAGTCATCGTGCTTTGACAACCTTGTGTACTCAAACTTGCTCCTTTGAGCTAGGCCATTGGGCTCGTAGAGCTGCACGACGCGGTGTTGCAGATTGATATGGATGAAGCTATCGTAGCCCGGGATCTGGGACCATTTTATCAAACCAGGCTCCGGGCGGTCCATGGCGGCCGCATGCGCCTGCACTTTGGCGTGGCTTTATGGCAATTTTATTCAGTTTCCACGCCACGTCGACTCAGTGGGAGGCCGAATTGCTGAGATCCTTCAGGCGGGGACACACAAGTTGAATGAGACCGATGAGCGGATGAGATCGCCAGCCCTTATGAGAAGGGGTAATACAATGTCGTCGATGGCTATATATTTGAGCAGTTTGATATTCTTCTTCACTGTTTCGTCAGGACTTTCTAAGAAAAAAAGCTATTGAAAGACGAGATGCTGTCGTGAGTGTCGAGTCGAAGATGTCTATCTGAACTCACTGAGCTTGGGCGGCAGGTACAGCTTCGCTTGCAGCTCAGTGAGCCGTTGTAATTGGGGTCCGTCATTGGCCTAAGCGGCTCAGTTCATGCGCTAGTCCCAAATGGAACTGATAAGCAATTCCCGGTGGGGTCGGCAACATCCAGGCGACCGATAACCAAATTTTTGAACCAAGACGGGCGAAGCCATCGTCTACTTTCCCTCCATCCCAGCCATACGCCGAACCCTGTAATTTGTCGTCAATCTACGGCACATACAGCCACAACCACAAAAATGGGCGCAAAACGATCTCACTCCGAGGTATCGGACGTCGCGATGCAGGAAGTCTCCGACCAGCGCCATGACTCCCCGGCGACCTCTGAAAATGGCGGCCAGCCTGCGACGAAGCGGTCCAGAACCGGTCCTGGTGCCACGAAGAAAAAGCACAAGGCCAAGGAGGGCACGACGGCATGGAATAAGACACGAGCGCGTACAATTAGGAGGTTGTTGCAGAGCGGCAAGGAACTGCCGGCTACGGTGCGAAATGATCTGGAGCAGGAACTGGAGGCACTGCAGGAGAGGGTGGGAGAGCACGACTTCAAGAAGAAGAGGAGCCATATGATTCAAAAGTACCACATGGTTCGGTTCTTTGGTAAGTTTTGTCTCATGCCTCCAGCAAGAACCCTACGAGTATCTCAGCTAACTCTGAAACCACTAGAACGGAAAAAGGCGGAAAGACTCCTCAAGCAGCTCCGTAAGAAGATCGCACAGTCAACCGACGAGGAGGAGAAGAAGCGGCTCGAAGCTGAGGCGCACGTGGCTGAAGTTGACGTCGCCTATGCCCGTTTCTTCCCCCTAATGGAGCGCTACGAGAGTTTGTATCCCAACAAGGACAAGGACGGCAATGCCGACGACACGAAGACGGACGAAAAGTCGGAGGAGCAGCCCTTCAAGCAGCCCAAGGCCTTGCGCGCGCTCCACGCTGAGAGACCCAAGATGTGGGCGACAATCGAGAAGACGCTCCCCGGAGGTGAGACGGCGCTATACAGGTTACGAGACCGCAAGTCGCCGACAGATACCGGTGCTGCGCCAGGCCGACCGGCGAAGAAGAACATTCCCAAGATCAACAAGGCCAAGGCTAGCTTCCCAGCAGAGCAGCACCACCACCATCACAAGGACAGGGCAGTGAACTGGAAGTCTGAAGGAAAGGCACGGAAGTGGCAGGCTCCGGCGCAGCAGGACGAGGACGAGGATGATGGCACAGGTTTCTTTGAGTGATTCAGGCGCGGAAACAAAAAAAGTTTTGGTGTTGAGCGTTTTCGGTCGTCATTTGTATACCCCTAAGAATTTCACGGGATACGTGTAAAATGAAACATAGGTTCATAATCACTTGCAACACAAGTCTTGATCACGCAGACCGACGGTGATGCCTTGGTGGTGCATATTGCGAAAGAGCCAATCGGCCAAAATCGCCCTATGAGCATATGCCACTTCACCCATTATCTCAAGTAAAAAAAACTCAAAAAATGATGCAAATAAACATGATTGGGGTCAACCTTCCAGAGACGTAAGGCAGTGGCTGTGGGTGCTTTTGACTTCGAGTTCCGTCACAAAGAGAAAGGTGTCAGCCCAAGGCAGGCAGGTCGTCAGCCTCCAACATGAAAGCCCGCGGCCAGCAAGGCGGCCAGGCACCGCGCCTTCTCCGCAGTATTTACACTTGTTAATCCATCTCCCCAACACATCGTCATTTGCTGATATAAAGGCCCAGCGGTCGCGCCTAAGTTTCCTTTTAATTCTTTTCTCAGCTAACTTTGGTCAATGTGCATACAACTACTGTCTGGTTACTAAATTTGTCCATTTCTCCATCTGGCAATTTGAGGCCCTCAAACGCTCACATCTACCCCATGCCAGGCTCAACATCCAACGGCAACGTCTCGCAAAGCGTAGACTGGCCAGCGCTCAAAGCCTGGATCGCCCAAAAAGAAGCCTACGAAGCGCAGCACGGCCGCCCGGCTCCGTTAACAGATGTAGAGGCCTCAGCAATTGCAGTACTCCTACAGCCGGCCCCGCGTCCGGAGCCGGTCATCGGCAAGGAGAACTGGATTGGTGTACTGAACCGTGAGCCCCTCCTCTACTCATTTCACCAAACCTTTCATACGTATCCTTGCTCTTGTCACCTTTCCTACGTCTCGGCCTTGTTCTATTATAATACGTCAATATATAAAGCCAGACAAGGACAAGCAAAAGCGAAACATGCAACGAATCCATCATGGCCATAAGCCGAACTGACTAGGAACTTAGACTTCCTCCAAGTCCGCGAAAAGAAGGTCACCTTCTCAGATGAAGCCCGTCAGATCCCCAGACTAGGAAAAGCACCAGAGCTGCGCTGGGCATGCTTCGCCAAATTCGACAGCACAGGGGACACGTTTCCCCGGGCCGGCAACGGCATCGATGAAGGTGCCTCCCTGAGCCCAGACTTCACCCGCAAGCAGGACGCGAAGCAGTTCGCCGCCAAATGCGCCTGTGAATGGCTCATGGAGAACGGGCTAATGCGCCGGAATGGCGATCTGCCTATGATACCGCCGCCGTTTCCCAGTCCTGCCGCCGAACGGGCGGCTACTTCTGCTGTTCCTCAGCTGGCGTCCGTTCCGACAAGGAAGCGGTCTCCTCCGAGCTCGCCTCCCACGTTAGTCACACACGACTTGAGCAGCATAAAGCAGGAGACGTCGCCCACCGAGCCGGAATCTTACATAGCATTCTCAGAGCCCAGTCCACGGCAGCCGCCGTCTTCCCCGAAGCAGAAACCAGCAAAAGCGCCGCGAATGACGTCCCCTGCCAAGCCCTCCGCTTCAAACTCGATGTCAACAACAGCATCATCCTCCGCCGCAACCTCCCCAGGAGGCGCAGGCGCAGCAACATCCCCTTCAGACGTTCCCGCTACAAAGCGCGTGACGGACCTCTGTACCCGGCTCGGCTTTCCCGCGCCCGATTATCGCATCGGAGAAGACGATTCGGTCCCTGGCGGGAACATATGGAAGGGCACAGCATACTTTGACAACAGCCCAGTTGTCCCCGAAGATATAGGGACTGTGAGAGGGATCTATACGAAAAAGGCTACAAAAGAAAAGATGGCAGAGTTGATTCTGGACTGGCTGCTAGCTCAGCAGAAGAAAAGGGGCCAGGAAAAGAAGGCCATACTTGAAGCATAGGCCATCAAATTTACCGTCGAGAAAATAAGAGGGTGCAAAGCATTTTTATACCATATATGGGATTCAACAAGTGGTTTTTATGAGAGTATTTTACTAGTCAATGAAGACAAGCGCATAAATAAACAAGGGAAGAGAAGTAATAGACACGGCAGTCACATACTCGAAGGCACTCCGTAAACCAAACAGAAGCACAAAATCGTGACGTGATTCTTCATGTTTCCTTTCCCAAATCTTCTATACTCTGCGTAGCTAGGTAGTCAGACTAGACGCGGGGATCTAGTACAACAAATCACGACCGACCACCCCTCCTACCGCCCCTGCCTCCTCTACCTCCCTTCCCAGGAGGAGCCCTCATCTTCAGGCCCTCAGGCAAGTCCGCAATCTTCTCCCCGTCACTCCACAACGTCCCAACGAGCGCCTCATCCCGTCCCCTGACCTCCTTAAAAAGCCTACTCGGCACCACGCCCTCCTCGTCTCCCTCCGTGAGCACAACGCCGTTCTCGCTAATCCACCACTTTAGGCCCTCCTCCTTCAGCGCCCTGGCGACGTCAACATACACCAGAAGCTCGGCGTCTTTCCTCATCCCGCTAATGACGCCCTTCTCGTCCGTAGGCAGACCGGTCGCGAAATGCACATGGTTCCGCCCCATTCGTTTCAGGCCACCAGATTCTTCAATCTGCTTCCAGAACGCAAAGTACGTCCCGTGTACGACTGTTTCCGGCACGTTCTCAGGAGTTATTGGGGTAAGGAGGGACGCCGAGTCGAGCTTGATGCTGTGGCCCTGGTTTGCGCGGATGAGCCAGTGCGACGGGTCCACGGACGTCTCGTCCAAGGAGGGGTTGGTGGTCTCATTTGGCTTCAGCGCGAAGCGCTGCTTGTCCGATGTCGAGACGGCGGAATGGATATCCGCGAAGGTTACTTTGAGAGATCGGATGGGACCGTAGGCAAGCTGGTGCTTATGTTAGCGCCGAGTCCCTTGAAAATCTGAAAATTCGAAAGGCGAATCAAACAACTTGAGTTGTCAAATCGCCGCCTTGCGAACGCCCATTTCACAAGCCCGAGATGGAGACCGCTCATCCTCATCTCACAACCTCAACTCTCATCGCACACATAATAGACTCTCATCGCGGGACAACACTCACCACTTTATCCAACGGCGCATAACCCCCATCATCAAGCGTGATCCCCGCGTTCTCAGCCTGATGCCTCAGAAGCCGCGAAAGCGCCTTTGACACAAGAACTTCTCTGTTCTGTCCGCCGCCGCCGCCGCCGCCACGTCCGCCCTTGCGGCCCCCGGCCCCGCCTTTGCGCCCCTGTTGCGCCCTGTCTTCGAGTGTCCCCGCGGTAGTCTCGTCAAAAGCATCGGCCATTTTTGATTCCTTCGAGGCAGGTGATGTAGACGGCCGTGGGATTGGTGGTGGTGGTGGTGTAAGACTATGTTGGAAGGTACCAGCAGCCGGTCGCTTATTCCCGGTTTTGGGCTGAGCTGCTTGGCTGGCAAAGGTTGCCGAAAAGATATATGCTCGCGGTGCAGACGCCGGTATCACTGATTTGGGAGTGGAGATTCTTAAAATTCTTGACGCGCCGGTCTTCATGAAAGTCGATGAGATGTTGTGTAGTTAGTTATATGACGGACGGGGGGGATGAGAGTTGGAGTGAACGTCGGAGGGGGAAAACGCAATTGGGTTAGGCCCCTCCCCGCTGAAAAAACTCATATGGCAGTGACTGGCTGGCTCATCACTCACCACCCCCTCTCACTTCACTTCACGTCTCGCACCAGGCACGTTCGTTGCCGGTGAGTCAACTTGTCAGCGAGGCCAAATCCGTACCAACTCGGAAAATAAATCTTTTACTTTTGATCCGCACGGATCCGAGTCTAAGACGTCAAAGATCGTGGAACAAACCGTGACAGCTCCGCCGAAAATAATTGACAGCGGCCCCGTCGCAAGTGACTAAAACTCAATTGGCGCGTCCGATCGCTCCATTCATACACATCTCACGCAGCGCCATGTTGGGAAAATGAGTAAATCAGACATTAACTTTTTTTAAAAAATAAAAAAAACTAGCCTCCCCTGTTCCGGAACAAACCCAAACACCTTTGATCAAAACGGCGTCAACGTCCGCCGTATAGCCAGATGCACATGTCAATGGTCTGACATTGGCCACGTATTGGGGCTTCAGGCCCCTATCCCTAACGTTTTGTTTCTCCTTATGGATTTCTCGATATACAATGCTCCCAACCTTCCCAACGAGGAGGCGTGTCCAACAGTCAACCGGCCGTCCGTCATGGTTGTCATACAAGTACAAAGTGACAAGTGCCGAACCCATGCGATATAACATATGCCAAACAAGAACGACGCCAGCATGAGAAAAAAAATAGTTAATGGTACATTCATCCATCCGTGTGGGTGTCAATCGTCAAGACGTTATCGATAGCTGCCCGCTTGAGCAGCAGTCGATGTATTCGTTATCGTGCTGTCGCGGTTTGCTCTGCGGCTTATACTGCTCGCCCTGTTCAACAAGGACGTATGAGTGAGAGAAAAATGCCGCGGCTGCGCAATCGTCGTTTGCGCGCGTTCTTCAGGCTTCTCAGCTGAGCTGGGTGCGTCACGTTCTGGGGTTCTTTCCAGATACCGACGTGTTGTAAGAGATGGCGTAGAGGGTGCGACCAAACGTGAGGTGAGTGTCGATGCTCCGAACCGTCTACGGGGTAAGGCAGATGAGGCAGGAGATGCGACTTCGTTTGCCGCGGTGCTGGAGTGATAGGTGTGCGACACAGCGCGAGCTGGTGTCTGCAATTCGGTGGCGGCCCGCGAGGGGGCACGGAACCGGGACGATTCTTCATCGTCCTCGCCAATGGTCCCTCGGCGAGTTCGAAGCAGGGAGGTCTGGCGACCAGGTTCTTGACGAACAACCTCGCGCGACTCCTCAGGCTCTTCGGTACCTGCTCGTCGGGTTCTCAGTAGCAATGATGATCTCCGTCCATCTTCAGGTTCCTCTGTTACTGCACGGCGAGTGCGACCGATGAACAGAGATGATTTACGATGCGCGGTCTTGTTGCCGTCTCCTGGTGTAGACGGTATCGTGCCGGGCGGTAGGGCAAACCTAGGACTAGGTAGAGCGCTCGAATTAAGTATGGTGTTGCGTCTCTCCTCGTACTTTGACAAAGCCCTAGGGCTGGTAACAGCATTTGGCTTCGGGAGGACCTGCTGGTCCGTCACACTAGGTCGCCGTGAAGCTGCCACTCCCAAGACTGCCGATCCTCCACCGGCTGTGAATGTCTTGGTCACAGTGGGTGTCGATGGGGCCGTTGCTGTCACATCCTTGGAAGCGGGCACGTTGATTTGGAGTGTCTTGTCCCGTGCTGATTCCTCACTGAGGACCAGCACCAAATCGGTCAGACTCCGGCAAATGCTGTCGGCCTTGCGTCGCAGTTGCCGATCCGTCAAGTTGGTTCCAATCCCGATGCTGCTGGCTCCGCTCGATATCGGGCCCGGCTGGCCCGCAGTGCCCATCATGTTAGCAAGCGCCAGTGCTTCCGTTGCTGCCGTCTCCAGAGCTCGTGCTACTTCTTCGCTGAGGAAGGGTTTGGATTTGTTGACTGCGGAAAGAAGAATCGGTTGTTGGGTTTCACGCTGTGACGAAGTAGTGCTAATGGCGTCCCCATTGGGATGATTACTGCCGGAAGTTCTCTTCGGAGAAGTAGACATTGTGGTGTTGGTCGCTGTGGGCGGCCGTTCATCGGACGCTCGAGACATTGCAGCACCTGATGTGGCGGGCAGCTTGCCCGTCAGTTCCAAACGGTGGATTCGCGATTTAAGATCGTCAAGCTCGTCCCAGACTGTGGATGGGGCTGTTGTCGATGCCGTTGCCGTCGACTCTGTGCCCTCTACTCCATTACCAGCGTCGTGGTTTGTTTCGGTACGCGGCGTTTCTACTGTTTTTGGTACCAATGGCGAAGAGTTGTAGGTGCGCGTTTGACCGTATGAAAGATTAGACTGTCTGTATGACAGGCTGCGAGCAGAGAAACCCGTGTTGCTGTCTGTTAGGGATGGTCGTCTCCGTCCGTAAGGCGACGTGTCTGATGATTCTTGAAAAGTGAAGGAACGAGGCGTGTTTGCAGAGGAGGCAGAGCGCGGACCAGAGTTGAAAGTCTTGGAGCGATTTAAGTCCTCTCCAGGGTGAACCGAGGAAGGGCGGTCTCGAGTCAGACTGGGGCGGTACGCCAACGCGCGAGCCATGGGTTCAGGAGCACTCTCGTCTTCTGATTGTCGTGCACGCTTCTTGGACGTCTCTTGCTGGTCGGAAAGCCGGCGACTGAGTTGGGGCGGGGAAGTCGGGTGATAAGACAATGGGACAGCTGCCGAGAGGGGGCGGCGGTGGGAGAATCTGGTAACACGTGCCTGTTTGTTCTTGTCAGCCAGGTTACGGTGATCCATAGCAAAACTCTATCTTCGCATCAAGGGCGCCACGGCTAGCGTCGCCGTGTCCTGAAAGAAATGAAGTCGCGCTAATGGCGCTGGGCTAGGAGATTCAAATGGGGAGTGGCATGGGCAAAGACAGCGAGAGCGAGATAATCGACTAAAAATATGGGCAGATGGCTGGGAATGTCGGCGAACAGACACTGTCCATCACAGGGCACGGTCGTCCGAATGACACTAAATAACATCCCGAAACAACAACGCGGACATGATGGGGGTTAAAACTTACAATGGCACTTGACTCTTCCGCTGGCGCAACGTCTGTCGAACCGCGACGTGTTGGCTCCTGCCTCGCGATTTTCATAAAGACGTCACCAGTCGTGTCGTCAGCGTCCGTTGGGTTAGCCGAGTGCGGCGGCGTCATTCGCATGAAGTCATCGTCAATCCTGCCTTCGAGGGCGCGCAAGGCGCGGTCGCGTTGATTTGAGTCTGCGAATTCATCGCCAAAGTCGAAAGACCGCATGGTAGATGTGCTGCTATCGAGTCCCAGACTTCGACGGGACCCGGAAGATCGAAATGATCGGATGGGAGCCACGCGAACAGAAGCGGCTGGGGTGCTGCTGGCGGGGGCTTTGAAAGAAATGGGCGGTCGCGACGTTACGGACTTTCGTTTCTCATCTGTCGGGCTTGAAGTCTGCAGCGTTTTTGGTAGAAGCAGCTCACGCTGGCCGTGGGCCCAGTCCTTTGTTGTTTTGTCCGCTGGGGGTGGAGCGGCGTCGTCGCTTGCGTCAGACTGTTTGTTTTGATGAGCGTTTACAGGCGGCGATCCGACATCGACGGCATTCGACTCGCGGGATCGAGATGTAGCCGCCTTGACGATGTGAGGTCTAGTAGGGGCAGATGTCTTGGGCTCTGCAGTTTCGCCGACGTTCAAGGCCTGGACGATGACGGGAGAGTCGGGGAAAGAAGCGGGCCGCTTGTGTGAGACGGCTGGGGTTGCAGGGGCGGATTGCGAGGCGATCTGATATGTCGATGCTCGCGATCGCGGACTCAATCTCGGTGGCGGTTCGGGTAACTCGTCAATAGGGCTCGAAATTCGGGGGGAAAGCTGGCGGTGGGACGGTCGGCGATCGTGTTGAAGCCGGAGGGAGGTCGGGCGGGTGTTTTGGCTTGGGCTGGTGGTGTCGGGCGAGTTGTGGTCCTGGTGTGGCTGCTGGTGCAGGTCTGACGTTGTTGTTACGACTGTCGGGGTGGCAGCAGGGACAGCGCCGGTGGCAGTGTCAACGGCAGTGCCAGTGGTGATGCCAATACCAATGTCAGTAACGGCGGCAGGGTCGTTTCCGTTAGAAACCGATTTAGGCGATACAGGCGAGGGCGGGATGTGCTGCAGCAGTGAGGGGAGCGCTAGGCGTGGGGATTGGTGTTTGTAGTCGGCGAATCGAAAGGCCGGAAGTTTAGAGGAGTTGTGGTTCTGGCGGTGCGTATGGTAGGGCGAATTGGGCGAAGTTACTGGGGACGTCGCAGAGGCGGACGAGGTCTGAAAAGCAACGCTTTGCGAAGATAGTGAGGAAGAAGGGGACGCGGACGCAGACGCGGATGCGGATGCTGAAGCAGAAGAAGACAATGTGGGATTCAATGTCGGGGCATGGCCCGCAGGTTCGAAACTGGCCATAGCCATGTTCGCGTCTCTGGAATCCGCTCTCATTCGCTTCGGTCGCAGCTTCGCGTCGAGCCAGGGCTTGTGCTTTTTTTTTTTTTCGTCTCCTATCCTCCCTCTGCGCGCTGGCTGTGCTGGGGGGACCCTTTTCGCTCTGTCTCTAACCAACCCCAGTCCACCAGTTGAAGCTTGTCAAAGTGGAATCCACTGACCCAAATCGATTGGTGGTTCAAGTGACACTGAGTGGTGTGTGCGTTAGCACTTGTTCAGTCGTTGATAACACCGTTATCCTTTTTTTTGTGGCCGGGGTTGTTTGCTTTTTTTTTTTTCGGTTCCCCTGGGAATGCTGCAGATTTGTGACTCGGAATGGGTGTTTGTTTCTTTTTGTAATGTTCGGGGTCGGATCGCCCGATTTTGCAACAATCTCCGTCCGATCGTTTCCTTCCTTTCTGGTCTTCTCAGTCTCTCCTTTGATGTTGCGCAATTGGCAATCGTTTGGATGGATCTTTTCTCTCGTTAATTAAGGATTAGTAGTAGGTGGTACACGGTTCGGCCTTCTGGGACATCCATCAGAGAGTCGCCAGAGTCCGTATAGGGGTGTGGGTTGTAGGGTTGGCGGATCGATTCGTTGGTGGTGTTGTTCGGGTGAGGGGTGTGTATTAGTGACACAAGGTTTTTTGGAGTAATGGTGGCTGCAGGTCGCAAAAATGAGGTACCAGAGTGTGGTAGTACGGGTCGAATCGAAGAATTCCAAGGAGAGGACGAGGACGCCGGCGTTCTGAGTGATGATGTATGGAGATAGAGAGAGAGAAGAGGTGGAAGGAGAGGTGGGAGGAAAAGAGAAAGTGAAAGAGTGCGAGGGATGTGATTAGGATTAGCAAGGAGCAGGAAGGAGAGTCGTGAACAGTATAGCGGGAGAGGGCGCAATAGTCCGGCCCAATCCGGTCGATCAGATGGACAGCAGCAGGAAAAGATGATTACAGCTCAAGACAGAAACTTGAAGGACAGAAATGATAGGGTAGAACAGGACAGAGCTAAAAAGGTAGAGTAAAACTTAAGAAGAGGGAAACCGCGGGGAGCGGCCTTTGACGAATTTGCACCTTGGTCGTGGGTGACCACAGTTGCATGTTGGGAATGGAGCTCTGCTGGAGCTTATTGCCTTCTGCTTGTCCTGTCACGACAAGGCTAGAAGCAAAAGCAGCTTGGGCCCGTCCTTCCTTTCTCCGCACTTCAGCTCTGCCCAAATTGTCACTCTACAGGAAACCGCGAGTGGCCAGTGTGGCCATAATGGCAATATCGACTTGCTATGGTGCTCCTGCCTTGTACAAGTACATGAGGCCGAGGTTACTGCTTCCCAAACTCCATCAGCTCAGTATAGATAGAGTACGTAGCAGGATTAGGTTCACTCTTTCCCCCTCATAGTCACTTATACCCAACATAAGAGCAGGTACGTTTCGCACCTTCGCCATACTCCATAAACATCTTGTTA
Organism: Colletotrichum truncatum; assembly: GCF_014235925.2. NCBI lineage: Eukaryota > Fungi > Ascomycota > Sordariomycetes > Glomerellales > Glomerellaceae > Colletotrichum > Colletotrichum truncatum. The sequence goes on along the minus strand of NW_027222406.1, from coordinate 874,523 downwards.
GGTCGTCTCTGTCTACCCTCCTCTTCTCTCAAACATGTTGGGTATGTTCTCTGCTTGTACACTTCTCATTCACAGAGGGAGAAATCTATGCAAGCCCCCCGAGCACATTTCTCATCCTCACTCATCACTCAGTGTTCAACAGCTCCCACTGGTCAGGGCCCTGGCTCGTCGCCTGGTTCAACAGTGGCTCTAGCCAGTCCATCCCGGCCAGCTAGACCTGCACACTTAGCAACCACATCCACACATGCACCACAAAAACTACCTTCTGCACCACCCGTTGAACGCCAACAAATGTATCGTGGGTACGTGCTGCGGGCCGTAGGCGCGCCTGCCACCGTCACTGCAAACATGTTCCCCAGGCCCGGGACACACCGCCTTTAGTCTGCCCTATCCTATCAACCAGGGCCTCGCCATCTCTATTACACAAGTGCCAACCCCTGTCAGCCGGCCTTCCGTCATTCACTCATACTTAACCCTTCTTGTCGTCACGACGAGAGCTTTCAACCCTCTGCTCTGGCGCAAACAGCGGCATGGCCTCTCGCCGATTATCACAGGAACCCCTTGCCCAGTCCGGTCAACTCTCTTTGTCCAGCCCGACCAGTCAAAACGAAGTATCGGCTTCGGCTCATTCTGCCACTAAACGCACAGTTTAGGGGCCGATGCGTCCACCGTTCAGAAAACAAAAAGGCCAAGGTATGTTTTGGTGGAGAGGCTGCAGGGAAGTGCAGTACCTTAATCTAGAATAATGAGCCCTGAGGCCAGGGATACACATGCACGGCTCTCAGGCAACACGCCTTCAGGGGTCCCGTGCCAATTGCAGCTAGCTGACGAGAGGAGGCTGGTTGGTCCTCCAGCAGGAAAGGGGAAGGGCCATACGGCACTTTCGGCCAAACCACCGCCGTTAGTCGCCATAGCGCCGCCCCGGATCCAGTTCCTGAAGGAAAACCAACGAGGCCACAGTCTTCACAAGCGTGCCTGTCTCAAATACGGAACGTTGCTACGGCTCGGGTCTCACTGGAAAGAATGATAGGGACACTATCCGTACGACCATTGTGGGCATGCAAGACAAGAAACACAAGCGAGAGAGACAGAACGAAAGAACTTGCGATGGTAGACCTTCCTTCTTTGCATGGCCCAAAATTACAAAATAGGGGGTTGGGCTCGCCCGGCGATCCTCGACTTGTCGAATCCACGCAGAGACGCGAGATGTGATATTATCGATCCATTCGCACGCACTTCTCTGGCCCCCTTACGTCGCCATACCATCTGTGCCCTTACTCGGGGCCCTGGGGAGACTAGAATTCAATCGGCTGACAGCTGTCTGTCAAACTGTCGTTTGGTGTGTGCTCAGTGCCCTTGGCCAATCTTTAGTGCTCCTCAAATCGGTCGACACCAATTCAGCATACGAGGCTCGAGCTCTGCTCCTCATAATCCTCTTCGAGCGCGGTGCTCGGCTGCTATGCAGCTTTCAACAACCTGAAGTTGATAGTGGGCCAGTTTACACCAAGATGGGGCTGCATTTTATTATAATGCAGACAGACCCCCGAACATGCAGTTGAAAGCCTGCAGGTCATGGCCAGTGACAAGATTTCCAGACAGCAGAACAATTGAGACACCCGCCACCTTGATTTCTGCAAGATCTTCTTCAGAGCACCTGTCTATCTAGCGGTTCTCGTTCCTGCTTGGGGCATATGTCGCAGATTTCTGTCTCCCTCCTAGGAGTCGCGGACGGTTGAGAGACGAGGCATTGTTGATTCTCTTGCCATGGCATCCTTGGATAATTGGCGCTCCTTATGAGATGGAACCACTTAGCTGCGCCGATCGCCCTCGAACTGGGGCAGCGCACAAGACCAGGGTCCTCAAACAAGACACCACCGTTGTACAAAATCCCCGCCAGGTACGGATATGGCGTGGGCGGGAATTTCAACGCCCAGCGCCAGCCCAAGTTCAAGTGCAAGCCCAGGAGTCGGAGACTCGACTAGGGGTACCATTCCTGTTCTTACTCGCATACATTATGGATATAGATCATGACACTGTTGGGTTAAGCGCAACCACAACTACTATGTCACACCGTGGGCGCATACATCAGATGCAGAGACTTACTCGTGCGAAGCCTAGCCAAAGTCTGCTTGTCCAAGATCTGGATGCTATGTAGTACTCGCACTTGTAGCTCTCTCATCCGACAACCACAAATGTCTTTCTAGGGTCATAGCGCCAAGGATGATACCGGCATGCACGGTCAGTCTTCATTTCTTTGCGCATTCCTTTTACTCCCAATGCAAAGGATTGCGCCAGCAGGGGTCGCGGAAGCATAACGCGTCCCGGCAGCTCAACACCGCGTTTTCAAGGGAGAAGCAACAATGGTCTGTCTCCACGCCGAGATCTCCATCTGCGACAGTGATTTCAGATGGCGCAGGAACAATCGTCATGACACGATTGAAAGCTATTTTTGCACTAACCCTTAGAGATGCTGTTCTGCCCCTTTCCCATGCCCATGGCCGACGACCTTATCTGTGACAAACTGCACCGCGCACGGAGGATTTCGGTTCCGCCTATGCGCGAATCGACGTCTACTTTGACTGTAGAGAACCATCAACCTAAATGGCATTGTGTAATGGCCTGGCTTACACGTACATTCCTTCTTCTAACAGGGGCTCCTCGAATCTGAGCTCCCTCAACCCCAAGAACCCTGACAATCACGCCCAGACCATCATCAATCGTCATGCCATTTGCTTGTTTCGTATTCCCACGAGCACAGCTCCAGCACTGAACTCCATTTCGGTTGAGGCGTTGTTGGTGTTGCAACGAGTTTGAGCCGTCAGTCAGTTCGGCTGGAGAATGGTGCTTCAGTATCACGCCGTGATCCAAACAAAGCCACAAGCCCATCGGCAATGCTTCCGGGAATGAGTGCCCCATCTATAACTCGGTCGATATACACCAGCCTAGCACTCTGCCCGAACCAGATGCCGTCTTTCTATGGTTGACATTTGCATACTATTGACTGTCAAAACGAAACATCTACAGGGTTTGACCTCGCTAGATCTGGCTTGCTAACATGAGACCCATTGTTTGTTTGACTCTGACGAACACGCAAAATGAAGAGCGCATGGTATCGTCTCGGTTATTCACAGGTAGCTTAATGCGTCTTACTAGTCCAATGGACCAGGCCGATCAAGCTCGCCCATGAAATGTACAAGGAATTTCGGCGGGTGATTGCGGCTCGATTGTCCGGGATCCAGCTTAGACATCAGATTTCGCTTCTCTTATTGCACCAACCACTTTACTGGCAATGAGCGTTGAGGGCCTTCAGGTCGTCATGTGTATGAGTAACCAAATCTGTATACATGAGAAGCAGATTTGGCCTGAGGCTTCGTTCTGGGGCTTACAAAAGTAGCAGATCGAGTTGTTTCTGGCTAACCAGTGCTGGTGAACAATAAAGACACATTCGTGATAACCAACTTTAAATCCAACAGCGGAGATATGTCTACTGCCGTTGGCAACACAAGTCCCCTTTTGACCATCTCGAGCCCCATGGTTTGTTGCCATCAGCAACGAATTCAAGCTGTCGGGGACCGGTGATGTCACCCCCAAGCCTCGGTCGCTAGAGGATACAAGTAAATTGAACTTGGTCGTGAACAGCGCCCGTTGAGCCTTATCCGACAGGGCAGATTCCTCGCGTACTTGTTCATGTGTGCGCGGCATTCTCTGTGGATCCAGACCCGTGAGGTGGCGCGTTGGGGGACATTGGTTTTGTTCCACAAAGAAATGTCGTTATAAGTCACTTGTCTCAGGATGACTCTGAGGTGATGGGTCGACAGACATGTGCTGCCAAGAAGAGGGCACTGAAGCATGTAGAACCTTGCGGCAACGGGGCTTGGCTGTCGGGACAACGTTGGTTGAGATCGGGCAACGGCGTACTAATTCTTGGCTGCTCTGCAGACTGTTTGTTTGCGGCGCAATGATAACTTGGGGTTTTGAAACGGTTGCCTCTGTCAATGTCTATTTTGGCTGACATTGAAAAAAACTCTTTGATAGAAACTTGGGAGGTAACATTCCTGACGTAGGTGGTTGTCGCGGTTTCGCTTCTTTCTTTTTTTTTTTTTTTGGCATCACGTTACCCATGTCGTACCTTTTAAGTGGCCCGGCGGCTAAAACCCGCATGGCAGAGACTGTTCTACGGCCAAGAACGCCCAGCGCATATGTAGAAGCATAATGGTAGGGTTTCCAGAGTATCAAATTGTCTTGTCCAGTGCAAGTCCCGTGCGAAGATGATGCGATGGTCTACGGCAAGTAGCATCTTGATTCTATGGCGAGCATCTTGAACATCTTGGGCTCGGGGGCGCTGCTGTTTGTGCCAGATATAGAAGTTTCAGGAGGATATCAAGGCCATGTTGCATGGTCGGAATAGCAACAAAACCCCAAGACAAGTGATAGCCTGTGATGTCGATGCGCCGCATTATGGTGCTGGTTCCACCGCGGGAGATAAACACATTTCGTTCTCTTCGATTCCGCTCTTCCACGCGCCTGTATTGTCGTATTCTGTGTATTCTGCTAATGACGCTCTGTCGACCAAGAAAATTGTCGACTGATCTTGCCCTGTACATCTTTGGATTGGTTTCCTGGAACTATGGAGTTGTCACCAGCCTCGTTTGCGCAGAGCTTTGTATCAAATAGCTTTACACTGGACGTTACTGATCTTGGTTCAGCTACTCATGTTACACATCAAGCTCTTGGTCTGTAAGCATTGGTGTTGAGACTCGGACGCTTTGGAGTGGACACTTCTGAGACTCTTTCAACTTGGACCAGGGGCAAGCAAGCCAGCCTCCTGGGTTATATTTGCGACTTCCGCTAGGGTATGGAATACGTATGTTACATCTGGGGTGTTTAAGTGATTATGGGTGTTCCAATCAAAGAATCACTGTCTCTGTACCCCCCCATTTCTCCTGGCGCTTTAGTTCTGTTGGGCAAGGAATAGTAGTTAGACCTGAAGGAAGTGATGAATAGTAATCCGCGCGAGGTAACTGTGATAACGAGCAACTGTATTCTGTGAAATCACCGAAAACTCTAGGCGTCATGGAAAGACAAGTGGATTCAGGGGATGTAGTCGTAGTAGTGGCAGTTCACGCCACCGTTACGTTGTTACGTTTTCGCATTCTACCCGAGCTGAGAAACCCTGTTCTTCCCAATCTTGATACCTCCTCCTGAGTGATTATTTTTTGCATCTTAGAGACCGCCGAGCATGCGTGAGCTGAAGACCTAGATTTAAGAGTGGTAGATTTTACCTGTTTGATATTACTCCTACATATCCGTGAGACTAAAGGCGCTGCAGCTTTTTTTTTTTTTCTTTTTTTTCAAGATCAGTGAACCGTTTCTTCAGAGTAGAATGCTTACTCATATTTCTCATCGTCACCTGTTCTGCTGTAGATAAGCCAATGGAAAAAGCCATAAGTCTCTACGCGGCTCTAGAAATTGTCCGTTTATTAGGTATTCTAACTCCATCTTCGACGTTTGCTTGGTGTTGTTGGCTGTGCTACTGGATATACTAACTCCAACATCGGTTACTTCTTACTACCCAGGATTGAAACAAAACGGGTGATTATGAACATATAAGATATAGCTCTTATCACAAGTAAATCTATGCTCAAAAGCCTTGCTCTTGAGATGCTAGAAGCATTACTTGTAAATATCACCTTTCCTCAGGTTCGATCAGTGGCGGCGTTATCAAGGGCTTGTCCCGGATCGCCAACCTCCAATTTAGGTTGTAACTACACTATACTGCAAAAAATAAAAACGGTTTGTCTTGCTTTATACAACAAAAGAGGGGTTTGCAGGGCCGCGGCGGATACAAGACACCACACGGAACTAGAACCTATCGTGGCGTTACCGCGTGGTGTCACTATAACCTCAACCATGTCTTCCACTTGCTTATTCTATCTTGTTCTCATAAATTAACTACTAGTTGAGGAACTTGTGAGAACAAGTCTCTTGCTCAAACGTGCTCACCTAACTTATTCATCGACCAGTGTGAAAGCAGCCGCCCTGTTGGCAAGACATGCGGGCTTTTGGAGGCTGGTAGTCGTATAATAAGGTTTTCAACATGTACACTAACAGCAACAGAGTTGCCTGATATTCACTATGGATATTGTTTTTGGCTATCGCTTTTCTAACTCTGGTAAGTCCCCCGAGGACGATCTACATAGACAAAGTTGCTCATTTTAGACGACAATTACTACGCCCCGAAGAGGAGCCTCACTTTGGCGGTTCGTAAAACATCTTATCCTAACTTTGATTTGAACATCCAGAACGAGATGCCCAGTTCCATGAATCGAGAACCTAATATTCATGCGCAGTGGTCGAATTCGGCCTGGACGGCCTACATCGCTCATGGAGCCCCATCTGAATCAGGAAAGAGACCATGGCAATCACGGCTGCCAATTTCGTGACTATCTAACTTTAAGTTCAACTTTTCACTAAGCTATAGATTGAGTACGGGCTAAACCAGAAACGGGGGGGCAAGGTTTGGAAAATAAGATAGCTGCCCGTTGTGTCACGAAACTACATTGGGGGCTTCGGCAGCCCGACTCCAGTTTCGGAAAATGGCCAGATAGTCTCATGGACACGGAAAAGTATCTGAGGCTTTGTACGTCCGGCATTACTTGGTATCCCTTCTCTGCCAAGTTCAACAGAAACGCGGCACTTGCCGGCGCGCCAGGGAGTTTATGACGAGTCGACAACCAACCAGCTCATGCAAGCTCTGAGGCGGTTTAAACATGAATCGAACCCTTTATTTCTTCCTTCTGGAGGTTGGGACAGGCTGTTTGAGGTAGAGACGCTGTCCCGTGTCATTTGGTCTCCCCTCAACCTGAGACCGAACACTATGCCCAAATGGCAGGAGTATAACCTAGTCTCTCGCTCCGGACTGCCGGTTTAGAAGACGACCACACACGGAGCCCCGGCGTCGCAGCGAAACCAGCCTCATCAACTGATCTTGAACTTAATCCGCTTGTGGATCGTCTACACCTTCTTTTGTTAGAGTAGCCAGACAGGTGTGCGTGGGCCTTTTTCTCTTTTTCTTCTTTTTTTTCTGCCATGACATGGCTGAACAGGAAACTTGGGATGAGTTCGCGAGGCCCCCCTCCCCTTGTCGTGCTTCTTTTCTGGTCTAGGCCTTTTTCTCCCAACGGTTTTTTGCCTGCCCCCCCCCCCCCCCCCCTTCGGGACGACGTAAAAGGCTAGACGAACGACGTGCTGGCGACATTTGCATCGTCACGGTCGGTCACTGACCCATTGGTGCCGCCTGCGCTGCACTTCCCTGCGTCGCCTTTGACTCGCAACCATGAAAGGGGACCCGCTTCAGCTGAATTACTCCGGTAAACCCGTCAGGCACGGGAGATTAACGAGCACTGTTCGGTAGTGGACTGAGTGTCTAGAACCCGGCGGGATGTTAAAACTGATTTCTTTTTTATTTCTTTTTGACAGGGAGGTTGATTCGGGAATCCGTGGCTTTTGGATGAGGCCTCGTGTGGAAGCTTGTATGGACGAAGAGGCGGCATGTAATTACGGAGTGGGTACCCAAGTTGTCAACCCGGCACAACCAACATGTTGGCGACTTCTCGGCACTTGAGCAGGCCAACGAGGGTGAGTTGTGTATGTGGTCCATGCTGAGTCGTCGCGTGTGATCTGAATAGATGTCTGCTCCACGTTGAGCATGGCTAGAAACGACCATCAGTGGGTGTGTTTTGCGGTTCATCATGGAGATTATGAGATCCATTTACGTCCCCCAGGAAACTTGCAGTGAGCCGTGCGTGACAGATCCGTCCCATCACGTAATGGAGGTAATATTGGTCATCTGCTATAGGTTTGTGGACGTGCCGAACACCATTGCTCAACCCAGACTGTCCCTTTCACGGTAGAAAGGTCCTCCATGGTCGGGCACAAGCTTATCCCATGTGCTCTGCATGATCCGACCCCGAGCATAATCTGCTCATGTAAGTCCAGGGCCGGGTCTTCAGCATTGGGTGGGCAGCATATTGAGAGCCAAGTCGTGAAGTACTTTGACCCCAGACCAGAGCATGACCTTGTCACAGACAACAACAGGATTCTGTACGAATAGAGAGAGAGAGAGAGAGAGCAGAAACGGCTAGGCCAGCTTGGCGTTAAAGTTACGGCGACACAAGCACAACCACCTCCTGACCACGATGTGACCCGGTTCCCACAAAAGCATGGTAAATTGCCAAATTCCGGGCGCAAGAAAGACGTCGGCGGACAGGAGAATTGCTGAAATCCGCATGTCAAAGTTCTGCATCTTTCCCGAATTATCATGACCGAGGTTTTCGTGTTCGTTCCAGGGGGGGGGGGGGGGGGATTGGAATACACTTCGACTCTTTCGACCGTACATAGCCCCAATGCCGCGTGTTCCGGATCTGCTAGTCAACACGGGATGGCATGCCTACTAAGGCTGAGACGGTGGAACCTGGGTCGATTCAGAATGTCGATGTCTATTCGTGAACAGCCTCTTTTCTTCTAGTATCAAGGAACCTCCATGGGGGTTGAAGAGAGGTATTCCTTCTAAGCTGCCGCACAGTTGAAGTGACAACTCACAGGATGCCGTTGTACCTTTGTCTACTCGAAGTTGAGCCCCAAGTAACTCTCACAGGCTCCAGACTGATAATGCCAGGATGCCCGACCAACGCCCTTTCCCCACTACAGGTTTTGGGTATCTGCCAAGTCTCCATCTTTCACGTCTCAACTACACCCTCCGCGGTATGAAGCGGGCACAACGGTCCCTATACACGAGAACGGCAACCCCTCGCACACCCGGGGCTCGGACAACGACCACCGCTGCGGGGTCACCCTAGACGGAGTTTCCGCTTGTGCGGCGGCGACGGCGACACTTCGTCGTAACCAAACTGCATCTCCTGAAGCGAGCCAGTGGCAAAAAGGAAAAAAAAGTTGCGGGAGCTGCAGGATGCTTTTGCAAAGTTTCGTGACACAGGTGCCACCGTAGCTCGTCTTGTAACATGAACACACTACGCCAAGCCGCAGCCGGGCCGTGTTGAGATACCATACCTACCCTTTTTGCAGGCCTCTGACATCAAATGAACATGTATAGCAGTCGTTCTATCGTTGGGGCCTAACGGAGTTGGTCTGTACCCCCCCCTGGCAGATCAGCCGGCATTCTAGAGCGGCCTGTCAAACGTCCAGACAACTCTAATTCGATGCCGTATGCTCCACGGCGGACTTCGATGATGGACCAGCAGTTATGGCTTGATGGTACAGAATGTATCACGCGTTTTCAGTAAAATGCGTTATTATTCATCGAATCTTCAGTCTCTTTAGGATTCGATGGGGGGTCATTGGGAGTTACTGACGTGTTCCTGTGAGGAGTTGCTTCCTTGACGACACAGCCTGCTTCGCTCCGTATACCTCTGTAACTTTGACTAAACTAAGTGAACGCTGAACAAGTAAACCGATACCAACACGGCCGTAGGACTGCAGAAAGAATCATGTTCTAAGCAACGGTAAACTGCACACCCCCCTTGGGAAAGGAACATCACGGCTCCTCTACCACTAACACCATACCCTGGACCAAAGCTGTCTCCGAGAAACCCCCCCAAAAAAGACAACCTTTTCACAGCCACGACGCATCCCATCTCACGATCCCATCGTCCGCAGAACATCCACCAGGGCTCAACGACAAAGCCAGCGCACGCCTCGAACACCAAAGTGCCATCCCGGGCCTCGTAAGTCACGAGTGCACAGCCATGTCCCCACGTGGCCCGGAAACCCCGACATCAGCGTAACCAAAAAAAAAAACCCCGGCACGTTTACCCCATCCACCCCTCTGTCTGGTGTCAGAAAAGAAGAAGAAGAAGAAAAAAAAAAGAAAAAAAAAAGACCGGGAGAAGAAATTATGAAAGGATGACGACTTGAGACCCAAGGGGGCATCCAGACCAGATAGCCCGAATACCTGGGGAAAAAAACAATGGTCAAACGACCCGGGCCACTTTGCGAACGGAGTGTGCTTCGACTCAAAACCGCCTCCCCCCTCGACTAACACGCTGACTCGATGGGTGGGCAAGGAGGCGAGCACATCTGGAGGGGGAGAAAAAAAAAAAAAGAATGAAAGAAAAAGAAGAGAGCGGTGATTTTGCAAGTCCCGAACGTCCCGTTTGCATGAGGGAAGACGTTGCTTGGAAACAGCCGTCTCGGTGATGGTTGCGTAGAACGTGCATTGCATTGCACATACACTACGCATCCTCTCCACCGCGGCATCCCACGACTCGTTTGGATTATGCCCCCCGAACGACGTGGGAGATTTTGAGTTGTTCCAGTTCCATGTCGCCTCTTTTACACGATGTAGCTTTCACCCCAGGACAGGAAGAAACTGGTATGCTTTGTCGCTACCCGGCATTCAGGCTTGACAGTAAACGCAAACTCCGCTTACAAGGTGACCCAAGTGACTTTCGAACATCCCTCATCGCCAGTCTAGTCTGTTCCATCCGGCGAACAGGAGAGACAAAATCCGAGAAACCCTTCTGAAATAGTGATAATCATTAACCGGCATCGGGGACCGCGAGAAAGTTGCGAGCACCTCGCACCATGCCCTCGGCATCATCCGGTCGAGAACCAAACCAAAAGCGGGGCCGGGTTTCTCTCTGCCATCCCCGCGGCATCCCGGACGAGCCTACTGATCGGCGGCGAAGGGGGCCCGGGGGGGGTTTGCTGCAGAAAGCACAGCCCACCGGCTCTCTCAATGTCGCTCTTTTCCTCTTTCCTGTTGAGTGTGTAGGGCAAGGTGGTACGGGCATTTATCCAGCCTTATCCAGGCCTAGGCCTTTTTTTTTTTTTTTTTTTTTTTTGTTGTTGTTGTTGTTTTGTTTTTGCCAAAGCCATTCGACATAAAACCTCAAAACGGAAACATATACAAACCCCAAGGAGATTGATTACTTCCACCTCCCAACAATTAAATAAGTCAATAATAGTTAAAACAATGGCAAGCATCTGCATCTGCACCGCACGGTCGCAGGCGCACTGGGGTCAGACACAGGGTTAATCTTTTTGCACTACTTGCTCCCCCCTCTACCACTGACAGAAATCGAGGGGGGGGGGGGCGGCTTCGGTGATGAGTTTCCGCTTTGGGTAGGCTACTCGTTCGAGCCTTTGACATTTCCGGCCTACGGCGGTTCACACAAAGGGAACTTTGTCTTTTCTTTTCCCTCTTTCCCTTCTTCGTTATGGGCGTTCTGCAACGCCAACATACTAAAGAAGACCCGAACGGGTTAAAAAGGAGATCCCCGACTCCATCGGGTTTCTAGACCACCAACCTTGGGTATTCTCGGAAACGACATGCCTAACGCCTAACGCTTAAATCAAACGCTTTACCGTGATCGGACGTTCTGACCTGGACTAAAACCGGGATATGGAGGCAGAGCAGGGCAGGGCAAAAAAAAAAGAAAAGAAAGAAAGAAAATTAAAACAAAAACGTCATTCAATGACCCAAGACAAAGCCCATCGCCGAGGATTCCTCGTTGGAAAGAAGGAAGAGAGGAGAAATGATCCGTCGTAATCGGGTTACAGTTGCCAACCTAAAGGCGGACAGAGTTTGCATTGCGCCGCAGAAGTTACCAACACAGCGGGTTTTGGTGTGAAAGGGCTTGCGCGTATGTGTGGTCAAAGTTTAGAAGTAAGCCTTTCGGACCTTGCGGGACACATCATGTCTCATCGATTTAGGGGCTCCATGAGGTTGCGCAGCGTGGCTCGCGTTCCACACCAGAAGGGAAAAGAAGACGCCCCCACTAAAGAAACCTGCGCAAGTAAACTTAAGTGTCTGTCCGCTCTTGAGCATTGCTGTCGCAACTCGTAACGGACAGGCTTGCGCTTCATTTCGGCACAACTTGCATCTGCAAAATACACTACAACAGATGGAAAGTGTTATTTCGCAGCCCTGCCCATTCCTAAACGTGCACAATCACCAGGGCGACGTTGTCGGGGATGAAGTGGGTGAGATGCTGAAACAGCATGTCGCCGGTTTCGTGTCTGTGCCCGGGGGTGCCTCTTTCCCAGGGGACCTTGAGGGGCCAGGCAGGCCAAACGTGTTAGCACTAGTAGGGGGGGGGGTTGTTGGGGCTTGCAAAGTCATGCCAGCATCACCCGTTTGATCCGCAACCTTCAAGTTTGGCGAGAGGAGGACGACGGGTCATCGACAAACTATGGGATGGCAGAACGGGCCACTAGTGCAAGCTGAGACGATAGGCGATCAGGATTCATGATACCTCGCTGCATCTGGAAGGGTTCAAGAATCACATAGACCGTTGGTGGCTTCAACGTCGTTTGATGATATGGTGGCCGCGGAAGAATAAATCACGTTTGCGTTGTTAACCTCTGACGACGTATTAGTCCGAAACCAGGCGGTAGGCACCCATTCCCCTCGCCCCCGCCCCTCATGGCTCTCTTCGGCCGCCGGCAGAAAGTTTCCTTGGAGAGAGCACCGAGAGGATCGGGATGAGTGGGTTTTGAGTTGGTTGCGACGAGCCGCAGACAGAGGACAGACAAGCCGGGATTGCCCAACGACGCCGGAACCGCGCATATCTCCCGATCCGGGTACAGAGCCGTGGGTAGAAGCGCATGAGTGCAACATGTAGCCTCTTGGGACTGAGAAGACGCGTGCTTGCATACGTGTGCAAGGCAGGCGGGCTGATGAGACGACACGGAGACTAACTATAGCAAACGGGACCAAAGTCCATGGCAACTTGGTACCTTTTTCTGCTCTGCCAGCACCTGCCTTGGGCGAGTAATTATGAGAAAACAAGATGACAATGAACATATCGTTCAGAGAAGAACGCAGATCAATGCCTCGTCATCATATTTTCATCATCTTTCTTTGACCTTCGCTCGGACGAAAGCGACAGGGCGGATGTCACCAGGAACACTAAAGACCAGCGTTCTGTGTTGTCCCAAATGGTGGTTCCAAAAACGGAAATGCCACTGTGCCATATTGAGGCTCGGCTCAGAGCAGGGCCCCCCTTAAGCAAATTACAACGGGCTGCGGAGAGAGTCGTCTTTTTTGTGGACTCTCAGATTTCTCGATGCATGGCCGACTGGGTCATGTGTTTGACGAGAGTATTGCCATTGTTGTTGTTGATGCTGTCGTTGTTATTGCTGCGCTTGAGCACCGCAGGCAATGAGGTCATGGCTCAAATCGAAAGAGTGCACGTAAAAAAAAGAGAGTAAGACTGAAAGTTGGTGGAGACTGGACATGCTCTAAGGCAGGATCGAGATCGGGCGGAGAAATCTCACCATGGTTGCTCGACATTGGTCAACTGCTGCATCGCTGGTTGTGAACAGGTTCGCCAGATGGTCCAAGGTCCCTCCGTTGTGTGTGGTAGGGGACAGACGACACAACGTGGAGCCCCGACCGTCGGCAGGGGTCCTTGACTTGAAGTGCCTTACTGATATTACGGCAATGCGCCCGTCGCAGGCACAAGAGCACTGACACAGGCAGAGGCACAGGCGCAGGCACAGGCACGAGAGCACGCGTCGTCAGGGCGGAATAACCGTTTGATATTGGGATCCTGGTTACAAACTGAGCCCGCCGTATACTATAGCCGTCAGTGGTGGTGTCTTGTTGATTACCTCCCAGGTCGAAGGGTGTGGGACGGCCAAAAAAAGCTACTCACGCTGATGTGCAGCATCACGGGCCGGTGGGAGACGTCTGCGTTGGTGAAAAGCATTCAGCGAGATTTGGATTCGCGAGCAGAATTTTCGCGCTGCTGTGATCTGCTGAACCCTAATTGATGAGGCTCATCAGAGTGAAATGAGCCTCAGTGTCCTGACTGACTCTGTTTCCCGTATGTTGATGGGCAAGGGCACGCACGTATTTGCTCACAACGCCAGCGTGAGAGAGGACAGGCAGCTAAAACAACCCCGGATTGCTAAGCCAGCAATGCGACAGGGGTTGTGTTCTGCGTCAACAATCGACATTTGAGGGTTACTGGACCCATTTGCACGGCTCAGGTGAAGAGTTCGGGATTGCAGCTGTCTGTTGAGGGGGGGTGTGTGATTGATGGAGCAGAAGCCGGCCCAAGCCAAAAAGGGTCACCTGCAGAGTGGTAATTTGCGGAATAGACGCCCAAAATAGACGCGAGCACGAGGGATTGGGCGATTGCAAAAAAATCGTAAATTGGGGTGTTCCCTGCGAGGGCTGTGGAGGAACAGACCGACTTTTCGAAATGGCATTTCTCCTTAATCTTTTTTTTTTTTTTTTTTCCCCCTCCCTCCTTCTTACTGGCTTGTCTTGGTTGCTCATTGTGCATCGGTATCCGTGTAATACGTGGTGGTAGTTTCCAGGTTTGTTTGAAGGCTTAGAGGATTTGCACATAGCCTTGTTTCGTCAGATCAACACCAGCTCCTTCCCTCCTAACCCCCTCCTTCCGGTTATATTTTGTAGTATCTTTCGGTGAATTTCCAGAGAAAGCTGTCGCCCCCCCCTGCCTTGTCGAGCTGCTTCTGGCTGGGGCTGCTGCCAATCGTGACTTGCCGCTGCCACTTTTTCGGACTGTTGGGTGGGTCTCCAACCGTTCAGGGGGTCCCGTTGTTTCAGATTCTGCCAAGATGTCGAGGAAAATAGCTTCAAATTTCTCCCAACGACGGTCCCAATCTCCAGTGCATGGGTAGGTGGGGGGGTTCGGTGGTTGGCTACTTTTCCAGCCACAGTCCATCCCAGCGCCAACCACACTGTGGTTCCCGATGATAGTTCCGCACCTTAGTACAGTGTGGTCTCATCATGATTGACCCTTAGATGCTAGCTAGCCTTCTTTTTCCGTTCAAACGATCTACTTGCCGCGTTCCTTCAGCAGATGGGACAGCAAGCCACAAAATTGTAGCATTTATCAAAGGGGCTTCGATTGACGGATAGCCGAACCTATCTTGCAATCCTATTTGTCGCAGGTTGGCTGCCGCCAGAGTTTTCCGGAGGTTTTTTTATGGTTTAATCTTCGATCGCGAAATTGCGATGAGCCTGTGGGAGTCTGAGAATGTTTTAGGACCGGGGGTTTTTTTGTCGCTCCGTCGTAAGCCACCTTCCCCTCACCAAGAAACAAAATGTCGGGCAACGCGGGATGGGGAGGGAGGGTTATGCAATATCCAACCGCAAACCAAGGAGGCTCTGCCCTCCTCACATCGCACTTTGTATCAGTATCCGAGCGTCTTTCTCCATGGGACACCAACGCAATTCCGATCTCCCCCATGATGATGATGATGATGCAGAGGATGACGATGATGTTCCCCTTGGGGGAATGAGTGGAGAGGTGGGAAAAGTAACATGGGACGAAACGTGGACATTTCCCCAAGATTGACGAACGGTGAGACTAAGCATGATGACCTTGTTCCTAATTTTGTAGAATACATAACATCGACTGTTATGGCCGTCCCTCCGTCAGGTGAAGGTATTATCCATGATGAAAAGGGCCATAACGGTGAACCATCCTTATTGCCTTGGCCTCGGCATCTCCCATACGAGAAACCAAGCCCAGGGTTCGGCATGACGGGAAGGGATATCGCTGACTGTCAATTCCCACTCTGCAATTTAGCCCATGCAAATAGCGAGCAGCATCAATGAACTCTTGCTCCAAGAAATGCGATCTTTAGGTGTGGCTTACTGGGCTGCGAGTCCTGGCTTTGTGAACCCAGGTTGCCACGAGGTTGATTTGGCAGCCATGTCAAAAAAGTCTCTCGATACGAAAAAAAAAAAAAAAGGTTCACGTGAAATTAAATCACCAGAGTTTAACGGGCGGTGGTGACGTCGCAACCGACTTCGTATTCCCTTCTGACTGATTAGGAGGTAGAATAAAAAAAAAAGACACAGGCATATCCCAGGAACCAGAAAGTGGGCATACTCCAACCGTTGGGTTCCCTCAAGATGGGATTCCCCTTTCTCGGTCAGCCGCCGACAGATGAAGCCTGCGCCTACTCTACGGTGGTCTATCTGAAGAAGGAGAGAGCCGCAGGTAGAGCGGGCACCACTCCCGCTTGAACCCCTCCCTCCTTCTACTTAGGGCAATCGAGGATCCAAGATTGGGTTCGACTCCCATATTATCCTGCCAGATCGGACGAGGCAATGCGTTTCCAACAAATGAATCCGTGGCCTATCACCATTACTATACCGATGATTAAGAACAGATGGCGGCGAGTCCGACCAACAAGTTGAGAATAGAACCACATGGTCTCTATTTCAGTGCAAAAAAAGTGGCCTTTGCTTTCTTGCTTGTTCCCACCTCCTTCTGAACTGTCACAAGACGGCTGTGTAACCGTGTTCAGATACTGAAAAGAGGTATTCGGCGGCTAACGCCGAACCGCGGAGAATATGGGGCTGAAGTAAGGGGAGGGAGGGGTGGAAGGAAGGGGGATTGACCACAGCTATTCACTCGCGATGGCGGTTTTGATTCAAACTGAAACCGATGTGGTTGGCTGGCAACGGCCACGTTAAGCAGGAATGCCCGCCCACGGGAAGGAACCGAAAACATTCACGTTCTAGACTGGCTCAAGGGGTTCGGCAACGTACGAGCTTGTAAGGGCGAATGTGTTTGACCACAGACATGGCGAGCAAAAGAGAGGAACTCTGCAACGACGGAATAGATTGATCGACTGATCCATCTCACACTCACGGACGACATAGAGGCCAAACGAGCCTTTGAAAGTGCACATAAACAATCAACCGGCCGAGAGAGGTCGGACATTGCCCCAAAAAGACAAAAATAATTATGGAAACTATGGGTTGTAGTGGGACACTACTTCGTCACAAGCAAGGAAGCGAGTCTTAGCTCAGGAATGAGGGAGAAAGTACTAAGCAGGAGCAACCGGAGAGTCGGTATTGGGGAATTCTCTTTTGTTTTTTTGGGCATTCTTTGCAAGGGTGTTGGATGAAAGCACAGGACGCCAGGAGGCTCCAACCGAGGCTAACAACTACCACTGAACCAGTTGTCTGGTTGTCTGGCTTGCTGGCTGGCTCGCTGCCAGAAAGACTGGGGCCAAGAACGATCTGGCAGCCGAGACGAGGCACCGAGAAGGACGATCATTCGAGGTTTGTGTGTGTCCCATCAATCCAACCAAGGTCAGGGAAGATGAGGAAAAAAAAAAGGTTGGAGGTTGATCATCAGCCCACACAAACTAGGTCGCTGCGCTGACACTCGGCTAAAGAAACCTGTTGCTCTTTATCAGCCCTGGATTGGATAATTGGAACTTGGACTTTTGACAGGCCTGTCACTTTATCCCGTGTTATTGTTTTGGATGGAACGTCCGAGAGTTTCTTTGCAGCAAGGCCACCACTGATGCGGTCACTGTGACTCTACCGCCGGCGTATGCAGTAGTGAGTAAGTAGTACCGTTCGCCTTGTTATGAACGTGCGGGAAATGCGTGCAAACATGTCACTGCAGAGGTTTCTGTTCTGTACACAGAGAAAAAAAATTCAAAACAAGGCTCCTTCTGTTCTGGCTTGATGACCATGACCGGAAATAAAGTACGAGCCCAGGAACACCCGAGGGCAAAACCCGAAACCGCAGAGGCCGTTCCTGGACCGTCCTGACGCGCTCCAGCAGAGGGGGGCCTAGCCTCCTGAGATCCATTTTGGTAGGGGGCAGTTTGTATCAACAAGAGCAGGTAGTGTTGACAGTAGAGGAGGAGCAGAAACCAGACTCGGGAGAAAAGCAGCGGGAGCATGATATCCGTACGTCGGCGTCACAATCGCTACTACTGTTACTGTGCAGCAGAGTACTAGTAGGGAATATTGAAATGGTTCAAGCGCAAACTTGCAGAGGGCACCTCAGACTCATAGAGACAAGAGACGAAGGCAAAATATTAAAATTAATCCCCTGCCTGCACCAAATTGGACCTCCCGAGACTCCCATTGGTCGTATGTTGGCGCCGAAGCTGGGCTGCACAGCGCTACCGCAGGCGCATGGGCTATTAATAGCCCCTGGTCATGTTTCGCAAAACACCCTCAAGTCACGATGAAGCCTGTGGCGGCCATCCGTTCCCCACTTTTCCCTGCCTCTTGTGCCTCCAGCAAAGTCCAGCACCCACATTCTAGGTAGTTGCACTTACAACGTCCCCACTTCACAAAGCCTCTCTGATATTCAGACCCCACTTTTCCGTGTGGGCGATGAGTGTGAGAGTGAGGAGCCCTGGCTTGGTTTTCTGCCTCCTTTGAAGTCCTGCGACCAGTCACCGTCAACCATTTGCATCTTGCAGCTTGCAGCGCAGCGGCACCTGTCCGTCCTCCCATCTTCCCCCTCACCTCTCTCTCTCTTTTTCTCGTTCCGCCTGTCTCATTCGTTCTCATCAGCATACCCTACTTACTGCCTGTTGGATGTGTTTATCGTAATCCGACCACGGCCTCTACTCGTTGCGATGAGAACCGGCAGGGAACTCTTAGTTGGGGGGGGCAGAAGAAGGTTTATTAGCACCACATAGTAGTTATGACTTCATCCGCCCGTTTGCGCTTCTCTCGAATGCCCTGGTTGTAGTGGCGCTCTCTCTCTCTCTTAACCTCCCACTACTCTAAGCACCACAACAATGAATCCCCCCAGCGAGGTCCCGCCCCATGCATACTGGTGTCAGCAACGCCTTGCCGTGCCTTGCCCCTCCAGGTGGTCCAGGTCCGGGTCCAGGTTCAGGCCCGCCGCCCGCCCAGCTAAAGTGGCCTGTAACCTACTGCAAGTGCGCGCTCTCACTCGCAGCTGCTCCAGCGGACGCCGACCCTTCTGTAATGATTCCTTGTCTTGCCCCCCCACTGTTCAGTCGGTACAGCCTCCCCCCCCCGGCCAATGTCGACGAGTGTCGTGTGTACGTAGTAAGAAGGAGGGTAAAAAAAAAAAAGAGGAAGCGAAAAATGGGCACCCCGTAAAGACAAGATACGTACTTCAGCGTACAGCGCCGCCTTTCCCTTTTTGGATCGCCCAAAGGATACGTACCCCGGTACCTTACGCACCTGTTGCGGGAGCCACTAGCAGCCCAGAGAAGGACCCCTACCCCGGTCATCTCAGCCAGCAACTAACCCTGGTGCCCTGGTGCCCTGGGGGACCCTCCCACCACCCGTTGACTTCCAGGCCAGCATCTCCAGGCCAGACCCAGCCCAGTCAGTTGCCCTCGTCGACGAGCCCATTCTCTCCAGTCGCCTACGCCTGTGCCTGCGCCTGCGTCGTTCCCAAACCAAACCAATCCCTTCCTACTGCCTCCCACTCCGTCTCCTCTTCTCTGCCACCTCTCGAATCCTTCCATTCGATTTTCAACTACTTCCACCCACTCCCCTCCCCATTCCGATTTCTTTGCCTCTTCACCTCCTCTCCCAATTCTGTTCCGGCGCTTCACGCTTTCTGCTGCCAGCCAACCCTTTTCCCTTTTACCCGCCTTGTCCAATGCTTCCGTTTTGACGGTGCCACACATATTCTTCTCCTACAGCATGTGCTAACCACGAGCCGCCGTTTTCGTCGTGTCCAGTAGCCATTGTTTTCTCTCTCACTCCCACCCCATTCTTCTCTCTACCAACTTGCCTTGCCTACCTTTACTGCTACTATTACCTTTTCTGCTCCTGCATCCTCTACTTCTCTTGTACTTGAACACGACAACTTCCCAAAAAAACACTACGCCAGGCCCCCCGCCGCATACGAGTAACCGCCCCCGCCTACCGACCCCGTTCTTGTCGCGAAGCCTGGTCACCTGGTCCTGCTGCGGTCTCTATCCGGTACCACCCCGAGTACGAGGAGGAAGTGAGCATAGAAACATACTTCGGTCCTTCCGAGACTGGACCTCTACAACCACTTAACCAACCAACCACCCCGCGGAGGAAAAGGAAAACAAAAAACACCAAGCAGTGACGGGATTCAGCAGCGCTGTCCTCCGATCTAACATCCTCTTCGATTTCTTGAACAACCCGCGATTACGCTCTTTCACCAACAAAACGCCATCATTTCTTTAACTATTTCGCCAACGGTGCCCCTCTCGGCCCTCTCAGTCTCGTCGCCCGAGACCGCCGCCAACACGTTTCCGTCGCGCAAGAGGAGAGAAAGAGAGAAGGGATTTGGGCAGCCAATTCCCAAGGTGCACAAAACCATGCCGTCAGCAGCGGCAAGACGGATCTACGAGGATCAAATCCCCTCTTTCATGTCAGTCTTCGATCTCGACGCCGAGACAATCGCCGCCCAGGAAACCGTCACCCTCGTCGACCCCAAGTTGATTGAGATGGAGGCCGCTGGAAAGCCGTTGGGCAACCCCGTCCAACACCTCCGACCGACAATACCTTCGGATCCCACGCACAAGCACCACGACAGCACTTCTACCCAGGCATCCGAGTCTGCAGAGTCATCTCCCACAACAACGCTGTCCACAAGTGATTCCTCCCCATTGTCAGACCCGTCGCCTTCCTCGTCCCCAGACTCACCTGTCAATCTCATCCCTCTGTCCTCCTTCCCGGCAACCTCCTTCGGCGCTCTCCCCCCAATGTCCTCCATGAACACCCTCACGGTGTCGGACACCTCGAGCTTCGGCCGGCCAATGACGTCTCCTTCGCCGCGCCGCCCAAAGAACATGAAGGGTCTGTCTATCCAGCCGCCTTTCATGGGCAACACCGCTACAACGCTCGTGTCTGAGCCCGCATCGCCCTCTTTCATCAAGCCTACAATCCCGGCAATGAAGCGCAAGCCTAGTCAATTGAGCCTCAACACCAAGACTTCCGATCTTGTCATGCGGAATACTTTGGAGGTCCCAGGCACGCCTGGAATGGCCCCGATCATGCAGAGACGTGCTTTGAAGCACTCGACTTCCTCCCCCCACATGCTGCCCTCCTTGAAGTCGGCAACATTCGGTCCTCCAGGTGGTATGACCTTCCCCAAGGTGTTGGAGCGCAATGAGTCGGGTTTGTCGGAGCTGTTGAGGCCAACAAAGACAGGTGTCGGTTCCTCCTTCGATACTACCATCGTCGAAGAGGACTCCCCGATCAGGACGCAGCTCGCCAGCCGCGCTGCGCTCGATTTCGAGCCGTACCACGAGCACGAAAATAACGAGGACCAGAAGACTCCCGGTTATCCGGATGGTCCGATTGCCATCTACGAAGACAACGTCTATCTCTACCTAGAGCCGACAGCGGAGGAGGCCTCGAAGTTTGACACTGTTATCAATGTCGCGCGGGAAGTAAACAACCCGTTCTCATTGCTGCCAAAGCCTGATGTGCAAATGATGGACTCCCCTGCCGTCCTAAGCCCCATCCCCGACACTGCTGTGTCAACTGCCAGCTTTTCCACGGCATTCGAGTTTCCCACCGAGGGAAAGTCCGAGACCCCGACAACCCCCAAGGCAATGTCATTCTCGATCAAGCGCCCAGAGTACATTCACATGCCCTGGGATCATAACACAGATATCGCGCAGGATCTCATGCATCTATGCGAAACTATCGAGGCGCGAACAAAGGAGGGCAAGAAGGTTCTCGTCCACTGCCAACAAGGCGCAAGTCGATCTGCCAGTCTCATCATCGCCTACGGCCTTTACCGGAATTCCGACCTCAGCGTTAATGATGCCTACTACGCGGCGCAGGAAAAGAGCAGATGGATCAGCCCCAATATGAAGCTCATGTACTGCTTGCAGGACTTTCAAAAGCAGGTCTCGAAGAAGAAAGCTCCTCCCGGATCAGCCTTCCGTCCGCGAACTGGACGCAGCCCCACCAAGCACCGCTTGACACTGTCTGCGGATGCTGCCATCGACACGACGCCCAAGGAGCCCATGACAGCCCCCCTGCCAGGAGAGAATGAGGGCAGCTCTGGGAACTCGAGCCCGAAGAGAGGCAGTCCCACTCGGGCTCGTGGTCTGTCGACGCCTGCTAGCCAGCCAATATCACCTGGTCCCTCATCAGCACCATCGAGCTTCTCATGCTCAGAAAGCGAGAGCAACTCTGCAAGATTTGGCAAATTTGATATCGATCGATTGCTTCCGCAGCTTAACCCGCCTCCCTCTGATACTGGCTTTGCATCATCTTCGTCTTTTTTCGCAAAGCCGCCACCGTCGCCTGGTCCTCCTCCTTCACCTGGATTTGGTGCACACCGATTTGGACCCTCCGCAGGTTTTGGGTTCTCAAGCTTGAACCTGGGCCCGTCACAAGAGCACGAAGCGGAGGAAAAGCTGCCTAAGCAATCAAAAGAACAGCACGTCGCAGTTGCGCTACCTAGCGATGCGGCACTTATGTCGCCGAGAGCCGAGACAATGACGAACAATCCGCTGCACGGCTCTTACAGCGAATTCGCTGGTATGCGATTTGTTGAAGTGCCGCCAACTCCTAGCGAAGGTCTGTTCTCGCCTCGAGAGACAATGTTCCCCAGGGATCCTTTTTTCCCCTTTGGACGCCCCACTCAAGTTGCCGACCCACGAAGTCCGCCTACAAGAGGTGAAACGCCAATTGTGAGGTCTATTGATGAGCTGCTATGACCGCAGTGCGGGACACACCGCCACTAGCGACTAGCACCAAGCCCGCGGAATTGGACTAATTCGGCGTTACTCGGTCGGACTAGGGCGGCCAATTTCATCTTGGTCATCACGCAGCGACGCAGCGAAGTTGATGGCGTGAGTCAACACGAGGTTGCGGCCAGCATCCGAAACAAGTGCGCACTAAATAAGCCAGGGTTTATTTCTCTTCACGCTGAGCGTCAACATGGCATTTGCAGGCGTAAAACCGTTCTGGAAACACAAGGGCCTTGGCTGGGAATCACGCTTCCGAGCACTGCCGACGACTCCATTGACCTCGTCGACAACCGATTACAAAACTCCAGAAGTCTAGCGATCATTTAGCCGGCATTTCATTTGTCTTTTTTTGAGAGCCTTCTTTTCAGAGAGCAGCGAGTGGCGAACTGGCGGTTGGTTTCGTCACGAAGCACTAAGCAAAACGTACTTTACTACCATAAACCGAAATGTGTAATCTAGAATCGAATCCCCTGGGCGCGATATATAGGAACGAAAACGTGGGACTTCCAACCCATTTGGACACGGAAAGGGCAAGGAAAGGGGTTCGGCCATCATTATTTTATTCTTGTTTTGTTCTCGCCGTCGTTTTCACGCAACACATTTTGTTCGCTTTGGGAGTTGGGGAGGGTATCAGGCACACAGGTATCTCACGAAGGCCATGTTGTTTTATACCCTACGGGGGACTGGCTTGCTTGGAGAGGAAACGGTCGTCGTGCATTCCCGAAAAAAAGAACCGGACGCCCTTTAAGTCTTGTTGGGTCATTTTCGGGTTTTCAGTTTACTTTTTTTTTTTTTTTCTCTTTTCTTTGTACTGCGGTTCATCTACGGATGATAACCGCCCATATGCATAAGGAGTCCAGGGGAGAGGGATGAGATGAGGATACCATGACTGCATGGCCCTAAGGAGTGGTAGATGACTTGAAAAATGAGAAAACGCACTTGAAAGTGTGTCAGTTAAAAAAAGTTCTGGTTCCTGCGTTGTGATTGGAGAACATTGGTGAATGTAATACACGAACGTGATTTCAGAAAGGAACGCACGATGAACGTGTGTAGAGACAGTACTTTGAACAAGTTTTGAAGCCGTGCAGCAGCAGCAATGGATTCAGCCAAAGGACTCTACTACTACTACTATGAGATGTTCAAGCATAGGAGTTGTTCACTATTATAACGCCTACTACGCACATGCATACCACGACCTGGATCCACAAAAGCTCTGGACACCATCACGACGGAGAACATGACGATGCGATGAAGTTGAATTTGATATCCCAAGTCCATGGACTTAGCGTAATCTATCTGATGAACCGCCGCCGAACGCCGGACAGACCACTTATTGGGTCATGTACATGTGTATATATATATTTTTATGTATACAACGCCACTTAGGGGGGATCAAAAAAAAAGAAAAAAGAAAAGAAAACAAAACCGGTTGGATATCTCAAAAGGGGTTCTTTTTTTGAAAACTGAACAGGAAATACATTATCCGTCGATGTGTGCGCAATATTGAGAGATTCAGAGTAGACGGCAAACACTCCTCTTCATATCCCCATCTTCTGGTTCCCTGTCTCTTAATTGGCTGCGTTGCATGACAGAACTCTTCAATGTGATAATGCTTTGCCGATAGATAGACGGAAGAGCAGACATGCGAGAGATGGAGATGACAATTGGGTGCAACGGATGAAATAAAAAGTAAGGCGGCGGGCGAGAATGCAATCTACTGCGTCTTACCGGCGGCGGCGGCACGCTTCGCGGCTTCCTTGGCCTGCTTCTCCTTGGTCGCAATGCGGGCTTCCGCACCGATGGCACCAAAGACAAGAGACACGCCGAGCCACTGCATGTTGGAAAGGCTGTGGCCGAAGGCGAAGACGGAAAGGGCCATTGTGACCATCTTGCGGGTGACAGTGACTGTAACGAGGAGAACGGAAGAGAAAGTAGAAAGGGTGTAGACTGTGATCAGTTAGATAGTCCGAAACTTGAAAAGAACATACAACTAAATGTATGTGTATGTGAGTGAGAAGAGAGAGGAACAACTCACAGATGAAGACCTGTCCTACAGCACCGCACGCGGCAAAGCCTAGCACATCCCACCAGACCGCAGGGTATCTCGCCATGAATCCGAGTGCGGCCTTCAGCTCCCCAGCGTTGCCTGCAACGTCCATACCAAGATATTCACCCAGTCCAGTGTGCACCAACCAGGGGCTCAGGAGGAGATATCCGAGCGTGACGGCGGTGCTCATGAGGTTGTTGGCGCACATCATCTGCGGCCCGGTGTAGCCCTTGAACGTGCTGAAGATGTAGTCCTGGGTGCTATTGGTGAGACCGTCGAAGAGCAGGTTGATGGACAGCAACAGCATGCCCCACGGCATGTTCGCATCCGGGTTGACTACAGACTTCTTCTTCTTGCTTCCGGAATGCAGCGTGAACACTGCGACACCAGCAGTGACACCCGCCACAACGAGATATTTGTACAGAGGATATCGCTTGCCAAACAGTGTCGTGTGGAGTAGCATCACAGGCACCAGCTTGCATGACTTGGCGAGGAGGAAGGTTATATAGTCGATGTGGCTCAGACTCGCATATCCGAAAGGAGAGGCGAGGGAGGATGTGACTGCGACTAGGGCCAGAGGCCAGAAGATTTTGCGAGAGGGGAAGACAGGTGGGATGGAGGCGGCGTTTCGGGAACTGTAGAATAGGTATAACAGACCCGTGGTCGCGGCGAACAGAGACTGGATGGTGTTAAGGAAGACGGGATACTTGAAGACTTCCGGCTTCGAGGCTGGGCCATAGGGCGTCGTCGTGAGCTTTTCTTGCAGGTACGCCCATGTCAGGCTGCGGCAGGTCAGTCACATCTCTGTAGACAGAGCAGTGGGAAATCGTTGACGTACAATGAGGCGTAGATGCCGCCTACGGCAATCAAGATCTGCAATGCGCCAGCTTCCTTAGTCTCAGCGTACGCAGGCGCAGCGGCGGCCGTCTTGCCGTTGGCCTTTGTTGGAGCGCCGTTACTAGGCGTGCGTGAGAGGACATCTTGTTTAGAGAAGTACTCGGACGAAGTCTGTCGTCGGATAGGCGTGGCCTGCTTCGAACGCGCCATCGTTGCGGTTGTAGTGTCGCGGACTGAGTGCAGTCAGTGAGCGGGCTATCGGTCGCAATTTGCGTTGATCCAGCAAAAGGTATTTACGACAGAAAGGAACGAAACTTGCGTCAAGAAAAGGACAAATGGGAAGTCAAAGATAAATGATAAAAAGCGATTGTCAATCGAGGCAGCTTCGCACCGAGAGAAAAGAACTAAAGTTGAAATAGAAAGCCAGTGAGCGGAGGCAGAAGCGCCGATGTTGATGAAGGTCTAGGCTGATGACAGGTTGGCTTTATCCCAAATTAAAAATAAGGTGGGGAGCTTCCCTTACCTCACTTTAATCTGCTGGGCGGCCCCCCCCTGAACTCACCCCTTCCACTCAAGCCTCTTCAGGGTCCCCTCAACTGTCTGTTTGCGAACGGCCCCTAACCTTATCAGGAATCAACCCAGCCTGGTGCCTCCTCTCCGGATCGGCATCGCCAACAGGTACCCAGAACCCCGCGCAGCATTGGCCAATCACAAGGAGAGCGCATCCTGATCCTGGGCCTGCCATGCTTGCGCCGAATGGGAGCTTGAGCCCAGAGGACAGCGAATTGCTGCCCAAAAGCTTGGTTGATTTCAGTGGGCAGTCCTGTTGTTGAGAGTGGTTGCAGACAGAAAAAGGATTCAGCTCGCCGTAGCAAAGTGCCATGAAGACAACAGACTGAAATTGTGACTGTATGTTTCTATGTACTTCCACATCTTCTACAAAAACTACTTCAACATCACATTACCAAAAAGATTTTCATTTTGAGCGGCCTTGCTAAGGGGTATTTGTGTCTGCCTATCTATGGGTTGGTATCACTATCTAGAATCCTCCCGGTGTCGGTCATAAAGCCAATACCAGAGGCGTTCAAGAGCCCTCCCATAGCCCAAGACCAGCAGGGAATACTTGGCCACTAAGATGCGTTCGGTCCAGTCGAGGTAAAGAGGGGAAAAGGAGGTGGAGGTACGAGTGCATTGATGTCTGATGGTCGATGGCCGATAATCATTATTAATGTTCATTCGAAGCATAGCTTCGAAGAGGTATCCCGCGTCGTGAATCATGAAATGGCCTGTCACCTTTCGATGACTAGCCACCTGCCTATGTTCGTGTGAGTTCATACAAGCATCCCGATCCGTGGATCCTAGGATGTCTTTTGCCTGCCCAAACATTGACCGGAAAACCCTTCCTCCAAAATGAGCAAATTTGTCGCGTATTACGACTACAACTGAAAAGGTGAAAGCTGAGGGGCCACAACCTGCTGGTACCCACGTAGTGCTTCGCGTGTGCCTGAACCATTTGTCGGCCCAGAAATCAGAAACGTCGAGTGAGCAAAGAGAAAAGCGTTTTCGAGTCCCAGACCAAGGAACAGCTGTTTAATCAACTGCCCTAGATCAAGCCTTGCGGCCAAAGTCTGCAATGTTCGTTGTGGGAACGGGGACGAACTGAAAAGAGGTAACGTGGAAAATGCGTTTACTCAGAGGACGGGGCCTGGGAGCGGCGCATCTTCTCCGCCTCAAGGTTCTCGTACAAGAGGAAGAGAGCCGACTCATTAGCCTTAGCGGTACCCATGATAGTGAACATGCGCTCGCCGCTCTCATCATGAGGGGCCTAACGAATCACTGTTAGCACAACTTCAACAAATGACACAATATCATCATCTTACCTTGGCAATGGAGATACGGGCACCAGAAGTCTTGCGGATCTCGCTGATCTTGCTGCCAGCACGGCCAATGATGCAGCCAACCATATCAGCGGGGATGGAGATGTTCTGGGTCTGAATCTCCTCTCCATTCTCGTCGTGGGTGGGAGGGCCACGGGAGGCAGCATCTGAATCAGAGCGACGACCGTAGGGTCGAGTGGCACCACCGTTGCTGAAGTCGGCACCGTTGCCAGTACGCATGACACGGGGGCTGCTATACTCGGAAGAGCGGCCGCCAGCAGAGGAGTAGCTGCCGCTGCCACCCAGGGTACTGGTGGAACCAGGCTGGGTGCGGACGACAGGGTTGTACAGTACAGTGCCAGTACCACGCTGCCAGTCATCGACGAGACACTTGCAAATCTCCCAGATAGCAGCCTTGATACCATCGGGAGTGCCCTGGACCTCGACGATTCGCTCAGTAGACTGGGGAAGCATCTCCTTCTGAGCAACCATACGAACGCCAGAGACATCCTGGATGTGCTTGATCTTCAGACCTTGGCGGCCAATGATGGTGCCCATTTGGTTGTGAGAGATAAGAAGCTTAATGGCTAAGAGGCTAACATTAGTGACAATTTTCACTCATAAGCGTTAAGGAGGTACGTACGGTGAGTGCCGTTGTTCTGGACAACGCCTCCCATGCCCATAGCAGGAGCGCCCTCGAGAAGAGCTTGCGCGACAATAGCATAGGCCTTAGAAATGGCCTGGATCTCGCCAGTGATGGTGAGGACACGGTCATGAACGCCCTGGACAACCTTGGAGACGCCAGCCTTGACACCGGTCTCGTCGCGGAGATCAGCAACATTCTTGCCGGCCTTGCCAATGATCACGCCAGCCTCCTTTGAAGAGACAATGGCGCGAAGAGTGAGCTGAGAAACAGCATACTCCTCCTCAGTCCGGGGAGCGGGCTCTCCGTCGGGACCGAGTCTGGGCTCGCCATCATCGACCTTGAGGTGGTCAAGGGAGCCGGCAAGCTCATTGCCGTTGGCGGAAATGGTGTCCTGAACAGCAGACATGTTGATCGACCTGAGATATCGAGAAGTCGAAGGATAGGTGTGAGTAAAGACTTGGATAGCGTGGCGAAATCGGTCGCGTAGCTATCAGAAAGAACTGGGAATATACGTTAGTAAGATGAACCATTTTAAATAAACAATTAGACTTAAAAAAATCTACTGCTCGAAGATGTGAATATTGTGGAAGAAATAATGCTTTGGAAATGTGTTCATGGCTAAGGCCTATGGCATTGCAAATCTGCACTTGCGACCAGTTGTGGTGTCGCAGCAAGATGTGGGAAAGGGAAGATGCATGCGCAACTGAAGTACCTCTTGAATTCGAAAGGCAGCGGTCGTAATTTAAAGGAATGAAAAAAAAAAGAAAAAGAAAAACATAGAAGGGGATGGCCGTGGCAAGGTAAGTTTGCAGCGCAGAGGTGGTGAACGTGGAAGGGGTTGTGATCCAAGGCGGGGTGGTTTTGTGCGGTGCTAATTACCTTGTATTTTTTTCCTGAGCTTTGTCAATCAGGAAAGCGCGGGGTCAACTTGAGGCAGCAACCGAGAGGGCAGGTGCGAAACCACAAATTGAGAAGGAGGGACAAAAGTTGATCGCAAAGCGCAACTCAAAGAGGACAGCGGTAGATATGGTACCTGAGTACGAATTGTCGGAACCGTTAGTTGGTAGGTCGAGGTTGTGAGGCGATGCGACAGGTGTGCTCAGTAGTCGGTGGGTAGAGTTGAGTGGGTGGTGGATCGGGGAGGAGATCGGGAATCTGGAGGGGTGAGGAGTAGTAGATGGGAAAGTGGAGGAGTGGGATGGAAGAGAGATAGGAGGGTGTGTTGGTGGAGAGGAAGAGAGATGTGAGGCGGAAGAGAGGATGTTTTGTGGAAGAGTTTGGGTGAGGTGGAAGAGGCGAAGAAGAGAGTTGGGGGTCGGAGAGAGGTGAGGTTGATCGTGGAGAGTGAGGTGAAGGACGAAAAGAAGTGCGGGCAGAGAATTGGGGGGAGAAAAGTCGGTTGGTAATTGTCAGAAAGACGGGAGGGAAAGTGCGCCGCAGTTGTTTTTTTTTTTCCTTTCCCACCAAGCTGGTAGTGGAAGTGTGGGAGGGAGGTACTTACTGGTAGGTGTGGTCAGGTAAGAGAAGTCTTGTATCATTTTAGTGTTGAAATCTTAGTGACTGATAGCTTTATGGGCTGCAAGGCAGGTGCGCAGGGTTGCTTTGAAGGAGAGCTTCTTGCTGAAGCTGGGCCATTTGCAGGGCTTGATTGGCGAAGAGTGACAGAGGAGGTACGTGATTCAGAGGCTGGATGCGCCTCAAGACCTCAACGGCGACTACTAGTGCCCCACTCTGAAGCAGTCAATCACGTGTACCGACCCGCAGAGATGTGCAGCGACTGTACCTGGGAAGGCGCTAGGGCCACAATCACAGCAAGTATCCTGCCCCTCCTGCACATGCTTCCCGAGCTGTACCTAGAACGTACCTCATCTTGGACCCCTCCAAGCAAAGATGGAGCTTTCCCCAGCGCCTTGGCTACTGCCTCGGGGTGGTTTTGACACCCGCTGCTGATGCTACTGCTTCACTGCCAAAGAAGACCCCTCCAATGCGACTTCCCCTCCCTCAAACACTCACACACTCACAGATGTGACTGATGAAGGACGAGATAAGACGAGACACCAGTAGCCGCGTCCAAGCCTTTTCTAGCCCTGTCTTCTCCGGCGGTAGAAGTACACATGATCCCTAACAGTTAACGCGGCCATCAAGGCGCGAAATACCTCCTACACCCATCTCCTTGGTGCCCTTTCCCAGGGCATATGTCCTCCCTCCGGTTCTCCCTCTCTCTCACACCACTTACACCTCGTCGAGGGTGGGGGTGCCGCAAACTTTGGAGAGAAAGTCCCTAGGCGGCCTCTTGGGGCTAATGGACCTCTTCGGATTGATCCCCGCCAGGGCACACAACAGGGAAGAAGCATTCCGGACCGTCTCGAATCGGCCTACATTCCAGGGTTGAATCTCTCAACATGATGGGCAATGCTGGTCTCTATAGGATCTACGGTGCCTGACCTGGTCGCATCGGGATTCTGAACGGCAAGCACCTTGATCCACCAGCCAGAGTGCCCAATCGAAACGACCTTGACTGCCCGACTTGCGACACGCGACATGAAGTTTGCTCGCTCACTTGTTCTCGCAGTCGCAGATGCACGTCAATGACAGCTTTCCCCCTCGGGACTGTCGCAGGCACATAGGCGCAGGATGCAGGACGGCGAGCAGCGATGGGGAGGGCATAGAGCGTCCCAAGCTCCAGTGGCTGGCCATTTCCCACCTCCAACCGAGGGATACAAGACGCCCTGATCAACAAGGGCCCTTTGCTGCTCCTCTCCACTCGTTACAGCGCTGCAGTTGTGCTTCCTAGCGCGTGTATCCATACCAACATGCCATTCGAATGCTTGGCTCCCGTCCAAATTTTACCTTATTCGTACGCCGATTGTTTGGGTTATCGTCCCGCGGCCGACCGTTTAGCGAGAAGGAGCCGACAAATCCAACCTCCCTCTCTCTCCTCTTTTGGCCAAATGGCATTTAGTGCTCAGAATCCCACATGCAGCGTATATCGTGACTGTTCACCTCATATGGATGCATCCCACCACCAGTAAACACATATGGCATATTCAAGACCTTGGTATGGCCAGAAAAGAGGGCCTGCATGTTGTGTAACTCTACTGCAACTCCCGCCCGTTATCCGGGCTTCGCGGGAATTGCCTGATGGCAACGACCTCAGTGAGGAGAAACCCCGTTCCAACCCCCCGCTAGCCCAGCCGCCACATGACGCCGCCGCCGCTTTCCTATTAGTTTCCGGCCATCCGTCACATCTGGGTCCTCCACCCAAAATATACGATGCCGATGGGCAGCGTTTCTGAGGATAATATCTCCTCAGTCAACCGGATTGGTTGGTCAGGGAGATCCCCGGTGGTGGGGTCGGAACGTGCCATTGGCGACTCCACGGGAAAACCGCCTACTCAAGCAACCTTTACGTAGCGTCTGCAATGCAGTAACCCAGTCGCTAATGCCAGAAAAGCTCTTGTCCGATGTTCCGTCATGCCACGGTCGCCAAGCTTAACGTGTGGCGCATTGCCAGCAACCATTGACACGATCGGGGTATCCCGTTATTCGACTAACAACGTGAGCGGGAGATGGACATGACAATGTATCAATGTCATTAAGCCAATATAGAGGCGAGCACTAAGATGAAAAAAAAAAAAGATTCCCTGTTGCTGGAGCCAAATTTATTGTGTGTATCTGTGACTTGCCGCTCAACCCACGCGAAACAAGAGGCTTTAGGTATCATGATTGTTCAGTATATACGCTTGAATATGCCCGTCAGTCACTACAACGGCCCGTTCTATACACCCAATCACCTCTGCCGCAGCCGCTTCTCGTGTTCAATCCAGAAGTTCTTGCACGCCCGGTGACCCCAGTGCTCGACCCACCACTCGCCGAAGCTGTCCTCGACTTCGAAATCGACCTTGCTCACCCGCTCATCCCGCTTCAGGCCGCAGATTATACACGCCTTTGGCGCCGTAGGTACAACTTTGGCCGTCGACACCGGGATCGTCTCGTTCAGCTCCGGGACGCGGAGCTGCTCATTCTTCAGCGCCGAGTTGGCCGTCACAACTGCTGAGCGCAGCCTTCCGACGTGCTCCTTCCACACACCCACCACATCTGCCGCCTCGCGGTCTTCACGCGCTGCCTGCGCCTTGTCCACACCAGCAAGTTTCATACCCTTCGCGCCAGCCGCGGAAATGGCCATACCTTGTGAGAGGAACTTGTCGCGGTGCCAGCGCAACTTGCGGCCGGCGATGACACGAGCCGCGACAGTGGCAAGGGCGAGATAACCCTTCAAGAAGGTTACAGTGGCCGGATCGGAGAGGATCTTCTTCTTGACCGGAGGCATCTGGCCATTTAGCGGCTTGAAGAGGGCCGTGTTCGCGGTCTCAAGGAGCTCAGGGAAGATTGAGAGAAGAACAGAGGGAGGGGGGATGTTAATGGGCGGCGGATTGTCGTCGCTCGTTTCCAGCGTCGGCTCTGGGTCGCCTAGAAGATTTGTCACTGTTTTCGCGGCGGTTGGGGCTGGGGCTGGGGCTGTTGACGGCTTAACGCCGTCAACAACATCCCAATCCCAGCTTTCAGGGGGCTTGCTAGAATCAATGACAGAGGGTCCATCGTCTGGAAAGTCCTCAAAATCTCCCCAAAGATCCTCCTCAACCTGCGTCTTCTTGGCATTAGTGGTAGACGTAATGGTAGACTTCTTAGCCGTGGCGGACGGCTTGTCAGATGAGGTCTGGCCAAAACTTGGCCAGGCAGTGATGGGCGTGGGAGAATCCTGCTTCTTTTCGTCATTTTTGAAATCTGTAGAGGTTGGCGTGGTGAGTCCTAGGCCTGGAAAGGGGTTGCGCTCTTGGAAAGACGGACTCTTGGGTGCCTGAGGATACGGCGAAACGGGAGCGTTAAGATTCAAAGATGAAAGTTGCGGCTTCTTGGGTTGTGGCTGAGAAATAGGTAGAGGATCGTCGTCAAGGGAAAGCAGATCCATGGAAGGAGGCGGCTGAGATTTCTGTTGCTGTTCTTTCTGCCTTGGCTTCGAATCCAATGTTGGACTCATGTTTCCGCCGGGAAAGGGGGTCTGAACTGTCTCAAAGTCACCAAACTCATCATCGTCTTCGTCGTGTCCACCTTGGAGCTCAAATTCCTCCGCATCAAAAAGAATATTGGAATCAGTCTTCGTCGAGGGTTTGGGAGTTGTCTTCCTTGACATATCAGGCATTTGACCGCGAAGTCTAGGGCTCGACTGCGGCTTCGGCACAGCGCCCGTCTGGAATGTAAGGCCTGGACTAGCTGGCGGCTTAAGGGCTCCCGCACCCGTTCTTGACGAGCCGGGGCTTGGTTGCCGGTTGGGCTGCTGCAACGTCAGTCCCGGGCTTGGCAGGCCCGGGCTCGGAATGGGCGACAAGCTTGAGCCCGGAGGCATGTCTATGACGTTGACAAGGTTGTTTGACATGAGATCAAACGTCGAAGCCCGCGCCACGCGGGTCCTAGGCGGCGGCGATGCTCTTGCCTTGTTCGTCTGTGGAGGGAGAACAAAAGACATTTGAGTGGGCGTAGGTTCAGCAACCTCGAAGTCGCCAAAATCATCGTCATCGTCGGCAACTTGTTTGGTCTGCTTAGGCTGCTGTGACTGCTGTTGCGTTGGGGTAGAGGACATGAATCCAGAAGCAAATGAGCTGAAGTCGCCCCATCCTCCATTGTTGTCATTAACGCCGGAACCACTTGGTTGCTGCGTCTGGAAATCCGGCCATGGCTGAGTCTGATTCTGAACCTGAGTTTGTTGGTTCGGGGCCGATGCTACCGCCGCTGCCGGCCTGCTGGTGACACTGGTGTTGGTGAATGAGGCAAAGTCAAAAAGGTCAGTAGATGAGGCCGTAACCTGCTGCGGACGTTGCTGTTGTTGCGGCAGCTGTCCAAACGGGCCCCCCTGTTGCTGCTGCTGCTGTTGCGGCGGCTGCGGAGGGCTTGAGTAGAAGCTGTCGAGGTCCAAGAGGTCGGCGCTCATTGCTTCAGTTTCACCACCATCGGTTGCACATGCTTTTTGGTTATTCGTCGTTGTCGAAGGTTGTCTTGCTAGAAGGTGGAGCAAGAAGTGAAGGTGAGGAAAAAAAAAGTGATGGTGAGAGGAGAAAAGGGTTGACGTTGGGCGGGCGACAATGGGGGCGAACAAAGGAGGTTAGGTGCTCCGTAGATAGCTGACCTTATTGGAATAGGGGACCATCCTCGTCGGATAGAGTGCTAAATGGGGCTGAATGCTGAAATGCGGTTCCACGGGGCTGGGATGGCAGCACGGCTTTGACGGCAGGATAGGGGAGTAAGTGACCTAAAAAAGCTCGGGTAACTCATTACAGAACGCCACAGCCACAGTGGTATGCGGACGATCCTTGACCAAGACAGTCGGCGAGACCGCGTCCTGGTAGCAGAAACAATTGGATGGTTGCCAGCCCTACAAAGCGTTGCCAGCGAGAAGGTGTCCCCATCTAGAAGGGGCTGACAAGTGCAGGAAAATGCGGGTGTTTATCGATCTCCGTACGTATATATTAGACTCTAAAGTCGGTTATGTAAGGATACACAAGTTGGTGGCAAGTAACCACTCGAACGGTTCATTGGAAACCTTTCAGCACCACAAAAAGGTACTGCCTAGCTCTCACTTGGCTTTGATCCTTTTTGTTCTTCATAGGCTGGAGCTTGATTCTGGTTCCTCGGTACTGTTGCCTGGAGTGCTACTGAAATGCAGACATCCTAAAGCCCATTGGGGAAACCTCCTGGTTCCGATTGTGCCTTTGAATATACGGTCAAATATGTCCATTTCACGAGTTCAACTTATTTGATACTGGACACTTGATTTGACTTTGGTAATAGACCCCTGACGTGGCGCTAAGATGGCCGTCGGCACGGAGCTTAGGCCACGCCGACGTGGGGGTTTTAGTGTAGAAATCTCAGAAACTGAGCTCTAAAATTTCCATTCGCAAGCCAGGGGTGGCACTTGACACTCATTCATCAACCCAGCACCAGCCCATCAGCGAAAATCATCATGCCGCCACGAACTTTGGCATCGCTATGCCCCCGGTGTCGACCGCAACCGTTCCCCCGACTAACGACGTCTCCATGGTTCTCTCAGAGCGCCGCCTACCGTGCCGTCACGAAGGCAAAGCCCTCACGGATGGTTCTGTCCGATAGCGTCTCGCAACCTCGAGGCCGTGATGGCAAGCCGCCTCGTCGCTTCGTTGAGGGGCCTTTTGGTGGAATGAATCAAACAGTTGCAAGAGTTTCCCATGCTGCGCATCGCCCGCGCCCGTCGAAGTCGAATGAGGCTCCGGGCAAGCCTCGCAGAAGCGACGACAGGAATTCTGCCGACTCGAGGAAAGCTTTAAAGATGCAGCGCGCTTTGGCTGGTGTATCATACGGAAAGAGAAATCATCTGAAGGACAAGATGCAAGAATATGAGTCTTTTGACCAGTTCAACCTCCTGCCTTCGGTCAAGGCTGGCGTCCACGAGGATCTTCTAAGGGGTATGGTAGATATCAAGCCAACGCCGGTTCAGAGGCTCGCCATCCCGGCCATGCTAGGCCAATCCAGTGCATTCAAGGTCAGGGGCGAGAAGAGGCAAGACTTTCTTCTTGCTGCTGAGACAGGTTCTGGCAAGACGCTGGCGTACCTGCTTCCAGCCGTTAACGCCTTGAAGGTCGCCGAGGAGCAGAACCCCGATATCCAGGCATTCAAGAAGCGGTTTGAGGAGGAGAAGGCCAGAGAAAAGGCCTCTAAATCAAAAAAGATGTCAACGTTTGACGAACCTCACCCTACCATGGCCAGACCTCGCGTCGTGGTACTGGTTCCTTCAGCCGAACTCGTTGATCAGGTTGGCCGCGTGGTTAAGACGCTCTCTCATGCAGTCAAGTTCAAGTCCGAGAAGCTTTCCGCAAACCTCAGCGCGACGCAAATACAGCGCAACCTCTACTCGCCTCGGGGCATCGATATGGTTGTTGCGACGCCTCACCTTCTTGCCTCGATTGCCGACTCAGACCCCAACGTTCTGTCCCAGGTTACTCATTTGATTGTTGACGAAGCCGACTCTCTGTTTGATCGAAGCTTTGCGCCTGTCACCACAACAATCGTTGACAGGGCTATGCCGTCGCTCAAGCAGTTTGTTCTTTGTTCTGCCACAATTCCGAAGAGGCTTGACAACTACCTCGCCAATAACTTCCCCAACATGACCCGTATAACGACACCAAACCTCCACGCCATTCCCCGTCGTGTGCAACTCGGTGTCATTGACGTTGTCAAAGACCCCTATCGCAACAATAAGAACCTTGCATGCGCCGACGCCATTTACTCCATCGGCCGTGAGGCCTCCAAGCACGAAGGGCCGGTTCAAGGTGAAATTGATGTTCGTCGTATCATGGTCTTCGTCAACGAGCGTGAAAAAACAACGGAGGTTGCCGAGTACCTTCGAACCAAGGGCATCGATGCAATTGCGCTGAACAGAGACACCGCTGAGCAGCGTCAGTCAGAAATGTTGTCCACTTTTACTTCATCTGAGCCCCTGAGATCCACGGCGCCAGAGACTCCTGTTACAGGCAAGCGATCGTTGCCCAACACCAAGGTCATCGTCGCAACGGACCTGGCCTCCAGAGGTATTGATACGCTCGCTGTCCGCCACGTTATTCTATACGATGTGCCGCATACTACCATTGACTTTATTCATCGGTTGGGGCGTGCTGGACGTATGGGACGACGTGGAAGAGGCATCGTGCTAGTCGGAAAGGATGACAAGAAGGATGTGGTTTCGGAGGTTAAGGAAAGCATGTTCATGGGCCAAGCACTCATCTGATGGGCTTACATAGCCCTTGAAATAACTCTGTACAACACCATGTAAAAACACACTGTATACCAGAACAAAAAGGACCATGTTACGAGGATATGGACGCATATATACCTGAGATAGATTTGGAATTGGTGTTGCTTGGTGGAAGATAGAGGACCCAACTCCATAATACTTTTTGATCCATGAGAATTACAATTTGCATCATGCAAACCTCGCAAGACAAGCCATCAGTATTGTGTTTTGAGTGTCTGACCAAATACAGTGAGGCGCATCAGTGTGGTGGTGTGGCTTGTGGTGTGGCGCTAGCTCTGCTTTCGATCTGTGAGTGGGACGCGACTTGGAAGGTTCGAGTCGCGACGCGTCCCATCTGCAAGCGTTTCCCTCCCACACACCACATCAAAATATCATAGACTCTTCGCCATCCGTACCTCTGGCCACGGCCCTATAGTCGTGGTTAAACCTCCGCACTCACATTTACAACGTAACTAATATAAATTTCAATAACGTAGTCGATTCAGCATCAACAATCCGGTTAAAAGCAAGCATGCCGCGTCCTAGGAGAACGCGTCGTACCCAAGCCCCCGCCATCGCCGCCGTGGCTGCTGCTGCGCCAGAGGACAAGTCTAGCCCTGCGCCTGCCTCGGGTAGTGACATCTACAGCCACAGCGATCGCGAACATTCAGTTATCAGAAAGGAGCATGAGGAAGGAACGAGCACGCGCCTGCGGAGGAGCACCAGTTTGCGCCAGAAGCAGACGTTGAAGGAGACAGACCGCGCAGTAGACAAGGGCAATGACGTTGAGAAGGATACGAAGGGCAAAGCGAAGGAGGACCAACAGAAATCCGAATCATCAGTTGAAGCGGGAAGGAAGACGCGCGCAACCCCGGTTCAGCAGAGGAGGGACACGACTGGCTTAGACATGGATGATGATTTGTTCGGGCTTGACACCACTTTGGGTGACGACGATGATGATGCCGCCGCTGCGCCGCCGAGCGCACCACGCTCCGATACCTCGACTTTTAGTGTCAGCAACTTCAGGCGTCGGGGCCGCGCGCCGAGCATTAGCATCAACAAGGACGACGCCCCCATCAGACCAAGCAGTCGCGGAATCAGTACACCAGGCATCAGCTCTGTCTTTAACATCGGGAATTTCAGGCGCCGCCGGAGAGAGCCAAGTATTCTGGGTACGGCACAGAAGGAGCGTGCCCAGCGCCCACTTGAGCCATCATCAGGACCGGAGTCTGGAGATGAAGACGAGGAGGACTTCAATCCTGAGGCTGAATCGACACCTATCAACAACCGGCGCAGAACACGGCCGCCTCCTGCAGCGGAAACAGACTCAGAAGCCGAGGCCGAACCAGTCCCCGAATCTCAACAGGTCTTAGCACCGGATTCGCAACCCGAGAAAGAGGCCGCGGTTGCTTCGAGCACCAGATCCCGCAAGCGAAAGAGCTTAGAGAGCCATGAAGAGACAGAGCGTCCTGGGAAAGCATCGCGAACTGAGCCTGAGCCTGAACTCGCAGATGACAGTGACTCATCGCTCTCTGACTTGCCTTCGCCCGCGTTACTGACCCCTACGCGAGGATCAAACCTTCCGCGACCGGTCACAC
The DNA here is from genome assembly GCF_014235925.2 of Colletotrichum truncatum. NCBI lineage: Eukaryota > Fungi > Ascomycota > Sordariomycetes > Glomerellales > Glomerellaceae > Colletotrichum > Colletotrichum truncatum. The sequence goes on along the minus strand of NW_027222406.1, from coordinate 836,200 downwards.
CGAACCAAGACGAGATCATGGCTCCGCCTGAGAGCAGCGGTTCGGAAGACGATGATGGGGTGTGGCCTGATATTCACACCCTCGCCAAACAACGCCGTCGACGCGCCTCACCTACCACACCAACACGAGACGGTAACATATCTGATGCATCTTCCCCACCCTCTCTCACTCACTCACCCAACTTCCCTGCAACACGCAACAAGTCGCGGCAGAAGAAACAGCAGAAAAAAGTGACCACGGCGGATCTTACTGGTCTCCTTCCTCAGAGACGCCACAAGAAGAACAGAGATCCACTGGATGTGGACGAGTCTGATGATGAGGTCGATACCTCTAATTTAGGCCAGGGCGATGACGAGCTTTCATACATTGATGCTCGCACTCGTTCTAGACGCGCAAGGACTACGCCGCTCAACCGCAGCTCAGCCAACCGACCTCCATCCCGCGGTAGCAAGGCTACTGCGTCAGTCGCGAAGTCCAAGGCGACGCCAGGAAGCAACCGCCCTTCAACGCGCACCTACAGTCGCCGTCTGTCGGACAAGGAGAACCAGGTTGAAGTTGAAGACGAAGTCGAGGGAGAGAACTTGGCACCGGCCCAAGACGAAGCGATCGATAGCCAAGAGAGCAGCGACCCAACCCGGACCGCCGATGAGCTTAAGCAGGCTGTGCGAAAGTTCAAGGAAGTTGATCGCTGGGAACTGGAGTTTGAGGAGGTGACGGAGGACTCGTCGCCGACTCGGGATGCGCGGTGAAGATAAATTCTACGAGTAGTCGATTGGGAGCGTGCATGACTTTTATGCGCCGGTGGGGGGCAAAATGAGGCAATAGGAGAGTGGTATACTTGAGAGGCAATAGGCGTTTTGCAAAAGGCGTTTTATGTCAAGTTCATGAAGTCGGAGGGTTCCTTATATCGGCAGACTGGGTTCATCCGTCCAGCTGGTGGGTCAACATGTTACCTAGTTGCTTTACTGGAAAATGGCGTTGATGAACTTTTTCACCTCGGGGGCGAGGGTTTGCAGTCAAACACGGGGGGGGGAATCGGAGCTGATTAATTTGCACATTTCAACGGCACAGCCCGTGTTGTCCCTTTACCTGCTGTGGTATCTTCTTCGTACCTACTTTTGAATGCCTGTAACGCCTTGGTCTTGCCTTACTACCCCGAACGCCGGCCCCTTATGAGGGTCATTCTACGAATCAACCAGGAGAAAGTAAGCCTCATTGCTTTAGAGAAACGGTCTGCACCTGCCGCTCGACCGTGGGCAGCAGGTTCATGAGCAAGTTCGGGTCGCGCAATGCAATAGTAATGTCATCCGGCAACCGACCCTCCATGAATAGTGACTATAACTCTGTTGTCAGCAAAATATTCATGAAAACTGGATATGCAACCGCGGGTAAGACTCACCCTCTTCACGCTGGCAAAGTTGTCCTCCTTGGCCGTATACTCCCGAATGACTTCATCCGTCTCAAAGTCGACATAGACTCTCGTGTCGCGAATTCGCACAATGACGTTGTCAAGTCGCATGAACAGCCTGCAGAGCAAGAGCATGCGCTTCTCGTGGACGCGCAGCTTGACGCTCACGATGGAGATTCCGTTATCGTCAAGCTCGCTCTCGAACAAGACCACGTCGTCAAAGAACAGAATCGGGTCGCGGCGTTTCAGAAGCTCGAGAGGGATCTCCTTGGTCGTTGTATTCTGCAAGTTCTTTCCGCCCTGCTCCTTGAGCGTGCCGGCGTATTCGGTCGAGTAGGACCAGTCGTATGGCTTAACCACCTCTTTAATTCCCGCGCTCGTCTTTTCTCTGGAGGATGACCAGTCCTTGGCGTACGCCACCTTGAGCATTTTCTTGTCTGTCTTGTCGACGCTGTCGAGTGCGTCGTAGGCGTTGAACGAGATGGACCAGCCTGTAGGGACATGCTCGATGCTGACGAGGTTGTCGCCAAAGATCATTTCTGGGACTGGGATTCCGAGTGAGGCCGTCATCTCGTCAATGGGCCCGGCTTTGGAGATTGGGAGTTTGCGTGTAGAGATGCGAAAGCGGGATTGCGTGTGCGAGGTCGTTGCCGCCGCGAGGGCGTCGGGGGTGGGAAAGGGCTCATTTGGGGAGGTTATGTGGTTCATCTTGCTGCCGTGCCTGTGTCGTTTGTGTTTGTAAGCTTCGTTGTGCCTCCGGAAGAAGGCGAGATTCGCGGGCTGGGCAACAATATCGGTATGGTCGTATGGTGTTAGAGTGAGGTTGGAGAGGGGTGCGCACGGTTCGGAGCGGAGGTAGTTGGAGAGCTCTGGTAAAGAGGTGGTGATGGTGGGGTTTGGCGGGGAACACGGGATGTTTCAGTGCTCAATCCCTGCTTGTCTCGGTGAGGGGCGAACGCCACTTAGTTATCCAACTCACCGAGCCACCTGAACACTTACACAGGCATTCCGGCCGTCTTTCGTTGGAACGACGATAATATCAGAAAAAGAAGTGAGAAATAGCAAGAAAATATGGCTTTTAGAACCATCTGATGGAATAGAAAAATACCACTTGAGAGTCCACATATAACTTCTACGTAAGCTCGTACAAATAACAGGGTGAGGCATGAAAACAGCTTAGAACAGGTGACTTTTGTAATTCAAATTTGTAGATCTAAATTCACAAGTTCTATGATGCTTGAAATAGATCAACTCTTGGTTCAACGATGTAGACTCAACCTTGGTGGTGGCTCGAAGAGATACAAGTTATGTCAGTACAGAGTATTCGGAAGCAGTGATGCAAGTCGTCACATTTATGGCTTTAAGAAAATCACATTAAGTAGTCCAAGTATAATTTCTGGAGGTTGTTTGATTTCTTTTGTTCGTTATATCACTTTCTAGGCTGAATGCGGGACTGCGTGGTTTGTAACAACAACCTCTGCATTGTAGACAGGGCAGCCATGAGCCTCTGAGAATCACTCACTTGATAGCGTACTGCTATATGTTCACCTGCGCCATTAGGGGAGTAATCGAAATTGCTGGAATTTCCAGGTACACAAAGCTGTGGAGAGAGTAGCGAGTGACAGAATAGAGAAAGGAAGGGTGTGTAATACTGGGAATTGGACTTCTCGGGACAGAGACTTCGCAAAACGAAAGGAATGAAGTAGCCCGGTAGCTGGACCGATCCTAGATACTACCATCGGTAGTTGCGCCTGCCTTCCTTCCATGCACCGCGGCAATTACTCTTTTGGAAACCACTATCAGGATCAGTCGCAGATGCCGTCACGGCTTAGGCACCTTCAACAATGAGTAATAGGCCCAGTTGCTTCCCGTATGGAAATTTATGGCTAACGTCATCCGACTTCTCACTCGTCAAGGACCAACGGGTTTCCAATCCACCACGGGCATTTTACCTTCGTTCGAAGAAGTCCTAGAGCGGCAAATGTCCAGTATTATATTCATGCGCGTTACCCCTAATCATATGATATCAAGCCAATCTTTCATACTAACCATTTTCTTCACTTCCATCCTTCCAACGGCATGGTGTCAGATTACACCTCCCAGCTCCCTCCCGATTCGAGGTCGTGGAATTTGGCCCGGCTGCGGCGCAATAATTATTCGGGGTGGGTCGATGCCGTATGCTGCAAGATGCGAAAGGTGTGACAGATTCTGCACGATAGCAATTCCTCAATCGCGTCTCCTGCAATCCGACCAGGGAGAATTTCCAGCTTCGGGAGCAAACTTACTGCACGACAAAAGAAACGGCTACCCGGCAACTCCCGTCTCCCTCTTCCCCACATCAGTGCTGATAGCATGTAAAGCAGTTTTGCGATGCCGTAGCGACTTTGCCCTGGTCTTTGAGACGGCAGCTGCTTCAACTTAAAGAAAGCAATAATTTGGTACTCTTTGTGGAGAACCAGATGCCCAGGAGCCTGTTTTCGGAACTCCTCGAACTGATCAAACCTGGATCACCCGTGATACCCCATCGATGATAGGGTACATCGCCGTAGATGTATCGTTCGGCGAGGAAACTCAACCACGCAACCAGAAGAGGAGGGTTGTTCCTGGCGTGATCAGTATGTTTACTCTGCCGCCTTGCTCAGCATGCATATATCAACATTGGACAAGTAGCACGCTTCAATGTCGACAATGGATATATGTGGGTGAATGTTGTGGCAAACATGTTCCTCATGATCCTGGGACTACTCCCGTACGGAATTCTTGCATACACACATGGAGCGCAAACCGCCCATATCCGTGCTTTGATTGACAGTGGATGTGTTGATGAACTCGACATAATTGACGCGTTCGCGTATACCCAAAGGTATATCAATGCAACCCAGTTTTAGGAGCTGACTGAGAATATACGAGATGCATGTCTCAAAACGCAAAAGCGAAAATGGCCTACCGATCAAAAAACATTGCAAGAGGCATGCAAAAGTGCCTCAGATACTCTTGCTGCCCTCGAGCTGCCCATTTAGGGGCAGCGTTTTGAACTGTTACGCACGTTGCACCAGCTTTCCCTGATGCACCTTCACCGCCTGAGTCGGGAGGCACACAGAATAAGACAACCAGTACACCCACTGAAGCAGAAAGGCATACAATATCAGTTACGAGTGAGAAGGATGAGCTCACACCGGTCTCGGCAGAACAGAAAGCATGGAGGAAAAAGAGCAGCTCGTGAAGATAATAACGAAGGGCATTCTATTCTTAACAAGAAATTATGCAACGGTTTGCTGACTGGCAATGTAATGGCGGTCGCAAGTACTTGTGTGCCTGGCGGCAAAGTTGGGCACGGAAGTAAGGAGGATAAGTAACGACGATTTTCTCGTCTCGGTGCAAATAAAGCGAACACACCAAAGCCGGTGGTCGAAGAAGCAAGGTTCAATAGTCATAACCAAGAAACAGTCGTCAAAACAAGGCATCCGTTGCATGGATTACTTACGAGCGAGCCGCTTGGCTCGATTTGGCCTCGCATAACTTATGAAACGGTGATTGCAAAGGAAGCATACATGAGAGATGGCGCCTAACTCGTTTATCGAGCAGTAGAATAATTATGGTTCACGTCAAAGAGAGGACTGACAGCAAAAGCGCCTGGTGTCTTGGTAGAGTGGGGGCTGGGGGAGTGGGTCAGTCGCTGCCCTGGTGCTGTTTCCCCGGCAACCCAGCTCACCCCCATTGTTTAGGCGGCTCAGCATCGTTGCTCGAACCTTTTCTTAATAACCCCCGACGACCGCTCCAGATTCTTTCCCAACTCCAGGCACTTTTCTAACCAACAGGGAACATTCATACTTCGGCACTCTCTCACCACACAGCACAATGGCCACTCGAACGTTGGAGTCGCGTTTTGAGCGCATGTCTGTGAATGATGAGAACGACCCATGCGATGGCTCCAAGCTTTACTCCAAGGCTCAGGTTCGTGCTGTCTTCGCTGCACACCTTAGCCTGCCAATTCAACAGTCAGCTAACATGATGCCCAGTCCATGGTCAAGACATCACAGCTGGCACACAGTTCGAGCAGACCGAACCTCATTAAGGTCGCGCTGCAGTCCCAGAGCACCAACTCCGTCGCCTCGGTAAAACTGCCCTCGCAGTCCGTACAACGCGAGGCGAAGAACCCTGCAACACCGGCAAGAAAGGCTCTCCCATCCGGCTCCTCGAGGGCCTCCGAAGAGATCGTTGAAGTGGACCACAAGTCTGTCTCTATCGTCGTCGAGCCTGCACCCCCGAAAATTTTCCATCTAGGCATGTTTGAAATCGGCCGACCCCTCGGTAAGGGCAAGTTTGGTCGTGTCTACCTTGCCCGCGAGCGCACGAGCGGTTTCATCTGCGCCCTCAAGGTCCTGCACAAGAACGAGCTGCAGCAGGGCCGCGTCGAAAAGCAGGTCCGCCGTGAGATCGAGATCCAGAGCAACCTGCGCCACCCCAACATCCTGCAGCTGTACGGCCACTTTCACGACAGCAAGCGTGTGTTCCTGATTCTCGAGTTCGCCGGCAAGGGTGAATTGTACAAGCACCTCCGGAAGGAGAGCCGCTTCCCCGAGTGGAAGTCGGCGCAGTACATTGCCCAGATGGCCTCAGCGCTGCGCTACCTGCACCGCAAGCACGTAATCCATCGTGACATCAAGCCTGAGAATATCCTCATGGGCATTCACGGTGAGATCAAGATCTCGGATTTCGGCTGGAGTGTCCACGCTCCTAACAACCGCCGCAACACCATGTGCGGTACTCTTGACTACCTGCCGCCTGAGATGATCAAGCCCGGCAGCTCAGACAACTACTACAATGAGAAGGTCGATCTCTGGAGCTTAGGTGTTCTGACGTACGAGTTCCTCGTTGGCGAGGCACCTTTTGAGGACACACCCGTCATGACGCAGAGGAGAATTGCTCGGGCTGACATGACGGTGCCCTCGTTTGTCAGTCCCGAGGCCAAGGACCTGATTAAGAAGGTGAGTAGATTCACTCCAAGTTTGTTTCGGGACTTCCAACTAACTCTCTCGCCCAGTTGCTTGTCCTTGACCCCGAGAAGAGAATACCCCTGGAGCAAGTCCAAACCCACCCGTGGATCGTAAAGCATTGTGTAAAGGGCGAGAGAGCCGCCAACCGCGAGAAGAGCTACTAATTAACGACCTTCATGATTCATGCATACCAGCCAAGGCATAACGGTCCTTGTTGGATTAGCGGCGTTCATTCTTTTTTTGCTGGATTAGGCGGGCTCTGATCTACGGCTTGTTGGGGTTTACGGTGTTGTTTCCATTGCATGTAGGGGAGTTGGGATTCTTCATATCGTCCTTTTGAGTAGATAACGAAAACCAAAGTAGTGATATCATCCAAGCATCCAAACACTGTTACGTGGCGCTTCTCATGAGAAGAAATTACATCCATGGGGGGGTATTATACACACGCTCTATTTCGAGCCGTCCTGTTCTCCGTTACCTGTACACTTCGTCAAAGGGCCTCGTGTCGTTGAAGCAAGAATCCCAAACCTGATTCACCACCTTGGTCGCCTGTACGTCGTCCTTGCACCTCGGCCGGTTGAGCACAGATTGTATAGCGCGCTTGCGTACGCAGTCCTGGAACTGCTGGGAAAGGCTCCAGTTGCCTCTTGTGAATGCCTCTCTCGTCCATCTACACTCGCCGCTCAATGCGGATGCACGAATCTGTCACCATACGTCAGCCGTGAACCTCATCAACCAAAGTCGTCCGCCGATACTCACCTCCGTACACGCCGCATGCTTCAAATCCAAATCACCCATCCAATCCACATTCCACCTCAGATGGTCCCAAGCATGCACCATTTCATGCGAGAGCGTATCCTCCAGGTGCTTCCTGTCCCGAACCTCGTTGGCGCAGATCAAGATGCCGTGGGCAGGGCTGAAACCGCCGGATTGACGGTGCACCTGGCCATCCTCGGTAAGGCGCGCGGGACATCTTCTGCAGAGAATGTTGGAGCTGTCGAGCTGGCCGTTGAGGGCGGCGATCTTGTCGTTGAGGAAGCGGACGGTCGGGGAGAAGGCGAGGAGCCAGTCACGGTGCTCCTCGCAGCGCTTACAGTCGCGCTCCTCGTGGACACGGTAACGGTGCTCGCGGTAGTGGAACTGGCCTTCGGGCGTCATGCGGCCAGTCAGGACGTTGAAGTAGTTCATCCACCATTTTGTTTGGGGGTCGAAGCCAGTGCGGGCGGGATCGTTGCGTAGCTCGCGAGGGCCGTCTTGAGTCGGCGCTGGGGGAGGCGTTGTTGTCGCCTGTGAGGGGGCTTCGGAAGCCATCGTCAGGTCCTGTGTTGTTGTCTTAAAGGGTCAGGGGATAGTCTTGTTGTCAATTGTTGTTGGGTGAAGTCGATCGTCTATGGTTGGTGATGGTTAAGGTATGAATGGACGATGTTGATTGGAGATTGAGACGGAATTTTTGGCCTTTATCGATAACGACCTGCACACGGGGCAGGCATTGCGTCCCTGGAGACAGCGCCTGTGTTTTTAGTGGGACAATCTGTAAGAAACGACAAGTAGCGAAAAGAAGCGACAGCGACCCGGGAACACGAAAAAATGAGTGTTGAGGAGATAATAACGATAAATGAGTCAACTATGGAGCATAACTCTTAAAGCTTTCGTCGCCTTGCGGTTGACAATTCATAGGTAGGTGACTATCCGTTGAAGTCTACCAAACAATCGAACAAAAGACTGTGAATTGTTCACAGTAGTGACGGAGCAGAGCTTTAGAGATAGTCAACCGAACTGTCTAAATTCTAGAAGACGTACAGATTCCATAGCATATCTTGCATTCCAGAAATACTCCGAATTAAGTTGTGGTTGTCTTTGCCTGGAGTAGTCTTGCCCTGAGTCTATCTCATCTGGCAGTTTACAGACGCAGCTTGATTAGCTTGATTGTGGGAATATGGAGAGACCTCTAAGCCAACATGCAAGGCGCGCCCTGCCCAAATGTGTTGCGAACCTGATCAATGCATAGTTTGGCGGTCACCAAGCCCATTAGTCTGATTCATGGGATCATATCTTGGAACAGACGGACAGGGGGTGAAGGAGACGGACGATGGTAGCATGCTAAAGATGTCACTAGCCCCGGATTTTAGGGGATTACAGGCTCTCTCATAGGCTGCTGCCCACCTACCGAACCAGCCCCGTGTTCCCGTTCTTACACCGGACGATCCCGATGTCGGGGCCAGGGTTTTCAACGACCCAGTCATTCCCGAAGCAAAAACCCAAGACGACAAAGGGCGCAACGACCGACCAGGGGCCTTGAATAATGTTCGCTTCGTCCCACATTAACACGACACCGGCTGGTCTGACAATGGCGGAAGAGAGTGGTCCAACGTGTAAGAGGATCCAGTATTTCTTAATACGTAATGTGCCCAATGCCGGTTGTTTTTGGGCAGTTTTGTTTCTGGTTGCATTTTATTTCCATCTCGTCCTTGGCTTTGGAGGGGTAACGTTCAAAAAAGTGTGTGTGTGACTAACTCCGAATACCCTCATTTGCAGACATGAAGCACCGTGAGGGCGCAAGACCTCTAACGGTGGTGCTCAAGCTAGGTGAGTTGACTCCCCTCATTATCTCTCACATGCTTCGATCTAATTCGTATTACAGGCACCAGCTCTATTGTTGATGAACAAACCCATCAACCCCTGCTGTCCATCTTGAGTCTTATTGTCGAGACAGCAGTCAAACTGAGGAAAGATGGCCATAGAGTAGTCATCGTCTCATCTGGTGCCATTGGCGTCGGCCTTCTCCGCATGGAAATGGACCGAAGACCGAAGCACCTGTCAACGCTACAGGTCTGCTCATCCAGGGACTTCAAAAGTCTAGGAGGTTGAACTAACGAGGTATACAGGCCCTGGCGGCCATCGGACAGTGTAGACTCATCAGTCTGTGGGACGACTTGTTTGGACACTTTAGGCAGCCCGTCGCTCAGATTCTTCTCACTCGCAATGACATAGCGGATGTAAGTGAGGCCGCCACTTACTCCAAGCCTGCAGATATTGATGGAGCCTTAGCGGACACGATACCTCAATGCGCAAAACACATTCAACGAGCTTCTTGACCTGGGGGTCATCCCTATTGTCAACGAAAACGACACTCTCGCAGTCTCAGAAATCAAGTTCGGCGACAACGATACCCTTTCCGCCATCGCCGCTGGCATGGTCCATGCCGATATGCTATTCCTCATGACGGATGTCGACTGCCTCTACGACAAGAACCCCAGGACAAATCCGGACGCCCAGGCTATTGAGGTCGTTGAAGATATTTCCAGTATCCAAGCCGACGGTAAGTTGGGCCCTTGCCCCAACTCACAAAAAATTAAACTGACACAATTGCATAGTATCAACAGCCGGCTCCGCCCTCGGCACCGGCGGCATGATGACCAAGATCGTCGCCGCTCGCCTCGCAACCTCAGCAGGCGTGACGACTGTCATCACCCGGTCTTCCAATCCGGGCAACATTGTGAAGATCGTCCGCTACATCCAAGCTCAACAAAGACACTCCCTGCGCTTCGATAATTCTGACAGCGAGCATGACAGTACGGAAGATCCCCTATCCCAATCTACGGCCTCCCTCCGCCTGGACCAGTCCGTTGCGAAACCCCCGCTGCACACTCGCTTCCTCCCCTCCTCAGACCCGATCCGCGACCGCCACTTCTGGATGATCCACGGCCTCAAGCCGCACGGCACCATCTACATTGACTCGGGAGCACACAGTGCTCTACTCCGAAAGGCCGGGTTGCTGCCCGCGGGCGTGCTCGACGTCGAGGGCAACTTCGCACAGCAGGAAGCCGTGCGGCTCGTCGTCGTCGACAGGCTTCACCAGCCGAATCCTGTCAACGGCGGCAAGATGTGGGGCGGCACGCCGCTTGAGGTTGGCCGCGCGCTGGTGAACTACGCCGCGCCGGAGGTGATGCGCATCCGTGGCCATCAGAGCTCTGAGATTGGTGGGCTGCTAGGATACGCCGACAGCGAATACGTGGCGGAGCGGCAACACATTCACGTTTTTAGTCGGGAGAGTCGGCCGGTAACGCCGAGCTTGGAGAAGGCGAAGGAGCAGATCGTCGAGGAAGTGATTGCGGGAGTTGCGGGATACGAGGGAAAGGCATGAGCGTAACATGATTGTTTTATATTTATAGAATTGGCCAAAAAGGATAGGGGCATCATGATGAGGAAAAGAAAAAACGCAAAATGTCTTATGATTCGAGGAGCGATCCGCCAGATTCCAGCCTTATGGGGTGTCAATATTAGACTTGCTGTTACGACGAAAGAATAAATAAGACTGTGTATGACCAACAAAAACGCCGTCAAGATGCCCCCCGGTCTTCTACTCTTTTTTTTGCGAACCAAGAAACGCCGTCCCATGTACAAACATGCCCGGAAACCTATGGGTATCCCGACCTCTTCCACTAGGTCTTTTCCATCTCCCAAAGCTTAACCAGTCGCAAAGAGGGTATCTTCGTCACGCAGGTACTCGCCACAGTCCGATTGTCTGAAGCACACAACACCGGTGGGGTCCAGACGACGCGCCTCGGCCGTCGAGCGGGCAGTAACACCGAAACCAAGGGGCTTGTCGTCCATGGAGTAGACGATGACACCTTGGTGCTCGGGGCAATCATCAGACCAGCGGCCGACGTGGGCCTTCACGATGTTGCCGCCATAGAGGAAGGGCATCTCTCCGTTAGGCTGTCGGGTTCAATAGTCAGCTATAGCACCTCGAGATGTGCATCGGCTTTTCGAACGTACCTTGACCCAGATCTTGTACCTTGCGTGCTCACTGAGGATGGGGAGAGCGGTAACGTGCAGACGGAACTTGCCCGTTTTGGTGAACTTGCCTACAGAGTGACACAATTAGGAAGGAGTATTTCGTCTTCAGAAAATGCGGAGACGTACCGAGGCAAATTCCAATACTGAGAAGCTTGTCGCGGGCAATGCTAGTCGCGAGGTTGGCAACGGAGAGGCGCACGTAGTAAACGCGGTCCTTGATCATGCGGAAAACATAGCGGTCTGCGTCGGGAGAGTTGTCGAGCGGGGCGATAAGGTTCTTCAGCGAGCTGCCCATATAGCTGGCCAGCTTGTTGAAGAGGGTCTGAGTCTCTTGTTCCGTGAGGGGACGCATCTTGGCGGTGTTCGGTGCGATAGCTCTCGGGTGGTTTGGTAGAATAAGACGAGAGTCTTCGAGATGCGAAAGATCCGTACCGAGAGTGGGATGTATCGCGATGCCAAAGGTTGGAGTAGCGGCAGAAACCCAAAAAATTTCGGGCGGTCAGACAGATGCCCAGGGTCGTTATTGGTTCAATGGCCCAAACCCCACAAAAAAGTTCTTGACGGTCCCTCTTCTGCTGCACTGTCCAAGGGTCCCATACAATCCACTCCAGAGTTGAGAAATCTTGTGCATCCGAAGCCGCACGACGTCGACGGCTCTCCGAACAAACCACACTGTCCAGACTCAATACGATTAGAGATACAATGTCGTTGAGAGCCCCTAAGCGTCGCAGGCTCACGCCTCCCCAATCCGAAGACGAGGAGAACCATCCGAAGAGCCGCTCTTCCAAGAAGATTCAGAAAGCCTTCTTCAAGAGCGCTGTTGGCTGGGACTTGGAGCAGGATTATGAGAGCCGCAAGCGAAAGGGTAGCAAAAAGGATAAGAAGGAGAGCACCAGACTGCCCATCAAGACGGCCGACGGCCGCATCGAGCAGCTTCGCGCTCTCGAGGACGACAACGACGATGCCGACTCAGTTGAGAGTGACGGTGATTGGCTCGAGGGCAAGGAAGATGAGGACGCAATCGCTGAAGCCGAGGCCGAGAGACTACGCCAAACCCGCCGTCAGGAAGAGGAAGAATCCGACCTTCCGGAGCATGTCCAAATTCTCCAGGCGAAGGAGGAACTCGCCAAGATTGCCACAGCCCTGAGCGAGGACCCGGAGGAGAACGTCGGCGCCTTCAAAGCTCTCGCCAAGATCGGCCAGTCGCGGATCCCGACTATCCAGAAGATCACCCTGGCTACCCAGCTGGCCGTCTACAAGGACGTTATCCCAGGCTACCGCATTCGACCCGTTGCCGAAGATGCACCCATCGAGAAGCTGTCTAAGGAGGTCCGCAAGTTACGAGCCTTCGAACAGGCACTAGTCTCTGGATACCAGGGCTATATTAAGGAGCTGGCGAAGTGGGCTAAAGCCGACATCCCTGCCACGCGCAAGTCGGGTCAGAGCATTTCGAGCGTGGCCATCGCCTGTGCGTGCACACTTATCAACGCGGTTCCGCACTTCAACTTTCGCAACGATCTGCTCAAGATTCTCGTCAGCAAGCTCTCGAAGCGCAAAGTCGACGCTGACTTTGTGAAATGTCGCCGGGCTCTTGAGACTCTCTTCGTCGAGGATGAGGAGGGCCGCCCAGCCATGGAGGCCGTCTCACTGCTCGCCAAGATGATGAAGGCACGTGGTTTTGCCGTTGATGAGAGCGTGCCCAACCTCTTCCTCCACCTACGCCTGCTTTCCGAGTTTGCTGGCACGGGATCTCAGGACCGTGTTGACCGGCAGGCCGACCCCTCAGCACCACCTCCTAAGAAGAACAACAAGAAGGAGTTCCGCACGAAAAAGGAGCGCAAGGCACTCAAGGAGCAGAAGGCGATCGAGAAAGACATGCAACAGGCTGACGCTCTTGTCAGTCATGAGGAGCGCGATCGCATGCAGTCTGAGACGCTCAAGCTCGTCTTCGCGACCTACTTCCGCATCTTGAAGTTGCGTGTCCCGCATCTTATGGGTGCCGTGCTGGAGGGTTTGGCAAAGTACGCACACCTTATCAACCAGGACTTTTTCGGTGATCTCCTCGAGGCCTTGAAAGACCTGATTCGTCACGCTCAAGAAGATGCTGAGGGCGATTCCGAACCTACCGAAGAGGAAGCCGCCGCCGCGGCCGCTGAGGATGACGATGATGCTCCCGCTCGTAACACAACTCGCGAAGCCCTCCTCTGTACAGTGACAGCATTCGCCCTCTTGGCCGGTCAGGACGCACACAACTCCCGCTCAGAACTGCATCTCGACCTCTCCCACTTTGTGACCCACCTTTTCACTTCGCTTCCCGCGCTCTCGTTGAACCCAGATATCGAGTTGACATCCAAATCTCTGCACATTCGCCCCGGCGCGACGAGAGACAACCGCGTAAATCTGCAGACCACCACCGTCCTGCTCCTGCGCTGCCTCACGGCGGTGCTACTGCCCACCTACCAGATCCGCTCCGTCCCGCCGCTGAGGTTGGCCGCTTTTTCCAAGCAGCTCATGTCCGCTGCGCTTCACACTCCTGACAAGTCGACGCAAGCGGTACTGGCGCTGCTGCAGGACGTGGCGCACACACACGGCAAGAAGATCAGTGCGCTATGGCGTACTGAGGAAAGGAAGGGCGACGGCATGTATAATGCACTGAGTGACAGTGTTGAGGGGAGCAATCCGTTTGCGACTACTGTGTGGGAGGGCGAGTTACTGCGGAGGCATTTCTCACCCAAGGTTAGAGAGGGTGTCAAATTACTAGAGAAGAGTATCGGAAACGCATAATATAAGAATAGAGGAGTTGGGGAATAAAGACACGGAGTGCTTGTCGTTCAGAATAAGGCCTTTTGAAAGAGCATGTTGCAAGTTTGACGTTTGTATCACCGAGGCACACAGTGTGCCTCTATACCTACACATTCAATAAAAACGTTGCCGAAGTTACGGTCATTAAAAAACTTTTTGATTAGTCGTCTAAATACCCGATTCTAGACTCCAAAGTTGAGTAATCAGGCAACTGAATGGCAAAGGTTTTCTGCTTCAGACAAGACTTGATGCCGAAGCAACTTGCCTGCCACGTTCCTGATATCACCCTCTTCATTTTGTCGCCCACCAACCTGCCTATTGTAGGTCCACGGCTTGGTCTTCAATGTACCATGCATAGCAAGATAGCAGGCTGCGATCTTCTTGGAACCCCTGGAACGTAGGTTCACTGACTGAAATTACTGCAGAACACGTGAACAAATCTTTATCCGGCGGTCGTTCATCGGAACTTTGATGTAGACCTTCTCCAGTCGCATTATGGTCAGTAATGATATTGTTCATTCAACGACACAAGGAGAGGAGTAGAAAATTGGCCGTAACTGACCATTATGCTGGCGATGAGTAGTTGAGGCAGAAAGGAAGTGTTGCTCACAAGTAACCTTAGTCGGCCCAAATAGATGAAGTGAGGCCACGGCTGCGTCCAGGCTTCTGCTTCTCGAAAATCGTTGCAGTGGTTTTTGTAGGCCATCTTCTGACGTCTAGATTGTCCTCCTGGGTCTCGATAGTTGCAGGGGTCGCGCCAAACCAAAGAGGGTAGTGAGCCTTTACCTTCTCCAGAATAGGGCAGTCGGCGAAAGGGTGGTCATGTAAAAGGACATTGACGGGAAATTTGTGTTGAACGGAAGTCGGCAACGTATCTGAGACTCGAACATCGCCATCGGAATCGGTATTGAATCTGGAAGCATTAAGGCCAAGAACAGGACGGCTTCGCTTAGGACAATTGCACACTAATTTGTCCGTAAGCTCCTTTATCACATGAACTTCACTTGTAGGGATCTGTTGCTCGTGATCTTGGACAGCCGAAGTCTCCTTGATGACGGGACTTGCCTCAGAGCTTTTGCCCCCAGCCATACAAGCTCTGAATTCCTGTTCATTTGGAAGCAGCCGTCCAGACTCCAGTTGCAAGAAAGCCCATAGGGCGGTACCAAAAAGAGGCTCTTCATTGACAGGTGCAGTGGCAGTGACACTAGTCGACGTATCGTTTGTAGCAGGCGAGGGTAGGTTGAGATCGGCAAGCAAACGAGTAGCTTGCCCCATACAGTCAATAGACTTTGCAATGGGCTGGCTTGCGTTCAGGTCGATCAGAAATGAAGAAACCATGCCGGTTTCATTATTCTTGGTGTCCCCTCCATGGTCATTTCTGAATCGGGCCTTGTTGGCGGTGGCATCATCTTCAACCCACTTATGATGTCGTTGTCCATCGGAAGGAACAAACAGCTCCACCTTGTTACCAACGGAGTACGCACAATTGATTTTGTTAGACTTGGATTCGTTTTCTGACGGCCTTGTAATTTGGTCTGTGACTGGCTTGATCATCTTCGGCTCAACAGGCGTAACATTGCCGCTACGAGTCTGAAAGATAGTAAGCGCTTGCAAACTAACGAATGTCTGTGCTAGACAACTTACATTGAGAGAAGTGGGTAGAAGAACAGTGGGAGCAGCAGGAACTTCCTGCGCGGCAGAAGCAGAAGTAAGCTTAATTGGGTTCTCTCCATTAACCCAGGCCGAGAGATCAGCGTCAATCAGGGTAAGCGGTTTGTTATCATTGGTCTGTGAAAGAACTCGTTTCTGTGGAGATGTCGAGAATGAAGAAGATATAGGCCGTGTTGCTAAATAGGTCAGTGAATCCAGGCCCATACTTCAGTACAAAACTTACGCATGGGTTGACGAGTGAGGTGACGAGAAGAAACAGATTGGGAATCTATCTTCGGGCCAGAGCTTACGGGTCCATTACCCCTGCCTCTCGAACTGCCTTTGTTATTCCTGGGGCGTCTTGAGTTGACACCAGTTTTAAACTCGCTCTGTAATAGTTTCGCGAACTCCATTTGTGCCGTTGAAGCCATTATGACGTGCGTTAGCCTTGTGAGACACGTTGTGATAGTATCGAAGCCTTCTCGGTGATCTCTATCTTTCCTGATCAATGCGTTACAAAGGTATTGTAAGTTTTGACCCTAGAATTTACCTTGGGTAACGAAGTTTGTGGCCGAAGTTGGGCTCAGATGATCCTTCCCAGACACATTCAAAGGCAAGTATGGCGATCAAAATCTAACGTCCGGATGAATCGAGACTGTATAGTGTCAGTTTTTGGTTTCAAAGTTCACCTTTGAGAAAGAGGCGTAACTGAACAGTAACGACGGATAGAAATTTGACCCTGCAGGTTGTCAAAAAATTGTACCACTCGGTTTGGGTCGAAGAAGCGGGTGTAAAACGGAAGTCTCGTGTGTCTTGGCATAAACCGAGGCAAGAGCGATGTGAGATGCTTATAAAAGAAGGGGCATGGCGTGGGAGGCTGAGTATGGGTACTTGAATTTATGGAAGTGGGAAAAGTGCTATGAAAATAAAGGATGGAAGGCATCGACTGGTTGTTGATGGAGGAGGGAGAAGATTCCGGTGTATCTTTGGAAGGATCAAAGATCCCACGTCCAGGAAGGGCCAGGGAAACAGCATATAAACATTTTACCTTTCCAGTTTTATGATTGTGGTCTAGGTTTCTGAAGAATTCGTGATGAGCTCTGAGCTGGAAGAAGGGGGCAAGTTCTTCTTGACCGAAGTGAATAAAGTCGTGGTTGACAGAGTTGATGATGGGAATAGGTGTAGTGGAAGAAGGAAGATTCGTGATAAGTGCTTCGAAGTAAAGATGTAATTAAGAAGACATACGTTTGAAAGCTCAGATAAATAAGCAGGTTGGGGTCATCTACTTGCGTGCGCAGACACTGGTAGGAGCCAATATCAGAACCTTCCATTTCCGAATGAATGCAAGAGACGACGATTGGGGAAGGCCGTGAGGAGACCAGTGCCCTAAGAGCGTAGATAGCCAGTCTCCTAGATGGGTAACATCTGACTCATTTCTATGATACCTATCTAACGGTAATCGGGGCGACAGTTAAATCATTTTTGGGCGTGAAATGTGATAACGTAGAAAGCACGAAGCCGAAAACGGTCGCTCACCCGGTAGCCAATGCAGAAGGCATTGACTTGGTAGTATTAAGTAGTAAGGCTGGAACAACAAGCACAGGCTAATTTGACTTAAATTTCTGTGAGTCTGATACAAAAGGGAAGGCATGTTGGCGAACCTCTCCTTGTGCACATGAACTGTGTGAACATGAATACTTATTGCGACAAAGGATGGATTGAGCTATCTACCAGCTTTGGGTATCTTGTTCATCTAGTAGTGGTAGTATCTCGTCTTCAGACATTTTCAATGTCAAGGCTCTTTCCCAACAAACATGTTACTCTCCAAAGATCCCTGGCAATGCTTCTTTTTACCCTGCCTATGCCAGGGATAATTCATGCTTTGCCTGTCTTCTTAACAGGAACTAGCTTTTCTTCGATTTTCAGCTGAGTTTGGCGGTATACAGTGTCGCGAGCCTCATCAAACCAAGCTATCCTAAGGGGCGAGACGTGACCCTGAACGTAGTCAAACAACGCCTTCGACATGGGAGCGCCCATACGAATCCCGACAGATGATACCCTGTGTATTCCGAGAGAAGCACTGAGCCTTTCAGCACATGGCTTCGAGTATCCAACAAGTCTCGTTGGAGAAGGAGAAGCTTTCGAGGCCACAGCAACCATTTGTGGTAATTGACAGTTGAACGCCGATGACTGACCGGAGCGAGCAACGAAGATGACTGCGTAAGGGCCGGGTGTAGTAGTCGTGCAATCGCTATCATTCGATGGTTGCTCTGAGCTCTGTTGCGCCGTGGCAAGCTTCTCGAGATTGCGAGTGATGCTGGCTAAACCGACGTCGACGAAGGAGGCGATCTCGGGCGTGGGTGGACGGTCTGGCTTCTCTGATATCTTTGTGTTTGCAGACTCTTCCTTTCTCTTTCGCTTAGCAGCCCGTTTGCCTTCAGATGGTTTCACATGCTTTTGGCGGTGTTGACCAATGGGCATTAGAAGACTGTGCAATATTAGCAAAAGAATTTACACGCAATACAAATAATTATGGGTGATAGATTGACCGCATGACGGATAGTGTCGGTAACTCGACACTCTAGGGCAGCCTTTGCTAATAATGGAAAGAGTTGTTCGTCGAACAGAAACATACTTGCAAAGCAGCTCTAAGATGGCATCCTGGTCTTCAAATGAGACTTCTGGCCTACAGTTGACTCATCAGTCACGCCCAAAAAACCAAGGCTGGGTTTGAGGTTACCACTGTGTTGCTGAGAAAGGGGTGTCGACTGAATACACCAACTTCTTCCTCAAGGGGGCAGACATAGTTGTTATTGCTATAGCAAGGGCTTGTGCTTATAGTTCGAGCTTTGAAGGGAAATTGACACCCACAGGAATGGGCAGAAGAGATTGGCGAAAAGAGTTGCTTGAATTAGGCCTTCGACTGGGGCAGCTACGGCAAGACTTCAAGACTGGCCAAAGTGTTCGTAGCAGCTGAATATCGCGGCCATAAAGTGTCTAATACTAGCCTATGGATGGTGAAAAGTCTGTTACCAACCTGACTTAACAGCCCAAGAAACTCAAGGCCAGCTTGGTGAGCTGCTGTCTGATTTCAATGAAGACCACGCGCCATATGAAGGCTTGATGTTGGAGATTGTTAGAGGAATATGTTGAAGACTGCTTATGATGCTCTTTTGTTTCACAACAATCTGCAGTCTCGTTTGCAGGGGCGGCAGTGGTGGTAGCGTTGCAAGCAATGGATGAAAAGCATATCAGTAGTCACATGGGGGGAAAAAACGATAAGAATAAAAATCAGTCGTGACGCGAGGCTAATTGGGCGTGGCCTTAGCGGCCGATACGCCGATAAGCGAAGATGCTAGCGTGGGCCAGAAGCGATCAGAGGGGAAAATCCAGACGAACAGACACTAAGCACCAGTTCCAAATGGCCATGATGAAAGTAACGGGTGAGCTCATGCCAAAGGATTGAGACTTATTAGTCGGAGAATTGATGTCGATCTTGAAAGCGCCTTGTCAGTCACGGCAAGAGCAGCATTTTAAAAACTGCTTTGAGAGAATGGAGGAGGATCAGCCGTCGGAAATACTACTGTTGATAACGGGAGAATTAGAGGCAGCAGGGACAAGGGCAAGCTCTCTGGGCCCCGCAAGAGCTACAAGGCCGTCCATTCAGAGGGGCACGGACGACAACGGAAGGAACAGCCTGGTCGGGCAAGCGGCGCTGAGAGGCCGGATGCTACATTAGATGCTTCCCAGGAATGAGTTGGATTACATTTACATACCTTTTTTTTTAAGGGTTTAAAGTTGTTGCCTGGATCGAAGTTATCCATATGCAGAATGAGAGAAGAGAAGCAGGCTAATTTAAACGTGTAAAAAGCAATTGCCTTGGTGTCAAACAAGTAGGATGTGTAATCTGGATAGTACAGTCAAGGCTTCGAATTTTTACACCTTCATTATTGCTGTCATCGTTATTATAATCTAAGTGTTGATGTTATCTTCGGGATTCCTTCAGAAAAAAAAGCGATAAGTAAGATGAATCTTTTGGCGACAAGAATGCCTTTCACCTATTCCTCTTCACAGTCTTCCTGTCGAGAGAAACGCAGGTTGACTGACCTAACATTTAAGGCCATAATAAAGATGTGAGAAGATAATACTGAAGACTGCTGATCTTGAGCAACGCACACACAACCAGCTCTCGTCTTGTTAAGATATGCACCCTGCTTCAGATGCCGATTGGACAGCGGCTCTTTACAGGACCGAAACGGCATATCACTAGGTTTGGTTGATCTATTTGTGCCCTTGGCGGCTGCTGTCACAACCTGAGTGACCAAACAGTCAATCATACAATCATTTAAGAAACCTGAACTTTCGAGTGACGCAATTGCAGTGGGATCGTCTGCCTTAACTGGCAGCATATCTTACTTTTTCCCAAGCCTGAAGAAACAGAAAGTCTAACATTGTTGCGGTACGTACCGGCTTCTCACTACCAACCAGAGCACACCCACCAACGCCACCAGCAGCAACAGCCACACCTTCAGACCCCTCTGGTCCGTTGAGCTCCTGGCTTCTCGTTGACGCAAAGGGTGGAAGGCAAGACAGTCATATCACCTGCCACCTGCTCTTTCTCTGTTACGGGCCACAAACAACCCTCATTCGATCCCCCACTGCAAAAGAAGGCGGCTAAACCTCCTTCCTGCTTTGCATCAAACTGACTCACTACTCTTGCACAAAGAAAGGGAAACAAAGTCCTACCACGACCTTTGATATTGTATCTGCATTGTCCTTATCTTCTCGTTCACGCACACGCATGAGTTGGTGCTCACCAGTCAGCAGAAGGCTGCACTTCTGAGGTGGCTAATCGGGTATCGGCATCCCATTCAAACAGGGTCAGGTAAGAACAACAACGAGGGAAAAACAAGCATCGATCACCAAGTGAAAAATTCAAGACAAGGCAACAGCAAAGGACGGATCAACAGATGCTCAGACGTACTGGCTATCATCCGAATACTACGACTCTACTGATCTCCTTCTCGCTTCAGCTGCTCCCTACCCTGCAGGTACGTATGGCTCTTGCTTACCTTACATGCCTGCCTTTGGTACAAACTCTACCCCTCCCCACTTGGACAGGACTGTTTTCCGGACCATGCGCCTGTGCCACACTGCACCGTCACCCCGCACCTTCCACCATCCAAAACCTTTCTAGCATCAACGTCGCGCGCCTAAAGAAGCTGCCCCCGACAAGCTGGAACGTCCCGAAAGGTACATTGTCTAATCTACTACCTAGCTGCTCACCCTTCTTTTGGAGACAAGAAAGGATATTTGTCCACGAAGAACACCAGCAAGCAACATTCCGACTTCTTTTAATGGGAGAAAATTCACCTGCTCCTCCCGACCTCTGTCTTTTGCTCTTTGCTAGGCACTGACAAGCTAAGGTGAGGCAAAGCACGGAAGTCTCCTACTTCCACTAACCTATCTCTGCCATCATTACACCACCTACGATTATCCACCTCGCAAGCGTAAGGTACCTTCCCGCCCGTCCCTTACCTCATCCTGCCCCATCTGCGTCTCCAAACCGATGAGCATCCTCCCCTCCCCCTCCAAAGCTCACAGCTCCAGTGGATTCACTTACGCCCGCACCGCGTCTGACTAGAGAACCAAAAAAGGACGACGTGCACCCCTGCACTTCCCCCAAAAAAGCCCACCTTGAACACAACCTGCTTGGGTCGTTGGACTTCAGCCTGCACTTCGGTATCGTCACCTCGACATCCTTGCGCTCTCCCCCCAATCATTTTTTCCCCAAGCCCTCTGCTCTTACTGAGGCATCAAGCCGCGCAGCCTTGTTCGTTTTAATCTATTTGCCTTTCAGTCATTACTACTCACTGCGTGCAATCTTCTGTTCTCCTGCTCCGGCACCGTCGCTAGAAAAAAAAAAAACCACATGCTAATTCTGGCCAGCTGCTACCGAGTCGTCTCTCGCGCCCGAGTGACGTCTCTGGAGCTCCAGGACCCGCGCTGCAACTCCTCATTGCACCAACCAGATGGACCAGCCTACAGGATCCTCGGAAGCAACAGAACGCGCGGTCTCTTCTGAGCCTAGCTCAACCAGACCAAACCCCTTCACTGAGGGCGACGACGCCTCCAGAAAGCGGCGCCGTACTTCCATGTCTGGAGGCTCCCGAAGCCGATCTGTGGAAAGCACTAGGCCGGGGCTCGACAACTCAAGCTCTCCAGCTACAGACACCCTCGCCGAAGATCTCAATACCCAGGAATCCGCCATGAAGATAGATACCGGGCCTTCCACTCCGCAAACACCTGAGTTGCAATCAACAACCCTCGAGCCGCCGATAGAACCCCCCTCGAGCCGTGTTACGATAAACCTGCGCAATGCCGCCCAACTTGCCCCTTCCTCCTCGTCCCCAACCTCGCCGACGCCGCGAACGTTATCGAGCCAGCCGACCGATCCTTCGGAAGGCGTCAAGAAGAGCGTTGAGGACTTGGAGGAAGTTGACATGATACAAGCTCCGATAGAGATCACAGATACCCCGCCGTCTACATCATCGAGCATGCAGAGTCCCGAAGTTGAGGTGGTTGCCATCCCAGACGATGACCAGGATGCTCCTTTCGACGACGAAGTCAGCATTATCAGAGAAGATACGTCTCCTCTCGATCCGACCGCCGACTTCCCATACCATGAGCCCAATGAGCCGCTGCAAGAAACGGTATCCAAGCTAATTAACTACCTCTCTCCGCCCCGTAAGTTTCCCCTTACGTCTTAAGATTCCGGTCCTAACTGAACATAGAAGTACCGCCAGATGAAGCCGTGCTAGACTCCTTACGAACTTGGATGATATCATACATAAGATATGTGGGCACTGTTGGTGTCAAGGCTGCGTACGAGACGCACACTGCTTACCATAACTTCTGGCATATGTTCCCAGAGCTTGCGTGGATGATATCTAACAAGAAGTTAGTGTTGCATCTCCCGCTAATTGGAATAAATTGCTAACAATCTTGTACAGACTATCGGTGACGCGGGACACCCGGCATGCCATTACCGAGTTCTTCCTCGCATACTCTAAACTGGCCTCTTTCTTCGTCGAGTTCGATTATCTGACTGCTCAAGCGTTCCAAATAGCCCCGGAATCTGAGCGTCGGCAGCCAGATTTTCTGCTTGGTCGTTATGTGCCGCCCCTAATGTCCTTCGCCCGAAGAGAAGAGTCACGATCGCAGAACGGGCAGTTGTCTGATGAGGAGAACTACTGGTCACGGTCAAGTGACATTGCGGAGATGATGAATCTGTTTCAGTCAGAATCTGGTAGCATCAAGGGGCTGAGCAAGCTCACGCAGGTGCATCTGAACAATGCCCCAAGATACCAGCACTTGATGGATGTGCTATTGCCAATCGCTAATATCACGGCTCTTGTCCTTCAAAAGACGATCCAAGCCGTGCGCGCTCAAGCAATACCCGAAAATATTGAAATCGCAAAGGCAAGACTGGCCGAAGGCCATGTGCTTTACGACATGGTTTCCGGCGCCTTAAATACCATTATCGAGAGGAACGTAACTCAGCTCTCCAACGAGACATCAGCAGCAATCATAACTGCCCTGTCCGAGATTCTCAAGTATTCATTGAACGGTGACGATGAGTTGGCGACCGAAAGACTGAAAGCTCACCGGCAGCGCTATCCCCAATTACCTTCCAAGTTCACCCCGGAAGCTATCTCATTAGAATGGCGGCTCAGCATGCTTGGGAAACTCATTACGTCCAGTCAGATGCAGCTGCGCGTTATGGCAGCCTCAACAATGTGTCATGATTTGGTGACCTGCTGGAAAAAATACGGCGACAATGAAGAAGATAGCAACCAACTCCTTACGTATGTTGCAGAGTATCTTCTCCGTACCAAGCTGGTCGACTACATTCTCGGACCGACTTGTCACCCTGAAATCACGCTGGAAAGCGGCAACATTGTTGGCTTCCTGGTGGTTACGCGCTTTTACCGCAACGAGCAATCCGACTTGCTTTGGCAAACGATCACAACAACCCAAGACCCG
Organism: Colletotrichum truncatum; assembly: GCF_014235925.2. Classification (NCBI taxonomy): domain Eukaryota; kingdom Fungi; phylum Ascomycota; class Sordariomycetes; order Glomerellales; family Glomerellaceae; genus Colletotrichum; species Colletotrichum truncatum. The sequence goes on along the minus strand of NW_027222406.1, from coordinate 812,497 downwards.
CGGATTGCAGAAGCATTGATGCGTATGACACAGAGCATAGCAAATCTCTTCTACAAGGAGCAGTTGTTGTACTTGTGCGAGAAGCTGCATAGCCTTCCCATCGACAACTTCACCTCGCCTGTTCGAAACCTCTGTGATGCCATCCTTCGGAACCTGCAGACAAAGTTTCAACTTAATGGAGAGACCCCAAGCATCTCACCATTGAGTCTTTGTATCCGTCTTCTACGACAGTCGTCAGTGTATAGTCCGGACTCGCACATTGCATATCCCGAAGTGCATCATTTTGCGATGACCAAATTCAGGGATTTGGCTAGAGACGGGCTTGATCCAGAGGTTCGAAAAGAGTTCTACGCCGATTGCATAAAGGATATCGCCGCAAAATCTTCCACAACGCTGGGCACTCTCTGGTGTCTTTCTATGGCTTTGCGGCCCGCTATCGCGACCGAGTTGCGTGTCCTAACAACGGAACATAACCTTACAGCCCTGCTTGTTGATGAACTTGAGCATGCAATCGAACAAGGGAAACAGGCTGGAATTCCAATGGTTCTCTGCGAACATATCAATTCTCCTCGCAGAGAGTTAATTAGCTGCATTCTTAACCACGAACCTACCACCGTCTCCGCCGATCTTGGACCACGTCTTTGGGATATGCTAGTTGGTCATGGTACTGCTTGTCAAGAGGATCGGAATGCCGGCTGGTTGATCATCAATACAATTCCAGACTCGGCGCTTGGAAACCCGTTTCTGTCGGTATGTTTTACTGAGTATCTGCCTAATCTTGCGCGCGATTGTCTCTGCGAAGGCGCGTTACAGTTCGTCAGAAGTGCAGTGCTTCCTCGCGTCAATGACATCAACGATATCATACTGGATGATGAGGAGAGTCTTGCACAGAGTGGGGTGGAACAACTTTGGCGCATGATCCTTGACGCAGACAATTCGACGCTCGTGGAAGCCGCAATCCAGACACTCGTGGGAGAAATCTATATTGATAGCAAGTCCATCCTGACATACCCGCATTATAGAGCCTGCCAAGTTCACCTTGGCTTGGTCAACCGTTGTCTGAAGCAGATGGAAGACGCTGCAAAGCGTCTGGAGTCCTTCAACGATGGAACTCGGAGTGGGGACGACGAGCCTATGGTTATCGTGGCGACAGATGAACAGATACGGGAGCAAGAGCGCATCTTTACACGCTCACTTGCAGTTCTTCGGCACTTCCTCAAGGCACACCAAGCCAAGTCCCATTTCTCTGCTCCTGATCTTCGCGCTCTTACTCCTGGCTCACCAAGTGTTGCCGAAGGAGAATCGGCTGAACTTAAGTTCCAATCTTTTGATGGCAATAAACAGACGGACATAATACCCTTGGAAGTTGGGCGGCGAAATACGGCGGCTTCCCTTTTGGCCAGCATCAGGCAAGCCACTGGTTTCGAAAACTATCGGATTTACTATCGTGGACATCCATTCGCACCCAACGAGGTCGATGTTTGCCGGTCCTTGGAGGAATTGAAGATCCACGACGGTCTGATTTTGGTCAAACGAGATGAGAATGGCATAGCCGCGGCGACTAGGATCAAGCCAGGTGCCTCTCTTCTTGAGATTGAAATTCTGGGACATTTCAAGCAACTGTGGAATTACCTGAGTATGCAGGAGACTCTTGCTAGAGAGGTATGTGCTTGTCTTATCTGATGTTCCAATCTTTAAACTAACGACTTCATAGATTCATGCGTTCTTAATCAAGCTACCCGCAGATGCGCAGATGCTGGCTGCTTTCGATTCTCCTGACACGTCTTACCATCAGATATTCCCACTGGGGCACACATTTAAATCCCTCTACGCTATATATGCGATGAAGGAATACATGGATTCTGCTGCTCGTCAGTTGAAAGAAGCTACTTCCACCATATCCGACGACGAGGTTGCTGTTGAACTTTACCTCGAAGCTTTAGTAAGGGTGCGACACCTAGTTGTAGCAGCTATTTCCGACCCCGCAATTATCGACAGCTGTCCTTCTGAGACATTGAAAAATCGGCTGACATTCAGCTTGATGAATGCCTACATGCTGACTCTTAGAGGTAGCTATACCGGGATATTTGCAAACAAGCTAGCTAATCATGATACAGAGCCAGAGGTCTCCGGCCTCTCCTTCAAGCCCAAGGCTGTAGCCATAGCACCCGCCAACCGACTAGTCGACATTCTAAAGTCAGCTGTTATCGGACGGCGCAGCGACGCCTTAGTCTCTCTTGTAGCATCAACATTCACAGCAATTCTTAGAAGCATTTCTATCGACTTGAACTTTTGGACCGCTTTCAAGTCCCTGCCAAATCTAGAAGAGCTTTTTGGAACTCTCCTTTTGGAAGAACCTTCTGATACGATTCGTTCCAACATTGCCAAATTGATTGAGGAGAGAATTATTTACCCCGTGGAGTGAGTTCCCACCACTAACATATCTTTTATAGTCTACTTACACAAATGTACAGGCCGACTATCAATACTCGCGCTTTCCGTGAATTTCTTTGGCCGGTCCTTACTGGGCTCATTCTCAGAGCTACGAAGTTACCAACACAAAGCCAACAAGTCTTCGGGCTAGCTCACACCCTTCTAGTGGAGTTGACTATTGATAACCCAAAAGCAGTGGATATACCTGAATTGGCACGGCAATGCGGTGACCTTTTACTGGAACACGAATCGATTGAAGTGAGTTAGTTCAACCCAGTGTCGTAAGCTTCCACTAACAGGATAAGATACTTGGACATGTCGGGTCTGAGGACACAGTGGCTAGCGGCTTGGCGAATCTCCTCTCCAGCTGCCTAAGAGGCGAGATGGACCTGGACGTAGAACAGGAGCTCCCAGAGTCAGTCCAACAGGATGTGAAGTTAATGCGCGCGGCTAACAAGCAAAACAGGAATCTTGGCAGTAGATTGTTCTGGAAACACCTATTTCCGCCTCCCCGGCAGCAACACGGCGCAGGCCGAACCTGCATTCTATCAACTCAAACTAGATCAGTTATGACCGACATCATCTTCGATTTGGTATGTAACTCGGAGCGAGAGTTGTATATGATGCTTTCCGACTTGGACAGCCTGGTTCCATTCGATGAATTTGACAGCGGTTTGTTTCTCAACTCCATCGGTGCCAGTGGATTTGCTCACATTTGGTTCAGATCCATATCTTTACGAACTGCAACCACAGTTCGATCGCATGTCTGCAGTGAGAGCTGCATGTGGCTATGCAGGGCTTCGGAATCTTTCGAACACCTGTTATCTAAACTCACTCCTAACGCAACTCTTTATGAACACCGGCTTTCGCCACTTTATGATAAATGCCCGCTCTTCCGATCAGCTGCAATCCGGAAATCTACTCAAGGAGACACGGAAGTTGTTCGCCTTCATGCAGGACAGTTCGCGCAAGTTCATTGACCCTAGCTTACTTGTCGGATGCATCAAGACATACGAGGAGACCCCCATTGATGTTCACAACCAGATGGACGTTGATGAATTCTACAATCTGCTTTTTGATCGCTGGGAGGGACAGCTTTCAGCGGCAGAGGAAAGAAAAGTTTTGCGGTCTTTCTACGGCGGCCAACTAGTGCAGCAGGTTGCCTCCAAAGAATGCGAACACATTTCAGAGCGGCTTGAACCTTTTTCGGCTATTCAGTGCGATATCAAGGGAAAATTGACATTGCAAGATAGTCTTCAAGCTTATGTAGACGGAGAAATCATGGAAGGAGGTGAGTATTATTACTGCCAGCATACCCGAGTAAGGCTGATAAGTTCTAGACAACAAGTATAAGTGCTCGAGCTGTGATCGGCATGTCGATGCAGTCAAAAGGTTCGTCTGCCTTATCCTGAACATTGGGTCTGTTGCTAAACATCTCTCCAGGGCCTGCTTAAAAGACATTCCCGATAATCTGATCTTCCATTTGAAACGGTTCGACTTCAATCTTCGCACATTGATGCGCAGCAAGATCAATGACTACTTCTCCTTTCCCAAAAAGATCGACATGCGCCCATACACGATTGATCATCTCGGCTCCCCTTCTGATTCCGGTGAAGAAGATATCTTCGAGCTTGTTGGCGTTCTTGTCCACGCAGGCACCGCAGAATCCGGCCATTACTATTCGTACATCCGAGAGCGACCCAGCACCGGTTCTTCCGAGAGCTGGTTCGAGTTCAACGACGATGTCGTCTCCCCATGGAATCCAGCGGATCTGGAAAAGTCAACATTTGGTGGTCCGGACATGCCCTTCGACAATGGCGTGTCGTACGATAAGACCTACAGCGCGTACATGCTATTCTACCAGCGGTCATCGGTTTTGAAGGCGGAACAGGAAAAATTGGAGAGCCTTCGTCTATCAACTCCTTTGAAAGTCGAGGTTCCCGCTGCCGTCGCCGAGCATATTATGGGAGAGAATACCATCCTACTTCGACGCCACTGCCTTTACGACCACAGTCACTCAGCATTTGTTCTCAAGATATTCGAGCACACCCGGATGCGGAACGGAGGCAGTTGCTCTTCAGTACATGCCGTAGAGCAGCGGGCGATGCACATGCTTCTTGGCCATCTCGACCAAGTTGTCTCGCGAACCAAGGATCTACCTTATTTTGATCTGTTTCGAGACGAAATTGAGCATGCCTGCATCAACTGCGTTAAGTGCGCGATGGACTTTTTCGAATATTTCCAGGAGCGACACGAAGCATTTCGGCAGCTTCTTCAGAGAAACCCGGACACCAATGTCAGATACGCAGTGGGCAGCATGTTTATCACAGCTCTCCGAAAGATCAAGGCCTCAGAACCTGAGCTTTGGAGCTTGTCTCAAGCAGACATGATGGAAGAACCTATCATGGTGCAGGTTATGCAGTTGTTTGACACTCTTTGGAGCAACTTTCACGCTAATATTCGGGCTTGGCCTGAAGTTTTTCAAACAATCCTATCTTTTGCCAAACTGGGAACATTGGAGACAGCCTTACTCTTGTCAGAAGACTGGTTTGTCAAGGTGTTGCGCATTGTTTTCGCGGATGCAAACTTGGACATGCCTAATCATTACGTCCGAATGCTTCAGAACGTGATTCGTCGCGTGAACAACACGCGTGCGATTCAATACGATATGATCATTCAGTTGATCGACCACTTCATTGGTTCTCTAGAGGATGTCCTTGACGCTAACGCAATCGTGGATAATCCTGAGTTGCGGTTGGAAATTTGCATGGAGCAACGCCCGCAAAAACTGCCTTGGACACCAGTGGAAGTCAACATTCTACTTCATGAGTGGGGCAAAGGAGCCGGCAGCACTTTTATCAAGAAGCTGATTGATCTGAATCAAGATCACATCTCCACGGCATCTATCATTAAGAGGGTCATGAGCTTGAGCTCCGAGATGGAGGTCAAAGTCTTCTTCGCAATCAGGAGCATGATTAGCGGGCAAATCGTGCAGTACTCGGTAGCCCCACATATCTCGGCAGCGGCATTGTTCTCTGAGCAAAGCAGAACCGCCCCTTATGTTCAGTCCCTTTTCCGCCACATCGCCGTTCAATGCCGGAACCTGCAGAACTCGGAAGGCGGTGCCTTTTTGAGTTTCTTCAAGCTGGCCTACGCCAGTTTGCAAACCGACAGCGACGAGGTTAAGGTTGGCCGGTATTCCTTGTATATCGACCATATCCCTGTATGGGCACCTAGCCTGCTAGGTTACTATGACCCCGAAATACGACGCGAGACGGAAGAATTCTTGTCTTTGTGGCTGTCGAGCCACGCGCCGGAGAGCAATGACGACAAGTTTGCAATTACTGTGAACATGGCTGCCCGAAAGCTTGCCATGAATTGCTTACTTTACATCAGAGAGAACTTCGTGCAGAGGCGGGCCCAAGTAGCGAAGCAGGCTACTGAAAATCTGCAAAGTATCATTTTCGCATGCGAACCGTATTTTCAGATTGATGTCGAAGCCGAGGGGGATCGCATCGTAACGCAGACCGAATTCCAGGATATTTTTCGCTGTAAGTGGCTCGCAATACATGTTATCAGCTTAAAAAGCTAACCTCAAATGACAGCAATTATTGAGCCACTCCGACGCATGACGGTGGAAGAATTGGAGGATGAGGGCTCCGGTATGTCCCCAGGACTCTACAGTGACTCGGATACAATCGCCTCAGGACCATGAGGGCTGACTTGTCGGCGGCCCAGACTGGGAAAACTCAATCGCATCATCAGAACCACTGGAGAGCATGGCAGACATCAGTATGCAGGCGGTCTGTGATTTGCCAGATGCGGAACAATGAAAACAAAAGAACACCCATAACGACGTGAATGACCACAAGATTACTTGAACAATTTCTTTTTATTGTGCGACATGGTAGGGAACAGTCCAACCACGCAAGGCGTCAAAGGAGACGAGTGCCATTTGGAACGAATATCGGACTAGCGACATGAAGCGCTATACGGGATGGTGGAGGTCTTGCATTTTAGTGGCGTGCCGGCGTTCTAGGCCCAGAAAAGGGTGAACGGCTTTAGCCGTTGAATATTGATGGCGACGATGGAATTGAAGTTCATTACGAGTGGACCTTGGCGAGATCAGTAGATGAAGCTCCGTAAGGAGCCACGAGCGGCCTGCATTGGGACCAGCACAGTTGAGATTGCAGAGGGAATGTGATAGAGCATCCATGTATTGTCAACGCTAGGGTAGCCGGCGATGACCTCGCATCAGGTTTAGCGAGAGAAAGACGGGAATGTGCAAGTTATTTTTGGCACGCAATAGCGTGGACCGGCGTGAAATCACCATAGTCTATCGACCAGCTTTCCGGGCAGGTTTGGACGCTACATTGGCCTTTGAGGTGAAGGTGCGAAAGGAGGTAACTACGGATAAGGACGTCCTCTAAGATTAGATCAACACGAGTAACCAAAGATGGATTTGTATTATGGTAACGGGAGGGGGGAAACGGGCCATGGAAGTCGTTGCCGAGTTCCAACCGCCGAACATTAAGACGACTGGACTTGCGATATCGTTTTTAGTACAGAAAAAGGGACCCCGTTTGGGCGGAGGCGATCACTCAATTGGCCCACAAGAGTTGCAGGGACGAAGTAGGTCTGCAGAAGGAGGGGCAGGTTGGCAGCTCACACGCCAAACTAAAATGACTAGCTGGCATCTCACGTGGGAGGAGGATCGTTCTTATTTTGAACAAAGAAAAAATAGTAATCCCCAGTCACCGTAGATCATTTGTAGATCCAGGTAAGGATCTAGCTCGATTGGTCGACTGTGTTTGCGCCTAAACTAGAAGGTCAGACGGTCTCTTTGTGTTTTTTTTCCCCTTTTTATTATTTTATTTGTGTTTTTCCCCTCCGTAGATGTTCATATTTAGAACTGTGATGTGTAAGGTTACGAGGGGCGATCTGCCACAGCGAATGAGGTTCGCTCTTCGGATGTAGAGCGGTTGGACGGATTGGAAATGGTCCTAATGTCGGTCAGAGTCTAGACGCAGGGACCGACTGAGGCGCTGAGGGCGAGGGTGGAGGCAATCCAAATAGGAGAGGCGCTGGAAGATGGAGATGATGCGAAACGTTATTTTGGGATTTGGAAGTGCTGGTGATCCTTTGCGCAAAGTTAAAGTGGGCGGCTCACTCTGCGATCGCTCGCTGTGCGCCATTCCATGATCTTTCACGTTCCAATCAAAAACCTACGTTCGGTTTGAGACGATTTGCAATTCTCGCCGCCAGTCTTGGCAAGCTACGACGAGAAAGAGTGCCGTGTGAAGCACCGTGTGTTGCTCCTCGAGGCTGACGGGGTCTTGGCTCTCGTTTGGCTGGGTGAAACATGATTGGCAGCGTTCGTGAAGTAGTTTAGTTTTGGAGATCCGGCAGGTTGACAGCGGGTGAGGGAAATCTTTGGGGAGGGAAAGCACAGGCAGGATACAGCTGGATAGACACCACCGAAAAGCTAGCCGATCACAGGCTTATGGCATGTTTGGCGGTTTCGTGTGGGATCCTTCAGTTTGTGTGGCACGAGGCTCACCTGTTCTTATGACGTGCGTCTGTGTTTCGGAGATGGGGCGGTGGTGTGTGTACCACGCTCTTGGGACCATCACAATGGGGAGGGGAATTCGGACGAAAAGATCAGGTTGCTCTAGGTAGTCGCGATCGTTTTCGATCGGTGGATGGTTTTGTATGCCTCTTGGCACTACTGAGGGGTCAAAAAGAGCGAGGGGAAATGCGAGGACGAGGGCGGTGATGGATGGCTTGTTGCGATCTCGATGGCGGCAAGAGATAGCCAAGAAGACATATTGGGGCTGTTCTTACGTTGTCGAAAGTCTGTCCGTTACTTCTGGAGCATCTCCCGAGTCTATTACTGCCATGTACCTACCATCTTCAAGTCTCAAACAACGAAGTTGCACGCCCAGCCTCGACCGCATGGTTTGAACTTGATCATTGTTCGAAGTTTGCTATCTCCCCCCGGACGATGTCCCCATGATGGATCGACTGTCGAGCGGGAGGCAATTTATCTCGAGGGCATGTCGAGACGACGGCAAGAGAATCTAGGGAGGGTCTGATGGAGAATCTTCTGGGGTAAATTGACCTTTCTCTCGTAGTTTTTCCGTCTGTGACATGGAAACTCAAGTAAATTGGGCAGCGAGTCTCAGACCGAGTGTTCGGTTGATGATAGAATGGATTTTCAGGGCCATCGGGCTTAGTATGAGGCTTATCTGCCAATCCTCATCAACTTGAAATCGTGGCTCTTGGCTCCCATTGCTGGGCTTGTTTTTTTTTTTTTTTTTTTTTTGCTTTCTTGGATTATTGCTATCTGAATCAATGGTGCTGGAATTGGCCAGGTTCCCCCAAGGCTACTACCCTTCTGCCATCCCTCCTTTTAGCCAAAGCTGGGGCCCGATGAAGGCCCCTCTTCACCGTTGCACCTCCCATCGTACCCGAAAGCAATCTATTTTTGACACTGGCGAGAACGGCGGGCCCGGTCATGCACGAATCCTTGCCCGGCACACACGTCGATCTGCCAAAATGGTACGTAGATTCTCGCTAGAAACTACCTGGCCAATAACATCTTAGAGACGAGGCGCGGGGTGGCGCTGAAAATAGCACCGTAGCCGCCGAGAGGGACGGGAGAAGCATGCGCTACTGCAAAAAGGAGCTGGGGAAATTCTACGATTGGACCACCTGGGTTTCTGGAAGGGGAGATTTTTTGGCATTTGGGAAATGACTGGCAGTTGACGAAAGAGGGGGAGCCTCCATTTTCTGACTTCATTTTTAGGTATTTTTGTCTGCGATGTGATGAAGTGCAGTAGCCTCTCTATACTTTGCTATTTCAATCTTTGACGTCGCCCATTCAACGAAGCTAGCTGGGAGCTACCTTACTTTTTGAGGGGTTAATGCCGTGCCTGTTAAGGTACGACTGGGTCAGGGTAGAACACGTTGGCTTGACGTTTGATGACGGGCTGAGATAGATGACAGCGGGGGCGGCAGAACCGCACCATCACATCACACCGTCAGTCCAGGTTAGATCGGCTCCTCTTTCCCTCCCGCCCTCCCACATTCCTTGGCCTTGTCACATCTGCCTCGTCACCAGTTATCCAAAATGCAAAGATGTGAGAAGACTACCGCAAAAAAACATTGGAAGATCATGAAACAAACACCTGCTCCCCCCCAACCCCACGCGCCGGCATATCCAAATGTTCCTCGCCTCACACCCCCCCATCATCTAGAAGAAACGGGTTTCATCTTTTTTGGCGCCTGGCCTCATTGCACAAAGCCTACGTCTGTCAGAAACGCCACGCCCAAGAAACCTTTTTTTATCCCACTTTTATTTTCTCCCTTCTTCACCCCGGCATACACGTAGTTTACAGCTGCGTGGTATCTGCGTGGTGGTGGGTCCTATCCGAAGTAGCCCTTGTAGTCGTCGTCGCCGCTGGTATCTTAAGTCCTCTTTGGCCTAGCCTCTCTCGACAGGAATAGAGGGGCACGTACCCGTAAGATTGTTTTGAGTTGCATCGCAGCAGACGACAAAGGGCAATTCGGGTGCTCAGGGGTCTTGCATACGAAGACTCTTGTTTCAGATTTTTGGGTTTGAAGGTAGCCTGTCCTACGCACTGCGTTGTTGATATATCTTCGTCTGTCCTCCCATTCATTGTTCTCGAATCCAAGACGAACATCATCAAACAAAGGCGTCGACGCCGAATACCATTCTCGACACTCTTTCAAGCTCAGGCCTGGTGCTCAGAGCCAATTTACCACCTTTTAATACACACTGGCCTGTTTTGCTTCAACTTCATCTTCGACTCTACCATCAACCTCTCGATAAAGTCAGTCACCATGACTCTCAGGGGCCGCATTTCATCGCCTTTGGAGGCCGGCACCTCTATTCTTGACGTCCAGAACCTGCCGCCACATCTTAATGAAGCCCTCGAGTATGCCTCAAAGAGGCTCGCCAGGAAGGGCCTTCACGTAACCCTAGTCATCGCCAGGCGGGAGTATCAACTTCCTAGACCCGTCCCATCATCTTCCGTGCTCACCTCGCCTACGATGTCGCCTCCTGCATCACCGCCAACCCCTTCCTCTCGCTTTGGCTTCGCCTCGCCAGTCTCGTCGTTCAAGAAGCTCGTTAGAACCAACACCGGCTCCAGCATCTCATCGGTTTCTACTGTTTCTTCAGCCGGAAGTGAAAGTCAGCGCAGCCCAGAGACCTTCACCTTCACTCCCTCCTTCTTGATGGATACCAATGGTCCAAGATTGAGATGGCCTTTGTCCCCGGGTATCCCACTCTCGCCACCTCCAATGACCCCCTCGGTTGCGTCTTCAATAATCACGGACGCCTCTGGGCCTATGTCGCCCAACCCTTTTGGCATCCGCCTCATCCACGCAGATCTGCTGACGGATAAGCAAGAGAGGACGCTCCGCCAAACCATTGAGCGCGCAGAGAGGAAGTTCCGCATTGGGTAGGCTTTTCTAAATTTTACCCTTGAGAGAAACATCACTAACACGGCCAGAACCGAGTGGCTCCCACCAGTTGTAGATGGCTCATCCTGTGGCCTGACAAGCAGCTTGATCCGCTGCTCTATCATCCAGAATGAAGTCCTGTTCGCCTCCGAGGGTTTGACTCTGGTCTCCTTGGACCGCCTTTACACTTTCAAGGCAGCTCTGTCCAGCTACTCACGCACGGGCGCACCGCTGAGGCTCGAAGATGCCGTTGATGAGCTTCGCCGTCTCATCCTCTCCCGCGCGGGCAGGAAGGTCTCCAAGTCTGACCTCCTCCGCTCCTATGACTGGCTCAGCGTCACCGATGCCGCTCTGTCAGATGTCGACAAGATGTACCGCAGGGCATACGGCGGCGTGGACCACATCGGCGCCATCGAGGGAGTCGGCTCTGCGGCTCAGGTGGAGATGACCATGAAGGAGCTCGAGAAGGACGTTGACGAGACCATGGCCGCGGCCATCAGCACCATCAAGATCAGCAAGCCACCATCGCCCAAGGGCCCCGTACTGAAGCTGCAGACCAACTTCGACACCGAGCCGTCCCCACCCATCGTTGAGGCCGACGAGCTTTCGGAGGATGAGGACCTGACAGCCCGCCCGGAGCGTCAACCGCTCGTATCCATTTGGAGCCCCGTATCCATCGCAGAGGTTCTGCAAGAGGACCGCTTGCACGACAACGGTCAGAAGCTGGGCCCGATGACACCCAAGGGATACGACGACATCTCGCCCATCACCAGAGGAGAATGGGGTTTCCTTATGGGCCCTAGCGGCGTCGGCGGTGGCCGGACGGCACCGGTCGTGACTTGCTAAATTATTTCTTTGTTTTGCATTTTAGATGTTTAGACAGGTTCAGGACCTTTTCTTCTTCTTCTTCTTCTTCTTCTTCTTCTCTTTTTCTCTTTTTCTCTTCTTGTAAGATAGCTTTATATCTCTGGTGGTGGCGACTTCACAAGTTTAAAGTTTGGATACCATGGCCGCGATGCCATTCATCATTTTGTACATTACCTGCATCATAAAAAAAACAGGAGACTTTTATATCATTCTGGGTATCATTATTTCGTGCTGTGCCTCTACCAACCGTATCGGTTCGATGCCTCCTTCCTATTATTCTTGCCTTTGGCAAAACTATCCTCAAGAGCCTCACGCTGGTTCTGCACAGCGTTGACAAGTTGCCGCAGATTGTGCTTGCCTGGTGCGATGGATCGCACGGGGTTGTGGATCTGCTGTTGACCAGCGGCCCTGAGCTCCTCGTTGTGCTTGTACTCCTCGTCTGTGTTAAAGTTGATAACCCTCGACGCTGTTTGCTGGCCTCCTTTTTGTCTGCCAAATAGTTCGCGTCGCGCTGCCGCGGATAGATTTAAATCATCGGCAATGTCATCGAGGGAGTTTCCGCCGGCGGGTGCTGTTGATGGTACTGGGTAGTTTCCATGCGCGCCGTAATCCGCGTAGCCATTTGACTCGTCCGTTTGTACCGTCTCGAAGAGTGGTTCGTATGCACCACTGGTAACCGTGGTGGTCTCCTCTGTCAACGTCTCTTCCGGCTCTATTGAGAAAAGGGAGACCTTCTTCGGTGCCGGCGCTGGCGCTGGCGCTGCCGCGGGGGCCAGCGTTTCCTTGGTCTCCGTCTTCGCTGGCTCGGCCTTTGGAGTAGCTGCTGTGGCCAAACCCGTCGTCTTCTTCTTTGTTTTCCTTGCGACAGATAAAGGTCTGAACATCATCGGCTTCCCAACCAATTTCACTTCATCCGCCGGCTTCATGCCATCCGGTATCGTTGGTTGCGGTGTAGCCTTGGGCGCTGGCAAGCTGAAGCCGCTATCGCCCGCGCTCGATCCCTCGCCATCGCCTCTATCACGACTGAAACCAGGCTCGGCTCCGGTCTTCAACTGGAATGCCGGACGCGAGGTGCTGCTTTGCGCCGGGGCGGCGGCCTTTGCGGCGTTCTTGGGTGCCGGTAAGAACGAGTTGAAACCGCTGAACAAGCCACTCTTCCCTGTTCTTGCACGCTTCGCTGGGGGCTCCTCGTTCGAAGGTTTGGGTTCTTCGGTTTGCGCCGATGGTAGATTGACAACAATCTTGCCTGGCTTCGACCTGTCGACGACTTTCTGGAACGGCTTCTTCGTGCCAGTAGATGTGGGCTTCGCGACGGTCGGCTTGACGGGCGCTTCGTCCTCCGACCCCGATGATTCAGAATAATCTACTAAGCCCATCTCCACAGTTGGATTCTCAAATTTGGTTGACGGAGAATAATTATGACGATTACACACTGGCCTAATGGATGACGGCAGGAAAGTTGAAATCAAGTGGCACCGCCACACTCTTGGTGCAAGGCTGGGCGTGGTCCACTTTGGCTCAGGTGCACGAGCCACATTTCTTACCTAGCCGTTTCACAAGGCTGAGAAGGCGCGACACACCGCGGCGGCGCAGTTACCCCTCGACGACTTCCTTCTGTGTCTGTCACTTTACCGCAATCTGCTTCAAAGTCTTGTGAGCTGCGCTCGCAATCATGTTCTTTGCCAGTTTGTGGACGTAGATTTCCATTGTGGCGATCTCTTTTGGCATGGTCTTCTACTGAACATTCCTTTCATACCCGGTGACTGGTCGCACCCTTACCCACGATGTCGGTCATCCAGAATGAAGAGTATGCACGTCTCAGTGAATCGTTTGGTTGAAATTTATTGACTTTCTGGGTTCATAGGCTGGTCGCGTATCAGCTGCGCTGTGGCTACCTTACAGAAATTGCCGATGGTGTCGGCGAACGCTTGATCACTCTTAATGAGGGGTTCATGAACTCGTCGGCTTTCAAGGCCGTCGCATGGCAAGCAAACCCAGATCTTGTTAAGCGATGCTACTCCCCTCCGATTCCGACTGCTATTGCCTCCGAATACTTTCAGGCACCGCGACAAGCGGGTGTCACCCTTGAAGATGAACCTGATGAGACTGGAATGTTGACAGGCGGGGGCACCGACACGCTGGGACCCGGTATGGCCACTAGAAGGAGGAGACGACGAGAAACACTGGAGGATGACGACAGCAGTGATTTGAGCGATGAAAGTGACGATGATGATCCCAGCCAACGAGCTGCTCAGCAGATTAAGTTCGCGAAGATGCCCGTCAGATCGAGGGCCGGCTCCAGCCCGATTCAGTCCTCCCAAATCAAGCAGTCCCCAGCCTTGTCCCCCCGAGCAGCCCCTGGAGCGCGACGAGGGTCGCAGTCAGCCTTGGAAATTGTCAAGGAGAGGGCTCGAAGAGACACTGTCACTAGTAGCGAAGTATCTTCGGAGAATGAGTTCGATGCCTCTGGATTCCACCGGCAGAGAGAGGCTGCTAGAGCTGCCGCCAAATCTGTTAAGCTCCAGGCCAAGATCATGGAGGAACCCAATATCGGAATCAAGCGGTCAGGTACGGGACTTTTGCCGGAAGAAGAGGAAGACTCGGATGGGTCAGATATGTCTGGGGCATATGTCGAAAGTATTGACTCGGCGTCTATTCTCGATGCCGTCCAAAACCCAGATCCTCCTCCTCACAAACAGGTTGTTGGCACACCTCCTCGAGAATTCACAAGAACATCTACAATCCGAAAGTCGCAAGCACCACCTAGAGTTCTTCGACCGTTACCTCCGCCTCGCCCTATGAGCACTATCCGGCCCATGAGCATGATTCAGCCCAAGAGCTTGTTATCTGCAGCACTAAAGGCAAGAAAGACTAAACCCAAGGTGCCTTTCGAGAACTTTGCGGCACTTTCTGGCCAAGGCGAGAATAACCCCATCGCTGTCCGCATCTATCCTGCATTTTCGGATGATCCCGAGAAGCCATACGAGGTCCTAATACGACGCATGGTGCACCACGGCGAAGGTGGTGACCGGTCTGTCACAGTTGCTGATCTGATTGGGCTCGCCCTTTGGAGATACAACGAGGAAAAGCGACAGCCTCCCATACCCTCAGATAAGACAAACATCAATTGGTGGACATTACGAATGGTGGAGGAAGATGGCGAGGTCGATGATGACTTCCCACCCTTTGAACGGACCAAAACGTTGACCTCTTTCACAACGGCTAACAACCGTGCGGCTGGAAGAATGCGCGCAAACTCCAAGACTCACGACAACTTTGGTCTGGTCATGGCTTCTCAATCCGAATTTAATGAGAATCAGAGCATTACGCCTCAGCCCGAGGAGGAGGAGACGGCTGTAGAAGAAACGGCAGATGAAGATACTACACCTCGCAACACGCCGCAGCCAAATATGCATCAATTTATGCCAGTCTCAGCGGAGCCTCGCCCGAACCCCGTTACGAATACTACCTATCGTCAACAGCATAGTATGTTCGCCGACGCACCTCAGGCGCCTGCTGCCGCGCCAAACCCTAGTCGAGGTCAACAAAAGCTTTTGCGCGTGCACCTTCATTCGACGGATGTGGCTCCTGGGCAACTAGTTACACTGGATACCACCACAGAGACGTACATGGCCGAGGTACTGGATCTTGTGTGTCGTAAGAGACAGCTGGACAAGGCCAATCACGTACTCAAAATGCCAGGTGGAGGCCCTGTGATTTTGCTTGACACCAAGGTCCAGGCGATCGGTAGTCTGTCGGATCTAGAGTTGCATCGGCGACGCTTCGCCACGGACGGCCCGCTTGCCATGACGGGCTCACCAAGTAGCGCTTCGCCGAAGCTCCTTCCCTTCGTGGACGGGCAGCCAGGACGTAAGGCGAAGAAGACGCACATTATGGGCAGCCACCCGCTCGCTCAAGAGGCGATCAAGCAGGCAGAGCTTACTAGTGCCTACCATAAATCGTGGGTTGTCTGGCGCTTGCGTACAGTCCGCATGATTACACAGTCGGAGAAACGATTCGAGATTGATGGAGAGTATGTGCATATCAAGCCGACGACAAGGGATTCCAAGACAACGACGGCGCACATATCACAGGTAATCGGATGCAAGGTGTCAAGCAAGCATCCGAACCAGTTCAAGGTGTGTTTGACATGACAGATTGCCGAGCAGGATCCGTAAGCTGACAAGCCGTGTGCGACAGGTCCTCATTTACCGTGACACCGAGAGTAAACGCTACGACTTCGAGGCCAAGTCGGTCGAGGAAGCGCATGAAATCGTCAACGAGCTGAAGAAGGGTGTATCTCAAGTTATGGGCTAATAGTAACTCCCCGACTAGCCCGCATGAAAATACATGACTTGAGGGTAGAGCGCTTTGTGGACGCGCCGTTATTATCTTCGCCACCCAACAATGGCCTACGCCACGTATTCACCGCCACAGCTGAACACCCTCTTTTTTTTTTCCCCGTCGAGTCAGTGACGTTTTCAACGGCGGGAGTCGCGGTCAGCGGTCGTTCCACAGAATGCTGACATGACCCGGAATTCGGTTGGTTATGACGAGTCCGACCCCGTCCTGCCCAGCAAAAGGGTGATTACGCGTCACCGACTGGCTTGCAGCTTATTTTAGGAAGTGGACTACGCCTTCATGACGGAAGGACGAGAATTATGTAATATACCAAGTCGGAGTAAACTGGACCGACCAGGTCCCCTTCCGAAAGTGGCAGGGGAAGCAAACAGGGAAAACAGGGAAGCAAGAGAGCAAAACAGCACCATTGGCACAACACGCCAATTTGATGGGGTAAGCGGATTTTGGTGTGGGGTACATGTCCAATTAAGGTTCGCATCCTGGCTCCTGCGTCATGCAGATCAATGCGATTGGAGCCGCGGGCCGGAATGCTTGGCGCCGCGGTCGCGCTGCCTTCTGAGGTCGGACTGGGCGGAGGCTAGGCACTCTCGGCTGAGGGGGTGGAAAATACAAGGGGGAGGAGGCAGAAAGGATGATGACACGAAGCTCGAGCGAGATGAGGCAACGAAGGAGGGAAGTCATGGGTTTATGCTGCCTCTGCTAGCTTCCCGTCTCTCATTTTTCTCCGAGCTAAGCGAAATAGTGAATGAAGACAATGACATTGCACGTTGAAACGACGAAAACATGTTTTGCCAAACCACCGTGAGCGGTTGAATATCATGGACGAATGATGGGCCGACCTCGGGCCAAGTGGATGATTGTTCTGACCATAACATATATCCGATGATGCTGCGGTACGACGGATAACCAGGTGAAGAGATCATCCCTGTTTCACCCAAATCATCCGAGGATGAGAGAGAGAGAGAGAGCTGCGTTCTTTGTACAGTGGAACAGTGGGACATTGTGGAACAGTTTTGTTGGGGCGATGCTGGGTGTTTTCCCGATGTCGCCCGCTGTTTGTGCTGCTCACCGACTGATTGGCAGCTGGGTAGCAGTCAAGGCCCCCCGGCTCTTCGACTCTACTTTGTCTATGTGCTGATCTCTCTCGCCATTGTGAAGGTGCATGTAATTTCCAGAGGCCACGACGCAAGAAGTTGTCACACGGAGAATTTGTTTGCAGGAGCAGACGATGCAACTTGAAGCCACTGAACTCCAGCAAGCTCGAAACTAATCATTCACAATCGTCGATTCGAAGTTACGGGGCTAGAACCTCCCGGCCGACAACCAAGTGCTTATTCATGACCAATAGCCAGTAGTTAATCAAAAGGGTAGTTGCATAGACCTCACCTTAATCCGAACTCTACCTGCGTTAGCCTGCGTCTGGCTTCATAGTGGCACGCCCAACAGCAAACGATGCAAATAAAAATCGAAACGAACCGGGTGGTACATCAGACCGCCGTACACACGGAGCCCCGTGAAGAAATAGGGCAATACAGGTCGATCCCCCCCCCCCCCCCCCCAACTACCACTTGCCTTGCATTGCCTACTTACGTTTGCAACTACTGCATCCCAAGGCTGAGCTGAAGCTGAACGGAGCATTTGGGAGGCGCAGAGGGAACGAGATCCTTAACTCCGTACCCGTTTGCTGACGGTACGTAGCGCATTATCCCGCATGATCCGCCAGAAAGGAAGAGAGGCAGGGCTGACGGGATTGCTCGGTGAAGCAACATGCGAAGGTGAAACGCAGTTGCGTCCACTCATCCCTCTGGCCGTCTGATCTGATTATCATTTTTACAGATCCCTTCGGTTTGTGGTACTACGGTCACTGGCAGTCATGTAGCCAAGCGACAATGACCAAGAACCCCAAGAAGCTCCAGACCCGTCCAGTCACGCAACGTCGCCAGCTCCTTTCGCCAAAGAACATGGGTATTTCCCCCAACCGGTTCAGTGTTTCCGACCCATCTCACCCTACTCCACACCTCTCCCCAACCGAAAGTCGCAGGACGTAATATCGCCAAGGGTGCAAGGTCCAGAGAGGACATTGAGATGATTATTTTTCTCTCTCTCTCTCTTTAATCTGAAAAATAAACTGGCCATCAGCCTGATGGTTTTCATTGTTATCACGTCCGCTAGCGGCTTTTTTGCCAATTGGGCGACCAGACAGACAGACGGTACCTGTCACTAGTACGTCATCCGCACAATGTCCTACCCCCGAATGTTCGCGGCAGGGTTTATGTCATCGTTTGTCTTGCCTAGTCTAGACTCCGGCGGCAATAGACCAGAAGGTATAGGCAAAAAGTAGACCGCAATAGTGCATAGCGAGTGTTGTCAAAGATTGGAACCGAGATTGAAGCTTGGGTAAATACGGAGTAATAGATAGGATCAGCAGCAAAGTCTTGCTTTCTGAACCTGTCGGCAGTTCCCTGACCTTGGGTAAATCAGGCTGCAGGCAGAAAGTTTGCCGGTGTTTGTTTGGACTGCACCAGCTGGCACCCGGGCAACTTCGACCACGCTCCCATGGCTCTAGATGGGCTGGCAGAAAGCAGGCATGGCATTTGGCTTTGAGGTCGCATAGGGACCCGTTGAATTGGGCCAGCAGCGATCCGGGGAGCTCAAGCCGGCCAAACATCGGTAGCTTTCCTGCTTTTCCTTGCCTTCCTTTCTTCCTTCCACCTTTCAGGCCCAGCCTCAGTCGTTCAAGACATCGTTGCCTTGAAAGCCTGAAACGTATCAAACCGAGCTCCAGCGAGAACACCGCCTTTGCCTCGTCAACGTCAGCTCCCTTCCCTGCTGGTCGCCTCAAAATGCGTGTGCTGTTTTCTGCATCTGCAGCTTCCTCTATGCATGTTGGAATCCCTCTGTCACTGTGTCTTACAGCAATGCCATAAGGGGGTGGAGACAAGCAGGTTTGAGCCTCGCTATTGGGGGTTATGAGACACGCGAAAAGGTACCCGTTCTGAATTGTGATTTGGACAAACAGACAATGGGCAGAAGGAGAGACAGTGACCCAGGACAAAGGGCTCCGCCCCTCTCCCCGGTTCCAACCAACCAGTCTCGCCCGATGCCTCCACCTCCTGTCGATCGCCCACTCCACCTCGCCTCCTCCGCGCCGCCCTCATCCTTGGCTTCCATGGTGTCATTGGACCATGTGTGCTTTTCTTCCTATGGTCTCCGTATTTCGGTACTCAATATTTGGCTCCCGTTTGTTGACTCCGTAATGATGCAACAAAAGAGAATAGCACCGAGCCAACCCCTGCCCCATTGCCTCAATCCATCCAATGCGTCTCTCCCCCCGAGCCCAGAGGCCCGTCCTATTAACTCATTCATCGAATGCTACGTCGTCACTGGTTATGGAGAACGCGAATCACCTCAAGTGGATGGTGTGGGATGAAAAAATGAACCCTCGCATGCTTCCAAAACTGGAACCCTGAGATACTGTGTGGCTTTGCTACCCGTCCTTTTTCTTCCCGCCTTGATACTATCTTTGGAAATCTGGTTTTACACGCAAGCTAGAGTCGTCTCTGTTGGAATGACCGTTAACCACGGGAACGAACGCCACAATCTGCCTGGGTTGTGTACTAGCATTGTAGTGTACGTATATGGTGCAGCACCAGAGACCCATGTTCCAGATCAAACGGCTCGAGCTAGTTTGGCTAGTGGTGTATAGCGTTCTTTCCACTGAAGACGACGGGGGGCCTCGGTTTTCTTTTCTCTCGCCTCCTCAAGAATCTTCTGTGGGCACCTGGCGTGACTGTCAACTGTGTACTCTTCTTAATTCCTCGGTAAAGTCGGGAACTGGAGCTCTGGGCCCAAAGGAGTACCCATCTCGCCTCGTCTCCCCAGAATGACGAGCCTGAAGCGAGCTTCGTGACGGCAATTCTCATGTGCGGCGCTTCAAAAGAAAAAGCCGACGGATCGTGATCCCAGTTTCAGGCTTGCAGAGGCCCCCGATGATAGGCTCCCTCAGCCACACATAGCCTCATGGCCTTCTCCAGCAGAAATTGACCTCCAAGCTCCCTCAACTCTATAGGAATGCATATGTTGCCGCGGGGATGACGTGAGGATGTGGGTCTCTTGCCCTTTCCGCCTCCCTCTCCATCCAGAGAAGATGGGGCCGGACGACTGAACCACACCGCACGGTATGGCACCAAGACTACCTAGCCGTCATCATCCACCTCCATCCCCTATGCCTGTTGTGCCAGTCTCGGAGTGCCACCCGCGGTCCGCTAAGTTGTTCAACTACCTCGCCTCCAAGGGGGTGGGTGTGTACACGCCAAGCGTGTGCCCAGCAGCATTGTGGATGCTTCCCCCGGTGGTACCTGTCTTCTCTCGGCAACGAGCAGAACAGCCAGGCAGATGAAGAGAAGGGGTGGGAGGAGGGTGTGCGTGGAGGGCGGCGAGACGGACAACTCTTGGCGTCAAACGGGTCTATCGAAAGATATATAAGACTCTTTTCCATGAGCTTGAATCTGCATCTCCCTTTCCTCCACTTTACCAATCAACTCAGCTGTACTCTATCCATTCGAGCATCGAATCTATCAACACCCTATAATCACCAACCTTAAACCTTCAAACCAAACCAAATCAGTCAAAATGCGTTTCTCCGCTGCCTCCGTCATTGCCTTCGCCGCCCTGGCTGCTGTAAGTTGATCTCTTGGACGATTCTTCCCAGGGGAATTCGAGACTAATACTTTTGATAATAGGCCCAGGACCCCGTTCCCACCGTCACCACCCCCACGCTCCCCAGCGTTCCTGGTGCGTCTGACGCCAGCTCCATCATCGCCAGCGTATCCAGCCGCGTCCAGTCCGAGATCGACTCTCTGTCCTCCGCCGCTACCTCCGCCGGCGGCCAGGTTTCTTCCGCCCTTGAGTCCATCAGCGCCGACGCTTCTTCCCGCATCGGATCTTTGAGCTCTGCTTACGAGACTGCCACCGACGCCACCGCTTCTGCCTCCATTTCCTCCGCCATCCAGTCTGTTAGCGACGCTGCCAGCTCCGCTGTCGAGAGCGCCACCCAGACCGGTGAGGCCCAGAGCACCACTGCCCCCGGTGCCGCCCCCGCCCAGACCGCTGCCGTCGCCATGGGCGCTCTCTTCGGTGGTGCTGCCGTCCTCGCCAACCTGTAAATTTGACCTTAAAATAAGAAATAACGCCAAATTTACGGACTTGCTTTTTTCTACGAGGGTGATTTAGCGGAAATGATAGGCAATTCGGTGTGGTAATGGATATTACACAGCATTGTTTGGGAATACTTTTTTTTTTAAAGGGGGGGGAAGGGTCTGATCAGAGATATCATGATGTAATACCAGTACGACTCTGTACATCAAATGAACACCAACGTACATTTTCAAAACCATAACCGTTTACTTCTTTATTTCCGAACCGCCCATTTGTGCATTGTTTCTGACCTATTGATTTTTCAGCTGACCATAGCCCCCCCTGTCCTTGGCTGTCATCCGAGATTTGTGGAAATAGTGATTGCTCCCCCCGTCATTACGCGCCTTGGCTGCTTCTCCTAGCTTGGCTTGAGGAGAACTAGCCTCGGGGTGTGTTGGATTGAAAGCAATAATGGCGACATTATTACCACTGGGTGGCTACAGTAGTGTAAGATGTGATTGTTAGAGGGCGATTCAAAAGTACGAATGTCAGGGCCACGCTTTGCCATCCCAGCTGTACCTCGCATGCCCTGTTGTATCCTGGGCCTTACGTTTCGTCTTCTTTCCAGAGGCCGGCCGACGGGGCGACAAGCAGAAACTGAATCCAAGGTCTTCCGGCCTGCGGCTGCGACAAACGCATCACTGCTTCGCCCATTGTTTCACAGTACCAAAAGCAAGGAGTAGAACATATGATTACGTTAGAATATCGTGTTTTCTTGAAAAGTTGGGAAAAAGTTGCCGAGACAACTTAAAACAATGCTTGCATTTCCTCCCCTTTTCTGATTGCGCCAAAAAGAAATAATTGTGGTCGAAAGGCGATCGGCAAGCTTCCGCTATGCCTTTGACCGGGTATCTGCCCATAATTTGTCGATAATCTGGAAGATTGCTGTGATGTCTTTCATGATAGCATCGTCCACTTGCCCACCAAGTTTTTGCTGCATTTTGTCCGGGTGCCACCGCACTCGCTCCTCACGCAGTTTCGTCGCAAATTCCTTTTCGCCTATTTCCTCCACCGCCAGACCGTTGACGATGAACCGTCGGACTTCTTTTTCGCTGATGTCTCTGCGTCGCCCGCTCTCCACCGGCCATGGAATGCCCTCAACATCGCCAGTCCAGCCTGACCAGCCTTGAACGTAGTCCTCCCAGAGAGATGCCCACATCTTCTTTTTGCGACGCTCTTCCCCACGGCGAAGGCTGCGCTCCATATCCTCCTGGAGCCTCTTATTCCGTTTCTCTTCTTCAGATTTCCGTTTGCGCGCCTCTTCTCGGCGTGCTCTTTCGTCCAATAAACCTTGATGCGTCTTTTCCCACATCTTCTGCCTCACATGCGTGGCATATTCTTCGTCTGTCATGCGCTCTAGCTCGCCTTGTGGTCCAGGCCTCTCGTTAGAGTAGACATGTATTGGTTGTCCGTATACACCTTCCCAGTACGCCGCACCCTCATCATCTGCCATCGCATCAAATAGTGATTCTCGAAAAGCGGCATCCGGGTCGAGTGCATCGGGCTCGTAGGGGTTCGGTGGCGTTGGAGATCGGGATCGTCTGCGATGTCTACGGTGGTGATGGTGACGCCGATGCGAGCGCGAGTCGCCATCCTCGCGTTCTCTATGACGGTGCGATCTGGAGCTTGAATGTTTCGACTTTAAGCGTATGCGTGACGACCTAGGACGCAGGTTTTCATCCTCGTCCGCAGCTTGTTCCCGCGACTGTGCCTCGTCGGCCGTACTATTCTTCGTATGTTCTGTTGTGGCTTCGTGACTCTCCTCGGGGTTTATTGACGAGAGGATGCGCCGCCGTCGCGGCGATGATGTTGGACTTGTCATGGTGCATGCCGTATGAGCGCGACAAACGAGGGTCGTCGAAATTTATGTTGCGATTGTTTGAAGTGAATAAGGTTTACAGGGAGAGGTCGAGGGGTCGTCATGGGCTGGGTTGACGTCGTAGTTTTGTCTTATCTTATCTTGCGGCGTTGATGGTTTCCTTGTTGCGGGGCTTGGCATTTTTGTTGGGCCAGTCCTGCCGCTCCCGGCACGATAAGGTTAAGCCTCTCCATACTAACAATGCCCACCCCGGACGAGGAAGGTACATATTCCACGTGTTTTGAGCCTTAGCGGGTTGTAACGTTGTCCATTTGTGCAACGGTCAGCGTCCACGTATGGCGATGCCATTGCCCTAACATGTCGTCCTTCGTTTCCCACTCGCTCATAATATGGTTCACCAGAGGCTTAACAGTGCCACTTAACACGGATAGCTGCTACACAGCTGATTATGATTTATGGGGCAAGCATCATCTTATGAGCCCTTGTACAAGATTTCTGTTATCTGTGTGAAGAGATCAAGCAACTGGACTATGAGAACAGCTTCACTCTACGCTTGAATAGTTCAGATCGCTCGCTCTCATTGACTATTTATCCCGTTGATTCAACAGCAACTTACTTAACTGTCGTGAAGCCAACCAGCCCAGACATCCGGTGGCTAGTCTGTTTCCATCTTATACTCTCAGTCTTGATCTTGGTCGGATTTCTGTGTGTACAATCACTGTTCTTAGGATAGAGATCGAGTATGAGGTTCAAACTTTCTTTCGAGGGCCATCACTGCTCTTTATTAGTGGCGCCTCGTCTCCTAGATTATTGCACTGGATTTTTTTCCGTTTCTCTTCGCTATGGTTCAACAAATACCCTACAACTGTTACGCCTAACAGTAATAGAGATAAGGAAGATCTGCAGGCCATGCAACTGGGAGGCCAATTAAGTGCAGGATTGGCTTGTGAAATCACCAGTTAAGCCATGCTCTTTTTTCAGAATGTCTTTGCTTGCTCCTGGGACACCCAGCAGTATTACTTGCCGAACATGCAAGACATTTCCTGCCACGTTAGTGTTGTATCTTACCGTCTGCCTGCTTGAGTTGACCAAGAAGCCATATACCAGCTCACCGAGGTGAACTCTTCCAAAGCTCAACCTTTCACGTCCTTCCCATGGAGCAGACAAGGTTACCCGCTCGCGTGTTGGAGGCAACACTCATTTGAAACGAATGGCCACTTGTCGCGCTCATAACATGGCAAACAAAATTCTAATAGCCTTCCCCGTGTCTGTACGGCCATACCTTGCTGCCTGTTACGCCGCAGGGAACCCTAACTGTGAAACCGAAGACGTTGGTTCTCTAATTCAGCATCGCCATGGACAGCCATACAGCATGTTTGCAACGGTAACTCGGGATTTATTGGAATCAAACCGGGTTATAAGCCTCCACCACAAAAGTAGTCTTACACAATGTTTCGTAAACCTGAGGTTTGGTTTGCAGTTGTCTAGTTTGCAGTTGTCTATCAGAACTCAAAAGCCTCCAATTTGTCTCTGGAGAAGTCATCAGCGCAACCTAGCGACACGAGACAAGAAAGTCGATAGCGTAGGCAACTAATGTCACAGCCCAAAGACGATGAACGCTTCAGCATAAAATCATGGCTAAACATTCTGTTGAGCTAGTACACATTTACCAGCAGCACCAGAAGTTGCCAACCCATGTACTACAAATGACTCGTCCACATAAAACCTGCGATATTGAGCCAAGTCTCAAAAGTCCGCGTTAGAGAGCGCTTCATCGGTCGACTTAATTGCCCGTCATATTGCTGTTGTTGTCACAGTATCGAAGCCGTCGCTTTGATTCAGGTTGTCTAAATATCTCCATCCATTGTGGAATCAAAGAGAATCCAGCTTGAATAGGCGCCATCCAGAGCTGAATGTTATTGCACTGGAATACATCGAGAACAGTTTATATACCATAGTAACAATACGGTCAAGTACTGTGACGGCGTAGGAAAACCCTTGGAGTGACAAACTTTCGCAATCCCAACAGACAGGTTGCTATGGTCTGTTCCAGACAGAGATATTTTGTCAAGCTGAAAGGATCATTTGGGAAAGTCGGCAGGAACATCAAAGTAAGGTTTGCCGTCTCATTGGCTTTTAGACAACCAGCAGAACTGACCGCTATTCGGACAGATGAGCATGTCTGGCAGGCAAAGTTGGTTTTTAAGTCGTCGGCATTGAGGTATCAGTTGGTTTCATTGAGGCGGCAGGTAAACTGTGGTATCAAATAAAACTCATTGCGCAAACTCGAGTTGGTCGTACCAGATCCCTTAACAACGTCCAATCGATATCATTCTCCAGCAGCAGCGTTTCCATTGCAGCTTTGACACCATGGCCCAAGGTGAGTCTTCAGCAACAAATGAGAATTCCGTGGACCATACCCAGGTGCCCCTATCCGTGGTCTGATCAAACTAAAATTGGATCATACGCCCTGAATATAGAATGCGGCCAACATTCTGTTGAACAGCCTCGAATCGTATGAAGTTACAGCTCTCACTCTCAAGGTGATTCATAGTGGCAGCTAGCGTGGTAAAATCTTTGAGGCAAGCTCTACTAGGACAATGGTACATTGGTTGCTAATGTGCCGGTGAGTTAAGATGCTGGTCGAGCGAGAATCGCCTCCCAAACAAGGCACTACACAAGTAGCACTGATACGCATTTGGTCTGTGATTGTATGCGCGTTCTGTGGCAGTGTAGCTCGGCGAGCCGTGAAATTCTAGTAGTTTTTTAGAAATGACATCGTCCGGGTCTCGGCGGCGGATGGCAAGGTAGAGATCGTCACGGTTCAAGGGGGCATTGGGACAACACCCTCTTTCGAGATGATGGGCCAGGCCGGTTGCGCAGGACCGATCGACTCCACAAAACGGGCAAGAGAGGCCCGATGCGCGGTGAACAACGAACTTCCGATGCTATTTCATGTTAGAATGCCGAATGCGAAGCCAAGAACACGGTCAAAAGACCTGGTCAATAGCATTCCAGCAAGAGAAGTCCCTCTTGCAGGGACCACAGTGCCAATGTTGTCCCGCTTCGTGCTCCCATTGCTCATCGTCATCAGAAAAGTATTCGTCGCATTTGACACATTTGAACCTAGGCTGAAAGTGGCCGGTGTCATCACAGTGTTGGTCTCTAGCGCACCAGCCGGATGGGAACACGCGCCAACAAGTACCACATGTAAGTAAACACCATTATTATTCCAACTTGATAGGGCTGAATCTAGGGAGGAATGTAGCAGAGAGATGAAGGGAGATAGTAGCAAGGCAGTAACACTTGTCGCACATTGCGGGGTTGGTTGATTGATAAAGGGTTCACAAACGCTCAGACCTGGGGTAGTTATCAACAAAAAGCAACGATGCATACGACGACATCCGACCAACCACTAAAATGTCTTAGTGATTGGGGTTCGCTGCAAGCCGGAACTCAACAGTCTTTGCCGAAGGTATACTACCAGGCTCATGTATTGACGTTACCAATTGTGGAATCTTCTGTATAACCGCACCTGGAGCGATGTAAGCGCGATTGTTACTAATCCCCGAATATTTTTACTGTGAGAAACCGTGTTGCCGACGCGACTCAGCTACTGAACAAGCTCAATGATTTGTGCATGCATCGGAGGTACCGGATATGTATCGCAAAAGGCCGAATGCGGGACAGGCTTCAATGCAGGCCGTCATAGCTCCCCACTTTTCCCTGAGCTAAACTGCGGTGTGCCCTGTGGTTGGGTGGCCTAGCAGTAGCCGTTTCCACTGCTCGTGGTCGCCGGACCCGAAAGTAGCTGACAAACCATGCAGCGTCACTGTGACCCTCGCATTTTGGAACCTCCTCCCACCACACCTCTTTTGCTCGACACTCGCGGCACGTCGCATCCAGTCCTCGACTCGACTCGGCCGTCCCTCCAAAAAGTTTTTCCCCACCACGATAGGGTCGCCAGAGGCGTTTATTTTTGTTTCCGCCATATATATATAAAGATTTGAAAAATACAGCAATTGAGAAACGACGCCAATCTCGAGTCCTACCGCAACCGCAATATCCCCAGCGTTCGTTTTGTCTGCCTTAGCATGCACTGACAGGCGAGCTTGGGGAACCGTAAAGCATTCAACATGGACTATTCCGACTATTCGTCGCAGCGCGTCCTGCACACGGGATCGTTTACGGGATTCCATCGCCTGGGATCACTCGGCAGTCACTACCTTTCCGCGACCGACCATATCAAGCAGCCGCTATGCGGCAACGAAGAGGGATGGGGCCCATTGAGTCCGATCCGTTACGACTTCACACCCTGCTTCATTGATGTTTGGATAGCTTCAGTAGCAGTATTTGGTGTTGTCTTTGGAACTCTCGCTATATCGTGGCTTCTCTTGCGCAAGAGACCGTCTGATGCTCCCAAAGACTGGCATTTTTGGGCAAAGCAGGTGAGTCTTGCCCACCCCTGTTTCCCCCGGTTCGGTATGCTGACATGTCGCCTCTTCAGACACTACTCGGACTTATCATCGCCGATGTCGTCGTGCAACTCGTAATTCAAATAATCAACTACCCCGGAATCTGGTTCGGTGACTTCAGGTTTTGGACCACAGTTGTCACCATCCTTTCCCTCGGTATCATATTCGCTATCCAGTGGCTCGAACATGCGCGGCTGCGAAACGCGAACGGTGTTGTCCTGTTCTACTGGCTTTTCCTCTTAATCGCTTTCGCCGTCAAGTTCCGATCCCTCATCTCCCAGCAGCTGTACGTTAAGAACCAAGCCTACTTCATCACTTATACTGTCGGCTTTGGACTTTCCATTGTAGAGTTCTTGCTCGAGTGGTTGTGGCCGAGGAAAGTGAGCGCATACGAAGCTTTGATCGACGAAGAGGAATGCCCGGTTGAGTATGCGACCGTATTCTCCCTCTTGACTTTCTCGTGGATGACCCCTTTGATGCGCTATGGATACAAGCAATATCTCACCGAAGATGATCTTTGGGGACTCGCTAAGAAGGATCAAACGAAGAACACTGGAGATGCCTTCCAAGATGCCTGGGAATACGAGTTGAAGCACCGCAAGAACCCTTCGCTGTGGCTTGCCATGTTCCGAGCCTACGGCGGCCCCTACGCGGTGGCAGCGCTGTTCAAGATTGTCAACGACGTTACCCAGTATATTCAGCCGCAGTTACTCAAGCTCCTCATCGCCTTTGTAGCCTCGTACGAACCGAAGAACGGCAAAGAGGAGCAGCCTGTTATCTGGGGTGCTACGATTGCACTGGCTATGTTCGCATGTGCCACACTTCAAACTGCCATGATTGTAAGTGCCATGAGTAGTAGTATCCTGAAGATGCATCGACTAACAAGTGATAGCACCAATACTTCCAACTCGCATTCGTCACCGGTATGCGTATCAAGGGTGGCTTGGCATCTGCTATTTACAAGAAGTCCATGAAACTGTCGAACGAGGGCCGGTCCTCTAAGACGACAGGTGACATTGTCAACTACATGGCTGTTGATGCCCAGCGTCTGCAGGATTTGACTCAGTTCGCCCAGCAAGTTTGGTCTGCCCCATTCCAAATCATCATCTGCATGGTTTCTTTGTATCGATTGGTTGGTTGGTCCATGCTTGCTGGCATTGGTGTTATGATCATCATGATGCCCGCTCATGGCTTCATCGCCAGACTTATGAGAAACCTGCAGAAGGAGCAGATGAAAAACAAGGATAAGCGCAGCCGGCTAATCAACGAAATCATCAACAACATGAAGAGCATCAAGCTTTACGCTTGGGGGGCTCCCTTCATGAACAAGCTGAACTTCGTTCGAAATGACCTCGAGCTGAAGAACCTGCGCAAGATCGGAGCGACGCAAGCTTTCGCCAACTTTACGTGGAGTACTGCTCCATTCTTTGTGTCTTGCTCAACCTTCACCGTGTTCGTTTTGACTCAGGACAAGCCTCTGACGACTGAAATTGTCTTCCCCGCGCTCAGTAAGCTCTTCCCGCCGAACACCAAAACCAAGCAACTACTGACATAGATCACAGCGCTCTTCAACCTGCTCACATTCCCTCTGGCTGTCCTTCCGATGGTTATTACCTCTATCGTTGAAGCCAGTGTTGCTGTCGGCCGTCTGACTTCTTTCCTCGTAGCCGAGGAGATCCAGCCTGACGCGATTACGATCAAGCCTGCCCCTGAAGAAATGGGAGAGGAGACTGTCATCATTCGTGAAGGAACATTTTCCTGGAACCGTCATGAGAGTAAAGAGGTCCTCAGGGAGATCGATTTCACCGCTTACAAGGGCGAACTTTCTTGCATTGTTGGTAGGGTTGGCGCTGGCAAGTCTTCCTTCCTTCAGAGCATCTTGGGCGATCTTTGGAAAGTAAAGGGCGAAGTACAGGTCCATGGAACAGTGGCATACGCATCCCAAAGTGCTTGGATTCTGAATGCCACTGTCAAGGAAAACATTGTTTTCGGCTACCGTTTCGATCCTGATTTCTACGAAAAAACTGTCAAGGCCTGCGCCCTCATCGACGACTTTGCCCAACTCCCTGATGGCGATGAGACAGTTGTAGGAGAGAGAGGCATTTCTTTGAGTGGTGGGCAAAAGGCACGTGTGGCTTTGGCCAGAGCGGTATATGCCAGAGCGGATATCTATCTCTTCGACGACGTCTTGTCTGCGGTGGATTCCCACGTGGGACGACACATCATTGAGAACGTACTCGGCCCCAGAGGTCTTCTCAGTACCAAGACCCGTATTCTCGCGACCAACGCTATCGCCGTCCTGACAGAAGCAAGCTACATTACCATGCTCAGAGACGGCGAAATAGCCGAGCGGGGAACGTACAAGCAGCTTGTGGCAATGAAGGGTATGGTTAACGACCTTATTAAAACTGCTGGACAAGAATCAGGTTCCTCCTCATCAGCCAGCTCAAGCAGTTCCAGTAGTGAGACGTCTACTGTTATTGAAGCTGAGGGTAGCAGTCAAGAAAAGAATGAATTGGAAGAGGCTCAAGAGCGTCTGCCTGAGATGGAACCCATCAAGACTGGTGCCGCCATGAAAAACAAGCAGCGATCCTCAAGCATGGCAACACTTCGCCGCGCAAGCACTGCTAGTTTCAGAGGACCCCGTGGCAAGCTCACCGATGAGGAAATCGCTGGCAGCAAGACCAAGCAGGCCAAAGAGCATTCTGAACAAGGAAAGGTTAAGTGGGAAGTCTACCTTGAATATGCCAAGAACAGCAACACTGTGGCCGTCGTCATCTATCTTCTCACTCTTATTGCCTCTCAAACAGCAAACATCGGTGCCAACGCTTGGCTCAAGACTTGGGCCGATGCCAATTCAAAGACTGGCAAAAACCTCAACGTTGGCATGTACATTGGAATTTATTTCGCCTTTGGCATTGGGTCCTCGCTCTTGACCGTCGTACAGACGCTCATCTTGTGGATCTTCTGTTCCATTGAGGTAATTTTTATGTTTGCTGTGTCACAATTACAGTTGCTAACGAAACGACAGGCATCGCGAAAGTTGCACGAGAGAATGGCCAACGCTATCTTTAGGTCCCCCATGTCATTTTTCGATGTGACGCCTACTGGTCGCATTCTGAACCGATTCTCCAGGTTTGACACCTGCATTATATCTAGTTCCGCAAACCAGACACTAACTAGCCTGCAGTGATATTTACAGAGTCGACGAGGTCATTGCAAGGACTTTCAACATGCTGTTTGTTAACGCCGCTCGGTCTGGCTTTATCTTGGGAGTTATTGCCATTGCCACCCCCCCTTTCGTAGGGATGATCATCCCCATCGGCTTCATGTACTACTGGATCCAGCGGTACTACCTCCGCACCTCTCGAGAGCTCAAGAGACTTGACAGCGTCACCAAGAGCCCCATCTATGCCCACTTCCAAGAGTCTCTCGGAGGCATTTCTACCATCCGAGCCTACAGACAACAGCAAAGATTCGAGCTCGAGAACGAGTGGCGCGTGGATGCCAATCTTAAAGCGTATTTCCCCTCTATTAGCGCCAACCGCTGGCTGGCTGTTCGGCTTGAGTTTATTGGCGGCTTGGTTATCATGGCTGCTGCTGGGTTTTCTGTTGTCTCTGTGGCAAACCACAGCGGCCTGGATGCCGGTTGGGTCGGTCTCGCCATGTCCTACGCTCTGCAAATTACAACATCTCTCAACTGGATTGTCCGTCAGACAGTCGAGGTCGAGACGAACATCGTGTCTGTTGAGCGTGTCCTGGAGTATGCTCGTCTGCCCAGCGAGGCTCCTGAGATTATTAAGAGCAACAGGCCGCCAGTTGCCTGGCCTGCGAACGGCGCTCTTGAGTTTAAGAACTACAGTACCCGGTACCGCGAGGGCCTGGATAATGTTTTGAAGAACATCAACCTCAGCATCAAGTCACATGAAAAGATTGGTGTTGTTGGCCGAACAGGAGCGGGCAAGTCTTCATTGACTCTGGCACTATTCCGAATCATAGAGCCAACTGCCGGTCATATCAGTATCGACCAACTGAATACCTCCTCAATTGGCCTGTTGGATCTGCGTAGAAGACTAGCGATTATTCCACAGGACGCAGCCCTTTTCGAGGGCACTGTCCGGGACAACTTGGATCCCGCCAACGTGCATGATGACACTGAGCTTTGGAGCGTGTTAGGTAAGTAATACAGAAGAGAGCAGCCGTCTCTCTCCGACCCAATCGTCGAGAAACCCCTCACACCCCATCTTTGAGGGGTTACCTTCTTTACCCCTCCCACAGCACGAATTGGAGCTAATGCGCCGTGCTATCATAGAACATGCCCGGTTGAAGGACCACGTATCCAACATGGACGGCGGCTTGGACGCGACGATTAACGAAGGAGGTAAGCTATTTTCCTTGTTTTCCTCGGCTTTAATCGGCTTTGAGCCTTCGATCATTTCAAATCATCCTTTCGCAGCTGTCTGTAGCCTTGTGCTCCAGAATACCTATGACGACTGGTTAGCTACTTTGGACTGTGTCCGAGGAGAGAATGATAGTCACCTTTCATATGCATATGTTGCCGCATTTAGAATCCCCTGCATGATCTCCCGCGCATGCAGTCGAGGTCTCGTGCTGGCTTATCACATCATGTTTACCGTTTCGTTACGCTGCCTGGACTAACATCCAGATAAGCTGCTTGAAGAATGGGAGACGCTGACTCAACCCGCGAATCTGTAGGCTCGAACCTCTCACAAGGACAGCGACAGCTCGTGTCGCTTGCCCGCGCCATGCTGACACCCTCCAACATCCTCGTCCTTGACGAAGCCACGGCCGCCGTCGACGTCCAGACGGATGCCATGCTGCAGACGACACTGCGGTCACCAATCTTTGCCAACCGCACCATCATCACCGTCGCTCACCGCATTAACACCATCCTTGACAGTGACCGCATTGTGGTGCTCGACAAGGGTGAAGTGGTCGAATTTGACACCCCGCAAGAGCTCATCAAGAAGCAGGGCGTATTCTACGGCCTGGTCAAGCAGGCCGGTCTGGACACTGATTCGTGAGAACAGACTACGGTACCATCGGTAAACATGTTACAAAAAAGAAGAAAAAATATATAACACAAAATTTTAAAGATGGAAGGAGAAAAGGGAAAAGCGCGTGGGCTTGTGTTACCCACAATGTATTGTTTGTATGGTCTATAAGAAAAGAACTGGGTTGGAAGATTGCGTGGATGGATGACACAGCATCGTCAGCCTTGTAGATTTACCCGTGAAGACTTGATCAGCATTCCGTCTACCTTCGTGTACCTTGAATGCCATATGTGTGTGTGTGTGTGTGTGTGTGTGTGTGTGTGTGCGTGTGTATGAGTGCGCGCGTTTGTGCCAGGCAATGTCCGACGGAGAAACGATATTAGTTCCTTTAGCCGAAGTTGGGATAACGTCATCCTGTGCGTCGTAGAGCTAGCCAATTGCCCAACTGTCCACCCACCCCCGCAAGCGAAGATTCGGTTCGTATCCGGCGGCCGTCCTGGGGTCCCCGGCACACCCTCACTTTTGCTGAAGGTGGTCATGAAGAATTTTGGGCTTCTCAGATGCTTAGTTGCGCCCTTGTGTAACGTGAGTTTATGGCTGGCTAGGGACTTTCTTGTGTAACGGCAGATGGGCAGAAGCGGCATTTTGTGGCTCTGGCTCTGTAGCGGGACAGAGGAGATGGTGTCCGAGAGGATGGCGGACTGCCTAGAGATGGATGTTGTGGAACCATTGGTTGTTGCCGGAGGTGGCGGCTATCCCAATTTTTTCGCGGAGCTACTTGTAATGGCCGTGTGAGGAAAGGGTGTCGCCAAGCTGTATTTTCTAGTCAATTGGGCTCGGTGCCTAAAATGTTGGACTCGCAGCTGTGGTTTATCGGTGTGGAAAGAACATCACCGATCCTTAAAAGCGTCGGCATGCGGCGATGTGCCCGAGCCTGGGTCTAGTGGATGGGTAGTGTCTGGGTGAGATATCGAGATACAGATGCCAATCATGTTGCTGGTGTTCCGGACTCTAGTTTCCTTTGGGTTCTAAGCCGTTCTTGCTATCTTTCTAGCTGGGCTTTTGGGGCAGGATTACTGATCAAGAAGCTTCCATTCGGCTATACTAAGATTCTTTAATTTCAGAGCGACAATGGCATCATGGCTGGTTACAGGAATGAAAGCATCCATTCAAGCTCTACGCTCAACATACAGTGTTCTTTTACAAAAGAAAGACTTGTACCAATTGACAGCTTGTCGAGTAATGGATTTACGGAGGTAGACAAGACAACTGTTACGGTTACATCTGTTGGCAAGTTGATCAGAGACACATGCCTAGATGATGGAAACCGGGGATGCCGATGCAGATGTGCTTGTCAGACTCTCAACTGCATGCCAATCGATATGAGGACTCACCCTCCTACTCGGCCATAGCCATTGTTATCGTCCGGTACACACAACTTTTTACCATTGAATAAGCGTAGAAGACCGCGGCCCGAAGGGCAGTATGTACAGAATCGCAGAGCTGGCAGCCGTGAAACATGAGGATTCTTTTGAATGGAGACAACCAAAAGCAAACATCTACCCTCGCACAAAGGTGATGCACTGCAAATAGAACAACAGTAACACGCCAACAAAGCAGTTGATACTACTTTAACAGTCGCCCCAATTTGTGTGTCAACTTGACCAGTCACGCTAATGGAAATGTTGGCCAGGTCGCGGAACCCTCACGTTATGAGACGAAGTAAGGGTTCTGGGCATTTGTGCTGTCACCGGGCGTAGTAGTCTCCCTTTTATTTCATTCGCTTGATGTCATTTCCTGTACAATCATCGAGGACCGTTCAAGATGTTGACTCGGACATAGAATAGTACATAGTCTAGATGAAAGAAAAAGACCCAAAGCTATCCTTGTTTCAAGTTATCTACCTCCCGTGTTTTATATCTGATTAGCACCAGGTGAAGGAATATTCAATTGATCTGGTTCGACTATTTTGCAGCTTTGACAATTAAGTGCAATTTTCCAGGACGTTTATAGAACAAAAAGACAGTATATCCGAGATACTGAGTGTACTTCATATCTTCATCTACGTTGGCTCCAAATGGAACCTAAGATGTTCGATAGGCCCCAGTATGTGTTCTCGCGAACCAGTATGCTTCACTGCCGAAGGTTCGGACTGTGTTTAGCCGAAGTATCCCCTCGCAATAGCAGGCATTACAACATATCCCGACTGCCCCAAAAAGAAGTTCGTGCATGGAGAGCGGCTGGAACAGACAATCTTTAGTCAAAGTGAATGCCAGCAGCTGAGATAGTATCGAAGCATTCCACATGGTTGCATAAAATCTTACATCGCCATCGATATCTGCCCACAGCTTTATCACTCCATAGTTGCCTTAAGCCGCAGGTGTGAATCATCAGTTGGGTGGTCTGCTGATGCTTCCTCAACAGCCGGCGTGGGTAGACAATGGCACAGCCTAAGGAGTTCACCGCCAAGCCACTTCTCTCGCGAACAAAACCAGAGAGGATCACGCCATTTCTCTGTTACCAGAAATCAACAAGTATAGTAGTGATCCAGTGCCCTTTTGACCGAAATTGTTGGGTCTACATGGGATGCATATAATCAGCAGTATTGCGCAGATGGCGCAATTGACAATTGGAGCGAGTCCGCTGGCGCCCATACCGTACAGCCAAGAACTTCGTGAGGCTCGCGAAGGCGATTGAGGTGACTATGCAGCGCGAAATCATCAACATCCTTCATTGAGCCAGCTACGCCTCGATCGCGTCGATATCAGATAGGTGCTCCCCACAGCCGTCACGTGTGGTCAGCAGCTGTCGCGCACCAAAGCGGCGAAATGGCCTTACGGCGTCCTGGCATCGCCGCCACGTCTCGTTTTGGATCCGCGTTCACGAGAATGTCGATTAAACGGACATCGAAGCAAGATGGTGCTGGGCATGAGAACATCGAAGAAAACTCGGTACCCTTAGTGTGAGATATCATCTTCTTTTGCGATGGGATTTGATGTGTAGCTAGTCCAGGCCTGATATAAGCACCGGGGCTTCGCAATAGCTACACAAGCTTCCACCAGCAAGATATTAATGTTGGTTCAATATGTATGGGACTTGGGCGACATAATAAGATATATGGACGCCATCAGATCATCAACCAGAAGATTCATAGAACCAACTATGGAAAGTGGACGAGCTACGAGGCTTTCGGTACCTTTGTTGCCACATTCTTCGCCAGAGACATCGTGATGGCGAATACACTCCATTGCCGAGTGACTTCAAGCAGGTGATTGGAATGCTGGAGAGGCCCTCTGTATGCAAAGTATCAGTTATAGGTCCAAATAAAATCCTCAGCAATGCGGTGGAAATTCTCTACCCGGTGAGTTGATGCGTCATGGTGGATTATGACGGGAGACATGAGTTGCTAAACGGCTGTCACGAGGCTAGTTTCCTATATAAACAAGTATGTTATATCGCGTACGCTTCGATAAGGAGTAGGCGATGGGTTTTTGATTCTGATGATACAAGCCTGCAATGATAGACTGCCACGACCACCACTTAGCGTGGCACGGGGAGGCGACGTGTCCCGCAATCATCATGATGCAAAAGGGGGAAACGAGGAGGAGCAGTAGACAACCTCCGGTATTATTTAAAAAAAAAAAAAAAACGTCCTTGGGAGCACTGCCTGAGATTTCAACTTAGAGCTACCATACGGTGTATGTGGCAACGGCCTTCTGGTTTTAGACAAGTAGACAACAAGTTCTAGGTTCTACGCGTTTCCCATATCGCGACTACGGCGATGCCGCTTGCGTCTTGCATCCGAAGACGAAGCCACCGACTAGGACATTGGAGCGGATGCGCAAGCAAACACCTTCTGATTTTGTATCAGCTATTCTGCCAGTAATCGGCGGCATGCTGCCCTTCAACATTGCCTGGGCCAGGACGAAGCCAGCCAGCCGAGAGATCTCTCGTCGCTCGAAGTCTGTATGCGACCGCGATAGTTCCTGAACCCCTAGGTCCTAACTACGTGCCATTGTATAACCTCTACAGACGCAATATCGTGTTTTGGTTTGCATCTAAGGGGCCCCTTGTGTATGTGTATGTTTGCGAGAGACGGCGTTCTTTTCGAGGTGTATCGGATCGAGGAGGGTTATCGTCTGGTGATCAGAAGCATCTACCAGAGTCGATGACGAGCACGTTTTTCCTTGAATCGAGGGTATTTCGAATGCTTCACGCTGTTCGAAACGACTCGGCGTACGCCTGAACGCATGGTCGACGATGGCGCTAGAAAGGTATCTCTCCGTGGCACCTGTATCACTATCAGCAAATTTGACACGATATACCATATTGAATATCCCGCCGTATCGAGAAGTAACTGTGGCACCAGCCGTAAGTAAAAAATACTCGTAGAAGATTCCTGCTCTTGCAGGTGAGAAATAAGGCAACAATCACGCTCTGGGGGGGGAAAGGCAGCCAGATTGTCAAGTAAATCAGTCACCGTCGACTAGGTTGGCAGTACATATTGACAAAGTTGCTTAGGCAGCTCCAAAAAAACAGTTCACCAATCGTGTAATCTACCAAGAGGGGGCTTCAAAGTTTGAGGGTTGATTCCGCTAAGGTATGTTGATAAGAATCCCTTTCCAAATAAAGCCATTACGGACCCGGAGGCTGCTCCGGGTGTCTCGAAGATTCTTGAGAAAGGGTCTTCTCTTCAAACAACTTGAAGTCTACTTCTCATAAGGGAACTTACGCACTGAAAACCAGGTGTCCATGAGCTCGTCGGTTCCAATTAAATTGCGCAGTAAAGCTCCTTGAAGTGTTATACGATTATGTAGCTTGTGGCTTGTCCTACGGGAAAATCCAAACAGCGATGGCCACGGTGATGCCCAACGCCTTCCCTGACCGCCGAGAGCCAACCTTCCCCTATTAAAGCCACCATTTGTCGCATGTTTTA
This sequence comes from Colletotrichum truncatum, assembly GCF_014235925.2. Lineage (NCBI taxonomy): Eukaryota > Fungi > Ascomycota > Sordariomycetes > Glomerellales > Glomerellaceae > Colletotrichum > Colletotrichum truncatum. The sequence goes on along the minus strand of NW_027222406.1, from coordinate 774,904 downwards.
TGGTCCAGGAGGCAATAGAGTCAGTCTAATAATGGTTCACTATGGTCAAGCATCGGTTGACGGAGCATATGATAATTTAGTAAGAGTCGAGGCCTACCTATGGAGAACTTGAAATCAGGGACTTCCGCGGCACCTTGCCGATATCAATAGGCTCGCCATGTATTGAAACCGAGCAGTACACATGATCCAAGAGCTTCTACCCACTCGATTCCACCACCTAGGGTAAGCTGGGCCTGAGCAATGTACCTCTGATGGCTCGTCCTAGGCTTGTGTCCCCGCACCATCGGGCGCTTTTTGATGTCATGACCACCCAAGTCATCTTACAACATGATAGTGTAATCGAGACTGTGAAGGCAATTGGGTGAGATCAGCCTAGCGTCCCAGTAGCCATGCCCTCGTTGTCCATATCGGGTCCCGTCACCGATCAGAGGTGACCACTTTCTCCTGGACAGTTGGTATAGCACCCCGAGATAGGAGAAGCGTTCCAGAAACAGACGTCGCATAAGATAGTGTCCAACCGGTTTCGACTTGGGCCAAGCGTGGCCTGCTCGATTACGATGATTCTTCCAAATTTTCATTGCATACCCCCTATTGAGATTGTGGGGGCTTGATGTATGGTCATTAATGACAGATTCCTCCGGGCCAGGTCGCTAGCTTCCCAGTAATGCATTTGTTGATCAGAAACCACTAGCTGCTGCGCCCTTCGTGATACTCCGGAGATTTTGGGATCATGGGACACGACCAAAAGCAAACATGTCTTGTAACATGCTCACTTGACGTCGCGAATTTGTTTCTTGTCGGAGAGTGAAAAAGGAAAGAGAAGGGGAGGAATAAACAAAGAGAGAGAGAGAGAGAGAGGGAAAAAAAAAAAAAGGTCAAAGCGGCAGCAAGCCCTTCAACTAGGAAACATCATCTTTTTTGAACCTTGCCTTAGTGCGCAGGATTTAAGGACAAGGGGTGTATCCGTATCGTTGAAGGGGGATGCAGAGAGACAGCCGGCCACTTTATGGTAGAGCCAGACCTTGCCCTTGTCTCCCCTGCCAGGGGAACAGTCTTCCTGGATGGCGGATGTGCAGTAAAGCTTGTGGGAAATCAAAGCTATTACTGGCTGCATTGGGCTATCGAATGAGGATTAGGGTGGTGTCGTTTCCCAAGTTGTTGTGTTACCGCTGATACTGTGTAACCTGAAAGGATTCCAGCGTCTTTTCAATAACCTGCAAGACAAAGAGCACCGGCACAGGCACAGCCTTGAGGATAGGTTAAATCGTTCGTTCTCGTAGAACAGTCTTGCCCTATGTCGGTGCTTAAAAGTGAGTATGCTGGACTAAAGACAGTAATACTATTGCTACTAGCCTACGAGTAAAATCTGGTGTAGGTGTAGATGTAAAGAGGGACACTACTGAGCCACATCATTTTCTATTGACCAGATTCCGATTACATTAGTCACAACTTTCAATATGGCGATTCTGGGTCTTGCTCTCATTCGTTCTGCAGAAAACGAAACAGCCAAAGCTTCGGCAGACAGAAGCAGATGAGATCATAGTTTTAAACATGTTCTTCACGGCTGGCAAGCTTGAAGAGGTTAAAGCTAACAAAAACCGAAAGTCATTAAGCTTCGAAAGGTCCGAGGAAACTCCCCTCGGCCCCTCTCTAGACCTCGAGTGCCGTACCCATTGACGCTACCTCTATCATCGGTTCAATGATTGTTAATATTTGGCCAGAAAGCATTGCTCATCAGGTCACCTGGGCCGTTCTGAACTGCTGAGAAGATTGCCAGGGCGCTTTCGGGACGTTCACGCCGTTCGACAGTGATAAGAAAATGATGAGCAAAGGCAAAAATCACGCTGATTGGGCCGGTTATTTGTGTTGATGGCGGCCGCCTTCCAACTCGTTCTTTGCACCCCCGGTCTGGTCCTCTCGATCCGAAGCATGCTTAGGGATCGAATCTGAAGGACCAAGGTCCCGTGAATCATCGTTTAGTCTACCTCGACCAACCTTTTCCGTAAGGAAGTTGTCTGTTAAAATTGGAATAGAACACTGGACATCATCCTCGCGACAGGGTCGACCGATGATGGTAATCAAGCCCCGAGATTGGCGGTGTTGCATTAAGATGGTTGGATAACCACACATTGCTGCTTGGGACGGTTAGTCACCACAGCCGGGGCACTTCTAGATTAGTTCCTCCGAGACATGATGTGACCGGGACAGAAATGACAGGAGCAAAATGGAACCAAGAGGACCCGTGGCAGAGCACGGGAACTTGGCTGTTGTCCCCTTTCTCCTGGTCTGTGAGACCCGACAGGCTTTTGGTTGGTCCAACGGAATTGGTGTCCCAGAGTTTGCAGGTGGCTCGACTCTGTCAGGCGCCGTTACCATTCTAGTGGTAAATGAGCTGCGCAGGGCACCAACGGCCCCGCGTAACATAAGCACATGGCTAGAGCCCCCGTATGGCGTTGAAGATCCCCAAAGTTGGTTTCCCGAGGCAGTGTCGCATGCCCAAACCGGCACATAATAGATGAAGAACGGTGATGTTGATGTTGAAATAGAGTTGAAAGTAAATAATTAGCTAATACAGACGGCTCGCCTGTATTTGGAGCTTGTGGTCAAGCCGCGCCGCGCCGCCCAGGTGCCGTATCAAGCGAGTATTCGAAGGCACGGACATTGAGCTTACCTCTTGACACTAAGCGAAGGGTTGCCAAGACAGCCTTTAAAGGTAAAATGAAGAGGTGAAATGCTTTGAGCAGGCCGGTAAGCGGCAAAGCTTTGGCACGTCATGTGTCGCCGCCGTCAACCATCTTCGGATGGTCCGTCCGTCTCTTCTGGTGTGACGACGGAGAAGAGAAAATAGCAGTGGAGATGAGGTGAAGTGAGCTGTCAGACTGGGCTCTAGTGGCTTTAGTGGTAGGTAAAGTACGGTTATAAGTGGAGAGGTTTGCCAGGGGGAGCCCAGTGCAATGTCAACGTCTTTTGGGGGTTTCTGGGTTCCAACCCTGGTCACTAGTGGATGGAGAGTGGCTTTTATTACCTACCACAGTTGGTATTAGTGACGGAACAGGACGTGCTGGTCATCGCAGCGGAGAAAATGAACCTCGGCTTGAAGGCCAGGGAAGCGAGCCATCGACTAGACTGCGAATCACAGCAATCGTCCAATCCCAAGACTAACGGGGCTGATGGAGAAACGGTAAGAGCGAAGTGTGAGATTCAGTTGGCAGAAGGGCGCGAGGATCCGCTTCAACGCTCCCTGCGCAATATCACAAGCAGTATCGACTGGAGGGAACATTGCCCGCACTCACCGTGTCGCCCTTGCCGCTGGCGCCCAGGGGTTATTGTCAAGACGGCAGCCGAGTCAGCAGGTGGACTGATGCCTGTTTGGTGTCCGCCGAATTCCGCGTAAGGCTCTGTGGGCCCCTAACAAGTATTCGTTTCCATCATAGTAGAAAGAGCTGAAATCCATGTACGTAGTAAACGTTATCTCGGCATCGGCAGCAACACTTGGAAAAGTTGCCAAGCAAACAAAGTGTAGTGAGAAGCCAAGGGTGTAGCTAGCTAATGTAACCCCCTCCTTCTTGCCAACGTCCCCTGTCGGACTGACGCTGACAAGTTGCTTGTCCCAGAAGTATGGTAGTGTATCTTCTCCAGGGTTGTCGCTCCTTGCAGGCGGAACAGCGGAAGTTGACCAGAGAGGTCGAGATGTGCATTTACTTCTCCACGGCGCACTCTCAGCAGCTCGATGCTACGAACCGATGTGCTGCATCCTCTCGGGGACTACACGGTGCTCCCACATATAAAGCTCAAGGAACAGGTCGTCTGTTCTTAGAAGGGACATGGCCATGCATTCGTTCGCCGTGGCCAGATAGGGACTGCGCTGCCGCCAAGGGCCACGCTGATCCACTGTCGTGTTGCTCGAGTAAAATTGAGTGCATGGCTTCCCCCCGCCCCCCCGACCTTCTAATAACGCTGTTTTGGAGTTGAAGAAGAAACTATTTGGCCTGAATCCCAGGCATCGACGTGTCAGCGATAGGTTTTCGTTTGATGGTAGTGTCCCGCCAATGTGCCCGTTGACCTGCCTTAAGCGGACGGTAGCTTAAGCCAGAAAATGCCGCCGTCGTCGAAGCGAGCGACGCGCAATGTAATTGCTGCGCTCGTCTTGGCTGAGTAAGTAACTCCATTGAAAAAAGCAACATCAGATGCTTATCGACATATTTGCTTTTTCTTTTTCTTTTGCTTTGCTGGCCGCAGGTAACGGAGAACCCGTATTTTTGCGCTAAGCCATTGAGTTTTCCCACTAACCACATTGCTTCAGACATGCTTCTAGCTCTGAGCGAATGCCAGAAAAGCAGATTGGCTCGTTGGGGGTGATCAGGTCCACGGCCATATAGAGGCTGGATTGTCTTGGGAATGCATAGATACACTGCAAGGCCGCCTCTAGCGTGGTGGAGTCCGACATTCTTCCAGGCCGGCAGTTTTGGATCGATAGGATGTGACGATATCTTGCTTTTGCGCTATTGCTCGAGACGAGCCGGTGCAATATGTGACAAGAGTCGAATGCGAGCTTTACAGGTGGACCACACCATCGCCGAAAGTGACGTGGTTGAGAGTAATTGACACACCCAGAGTCACAGGTTGAACTTGCCTTTGCGACCCCCCCGCCTTCGTTCCTGCGGGCGACCTTTCTAGTTAGGCAAGGCCTAAAAGCATCCGGCTCTCTATAGTACATTTGTGTGCGCGTTAGGCTGTCGTGAAACCTGGATGCAGCTAGGCGCATCGAAGAACGAAATGCGTCGATGGTACATGAAAAATGGTACTAAGCCAATGAGAAGCGGATGTTGAAGGGAAATCGCGAAACGGGAACCTCCTCAGATAAAACTGTGTGACATACCATTCGGGCGGTGGCTCAAATCGAGCCTGGGTCAGTATCTAGGTGAGCAGACCACGAACGAGAACGAGTGGTCAAATGGCTGAAGAGGCTGTTCAAGCTGAGCCGACTGTCTCCATTATTGGACGGCAGGCCTCTGATGCTTTTGCTAGTGGCTGGATCACTAGCAAGACGGACTTTGCTAGGAACGGCCCCTGTTTGGATTGTTTTTGCCCTGTACTTTTCTTTTTCGGTTTGGTGTAATTGATCATATTTGATCAAAACATAGTATGTGTCGCCAGTGTGTTTATTCACCAGTAGGTCGTCAGTAGGTCGGTTGTAATTAACTAGAGAGTGAATTACCATTGATCGGCAGTGATGGACTAGAACATTGCGCTTTTGGTGCCATTTATTGAGAGCAAGAAGCACGATACGAGGGCGGGGGGAGGCAGCCGAAGTCACGGAGGTACAGAGGCAGGGTCAGTAGGGACGGGTACTCGCTGTAGTGCCAGTACGCAGTACTGTGCCCTATGCTGGTTGGCGTAGGAAAAAATAAAATAATAATAATAATTGTATGGTCCAATCACTCACTGGCGAACTATTTTACCGGAAGGAGTAGGTTTTGGGGCACCTCTCTTGCAGGGACCATGTCAGACTGGGCCCTAACAGGTGAGGAAGGAGTTCCTCAGGCAATTGCGAGCGCATCGTGCTAGCGGGTACCCGTCCGTTCCTTCTCCAGACCCTAGGTTCAATTGAAGCTGGAGACTCAGGCGTCATAGCTTCCGTCTCAGGGTCCGGGGCATAGCCGGCCGACTATCAAGGACTGGGAACTGAACGTGGACCTTGTTTTGATGGGAAGCTTGAACTGGAGCAAAAACTGGAACCTGAAAGGACACGCCTACTATGCACGCCTGTAACCGTGGGTAGTGGTAAGATGCTACAGGAGCTCCGTACCAGTCTAAACTGGGCCCTCAGACCCGATCTTGTCAATTGGACGTCAGGCAGCGGAGCAGAATGCTAAATCTAGATACTCAAGGGACCTGTGCGTAGGTCAGTGGCCGTGGCCACGCCTGTGACAGACCTGCTGTCGGAAAGATTTTTAAAAAAAAAAAAAGAAGAAGAAGAAGAAGGATCCTCTGCGCCTTGGAAAACGGGCCTGCCAATTCCTGATTCCTCCTATGGAAGGTACAAAGCAACAAACATCAAAACCCGCATGTAGGTATCCGTAGGCCAAAGTAAAGTCGTGCCATGTATCCCCAGGCGAGCAACTGAAACCGAACGCTCGGCAACAGGCATACGTCCTGGTCCCAATCTTAACCTCGACTCAATATGGGTCTATGAAGAAACTGGGAAGCTAGGTCATGGATTTTTTTTTATCGCCTTCAGCCGAAGGTTCCGATTAGGTGATCAGTGGTGCAGTGCTCAGGGCTTTCCTCCGATCATTCGGATTTTTCTGAGCTCGGTTAAGAAAGGTTGTATCCTGTAAATGGGTTTGCTGGAGACGTTGGGTATATCCCCCTCCGTCAGATGCTAGTCGTATGCTGCCATAGCACGTTCGGCTTTGGAACAACTTCATTCGTGCGATGGACGTTGAGGGTTATCGTGAATTTTGAGACACACAAGACAGCACACAACTTTCTTCACCTTTGAAGTGCGTCTCTGTATCCATGCATGATAATGGTGTCAAAGTCCGATCGTCGATGTCAGGGGCAGGCTGGCAAACCTGCCATCATTACCTCTGGCCATGAGTTGGAAAAGGCCAGAACGGCAGGGATTTCATGCTAATCCAAGCCGTCTAAGACGACGCGCAAGTGCTCACTTGATGGTTTGATTTGAACAGTATCGGTAGGAAGAGCATCTCCGGCCATGTTCACTACAAGGGAAGCGCACTGCCGTGGACCCCCACTCTCATACTATCCAGGAGATGCCCTTACCTGGCTCGCCGCGAGTTAGCTTGCCATCTCTGGTAGCAGTTTGGTTATATGCCAACGTCGATCTCGGATTGCTCCTCGTAACTTTTCGGTCCCTGACCTGACATGATTTCAACAACAGAGCAAGGGGAGGTGTGTAGCTTATCCTAGCAACATAGCAAGCTCAGTACGACACTGCTAGTCGCAAACCCCCTTCCTCAGCCAGTGGGGAAGCTGGGCGGCCGTGTCCATTCTCCACCCAGAACGTGCCCCAAGGTAACGTAGCTACGTACCGTCTGTCCACCCCAATCCCCGCCATTTTATCCGAGTTCATGATCGTCTTTAGTAGTTCCCTCCACGGTACTGTGCTTGCCGAAAGAGTACGAGTGCCTGACTGCCATCCCGTCCAACCCACCATTCATCATAACCCATCTCATCCACCATGAAAGGTCCGCATTCAATCCTAACCTAATCCTCACGGAGGGATGCCCATGCATGGATGGATGGGTTAGGGATAGGCATCACGCATATCCAATTCTAACATGAGGTACGGCAAGGGGACAAGTTGGAACGTGGTGGATGCAGCAGCTCCAACACAAGCCGTCAGTCCCGTCTTTTCCTTTCTTGATCCTGACCTAATATGCACTACTGCCACCAGAACCAGACCATACGCTTCGGGCGTGGTCAGCCGCCAGCCACCCTGGAGAGCAAGCAAACATGCCCAGTCTTGGCACCAACCGTTTCTCGCATTCCTCCGCCGACAAGCACGAAGCCGTTGAACTTCCATTCCTCTCCACAAAGATTAGAACTCGTCAGCTTGCTTTTTTTTTTTTTTTTTTTTTCCCCCCCCCTCTCAGATCGCCGACCTGGTCCAGACAGGTTGCCGGAGCCCATCCCTCGATGAATCATTGTTACTCTGCTGCATTTCACCACTGATTGGCACGGGCATCATATGGCACAGCCTGTCGTTGACCAATCATTAGTACCCGCCATTCCTTCACAAGGCCCGATGGCCCAACCGGTAGCTGTACAATTGGAGCGTCCCCCGTCGATTGGACGCCTTCAAGATGCGAGGGGACGATAGGAGAAAACGCCAAAAGGACAATCCCCGTTCGGAATCCATTCCGACCACGCCATACTTGAGTTTGATCCGCTTGCCTCTGCAGGCTTTATCCCATCTTCCGCCCCCAGACATCAACGACCGGCTTATTATTGAAGCGCAATCTGGACTTCAACTTGGTCGTTGATTACCAGCTAGCCGCTACACAGCTCTCAGCCAGCCATGTTCGGCCCTCTTTTTTTGCTTCCTTCCGTGCCCTCTTGTAAGCATCGGCATAAGGGTGAAAATGTGTACGGTGGAATGGGCACATACCCTACCTCCCACCACCTTGTGATGTGAAGGGGTGAATTGGACTGGAGGCATGTTATGCATGCACCGATGGGGCACTGGGTCCCCTCGAAATTTTTGTTTGCTCGTCAGTCTCCATACTAACTTCCGCGCCGTACCGCTTCCCGCCGCTGGTCCTGAACTGTCAAAGAAAAAAAAAAGTCGTGCCCAACGCTTACGGACTAGAACGGGCGGGGCCCCCGCCCGACTCCGTTCAAAAGCAAGGGGTAACCTAACCACTAATAACGGAGACGGTGCTGCCAACACGAAATTCCCGCAAACGAAGACTGCCAACCTGTCGGGCGCCGTGTCCAATGGCCGCTATGACGATCCCCGTTTTGTTCGATACCAGGAAATATAGGCCAGGCTGCCTGTCACCTAGGAGGCCCTAAATAGACATACTTCCACGAGGTGAACCCACCACACGCCTTGGGAATGTCCCGCTATCCGCGAGTATACCGTTTGCTTCTTTAACACTGCGGACTCCGCAATAGACGACCGGGCCAATTTGAGTCATGAATTCACTTTGCGGCCGCGCGGCGGCTAGCATCTGCCACTGTCTCTACTACCAGCTTGCCCGCAAAACCATGCCTAGTGAAACGTTTCTCCCAAGACAATACTCAACGTTGACCAAGTTATCTTGCTGACTGGACAGCCGATTAACCAAAGAGATGGCCTAGTCCGAAAGGTCTTAAGCCAGGTTTCACTCATCTTGAACTTCTCGGGGATAACGAGGGACTCCATCTCTTCAACCCACTTCTGTCTTGGTCAGACAGAAGACAATTGTGTACGTGTAAGAAATGCTTGCTTCCTTTGGTCTTTTAACGGGCAGCATCTCAACTGCTATCTGCCGGTTGTCTGCGGTGCGCCGTCTTCCCCTGCCACTGCCGGACACATGCAAATCAGAATGCCAGATAGTGGGCATGGCTGTTGCACCAGCAATGGTAAGCTACCAGGGACCCTCGCAGCCACTGTACTGTTCATGATACCCATAATACGGATATCCTAGAAGGCGTTCAGAAGGGTCTAGGCGGCTTTTTGAGACGCTCTTAACGTGCAGCACTGCGAACAAAAAGAAAGCCCTGAGGGGACAGTACGGCCTTGAAAATGATGCAATCAGCGTCCTTAGATGCAGCCAATGTCATGTAATTACGGCCCCGTATGACTGGCGAGGCTCTTGCCGACCGATGCGCCGTTCAGCCCGGCCCACCGTTGTCTCACACCAACCCCTGCTCATCGACATGGGGCATCTTCCACACCTTCATGCAGTCACACAAATTATGATTTATTTATTTTTTGCCCTTTTTACCCATGAGCGCCTTCAACACTGCAGTGAAAAGCAGCTTCGTTTAGCAAACCCAGGTAGATACCCACTCACAAAACTTCAGGACACTGCTCTCGAGGGGCTATCATAGGCACTGTCGGGCTCTTTGGACCAGTTACCCAGTAGCCTACACGACTTATTTGATTTGCTGATCAGCAGTAGGTAGTAATCATATCTTCTAAAACTGCTGGTCGATGATTGGGAAGTGGGAGGTGATGGCTGGCAAGAAGCATAATAAAAAGGATGAAGTGCAACACCCACACCACATGGCCTGAACAGAGGTTCTAGTTGTCGTCCTAGGTGCGGCATTCCTCGGCCTGTTGGCGGCGGGGGCCTAGAGACGGAGAGAGGGAGAGGGACCAGGCCAAGAGGATCGCCCGTTGCAACACTCACGCCCAGTGACAGCGCATGGTGGGCTTTTCTGCCGGAAAGACGACGAGAGACCCTCCTTTTGACCAGTCTCTGGCTCTTTTGGGCCTGGTACAGCCCATGTATGTGCAAAGATGCGTACAGTATTCGTTGGTACTGTACATGGCCTACCTTGTTCACAGTAGCGCAAACACCACAGGAGAGCCTGTGGTATGGGTGTCCTCACCTGCAGGCCACACTTTGGGACGCCGAGCTGCGGCATTGGATTGTGGTGTATGGGACTATCGAGCACCCTCTCCCTCCTGGCTGGCACCTGCCACACCTTATCAGGATGGTTGACCAGGGAGGGGTCCAAATGTAATCGTTTCCCCTGGCAGTGCTTCATAAGTACCTTGACTACAGTCCACCACACGCAAAAGCTTCCTTGAGAAGCCTTTTTTCCCCTTCTCCACTGTCGTCAGTCCCACGTCGGAAGACTATTGCTCTGCTTCAGGCTTGTGTCCGTTCATTCTCTCTCGGTCAGGCTAACTTGGCTCTTCGTTCGGCCCTTTCGCAAACATTGGTACTACTACTCACCAGTGCCAGCTTTTCCACAGCAGAAGTCTGAAGGAGGGTAGAAAGCTCGCTTTGACTGAACTGGGGTGCTTCCTTGTCCGACTTCCTCCCGCATCGCTTGATCTTACTACTGCGACTGCGGGTGCCGGTCTCGCTGCCCCTCAAGCTCAAGTCATCTGGGGCTTCGCTATCCACCCCTCGCTTCCGGACACTGCTTCTCTCCCGCCTTCCCCAGTCGTCTACTATTGCATGCCGCAGCAACAATCGAAATATACTAGAAAGCCCTAAGTCAGATCACTAAGAAAGTATCGGGTCTGTCTACAAGCTCAACTTACCTCCGCCTCGTAGGTTCCTCCTCCCTTCAAGCTCCACACCAGCCCCGGGAGCCTTGACCTCATCAAGGGCCTTCACCCTCCAACCAGTGGTTATTGGCTCTTTTTTTCTTTCTCTGCTTTCCTGCCGAAGACTGCCGTATTCGTTTTTTACGTCTCGTCTTTGGTTGAGGACGCAAACGCGTACCGCTACCAGTCGGCCAATCCTTCTCACTTATCAACATCTCTCTCCTGGTCTACCACATCTTCCCCGAGACATTGCGTGGAGAGTTGCGCTAAGACAAACCGCGAACCAGTGGAGAGGCTCTCCCCCCGATGTCTCAAGTCATCTTGGAAACAAAGAGGACTTTGGGGTCCTTCCTGGTGTTCCGTTCCGCGAGCTGATAGATCTGTTTGAATCGCCCGAACTCGCATTCTCCGCCAACTTCCTCCCCAAACATCAGCACTGTCCTTGACAAGTTACAACCCGCCCTCTTTGTCGTGGTGGTTTCTGTCACCCGGCCCGCCAATTTCGTATCTTCAGCCACGGCACAGTACCTCGCCTTACTTTGCCTTGGGTTCTGCGTTTGATAGCTACCCGCCCACCGATCCCCGAAGATTTCAAGCAGGAATCCGCTGTGTCTCCTGACCCCGGCATCATCTCAACATACAACGGCAGGCCTGTGCAGGCCTAAACCAGTCTAGTATTCTGTGGCTCGACTCTGCAATATCTAGCCACCGTCCGCCATACAAACATCGGAACGAGTCTTGTTTTCTGCTGCATCTACCCTCACGCATACGGTCTGACACACCACTCTCAAGTCTGAACGACCTACATCTTGCATTAGGTTGCAACACTCTCCGAACCACCTCTCTTTCTCGTATACTGAGCTCGAGCATTGCTCAACTGCGTTGATATCTGACCTTCGTGCTCTACCTTTATCCTTGCGCTTCTGGCCCACCATAACAGTCCACCAGAAGCTTTGCCTCTGACAAGGTCGACGTAAGATATTTGCTTGCTGTTCCATGCAAGTCAACGCCGTCTAATTCCTGAATAGTTACACATCGTATTCGTTTTTCCCCTACTCCTCGATTCTGCCGAGTTACACATCCCGCCGCAGTCACTTCTGACAGTTTCTTAAGACTCGCCCATACGGCACCTCGAACTTGTCAGCTGGAGTATCTGAATGCTAGGGACTTACCAGTTCCATTGACAGCTGCGCCATTTGTGCCACAGCAATGGTCCGCGACTTCCCACGGGAACCATTCCCCCGGCAATGGCACCCAGAGAGGTATCCTGCTGACCCTCCGCCACCTGAGGATGGCCGTTATCATGAAGCTCATGATACCCGGAGGCCACCGATTGTAGGTTAATGATAAAGAAGTAAGGAGCCACACGATTCTGACATTATTGAAGGACATCGGAAAGGCATTGAGGGATCATTGCAACATTCCAGCCAGACATTACTTTGTTGCGGCGATTCTAGATGACGGCAGTGCACAAATGTTTGGAAACACGCTTTCTGGACCAGGAGGAAGGCAGCAGCCCAATGCTTTCAGCAAATTCTTCAACATGAAGACATTTGTTCGGCATGTCAGAGGCGCAGATGCTGGTAATGATGCTTCTTATTCCGTGCTGGTGAATCAAAATTTGACTGACTAGCTATGCAGTCCCAAGCCCTCTTCATGACGACTCCGAATTCAGTTTCGACGGCGATGGCTACCATCAAGCATTTGGTAGTGGCTACGGACACCGATCACAGGACCGCCGCCGACAAGTCGCAAACATGTTCGACGAAGAGAGCAATTATAAGGCTCGCAAGAGGCATCGAGGCGGTCTAGGAGGATCGTATCGAAGACAGGTGGATGATGACGATGACGTGATTGTGTCTGTGGCGAATACCAAGAAGGGCCTCAGAGTTGGCAATGATCAGGAAGTGTGGGATTTTTACGAACAACGGTTCAAGAACTGCCAACAAACGGCCTGCAAACTCATCGCCAAAGCTTGGGTTAAAGTTGTCGAGCCGAAGAAACAAACCAATCACCCTTACACAGGCCAGGATGAAAAGGCACCAGATTGGTGGCCTAAGCCGTGGGGCCCTACGAAGGAAGAGAAAGTTCGCCACAAGGAACCTGACCATCTCTACAAGAGAGGTAAGTGCTCTCTATGCCAACCCAAGTATTTTTACATACGCTTATTCTCTATTCAGAGAGAGTGCATCTCCTATGCCATATCCTGCGCATGATTGTGGAGCCCCCTGAGAAGCAGCATCCGGCCATTCTGAAGATGAACCTGAATGTACAGAAGCTGGAGGATGCCACAACAGAAGCGATGTCGGCGTTCTTTTCTGACAAGGAGAACAAGGCAAATGCCAAGAAAAAGCCATATTTGGATGAGATCTTCAAAGTTGCCAAGGGCGAAGAAAGATACAAGAGGGGCGAGATCGGTAAGTACCACTGTCGATTGAAATGAGCTCTTCAGCTGACGGTCGGTAGATGGTGATGCAACTATCATGGTCATGTCAGAAGACAAATTTCCCGAGAGCTATCCCTCCGATAACGAAGACAATGGTTTCGTGAAAGAAGAGGATGATCACCACCCTTCCATCACGTCAAGTGCATCGCCGTCAAAGACGGGGCCACCACACGACCTCTTGCACACTTCAAGCAGCGATCACAGTCCAACCGGAACTCTGCAAAGCGGCGCGTACATGAACGAAATGCCGTTACGTAACCAGCAGTATTCGGCCCAAATGATGCCTTCAAGCATTCACACCGAGCATCACTTTGTAGAGGGCAACAATATTCATCCGCCATCAGGTATGCCGCTCCAAGACTTGGTACCGCCATCTCACGACCCGCATCGCCGTCCATCGATCTATGCATCTGCAACAGAATATCCAAACGCCGCCTCTGGGATGTACACCCAGCCTTGGCAAGGAGGTTCGACTGCTCCAAACGGGGCCTCTGTCTATTCCTTCACACCACAACAGTCCGGCCCCGCACAAGGGCATTTTGGTAACCCTAGTGTACCGTTGGCCCAAAACCAGTACATACCTACGCCTTACGATAATATTTCGCGAGGTGGATTCGATCAAGGAAGCATGTTTAGGCCTGTAGGCGCCACCCAGACGCCCGTTCAAAATGCTCAAGGGTTCTCAGGCTATCTTCCCACCGACACCCGAGGCTTGCCTGGTTCAGGCGGAAAACCAGATGCACTCGCCCGGGGTCAGATTCACTGACCGAAGGCTTTACTGCACGCACACACGTTTGAGTGAGGTATAATGGACAGCACGGCTTGAAGTTGGTAACAACCAAAGTTGATGAGTCAGAAAAGTTTGTCAAAACCCGTGGCAATACATGCGGGGGGCCTACGTTCTCGTCTTACCTGTCATACGATTGTCGAAATCATTCCTCGAGAAACTTGGAGCCTCATGCCTTTTCCTCATTCGACAGTTCGACAGAAACGGCGCTACTGTGTTGTACATACAATCCATGGCTCTTCGAATACTGCCACAATTACTATCGAAATATCAGAACGAAAAGATATGGCGTGGACGGTGTCTGTTTGGTCGACTTTTTTTTACGACCCAAATTTCTATTACGAGTGGCATGTCTGTTATTTTTAATCTCATTCGCGGCTCTTGAAAAGTTATATCACAGCATCCCTGGGCACGGCAGCAGGCTCAGGACAAACAAATCTAGGAGCAATCGGAGGGTAGGCTTTTGTTCTTGATGAGCAACATCTCGATATTGATTCTTTTCCTAGTCTCATTTTCTTGTCACGCCAGTTTTCCGTCTAGCTGGAGTCTGTTTTTAAGGAAGGTTGAGGAGGCAGGGCTCTTCACTCGATGTGCAGGTGGCTTCTCTGTGCCTAAGCATCAGCTTTTACGCTGTTACCAAACCACGCTTTTCATTAGTTTTCATGTCTTCTGTCGCCGAGCATCAGAAAACAAGTATCATCGGCTCAAGACGTAGCAGAGCGATGCGGGCAAGGCTTGAATTACTTTTCCTCGATACCGCTGGCCTTGGCCGTTTGTTTTGTTTTCTGTGGCCCCTTTAGTGTAGCGAGATCTAAAGAGACTTTGGACAGGAGGAAGGTGCGGTCAAGAAGGAAATCCCCGGTATAGCTGAGAGAGAAGTGCTAGGAGGCTATCGAACTAGCCCCCCAGCCCGCCCTCTGTTTTGGGGGCTCCGCAGAAATACATGACAAAAAAACAACAACAAATTACAGCTAGGGGATTCTCAAGGAGGTTGAGGGGACATGGCTGAGGGATTTGACACGACATGATGACGGAGTTCTTTTGTTTTCCTTTTTCTTCTGAGAGACTACTTGGTTGTCTGGAGTCCTTTGAGACTCGGCCATGACACACTCTGTTTGTAATGAATAGCCATTATAGAGTGGTAGTAATGAGAGCAGCCTGCTCAAATGATCCTGTGGTCAAAATTAGGTGTGTAACGCTTGCAACGGTTCTTTCTTTGTTACAAATGTCTCAGTTCTCAGCCTTATCGATTGTCAACGTCGGTGAGGCTCTTAACCTAACCGAGAGCTTTTCCAAGATCATGATGAGGATGTTTGCGAGTCGATGTGCAGGCTGCCAAAGTCCGAAGTCTTTCCTTCCAATCGGTAGCTTTCCAAGACCTCTGTCACCAATTGCGCTAGAAGACAGTCCCAATTCCCACTGTATTAAGGGTCTTTCCAAAAGGAGGGCAAGAAGCCCCGGTCTTGCATACATGTGACAGCCTGACAGGTAGGTACTCAAGTGACAGAGACGGGCGCTACTGCGAACAAATATACGAAAAGGTAGTGAGATCCCGGCAGCTTGGGTCCCAAAAATCTGCTGTCCAGGAGGGATTTTTTTGACTTGTCGGATGTCAGAATTCGACTCCACAAAAGCGAAAGCGAAGGAAAAGAGGGAGGGTAGGGTGTGGAATGAATGAGCTCTCTAAACCTGGGACGGGGCGAGGCACCCCCCGTAGTTCCCGTTGTTTTCTCGTCCTGGCCCAGCGCGGGGATGGGGGACGACGATAACTAGAAAAGTGGTACCCCGGTCACCGAACCCCCGCAGACCGGTGAAGAAGTGGATACCACCTCCGGCCAGTCACCGGCCTTCGTCCACCACACCTTAAATTCGTCTCGCATACTTTCCCCCCCTTGACCCCCAAATTTCTTTTTGACGACACGACACTTCATGTGAATTGATTGCCCACGCCCCTCCATCCATCCATCCATCTTTGTTTGCAAGAAAAAAGTGACCCCTTGACCTGTTCCCGTCTGACATATGACAACCTCTTTTTAACCACCCTCCATATACTTGCTTTTTTCTTGCCTGCGTTGGGTTGAACGAAGGTACCACTGGCACGGCCCGAGGGGACTTTTTGGCTCCCGCTGCAGAGTGTTGTCGGCCTCCGCCCCTGGCTTTGCATCACTTTCTCATTCTCCTACCACCCCCCCACACACATACACTCTCTGCTATCTTGTCTTCCCTTTGACAGATGATAGAGGATAAATGACAAGGTCTATTTTTATTTCCCTTGCTTATGCTCTTAGGTTAGGTAGGGTTGATGCTATGTACCAGTACTTTGATACCCTATTCTGGAAACTGCCGTGCCGATGACGGCGGGAGGAACCAGAATATTAACATGTCCTTATGTTCCGTTTCGGGAGCGGTATAAGGCTTGACTACGGATATTTCTTGTGATACTGTTTCAAACTTAATTAATTATTAAAGTCCTGCGCCGCGGCTCTTATTGTTCTCAAGCCTCCCTCCCTTTTCGGTGTGGAACCACAAAGAGTCGAGCGGCACAGCGCTTACGTGCGCAAAATACTCGACTAGAGGTGGAAGATCGATTATGCCTTGAAAACTATAACGAACAAGTTGCTGCTCCAAGGGCAAACACGTAAGGTCATTCTCTCCAGTTTCGAAAAAAGGAAAAAAAAAAAAGTGCGGCGCGCTCGTTGGGTCATTGCATCGCTGGCTGACGTCGTGTCAGACTATCTTGGGCCAGCCCGCAGCTCCCAAAAACCGGATCAGCTCACCCGGGCGGTTCATTTGTCCTACTGTGTCCGGGATGGGACTCCTTGAGGCAGAAAGGAAATGAAACATCCCATTCTCTTTCAAAAGTAGGCTCACTGAGACCGCCGATACCCTTGTTTTAGTGGCAACCGTGGCTGTTTGCGCCTTGCATATTGGGATGAACTATCGAGCAAACTGCATAGTTTAAATGCAAGCCGCGTCTCGGTGCCGGTTCAGACTCCGGAGAGCCCCCGCTGCCGGGGAGAACATTTCCAAGAATCCACTCCAATCCCACTTCCCGGCCGGCTGCGTTGCTGCAAAGTGCATGCCATGCAGTCTGTGGCGGGTATCTGCGAGTGATGTTCATCCGAGGCGTTGACGTACGTCTGTTTACATGTATCGGAAGTGTTGGAACCCGCTTCCGTGGGTAGTCTGAGTGGCTGGCTCGGGCCGGACATTCCTATACTTGGAGCATGCGAGCGGGTCGAGAGATCAAAATGGACCTTCGAGGAACATGCGGGACCTTGCGGCCGAGATGTATGCCTCTGCTGCTCGAGTTTCATCCTGATTTCTTGAGTTGGCAAACACGGCATGCAATAGGGAGTGGCTGACGTGTTCGATGTGTTGTGAATGTAGCAACCATCCAAAGGCGAACCAGGCCTTTTTTTGATTGTAGATTTGCAGTTTCTTGATGTGTGTGAGAATGTTTCTTCCACCTTCCTTAATCAGGTTGTTTGAAGACGGTTTATCAGTTTCGAACTCAGGAGAGCATCCTGAAGGTCTGCCAAGAAGCTGCGGTGATAAAGTCATTGGGCGACAAGGAAGAAGACACTGCATCAGGCAAAAAGTCGTGTTGCTTACAACAGCAAAATCGCATCATACCGAGGCAGTTCCGTTATCAAATTTCGATCTCCGCCAAAAAAAAAAAAAGGGGGGGGGGGGGGAGGGGTTACATTCACTCTTCCAGGCCCAAGAAAATGCCAAGCCTGCGACAGCGGCCATGCTATGGGTGCCGTTGGAGCCAAGCCAGGCAAACCCAAAAGACGAGAACTCGATTAAAAGACTGATACTTAAAGGGCTGTATCACCTTAGAAGAGGGTTTATACAAACCAGAATTATAGTACGCTGCTGATTAACTTTATCGTCATTGTCTATTTAAACCGTAGTTCAGCAAACCAAAGCCACTAACCTTGTCTTAAATCAGCGAACTAATGAGGCTGGCATTGGCAGACATTAGCCTCAAGATTTGGCGATGGTCGGCGTTTATTCCACTGGTTCAACTCGCGTACAAGGACGACGATGACGGGCAAGGAGTGGGAAACAGAGCGTGCCTGTTCGGGGTTTTCCAACCTTGATGATTGCAAAAAAGGGACGTGGGCCGGAGGGTAGGAACCAGCCGTCCTAGCAAAGAGCACATCTGCTCTCACACTTTTGTTGCGGTAAGAAACGCCAGCACTAACCGAATCGAATTTATAGGCTGTTAGTATGGTATGCATGGGGTTGGAACGGAAGGAGCGGCTGCAAGTGATGTTGACTGAAGGCAAAATCTCGTAGTTCGTCTTCGCGCAGTCAAGGCTTGTCAGTCAAAATATGAGCAGTTCAGAAGTTATTTAAGACCGATGGCAGGTGGCAAGGGTAATAGGGCCAGTGGTGTGTCGTAAAGAGACGTCCGCAACCGAGAGAGTAACTGTTATCCTGCTACAACCGGAAGATTACAAAGCCCTCTCGAAGTCTTCTATCGAGCTAGGCCCAAGGTGCAAATCCAACCCAATTGGAATGCCAAACCATCATGTCCACGGCATATTCTGGTCGTTTTGACCACGGCCTCTCGGCCCAGAATAACATCATTTTCGGTAAGCACGGCCTTGAGACACGCAGTCAACCAACCATACTCAAGTTAATTTGCAAGGCTGCGCTATCTCATGGTCAAGCTTTTCTGCTCTTTTGCCCATCTCACTTTTCACCATGGTACTGAGTAACCGAAGGCAACGACAGGCATGTCAGTGTAGTACAAGCATTGCAGCATGCATAATTATAATGAGAACTAGTGTGCTACTCTGTCTTATAACATGACTGACTGGAAGCTCAGCCAGTAGCGAAAGCTTTAAGACGCCGAAGTCGGGCAGACACAATGTCCAGCCACATGCATAACTGCATAATGAAATGCGAACCCGATTCCTACAATAATACCACAAAAACTTTCAACGCTGATACTAATCCACACACGTAAAACTAAGATAGAATGAGGCCAGTAAGCAGAGATTCATTATAGACTATCGTCTGTGGGGGCCAGGTGGACCGAGCTTTATAATCTGAGTAAAACAACAAGAAAAGCAGCCCAGGGCTGCTAAGGGGTATAAGATGAATGGAAGAAAGAAGACTCCTCCGGATGAAGTCGAGGAGAGGTTGGGACTAGATTGTTCGCCATTGTCGTCCCATTCTCCGACGTGTCCTCGCAACCAAAGTTGGCAGTCCGCTCAGGAGCCAGAGGCTGTAAAGGCATGGTGTATGGGGCTGAGCATGGATACTGCGGTATATGCTGATGACCGTTTACATGTCTCAGGGGGATGCCTTCAGACATCGATTGATGAACCTGATGGCTGCTGAAGGGGTTGCCAGGAAGGCCGTCGGGAATCGCAGATAAGCCACTACTAGCTTCAGGGCGAGATTTTTGACTTCCAGAAGAGACCTTCTAAGTCGTGGCAGCTGGTTCCTCCTTGTTCGCCTGAGGATACGAGAGGCCGGCATTCTGGGCAACCCGTTTCCATGTCTCAAGTTCCTTGTAAAGTCGTTCGCACTCTTGCTTAAGCTTGTCATTCGAGGCACTGAGCTCTGCTATAGCCTGCTCCGTAAGCAGCTTTTCAAGAGTCCACTTTTCGATGTTCTGCGTCTCGTTCTCTTTGAGCTGGTTGATGAAGGTAACGGCACGCTGAAGGATGGATCCTTTGTTTTTCTCACAGTTGGGTACAATCTTGGCCAGCTCATTAATGCCCTCATTGATGGTCTCACGACGACGACGCTCCACTGTGCAGATGTTAGTACGCGGTAGCAGTTAACTGTTCACATTTACTTACCCTCCTTGTGGTTGTCCTTACGCATCTTGTGCCACTCCTCTGAGCCAACATCTGGCTTCTTAGTCGGGGCGCCGACCGATCCAGTGGAGTAACGGTGCTGAGGCTGTTGGGGTTGGGGAGGCTGGTGCGCCTGGTGAGGTTGCTGAGGCGGGACACCTTGAACACCATTGGTGGGCTGAGGGACAGTTGGCAGGGAAGACATGAGTCCGTCGGGAGGCGATACATCGGCGTGGCCAAAGGTATGGTCCTGGTGAGTCGGCTCATTGCTGGTCTGCGCAGCGAACTGTTCTTCTGTCGAGGGAGGAACATGAAGAGTGGGATACATTCCGAGGGCAGCAGCGGCAGTGCTAGAAGCGTTGGCCGGGTCAGCGGCCTCAGAGTGCTCTGCTGCAGCTGCCTGCTGAAGAGCGCTGAAGTCGGCAACATTTACACCGTTGGCAGCTGCAGCATTAGCAGCTTCGATAGCATTTTCGATGAAAGCAGTGGTATCTGTGTCAGGTCCGGCACTGGTACGCTTGGCACGACCGGGACTTGT
Organism: Colletotrichum truncatum; assembly: GCF_014235925.2. Taxonomy (NCBI): domain Eukaryota; kingdom Fungi; phylum Ascomycota; class Sordariomycetes; order Glomerellales; family Glomerellaceae; genus Colletotrichum; species Colletotrichum truncatum. Next base: position 754,567 of record NW_027222406.1, on the reverse strand, counting down.
GGATTCCGACATGTCGCGCTTGCGTTTCTGACCAGGAGAAGGCGACTGAGCCAGCTCAGAGAGGTCTGGATGGTCGCCGATGACGTCGGCCATAATGGTTGTGGTTGGAGAGCGAATGGGAGATTTGGTTTTGATAAGGTGAAACAGCTTTTGAGAACAGCTCACGATTGAGATGTTGCCTCAACACTCAGCAGAGCGAACCAAGCTGTGGTGAGAGTAGAACTGAAGGGACTGTTAGTATTGAACGGCAGTGACTGATTAACAACGGCAATAAAAGAAGAGGCAGCGGCGAGGGTATTGATGCAAAGTGAGCAGAGGCGCTGCACCAAGGGTAGGTAGTCCAAAATCACGATGACTTCAAAGCCCAAGAAGCGATTGCGTGTTTCAGGTGCGGAAACGTAAGAGCGCTTGCCCTTCGAGTCAAAAATAATCCCAACATGTTTCTCAGGTCCAGGTAATCAGAGGTAAACGTGTCGCTGTTGAGTAAGTGGGCGGAGGACGTGATAGCAGGAAATTTGCGCAGACTTCAGTCATTCTGACTGAGGATCCATTCACGGAAAAGGTGACGAAGATTTGTCGTTGTTTTCTGGAGACAAGTGCATCCTTCTTGACAATAACTGAATAATTTTGCGTTTGATTTCAATATACGCGGCGACATCGTCACCAATCACTTGATTGTAGTTGCGGAGCAAGTCGTGGAACATATTGAGTTGAGTTGGCGGTTCAAGGAAATGGCGCAAATAAAAAGCGACAATAAACCATCAGAAAACCTTGCCTCTGCGGTCGCATTGCAGTGTGATGTGATAGAAACGATAGGGCAGATTAAATGATCGCCAGGAAAAAATGGGACAGCTCGCATACCTCTAGATCATGTGGTTTGCGGTCTGGCCTGGGCGGTGAGAGAGCTCCAGATCACGGGTTTTGCTGGAGTTCACGTGTTGGAGGCGTGATCAAACTCGTGATATCGCGCCGCGGTAGCTGGGGGGTCGTCCCGATGGGGCCGGTTGTAAGTGTCGAGATTCGAGAAGAAATAATCCCGAGGAGCGGAAATTTATTCACAATGGCGATTCCTGAAAAAAAAAAGCCCAGGAAGTCTGAAATTCTGCAGACTTGCCTCTATCTTTTTAATCCTGAGAAAAGACCGGTTGGAGGGTGGTTGAGACGGGCTTGTTCGATTGGGGGGGAGGGAAGCAGCAGCGACGGCGGCGGGAAGCTCTGGTCACGCGGCGAAGGAAGAGGGTGAACACGTGCAAAGTGGGTGAGGCTGGAGATAAATACGCTCGAGGGTGAGGGAGGATGTAAGCCTGAGGCAAAAGTTCTGATTGGGCCAATGAGAAGCCAGAGAGCCACACCCCCCAGTCGTTCGGCTGGCTTGTGGGTGCCTCATAGTTCTTTCCCCGACAGCCCCGATCCAATCCCAGTTCTTCAGAGGAGCACACGCTGCAACAGCGCCCTTAGGCTAGGAGGATGCTTGTCCTTTCTTATCGATTGCTTTGCTTATCATAGTATTTTACTGATAGTAAGATACCCATCTACACAAATGCCTATTACAGATGTAGACAAGCTACAGTGGGATAGAACAGGGGTAGCTTCAGTGTGCCCATCCATCAACCCGCGCGTCGTGGAAATGCCGAGCCTCGCCAGTCACCTGATGCTCCCATGGGCTGCCAGCTTGAATCACTTGACTGATGGGCTGTGAGACATTCCACTTTTGCTACGTAGTAGAATGAGCACATCCTATGCGCCGGCTCTCTCTGTGGTTGTCTTGACCGTTGCTAGTTGTGGTTCGCGACCTGCATTTCCCAGCCTCACATCACAACACAAGTGATTTGGAGTGGGGTTTGCGGCATCCTGGCCTAGCTTCAGGGATCACGTCTCCTTATGTAAGCCGAGAAGAACCACAAATGTGGTCTGTGCGTTTGGATAGCTTGTCACTGTGCGGGTCGAGGATGAAGTATCGAGATGTGAAGCACGAGAGCAGGATGATTGGTGTCCGTGGTATCAGTATTGCTTGGAATGGCGCCTTACTGTTGTAAGTTGTTATTGCGAACATACCCCGTAGCAGGATAAGTTCAATTTGAGAAAGTCAGGGCAAGTCCCCCCCTTACTTTTGAGAGACCTCGGAGCCACTCCGGCCCCGCAACATCGGCCCGGATAACGTCAACGCATATCAGTGCACCTGTGCTTCAACCTCTCAACTCCCAAATCTTCCACCCAAGCCACATCAACACCGCCAACATACTACATCCCTCTTGCGAGGGGGCCTAATAGTGAATCTGTAAACGATACCCCTTTCCCTGTTGACTGAGGACAGCCATCCTAAGCCGTCAAGATGGCCGACCATGAACACGCAACAATCAAGCACCAGGACCATCTTCTCCTCGTATGTTCTTGATCTAAGCTACCTCCCGTCGCGAGTGCATCTGACCTCATTGACTAGGATCAACCCCTCCTCCGTCTTCCTTACGAACTACTTCGCAAGAATTTTCGCTCCGCCCACTTCACAGTCGAAAAGGAATCAACGGCAATCAAATCGCTTCTGAAAGAAACCGCCACGGCCTCTGTCAACGGCCGCGCCTCTCCCGATGACGTCCTAAAAAACCTTGATACGATGATTGCCCGTATGCGCGGTGTCAAACGCAAGCTCACTGCCCATGCGGATGAGGAGGCTCGCCTCACCCGTCAGGCCGGCGCCCGCATTTCCCACCTTGGCGATCTATACGGCATGCACTCTGTCGACGACGTCAAATATGAGGCATGGAGCCGTGCCAGACTAGACAGGCTACTCGTTGATTACCTCCTGCGGCACGGATACAACGAATCAGCTAAAGCATTAACGGCTGAGCGCGGGATGGATGACCTCGTCGACGTCGAGACTTTCGTGCAGATGAGTCGGATCCAGGAGGCGCTGAGAGGTGGAAGCGTCGCTGAGGCGTTGGCTTGGTGCCAGGATAACAAGAAGGAATTGAGGAAGATGGATGTATGTATACTCCTCCCCCAAGTTCTTTCCCGTCTCTCTTGTATCAAATTGTGACTGACAAACCAACCTCCAGAGCAACCTCGAATTTATGCTTCGCTTCCAACAATACATCGAGCTCGTTCGCACCCAATCCCAGCCCAAACTCCTCGAAGCCATAGCACACGCGAAGAAGTATCTTGTCCCTTTCAAAGCAACCTACCCTGATGAGCTCCGCAAAGCTTTCGGACTCCTCGCCTACCCTCCCAACGCCGCCAACGCCGCCTACTCAGATCTTTACAGTCAACAACGGTGGAACAACCTTGCTGATCTCTTTACTCGCACCCACAACTCCCTCCTCTCCCTCCCTTCCTTCCCACTCCTCCATATCGCCCTATCTTCGGGATTGTCCGCACTGAAAACACCGGCTTGCCACTCCGCAAACTCGTCTCACGTCGCCCCCTCGGACGCCAACACCGCAACGAACGTATCCGCGACGGCAGGTACGCAGTCTGTCTGCCCCATCTGCTCCACGGAACTGAACGACCTCGCCCGGAATGTTCCCTACGCACACCACACCAAAAGTTACGTCGAGCACGATTTGCTGCTACTGCCCAATAGCCGCGCATATGGCAAGGAGCGCCTCGAGGACCATGCCAAGAAGTCGGGACTGCCACCAGACCAGGTTAAGGACCTGCGGACTGGGGAGGTGTATTCCATGGACAAGCTCAAGAAAGTTTTCATTACATGATTATACACAGTCTCTATCTACGATAAATAAGCGGGGTTTCTGGTTTTGAATGTATTACTCCATTCTCTACTTCTAGAGCATTGCCTTGTCTGGCCCCATCAGTCTTTATGGGATCACTTCAGGACGCAGTCATATTTAAGCTACTTGGAGTTTAGGCGCATTGTTATTTTGAATCGCGGGATGAAGAGGATGGTCTCTTCCACCTCAAAGATATACAAATGTATCAGACACAAACAAGACCAGACACCCAGAATACTACTTTATGAACGAACAAGCGAGAGAGAGGGGGACAAAAATGAAACATCAATCTTGCAGAACTCATTAACCGGAGGACAGGTTACACGTCTAAGTCACAGGTGCCAGGAGCAGCAGAGTAAACAACTAAACTCGCGTTTGAATTGCAGTCGTTCCCCCAACCCCACCTTTGATCCAGGTATTCACAGTACAGTACATGATTAAAGAGAAGTTTCATACGCTCGTCCTCTCTTTGCTCTCTCCGCTCTCTCCGCTCTCTCCGCTCTCTCTCTCGCTCCTTCTCCCGCTGCCCTTCTTCTTTTCTCATAGTTGATAAAGAACTTTCCCTAGGCGCTCCCCACCCGTCCCCGCTCAATAGGGTTTCTTAACGACTTGGTTGATGCATATAGAACTTTCCTGTCAATCAAAAGTCGACGACAATAAATGTGTTTTCCCCTGTCTTACACCTTTCCATGACTTAAAGAGGATAAACCGACCTGCCTCCCCTTCCCAACCATGCCGTTTCCCCGCCCCGCCTGTTGCTCGTTTCCCTTACGTGAATCATGAAACCAGGACCTTCCCGAATCCCAACTCCATGTAAATCCGCGTGCAAAAGTCGAGCCAAAAAACGAAACGAATAACTTGAAGAAAGCCCCCGAATTCAAAAGAAGAATCCGGTCTAACCCCCGACTTGGTTTCCTTCAGCGAGTTTTGAGACTTTGTGTTTTTCATCGTCAAAAGGGGCGGCGGTAGGAAACACCTCACGCATGTTGGATAAGAAGAGAGGAAGCAAAACCAGACCCAGCGCTTGATGTGTCACTCCTGAGAAACAAGTCACCATGGCCAGTCCAGAGGCACAAGACAAACGCTAATAGCTTAAAAAATAAAGCTGCCCGTAGAAACCCAATATGGCAAGGGATGAGCGCGCGTTGGAAGTTTATCTACTGCCGGCAAAGGCAAAGTTACCGAACACGCCGCCGCCTCCGCCGGGCGTCATTGGCCCCATGGAAAGGCCGTTGGTGTTGTGCGACTGTGCGGCGGGTGTGCTCACAAGACCGACGCTGTTGGTATTGGGCGTGCTTGGCCCCCCATTCTGCTGGCCGTTGGGTCCCTGGCCCTGCGACTGGTCCTGGTTGCCAGCATTATTTCCGAACGGCAGCCGTTCGAGGATTAGAAGATCCGGGATACCAAGACCCCAGACCTTACCGACATGCTCCTCGGGGATTTCTCCGTTGAAGATTTTATCTCGCATTTGGAAGAAAACCTTGCCCGTGAGCAGGGAGTCGGAACCAGCCTGGTGCGCGTTGCCCACGCGCTTGATCTTGAGGGAGTCGGCAATGTTCTCGAGGCCAGACTTGTGCTCAAATTTTTGCAGGATGTCGGCGCTGCTGGGATCGCTCGGTGTGAGCAATCCTGAGTTGTGGAGCCGGATCGCATGCTTCATGAGGTGCTTAACATCATAAGCTGATGGGAAGTACAACTTCATGACTTGATCGAAGTCTGCTTCGTCGTTAGGAAGATCGTTACAGGTAAGTAGCTTGGTGAGGTAGCCAAAGTCGTAGCCGCCGTGGAACGAGATCCATTTTACGTTGTCAAAGCATACGAGGCCGGACGGGATGAGTAGGGAAGCGAACTCGTGCGGGTCAATGCCGTCCCTCTCGAGAAGGGCAAAGTCGATTCCCGCACTTGATAATGATTCGATCGATTTCTCGTTGTACATATCGTCCTTGACGGAGAACTTGAAGTTGAACTGCCAGGCATATGGGAAGGGGCCTTGTGATGCGGCCCTCTTGCCAGCGGCGCCTAGTTCGATATCCTGGGTCGAATTTGGTCGCGCGGGAGGGGTTTCACCGTCTTCGTTAAATAGGGTCAGTCCAATCTGGATAACCTTGAGCATATCAACGTTTGTGCGCAGGCACTGGTAATGGTAATCGCTCTTTCCTCTAAAGGAGCCCATTGGCCGTGATACCACGCCTGGGAATTCAGTATCCTGCGGTTTCGCGTCGTCAGTCTTGGGTTCCTTGGTCCCGGGGATGCTTGCAGATCAGCTAACCATAGCAATGTACGGGTACTTGTCGACGAGCTCCCTCAACACGGCCATCTCCTCATGGAGATTGTGCTTCCAGACCTCCCGTATCCTCCCCTTGTTCTGCGTTGTCCGCGTCGGCGCACCACCGTGATCGAGCGCAAAGTTATGCTGCGGCTGACCGTGCGGCTGCTGTTGCAGGTTCGCCGCGTGGAAGCTCATCCGCGCGGCATGGCTGCTGAGGCTATTGTCGGCGCCGAGGGGGAAGCCGCCGTTTAAACCCGGGGTGCCGGCGAGGACATTACCATTCGTGGAGAAAGGACTGATCTGGGCGTTGGCGTTGAGGTAGGAGGGGTTCCCGCCAAGGGGAGGCCCATGGTTCGCGCCGTGGCCCTGGGCGGCGTGCGAGGGGAACTGCTGGTGGTAGGGCGATATGGTGTTGGGCCCGCCAGGGAACCTAGGAAGCGGTGGCGGCATACCAAATTATGCCTTCCCAGGAAGGGATATCGTCGGTGGTGCGTGTTGTGTTACTAAGTTACCGTGACGTCGAACGCGGTTTCGTCGGTTTCTGAGGGGTTGTGGATGATCCACGGCCCTGCATTTGCGTCTGGGGTGAATATGTACGGGGGGCTGGCAGCAGAAGAGCGCCTTTGTTCTCCGCCGCCGGTCGTCGGAACTCGATCTCACTCGGGGGGATTCGTCCAGAAAAAAATGACGTCGTCCACCTGTCGCTATCTTCGCGTCGATTGATTATCGTTTCGCTCGTTCTGGGTCGTGCTGTGAAGTGGCGCTGGCAAAGAACGTCTGGTTAATCTCGGTTTTAGGACAGAATGTGTGAATGAGGCCTGAAGGCTTGCTACGTTGACCGAACCGTGGACGACGAGGGGTGGTCTGTGCGGGGCCCCAAGCCGGACAGGTACGTACCGCGGGACTTTCCGACGACAACATCTCAGAGATCTCCAATCAGCTTCCTTCCAACTCGACTGACCACCAACCCGAAGCGTCCATTGTTGTACGGCAAGACGACATTAACAGAGCAATCATGCAGCCAACGAGGTAAGACCCTTATAGAACAGTCAATTGACTCGGCAGACTCGAGAGGAGATGGCTGATGACCACGTGCGACGACAGGTTAGCTATGGCATCCCACGGCCCTAAGCCCAATGTCACCGGCTTCGACATGAGGGCCTTCAAGGAGGCCGCTGGCCAGCCCAGATACGACCCCTGGGAGAGAGCGTTAGTCCCATTGATTCCCTAATCCGCTTGCTGGCGGTGCCGTGATATCCCGCTGACGGTCGAGCTGCAGAGAGTCCTGGAGATACAAGGGCCCCTTCACGAGGTTCAACCGATTCAAGGGATCCTTCCCCGGCCTGGGCATTGCCACTGTTGCTTTCGCCGGCTACTGCGCTTACGAGTACTTCTTCCTGGCCGACGACCACCACCACGGCGACAGCCACGGCAAGGACCACCACTAGAGGAACCGTTTGGGAAGGGAAGGAAGACGGAGAGTTGCTCCGCTGTACATTTACCTCTCGAGTCGGCAGACCGACTCGCAGGATGGGTCTAGACGAAGACGAAATTGTATTCCCGCGATCAAGAATATTTCAATACCTGTGATGAGCCCGAAGGCGGCAGCGTTGTTGCGTTCCAAAAAGCGGATGTGAAGACTTCGTTCAGAGGCTTTCTTGTTGGTAAACTCCCAAGTCCGGTGAACACTTCGGCTCCCTTTTCAAATTCCTGACTATGGGGATAATATACAAGAGTGAATGCTGCCGTATGATCAGAGTCTAGGCGTCACTCGTTCCCGACTCGTGCGGGAACTCTCATGAACCCCTCACAAAGTTCTTCATTTGAACGTGGCCTAGAAGCAGCAAGAGATGCCACTCATGCATTATCTCCAATATTTTCAAAGTATTTCGGGTATCTAAGACTCAATGGTCCGATGTGGCCTCTTCGAAATGCGGTCAGCCGCAGGCACAAAAGCGGCACAATCCGTAGCCAAATGCACCGCCTCAACGCCCACTGCATTGTCCAACCAACACTCCCGCCCGACCGTTCCTGCATATGTGCAAACGCACTTCGACAGGCAAAGATAGAGTTCCTAGCTGCCGTCTGCTTTGTCTCAGTCATTTTAGCCAGCTCATCACTACAATCAATCTGCGTGTTGTCTGTTGTGGCATCCAGTGCGGAAGAGGAAATGCAATGCAATGCAATGTAATGTAATCCCTTACAAATGCCAATCTTATCTTCTGTTCTTAGTAGAATATTCTGACAACGACGCGGGTTCTCCCTAGCATTGCATCTCACAAGGTAGTATCCATATATGTCTCTCCCTCCTCAAAACATGTCGTCGCACAGACGCCTGTTTTAACAATCATCCCATCGTACCTACCCTAGCCCCCTTCTGCCCAGTCTAAGCTTTCGAAATGACTGACAAGGGAGGTTCTTCTGCCAGCTTGCCATGGTGCGGTTCAAACAAATACAAGTCTTAAATCATGATGCTTCGAAACCGATCACAGTAGTAGGTGCTTGACAAGTTCTTCATTTGAAGTCTGCTCATACAGTGTAGAGGTATATGCCGTATATCGCCAAAGGTCAATAATGCCAGCTCATTGGTATCGCGTTATACATACTGTCCCAGAAGTCATCCCATATCCTGAACGCCCTTATGCCATATAATAAATACCTTCAACAGTATATATCGTAAATATGCTTCGCTCTCAGTCGAGTCTAATGCCGTTCACTGCATCCAATGCACTATCCACACACGTCTCTAACTCGGCGACACGATGCTTCAGGCCCCGGTTCTCATCCCTTAACAGACTAACAGTGTCCCAAGCAGCTCGCTCGTCCTGGCCACGGCAATTTGCGCACGATGATGAACCTCCCTGATCCTTCGGATCACCTGTCACTCCTCGCATGAGCTTTTGGAAAACACTGGTTTGCTGCTGAGGCGTCTTCGAAGCAGTTGGCCGCGACGCCTTTGGCGGCCCAAGTGTATTTGCTTTGGCTACCGACGGCGCTGGAGATAATTCGGTGATACTGCCCTCGAAGACGCTCGGGGCGGCAGTGGTAGGGCTCCGTGATCTCGAAAAGACGCTGGCGTCCTCGACACTTTCATCGTCTGTTTCGAACCCGACGCTCTTTCTCCACTTCCTCCTGGCCTGATCCTCTTCGACGCCAAGATCTTCAGATATCGATGATCCTTCGGAAATAGGACGGCCCCGTTCCCTCATTAGACGCTCCTCTTGCCTCGCCTTTTTCTCAGCAGCGAGCTCCGCCATAAGTTGCTGTATCGATTGCTCTTGCTCAGCAACCTTTGAAGCCATGTTCTCCAACTGAACCTTCAGGTGTTGAATGCGTGTGTCGGCCTCCTCACTCTCGTCTACCTGGGCGTCTTTGTCATCCCGAAGGTCTTGGAGGACGGCATTCTGTCTTTGGTAGGCACTTTGGAATTTCGTCAACAGACCAACGGCAGTGGCCTCGAGGTTCTTGAACGCAGCGGGCGAGAACGCGTCTCGTTGTGTCGGAGAGGATGGGGGAAACAGAGCTTCCTGAATATTCAAGTTGAGAAGTTCCTCGTGCTGCTTCGGGTCGACTGGTCCCTGGTTGTTCTTCGAAAATGGTGAGGTGAAGAAGGCGAATCGCGAGGTACTTGGCGAGTTTCCTTTGGGTGTTTGATCAGCCGTTGCTCTCCTGCGTAACATCGAAGGCGTTTCGTCTGTGTTGTCGTTGTTCGTTCTGGCAGCTTGAGTTGTCGGGCTGGTGCCCTCCGCACCGTTAGGGGACCCGGAACCGGTGAACCAGCCGCTCAGTATACCTCCTCGGGAGGCGTCAGCCGATTTCCTGCTTCTGTTGTCTCCGGTGAGAGCCATGTTGACCGACAGGGGACGACCACTCCCTCGATCCGTTGATGGCGAAAGCGTCACTTGCGGGATAGGCTGGTTTGAGGTGGAGGATGAGGGGAAGTTTGGAACAGATTGTTGCCTCTGATGGCCAGTCTTCAACTTTGGGAAGCTTCGGTTGGCGGTAGACGGGCTAATGCGGCATGGCTCCGGTTGGGTAGGTGGCTTGATGTTTATGGCAGCACCAGGGGTAGCGCTCGGGGGAGTTGGATCAACCTCTGGATCTATGGCCGCAGGCCCATGTGCATGGCGTAGAGTTTGTGTGCCGTCCATTCCAGAGTCCATAGTAGGGCGTGGAATAGTCGACGGGTAGTCTGGTGTGGATGCGGCGTGCCGACTTAGCATAATGCGTTAATGTTTCGAGTGGGACGGGCAATATCTTTCGCCTCCCGCTTGAGTTAGCTGACAAGCTGGGCTTGCTGGGATGGGCTTGAGCTGTACTTCGCGGGTGTGTTGGTGCTAGGAATGTGAATGGATCGACACCACTCGGGCCCAAACAATGAGCAAGGGAGGGGGGTCTCTATTTCCAACTAGGAGCACCCCGTATAGACGTGGACTGTACCGCCGACCTGCGAGGGAAGTTGAATGTGTGTGCGTGTGTGTTGGGGAGAGCCGGACGCAGAGGCTGGAGTCGATGGACAAAGGGGAAAGACACAGACTTCAGGCTAGAAGCCAGGTTCCCCTGCAAGCGAGAATAGCGGGCGGGCGGCGCACCAGGAAAGGGTGACAGGCAACGGATTGCACAACTCGCATGAACCTCTTGGGGGGCTTGAACTATCGAAGATGGACGGACCCGGTTCTTGAAGATGTGCGCAAGCCGCCGGATCAAGGAATAAAAAAAAAAGTGCTTTCTGAATGACGCCGCGGCGGTGACGGCGTCAACAGGGTCTGGCTCGCTGCGCGGGGGCCGAGCTGTCAAAGTCGCAGGAGAGTACAAAACGGCGCTTGTGGCTGATAGCTTGAAGGGCTAGATTGCGTACAACTCAAATGGTCTTGTTTATGTTGATGTCGTATCTCCTATCTTGGGAGGAGAAAAAGTGGGGGTTTGTTGTGCTGCTTTCAGTGGTCGATAGGCCAGCGTGCGGGCCGAGTCATGGAATCGTCACTTGGTAGGATTGTCCGAAGGGACCAACAAAGAGACTTGACGGAATGCGAGGCTGTAAAGCGCCGAAAAACGAAATAGCTGTAAAGAAGAAGTCGTCAACGGGATGATCCTTGCGTCAGATGCAGATGATTGTGCTCCGTTTCCCACGAGGTAGGGCTCAGACTTGCAGGCCGTTATGACGAGAATGACGAAGAGTAAAACCTTGGGATGGCCAGCGATATCCAAGGAGGTAGTTCCCTGAAGAAGAAAAAAAAAAAAAAAAAGGAAACCGACGCCGACGTGGACTTGGACGTGGACATGGCGGGCGACGTCAACGCCAACAATTGGAGGAGGTTGGGAATCGTTGCTACTTCCCCTCTGTTACCTGAGGCTGCCAGTCCCCATTCAAAGACCTCCACCGGGGGTCCAGTGGGTGGTCATGATCCTCTTTCAGGCTCATCAGTTGACCAAGTCCCCTGCACTCCAGCGCCGACGTACGTCCCTTCGCAGTCGCTGATTTCTGGAACTCCCCAGTTTGTGTCTGTCGGCCCCTGGAGGTAGAGCACTTTACTTGGTGCACGTACCATCGACCCCTGGCGCAGGGGACTTTTGGACCCTGGAAGTTGCACTGCAGTGTGGTCTGCAACGGCCACACGGTAGTCTTTGTGCCTGCCGTTCTTGTGCTTGGTAGAGTTTTGCACACCCATTCCCCAGCACACAACCCCCCCTTGGCTCTGAATGCTCCAGAACTGTGTCCGTACGGAGGAGAGGGGCTTGTGGTATGCACAGTAGGGTCAAGACAAGACATAAGGCTATTATTCATAAGAGGGATTCTGTTCAGCCGAATGTCGTCTTCGTTGGAGGCTGTTCTCTAGCTCGATTCGGATCAGCTAACTTCAGACACTGGCCGTGGTATTATTTTTATCCGCCATGTCTCGTCGACTCTTCGAGCCGCGCCGTCAGGCTTCCGCAATCCGCAGCCGAGACACAAGTGTCTCTCAGCTGCTCCCAATTCTCTTGGGCTACCAGACTCAGACATGCACACCACGTTCCTCTTGAGACTTCAGCCGTTGAATTCAGGTCGGTTGGCACGAGGTGCTGGAGGGGGTAAAATTGCCGATGTGAACTCCCTTGGCGGACCCTAGTTCATTCCAAGAAACAGGATCGAAGAAACATTGTTTTTCTGGGCTCCCATTTCGCACGGCCGAAGACCCAGAATCCCCAGCCACTTGTACTGTGAAGAAACGAAGACGCGAGCGCTCTAAGATAGTTTTGACATTTCTGCGACGATCCGTTCTTCCGACTAGTTGTGAGAAACAGATCCAAAATCGATCGTATATCTTTCATCATCGATGCCACCCGCCGTCGGCCTTACGCACGTCCCATGTCCGCAGCGGTGGTGTTTACCTTCGCACCGGGCAAAGCTTTGATCTTCTATGGCCCTTCATTAGTCGATGCGCTTCTTCCGAATTCAAGCGCACCAAGACCGCTGAGACGGTACAATGTTTGTGTGGTCCAAAGCAAGGGTCACTATCTGAACTTGGTGTCGTAGACGTTAGCCCCATCAGAATGAAGCGACTCTCTCCATTCTTGGGACCTGTGAATGAATGTAATCAAAGGTTCCATGAATTATCATCTTTTTTTAATTGCCACTTTCCAGTTTACCCTGTTGAATTATAACCGAGGGAGGGATCCGGCTTTCGCTGAGACTCAGACTTACATAACGTTTCCTACAGTCAACTCTCTTGCAGCCTGCCTTCTGCTCATACAACCAACTTTGTCCGAATTGCTGACCACAACATCCTCTCGGCTTGGGGTTTGGTATAAACACCAGGAACAGTATTATTGGCTCCGCCACCGTTACTATGCTTAGCTCGATGAGGCTGAAACGTAACGGGACAACGTGCTTTGCTTTCCTACAAACAACAGCCCATTCCTCTTTGTCCATCATACTTCTGCTCTCTTAACCATACTCCACCACGTGAAAGGCGTCAGTTGTCTAATGACCTCGTCGCGAAGTAGCGGGTCGCTCGTCGGCGGCAACTCAGCCTCATTAACCTCCAGAGAGCTCTGCTCGAGAGCCTCAAGCCCGTATTTCTCGTACAGAGGCTTTCCGTTCTCGGTGGCTTCAATGTAGACATCCAAACCCTGCTGACCGGCTCTCTCGACGCCCCAGTCCATGATGAGAGATGCTGCCCCTCGACGACGGTGTTCCGGAACTGTGAACAAGAAATTCAAATCTGGCATGCACGCGTGTTAATCACGACGGAAAGGGAATTCCATGTCGGTTTCGCTAAATGCGCTTACAGGCATGAGGTCGATTCGCATTTCTCACGGCCGTCCCCAGAAAGTCGTTCATCAACCCGCTTGCGATCCTCCTCGGTTCACCGTCGGGAAACCACAGTGCCTCGACTCGTTGCTGTCCGGTATACGGGTTCGGCTTTTCCTTCTTGTATAAACTCCACCTCCCGCCAGCAACGAGCTCCCCCGTTTCGTCGTCGACCACCTTGAGCCATGTACTTGTCGGATCGGCGCGGTGCCAAGAACGCAAACGCTCCGTAGCTTCTTGGAGCGCAGCTTCGCGTGCAGCGGGGTCGTGAGGTTTCCAGTCGCCCATGAAAAGTCGCCAAAGAGCACAGTCCGGAGTCGCGAAGCCCTCACGGAACGCCACCAAAAGAGGGACGAATTCCTCATCGTCCCTGACCTCATGCAGTGTAAGCCCCATTATCGCTGTTTGAACTGTCAGCCAATGCAAAATTAGACAAGTCTTGGCTCACACCAACAAAGATTGACCGCCCGCATCGCTATATATATTGTCTGTACTTCAGCACGAGCAATGCAGTTCAAGCGGCGTTTCACACGGACAGACCCCCTTCTGCGGGATAGAGGGCCCGGACTTAACCACAATATTACCACATCGGCGAAGGAAGAATGAGTAGGGGTTCCAACTGCCCATAGGCTAGGTATATTTTCACATCCGGTACAAAACTGTGTTTTATTACCCGGTGCGCTAAACTGAACCCTAAAACTGGCTCTTTTGGGATCGAGCCATGCCAAACCGTTGCTCAACCCATTAATGGTATCCCAAACCAACCAAAGACCTGAATGACCCAGAGCAAAACTATGCCGCCGTGCACCAATTTTTCCTTCACTATCCTCCTTCGTGAAGCCGTTCTGCTTCACGTTTAGTAGAACGACTCCACCATGGTGTCCTTGAGGTTGGTGTTCACGTTGCTGGGACCCAGGCCCTCGCCGAGCCTGAAGACACTCTCAATAACGCTCAGCTCCGTTGCGGTGGTATCAAGACCGGTGACAGCCATCCAGTCGTTGACAACCATGCCCGCACCAACGACGTTGCTGCCGCGGTTGACACTGCCAGCCACGAGGGGCACTTGCAGCAGACTGGACAGCTCGTCCTGGTCCTGTATCGAGGTCTTGGGATGGACAAGACCGCCCTGGTTCGAGAGAGACATGTAAGAGCCGACGAGGACGTTATCGGCGATGGTCTGGCGGAAGACCTCAACACCGAGCACATCAGCAATAATTTCCTCCGTCTCGCGCTCCAGATCCGGGTGAATCAGAGCAATGTGGTCGTTGGTCACAATGACGTTGCCGAGCGCTGACAGGCGCTCTTCTATTCTTTGTATGCGGATTTCGTCGGGCAGGCTGTTACGGAGATGTTGGAGTTCCTGGTCTGTTGTGGTTGTGGGGACCAAAAGACCCTTGCGGTTACTGCGGAAGTGGTAAGCCTGAGTGTTTTCACGCTCAATGACCAGACGCCCGAAAGAATCGGGCGGTCGAGGTATTGTCGGGATATTGTATGCTTACCCAGCTGTTAACCGGCCAATGATTCTCGTGCCAGCAATGGTTGTCCGGCAGATGGGGATAACATCTTGCAGCTCCGCCTCGAAAACACTGTAAAAGTTCTCACTCGCACCAAGGGCGACAAGAGCATAGGAGTTGGTGAGAGTCGAAAAAACGCCGACCCTACAGACAATCTCAAAGTCAGTACGTTGTGTTCTGGCTGACAACAGGGCGGCTAAAAAAGCAAGATGGCGGGGTCCATGGGCGGGGCTGCTCACTCGTTGGAATTCTCAAATTGCGCGCGCACCGCCATGATTGTGATTTTTGGGTAAGTTCGGTGCTTTAAACTGGACGTAAAAGGCCGACGAAGGCTCGAGGAGGGATTGTTCGTAAGAAAAAGGCCCTGCGCAGGGGGGAATTTGTTATTGTAAAGGTGCTGTCTTCAGGGTGTTGAGTGGTGATGGAATTTTTGCAGAGGCGGAAGGTGCTAATTAATAAGAAGCATCAATTGAGAGCAAGTACGGTGGGGCAGACGGGTGCCCGCCTTTCCTGCAACTTTTTTGGGTGCTGGTTGCCGCTTGGCCTGGGCTCTGGGCTGGAGCGGGGCGCATCAAGCTGTGTGGACCCCTTGATTCTCCTTGAGCCAGTGGGAAAGCTGTATGGCTGATGAGTCACTTTGCGTACAAGACGCACGAAGCCAGGCTGATTCAATGGTTACTATTACCAACCTGCCAAATTTGGCTTCGAGCTCTGCTGGAGATGCATTGCCACTGTGCCACTGTGACTCCTCACCCTCATTCCATGCCTTGTCTTTCAATTTCTAACACCAAGCTAGTCCTCATTGAGGTACCTGGCAAACAGTCATTCTTGAACTCAGCCCAGACAACGACACCGAACTTCAGGTTCTCGGTCAATCTTAGTCACCGTTCGAAGTACCTCAATAGCTGGCCATTGAAGATGGATTCTGATTTACACTTAGTATTATGAATTACAAGACCCTGGTACTTTGCACTTTGTCAACCCCAAGACACCGCCTCTATGTAGGTTACTAGCGATGCTTAGCCCTACTTTTCTCATGCTTGGCTGCGAACTCGTCCAAGTCGACATGTATGCGCAGTCCCTTGGAAGCCATTGTGTTGAAGACCGACTTGAGTTCAAACTCGTCCATTATATTGACGAGCGTTGTGTATGCTTCAAGAGCCAGGTCTTTCGACCAAGGACAGTGCCGCAAACCTCGAAAGAAGACCTCCTTGGCCTTGGATCGAAACTGTTTTCTTGCGTAACTGAATTTTATGTAGCAACGCCAGAGTTCTGGATTTGACTTGCAAGCAGGGCTGTCGAGTGCCCGCTCAAATGCCGCATGCGTGGAGTGAACATTTCCTTTTCGTAGCTCGTACCGTATCGCAAACATACGGCTGCTAACGGAGTCGTTGTTGCTCGTGAGTGAGACTTCACGAAGAATTTCACGAACTGGATCGTCAATTCCAAACGTGGTCGTTGCCCAAGAGAACAGAGTAAGGAAAATAGTATTGTGTGGAAATAGCTTTATGCATTGCGCGAGCTGCTCTCTCAGATAGGCGCGCCGGAAAGGTCTACAAAAAGTTAGCACTGAGATGTTTGAACCTATATCTATTCAACTTACCCCCGGCTGGCATGGTGATAAAGGAGCCTCGCACCAGCTTGTAATAACCTCTCATGAGTTTGGGACGTTGCCTGACCTTGAGCGCACAGTTCCGAGGAAACTGTCCACACTCTTTCCATCGCCATTGAGATGCTTCCCTGAGCCTCAGATGTGGGTTCGGAAGCTTCTTGGGTGGTAAGATACACGAGAAGTGCCAAACATTCAGTGCTGATAGCGGCGTCATCTAGTTCCCGCATTGAGAGTTGCCCCTCGAGGGTATCCAGCAACGTCTGGCGAGCCTTCAGGATTTGCATAGGCGTCACAGCTATCGCGTCCGGCGTCTTTCTTAAAGACTCTTCGACTGTTGCACATAAGGGCACGACAGCTTGCGTCTTGTTCCCGGCATCTAGCTCCGCCCATGCCCATGTCTTCCACAACAGAAATTTCCGGCCGCAGCCCGGAGGCTGCCAACAGACAGTCAGCGATTAAACTTAAAGCAACGAAGGTGGTCAGTGAACACTTACGGAGGGAAGACCACTTGCTGATAAGATGACCTGACGCCCAACATCAAGGTTACCTTTGGCAGACTCAGCTAAAGCGTATGCATTATAAAGCCCTAGGTTGGTAGGATCATGTTTGATGAGGGCCCTAGCGCGCTTTTTGATGTTGCTAGGTTCGTTAACCATATCAACCGCCAGCGAGTATTCTGCTAGCTCCTTAAGGTTGCTGACGGTTGTTAGTTGCCGGAGACTATTCGCAACCCACGCTAAATCCACTGGGCCATCTGCAGACTTAGATGTACAAACCCAGCCTGAGATAAATGGAAACCATTCAGAGGTAGCAAACAAAAGGTCAGCCGAGGCAGCGACCCGCAATCCATCCTGTTTGAATGATGGAATTTTCTTTGTCTCATCCATAACATCAGGCTCATTCGGTTTGTGAAGCACGTCGCCCTCGAACAAGCTCAAGCCGCCTATAAGCAGAGGGTCATCTTCCGCAGCTTTGATCCATTCGCTCGTCCGAAATGCAGGAGGCAGACAGCAGAAAAGTAAAAATCCATCTACAAGTTGTTTCCAAATCTTAGAGATGGTGTCAGCTGGTACAACAAAGAGTAACTCCTCAATATCCGAAAACATGACGACACGGTACGGATCGTCCTCTGACACATCATCCGTAGCTCTCGCTGGATTTCGTGAAGCTGTGGCTCGAAGCCTTTCTGTTGCACCCCAGGACTTATATAAATCCCGTGATTGAACGATGTTATCGTCATCTTTTTGCGTTTCGGGTGGGTCACTTATTCCGTCTGCCTGGACAAACTGGCTCCAGCCAGGAGCGTGCTTATCGCCTATTCTTGGTCCTTCGTCTTCCCAGAAGTCCTTGAATGAGTCGAGGATCTCTGAATCCGGCAGTGCTCCATAACTCGCTGGGCGCTCTAAGTTGAGTTCCAGAAGCGCCTGCCATGCTGCCACGGCCAACTCACGATAGCCCGAGTCGTACATAAATTTCGTGGCCCTGAGAAACACGTAAATCATTTGTTCATATCGCGAAATTTCAGCGGTATTCGTGTTATAGCCTGGCCCAGGAGAGGTTGAGACAGATTCTTGCTTCGCAATGGCTCGTAACCGAGCAACGTGTAACGATTTGATGTTGTTGAACTGGAATGTCGCCAAGCTTGTGAGTTTATGATCAACTCTCGCTTTCCAAAGGCAAAAGCTTGATTCATGCTTCCTCTCCACTTCCTCCCACCGGGTTTCGAGCTTCGAAGCAGACCACACTTTGGCGCCTTCAAGCATCAAGCCAACGAGAAGCCGTTCCTCATATTCGGACTTCCTTGCCTGGGCAAGTGCAGACTCGTACATTGAAATTTTTATCTCTGCAAAACTGTGTACCTCGCCCTTGGTCACTTCGCGATCTAGGGTTTCTCCAGCGTTCAACAAGACATCTTGGTGTGCAATAAGCTCAAGCCAGCCTGCTATGTCTTCAGGGTGCTCCTTAACCCGACGGGACAGTTGAATTGACCGTTGCTTCAAGGGATCGTCTGTATCCAAGTTCAAAGCATCATCCTGATCAGTGTCATAGTCGATATCGCTGTCAGAGAACTCATGAGCTTTGGCCTTGCCCTCGATTGATCTGTATGAAGGTTCCTCGTTCTCAGAAGCCTCTGGTTCTTCGTCACGGCGCCGCTTAGATGAGCCGCCTAGCGGTACGAAATCTTCTTCCACGCTGTGAGCCTCATCCCGAATTTCGTTCCGGACCCGTATGCGTTTTGTCTTAACTCGATGCACCTTGGGTTGAAACAATGCCCTATCTCGCCAAGTTGAACTACTTTCACCCGGCTGTCGAATGCTGAACTTTTCCTGGGGGCCGTCTCTGTGGATGTAAAGGTACCCATCTGAGCCAAGAACTCGCCCTCGACCCCCACGGCGGTATAACGGAACACGGCCACGATCATTACCACCGTACCTCCTGATCAAAGGGTCACCTTTTTTATCAATAAAGAAGAAAACATTATCTCCGGCTCTGTTGTTCAGACTTTTGGTTGCAGTCCGAGTTTGAGCAGCATCTAATCGTTCTTCGCTATTGCTGCGCTTTCGATCACGATGGCGATGCTCTGAACGGTGCTTTCCATGATCGCCACGATGTCGAGATTCATGTCGTAGTCGCCTCTCTTTGGTAACCTCATCTGCTCCATTTTTCTGGTCATGGGAAGTTTCATCAACTAAAGGCTGTGCTATGGATGCAGGAGTTGCGGTCTTCGGTTTGAAAGATGAGAACTTCGGTACCGTCAACTTCCTATCCCTGTTGTCTGACATCTTGCCAGTCTGCCTGTGGCTCACCAAGTCATAGTTAAGACGCACACAGTCAAGTATTCAGAACCGTGGCACCCGGCTGGCCTCGGTGGCGGTGTTGTAGAAGGCTCTAGCACGGAATGAGGATGCCAATTGTGGCGTCGAAACAATTATGGTGGTGAGTTGAGGCTGAGTGAGAAGGTTGAGCTGGGTTGATGTTTACGGTGGCAGAAACGGACGTCCGTCAATAATGGACGAATCAGAATTAATTTGACAGTGTCCTAGCAAGACGCCTGAAGGTATGCAAATGGGCGCCGTGGTAAGAGCGGCAATCGAGGGATCGTAGGTGCAGTGATTATTGATACCCGTCCAAGAATCTGTACCGTTGCACCGCCGCACCGTCAGAAATGCTGGAGCACGTGTCAGTTGCATATTACTGGTGGTGTCTCCACGCCTCAGAGCCGAGTAATAATGGGGCGTCCGACTAGTGGCACCAGGGTTGGAAGCGTGGAAAACTCACGACTAGGTCGGGCCCAGGATATTGGTTTTGTCTGGGGCTGTACTTTGAGCTTGTTGTCTCTGGGTCCAATTATTTGGAAACGAGGCCAAAACAAGTTGGCCGGGAGTGGTGTACAGAAATAGTCTGCCCGAGAAGTCACTACTACCACTGTAACGGACGTGTGGTGGCAGAGCCTGAGGCGCTTGCTGCTATGGATGTGTGAGACGGTCTAATCTGGCGGTCTTGAACCAGAGGAACACTAGAGAAGGTAGTAGTAGCCTTGGACTCAGCTTCACCGCGTTTGGGCAGTTGGCTGCTGACGTAACACGGAATGCAGGTGTACATAGTATGGATTCGCATCAGTTGTACCCGCTACATCTAGAGGTCAACTGCACCTCCAACATCGATACATCACGCTCGTTTTCTTTTTCCATCACATCAGTGGCCATGCTTTGGGGGCCTCAGAACGTTCCCCATATAGCATTACGGATTGCTGTTGTCTTGCCCAAAACTATGAGCTGCAATAGGAAGCTCAACGGGGCCTTGGATCTATGATTGGTACGAAATGGCGTGCGGAGGATCGTTGATATTTTGGCGGTCACTTCGGCTGTGCTTTGCATACCCAGCACACCCAGGTAGGTATTGTGGCCCGTCGGAGAAGGAGGGTGTAATCTCAGGGTCCTCGATCTGACCGTTTCGGCGGAAAGTGCGCTAAGCAGCGGCCAATAACCACCCTGAGTGGCATCCACTCTGAAGGTCATCCGATGCAATGACCTCACAGCCAAGCCCTCTACATCCTCTAGTGCTTCCCTTCCACCGCTACAAATAATTTGCAGCACTGATTCAGGTGGATCACGCCCTCAAGTTACCCGCGCGTGCTCAGTGCGCAGCCTCCTAACGGGAGGAAAGTGGATGGGGACACGACCGTCTCGGACCAGGCCTGTCGCATTCTGTTTCTCGCTTCCAGCTTCTTTTGTGGTTACGATGCGGTGAGGTGACGAGCTTGATGTTTCTGCTTTTTTTCTTGTCAAACCGTCAGTTGCGATCCTCCAGCTCCGTCACTCGTCTGGCCGTCTGATGCCCACGCAAACTTGCCAAGAACCTGCCATGTCTCGCCTGCGATAGTCATCAGCCTACATCGTCGCATTTGACACCGAGCGCCTCGTCGTGATCAGCCTCCTACCGCCTCCTAGCCGACTTCATATCCCTCCCGTGGCTTTTCGTAATCTTGCAGCAGGAATCGAGGTTGGCTCACGTGTAGAGCTAACAGCCTGCCTTACAACATACCCTACTCGGAAACAAGGCCATAGTCTAAACTCGCCTCTTTTACTACCCCTGTCATCTTGCAACAAGTCTTCAGCTATCTACGTTGCTCGACTACATCAACTGTGATCTGGCTGTCACAGCAATATCATCTCGCAAAGAGCAAGCTTCTTGCCATCATCCTGCAGCAACCCTACGGGCATCTTCAGACGCTTGGTGAGAGCGAATCCAATCAAGTAGCACCTGGAACAGATCCGAGAACCTTAACTGCCCAGGCCGCCTTCGTCTTGACCACCACGCATCATGGCAGATTTGCCCAACGACGATGCGCCATCGGGGCCTCCATCACCGACAAGCACGCGAAGACCGAGATTCGATCGGGGAGGCTCCGTCGGCGAGCCGGATGAGCGGTCGCCTTTACTCTTGAGCTCCAGATCTCGAATCCGGCGACACCAGCAAGGCCCAGACAGCCCCAAATACCTTACGCCTGGTCTTTCAAGGAACCACAGTACCGCAGGTAGCTTATCTCATTCTCTTCACATGCCAAGCTTGTCCCATGGAACCATAGAAGCTAATCCATATCCCTGCTGTCCAGGAAGCATCAGAAGCTTGCACCACAGTCGTAATCCATCTTTTGGTCAGCGTTTGTCTCACGCTTTCAACGACTATGTTGACCCCATGAGCGAGTCGAAACGATCCATATTGAGCCACGAGCGAGTTTGGTACGACCAGTTTACATCAACCGATTGGGTCCATGATAACATTGTCGACGCCCATCGAGTGAAGGCCTTGAAGATGCGCAAGGACTTTTGGGGGAGGATATATGCCATCTTTGATGCCTCCCAAGGTTGGATTCTGAGTGCTGTCTGTGGCTTCATCGTTGCCCTTGTCGCCTACGTTGTGAACCTGTCGGAGGCTACAGTTTTTGACTATAAATATGGATACTGTGCGAGGGGTTGGTACATCAGCGAGAGAGTGCGTTCCAGCGGCCGAATACCTATGCTCGGAGAAGCTAACAGTGCAACTAGAATTGTTGTCCCAAAGGGGCCTGTGAGGATTGGCGGACATGGTCAGAAGTGCTGAGGTTTTGGCCGTTCGGCGATGTGGGAACAGAGTTTACGATTTACCTTTTCGGAGTCGTTGTCCTCGCGGTAATCGCTTGCGCGATGACCTTGACCACCAAGACTGTAGTGCCCTCAGCATACCGGATGACGACCTTCGACGAGAATCTAGCTGCAGAGCTTGCCCCTTACGCCGACGATCCCCCTAGTGACGAGAGCCCTACGCCTCCAGAGGTTGTCCAGGTGGCCACAAATGATGCAGCGGTGCCGCCCCCGATGGTCTACTACTCAGCCGCTGGAAGTGGTGTTGCCGAAGTTCGTGTTATTCTCAGTGGCTTCGTCTTGCACGGTTTCCTCGGTCTCAAGACTTTAGGTATCAAATCTGCCGCTCTCATCCTCAGCGTGGCTTCAGGGCTCAGTCTTGGCAAGGAGGGCCCTTATGTCCATATCGCCACTTGTATAGGTAACATTGCTTGCCGACTGTTCTCGAAATACGATCAGAATGATGCCAAGAGGCGTGAGGTTCTATCCGCCGCCGCCGCTGCTGGCGTTGCCGTTGCTTTTGGTGCGCCACTAGGGGGTGTTCTCTTCGGCCTAGAGGAGGTGTCTTATTTCTTCCCAGCAAAGACGCTCTTCCGTACCTTCTTCTGCTGCATCGTAGCGGCACTGTCACTCAAATTCCTCAACCCCTACGGCACACACAAAATTGTCATGTTCCAGGTCAAGTATGTTGCTGACTGGCATTACTTCGAAATCATCTTTTTCATCGTGGTTGGAATACTTGGCGGTGCTGCTGGCGCACTTTTCATCAAAGCCTCGAAGCATTGGGCCAAGACGTTCCGGAGAATTACAGTTATCAAGTCGTATCCCATGCTTGAAGTCGTCTTGGTTGCCATTGTCACCGGCATCATGAGTTACTGGAATGTTCACACCAAACAGCCAGTCGCCAAACTTATGCTCAATTTGGCGGCACCTTGCAATGACGGGTCTGGGCGTGAAGACTTTGGTCTTTGCCCAACAACAGCCGATGGGATCCCGCCGGTCCTTTCGGGTCTGTTTGCCGCATTCCTCATCAAAGGATTCTTGACGATCATCACGTTCGGCATAGTAAGCCATACAGGACCTGACAGATTGAAAGCTGCTAACCCTTTACAGAAAGTTCCTGCTGGCATATATGTCCCGTCTATGGTCGTCGGTGGTCTAATGGGAAGAATCGTTGGCCATCTCGTTCAGTATCTTGTCCTGACGTATCCAGCCGTTGGAGTTTGGAGCCGCTGCGCTGCGACAGGGCAAGGGTCTTGCATTCAACCTGGTGTTTACGGCCTGATCGCAGCTGGTTCGACCATGTGTGGCGTGACTCGGCTTTCAGTGACCTTGGCCGTCATTCTCTTTGAGCTCACGGGCAGTCTGGACTACGTATTGCCATTCTCGTTGGCCATTCTCGTAGCAAAGTGGACAGCCGATGCCATCGAGCCTAACAGTATCTATGTCAGTCCAGGACAAGTCCGCTAAATTTAGCAATGGAACTAACATGAATAGGACCTTTTGACTAACATGAACTCGTATCCCTTCCTGGACAACAAACACAAGCCCATTTTCACTTCCGATCTTGCCGACATTGTTCCTCGTGTTCGCCGAGAAAGAATCATCGATATCAGCGCTTCACCAGGGGTGTCTGCTGTTAGCCTCCGCAGCAAGCTCCAGACTCTTCACAGGGCGGGCGAAATTGATGGCGGTCTGCCAATTATTCGCGACGGGATCCTTGTGGGCTTAATCCCTGCACCTGATCTTGAATATGCACTGGACAACCTGGACGACGAAGCCTCAAGCATGTGTCTGATGGCCCATGTTGCAACCATCGAGGACTCTGACGACGAAGAAACGGAGCGGGACAAGACTGACTTCACGACTTACATCGATCCGGTGAGTATTGAGGAGATGATTGAACCCTAGCTTAGTCTAACGCGGAGATAGGCACCTGTAGCTTTGGACATTAGATCTCCGATGGATCTTGTGTATGAATGTTTCGTCAAACTAGGCCTCCGATACATCTGCGTTCTCAAAAACGGACGATACGCTGGAATGGTAAGCCAAGTGGTTGAGCAATCCAAACAAAAATTAGCCAGCTAATTGTACTAGGTACACAAGAAGAGCTTCGTGAAGTATATGCGAGAACTCGATGAAAAGGAGGGCCATTAATTCGAAACACCGTTCACAGTCAGGACAGCGACTTTTATTCTATTCATTCCATATTAGCATAAGATTATGACTGGAGTGATCAGTTATATATCTTGGAGTAGGAGGGGGAGTAAACAGCATAATGCGTCTTCCTGTTTGGTCTCATTATTTAGCATTTGGGGCATGGCGTTAACTGCCTTATACTGCCGTCGTTTGTATTTGCATTTGTTTGATGGGTATCCCGCAGCCGCGTTGGAAGCTCTGGTTTCAGATTGAAGAATATTGCTTCTGTTTGCTGAAAGATCTGAAGATAAATGGGATATCCTAGGATGTTTTTGTACCATGCATTCATCAAAGAGAGCCTCACGGCCGCATCGTGTAGGTATAAATTTAAAGAGTACTTGAGCGATATTCATATAAGCAAAAAGAACTATTTCTTACCAATCGAGGAGAGAATCAGCAAAGTATCTGTTGAATGCCACGATGAAACTTGAGAGGCTGGAGAATGACGAACCTCAAAACGTTGTTGATAGAAAGAAACCCCAAGGGGCCAGCCATTCTCGGCCGTCGGCATCATGCGGGGTTCCGGAGTGGACCCTTCATCTTTAGCAATGCAGTGCGAGTTTTGCGACATCTCCAAAACCACAGTAGCTTGTGAGATACTGTTAGAGAGTTACTGCTCTATCCAAGCGAGTATTCACGGTGGTAAGCGAATCTATTATTCGACGACCGGCAGTCACTTGCCGGTCCCGGTTTCCGGTCCCGGCATCGGTCACAGGGTGGATAGATGGATGGTTTAATGGATAGCAGACGCGCTAGTCCCCAGCTGCCCAGGGCTCATGGTGGATAAGTTTCCACTAGATCCTTATCGCGAGGGCCTGGAAGACTGAAGACGCTTTTATCGTCCGATACGCCCAGCGGGGACGCGGGGTGAATCCGAAATAGACATCGTGTAGCATGGACAACTTTGCGGTGTAGGCCCCCTTGTGTTTCGAGGGCTGCAACGTGGGTAAGAGATCTAAGATGCAGATCTGAGGCTCTCAGGAGCAGCAATGACGGTGTTGTGGCGAGAACATCAATTGGCTGCTGCAACACGAGTTAATACTTTGCAGCACGGAATTGGTCAACTCCAAAGCTCAATTACACGATTACATCTCAGCTTGAAAAGCCGCCGTATCAGGAGCCAGGGAATAAAGGACAAGCTTCCTGCGGAAGCTGAAGCTGCATGACCGTAGCTGCAGCTCCAGGGTGGTCGGGTGCGTTTGGCATAGGGTGACGGCCACTGGCAAGCGGCTGTCGACGGTGGCGGACAGCGTAAACGACGGCGTCGGACAGCGTAAACGGCGTAAGTTTACCCCTCCAAGATGTCTGTGAGGTCACTTCCCCCAGCTTTCTTGCCCCGCATTTCTCACTGGTACGTAATCTTGGCTTCCCCCCTCGCTCCCTGCCATCGCACCTAGAGCGAGCTAACGCAGCTTCGAATCTCGTTCCGGTAAGGTGGAATCAAGCACCGCGCCGGTGTGTGTCTGATCGTCTTGCAGCAGGCCGACATTAGATACTTTGACTCAACAACCAGCCAGGGGGAGGAAGGGAACAGAGCTTAAAACAGGTACACAGATTGTAATACCTCCACCAAGCTCTGACGGGCCTGATAAGCCGCAGCCACCCGCAGTCTATAAACAGTCCCTCCTCCCCCACGCACCAGTCTAGATCGACATTCTTCCAATTTTTTCGCTTGCCTTACTTCAAAACTGGCCAACTGCTAACAATTTGGTCGGCGTTTGTCACTCCGATATCGCACGCCCTCTGTCAATTGTACCACGAGCTGTGCTGTTGAGACCGTGAGACGACCAGCACAGGGAGAGCTTCATCGGAGAAGCCACACCACAAATAAAGTCGTGAACACACAATGGTTCTTATGCGAGCTTCCGCAGCCCTTCGCCCTGCCGTCCGCACGGCGGCAGCAGCTAGGGCACCCGCCTCTCGCCGAACGCTCTGCGTCTCTGCCTCTCGCATGGCCGCGTCGAGCCTCTTCCAGGGCGAGCCCTCCGGCCCGGCGCTCAAGACTGAGATCCCAGGCCCCAAGTCCAAGAAGCACACGGAAGACCTGCACAAGGTGTTCGACACCCGCAGTCTAAACATGCTCACTGACTACAAGAAGAGCAAGGGCAACTACATTGCTGACGCTGACGGTAACGTCCTCCTCGATGTGTGAGTTCTACCTCTTACTGAGGATTGTGAACGGATGCTAACATATGCGCGTTAAAAGCTACGCCCAAATCGCCTCCATCCCCATCGGCTACAACAACCCTGCCCTTGCAAAAGTTGCCCAGACCCCCGAGATGATCAACGCCATCATCAACCGCCCCGCACTCGGTAACTTCCCCCCAGAGGACTGGGCCGAAATTCTCCGTACTGGTATCCTCAAGGTTGCGCCCAAGGGCCTTGACCAAGTCTTCACAGCCATGGCCGGCTCCGATGCCAACGAGACGGCCTACAAGGCCGCCTTTATGTGGCGCCGCCAGCAAGAACGTGGTGGCTACGACGTTGACTTCACCCCTGAGGAGACTGCCTCCGCGATGAACAACCAGGCCCCCGGCGCCTCTGAGCTCTCTATCCTCTCCTTCCGCACCGGATTCCACGGCCGCCTCTTCGGTTCTCTCTCGACCACCCGCTCTAAGCCCATTCACAAGCTCGATATCCCTGCCTTCGACTGGCCGCAGGCCACCTTCCCCAAGCTGAAGTACCCCCTCGAGGAACACGCCGAGGAGAACGCCGCCGCTGAGAAGGCTGCCCTTGACGAGGTCGAGCACCTTATCAAGAACTACCATGTTCCCCCTGCGGCAGTAATCGTTGAGCCGATCCAGTCCGAGGGAGGTGACAACCACGCTTCCCCTGCCTTCTTCCGCGGCCTGCGTGAAGTCACCAAGAAGCATAACGTCCTCCTCATCGTCGACGAGGTCCAAACCGGTGTTGGCGCCACGGGCAAGTTCTGGGCCCACGAACACTGGGATCTCCCTGCACCCCCCGACATGGTGACCTTCTCCAAGAAGGCCCAGACTGCGGGATATTACTTTGGCAACCCTGAGCTGCGCCCCAACAAACCGTACCGCCAGTTTAACACTTGGATGGGCGACCCGGCGAGGGCCATCCTCTTCAGAGAGATCATCAACGAGATCGAGAGGCTGGACCTGGTGGAGAACACGGCGCGTGTGGGAGACTATCTGTTCGGCAAGCTCGAGGCCTTGGGCAGGAAGTACCCCGGCCAATTCGCAAATCTGCGCGGCAAGGGCCAGGGAACTTTCATCGCTTTCGACAACCCGCGCCGCGACGACTTCTTGAAGAAGGCCAAGGGACTGGGTATTAACATTGGTGGATCCGGCGAGACTGCCGTCCGTCTGAGGCCCATGCTCATCTTCCAGGAGCACCACGCTGATATCCTCATCGAGGCGCTGGAGAAGATCGCCAAGTCTTGGTGAACAAGCGACCGTTTACTTTTTGTTTGATTTCCTTTTTTCATGGTTGAGACATCATTACGGGAGCTACTTGTCCGGCCGCCGCCGGTTATTTTGTTTTTTATAGCGATTGTGAATTTAGACGGCCAAAACGACGAGGCACGTAAAGGAACAGATTTTAGGCAGTATGAAAAGAACATCTCATGACTCTGTCACGGCCTCTTTGCCGATATGATGTCGAGTTTTAGCCCGAAGGTGTTCGGACCGGAGAATGTTCGGATATCCTCTTTTTGCCATATCGTACAATTCATTCCAACGTAAAAACGTGGGTCTTAACCCCGTGTACCCGGTGAAAGACAATTCTAGCCTTCCTGTCCCTGCCCATGCGGATCCTTAAAAACAAACGGCCAACAACGCCTTTCCTTGTAGTGTACACGCGCATTGTTATGTAACAGCAATCCGTCCGCGCCTATCCAAGAACATGCAGTGTAACAGCTAACGGACGTTGAATGTGCAAACTAGGTATCATTGCCAGTCCCATTATAGGTGCGGAAGCACAACCAAGAAAACCTGCAAGCTCGAAAATAGCTTTTCAAGTCGTATAGGATGCACATCGCAGCCTATCTTGCTAGTCCTTCCTGTGTTAAATGGCCAATGTGCGGAATAGCCCTTTCCTTCTGAGACTCTGAGAGCTTCCCATGTTCGGTGTAAGAGTTTCGAGGCACCTCGCTAGACCGGCCGCGGGCCGGCTCGCCGGGAGTTGATCGTCCCGAATGTGTCCTTGATTGCTCCGTTCTGTAGGCGCCCTATGACCAGAATCAGAATCTTTTACATCAGCAGTAGTAGTACACCTACCGGATGACCTTTATCTGCTGACCTTGGCCTTCCGCGTTTCCGTTTGGGAGGCTCGCCAAGTGTTTCTGAGGCCGGGCCCGGCGACAAACTGTAAACGGAACCTTCTGCCGGTGTGCTTGGGCTTTCCCTCGCCGGGGGGCGCGTTGGAGGGGCTGGCGCGAGGGGAGTGAGATGTTGTGGGAGTAAAGGTCTTAACTGCCTGGCCTTATCTGCTCGAGATGGCCGACCTCTCTTTCGGGGCGGAGG
Organism: Colletotrichum truncatum; assembly: GCF_014235925.2. Taxonomy (NCBI): domain Eukaryota; kingdom Fungi; phylum Ascomycota; class Sordariomycetes; order Glomerellales; family Glomerellaceae; genus Colletotrichum; species Colletotrichum truncatum. The sequence goes on along the minus strand of NW_027222406.1, from coordinate 725,840 downwards.
CGGCGCAGCTGGCGGTTGATTCGGGCTAGAATAACCATTTGACTTTATTCCAACCTCTGTACCAGAGCTGATCGGCCTGGGCTGTATGTTCGCAAGCTGCGTGTTGTGTAGTTGCGTAGGCGCTGGTAAGATCGAATGAACAGACATCGGGTTCGAGTAGGCAGCTGAACTTTGGGGTGCAGAACCAAGAGGTGACGGCAGAGGAAGTTGCGCTGGAGGTTCCATTGGAGAAGCCACCGCCAACCTTTTGGGTGGCTGCTCGAGGAGATCGCTCATGGATTTGCGCTTCAGATCTGGTACCCTCATAGGGCCTTGGAACATCTGTTCGGTAGCTTGTATGCATTGTTCCATAGTGCGACCTGGCTCCGACAATCAGTACGTAAGGGGTGGATGTGCGAGAGTGAGGTCTCCCAACATACCGCTCGGCAGCTGCATCTTGAGCCAGTCAGGCTCGATATGATACGACTTCAGAAATTCAACCATATGGCCCACATCTAAGTTACTGGTCTTGATAGCCTCTGCGAGGATAAACCTCTGGAGACGAGCTGCGCGTCAGCTTTGTGCGCCCTACAGTCAAATGATAAGGCGCCTACCTTTTCCCCTTCCGTAAAGGTGTAGGCCATCGTGACAAATACTGACTATTGCCAGAGCGAGTGTCATGAACGTACGAGTTTATACTGAAGCAGGGCCTTGGAGTGTGCATTGGCAGCGTGGGATTCTAGCAAACGAGCGGCTCGGCGCTGTCAGCCGGAGAGCGAGGTCAACGAGGGGTAGCGAGGGGCACAAGATCGTTGAAATGAAGGTGGTTGTTTAAAAGGGTGTACTAGAAAGAAGCGAGAGAGTTTGACGGTGCTAGAACCGTCTACTAAAGAGGTTGCGAAAGGGCAAATAGCCTGGTTTCCAGGCAAACAAGCGCGGTAGAAGGGGCAGTAGGCAGTCGAAAAGGTCAGAAACAGCCGCCGCGATGGGTTTCGTCTCGCTTTTTCCGTAAGCAGAATGCTGAAAATTGCAGCCGCGTAGCCCGTTAGGTATAGGCGTGCGACTCAAACTAATGAAAGTGATCAAGGCTGCGCAAGCGCGCGTCGTTGACCAGAGGCCACCGAAGAGAAGACCCGGTCCCACGACGACGTCGAGGGGAAGTTAGACAAGGCGCGAGATGGAGGGGGTAATACAGCCTAGACAGGCCTTGGAGGTGGAAGTGGAGGCTCGAATGTTTCGTTTGCTCCTGGGCACCTAGACCACTTTTGCGACAATGGCCATGGGAGGCCCTGCACGGAGCGCGGTCGGGGACTTGCTGGCGTGACCAGGGTAGCAAGTACGAGACGTGCTTTTGAACGCGGAGGACTCTGGGGGGACAAGCGAGACAGATTTACCGAGTAATTAATGACGCGTGAAACCTATTCAGGAGACAATCTCAAGCGTTGGCTTGGTCGATGCTTGACGCGATATATTTATAGCCGCTGTTCGCAACAATGGTATAGTTCCTGAATGTGTCTTGGTTCCGGGACTCGAGCAAACGATGACAAGGGTGCTGCGTGCCTAAGGAAGGACCTGCGGTGCTGGGTGTGAGTTGAACCTTTGGTTACCAGCAGGCCTCCTCAAGTATCAATTTCAGATGGGTTGAGTGGGATTCATCTGCAACTTGAGGTGTGTACAAATGGATGAGCAGGTCGCAAAACCAAATATGCCCTCCCTTGCTGGAAGAGTACAAAGTTGCAATGTCTGAGAGAAGGGAGCTGGGGAATGACTGCAAATCTATCGATGGCGATGACTGATGGAGACGGCGTGGCTCACTGGAGCTGAGAATCACCAGCAATAAGACCGACGAGAAGTGGTTGTTTTGTCGGCGTGACTGACTGACGTCGAAGGTGCGAAAGGATTGGACTCCTGCAAAGCAAGCGGAATCTGGCCAGGGAAGAGTTCCGGGTAGGGGAGCACAAATGGCTTCCTGTCATCTCTGTCTGTCCGTTTATCGATGGAATGCACTACGGCACTGCCAAACTGGGCATAAGTTTAATGTATTATGCTCGGTCGGATGTTGGGGGGTGGGTGGTGGAGGGATTGATGACGGATTGATGGATGTTGGAACAACTTGTTGTGGCGTCCAGGGCAAAAGCAGGTCAACCACACGGCGTATGTGTGTGTGTGTGTGTGGTGTGCGCGCACGCCGTAATCAGCCTTCTTGTCTATTTCGTATGAGGGGTGTGTGTGTGTCGAGTGATATCGTGATACCATTTTGCTCCTGACTCCTGTTCTGGCAACTTCTTTCCTCCATTTCACTTCGAGTGCCTTGCGGCAAGCTTCTGGTCTGACCCGGCAGTGGCTTTATCTTCGGCGCCTCTCGCGCCTCCCTTTCCGTCGTTGGGTTCTTGCTTTTTCTCGGCAGCCGAATCGCCCTTTCCCGATTTTTGTTGCGCATGTCTCACCAAGCCTCCCCCGAAGAGGAAGAGATTATTTGGTTGGTCAGTAGCCACATCGGGGGATCCTTTTTCGATCGCATTCGAGTTCGAGAATGGGACCTAGTGCCCCAGCGCTGCTAGACAAAATGCCAGTAAATGCACTTTGGTGATTGTTCACAGAGAGGTATCACATATGACTGCACAGGCCTATGCAATCGACAAAGTATATATCCCTGTCTCCCGCCTGTTCTGCGCGCATGCCGCTTGCTGCAAGCACAGTTGCATCTGCTGGGCTGTAAGTGGCGGAAGCTGGGCTGAGCAGACATAGTATGCATGCTGTAATGAGAAGCGACGTGCAGCTAGCTGCTGCATATGAAGGTTTGCGGCAACTGGCCAATCTCGTTTAGGGGGCATTTACGCCTGACTTGACTCTCTGCCACTTCAAGGATGTCAATGACAGTAGGGTTACCAGAGGCATGACTTCTCCCTCCTACAAGAAACTTTGGGTATAAGAGGTGAGCTTAAGGAAAACACACTTGAGAAAATCAGCACTAAGCTGAGAGGGAGGGACATATGAGAAAGCAGAAAGGGGGGGCGGAATATGGAAAGGAGGGGATCGAAGTAGCGTTGATGACGGTACTTACTCTGTCACCCATCACTTCCACTGCACTTGCAGTGTGCATTGGTATCGCCCACCTTGGGTGCGCTGGCAATCGCGATGCAACGATTTGTGCTGTCCTCGTATCGGGAACACTGGACCTGCCTACCTGACCCTCACCCACCAACATAACTGCCTGTGTTCCGTCAGCAGCTGTTGCCCCTCCATTTTGCCATCCGTTCGCTGTAGCTGCTTTTTATCGTTCCCCTCTCCATCACCCAACTCCAACCTTTGACTCCATCGTTCCGCTTGGAATGCGCGCCGTTTCCTCGCCTGTCGGATAGAAATTTGATAACAGTAAGATGGAAAGAAACAGAATGATCAACAGACGACCGAATAAGGAAACAAGGGACTTTTTAGTGCCCGTGCAATGCGAACGGCCAGAATCGCATCCCCACGCCCTCATTGGCCCTCACTTAGCCAAACCCGGCTTGTCGGTGACTGATGAGAGAAACCACTGGGTTTTCTCTTCGCCAATCATCGACCAACAACGGCATGAGAGCCAGCGTGGGGCACCGGTTCGTCACATTTCCCGCAATTGTCAGAGGGAGCCGCAGCAGGAGCTTCGCTGCACCTGAGTGGTCTGAATCTCCCATGATTTCTGGGGGCGGCCCAGATCGTGACCCAAGGAGTAAGAAATTGAAGCAATGAGGCTGAGAAGAGATCAGAAAGTCAAACAAACAAGGGCTGTCGCAACGACACGATATCAAGAGCAAAGGGCCAGAATTTTGACCTGTTGTCAAGATAGCTGCTCACTGCGTTCATCCACCGCCTCTTTATACACCCAGGCTCCCCAGGCCACTTCATCCGGCTTCAGCGACGTCCTGCTGCACAATGAGCTGGCATCCTCCCACTGGGAGGACCCACCCATGTACAACCCGTCCATGCCAATGGCTCCGCCATCTCCAGACGACAGCAAACGGCACCGACCGCCAGTCACTAGCAGGGCATCGTTGCCCAAGTCAGGTACGGCTACATGCACTCTTCGTCTGAAGATAACTAGCACCATTCTCACCGACCGCTCGTCTGCATCGCTAGATTGTGCGTCACGCCGCTCTAAACTCCCCTTACCCTCCGAACTAGTGGTGAGCTTCCGACTAGGCCATCGCGCATCCTCGCAGTAGCTAACTCCAACAATTTACTTCCACCATTAACATTGTACTTGAATCCCTATCCATCAGACGAATTATGCGCCGTGGCTTTTGACTAGCGGAGCAATGAGTATTGGCACTGGCCAAACTGCAGATGCAGTCAAAGAATTCAACATTCCTCTGTCCAGCCCAGCATTAATGACGGTCTACGTGTGGTGACCAAGCACTGCCAAGTTACTTACCCCCGAATAGTGAAGCTCCAAACTAGGTTGCAAACTGTTAAGAAATGGCCATGTCCCAGGGTAGTTTCTTGGAACATCATGCAGGCCATGTGGGCGCAAAGTGTCGGTGAAGCGAACCGAAATAGGCCTTCTTTTTATCAGTAGTAAAAGCTCTGGCTGATGCTAGATCGCAACGCTGTTAGACGCAAAGTGCCGTCTAGGGTCTTTCACCTAAACCTTATCAGAAGCAAGGATAGTTGTGGACCAAATCCTGGAGTTCACAGCTGAAGCTTCTGATGCTGGTTTGGGCTTTTCAGCTTTTGGCTCCGAGCAACTCTACGTAACCTTGCTGGCCTAGGTGGTTCAAATACCAGATGAATTAGAGCAGCCTCCGAGATCTTCAAAGCAGAATGGGAAAGGACATGTCTCTAGAGAGTATGTGATACCCTGTGGAATTCCCGCTTACTTGACGGATACAGCAAACAAAATAGGGCAATGGCCTGCTCCTATGTGGAGGCATCGGTGACGTGGGATCTCCATCCCCCATCTCCAAAGTACATCTGTGCCTGTAGGGTTCCAAGGTGGGATTAAAAACCGCCCAACCATTGGCCAGATCTTGTGTATGCTTTTCTGGGGAAACTAAGATCGGATTTCCAAAAGTCTAGGCTACGGAATCCGGTCGTATCAATATTCCGAAAAACTGCAGATCCTGGTGGCTCCACTAGGATTATTTCGCTGCTAGTTGAGCCTGGCGCGCCCAAGGCACGGAAGTGGCTAGGCCTGGCCCAAAGCGCGACAGGCTGAGTGGCTGCTGTCCAGGTCCAGTTGGAAACCACACTGAGATTATTCTTGCCTGTCGTCCCTTCGTATCTTTTGCGATTCCGCCCTGGAATTTTTTTTTTCTTTCCCCTTTTGCTGGCGGGCAACAACGCAATTTTGCTCGGGTACTGATCCGTTGATTTCCAATTTTGCCATTGTCAAATTGCTGCTCGGTTTGCTGTCAATTCTCGCGCGACTAGCATTTGCAATGCTGGAAACCTTTGGCTCGGACTACTAACCGTTCTCTCCTAACGCGCCGCCGCCTCTCGCAACTCGTCCCCATTTCCGCTTCTGCTACCTACCTTACATATTCTTTTCCTCCTTCTCCACCCAACACAACTCCTGTAGCTCCCTACATGCGCACCGACCTGCAGATTCGCAAAGTCTCTCGTCTCCCGCGTCCGGCGTTCTCTGAACTTTTGTGTCATTCCATCTCTCAGAACGACACGATCCTCGACGCTCTTCGGCTTTCCTCAACTTGCGCGCTCGCCCTACGGAGGTCTTTCCCGACTGCTTGATGGAGGATGAAGCTCTGGCGACGGTGAAGATGGAGGAGGTTAAAATCGAAGATAGCCCTGCGCCAAATGGCATCAAGATGGAGCGGGATACGAGCAGGACGTCTTCGCAGAACAAGAGCAGTCACGGCTCACGCGCCGTCAGCATGTCTCCCGGCGACGACAACGCCAACGACGATGCCGGCTCGACGCCGGGCACGAACAATCGATCGAGACTTTCTCGCAAGGTGTCGCAGAAGCCGGTGAAGCGTGAAGCGCCGCTTTTCGGCGACTTGCCTGATATGACGGAGGAATCATGCAGTACCTTCCAGGTTATCCCAGACTGCCTTTACGGATCGAAACACATGGGGTCTACTGATAATGATGCCTTGGACTGCGATTGCCGTTCCGAGTGGCGTAAGTTTCCCACGCCCTCCCTGAATGTCCACCGCGACGAGAGAATCCGAGCGGCCTCTGACTGAATTTACTGATGCAGAAGACGGAAAAAATTACTCATGCGGCGAGGACTCCGACTGCATTAACAGAGCGACGAAGATGGAGTGTGTTGTGGGTGTCGGCAATTGTGGCGATGGCTGCCAGAACCAGAGATTTCAGCGCAAACAGTATGCCAACGTTTCAGTCATCAAGACCGAGAAGAAGGGATTCGGCCTCCGCGCCAACGCCGACATGCAAGCCAATGACTTTATTTTCGAATACATCGGTGAGGTTATCAACGAACCGACTTTTCGGCGGCGCATGATGCAGTACGACGACGAAGGTATTAAACATTTTTACTTCATGTCGCTCACCAAGCACGAGTTTGTCGATGCGACAAAGAAGGGCAATCTAGGTCGGTTTTGCAACCATTCTTGCAATCCGAATTGCTACGTTGACAAATGGGTTGTGGGAGAAAAGCTTCGGATGGGTATTTTTACCTCACGCAAAATCAGGGCTGGCGAGGAGTTGGTGTTCAACTACAATGTCGACCGCTACGGAGCCGACCCGCAGCCCTGCTACTGTGGCGAGCCCAACTGCACTGGATTCATTGGTGGCAAGACCCAGACCGAGCGGGCAACCAAACTACCCCTTGCAACTGTGGAAGCCCTTGGTATCGACGATGGCGACAGCTGGGATACTGCCGTGGCCAAAAAGCCTCGCAAGAAGAAGCCAGAGGAGGATGATGAGGAGTACGTTAACAGCGTGCAGGCCCGCAGTCTCAATGAGGATGGTGCACGCAAGGTTATGGCGACCTTGATGCAATGCAAGGAGAAGTGGATTGCGGTCAAGCTGTTGGAGCGTATTCAGCAGTGCGATGATGAACGTGTGATACACTGTGTCATGCGCATGCACGCCTACCAGATCCTTAAGACCACCCTCAACACATTCATTGACGACCACAATGTCGTGCTTCAGGTCTTGAATATTCTCGACAAATTTCCCAGGCTGACGCGAAACAAAATCGAAGCTTCAAAGATTGAAGCGACAATTGACGGCCTTACACATTCAGAACATCAGAATGTCAGCGCAAAGTCAAAGAAACTGTTGGAAGAATGGGCAAAGCTCGAGCTAGGCTACCGTATTGGGAAGCGAAAGTTTGACCCCAACGCCTCTGCGACGAACTCCTTCCAAGAAAGACGCAACGCAGACCGCGAGGAAGACGTTACCGCCAAATCAACTCCCGATCCATTGCAGAATGTTGAGATTCCAAAAGGCCCACGAAGCAGCATGCCGCAACGAAACCCGCATTTCTTCAATGGGCCGCCTCGCCATCGAAGACCCCAGAATTTCCACAACAACGGCCCTCTGCCAGCCGGATGGTTCACAGCAGCAGATCAACGTGGAAACACCTACTTCTATAGTAAGAATGGTGTTACAACGTGGCAGCGGCCAACGAAGCCTGCCGACGCGCAAAAGCCAACTAACAAGGTTCTGCAAGAGCAACAATTGCTGAAAAACATTATTGATCAAGTCACAAAGGAGCAAACCCCCAGACCTTCAGCTTCACAGACGCCGCAGCGGGCCGAAACCCCTGTCCAAGAGACAAAGCAAGAAAAGTGGCGCTCTCTTAGCGTTGAAAAGCAGATGAAGATCTATGAGAATACGGTACGTATGCGCCCGTACTCAGCGATGAGCCCCTACTGATTCTGTTACCCCCAGCTCTTCCCCCACGTAAAATACGTGATCGATAAGTATAGACATAAATTGCCTAAAGAGGATCTCAAGAAACTTGGCAAAGATGTCAACAAGAAGCTAGTCTCATCGGACTACAAGAGGAACCGTGTACAGGACCCTACAGTCCCCTTGGATCAGAAGCAGGCCAGGAAGGTGAAGACCTACGTCAAGGATTTTCTGGACAAGGCCGTCGTAAAAATGAAGAGTTATGAGAGAGAGAAGGCTACACGACAGGACAAGACAAAAGGCCCAAGCTCTGCCCCTGCGGCTGCAGACGGTGATATCACCGTGGCTGATGTAGCTGATGAAGTGATGCTTTCGGATGATGAAGACGCCGGTTCAACGGGCAGCCCGGAAAAGAAGCGGAAGCGTGAGGAAGAGGCGGCTGAGTCACTGGACCTCACTCCTAATGATGGCCCTTCGACAAAGCGCTTGAGGGAGGATGATGTGGAGGACGGCGCACCACCGCCTCCTCCACCTCCACCACCCACAGAACCGGTTCCTACCGATTCCCCGGAGTCTCTGACTGAAGAGCAACAAGCGCTTAGAGAGCAGGAGGAAGCTCTGATGAGAGAGAATGAAGAAGCAGAGCGGCTCGAGGAAGAGGCCACCAAGGCCCAGGGAATGAATGAGGAAATCATGCCCCGGATAAACGGTGGCGTAATAGTAACTGGTGAAGGAGATCTCGCTAGCGACCCTCGCACCAAGGGCAACGAGACGGCTCGACAACAGGAGGTTCTCGGCCACTAGGTCTTGGCTGGGGTTTAAGGGAGAGGGGAAGACTACCCATGAAGCATGTGGTGTGAAGAAGAGGGCCTGCCGAGAACAAGTGAAACTCGGCATTGTACGTATAAGCAGGCATATTGCATTTTCTGGAAGGGAATCAGCAGACCCCAAGCACTTGGATGCTCTCTTTGTTTTGATTTTTCGTGTGGATATTCAAAAAAGCAGAAATGGTCATGGCTAAACGAAGCCGTAACCATTACGATTCATCACTTTTGATCAGGCGTGTATCCGGCGGCATGGGTGGATGGTCATGGACAGGCGGGCATTCCAGCATGGGTTCTCGGATAAGGCTAGGGGCAAAAGGCGTTGCTTATTTCACCTCGTGAGGTCAGAGGGGGGAAACGTCGAAAAGCATACCCACATCGCCATAAGTGGACATGGCATAGCATAATGGCACATTGATATTCTAAAACCTTTTTTTCCATGGTTCTTTATGCAAAATTCGTGACTGTCAAACTGACAGGGCTAAAGGGTGGAGGAGGCACAGTAACATACATATAAAGGTTTTTTGCCATTGAAGTGCAATAAAGCTCTCTGACTGTTGTCCCAAACTTTTTTTTCGTTTCTTTCCACCTTCCTTTGCAAAACGCCGTGCTACCCATGCCAGATTAAGGAGCCTTTTTGGAAGCCAACCCAGTACCAAAACCTTTGAGCCGCATTTCTGTGAACAAACTGTGTTCCGAATCGCAATATGAATTCTTCCAGACATACCGATCTTAAAGCTTCCCCACAGTGTATCGAGACAAGTTGCCAATTGGTAGAAACCGCTTGAGGGAAACCCCTCCCACCCTTTTAATCGTCGTCCACTTCCAAATCCGATTCTTCGCTGCTACTTTCATCGCCTCCCCTCTTCCTCTTTTTCTGCACTGGTAGCGGCTCGGGCGCCTCTTCCTTGCGCATAAACACAAAACTCCTGGCAGGCCTCTCCTCACCCTTCCACGCGGCGCCGCTGGCCTCTCCGGTCTTCTTCTCTCTGACAACCCCCAACGTACGCGCGTGGCGGTACCCGGGGTACGCCTTCGAGTGGAACTTGAAACTCTGGAGGGACTGCAGGCCAGCGTGTCGGCCGAGGTCCTTGATGTTCCAAAGTGTATACGGGTCTCCTTCGAACAGCGTTACGATGATGGTGCCTTTCGGCGCGAGGGAGGGTATGGCGGAGTTGAAGAAGGAGACGAGAAGCTCCTGGTTGTAGCGTACTTGGCGGTTGCGGTCGGTAGATTTGCCGCCCACGTGGGGGAAGTTGAAGATGATGCGCTTGTAGAGTCCTTGCTTGGTGGTTTTTGAGATGCCGTGGTGGGTTTGGGTTGTGGAGCGCTTGACGAATGGTTTCATTGTGCGGGCGTCGACGTTGTAGAGGATCTTGTTGTTGTTCGGGACTGGAGGTTTGTATGCTTCTTCTTCTTCGTCTTCGACAGGTTCTCCCTCGGGTGCGCCCGTTTCGTCGGCGTCGGCGTCGTCATCGTCATCGTCGTTGTCGTTGTCGTTGTCGTTGTCGCTGCCGTTGTCGCTGCCGTTGTCGCTGCCGTTGTCGGCGGTCTTGTCTTTTGGTTTCTCAGACTTTGAAACTGCGCCGGTGATCTTGGCGATGTTCTCTTCCGCGTGCGGGTACTTCTCCAGCAGCTCCTTCTCATTCTTCTCAAGCACGGTGGCCGTCAGGTTGCGGCAGTCGTGGTGGGCGGCGAGACTGGCCGCAAAGCTGAGGTCGCCCTCGCCGATGAGGAGGATGGTATCTTCCGAGGCGAAAGGGATAACTGGTTCTTGGTTCTGGTGGTACTGCTTCTGCTCCTTCTTCTTTGTGCTGTTATCATTCGCGGCGTTATTCTTCGCCTTGCTCTTCGAGGGGCCGGGTCCTGGACCTCCATTTGGTTTCTTCTTTTTACCGGAGTCGACAAAGTGGTTTTGGTGAGTCGGGTTCTTGCGCTTTTTACCCATCTTGAATTCCTAAGAGAGATGCGATGGTGCGCCGTGCGGGCCGGGCCGTAAATACGGGATTAGACGGGAGGTTGAGGTTCGGCGTGTGTTGCGACGAGGTGGGATGTAATGGTGTTGCTACCCGCGTCCGCGCCGAAGTACACTTACCCCACGGTCACCGACAACTTTTTTTTTTTCTTTAGCTCTTGACCGAAGGTGAGTAGCGCCCCCCGGCGGCTCGGGAATAGACGAGGTTCAGCCGTGGTCCGTGGCTGGACATTTATTTACTAAGCTAAGGCAAAGCTTCCTTCCTCCCCTGGACGGGGCGACACCGGATTATGGAGAAGCGCAGGGGGGCCGAATTTTGGAACTGGAGACTCAAGGTACACTATACTTTACCACGTTAACAGTGGCTGCAAAGTTCTGTTCAGGGACTTCTCAGAGTGGGAACGTCTCCACCCTGGGCAGGTGTTGTGCGGTGTGGACTTTTTTTTTCCTGCTGGAACCTTGAATGGTTTTTGCAGGGAGAGGAACAAATTCGGCATGCAGTGCAGTGATGCGATGCGAAGGGATTGGTAAACCTGATCGTATCGTAATACTGTGATGTGGACGCTCTTTCGCTAACCTATCGTTGATCTTTACGAGTGGCATCCGTGAGTGAGTGTTCGTAACACTCGTCTTTTCCTAATTATTTAAAAACAAATAAAATAAAAATCGCTTCTGGTGGACCAAAGTTCAAATGAGGCTTACAAAACCTTGAGTGTTTAGCATATTAACGGACGCAAGGGAGAATAGTGCAGCATTCCAGGATCGTGTTTCTGTGTTGCTGGAGCAGGGTCGTCGTTATTACCTTGGGGGCTGTTTTTTTTTTTTCTCGGGACTGTCCACGGAGATCGGTCGCACACAGAACTTCGGCGTCAACATCTCAGGAGATACGTAATCTGGTTCCGTTCTTCATCACACCATAGGACCTATTTGGCCACAGCCAACACCGACTTGCATCTCACTTGGCACTGGGCATTGGAGGCTGGAGACAGAGAAGCAGTCCCGGTTGGAGCTCGGGATCTGGGTAGGAGAGGGCCCACTTCACGGACGGGACCAGGTCCTGAAAAGTGCTCCCCGTCCGACTCGTCCGAACTAAGTACTGGGCGAGTGAAAATGTCTGTTCACTGCCCTTACTTTGCGTAGTAAATGCTTCTCGCGGTGAGACGGAAAAAACAACACTGGGGTTTTCCCAATGGGTGAATAGGATGATGAGGACAAAATAAAAATCAATGGGGCTCCTATCATCACCGTAGGGCAGAACGAATTGCCACTTGGCCCAACGGCGTGGCTCATTCCCAAACCTAAGAGTAGGTAGACAGAGCCGTGTGGAATACTTTTGGCTGCTACTTGGTGGCTTTCGTCACGTCAGAGGGACGGGATGGGTACACGGAAGTCGGGGAGTTAACAGACAAGCCACTCTCTGGTTAAAAACAAATCTTTTTCCCTTTCTCTCCAGCTCCCTCTCTTTGAATATTGGGCATGTAAGCGTTTTAATGCCACTGTGCTTGTCTGCTGACTCTGTGTTCTGCATCCGGAGTGGTTGTTATGTGATGATTTGACACGTTTGCTGTCAATGCCAGTCGTCATTCAATAACCCCAGATAGACGCCAGTCAGCCCGCCTAAACGCTTGACTTCATGCCGGAGCAGGCGGCAGTGAGGAGAATGGCTGGATGAAAGAATAAGACTATACACCACAAAATGCCTCCTTGACGGTATCTGTGCCTTTCCCCAGATGCATTCTTCGTCGGTTGGCCCGCCAAGTCGCAAATCCCCCGTTCCGAGGACCTGAGCGGCCCAGCCAGCAAAGGCAGCAGGGTTAAAAAAAAAAAAAGAAAAAAAAAAGGCTTACACTGAGCTGAGAGGGTCCTGGCTCTCTGCCCAGAGCAAGTGATGGTGACCTTCACGGGTGCGGGTGCGTGTACGCGACTGTAGACTGCCAGATGGCGGTCCGTAAAAGTACCGGGTACCTTCTCCTGTCGGCAGGGGTGAGAGACTATTTTCGGTTGACGGATTATCTAGCTCTCCGGACGAATCATCGTTCGAGAAATGATGCCGACTCCTACCAGATTGGTGTAAGTGTGTGCAGGACAGTGCTAGGCTGGGCCTTGCCTTCCGCCTCGCTGTAGCAGGGTGGTCACGTCTGCTCCTGCCACTGCTGTTGCGCTCCGCCTGGTCTGGTATTATTTGCAAAAGGTAGGAAGGGGAAAAAAGCGAACAACTCTTCGTCCACGCCGCAATTCAACAACCCATTCGCGCCACTCCAAGACCTACAGCTGTGTCTGCGGAAGCTTCTCATCTTTATTCTGATCACATTTTTACCCTGCCTACGCTGGTCTCTCATTGAGAAAAACCCGGTCGTTCAGAGAGTGAGAGAGACTGAGAGGCCAGGCGGCTGCTTTTTCTTAGCCCACACCCATTGCCATCCGTCCAATCCACACCCTCGTCTTTCTCTCCGAACAGCCAACAACGAGCTTCTTCAACCTGAAAGCTCTACACCTTCCTCCCCTTACAGAGGCAATCGCGCTGGTTCACGCACTCTAGAGCGACTGAATTACCTGCGGGCGGAGACTCACTCGATTTTTCTGCTAGCTGTCTGCTACACTCATCTCCTTCCCTCACGTCTCATTACACCATACCCGCTCTCACTTTTGCCTCCACACTTACCCCCATTTCACCTCCCCCAGTCAGTCACGTATCTTTCATGACCGGCCACCACCGCCATCATGTCAGACACAGAGACACCGGAGCAGTCTGCTTCGACTCCAACGCCCCAGCCGACGCCCAAGGCCAAGGGCAGAGGTAGGGGACGGGGCAAGAAACCCGCCGTTCCTAAGAAGGAACCCCCAAAACCCGTCCCAGTGGCTGGAACTGGTCGACGCGGCCGCTTCAAGCAGTTCAGCGACGACAAAGTCCAGGCGTGCTATGAACGCCAACGCGAGCTCAAGGCTCAATATGCAGCTCTTGCTAACGCCGTAAAGCCTGCTCTGCAGGATCTGGCTAGTCGCTCCGTCAGGAAACTGACCAGAGACGGCGAGTACTACACCCAGGTGCCAGAGTTTGACGTGGTTAAAAGCCACCTCCAACAGCGCTTCTCGACCAGACTTGATGTCGCGGAGAACAAGCTCGCGATTGATCAGAAGATGGTCATCAACTCCAGAGAGGAGCAGCGCAAAGCAGTACAAGAGATTTTTGAGGTACGTGTGAGACCGAAACCGACATGTCATGTTTTTACCCTGGTCCTCCGCTAACTGGCGGTGATCCGCGGCATTAGAACGGATTTGAAGAACTTGAAGACAGATTTTTAGATGCGCAAATTCATCGCCTCGACATTCTGGAGTATCTTCATGATCACGGCCTGCCAATTGACGTGAGTATCTTTTTTTTTTTTTCCTTTTCTTTTGTCAGGCGGCAAATTGCTCACGCGCTGCTTCAGCTTGTCGACGGTGGCTGGAACTACAAGCCCATTTCTGACAAAGAAGCGTCTGAATTTGGCATCTATGAAGTCTACATTGACGGTCATCTTGTGCCTTACCCTCAACTGGTCGAGGGAACTGAAGCCTACGCTCTTCGCCAGGCTGCGTGGGCAGAGCCTCAACAAAAAGAGGCGGCGGCAGCACCCACCGCCTCTGCACCACGGACCAAGCGCAAGGCCAAGGACCAGCCCGATGGCCAACCCGCCTCCAAGCGCACCGCAGGTGATGTCGCGCCTGCTAATCACGTGGCGGGCATCATGTCGGCCCAGCATGCTCCAGTAGAGGACGAGTCTAATGAGAGCACGCCGGTTCCTGAGGGGCCGGTTACTGCCGACCAGAGAGAGCCTGCGCTGCCTGCAAAGGCGTCGGAGCCGGATGATTACGGCTGCAGGCAGGTCAACCGCCCACCGGCCAAGAACGGTGCCATGATTGCCAACCGTATCATCGTGCCCCCAACCTTTCAGTTTGACGATGATGAGATCGGATATCGTGACTCGACCAATTCGGCGAAGCATGGCGCCACCGTCGCCAAGCGAGGCAAGTACTTTGGTAAACCCAACTCCAACACCTGGCACTACGACCCTCTTCTTGCGCGATGGGACGCTCGTCTTGTGGAAGAAGACGACATGGACAAGGAGCTTGTAGAAAAGTTCGCTGTTCACCCTCGCTACGGCTACTTCCTTCCCACCAGCAAGAACGAGGCTGAGCCACCAAAGCCGGAAGCCAACCCAATGCATCCGACTGTCTACCTTACTCCGTCCGGCCAGACAATTCATGCTTCCCGTGTTATTCCTGTCGCGAAGGTCGAAGCTGCCGTTCAGGACAAACCTTTCCAGGACAAAATGTCATCAATCCTCACAGCTGTTTGCGAGGCGAACGACATTACAGAGGAAGAGATTGAGGGAGAGGAGCTCAAGCAGCTCAAGGAGATATCGGCTGAGTATGCTGCGCAGAGAGCACATGCTGAGTCAATCAAAGAGTCCATGAGCGTGGAGGAGACCCCTGCAGGCTCTCCTCTGCCCTGCAACGATTCCGCTCTCAACATTGCTGGTCTCGAGGATCTCATCAGCGCCGCCGACGCAGTTGAGGCAGAGCAGAAGGAAACCAAGCCTGTCGAAGAGAAGCCGGTCATAGTTCAGCCTCCCACTCCGGCCAGACCCACGACTCGTGCATATGATGCAATTCGAGATATTTTTGGTGGTTCCGAGCCAGCTGTCACTGAACCTGCGACTCCTGTTATTCCCCATGAGACTCTGGATACCTCGGCGCTGTTGGTTCTTGCCGGCGCCTCCACTGGCGAGTACCAGCCTCGACCTGTCGACATCCCAATGGCTGATGCACCCCCCGCCCACGCTGCTCCAGCCGATGGTCAACCTCACCACATGGAGCCCAGCTATCCCATGCAAAGTACGCATGCTGACTCTCAGATGACGATTCCTCCTCCCAGCAACTCTGGATGGGTTGAACCCCGTCTTGCCTCGCCCGGACCAGACCGTATTCACCCCTCTATCGAGCACCAGAGCCAGCTGCCTCCAGCTCGCCCGGTTGAGATGTCGCAAATGAGATCATCGATTGAGCCTTCCAACGACAGTCGTCGTCACTCTATGTACCCCGAGCATAATGCTCCTCCTCCCTACTACGAGCAGCATATGCCACCGCCCCATCCACAGCAACATTACATGTCTGTGGACCCCATGATCGACCCACGCCTCTACTCTGCACCCATGGAAGCGCCGCCAGCTGGACATCATGATTACCACAACACCGCCTACAACCAACCCCAGCAACCGTACCATATGTCGGCTATCCCAATGCAAGGAGGACCGATGCCACCCGCCCCTTCGCAACTTCAACAATCAGGCTCCACATCTCGAATGCCTTTTACCAACCCGGCTCAGGATAGAAGCTCCCCGCTTCCTCCTCTGCGCCCGTCTCGCGGCCGCAAGAGCGCTCCCGCTGCGCCAGAGACCATGTCAGCTGAGCATCAACAGGCCCAACAGCAACCGCCTCCCCCTTATATGAGCAGCAACAGCGGGTCCTTTTACCCTCCTGGTCCACCGAGACCTTATCACAATGGCTATACCAATGAGCAGCCCGGCATGTCCATTATGGCACCGTATCCTTCGTATGGCGGCTCACAGCCTCCTCCACCCCCACCCCCACAACAATCTTCTTACGGCCCCCCGGGCATGTCTCCTACCAATGCGTCCGTCGCGCCAGCGCAGAGCCCACCTTCGCTGCAGTTCGTTCAGCAGCAGCCCAATGATCCTGCCTCGAACAGCCGTGCTGGCAGTGGCTCGTCGACGCCAAATTCTGCTGCCAACAGTCGATACCCAAAGTTGGCACCAGCCCCCATTCCTCCCCACCGGGTTGGCTGGCCCACAGGCCCTGAGCTTCGGACAGTCCAGTATGACTATAAGGAGAACATCAAGGACTATGCACCGACCGAGCCCCCGCCGCGTCGTGGCCCCGTCCAAATCCGTGGTTGGAATATCAACAATAACAAAATTCAGCGCCAGCGGGCGGAAGATAACGGAGACGAGCGTCGAAGCTCTCGCTAGAAGCGGGGCCGAAAGGCGGAAGAATTAGCACGAGTTCTGCGAATTTCTCTTTGTGTACACAGAGAAACGGAACGGGAAAAGCGAAAATTTTATGTATTATCATCTTGATTGTTTTTGATTTATACCACAGAGTGCGTATGCTCTTCATCGCGGAGAGCGCGAGAGCTAGGGCTGAAAAGCCAATAGGGCTCCTCAAAAGTTTAAGGGGGGCTAGGGCCGAGAGGCCGTGGTCAAAACGACCAGAATATATTAGGCATGATAATGAACACGAAAGAAAAATTGGATCAGTTTTATGACTTTACAAGCATTTGATTTGAACCTGTTATGTGACTTTTCCAAGTTGCCATCCTTTCACTAATGCTCCTGGTCCGCCTCCACAAAAAGAGTGACTTGAGATTATGGCTACGTTTTAGGGAGACACGGCATCTCGTATGTTTCTCAACATGGGGAGACACGATTGGTGTTGTGCTGTGAACTGGTATTAGACGCAATTTTTCGTTTGACTACGGCCATGGCTAATATTACATATGTCCGAACCCCCATTTCTCCCACCCTCCACAGTGGCGAATGTATCAAGATGGAAATTCTGTAGCTCAACTCCTTGTAAGCAAACTGTTGTACACAATGGATGTGAAGATCGCCCTTTTTTTTTTTTTTTTTTTTTTTTTTTTTTTTTTTTTGGCTATTTGGGCCCCTCAAGCATTGGGCAGCTCTTTGCTGCCACCAGAGAGCATCGCATGAGCCAAGGCTGAAATGACTACTGAGTCATGATCGGATTGTTAAAGTCCACCGTGCCGTCCATGTTCATCATCATGCCAGGATCGGGTCCAACCATTCCGCCACCGTTCGGAATGAGACCGCCCGCGCCCGCGAGTGACAGCAGCCCTCGGCCAAGCTCGCCAACGGGATGTAGAGGGTAGACGGAAGCTTCCATGCTGTTGCCGTCGAAGACGACCATGTTCTGAATGGGCTGCTGTGTTTGGCCGAGAACGTTGATGACGTCCTGGGCAAGCTGTCCTCCGAGGATGGCCGTGACGGGAGCTATCTCACTACCGATGTTCTGCAAGAAGCTACGCAGAATCTCGGAACGAAGAGTCTCGGAGGGGAGGCCGAGCTGGGCGTGCTTGGCCGTTGCCAGCTTGGTAAAGAGGCCTAGGTCCTCCTTAGTATGACTAGGAAGACGACCGCCGTTAAGGACCTGGAAGTCCCAGAGAGCTCGCAGGCAGGAGATGACGGGGCTGACAGCTTTCCTCCGCCGCACGCTCTTCGCATACTCCTCAGGCAACGTGGCACCGTCACTAGCAAGGTACCAGGTCGAGTAGAGCTCGCGTTTCGTGACCACCTCGATCGTCTTGCCGCCCTCCTTCTTCGTGTTAACGGCGATGACGCTGCGGGTTCTCGTCTCGGGCTGTAGCTTGGTTGCGACGTTGCCGAGGTCCCTCTCAATGACGTAGTCGTGCTCGATAAGGTCGGAGAAGATAAAGCCGTACATGCCGTGAGTGCCGGCGGCGTAGAAGGACTTCTGGTGCAGGCGGGTGGCGGTATTAATGATGTTGAGGGAGTCAGGATCCAGATCGGTGGCGATTACGATATCGAAGCCGGAAAAGTAGCTTGTACCCTTGGACTTGATGCCCTCTGCGTCGATGTGAACCGCGACGCGCGGGTTAAGCTTCTGTATGGCGGCTGCGGCGGCCTGCGCGCGGTTCTGTCCAACATGGTTCTCCTCCTCAGAGAGGAAGAATTGCGAGCCCAGGTCCGACTCTGAGACAGCGGCGCCATCGAGGATGGTCAGAGATCCGATACCAGCGAGGACGAGGTTCTTTGCAATCTCATTTGCTAGAGCCTTCATGGTGATGAGGAGGATGTTGGCGTTACGGATCTTCTCCTGAGCCTTCATGCCCCACAGGCGGATTTGACGGTCGTAGAGCGCAATCTCATCTGAAGGTGGTCAGGTGTCTTGTAAGTGCACGTAGAGAAGGGGGCGAGGTACCTGCGCTCATGGCGTTGGCAGGAATACCGGGCAAGGCGCCATTGTTGATGAGCATTTGTTGGGCATCCGGCGGGAGAAGCTGAGGCATGAACATCTCGCCCGTAGGCAACATGCCGGGGAGCATTTCAGGCATAGCACCGGGGATGACCTCCTGAAGAGCCTCGGGAAGAACCTGATCCATGGGCGCGGTGTGAAGGTTGGGATTAAAGCCGTTGGATGGATCAGGCATGGGGTGACTCGGTATCGAGAACTCTTGAGCTGGAGCGTTGTTGTTAGGCACGGCGGCCTCTTGCGCGGGCTTGTCCTGGGTGTTTGTTTGGTCCTCCATCATAAACGGGGTTGGTGAGATGAGATGGAGATTATAGATGAGGGCCGGATAGAAACGCGTATATGTAAAAGGTTGGTTCGGATGAATAAGTGGATAACCGATTCTTTGGGGACGCCCTTAAGATGACTTTGCGCGCAAGTGCCTAGCGATGAGATGCACAGGCAGTTGCAACGAATTGGGAGGTGGATGTAAGGTGAAACCGCGTCAGGTAAGAGCTCGGTGAGTACGCCGTAAGAAATGTTGCGGGTATCGAAGAATTTGTCTCAGGTAGCTGCAATTGGGACCAAGGAGATGAATTCGTTGGAATGAAGTTTGTTGATCGAAGAGAAGTGATGGCGATATAAAGATACCGCCGTAGGGTCATGAAAAGCAAGGCTGAAGGCTGGAGAGGTTCACTGAGAGAGGCTACAACAAACAGAAATTGTTAACGTGCCGACTAGGCAGGCCAGACATAAGACCGGAAGTGGCACGGACAACGCGTTAAAACCACGCTAAAGTGGTACCTACTTTTCAGAATGCTATACATACTAACTAGAAGTAGCTGCTAGCATTCGGGGCGATGTCTCCTTCCCTGCATCATAGGTTCTCACAGGCACAGAACCCCGCGATGGACAGGGCCAGGGGCTAACTTTAGTGGGCGCATCAGGGCGATCCCACTCTGCCACCGTTTACCTCGCCTCCTGTCGGATCGGGGCTTTGAAGTAGCAATCCAAAGCCTGTCCAACTCTCACCACCGACCAACCAACTTCTGACTACTACTGGCCTGCTGACGACTGATTGAGGTGCTGCGGCTGCCCTTCGCGCCAGCGTCTTTCTGGCTCCCTCGAAACTCTCGCTTCCCAGGCTCTTGAGAAAACCTCGAACCCATCTGATTGCTGTTTCTCCTTTGCGACAATTAACGACCCCCCTGTAAGCCGCCCCTCGCCCGCAAATACCTCCTGTGTGAGTGCACCCCCCAGTCGAAGAGGTTCCGCCTTCACATTCGAACCCTACTTTCGGCATCTTACAGTCTCGGGATTGAAGAATTCTCCCCTGTGCAGCTTTTTTCGTGTTTTTTCTCGGTATCCTGACAAGTTCGCTAGCGCTGAACCCTCGATCGGATAACTGCAGCTTGCTTTGCATTTGACGGCGTTTGTTTGCCGACATCAGCGCCATCACTAGATCCCGCCGAAGCCACCACTCAAATAACCCACAATTCTTACGTCGACACGACACCGCTAATCCTCCCACACCTTCCGACCACCTGACATCTGCGAATAGAGGATCAAAGAGCTGTTAGAGCCGGTCCCGCTTACTGGCGCCATCGTCGCTGGGCCTTAATACTGTCCCCGACGAAGCATGTCTTCGCAGCGGCCGGACCCCAGTCAAAATCCTCAACGGCGAGACGACGATTTTCCGCCCCTACCGCCATATCGCAGACTACCCCCACTACCGCCCTTTGCCTCGACCCGCGGGCCCCATCCCCCGCTTCCGCCTCGACGACACCTCTGGGACGTTGAACCACACACGGCCTCAAGAGAAAACGAAGAGACGGAGGGCGTTCTCCGCTTCGCACGGCAGATGGCCGACAGGAACTTTCAGGCTGAATACGACGAGCTCTTGGGCAACTTTGTAGGCAATACCTTGAATGGTCTCACGGCGTTCATGTCCGCAGCGCAAGACGACATCAACCCTGACCGAAACAACCCACGAAATCGGAACCAAGCGGCTGGCTTGTTGGAAACCTTGCAGAACGATCAAAGAAGAGAGGACGACTCCCGTCGCCAGGCGATACAGCTACCCGCGGTTTTCGGTTATAGGACCATTCGATCCCTGGGCGGGCGACAACGATCTGACGGTGCCGAGGACGATTTGGAGGCAGTTAGAGCACTGTGGAATCGGCGAACCCAGTACAGCTCCTCGCCATTTTCCCCGCCCAGGATGCCTCCCAACATGTCTCCGCCTCACCTGTCGCCACTTCCTCACTCGGAGGAATATCCTGAGGAAAATCGCCGCGCAAAGAGAAGAAAGCTGGACTCTGAACGGGCCTCACAAAGTTTCAAGGGATTTCGCTATGGACGGTATGGACAGGTCGAGCCGGGCCAACTGAAAATGGAGATTCTCAGCTGTGACGGAGGGTTGTTTGAAAACGCCTCTTCGTATGCTTACGAGAACATCTTGAGGGACGATAAGACCGTTTATTGCACACAATCTAACAGATGCAACATCATCTTGCGGCACCAGGGTGGGACGGCGTTCAGTCTCAAAGAGCTGGTAATCAAGGCACCAGCCGTGAACTACTCTTCACCGTAAGTGAGCCCTATCAGTTGAGTGTGCGGATCGCAGCTGACCCTTGATCCAGAGTAAGAGAGGGCATGGTATTTGTGTCTATGAATCAAGACGAGGTCCTGACGCGGACCGCGCAGTATGAGATACAGTATGCTCCATTAAGGTCTGGCGGACCTGCAACTACCAGGGCGTTGGCCCCAATTATATCCATACGACACCACGAGGATGGGACCACTGTGACCAGAACACACACTCGGCAGAGACGGTTGTACAATATGGGCGGCGATGATGATGAGAACGAGCAGCGAACGGCGCAAATACCGGCGGAATTCACAAGCCAGCTACCCCCCTTTAACATTACAACCGAATGCAGCTATGAGGAGATAGATGATGAAGACGCACCGAGAATCCCTATCAACAGGCGAGCGCCCAATAGGATAGGATCCTTACCCTTCGAAAGCGATAGTAGCGATGACGGCAACCCATTCGCATCAGACGAATATGGTTTCGAGGATTACTCTTTCAATAATAGGCGTCGGGACCAGTCGGATACTTCTTTGGCGGAGGCTGTTGAGGCGAATCAGATGGCAACCCAGGAGGCTGTACGGGCTGTAGGCGGCGAATTGATGGCCCCGCACGCGAAATTCTTCATCGAGAAGGAAAAAAGCAAGTGCACCATACGGTTTGATCCTCCAGTATCGGGGAGATTCATACTGCTCAAGATGTGGAGCAGTAGCCGGGCCTCGGGTAGCAACATCGATATACAAGCAGTTCTCGCCAAAGGATTCGCAGGACCGCGGTATTTTCCGTCAGTAGAATTGCGATGAGGTTGAGAAAACATTGGATGAACAAGACACGTCATGAATTTCCTATTCTTAGCAAGGGTGGCTGCGTTGGTCGTGATGGATACCGATTGGCGTTGCGATTTTTAGAGGTGTACAGCTGTTTTCAAGTGACATAGCAAGTCACACTATCATATACCAACTGGGAATATACTTTTAGGTTTCACTTGGCCAGTTATGTTCTTTCAGCAGGATGCCTCAGCGTACTGCTTCGACATGGTACTTTATGCTGAGCTGACGTTGGCCTGACCAAACTTACAATATGTGAAGCACTAATAAGACTGGGGTTTTTTCTCAAAGTGCAAAGTGTGGTGAGCGGATTCACATATACCAAACTGCGTCATTCATCAAGTGATGATTCAAGTTCTGCTAGCTGTACGCTCACTTGTAGTTGTCTTTATGTGTTGAATCTGATTTGATGGATCGACGGCGAATCCACCAATCACCGGCCCGGCGCAGGTCATTTCGGTCCTCATAGTGTCCCGCAAAACCCAGAATGAACGAAAACGCATCACTCACACACACTCACATACTTATCCTCTTCGACATCAACAACAACCTTCTTTCAAACCCAAACTCTTAACAATACCTACATTGAATTATTATCAATACAAGTGGAGTCGGTGAAGTAATAACTTAAGAATTGCCCATAACTCGACAGCTGCAACAATGAGCCACGAACTCACACTCATCGTTGCGGCGACGCGCAACATGGGCATCGGAGCCAAGGGTGGTCTCCCTTGGACGGGACTGAAGAAGGAGATGGCGTATTTCGCCCGGGTAACAAAGAGGCTTCCAACACAGGTGAGCAGTTATCTTTCTCCTCGTCCACCAAAGCATTCTTTTCTTACCCTTTCTGAATTAAATATGTGCGGGCTGCATCTTCACAACCATCTTCCCTGATTCCCAATTTACCCAATCATATAATCGAGATTAGCTAACAACCGTTGGCAACCCTAGGCTCCCTCTGGGGCAAGGAACGCAGTGATCATGGGCCGTAAAACCTGGGACAGCATCCCTCCTCGTTTCCGCCCTCTCAAAGGCCGCCTCAACATTGTCATCAGCCGTTCCTACCCTGCGCTGGACTTGTCAAACCCAGCCCCCGCAGACTTTGACAAAGAGCCCGTGAAGGTCAGTTCGCTGGAGCAGGCCCTGTCTTTCCTGCGCAGCCGCTCCGATAGCGCAGACGTGGGCAAAGTCTTCGTTATTGGAGGCGCGCAGATCTACGCCGCCGCGCTGGAACTGCCTGAATCGAAGCGAGTGCTGTTGACGAGAGTCTTGGGGGATTTTGAATGTGACGCGTTCTTCCCGCTCAAGCTTGGTGGTCAGGACTCAGCTGCGGACTGGAGACGGGCGGAGAAGAAAGAGTTGGACGAGTGGGTTGGTGAAGAGGTTGAAGGGGGCGAGATCGAGGAGAATGGCACGCGGTATGAGTTCCAGATGTGGGAGAAGGCTTAAGATGAGTTTGTTTCTTTCTGGATAAGAATACTACATTTTTTACAGACAAGGAACTTTTATGCCTCCCACCCCTCAGTGTCTTTAGTATGCCAATGAATTGTACAAAATTACAAGGCTTACCGCATCCTCGCGGCGAACCAATCTCGATGGTATACAAGCAACATGGCACCGTTCGTGTTTGTTTTATTGCAAGTGACACGCGGGGGGACAGCTTACGGCCCGGGTGCCTTCGCAGCCGTCTCCTCCACCGCCTCAATCTCTTCGTACAGCGAGCCCTGCCTGACAGAAACCGGCTCCGGCGGGGGCAACTCCTCGCCCTTGGCACCCAACTTTTCAAAGTCACCTTGCAGCTGAGGTCCGAACGCGTCGACAAGCTTGAACATGTCACGCAGGTCCCGCTTGAACACCCGGCGGGGGCTCACCAGTAGGTCCTCCACGGCGCCGGCCTCGAGATCACGCAAGCTGGCGCGGATATAAGCCACGACGGCCGCGATCTGTCGCATGTCGGCGCCCTCGCGCGACTTGAACAGGTTTCGCCAGACGGCAGCACCCAGGACGCGGTCGTCCTTGATGACGCCCTCGTCGTAGGCCGCGATCAGCCCGCGCCACTGGACAAAGATCTCCTTGAGGTAGCGCTGGCGCAGGGCGGAAGAGGTCATGCCGTGGTTAAGGTGCATCATGCGCTCGCAATCGAAGAAGAACTGGTCGATGAACTGGTGCTGGAGAGCCTGTGCGGCGTCGCGTTCGAGGCAGCGGAGACGGGCGAGCACGAGGTACATGTGCAACATCGTGGTCTGGGACCAGGAGCTGAAGGAGGGTTGCAGGTCGAGAACTGTTGATTTAAACAAGAATGTCAGCATGTGTACAATCCTTCGCACCGGGGATTTGAAGCGAGGGCAACGTACGTTCGAGCCAAGGTCCTTCGGCTACGCCAACCTCCTCGCCGTCCTCCGTCATGCGGACGGTCTCGCGGCGACGGTCCTCTTCGGAGATGGTGTAGAGCGCGGGTTTCGAGCAGGACTCGTACAGGGCCTCGAGGCGGGAGGTTGTCAGCGACGCGGCCATTGTCTTGGGCGCCGCGGCAAGCATGCCGGCCCTCACGGCCTGCTTGAAGCTCGAGTTGCTATCATTTCGTCGGGAAGTGGATTGGCTGAAGTATCTCCTGCCCGTCGCCGCTATCGGACTTGTCGTTTGTGTCGTGGAAGCAGCGGAAGCTATTGCCGTCCGGCCGGCAAGGGAGCTCTTGGATGATGTGCTCGAGAGGTCCGCGGTCGCTCGAAGGCTCCGGGCTAGAAGCCGGGCTTGGTACCGGCAGCTTTGGCAGGCCATTTGCTGTTGAAATTTTCTCAGGGTGTCAATATCGAGCTGCGCAAAAGGAGTGTGAGTTGCCGAATCGGGTTTAAAATCTTCGTTATTTTTTCTCGGTGTTGTCCCTAGCTTGGACCCGAATTTGCCAGGCTCGAATCTGAACGTCATCCAAAAAAAAGTTCATGAACACATCGAATTGGAAATTTTGGAGCTAGCGCATGCCATGCCGGCGGAACCTCGGGACGTTCTGGTAGGTCTCTGGTATCTGATACAGTGTATTTAAGGGAATTTACACTGTATCAGAATCTCGGCACTGTAACTCTGCCTTGACATTCTCAATTCGACGTTACCTATTTTACTTCTAACTTTTCTCTTAGAATTAATCATATCAGAGTTGCGTCAGTATTATCAGATTCTTAATTATACGAAAGACATGTTGTTGGCAATGCGTAAATGTCGTCTGTAGAAGGTTCAGCTAAGACGATGGTGACTCGAAGGTTGCCGACATGCAAGAAAGCAATATGCCGGGGGAAGGTCAACCAAAATAGAGTTGAAGCGACTTTGAGACGATGGTTTACTTTTTATCGGCAATAATATCTCATACAAGTGGTGTGGTCAATAATACAGCGAGGGTGATGACGACTACACCCATCTCATCTCGTAGAGATCTAAACCCAAAGTCTAAGTAGGGAAGAATGCCACTAATACAAGACCCAATAAGATGGCCGTACCCGTCGCGACATGGTTATTCTTACTTCCATCGCCAGCGATTTCCCTCTAACGTACCTTGGAAAAAACCAACGAAGCATTCGTTCCACCAAAACCAAAACTATTGGACATGGCAACGTTAACCTCCTTTTGCTGCGCTTTGAGAGGCACCAAATTCATGGACCCCCCAACGTCTGGATTTTCAAGATTCAGAGTGGGCGGCACAATGTCCTTTTGCAGAGTCAGTTATGTAGCCATGCGACCAAAGTCTGGGGAAGACAAGGTTTCGGTTTCAAAAGCTAACAGCCGCAACCTGGACTCACCTGCGCCACGGATAAAACGGTAAACAAGGCCTCGATGGCGCCAGCCGCTCCTAAAAGATGACCTACGGCGCCCTTTGTGCTGCTCACAGTCACCTGCGACTCGTTTGCGTGTCCCTCCTCGCCCGTCATAATACTTCGAATCGCAGAGGCTTCTGCCACATCGCCCACTTGCGTTCCCGTAGCGTGGGCGTTGATGTAACCTACCTCGGCCGGCCGGATGCCAGCATGCTTGAGGGCAAGCTTCATGGCGCGGAAGGCTCCACGGCCGTCCTCTCGCGGAGCCGTCATGTGGTTGGCGTCGCCACTACAACCGTAGCCTCTTACTTCAGCGTAGATGTGGGCACCCCGGGCCTTGGCATGCTCGAGTTCCTCCAAGACCAGAACTGCCGCTCCCTCCGAGACGACGAAACCGTTGCGGTCGCGGTCGAAGGGACGACAGCTGGCGGAGGGGTAATCGTTGTAGGCCGTGGAGAGGGACCTTGCCCTCCCAAAACCAGCGAAGGTCAAAGGATGGATGCAGGACTCCGTACCGCCAGCAACCATAACATCAGCGTCACCAAAGGCAATGAATCGCATGGCATCGCCAATAGAGTGCGCTCCAGTGGTGCAGGCAGTCGTGGCAGCGTGGTTAGGACCCTGCAAGCCATATTTCATCGAGATGTGACCGGCGGCCAAGTTGATAAGGATCTTGGGCACGAACAGTGGCGAAACCTTTTTGTAGCCCTATCCGAACAGACTTTAGCTTGGCTTCGCTTGTCGATCACTTGCGGCTCAAATTCTCACTTGCTGGTTGAATGCTAGACTTGTCTCGTAAATCTCCTCGAGGTTCCCTATGCCGCTGCCCAGACAGACACCTGTGGCTTCCAGGTCCTCTTGGCTTTCCGGCTTCCACCCGGCATCATTCATGGCCATGTCTGCACAGGCCACCGCATACTGGGCAAACTTTGACATGCGGCGTTGCTCGGTAGCATTGAGCCAGTCAGAAGGTCGCCACTGCTGGGGGTTAGAAGCATCGCTGGGAACTACACCAGCAACTGTGCTCGTCAGATCCTTCCAGCGGGTTTGTGGCTCAAAGTTAGCCACGCTGGTGATGCCCGACTCTCCGGCCAACAGACGATTCCATGTAGTGCGCACGCCAACACCAAAAGGCGAAATAGCGCCGAGACCTGTCACGACAACTCGTCGCATGATCCGGCCATGTCCAGGGTGAAAGTGATCTGTGTGGTAACCTTATGGTCTCACCGGTATATAAACGACGTGAAGATAAACGGCAAGCGAGGAAAAGGCGGGGGTAGTGGAACTTTGCCGTGTTTCGAGGATCAGGACCAGAAGAGAACAAGGGGCCTAGGAAGTGGAAGTGGGCACGGTAGGGACCAGGCGAATGAATGAGTATCGAAGGTCAATGGCCAAGTCGGCAGCGGCAGGAATTGAAGTCAGAACAATGTTTGAGACTTCGCTGCAGACTGTACGGTAATCGAAAGTCGCCTCTGCTGCGCCGCACAGATGCAGTTTTAGCGCGACTACAAGAAGTGAGGGTACGTACCGAGGCGGCTTATGCAGGGGACGACAGAAAACACTGTGCTGTCAGGGGCCGTCATAGCGGGCAATTTGGGCATTCTGAGGTGCTGATGCCACAGTGTCGGAATCTCAGTAGCGCCCATTGAGGGACACTGACGGGGACCTGGTCTAAGGGAGAATGCAGCGGGAAGCGGGGGAGGCTAATGTCGCTGCAATTGGACCCCAGGACCTAGGTCCAGTCAACGGGGCCATTGGGCTGGAGTTGGAACTGGGGGAACTGGCCTCTGCGCCGCAAATGCAACGCAACACAACGCTGTGCTGCGCAACGACACACGTTGCGATTGCTGCTCACTCAGTCGGCTTGCCTGCATTGAGCTTACCCCCACGAGTACACACGAGCCATCGTTTTCTCTCCAGCATACAACTTTCTTTTACCACCGATACCGTCGCTTGTCATTCAGCACCTGATCGTGAGATTGGAGTGTGACATCCGCATCCGACTTATCGGATCTTCTGTCCCTGTCCGCTTCAGGGGCAACCCAACTCAAGAGAAGGACCTTCCGACAGACGACATCTCAACTTGCTATTGAGCCACGTTTCAGGCGCCATCGTGTTCCTTACATTCCAAATCGCCTTTCTTTCCCAGGTTTACTGGCTCAGATAAACATCCTGCAGGCTTCAGGCACAGAGGCGACATCCCAATCTTGGCTCTACTCGTCTTGCAGGGTCTCCCATCGCATCTCTGCTGCTGTGGCACGCAAACAATTCGCCTTCATCCCCCGCAACTTGCGGCTCTTTCTCTTCGGGCCTCAAGTTGCCACACCCACACGCATCTGTGCTGAGTTGTGCCGCAGCTTGGTTTCAGCGTCGCGGTTGTTTCCTTTCTTATCAATTGACCTCGTCGTCCTATGAGAACAACGCAGCCTCTACAATCCCGCCCAAACCTCTATCGCTCGAGCGTTGATACCAGTTGGGAACGATCTCTTCCCTGAGACTGGTCACTTTCATGCCTTTGCCCACCATTCTTCCCAACATCCTCGGCCATCCGATCATCACACAACCTTCACATCGCTCCTCGACGTTACACTGTTCCAGTCAGATTCTTCGCTTTACATCAGTCTGATCCCGGTTCGCCAATCGCCCGTACTCTGCCTTCGAGCATAACCCTGTTTCTCACCGGGCACAGAGCCAGCCTCTACTCAGCAAGCCTGTGGCCCTGCAGATTGATTCCTTCAAGCCCTCGTCCCAGATCCAATCACGCCACCGCTACCCTCGAGAGGCTCATCAGAGGCCTTGGGTACATCCAAAGGGCCATTTTAGCGTTTGCTTCATGTTCGTCTGGGATCGGTGCTCGTAGCTCAGCGGGTTTCCCAATACCCGTCCTCCAACACATACCCGCCTAGACACTTTAGACTCTCCCCTATATAGAAACCCACTGTCTTCTTCCTTCTTTTGGACGTTTTAGCCCTTGCGTCGATGATTGTGCTCCCTCGCTGTCAACTCAGTCTGGGAATACCTTCACCATGACCGAACCATCTGGCAAGTCGTCTGGCACGGCTTCAGCACCCATGATGGTTGACGCAGACAACGGCTTTGACGACGATAAAGTGCAGGTTGAAGTCAGTGGGCGCGAGATCAACCCTGCCTCCGACTCGACCAAGTCGAGATATCAAGACCAACCTGACCCGGTTGAGGACTTGAGGGAGCGCCTCTCGCAATGGGGTGAGTCTAGTGTCTATCAAAGCTATGATGATGAAGATGAGCAAGGGTCCGAACATGAACTTCTCTTAGATCCCAATCTGCCTGAGCAGTACGAGACGAGAACGCGAAACGCCGCTTCCCCTCCATCTCGAGAGGTTGACGATGAGCTGGCTATGAAGATTGAGGAGGAGGAGGATTCTCCGTATCCCGAAGTTCGCGCTGCCGTTCGCAACTATGACGAGGACCTGCCTTGCAACACAATTCGAGCCTGGACTATCGGTCTTGCTCTGGTAACTGTTGGTGCCTCGATGAACACGCTCTTTTCCCTTCGACAACCGTCCATTGGACTTGGTCCCCTGATCGCCCAAATCATCGCGTGGCCTATTGGACATGGCTGGGCCAAGGTCATGCCCACGAAGCAGTTCAAGACTCTTGGTATCAAGTGGAGTTTGAACCCGGGCCCTTTCAACGTCAAGGAGCACTCCATTATTGTTGTCATGGCCGGTGTCTCCTTCTCCGTCGCCTACGCCACGGATATCATTTTGGCTCAGCTTGTCTTTTACAAGCAAGATTTCGGCATTCTCTTCCAGCTTCTCCTTACCATTTCGACACAGTCACTTGGTTACGGGATTGCCGGAATCATGAGAAAGTTTCTTGGTATGTGTCTCTCAGTCAGCTCACAGTTTAGGTTTGCTGACTCCCTTGTGTAGTCTACCCGGCCGCTATGATCTGGCCCGGTAATCTGGTGTCTGTCACTCTGATGAATGCCATGTATGAGAAGAATGACCGACCTGATCCGAGCTTCATCGGAGGCACCATGCCACGGTACCGGTGGTTCGCCATCATCACGCTTGCTTCCTTCTGCTACTACTGGATCCCTGGTTTCTTGGCCCAGTTCCTTAGCATCATGGCTTTCGCGACCTGGATCGCCCCCAACAACGTTGTCATCAACCAGCTGTTCGGCGGCACCAGCGGCTTGTCACTGCTACCGTTGACACTGGACTGGACTCAGATTTCTGGTTTCGTTGGCTCACCGCTTATCCCCCCTTGGTAAGTGAATTCTCAAACGCCCAACAAGCTCAAAAGCTGACAAGTCCCAGGCACGCCATCGCCAATACCTTGATTGGCGTTGTCACATTCTTCCTCATCGGCTGCTCAATCTTCCACTACACTGGTGTCTGGTACGCCCAGTTCCTACCAATGAGTGACTCGGGCACCTACGACAACACCGGTCAACCGTACAACACCAGTCGTATCCTTACACCCCAGCTGACGCTCAACGAGGAGGCGTACAAGAACTACTCGCCACTATTTATCAGCACCACGTTTGCCATGTCCTACGGCTTGTCCTTTGCGGCAATCGCTTCTCTCATTGTCTACACATATCTCCACAACGGCAAACAAATTTGGGCGCAGTACCGAAACAGCAGCAAGGATAAGCCCGATATCCACATGAAGCTGATGAGGAAGTACAAGGAGGCTCCAACCTGGTGGTACATGGGACTCTTCGTTATTGTAAGCGCACACTCGCTTGGTACATGTGACCTGTTACTGACCACGATATAGATGCTCGGCCTTGGCTTTGTTACCGTCCTAGCGTACCCGACCAATCTGACTTGGTGGGCGTTTCTCCTGGCGGTGGCCATTTCATTCGGCTTCTCGCTCCCCATCGGTATCATCCAGGCCATCACCAACAATCAAATCGGTCTGAACGTGCTCACCGAGTTTGTCTACGGATACATTCAGCCCGGACGACCTCTCGCTCTTATGATGTAAGTTGCTTACAACATGTGACAAACCGAGCTTGGCTCTAACAAACCCGCAGCTTCAAGACTTTCGGCTACATCACTATGTCTCAGTCCCTAAGCTTCGTCTCTGACCTGAAGTTTGGACACTACATGAAGATCCCGCCACGCACCATGTTCATGTGCCAGGTCGTCGCTACAACATTCTCCTGCTTCATTCAGATCGCTGTGCTTAACGCCGCGCTTAAGAACATTCCCGATGTTTGCACGCCCCATCAGGAGAATAAGTTCAGTTGCCCCGGTGGTCGTGTCTTCTTTGCCGCTTCTGTCATCTGGGGACTCATCGGTCCCGCGCGCATGTTCTCCCCAGGCCAGGTGTACTCGGGCCTGTTCATCTTCTTCGGACTGGGCGCTATCGTTCCTGTCATCATCTACTTCGCCGCGCTCAAGTGGCCCAAGTCTCCCGTCAAGTACCTCATGGCCCCCGTTATCTTTGGCGGTGCCGGCGCCATCCCCCCTGCGACCCCGCTCAACTACCTCAGTTGGGGTATTGTGGGATATATTTTCCAGCACCATATCCGCAAAAGGCACTTTGGCTGGTGGTCGCGCCTCAACTACCTCACGTCTTCCGGTCTCGACTTGGGATTGGCGCTCGCTACGTTGGTCATCTTCCTGGCCTTCACCCTTAACAAGGTTGATCCGCCCAAGTGGTGGGGCAACGATATCGTCACGTCGACGATGGATGCTCAGGGCACTGCTGTCCAGGCCGTGCCAGCTCCTGGAGAGAAGTTTGGGCCGAAGTCATGGTAAACCAGAGGGTGCGTTGGCGCTACGGTGTAAACTTTAACGATCTACTGGGGGGCTCTTTTATTTACATGGGAACAACAGGTATTGGATGGTTGGGTCAACCATTATTGGATATTAAGATGTTAGAGCGCTGGTCACCAAGATAGTGGGGTGATTCAGTTGTTGTGTATATTCGGCACCGGCCGCACTATGTCTATGTTTAGTTTAATCGTACTGGTTGTTCGTCTTACAATGTGCTCCTGATGGTCGTGCTTGTTCCTCTGGTCTGGCTTTCCGTACCAACTACCCTCATTCACGTTGTTTTAGTGGTTGCTCGAACAAAACGGACCCAGACCCAAACACTACTGAATATATGATCCGCCTGTTCGCCAATTGGCTCCAGCAGATCAGCATGAAGCCTTTACATCTTGCAAGGGATCACGACGGAGCCGCGCCGCAGACGCGCATCTTTCCTAAGCGCGCTACGCCTCAGGTCATTATACGAAAATCGAACCACCCACTGTCAAGATGTAGTGGGCCACAGAATACGGGTCAAGGTGTCGATATTCCCACCTTTGTCAGAACTGACTTACTCGGTGAATGGCCCGGCTAGGGGTCTCTGTTGGGTGGTTCGTGGACCGAAATGAGCCCGCTCGCGAGCCCAATGCAGTCTCGGCACTCCAGGACCGACCGACTATGGGGATGACATCTGTGACGCGGGCGTAGACCCCACTATCTTGTTTGCGTCTTGGCTACTAGAAGTTCAGATATGTGTAACCACGCATGTTAGTGAAACCATCAGGGCAGATAGCGGCACCCGAAACCACGAGCGTCGCATCGGCGGTGGCCCTGGCAGTTCGCCCACCATGGAAACGTTTTTTTTTTTTTTTGCGGGTGGGTCCGGGCGCGAGCGAGCGAGAGCGCGCGGCGGTTCATCAACTCCACCGTATACGCTAACGGTTCGGGGCAGTAAACGGCCGGGGCCGTGGGCACTACGGGGGTTGCCACGGCGGGGGTGGTGGATGAATGGACTAAGCAAGACGCAGGCAACGCAGGGAGTAACGCTGAAGGGCGGCATTGAATGGAGGCCGGGGGCCAAAAAAAAGACGATAATGGAGACGGTTGAAATGCACTAGAACATATTAATGAATTGGTTTCTAGCCCGCTGTCGCTCTTGTGGGCGCGTGATTGGTCGCAGGGCCGGTTTTCTCTCTATTAAGGCCCGAATACCGAAGTTACCCATCGCTGGGCGTTGTCTCGAGAGAAACAACAGAGTCTGGACGATGTTGTCATTGTCCGTGCTCGGCGTGCATGTGTCATTGGCTTCCAGATCCGTCCGTACGGGGTGGAATCTTACCAGGTGCCGAGTCAGAACCTTGAGCGTGTTAACGTTGGTCCCTATGATGACAAGGAAACAACATCGATAGCAAAGAGTATGGGTGCCGGTCGTACATGTGGAACTTGCAGCAACTGGATTCTTGTTCAAGGAGTTGGTTCCCACAACTCACGGGGCAGGCAGATAGGAGCGTCTTGATGTGGGCGGCTTCGGGATTATTAACTTGTTTGAATACAACGGGGCAAGTGGCCTCGAAGGGGTGTCTCTTGTTCGAATACTACGTGCCATAGCAGGAGGGGCGCCGGGAAATGGGGCCTTGTGTCAGTCAATATATTGGATGACGATATTTCGTTCATAGTCGTCGAATGAAGATCTCGAGGATGTAATACCTGTGTTACTTAGCGCTTCGTAGCGGGACGCGGACACAACAATCAACGATTGATCGAGTGTCCACATATCTGCCTGGCCACCACCAGTTCAAGCCGAAGTCTCTGCTCTAGTGGTTTTGCTGGATGCCTGCTTTACTCCCACTGTTCGTGCCAGTGGAGAAGAGAGACAGGGAGGATCAAGGCCCGGAGAAAGGGCGCGCTAGAAGGATGCATTTTGGGGGCGGCGGACGAGGGTGATACAATTACACACACAAGTACTTCTATGGCTCTTTTCGGTGTAATGGGACATGCGGAATGATCGTCGCTAATCTTTCTCCTCTTTCCCTGCAGTAATCACCAATCATCTATCCGAGCCATCGCCCTTTGCTGTCCTTCTAGAATCCTTCCCGGGATCAACTTGCTTTTTTCTCTCCCCCTCAATTCCACGCTGGTATGCACAAATCGTACGAAGAAATTGATGATCCAGACTAAATCTGGGCCACGGACACACCGTTGGGACTACTTCACCGCTATGGAAACCCTTCTGATCCCGGCGTTCCGGCCGGCCTATCGGAGTTTGACTTCGGCCGCAGGTGGCTTGACTGAATTCCGACTCTAGCTCCGGGCCTAGAGCTGTCACTGAAATTGCCCTACGCACGTCGAGCACTGAATCTCGTTGTACAATGCAGCCAGGTACTTAGACTGACCGCATGCTACAGGTCTTACGTCTTTAAGGCGTTGTCTTGCGTCTACTCAAGTGCCTCCTACAGAGAAACTGGCATAGCTAGTAAAGGGCTAGTGACAGGAAACTAAGACGGTTGCGCTAGGGAGTGGCTGGAAACAGGCAATGACATGCATGATCCGGCGGTCGATCTCAACCATGCAGTCTCCGACATACGTGGTAGATCGTGGCGGTAATCATTCAGATTTTCTTTTTCTCACACGCTTTTGGTTCCTAGGCCCCCTTGGGCTTAAAGGCACGCCGCAGCTGCGTACTTTGGGCCGCTGATCGAGTTGCTGCCGCAGCATAGACTAGGCCTCAACGTACCACTCGCGTACCCCTTGACTTCATACGTGAAGCAATCAAGAGCGTCTTCCGCTTCAAGCGGAGAAATCCGCCATTGTTGCCGCCCTGTCCCTGCATTCTGAGCATGTTGTCAGAGTCAAGAGACATGCTATGAGACGAACTGGGCGGGGCTCTTGTTTACCATTGTTGTCCACCGCACACTATTAATTGTACTCGGTTGCCTCTGGTGGATCACAACATCATCGCCCATGCATTGACATTGGATCTCAGGCGATGGCTCCTGCAAAGCTAATGCGCCGCCGCACAGCCATTGCTACCATCACAACCCTTCTCTAGCTTCTTGTCGTCAACCCTTACCCAACCAACATTGCCAGTGCTTGCCGAGAGTCACAATTCAGCTGTTCAAACCTACGGTCCTCGGCCGCCGCCGCTCTGCGCTTCTGGTGGGGTGGAAGTGCGAAAACGACCGCTGCTGTCTCTGGTTGCTTACGAGGCACTTCCTATGTGGAAGTTTCTCTGGTCTTTCCACACTACTCACGCAGTCATACGGCTCACCCACGAGCTATGATATCCGTTGGCAGCCAGTTGACACTGTCCGATTTGTAGTAGCATATTGTTACTGTACTATGTGCCCTAACAAATTCAGTATGCAGCCGGCTTATGGCTTGGCCATCCTACAAACTCAGCCTGCTGGTGGTCGCTAGCCTCTCTCCATGATTTGGGTGCGTAAGACGGAGCTTGATCACATTAGCTCTGGAGGGCAGCCAACACCTTACGTTTTGGCTAATTACAACATTTATGGAATCCGGTTAGGCTTGTTCCTTTCCAAATCTAGGGTTCTGCGTCGCGTTCTTTTGACGGCATTTCTTCCCTCTGGTGAAAAGGGTTCATTCCTCTTCCTCCTTGAGCAACTTGCATGTCAAATCTCACGAGAGACGACTATTTTCTCACCTCATAGCTTGAGGCGTGAAGGACACTGCGGAACCTCACCGGCTAATCGAAAATTCTTCGTTGGGCCTTCTTGGCCTCGTCTAACCACCTCCCAGATAAGGACTCAACCCCATAAAGACTCAGATTAGATTTATTTAAAGTTTCGACTCATCCGACGAACGCTACCCACTCTGAGCCATCCATCAAACCGTAATAACCCAAAATCCTAGCTACCCACGAACCCAATTCAGCCTGTGTCTACGGAAACTATGGCCGGTCAGAACAGCTCTTCGTCGACTGGAAAGGCTCTCTATGACCCGGACTTCACTGACCGGGTCATTGCCGCCACGGGCCCCGACGCCAACCCACGTCTGGCTCAAATCATGCCCAGTCTATTGCGGCATCTGCACGATTTTGCGAGAGAAGTCGACTTGACTGTGGCAGAATGGATGGCCGGTGTGCAAATCGTTCGTATTTTTTTTTTTCAACTTTTTTCCATTTTCTTTTTCTGTCCTCTTGTTTCTGTTTCCTTGCCGGCGCTGTCCAATGTTGCATACCAGCCAGGCACTAACAAAACCTTGCCCGTCTGCTAGATCAACGAGGCGGGTCAAATGTCCAACGACAGCCGCAACGAAACCCAACTGGTTTGCGATATTCTCGGTCTCGAATCCCTCGTGGACGAAATCACCTCGAAGCAGCTCCAGCTCAAGACCACAACTTCCCTCGAACATAACCCCACCTCCTCTGCCATTCTCGGCCCCTTCTACCGTTACAACGCCCCTGTCTTGCCCAACGGCAGCTCCATCGTCTCCTCGCTTGACTTCCCAGAATATCAAAGGGCCTCGACGCACCTGTCCGGCCGCGTCCTCGACCAGAATGGCAAACCCATTGCCGGCGCGGTCGTCGATATCTGGCACACGGCTCCCAACGGCATGTACGAGCAGCAGGACGCGGACCAACCGGACATGGACCTGCGAGGTCGGTTCCGCACCGATGCGGAGGGGAAATACTCGCTATATTGTCTCCGGCCGGTCCCCTACCCCGTGCCCGGTGACGGGCCCGGCGGGAAGATCCTAAAGTTGCTTGACAGACACCCGTACCGTCCCGCACATTTACACTTTATCGTGTCCGCAGACGGGTACAGGCCTTTGACGACGCAGTTGTTCGACAGCGAGGACAAGTACCTCGAGAACGACTCTGTTTTTGCAGTCAAAAAGGACCTGGTGGTCGTGTACAAGCCGAGCGAGTCTGACCCCAAAGCGGCATGGACCCTGGATTACGACTTTGTCCTGTTGACCGCCTGAACCCACAAGCCGGGAGGCTGGCAGAGCTATCCATGATTAGATGATTCTGAAGGACACGGGAAGCTTAGCGATGGCTGTGATGGACCTTACCCTACAATCTGCACCGTTTAGACGTCACCAACGAAGTTCTCCATGGAAACCCATACGAATTAACGAGGATATGACCACTGTGCAACAATGTCATTATTTAACCAAAGAAAAGAAATATAAAACGTTGCAAACAATATTATTCATTGTTCGAATTGTGTTTCTTGATTCTTTATTTTGTGGTTGCTTTTCATTGTGTGGTTTCGCTTTTACTTGTTTCTCTTGTACCCCTCCCCCAAGTGCCCCCATTCCTTATCCATTGCCACGATCCCTTACCTTCGACCCTAAATGCGACTCTGTTCACAAATATAGCCTTCTTTTGACGCCTCTTTACCTGGATGATCAAGTCCATGCTCTATATTTTTGGTACAATGTGTACGCGAACCGGCGGGTTCGACGCCCTTTCCTCCTCTTTACTGGAACATTCTCGTTGCACAGGGGCAAATCTAGAGTTAATGCTCCACCCTCAACGCCGCAATGGGTATCGTCCTCCTCAACTCCAGCGTCCCTTGCTGTGTTTCTTTTGCCAGAACATGATTCTGTGGTTTTCACGCGCAGCTTATGTGCATTGCGACCTTTTCCCCCGTAAAAGCTACACCCGATAGAGATGTTCCTTTAAACATGCATACCTGTTGGCAGGTTGCCTAATTATACCTGTTTTGTTGAACCTCCTTGGAACGGCAAGACTGCAAGGAAAGTTTGTCGCCATTGGGGTACCAAGAAATACGTCCTTCACAGATTCTGCCCTTGACCGGAAAGGCAAAGTTCATGAATATTCCGCCGGAACGTACATTGGAACGCTTGAAGTAGCCATGTAAGCTCCACCACCAGCGGCAGGAGCGCCAGGGTTTCCATTAGGGCCGCCTGGTACGATGTAGTTCGCAAAGCCCTGATACCGAGGTCCGTGGCCTTGGACTGGGTATTCCTGGCCGGGAACTACTGTTCCCACTGCCGTAGTCATCGCGGTTCCTCCAGGTACACCTGTTCCCGCTGTCAAAGACCCGCTGGCAGGACCAGGGCCAGCTCCGAAAGCCCACATTGAGTCGAAAGGCAGCTCATCATCGCCCATATCCGAATCACCCATTCTCGCACTCAACTCTCCTCCAGAGTGAGACATGCCGGGGGTGCTGCCCGCCGGCGAAACGCCAGCAGAGGGCCCGGCGGCTGAGGAGAAGTTGTGTTCCGTCTTCATCGACAATGGGGGTGGAGCCATTGCCTTGACCGTTGTAGACGAGGGCCCTGAGGTAGCGTTGGTGGCGAAGGAGTTCTTGCGCGACATGCCCGCTCTATTGAACAGACTGCCGATTGGGTCGTGAAGAGCAGTCGGCGACATTGTCTGAGGAGCGGGCATGGCTGGCTGCTCCGGCTTCTTTGACCGCAACTCAAAAATGACATTTCGGAATGAAGTGAGAATGAAAAGAAGCCTGTTGGCCTGCGGATCGCTGGTTGCGCAGTAATTCATGATAGAGATGGTATTTGATATCGACGTTACGTAACTTGGATTGGGATATATCGCTGCAAATTCATTGCTTAGAACGATGAGAGAGGCTGCAAACAAGAAGTAACTATAAACAATTGTTAGCTTTTTCCATCTTTGATACGATGATTGAGGGTGACGAACAGGACAAATGGGTTGCGCTGCGGAAGGTAGTTGCTCTCGAATGCCCGTTGCACCAGAACGATTGTCTGGTTGGCTGCGCTTAGACATGCCTCGCAATATCTTGACATGCGATTAATCCACCGTGGAACAGGTAAAGCAAGGCCACTACGTTCGTTGTGCACCTTACTCAGAAGACAAATGAAGAACGGCCGAGTTAGTAAGATGATAGAGTGGCAGTAGAGAAGATTAACATGAAGGGCAGCGATGCCCTGCGACGGGCTATTCGGGTCGGCAGCCACCTGTCTTGAAGATAGGTCGGCGCTGAGTGACGAATGCCAGGTACTGCATTGCTCCCAAATCTCGGATGTTAGGCGGACAGAAATCCGCCGGCGTGCATATATCTTCTTCAGGATTTGGCCAATGATGCGACAAGATCGGACAGCGGCATCGAGCCCATCGTTGGGGCTTTTCACCCGCAACAGTTCTCCTTCGGGAGTTTTTTCGAACACCAAAAGCGCGTCGCTGGAGCATTCTTCTTCATCGATCGCCACGGGACGGCCGAGCGAAGCGGCTAGAAAACGATCCAGCACAAACAAGCTTCTCCACAGGTTCCGACGTAACCTAACCTCTTCACTCTTGAAGATGAAGTGGTTTTCGTGAACTCTGTGCAGACCAAGAGCGAAGCCAGAGCGAACGGCCATTCCTGGCAATGTTAGACATTCACAGTTACAAGAATATCCGTGCTAGACTCACCGAAGTAGGCGTACGCGGCGTTTCGCTTGGACACGGCAAGCATATATACAGCCATCAGCGATAAAGCCTGCACCGACCAGAAATCTGCGTCCTCAAATCCTGATATAGGATCACCCAGAGCTTTCGCGCTCCTAAAGAAAAGTTCTGCCCGGTCGAACTGATTTGACCTGAGCTTTTTGAAAATTGCGTCTCCCTTACTATTAGGGAGGGGTGTCGCGAGGACCATGCCGATCGCAAAAGTCAAGTACAAAAGACAGAGAAAGGATGAGTGTGCAGCAAGGGGGTCCGAGTAGCAGGCTTCCAGTGACTTCTCAAATGCAGGCCTATTGAAAACCTCAATTAGGCCATGAGTCTGCAGACCGTTAGAAGATGAAGTCTGTATTAAGGAAGGGGAATGATCGCATACATTGGTGAAGAACGACTCAACCAGCGCGTTGGCCGTGTCCCTGTCGGGTAATATGTGTGGGGGTCGTATGTTTGCTGGCATGGCAATAGT
This sequence comes from Colletotrichum truncatum, assembly GCF_014235925.2. Lineage (NCBI taxonomy): Eukaryota > Fungi > Ascomycota > Sordariomycetes > Glomerellales > Glomerellaceae > Colletotrichum > Colletotrichum truncatum. The sequence goes on along the minus strand of NW_027222406.1, from coordinate 686,333 downwards.
GGCCTCCATGATCTTATGGCGACTTGGGTCCAATGTAAAGTCGCTGGGCCCAGTGCTGGCTTCCACAATCATCCTGATAAGTTGCAAGTATGCCAGTGACGCCGAGTCGCCAACATAAACTAGACGCCCGGTTAGCAAACCCATGTGAAGTGGATGATGAGGTATCAAGCGTACGAAGCCTGCCCGTTGGGTCTTGTAACATTCTAGTAGACTGAATGAGCGAGGTCTCTTCGTCTGGCCCTGAAGCCGTGCTGTGTCTAGAGCGAATGTCAAACTCCCTCTCTCCGGTTGTTGGCTCATGGTCTTTCTCTATGGAAGGCTTTATATCAAAGCCGACAGCTAGCTTATCATCAGTTGGCGGTGGCTTGAGCTTCGGCTCCCAGGGTGGAGGAGCCGCCGCAGGGCTCTCTGACGCGAGCCCAGTATCTGGGACAGCTGGCTTGCTGGAGGGGAGCTCTTCGATATTGCGACGTTTCGAGGGAGATGCTAATTGGTCTGGAGGAGTCTGGTCGGAGCTATGGTTTGGCGTGTAGGTACAAACCAGGCTCCTCTTCATACACGTAGTACATGGTTTCGAGCCGTTGCACTTTTGAGATGCTGGTCAGTTACTGAAGTAGGTAGATGATGGAATGCGCCACCAAGGCTTGCAGGTACGAGAAGAATGTAACGGGCCAGCACTTGCCGGCCTCTGGAGTCATTCAGACGCCACGACATGATGGATACGAGACCGGTAAGATGGCAGCCCGCCGCAGATCGCGGCTTTGGCTCCTCTAATGGGATGAACCACTGACCCTGGTGAAATCTGTGACCAGATCGTCAAATTGGCAGCCAAGGCCCATCCAAAATCGAGGGACACCCCGGGCAACCCAGCTGAAGTCGACCCATCAAGGGTCCAGCGATATTGTGAATCATGCCGCAAGAGAAAGGACCGGAAAGAACAATTTTGGTATGTCCGTTTCGGCTCAGCACCCACTTGGGATGGACCAAGGTAGCGCGCAGCGTGGTATTGACGATCAAAGTGGGATGGGGGGAATAGATGAACAAGCGCCATGAAACTGTGTTTCAATCGATTTATCAAGCTCCGGGATTTTGGTTACATGAGGATAGGATCGCTTCGGGTCGGAAGAGAACGGACTCGAAAATGATGTCCGGTATCAAGACTACGAAGCGGATGATGGGTGGACAGATTCCCATTATCGGGTGTTGATATGTGACCGATCTAGAGGCTTCGGGCGGCTAGCTGAGGCCGGGGCGAGGGGATGGTGGGGATCGGACGAGGAGGTATGCAACGCCATCAACAGCTTTCGCGTGCTGGCAGCGAATCTACAATTGGGGATGACAAGGGGGTCAAGGAAACGGTAGTAATAAGACGAGAAGCTAATAAGGGAAAAGGGACAATGGCGATAGCATCGTTTGGGTTTCGGGCAAGCTTCGCGGGGGGGAGACAGGGACGTAGAAGAGACAGGTGCTTACTTTCTGCTTCCGGCGCTTACAAGTGTCGCAAGCTTGGGCGGTCCGTTGACGCTTGTCTTCGGGGACCTTGGGACGGGTCATTGTGGTGAATGATGCATCAGCCGACGGTCCATGGGCCCTCAGCAATACCCGTTATCCGATGGTGCGTGGTGTGAGGTGGAGTATGTTTTTGGGAAAGAGCAGTAGCCGTGGTAAGGCGAGGTACAGCAGCCGACGTGTTGAGAGAGACGCGGAAGCGGCGCCGATGGTTCACAGGTTGTTGCACGAGCTGTATCGGAGAGTGGACTGTAAAGAAGCAGACTGCAGGTACCAGGCAGGCATGCTTTCCTTCAACTTCGCTACGGCAAGCGACAGGCGAGGGTCGAGGGTGAGAAAGAGGAGAGGACGGAAGGTGCAACTGGGGCTTGCTACAGTTCCGTTCTCCGAGGCGCGGGAAACTAGTAAGGATCGGTTCTTTGGGTAGGCGTTATTGACATGTTCCGACGACGGACAATCTAATAAGCGTCTGGTGAGGATCGAGACGAGGATAGCTGCAAGTGGGGGCCTTGAGCGTCGGGTATGGGGTTGGTTACTTTAAAGAGCCAACAACACCATACACAATAGAGATGAGATGTGACGTGGGGAGTAGGAGGTCTAAGCATGTGCGTTGCTTCTCAGCGCGCTGTGGAAAACTGAGGGATGGGGGGCGCCGTGCGGCGGCGGATATCGGCGAAGGCGGGGGGAACGGGAGTGAGGGAGAGAGACAAATAGAGGCAGGATGAGCGGCAAGGACGAGGAGAGGACAGAGAGAAGAGCCTGGCCGAGAGAGGGAGGGAACGGCGAGACTTTCATCGGATATGGGATAGGCGGCCTGGCCGGGCCAGTCAGACTTTGAATTGGCCCAGCAGTACCTGTGCCTAACAGACCGACGTCAGGTCAGGCCAGGGACGGGGGATTGGAGCCCTCGCTGTCTGTGAAAGGAGGGCCGCCCGAGTTGAGTCGACTCGCGGGCTACTTGTCGCACGACAAAGATGCAGACCAGGGCCAAGAGAGGGTCAAGGACTCAGACTGTGACAGGGGGTATGGACAAGGAAGAAGCAGTGGGTAGGGGTCTTTGAGATTGATGGGCACCCCCCGATGTCTGGATCTGGGATGGATCAGGTCGGATTTGGGGAATTCTTGAGGGCCCCAAACCAAGGGGGGTGGGGGGGTGAGTTGGGGCGGGTGAGGTGAACCCAGAAGTCTTTCTTGTCTCGAGAAAAGAGTGCCAGGGGAGGCGAGACCCTACTGTCCGTTCCAGCAGTTCAGACAAAATCCAGCCTAGAAGCAAAACGTTCTTTTTTCATGAACCTGTCAGAACGAGAATTTGGCCGAAGGTGATGAAGATACGCCCGTATGTGGCTGCATGGGGGCTAAAAGACGACCACGAGGACGCGACTGGTTCATCTTTTGGTGCGCTTTGTGGGCATAGAGTGTTCCATGGGTTGCACCGCATCCTCCTGACTACTGTGATCCAGCGTCTTGACACTCTTTAGGTGTGGAGTAACTAATAAGCGAGCGTGAGTTACTCGGTGGAGGTTATCCCCAACGTCGGGGCAAGTGCGATTCCTCCCACTTCGCTGATGTGGGAGACCGCCGGCATGATGTGCTTGTCTGCAGATGGTGTGCTACATGTCATGTTTTTTTGACGTGGGCGCGGCTGCGTTGCTGATGAGTAGCCTGCTTGGCGAAACAGATCGATCCCTTGGTGTGCTTTGATGCCACATCGTGAAGTCGACTGAGGGATTCACAAGATGAGATGGGTGATTAAAAACCCAGGGAGCTGTCAGAACTGCAACATTGACTCGTCTGTCTCATCCACCGGCAGCATCAACGTCCAAATCAAGGATTAGGGCCCAACCAAGCCAGCGGCAAAGTCAAAACTGCTGTTAGTGCAACGCATGTAGTGTTGATTGAACGTGTCAGTGTTAGACATGGAATTATGTGCGAACGCTCGAGTGTGTGTGTGTCTCTGTATGTGAGTACGATATCACGAGGTCAACTCTGAGAGATGGTGACCGACATTTCGCTTCATGTTTCGCTCGATATTTCGCTTGATGAGATCGCAAGGGTCGCTCCCTTGGAATCACTCAGATACAGCACAATGAGGCCGGCTCCTACCGACGATGCAGTTGTCGTGGAGCTGGATCAATTTTTGCAAGCCTCTAAAGCCAGTGGCGCCGATTGCTAGCGTGGGATTGGAAAAGCAATAGGCCGCGAGACAACACATGGCATTTGCCATAGCCAGGATAGCGCAGAAAATGCTGCCTTGTGGCCCTCCTTGGTGGGTGCATGGGAGGCGCTCTCTCAGAGGGCAGACAGGTTACTGTGGCTGGATCACGGCGTCGCCTGGGCTAGACTCTGGCTGGGCTGGGCTGGGCTGTGCTGGGCCCGCGGCGGGAGTAAGCACATAGGGCAGGTGAGGCTTGAAAACCAGGTGGTGGTGGACCTCCTGCCGCCAGTGTCTTGCCTGGGGGGGGGGGGGGGGGGTTGAAGGCTATAAGCCATGGGTTTCGGGCGAGTTATTGATCGAGATAACTTCGATTGGAATGTCACCGACAGCATGGCACAGAAGATATGCTTCTCAAATTGACGCCCATTCCTTATAGCACGACACCCATTCGGTGTCAACTTGTTCGAATCGTGATTATGCCCTCGGCTATCTTGCGGGTTAGGACTCGGCCGTTTTGCCCGCTGGGTGACTCGCAAGGGGCGCATTGGGGTGTCGGCCGAAAATGTGATCTGCAATTCCATAGCTAGCCTGCCAAGGTTAAATGTCGGAGCATAGGGTGCGTCCATGGTGAAGAGCTGCATCGTACATGATGCAATGCGATGCGAAGTGAAGTGAAGAGGACAGCAAAAAATGACTGAGGAACGCTCAATGTTGGTAGTGGTGCATACAGCGAATCGTTATGGTAGGGTAGTATTGGTGCGTCAAAGAGACTGAGGATATTCCGCCCCCACTCCATCTGGCAGGTGCTGCTGCTCCTCACCCTCTCTGTTTCTCTTGCTTAGGCTTAAAGCGATTATCCTCTTTTAACCGAATATTATACCAGTTTTGAGTAATGAAGAAAAAGATGCAGCTAAAGGAAGCAAGATTGTTCCGTGCCGCTGCGAAGGTACTTACATACCAGTCACTAAACCGACCTCCCAACCCAATACAGCGTTGTGCTGCTCCGTACTAGTTAGTTCTTTCTCCATCCGTCATCATCTTTCACAATCATTTGGCTGCGGATTATCCCCGGAAGCGGGAGCACCTTGTCAACACGGCTTCGACCAAGAGTAGAAAGGCCGACTGCCAGCTTTGCATCGGATCGATGTTCGGGCCGGGCAAGGTGCTGCACCTTCCTGTATCTACCCGAGTCCCGATGCAATCATAATTGGTCGTGCCGGGATTCCCTCCTCCCACCTTCCACTAAGACGCTGTCAATCGTACTTCGCCCAGTGATGTCGGTATTTCTTTGAGCGATCTGGTTCCACCTCAATTGAGTCCATGTCGTTGTCGAGCATCGTCGGATAACGCACCTAGAATCAGAAGCCAAACATGAATCGCAACGCACTTGACAGGGGACACATGTGCGGGACGGCCTTGGACCTGCTCTGTTTCGTTGCCTATCCCGCCAAACTTGTGCGCTTACTGTTGTTTCCCCGCAGCAGATGTTCTGCCCATTCGATTCTCACGACTCCCTTCACCACATTTCAACCACGCTGCGAAGAATGGCTCGAATCCGGAACGTTCACTTTTGTCAAATCACCGTGCCACCCATCGTAGCATGGCACATGGGTTCGCTGTCATCCCTCCCCTCTGCATTACGAGCTCTTTACCGCAAACAGTAGCTATCGGATGCTGCACCCGGCATGGCTGCCGCTTCTGTTTACCGCATCCGTGCCCCTTTGTCCTAATCGTCAGAGTGTCCTTCTTTGCGTAATATATGATTCTGTGTGACCTGTGCCTCCCCAGGAATCATGTCTGGTATGAGATGTCGGTTTTCAATCGCTCTCGACAGCTTAAGCGGGACAATAACGAGATAATGTTGCCTCTACACGGATCAACTCACAGCCATGGGGAGAAAACTAGACGACCCGTACTTTATCAACTCACTAGCTATCTTAGCTAGACATTGGCTTAGTTCCGGGACCACCCCTCGGTCTGTACCCTCGTCATTCTCCACTTGTTCCGCGGCCACGGTCCTACATAGCAGTGCATGGCCCTCTTTCTTTAACGTGTGCGGCCTACATACGCCGCCATGTTTCGTCAACCATGGGTGAGACGGATCCGATCAACCACATTTCCATCCGCACGCTATTCCCTGCTCAACCATCCCCCGATGCCACACATCCCTTCATTCGTTTGCTATTATTTTACCTGCACCTGACCTGACCCAGAAAGTCGGCTGGTCGCTCGCTTATCATGGCAAGCTAAGCTCATCCCCCTTAGCGGCTATATCTGTAAAATCTGGCAGCCCCAACCGCCTTGGCCGCAGGCGATGCCTTTTAGATCCTTGCCGTCGTCATCCACCCCTATCTCAAATCAACTTTAGAACCCCTCTTCAGGCGGTCCGTCCTGTTCTCCCCGCCGCTCCCTGCGGTTGTTCCCCATCTGTACAGCAGTAGCCACTCTCAAACTCTTAATATCCCATCCCATCTTTGGACCCCCGGTCCCATATACTTCGAGGTTACCCTGACACGGATACCGTCAAATGTTAAGTGCCGCAGTATACACGCACATACCCACGCATAGCCGACGGAACGCCAAGTCTCTTTCCCATCCCCGTCCCCTTCCTGTTCCCGATGCCACTATCCGTAGGGTCGTTAGATCTGCTTGTGTCTAGCTCCACATCTTTTGATGTTCGCCCTATCTTAGTGGAGTGATCAACATGCCCCTAGCCGACCACTTGCTCACCTATATCCGACCTATTTTTAATCTCTGGTACATATATGCTTTGGGCTTGTACAATTTGTGGCTTTTGGAAATCTCCAACCTGTAAACCTTTTTGTCGTTGCACGACTTCAACAACGCACCACATGTGCTCTCGCTCGACATGGTGGTGCCCAAACGATCTGGTGTTCAACAAAGAACAACGCCGAGCTATTCCGTTAAGGAGGGCTCTGAGAATGCCTTAGCTGCTCTCCTTACCGCCTGCCAACGGCAGCTACCTCCTGAGTTCGCTGAACACCTGCGGAACGTTGCCTTTAGCACGCCACTCGGGGACACTGCTTTCTTCCCATGTCCTCTAAAGGAACAAGAGGCTACGGCCTCCATCAAAGCCCTCGAGGGCATGGCTGCTGCCGCCATTGCTGACCTGAGGTACGGGCCTCAGCCAAATAGGAGTATCGAGGTTGATGTGGCACGCACTGCATGCTTCCTCGTTTCCGCATATCTAACCACTGTCGACGGCATGGATAAAGCCCACCCTAATATCAAGTCCAAGATACCTGGTATTTTCTTTTCACAGAGGAAGTTGAAGACTGAACTGCCGGCTAATGCTGAGCAGATACCGACTTGAACCAAGCACAATCCATCCTTTACCGACGTCTCTCAGCAAATTTGTATGAAACCAAGAATACCGGAGAGTACTACCATCTCCATGGCTCCCTAGAAGCGAGTAAGGCCCTTAACATGATAGGCCTGCCCGCCTTCAACCCGGGTCTTCAGAATTATGGCGAGTGTATCAAGACCATTGAGACAGCCATGAAACGCTTCACAGTCACAGAACTTGAGGAAATGAACCGAAGAGAAGGCCAGGCCGGTGTCCCCGTTCTCAAAAAAGAGCAGTTCCTGAATACGCCGCATGGCAGGGCGCTCGAGTCGCTTCCTCCCTTCACCATCAAACCAGCCGAGACTACTACAAAGCCAACGCCCTTTGAACCGCAAAACAGCCATGGCGGCGCCGAGCAATGCCTCCAAGGAATCCGGGTCTTGGAGCTTTGCCGCGTGATCGCCGGCCCCACCATCGGCCGTTCTCTCGCAGCACATGGCGCTTCTGTCCTGAAGGTAACTTCCTCAAAGCTCCCCGACGTTCCCTTCTTCCAAGTAGACGTCAACACTGGCAAGCACACCACCTCTCTGCACCTCAAAGACCCTGAAGACCGCGCGACCTTTGACTCGCTTCTTGCCAGCGCGGACGTCGTCCTAGATGGCTACCGCCCGGGTGTTATTGACCGTCTGGGCTACGGGCCTGCAAAACTAGCCGCCATCGCCGCAAAGCGCGGCAAGGGATTCGTGTACGTGGCGGAAGATTGCTTCGGCGGTACAGACCTTGGAGAGGCGAGGGCAGAGTGGGCTGGTCGACCGGGATGGCAACAAATAGCGGACTGCGCCACGGGCGTGGCGTGGGAGCAGGGTCATTTCATGGGACTCAACGCACCCGTTGTCCCTCCTTTCCCCATGTCAGACTATGGCACAGGAGCTCTCGGTGCTGTGGCTGCCATGGCCGGCCTCTACCGCCGTGCAACTGAGGGCGGGTCGTGGGTGTGCCGGACGAGTCTGTGTCAGTACGATGTCTTTCTACTCTCCCTCGGGGCGTATTCGCCGGAAGTCCAGGCTAAGCTGCGCAAGGCGCATGATCCCGCGTTCTTCGGCCTTCGACACCACGATTCGGTAGATGAGGTCAGTAAACGAGCCCTCCGAAGCGTGAAAAGACTCCATCCAGAGCTATTTTCAGAGGAAATGATGCATACCTCCCGGAGCGAGGGGTTCGACGCGGAGGTGAGGTGGCCCAGAGAGGCTATCAAAGTTGAGGGGATCAGGGTGGGACATAACCGGGCGTCGAGGCCAAACGGAGCTGACGCGCCTTCTTGGGATGATTGGGAAGTGCAAGAGGATATTGTTCGGGCGCAATGAATTGCCACTTTGATATGATACCATCTTCGGGGCGAAGATTGAAGAACAGGGGGGCATTGCGGTGCTTCGTTTCTTGCTGACACAGACGTCAGAAGTTTTGCCAAATCAGCTACAGGACACCAAGATGACACCTTGTCATCACTATGGAAGTTTTTCTAGACATGTAATGAACTCTATACCACTTTCTTCGAGAAACGCCTCTACTTGGACCGTATCCGTCCTCATGTTGGCTTCTTATATGACCGTCCAGTTCCTGTACGCCTAGACTCACGCCCAGTTCAATGAACTGATAGAATTGAAAAATGTACATAATATCCCTATATGATCCTGTCACGAGCCTGAATGACACCTTGGGCAGTGCATGAAGTGAAAAGCTAGATTTTGTGGCTCAAAACAACGCATGCACAGGCCAAGGAACGGTGATGATGTACCTGACCCAACTGCTCAAGAAGCATATCGCCAAACCCTTCTAATCTTTGTCACCAACTTGGCGATCTATCTGTTGCGATATGGGCTTTAAAAAAACGCTTTCCATGTAGACCTGCCACAGTCCAGCAGTGAGCGACAGCCATCCTAGCATACCCACAGTCTTGATCAAACATAAGTCATCTTGATAACGATGATTTTACTTGGCGCCGAATGATGAACACTATCGAATTTCGCAACTTTACTGAGGAGATGGAGATGTCTCTACTGGAGGGTTGCCTTTCGATTTTCTGCATCGACAGTGCAGAAAACATGGAACAAGAGAGACGTAAGGGCATGCAAGCTGTTTGAATAATGCATGTAGGGACCACTTTAGGCATCACACCTCTCAGGATGGTCCTTCATCACAGGTATTCATGGCGAACCTGTGCATGACGAAAGAAAAATAAAGGGGGGGGGTTACATGCCCATTATATCCAGTACATGGAGAGCAAGATAGTCATAGACGTCAACGAAGCACTTCAAAACTGTCATGGATAGGATGACTGATCCAAAATATCCTGAACCCATCAGTTTTGAATGGTACTTGGAGCAAGAGAGCGACGAATTTGTGTTTCGATTTTGGGCACGAGACAGCAGGATTTATCACCCCTACGCCTACAAAGACGTTATTTGAAAGAACCTACACATATCGACATCAGGTAAAAATGTAACTAGATATACATTTTTCTCTCTGGGGAGTTCGGCATGAACAGTACGTAGTCTGACGAAGGTCTAACCATAACCCCCCAGGAGGGCCGTCGCCTCCGTCTTCAAGGGCAAGGAAAATGGCGTGATTTTACACGAAAGGGATCATTTTAGCACGGGAGAAAGCAAAACCACTTAATATCATACTCAGATGAGACTCAAACGCCGGAAAACGATTCGATTAGCAGTCTCCGCTCCCCTCGGGGATAAGAAGGAGCCCTCGATATCAGAACATTGATATGGTTCGCGGGACGGTAGAGGCCTCGCCATACTCCTGTACGGCGCCCCTGGCGTGGTGAAGACAGCAACAGCTGAAGCAAGTCGCTGCTGAAACAAACAAGACATTGTTTCCATAACTTGTGGCGACTTGAGATTCTCGCCTCGGGATGTCGACAAGTCTCTGAATGACGTAATTTGCTACGCACAACTAAGGGGTTGTGTACCCTTACTTGTAGAAACCGATGCGTTGCTCATACAGAGAGACTATGGTGGCGGCGATCTCGAGCGTAACACTATGGTTACGGGTAACTCTGTCCAATCTCTGATAATTCCGTGGCAGTTCAAGGAGCACTGACAGTAGCCTTATCTTAATGTTCCTCAGAGCCTTGAAGCCCTATATCGGTATTTTCTTCCTTACAACCAACATAGTTGGGGCTCTTGATGAAGTATTCCAGTCCCGCATACATTTACCTCGGGTTCTGGTAGCCGATTCTGAGTCTGGATGACACCATCAAAACCCTCTACTCCAACCTACGTCGTCTGCCCAAGATAGAGAACACAGAAGACAAGAGAGCTTTATCCAGTTACCTGCAAGTCAATAAAAATCCATCAAGAACTTCGTCAGCAGCGTGTACAGGAGGCACTCCGAAAGGGCAGACAATCATAGAGAGCCTTGGAATTGACGCCAGACTCGTACTGCACTGCAGATCGCAGCCGGCCTCGCTCTGTACGAAAGGGGAACAGGGCTGGTAGGCTAAGAAATGAACGGGATGCCAGCCTGGCTGACATCAGAGCAATTCCGGGGCTGCGGCGGAGACTACGGTTGACTTTGAGAAGTGCTTGAAGGTCACCGAGGCCTGTGACGAAGTGCAATTCGCATGAACAGCTGGAATCTTTCGGGTCATTGCCAGGACGATGAGTTAATTCCCGTCGTGCGAAGGTCATTCAGATGCTAAGACAAGCTCCGCAGAAAACTAAACATCGAGGTGCAGCGCTGGGCAATGCAAACTCTTGAAGGGACGATCAAAGATCAGGTCCAGGAGTGAGCGAAAGCCAGCTAACTCAACAGCGGATTAAAGGATGAGCAGGACATCACTCTACTTCATCCTCATCGTTTTGCGGCCCCAGCTGGCCGAGTAACAGCAGTGCCCTCGAGAAACGTACAATCCCCACCATTCTCAAATGTCCCGCCTCGACGACGAATCCGATCATGAGCTTCACAATCCTCGGCCCTATCCGTACGAGGACGGAGAACATGACCGAGGGCTGGGATCATCCCCGCCGTCCCCGGGCCACGTTCAAGGGCGGCAAGACCCCTTCTTCGCAAATCTGCAGGGACAAGTTGTACTCGCGGCAAGACCAATACTAGAGCGTTTGTTACCCGAATATCTGTACCTAATAAGGCGATTACCGTAATATCCAAGCATCAGGATACATCACATGGAAAGGTGTGGACATCTCTATCCTTACTCGCCCTATTCCCTCATCTCCAAGTCCGATACTCTCGGCTGTCATCTCGTTTATGGTAGGATCGACAGTAAGTCATACGTGCTGCCAACGTCACGAAACGCGAAGGTCTCGTTGTGATCGTTGACGAGCAAGATCGCATTGCATGAGAAACAACCCGTTACACTGCGAAGCGTCTCTATGCAGGTTTCGAAATGTATCAGTGCTACATTGCATTGTCGTCAGTCACTTCTCATGTAACGGATGCATTAGTTACCAACCAATAGGCAGCTTCAGATGTTTGTGTTCACTCACATACTCATTTGAAATAAAAGCTGACATGTGGACATGGTTAAGAGAAAGGACGGTTGAAACATCATGTAATAGGACCTATGTACGCCTAGCAGAGAATACACTTCAAGTCACGGGACAATAGGACAGAGAACTTGATCTTGAACGAGAAAATGCATTTCTTCATGTATTAAGGAGCCACCCGCCAACTTGTCTCCGCGACAAGTGTCCATCTACCATACCAAAGACAACGATGCAAAGCTTCATGCGGGAAATCTTTTTTCATGCCCCATGATACCAGATAGAAAAAGTGCCAAATCATTTGGATACGAAACCCGCCAACGCCCGAAGTTCCCAGCTCGCGCAAAAAAAAAAAAAAAAAAAAAACCATGTGCCAAACGGTAGTCTTCAAGAATGAGGAAGGGAAGCCTGCACGCCAATATCACTCGCTTTTCCTACCCATCCATCCCTATGAGCCCAAGACAGGAACCTCTTTTAGAGGCCGAGCCGAGAAACCAAACAGACGGGAAGCGAAAAGATCTATTGTGGCCTTCTACCACCTCAGGCTGTGCAAACTGTGACAAGGAGAATATTGCGGGAGGACAAGATGTCAATGCCCGCCAAACCGGAACGCCTTATACGCTATGCTCTAACATGCTTGGTAAAAAGAGGCAAGAAGAAAGATGATGACGAATAACACAATGGGTGACAAGTCCATGCTCGTGGCATTGCTTGTGGCAATGCTAGATGCAATGCTGCACAATGAAAATTCAACAATGCAGCCCAAAGTAGAAGTGAACCTTAAGAGGGGGGTTGGGTATCATGAAGGGTATCATGTAAAGGTGACTTTTTTAACCAAGAGTACGGCCACTGTGGATGGCTGGAGGGTGGTGTGGAGTGGTGGCAGTGCGGGGTGTAGTAGGACTAGGCCTTCCAGTCGAGGCTGGGTTGAAATCGGGTACGGTGTATGTTGGTGGGCGAGAGGGGTCCCAGCCCTCCTCACTGAGTACACTGAGGTAACCATTTCCAACCTTGTCCCGCAACGCCTCGATCTTCCGGCGGTACATCTCTCCGCTGACGTCCCAGTCTTGGGAGTCTGGCGGAGTGTCGCGGGTGCTGTAGATGGGGGGGAGTTCAGGAACCACACTGGTGTCGATACGGGGCACCTCAGGTTGGGAGTTGGCCTTTCGGCAATCAGGGAGTGCCGCGGAAGGCAATGGGGGGACCTCAGGAGACTGAGAGATGCGGTAGTTGCCGTCAGAGCCAACGGCGGTCGTGGTGGCATCCACAGCAAGCACCCTGATGTCTGTCGTGGGCGGCAGAGCGACGCCCGGCGTTACTGTTACAGAGGAGTCCGCAGTGGAAAGATCCACGATACGTCTCTTCGGTGTCTTGCGACGCCGGGTTGAGCTGGTGTTTACCTCGCTCGTAACAGCCTTGGGAACCGGCCGCTCCTTGCGAAGCACGGAAGGTTCTTTAGGGATGTCGTAGATGATGGCGGGTTTGCTAACGTCAACGGCCGGAATATCAGCAGGAGCAGGCTTGACAACTGGCACAGCCGCGGGTACCGGAGTACGCTCGACCAGGTATCTCCTTTCCGAGTACGTGGGGCCAGAGTTGTCAATGACGATGTCCTCGGTGTAGCCCGGGGTCTTGCGGAAAAGGTTGAAGATGGTGATCCGATAGTCCTTGTGTGTCCTGGTGAAGGGATTGCCCTCGACCCAGATTTCCCGAATGTCGGGAATTCCGGTGAGTCTAGCGAGCTCCAAAGGATCCGACAGACGGTTGTCACGAAGGTCCAATCGCTCAAGAGGGTACAACTTCTCGATGCCAGCGATGGACTGCAGCCGGTTGGCTCGGAGGTTGAGGGCTGTGATGGCTGGAAGGGGGTTGCGCGTCAGGGAGTGGAGTCCGTCAATCATGCAGTGTGAGAGGTTAAGTGCACGTAGTGCGGTAAGGGTGGCCAAACTATCGGGAATCTGAGTGAACAGATTTGACGACAAGTCTAGCGAATGAAGTGTGTTTGCAAGAGGAGCCAAACTGGCGGCAGGAATTGCCGTCATTGAATTGTCGGCAAGACCGAGATGCTTGAGGAAACGCCACTTGGACGCAGGTAAAATACCCATGTTAAGGAAGTTTGAAGAGCTTCCGGTACGGCTGTGGTGCCACGAGTCTGATAGGCTAGAGTGCGAACTGCCGGAGCCGGAGCGGCGAACCTTGTGACCACCTCTCATGTGAGAGTGGTTGCGAGAGCTGACAGGGCGAGTGGGTGAGTTGCTACGGGGCCTGCCTCCCTTCGGAGGAGACATGGCCTCGAAAGGATCCGCTCGTGGAATAGAAGTCCTCCTGCCCTCGCCAGATGCCTCGTCGACAGCGTGGTCGTGCATGTTCAGCGAACCAATTCCGAGATCACCAATGGAGGAACGCGGCTCTGGAGAGCCCGGTGCCGAGGTGGCCTTGTGAAGTTCGGCATGTGGGAGAGCCGGACTTCTTCGAGGGCTCGAATTCGCAGGCCAGGGCGTTGTCGGCGATGACTGTTGCTTGGAGGTTCTTCTGCGCCTCTTGTCCATGTCATCGAGTACTATGTCAATGAGAATGTCTGCGGGGTCTTCCACACCGGCACGCTTCAGAGTGAGAGATCTAAGCTGCTCGGCTAACCTGTCCCATCCAAAGAACTGTCTGAAGTCGATGCTGTTGACCTCGAGGGCTTGCACATTCTTGAAGACGTACAGTGGGACAGCAGAGTCAAACGGAAACTCTTCGTAGCCTCGGATCAGTCGAGCGCGCCAGTCGGGCGAGAGGCGTAGGCAGGGAATCTTGGTGAAGGCCGAATATAGATATTTCAGGTCAGCCTGAATGGCAGCCTTCTGTCGCTCTGTCCTCGCGGCAGAGATGCTGGCGCCGATACCAAAACTCTGCCAGAGGGCCGACATGCCCGACATGACGCTTCGGACACTTGATACGGAGTGTATTGAACCAACATCGGAGCCTCGGCTTCTGGATCGCTGGGTATTGCTTAGGAAGGAAACGTAGTTTGCAGATGTAGAGCTGTCGTGGAGGTTCTCGAGACGAATTTTCATGGGGCCAACGGGAATGGCGAGTTCTTCGAATCGGGAGAGGAGGTAGAATAGGTGGTGCGGAGTCAAAGCCAACTTGGCTGACTTGACGTTATGTGAAGTGAAACTCAAAGAGCCAAGAGACAAGGCAGATGCGAGACCGCTCGATGTCGAAGCCGAAGTAGAAGGCCGCTCGGGAACAGTCGGGGACTGCACCGGAGGCAGCGAGCTGACGCTCTGAGAAGAGCCATGACGAGCCGTCTGTCTTCGAAATTGTAAGGCGTTGGCAAGAGCCTTTTCGTGCGTCCGCACGAAGCTAGCCAGTTGCTGCGGAGACAATGTGAGCAAAAAAGCACAGATAGCCAGGCATCGCGACCTGGCAACATGACAGGACGAGCAAACATCTAAGGACGTACCTTTATGAACAACTCCCCGTCTTCGGAATCCATTTTCAAGGACGCATCGGGGGCAGACAAAACAACAGGGTATAAAGTATCTGTGGTCGGGAAAGGAGGGAACGGCGGATATCGGCGCCTAATATGGTCGAAGAAATATCTTTCGACTTATGGATCAGATTCTGCTGGCTGAGTCGAACGACGGGCTTTCTGTCGTAGCCGGTTCTACCGCAGTCTAGTACAACGAGAATTAGTTTGTTGCTGCTCCCGTTGTTAAGCGTTAATGATAGGTGCTCAATCGTCGGGAACCCAAACTAAGGAGTCCTGCTCGACGAGGAAAGCGCCGCTGCGACACTTCGCGGGGCGATACGGTTGGGGAGGACAGAACAGGCTCGTAAGAGGTGCCACGAGCGATGTATCCCGTTGCAGATGCTGCAGGGCCAGTCTCGTCTTACAGCCTAACGCAGGAATGCTGGAGGGGAGGGACAAGAGGTCGAGGACGACTAAGGAATGTGATGTGATGTGTGTCGAAGTGAGAAAATACGGGGGCGAACGATGCTAGTGAGTAGTGACAAGCGATACAGGCAAACAACACAGGCAGACTTGCAGACAAGACAGATGACAGCGCGCAGATGTGCAAAACGAGGCAAATGTTTCCCCTCGTCCCTCGTGGAAACGAGGCGAGGTGATGAACAGGCGGCGGGGGGGAAGAGGAGTCACGGGTCCAAGACAAAG
The DNA here is from genome assembly GCF_014235925.2 of Colletotrichum truncatum. Lineage (NCBI taxonomy): Eukaryota > Fungi > Ascomycota > Sordariomycetes > Glomerellales > Glomerellaceae > Colletotrichum > Colletotrichum truncatum. Next base: position 670,683 of record NW_027222406.1, on the reverse strand, counting down.
ATGCTGGGCAATAGGCAAAAAGACAAGTTGTGTGATGCAGCGTGGTTTTGGTTTGTTCTGTTTCCCACTGTTTCCGAACGTAAAGCAGACGGCGATACAGCAAATGACAGACCATCCAAAGAGAGAGAACTCACCTTTTTCCCCCTTGGTTTTCGTGGTGTTTCGTGAGGAGGGAAACACACGTCGAACGATGGGCTTCTTATCTTGTGTATATCGATCCCCTAGGTCGGCCGCAGGCGAAGGAAGTGGGATATCGTATCGTCGCAACGAAGGACGAGGCTAGGCGGTGGCGATAAGAGGAGAGGGTCGGAGGAGAAGGACGGGAGAGGTTTTGTTCTTCTTCTTCTTCTTCTTCTTCTTTGGTTCGAAGAAATCGAGAGTCGAGGAAGCTATTTCCAAACTCCTCTCGACAACTCTGTAGGACACAGAGAAAGGAGCGTGAGGGAAGGGTCTTTCTTAGATCGAGGGGGTGGTCGGACGGGGTCCGGGTTTAATAATAACAAATGGTCGCCAACCTGCCTTTCCTCACTGCCAGGAGTGCGAGAGCAAGGAGGTACTACAGTACGGGGGCCCAGTACCTACCCAGTACCGCCTACCGCTCTACCCACGCACCCACGTACCCAAGCACACCTCACCCATGGGTGGATGGGAAGGGTGTGGGTGGGTGGCCTGGCGCTGGCTCTGGCTGGAGACGATGTGCACCGTCCACTGCCCAGTCCACCCACATCTTTTTTGCGCGGTACCCACACCCTGCAACGAGGAGAGAGAGACCAGCAACCAGGGCATGCTGGAAATGGTCCATGGGATACTGAAGGTGATGGAAATGGCCATGGCAGTGGGACAGACCAGTCACCCACTCAAAAGTGGATACCAAAAGAGCACCCACTAGAGAAGGACAGGGTATCGAGAACACCCTGACCCTGTCATCTCTGACCAGCATCTACCCTGAATACCCTGGCAGGCATCTCTTTCTAGTCGACCCTGTCTCTGACCTTCCGAAGGTGCGCCAAGGAAGCGAGCGTGTTCGCCAGCGGCAGCAGCGAAGAGTGAGCGACAATCTAGAGAGAGACTAGTGGCAGAGGGGACAAGAAAAAAATAAAAAAGAAGTAGATGGATGATGGGTGATGGCACGAGCAGACCAGCTCTAGCAAGGAAACGAGACAGATGCAAAGCGATTAGCAGCCAGAAGCACCCCTACTATGCGGCGGGGCAGGTTGCTGAAAGCAGAGCAAGCAATGATGAATGTGGGCTGAAGGCGTTGAAAGTATAGGGTACATGTGAGAGTAGCCATAGACGAGGATGGATGGGATATGCGAAATGGGAGGAGGGACCCTTTCCCTTCACTGTACTCCGTACCGCAGTTGCGATTTTTTTTTTCTCTGTTGGTTGGCTGGTTGGTTGACTAGGTGTCCTACCTAGTCACTTACTTAGTACTTGCTGCCTCGTCTTGTCTTGCCTTGCTCTTGCCTTGCCTCTCGCTCACTGGTCTGATCTGGTGTGGTCTCGCTCGTCTTTTTTTTTTTTTTCTTTCTTTACTCTACCGCTTGCTCTTCCGCGCTTGGAAAGGAGCTATGAGAGAAAAAGGCAGGAAGCATGGAGCTCACGATGTGCTGCTCCTGCTCCTGCCGCTTCTGCTTTGCCCGCCTGCCCTTTCCCCCAAAAGTTTCAACCCCCGACGTTGTAGCCAATAATTGCTCACAGAGGCGGTCTGCAGGTGCGTCCTTGTTCCTCTCTTGTAGTTAGTAAGTGTTTCTGTTTGTCTCCTGCTATTCGATCATTAAACCACATTTTATCACAATTTGAATGCTGCTCCTGCTGCACGTCTGTTTGACTTGCGCCTTCAGACGTGCATCGCAAGCGCGGCATGCGGCGGCGACAGTCCCGTTGCATTTCGTTTGACTTGAATTTGCATCTGCGCCCTCGTTCCCCGTCCCTCGTCTTCTGCGTGTCTTTCCGTATGGGGCCCCCCGTCTCTCTCCTGTGCCGAACATTGAATTTTAATCGACGACTCGTCCAGTGTCTTGAGTCGGTCGTGATACCGCGCGATCTCCACGCCCCGAAGCCCGCCCCCATCCCCTGTCCCCTCTTTCTCCCCTATTTCCCACATAACATGTCCGAAAACACGCAAAGACCTAAGATGAGATGCACGTGTATCCCGTACTGTGCAGCAACGTATACGGAATCCAAGATGGTCGATATGACGGGCTCCAGATACAGAGCTACATAAGCATCAAGGGTTCTGGCGCACGGCCGGAACATCAACCAACCCCTACCTTCTGATTTGAGATTTTTTTCCCCCGGGGCCCTTGTTCTCACTGCGGCATCACGTATCTAGCCGGCGAGTTGGGGGGAAATAAAAAGCCCTCTCTTTCGCGCCTTGTGTCATCCTCCGCCCGCCATTTGTCCGTTATATGTCTCGCCAGCAGTGGCCGGGCGACAACAGGCGGGTGTATAGTGCGGGCGCGGTCGGTCATCAGATGACACGGGCGTCGCCATGAGGAGGAATGGAACGCCTACGAAGACGCATAACTGTTCTGACTCTTAGAAGACAACTTGGAAGGTAAGAAATCGCTAGTAAAAGTCCCAGGTACAAAACACCCTCGTCCGCTTGCGCCGAAATTTCGGAGCTCCTCTCTAGGGGGGTGAGAGAGAGACAGAGAGGGGTCCACCGACCAGTGATCCTAGCTTACGGATGGGGCTTACGCTTGGCCCCAAAGGTGTGACATGCAACAAGCAGCAGCAACAATAGGAGCAACGGGGGAAAGAGAGATAGGCCAGAAGCAGCAGGCAGGACCGCAAAGGGTGAAAAAAAAAACACAACATTGTTTCTCTCCACCTTCTTCGTATCAAGGCCTCGTTTCCACTATCAGCCGTCAAGTCTCATTTCAAATTCAAACCCCCGCCAAGCCTCTGGATTTCGTCAAAAGACGTTCCAACAGAAAAGAATCAACAGGCAACAGTCTGGATGCTCTGGCTGCGGCATTCCTCACACACGAGACAATCACATCATCGCCTACCCCATCCGGATCCAGCGTATTGGGAGAGCAGATGGCGGCGTAGAGCAAAAGCCAATTCGCTGCCCCGACTCGTTCGGCCTCGGGTCCGGCTGGTCAACATTTCCACCTCATTTTGTTCATGCGAGCTAGCATCAAGGATCTCCGAGCGAGTCCAACCGCTGCCATTTTCTTTTTGTTTACACATGGCAGTCGTTGTTTTTGTTGACGGGTTGCCCGTTGCTGTGTCCATGTGCTTCTTGTTCTCCGCGGATCGTCCCAAGTTTGTTACTGCCGACCTCCTAGAGTCACCGAAGCCAAGCCCATTAGGCCACGGACCGTTGATAACGCATTCCAACGGTTATCGTCCAGGTGTTATGCGTAGGATATTACCGCAATGCTGTTGCTCGTTGCAAATGGTAGACTATGCTATCCCGATATCTTGGGCCCCACGTGTACAATGCGAATCGATGCAGCATGATGCCATCCCCAATGTGCTGGTCCCTCTTTCGTCCACGTTCATCATCCGACGCGACAACACCCAGAGCAATGGTGCCAACGCGACGGGTGAGGAAGACAAGAAGCCAGCCAGGCAGGCACACGGTCCGGATACATGCGGCATTACTTTTGATGTCCCCAATGAGATGCATAACATACAGCAAACAGTTCGGGGTCCTGGTATTGGCGCGTCTCTATGGGCTGCAGCAATATCAATGCCGGCGGCGGATCATCAATAGCGCAAGCTGCAAAAGCAAAGCATAGGTGCAAGTAAAATTGCAGCGCCTTCAGCAGCGTCGGGCCAGCATGGATTGTCACAACGACATTGGATCGTGGCGGAGAGATCAATTTCGTCTTTTCATCGCCTGTTTCGCCTGTCGGTCCACTAGAGGCCCCAGCACGGTCATCCCATGTCCCACGCTAAGGGACCCCGGGCCAAGTGAGCCACCCCACTTGAAGGGGGGACGTCCAACTCTCCAAGGGGCCCTTTCAAGCCCGCGCAGAGACGTCGGCTCTGCGCCATGACAGGAAGCGCCTAACAGTCCTCGCTCCCTCGCTTGACTTCCATTGGAAGAAGCCCTGGAACCAGCAATTCAGTGGCTTTGGTTGCTGCCGTCCGTGCGCTACGCTCGTCAGTTTTAGCGTCGCCAGATGAATGTGGACAGGGAATCCATGCATTGCGATAGATGGTAGACATCCACTATCGTTATCGTAATGGCCGACGGTGCTATCAGTACTTGCTACATTGAGACATGGCATGTCAATACTTGTGTGGTTAGGACAAGGGCATCCTATCTGGGCATCTTCTGTTGGCATGGATTTCTTCAAGGACCCTTGGGGAAAGAGAGCGTTGGCGCTCTGCTTGCTTCTTGTCAATACCTTTTCCATATTCAAACGGCTGCTATTGATTTGAAGTTTGATATTGTTACGTGGCGCTTCGAATTGTGGCTCCTCCCCCCCTCCGAGCTGGCTAGTTAATGATTCTGCGCCCATTATTCATTTTCTCCGCGACAATCCCGCCTGTCAATCCACATCAGGTATATGAACCAAATTTTGTGCCCATAGCCAGCCGCAATTCAAACAAAACGACAAAACCCATACCAAAACATGGTGTATAGCACGGATATATACGATGAAAATAGATACATCGTTGCGACCCCCAGATCAATCTACCCGTTTCCCGTTCCCAAGCCTTTTTTAGATGGAATGTTTTTTGCCACTACGTATTTAGAAATCCCATTGGGCTGAGAAAACCTGGGGAAAGAAAGAGGAAAGGGAAACATTGTTCTTTCTGCCTCAAACGCCAAAGTGCTAAATCCGAGGTACATTGACTGTAAAGGCACCACGTCACTTTATCTCAGATTGACGCCTCAAACCCGTTGATCCCAAAAAAGAATTACATGCAAGATACACACAACACACATGCCTCGACTCATTCCGTTCGCCTCCGCAAGCGCGATCCGCAACTCGGACCCGACGCCGTTACTATTCCAAGAACAAAGCCCCGACGACATGACAAGTGCGCGCACCGGTTTGCGTCCCTCACTCTTGGTCATCCGTGCCACCATCCATTGTAGATCCAGCTCACCGTCTTGTTGTCGTCGGGCCTTGTGGTTCCGAGCGGCGTCGAGCTGGAGATTTCTAAAGATCATCTTCTACTTCCTGTTCTCCTCCTCCCTCCATCAAGCCTCCCCGTTACAGAATGGTCGTCCAACTGGTTTCCGCCCCGGCGATCTCTCTGTCTCTCTTTCCTCAGCTCCGCCCGCTGTCCAATGGCGGCGCGGTGTCCCCGGACGTGGCCCACCGAAAGTGATGCGCTCCCTTGCATCACCCTAATCATCTTTCCAGTTCGTCTGTCGATTTTCACTCTTCGTTACAAAGGAAAATAAAGAATCTTCCGTTCAGCTGCCGCCCAATTTTCTGTAACCTGTTTCTGGCCCTCCCTCCCTGCATGCATGCAGTAGCAGCATCGCTCCCGTCACGCTGTCTCCATTATAACTGCTTTACTGCGTAGAAAAGAGCCCAGTAGCAGCAAACCGAGTGTCATGAAGGTCCCCGTCAGTTCAGAGGATATCCGTGGGCGCAATTTTGGGGCATATCCTGGGCGCGCGAATGGGCACAATTATGTCATAACTCCACCAGCTCGTAGCTTCGTAGCCTCCTGATTGGGACTACGGAGTACAACAGCCTCCTTTTGCTGAGATGGATGTCATCTTGCCTCTGACCCTTTACCCAATCCCTGCAACGACCCTCCAGCGGTACTCGTAGTCATGTACACCATACTCTGTCCCCTCCACCCCGGCCCTTCTGCTCTTCCCCCCCCCCCCCCCCCCCCCCCCCTTTTACCCCACCTTGTCGACCTTGTCGCTGCCATTTCGAGGTTATTCCCTTCCTTTGGGCCACACCTTCTCGCCTCTACTCCTGCCGTTCCCTTTCCACAGCAGGAGCAGGATCATCATGGGCCACCCCATTGGCTGAGAGAGGTTTCTGCGTTGCAACACAGACAGATCACGCCGCCGGCCCCGTGGGAAAATCAACTGTGGCTGTCGCGCGTGGAAATATCCAGTCTCTACACCTTTTTTCCATGATGAAAAAACCATGCAGCCTGTCGTCGTCGTCGTCGTCGTCGTCTCCCCACGTTTCTAGGCCACCATCCATCGGCCCTCCAATTTTCCCACCCCCGCGGGCCACGCATTGCGGCATGCATCAATCGCTGCCCATCCTCTTTTCCTCATCGTTGTCTCCATTCAACGACATCATCATCCTCACCACCACCACCATCACCACCAACAGGAGCAGCAGTAGTATACTAGTAGCAGCACTCGCGCCAGCCGCGAGCAGGGGTGGCATTTGGCAGGCCCGCCGTTACATAACCACACCGTCTCGGCTTTCATCATTGTGGACTCCGTCCCCATATTCGTTCGCCTCATATCTGCGAATAGTTACATGAGATACTCACCACAGCCGCAAGAGAGAAGAAAGGAACAATATTTTAGGCCACTCTGAGACTCGAACCAAACCATCCGAAGTAGTGTCGGTCAGCCGGCAGAGTGCACGGCCGACCATCTCACGGGTGGTTGCAGCAGAGTGTGTGTGCTAGAACGAGATAAATATGTGTGAGTGCGTGAGAGAGTACACGCTTTGTCTCTCTGAAGTAGACGATACATGCCAGACCTGGCTGGCCTCTGCGCGGATGCGCTACACCAACTCTTAACTATGCTGCGCGATGACTGGGTGGCCGGCGATGAATACCTATTCAACACTGCCAGCCGCTGTATCTTCTGCCCTATGCTCGATGCCGCACTGCCCCTCCTTCACGTTCCTATCACTTCTTGGAGGGCGTATATTACCGTGCGCACGATGAAGCCTTACAATGCCCTCTGCAACAACACCATTTTACGCCTTCCCATTATTGTGTTCACTCTCACCGCTTCTCTACCTCTGCTAATGTCGCAATTTCTCAAGATCGCGATTAAGGAAATTCCTTTGAGGCAAGAACACGAATAACAATGGATATCATGCGAGTCCAATGTCTTGCCTGGTGGTTGCGACGCTTTAACTCTTTTTCCATAATTTTTTCCTTTCTCGGAATTAAAGCTGGCTATCAGAGGCGTCTGGGATGGTCAGCCACAGCGCCATATGCCCCGCGCGGGAACTGGAGAGACACCAGAACATCCATCATGTGGGCTCGGCTGGTTTTTTTTTTTTTTTTTTTTGTCTTCCCTCTGCGACAATGCTAACGAAGAGGGGAGTCGGTTGGTCGCCCTCTTCCCGCTACCGCGAACGAACGGCGGTTCGCCTGGTCGCTTACTAGACCTGTCGTTCGAAGATTTAAAAGGAGAGGCAGGAAGGCGCAATCGCTGATCGCGAGTCAGTCCCATATCTCAGGCGTCGCTGCCGTTCTGCGCTGACCCAGGCACGGGAGAAGCGATCATCAGGCACTTGAGGCTCGTCCCAGGGATGGCTCTTGTTAGGGAGGTCGCCAGGAGGCGGTGGGGATGCAGGTGCTACAGCCATCTCGGACCTAGTGACAAGATGGAGGGGTGCGGGTTGCCAGATACCGTTCCCTCATTCGACATCGTCGAGCCCATCATCGTCCATATCAGTGAAACAAGGGCCAGACCGAACCAGGCGGCCTGTACATCCGGTCTTCAAGGCCGCGGCCTGACCTGCTTGCCAAAAAATCATTTGACATTCAGACACTTTCTGCACCGAGTTGGGGCCATTTGCGCCCAGACCTGGAGGAACGCAGACGACTGCTACCAGCCCGCATCTGAATATGGCGTTCAGCATACCTATCGCTGGTGTTTTGTGGGAGGAAAGACAGGAAAAAGACAAGCCACGGCATGGCAGTTTGACAATAGCCAACCACCGCCTCCAAAAGGGTCTTGGATTTGGCTCCGATGCCAAGAAGCCACCAGGGAGCAGCGGCGCGCATGTGGCCATCCATGGCTCAATCCGTGTAACGGTGCCCTGACCAATGATATGCCCACCATGCGAGGCTGGAGGTCTGGGGACCGGGGACCGCTGACTCGCCGGCCAAGATAGATCGGCCGACTGTGCGATTCACGTTTGACCGTGAGTCGTCTCTTCATGCTCACCGTCAAGCGGTGACTGCCGAACATCCGTCGATCCCGCCGGATTTGGGCGACTAAGCCCTTCAGAGTCTCCATAACTTTACCGAATATCGCACCTGGAAAACTAACATGTCGACCACGGGTGATGGAAATCCCGTTCATGGCGGCTAGAGAGGGGTTATACCTACGACTGTCAAAAGAGCCCCTCCATCAACGCAGACTAACCGGGACGCGCGTGGTCAAGACTGGGAAACTCCACGGAAGCCGGCTGGCGTTCTATACACATGACGCTTACGTACCGTTCAAGCCAGCACTGAACTACTGCACCTTTGCTAATTCGCTACGTGATATAGCCGCTGCGGGAGCCACGGCTTCTGCAGAAGCTGACATTTTGATGCTAAATTCGACGCCTGGGACGAATGACGGGTGCAGTGAACGTCGTCGGCCAAGGTCGCGGCGAAGAATATCGAGCATCCGAATAACCTTGCCCATATGCAGCCCCTTGTCATGTTTCGTTCGAGTCGAAAAACCGCAACTGTGATATCTCGCTTGACATGCCGCTACTCGCGCACAAGGTTCAGATTCCACGGGACTCAGCAAACAAGGTTGCTTGAACCCTGAAGATCCTCAAGGACGTCTACCGAAATCGCCGAGAAACTGGGTTTTGGCCACATGATTTGAAGATGCAGCCGCTTCTGGGAAAGCGAGAAATGCGGAACACTGGGCGCGGTCGTCTCGCAGGCTCATAGGAGGAGGCGATACGCCGATTGCTTGCTCACCGCTCCGTCGCAAAAATTCTTTTTCCTGCAGACTCGCGCACCTCATGCAAGAAACACTGCGAGGAGTGGATATCGCCGACCACATTCGACCAGGGTTTACGGGCCTTGTTCCACTGGAATCGAACGGCACTATCCCAATACCATACTAGTACGGTGGCAGGGATAGCGACCCTGGTGGTCCGTGTTGCTATCGGCTCATGACGAGCAACAAGGAGGGGCCATCTTTGGACCCTTGGGGATAGGCCCCGATCTCGTGGGGAATGGGCGATGGCCGTTGGCTGCGGCCAACCAAACGCCATTCCCGTCTACACCACGCCTTGGACTACAGGAATGCGTATGCCGCAAATAGACGCCTCGTCTTTTTGGCAGGTTCCATCCACCTTCGCGAAGCTGAAGACACACGGCTAAGCCTTTGCGGAGACCACATCATGCAACTTATTCTGTCTGCTTCGTCAATGGTGGGGTTTCTCGGTTCAAGGCAAGTACCGAGTACGCTCCTCCAGAAAGAAATCCAATGATTGTCTCCTCACCTGAGACGAACAGCACCCATCCGTTTCTCGCCAGGCAGCATCTCCAGAGTCGAATGCATATCCAAGTTTCTTATTCGACTCGGCTGCCGTTCTCGCGTCTCTAAGCGGGTGAACCCCCCACACTACTCATCTCGGGACTCTGCACCACATAGCAATCCTGTCAGACCCTGGACCTTGTCTTGCGCTACCACAACTCCGCTTTCGCACGTCAACAGGCCAGTCCTGCTGTGTTCTGTTTCTTTTCCGGGCATCGTATGAATTCGTTCGACTATCAGGAGCTGATGATCCGACCTCAACACCACGAACCATGACGAGCGTCATGCTGTGGTGAGAGATCGCGGGGAACCCATCTATCGCATCATGCTCGACGCACGCTTACTCTCCTGCGTCCGTTTCCAATGCGGCTATTACGCATATGTGAGGCAGGTGCCCCAGCCGTCCTCATCTCTTGACTCCCACACCGCAAAGACAAATCGCATGTTTGTGCGAGCGTTTCGGTCGTGCAACCCACCCGGCCCCTCGCTCCATTGCCTAGTGGCTCGTGCCTTCTTCCTTCGACCGAAAATGAGAGTATGTGGTAACTCAAAGCAGGGCGCTCAACGGTTCTTGTCGTCCCATGCCGGTGCCCGGAGCCGCGATCTTTTGGGTGGGGAATGCGATCGAGTCCTTCTGCACGTTTTCCCCTACCTTTTGCCTTACGTACTCTTCTGGATTACCCGCTATCAGGAGCAATCCGCCCTGCAAATACGTTGTCGAGAGTAGCGTTCCACCCAATTGAGTGGGTCCACTTGACGAGAGATATTCTCGCTCTTTGCCCGTTGGACGACCGGGTGGAAGACCGCCTTGATGACGGCATCGTTCAAAAATGGCATGGCGGGGTATTAGGAGAACCCGAAGACGGCGGGGACAGACAACCACGAGTATTTTGTCAGTTCGTCTCATGGCGGAGGCTGAGTTTGCGGCACAATCAATCCTGCTTGGTGAGAAAATTGCTCACTCACAACACACCGCTCAGTAAACCCGCCTGCCTACTTTGAACTTGTCACGGGCACCTGGGAATGGCCTCACCTGAAGGCAGACCCCGCATGCAGTCGGGGGGGCGAGGCGATCACAGTCTCCTGGTTAGCGATGAACGCTCAGCAGACGAGCGTTGCAGAAAAGTGTTGCGAGAGTGGGCTCGCCGGAGTCCTGCATTTCTTCAGTTGCCCCTGGATAAAATGTTTGTTGATTAGCCTTGTTGAATGTTCGACGTGGCTTTGGCAGGCAGGGATAGCCTCGTTCTGCAAGTCAAACTCTGAGGCTGACTGACCGCCATAGATCGCCAGCAACCGTCATATCCCACTTACAAAGTGGGACTGACAGCTAGCAACCAACTTTTTCCAACCACCACAACCACAACACCAACAACACCGCACCACACTGCCCCGAGATCATGATCGATCTGTTAGTGCATGCTCCGATTTGCGCCGTTAAGGAATCCTGTCTTTGTGATCGTCCGCTGCTGTTTCGTCCACGTATTATGATTTTTTTTTTTTTTTCCAATTCCCACAACGCCATTTTCAGCCCCATGGATATTAACATAACCCCGCCGTTATGTGGTCGGAGTCGACTCCGTATGTCACTGATACATCCGGCCCGCAGTCTTCTCCATAGACAAGGCGAGGCGTGATTCCAAAAATGGCACATTGATCGCACGAGCGATGATCAGGGACGCAAGAGACGATCAGTGACATCTCGGCGATCCGCGTCTGGTATGTCAACTTCCCATGTTCCCACTTTCGCCTTCTTACATCCACGACCACCCCGTGAGTGAAGCGGCGCAAGCTGGCAAGAGAGGGGTTATGGGCAAGCGGTCAGCCGGTGATGATGGCTCCGTTACGGCGCGTGGCCGTTTTGTTCGGCCAAGGCAGTTACAGTTCCGCCATATCGCTGGAGACGCCGTTGCTGTCGGTGAGGTCTATTTCGTACGGTTGTCGACGGGTCGAAGAGGGGTTATGGTTGGGGCTGCATAGCGCATGAGGTGTGTTCCAGACGATAGTGTGCAAGTGTTATCAGGAACCGACGATGAACTCATGGCTCTACTATCATGAAGACGTCATTGATCCATCAAGATGTCTGATGAGTACACGTATCTGAATCCATGTGATGTTTGCATTTTTTTCCCCCTCATTGGGACACGAGATTTGTGACTCCTCTAGGTAGGTGTAAGTGCGGTTGAGAGGTGTTCCAAAAGACAATCTGATGTCAATCATGTTCACTATTCTCTCACAGGTATCTTGGACTGCATTTTGCGTGTGTTGGCAGCCCAGGCTTTGCAGATAGGCCAGTAACACCAGGCCGGTAAGTATGCCAGCATCTCATTCATTAGTCCCCTCGTCGAGACGTCGTCTTCATTGAAGTCTAAGGGTTGATACAGTATTGTACAGGTGTGATTCCAAGTTGCCCAAAAGACCCTCTATACATTTTCTTTTCATTCTTTCTTGGTCCGTCCTCATTTTTCAATCGTGACAAGACGGTCCAACGCACGCCCATCCTCCAATGCCCAACCTGACGCGACGTCCAACTTCAGTTTCTCCCCGCCAGCCTCCATCTTCATGAAGCCGCTCTTGGTCAGCGCCCTCTGGATGCCGAACCACGCCGACTTCATCCCGCTGCCTGCGTGGCGGATCGGCACCGTCATGAGGTGCTTCTGGTCGTACTCCCACTGCTTCTTGGCCTCGGCCTTGTCCTTCCTCTCCTGGGCCCGCGCCTGCGCCGTCGTCTGGTACGGCGACAGCGGCTGGAACACCCTGTAGGGGATCTTGACCTGCTCAGGGGCGACGACGATCTTCTTGGACAGGCCCGGGATGAGACGCTTCACCTGGATCTCGAGGAGGATCGGCGTCGTCTTGGGGTTGACGCCGCGCGGCAGCGAGCCGGCCTCGGCCAGCGTCGCGGCGGGCACGGCGCGGATGGTCTTGACAATGTTGTGGCTCGCCCTGAAAAAGTACGACCCGAAACCGGCCGTCGCGATGCACACGGCGCCGAAAACCCACGTCACCCACGACCCGATCTCGTCCGCCCGGCCCGCGACGAAGTCCCGGAAGAAGCTGTAGTTGATCACCGCGTAGCTGTAGAACATTGTCGCCGCGCCCCACGTCGAGGCCTTCATCCAGAAGTGCGAGCCGGACTCGTAGAGGAGCGTCGGGCTGCCCTTTTGCGCGAGCTGCTTGATCAGGCCGTAGGCGGCCGGGTTCGTAGTCGTAATGGTCGGGCCTGCCGACGCGGGCGCCGTTGCGGTGGAGGAGGTTGTGGTTTTCGGTTTGGGTTTGACGACGGCGGCCTTGCGAATTGCCGACTTTTCGGCGCCGGCTTTCGCGGCTCGGAGAGAGGAGATGGTGCTGAAGAGCCGTTGGGGGACGGGCTGGAGGGGTCGCGGCGCGGCGAGGGGTGCCCCGGGGAGGAGGGTCAGGCGGAGGCCGAGGCCCCTTGAAAGGGAGGCCATGGCGGGCGATTTCTGGGCTCTAGAAGTATGTACAGTTGAATTACAAAGATTGGTAATGTATATCGGGAGGGCGTTGGGGCGCGCGCCGCGGAGTTTGAAGCTCAATTGGCTCTCGATGTTCGTCAGACCACCACCTTAGTAGCAGGGCAGCATTGAATTGGAAGCTATCCAGAAAAATTCAGTGGAGACCAGGATCTGGGTCCGAGCTCTTTGCTGCTGTTGGTGGTAGGAGTGTATTAGTGTACTGCACTGAAGAGAAACGAACCCCCACCCGAAAAGGAATGCGACGTCCAATCTGCAGCAGGGATTTCTCGGAGCACGGCGCAACGATACGGCGCAATATGGGCAGTGGGCGGTGACGGTGGGTGGTTGCTGTTGCTGTTGGTCCCCCCCCCCCTCTCGTCGAGTTATTCCCGAAAGTCGGGATAGCAAAACCGCGCAGGTACGTACCTGAAAGTGTTTTTTTTTTTTTTGAGAGTGCCCAGTCAGATCTAACGGCCACTGAAAAGTCCCAATTCAACCAATCAAAACACAACAATGATGAGCAACAGGTGGCTTCTGGCCCGTGCACCACGACTTTGGCCCGGCCCTGCCAAACTTGTTCGGGGCGGGAAATCCCAACAAGGTGGATGCTCTAGCTCACGCCAAAGCCAAAGCTCCAGTGGCCGTCTCTCTACAATTTTCGAAAAAAGATTCCCGGACCGGGGCGCGCGCGAACATCTCGCTGAGAGGCTGCCGAACCACACATCTCAACCCACTTTCTGTCTGTGCATCCCTTCTTTCTCCGACCGCTCATCTCGACCACCTGTGTCCGAGACTTTTGCTCAATCGAGGAGAAATCCGACCATCACGGCAGCTCCATCTATCCCCTCTCCCTCCCCTCCTCCTCCCCGTTCTCCTCCGGTCGACAGAAGGATAGATAGTTGAGATGGCTTCCCTTGCGACGGCGTGTCGTATCTCGGCGAGGGCAGTTGGCCGGAGAATGCCCGTTGAGGCCAGAGGTCCGTAATGCCACAGTATTGTGCAGCCCTCGATTCCCTCCCCCCCTTCCAAACCCCCGGCTTCAATTGGAACCCGGAGCTGATTGTTTGTCTTTCGACCTCCCCAAACAGGTTTCCGAACCTCAGCACGATGCCTCGCCGCCCAGAACTTCTCCATGCCTGCTCTGTCCCCGACCATGACGGAGGGTAACATCGCCAGCTGGAAGGTCAAGGAAGGCGAGTCCTTCTCCGCCGGTGACGTGCTCCTCGAGATCGAGACCGACAAGGCCACCATGGATGTCGAGGCCCAGGACGACGGCGTCATGTTCAAGATCACCACCGGCGACGGCGCCAAGGCCGTTCAGGTCGGAACCCGCATCGCCGTCATCGCTGAGCCCGGCGACGACCTCTCCTCCCTCGAGATCCCCGCCGAAGAGCCCTCCGCCTCCTCTAAGCCCGCCGAGTCCAGCAAGGAGGCCCCCAAGAGCGACACCTCCGAGCGCCGTGAGGCCCCCCAGGCCGAAGCCGGATCCCAGCAGAAGGGCGCCGCCGCCAGGTCCTCCGGCGGCAAGCCCCGCGAGCAGCGCTACCCGCTCTACCCCTCTGTCCAGCATCTCGTCAACGAGCACGGTCTCGACAAGGACACCGTCAGCAGAATCGAGCCTACCGGCCCCAACGGCCGTCTCCTCAAGGGCGACGTCCTCGCCTATCTGGGTTCCATTAATGCCGAGACCCCTAGCAAGATTATGGATCGCGCCGTCAAGCTGTCTCACCTTGATCTCAGCGACATCAAGGTCGCCCCCAAGAAGGAGCCCGAGACCCCCAAGAAGTCCGCCGCCCCTGCTGCCCCGGCGCCCCCCGTCGAGACCGAGGTCGCCCTCCCCGTCTCCCTCTCCAAGGTCCTCGAGGCCCAGCAGCGCATCCAGTCCACGCTGGGCGTCTTCATGCCCGTCTCCACCTTTGTCGCGCGCGCCGCCGAGGTCGCCAACGACGACCTGCCCCCATCCGCCCGCAAGCCCACCGTCGATGAGCTCTTCAACCAGGTTCTTGGCCTCGACAAGCTCGCCCCCCGCGGCACCAGAGGATACTACCTCCCTCAGATCTCCGCCCTACCCGAGCCATCCTTCGTCGCTCCCCGTGCCGCTACCCCCCGACGTGGAGGTGACATCATCGACATCCTCGCCGCCCCCAAGAAGGCCGCCCCCAAGAAGGCCGCCGCCCAGAAGCCACGTGCTGCTGCCTCCGCTGCTGGCAGCATTTCGTCCGGCAGCAACCTGTTCAGCCTGACCGTGCCTCAGGGCGACGAGAAGCGTGCCAAGGTGTTTTTGGAGAGGGTCAAGTTCATTCTGGAGGAGGAGCCCGCGAGACTCGTTCTGTGAAAGGGGCAGGTGATGGCGACGATAGTAAGAGGACGATGTGTTTGGAGCGTGACGAGGAACGAGGCCGCCAGCCTGTTTCCGACTGGGGAAATGTACTTGTAGCGTGTCGTGGACGGATACAATAGATGACATATACACCCGAATTTCAATATTTTTGTCTACCCACTGGGAGAAGCTATATTACCAAATGCTAGAGGTCGATATTGCGATATGCTTGCATTAGTTTACGACGTGTGGCGCCGTGCTTTTGGTGTTATCACCGTCCGTGGCGTGCGCTCCGAACCGGGCGAGCCCAGGAAACGGTGTCTTGCTAGTACTCCCTGATTGAAGAAGGCAAGGTCTGCAAATTGACTCGAGGATGGGGCTTCTAGAGATGGCGGGATAGGAGCCAACGCTTGTCCGTCATATGCTGCATTTCCAAACACTCGGGATCTTTCGGGCTTTCATTGCGTGTTCTCTGTCTGCGGATCATATTGTGTATTGCCTGTGTAGAGACATATTCTCCTTTGGTTCCGGTCTTCCATTTCTTTCACTAAAGTGGTAGCGTGAGTACGACACTGGGTTCCAACCCACCTATAGGCTTGTAGATGACGAGTAGCGGTGGTAATTGGGGCATCTTTTATGTTGGTCATCTACTGGTCAAAGATAAACCCTAATCAAGAAGTACTTTCTGTCATGATCGAGAACCACACGTTTGACTGAGGCATCGACTGACTCTAGGTGTTAGCGTGGGATGCATTGCGTAGAGTTGTTTGGATACGAATCCTAGCTTCAGTCAAATTACAATAACTCATGCACAATTTTATTGCATTGTTGACGAGACTCTTGTTGTGGAGTCCTGTTTTCCACATTGTAACATCTCTGCAATGGAACCTTGGGTGTGTAGCCATGCCGATGACTACCTTGAATTGCCGTTCTGAACATCGGTTTCATACAGAGAAACCAAATAATTGAACGAACTGCGTGACCTAGTAAGCGAATGTCCGTCTAGCCCCGCACAGCTCCTAGCAGAACTCCAAATTCGCATCAACCCCGAGGCCAGCTGAGTTACAGAAAGATATAAGAGGCGCCCCTGCTAGCCTCGAGTAGTTTCCCCGGGTTGTGGTGTTTTTGACTACAAGCCCGAATTTGAGGCTCAAGGGATGGCATGCCTATATTATGATTTCCAATTAATATGAGCAGACACCTGGCAAAATCTACTGTGGGTATGCTACAGACGCTGGTCGATGGCTCCGCATCGTCGTCTGCATCGAGATAATCTTGTCAGGAAATATGATAGAGTAAGACGTAAACTGAGTCAGGCCTTTACCCAATACGCTGATTCTTGCTTTTCACCACATTTTTTTCTTTGGATTCGCTAACCAGCTTTAATAGGACGAGATCAACCACGTTCCAAAAAGGGGGTCGTTTTCTGTTTGCCTTCACCTCTGGTCTAGAATTTAGTGCTAGCTACTATTGAAAATAGCCTTATGGAGTTTGTGTGAGGTGCTGAAAGCAGAGTAACAATACTGTGATCTTTTTTACTTCCATGTAGGCTAAGAAATGAAGGTAGATCATCCATATGTGCTCGGCACAATATATCAATAGCTTCTGACGGTATCCTTGGCATGTTGGAACATTATTTGCACAACTTGGGAAACTAAAGGCTTCGCTCTTCTTCCAAAATGGCACTAAGAGGTTGTCTTATCGTCGTTGATGAGTGGACAAACCATCCCAGTTGACACGTTTCAGATAGTTCGCGGGGGTAGTTACACGGCTAATGACTAACCTTCGTTTTCATGTGTCCCTTTGCCGCACTCTCGTCTGTTTTGTCCTTCCGAACTATCGGCGAGTTCATTTCAAGCCCTTCTAAGTCTGGTCTAAAGTGCCGTGGACGCTCTTGGGCAACGTTCAAGGGGTTCCCGTCAGTTCGACGGTAATTACTGACCTACGATGTTTCCATCGCGGTTGTTTTTCTATCATCGTTCAAAGACGTTACGCCTTGGCTCTAGCTATAGAACGATCAAAACAGTCTCGGTTTTGATCTGGCAGTAGAATAAGCAAAGTTGGCCTTATACCAGTGCTAGTCTCTCATAAATGGCCCAGTCACAGATTGTTTGATTCTAGCCAGGAGTTCGTCATCAGTTGGCAATACTGTGTCAAGTAATGTGGTTGAAATAAGCCTTCGGACGTAGCATGATTTCAGGTGAGCATTCCACTGCTTCTAGGAGGACACAAAAAAATAAAACATGACAGACCATTAAGATGGTTGGACTTTCAGGGTCAGAAGTGGAAGGGCATACGAATCGTAACCTACCATTGGAAACCGAGTTCAGCTGCTTAGCCTCTCATGTGGCTGGCTTTGGAACACGACATACAACTGCCACAACAGGATGGTTGTCATAATAGCAAACTAATACAGTACGCTTGATTTGAAATTACCCCAGTGCTCCAAATGCAGTGCTTCGACAACAATCACAAAGAACACGCCCCAAGAGGAATCGTCGCCCCAAGGCAGGAGACACGACTGAGAGGTACCACCTTTTGTAAGCCGTACGGACCCGTATTCGAAACATCTTTGTTATAGAGCTTTACTTGAAGCAGAATAAGTTCATGGTAACAACACATCATCCTTTTATCCCACAACGACATAGCAGCGATGCCTTCTACGCACTGCTGTCACCCTCAGTCCAAGCCTTTCGCCTGTCCACTCCTACGCTGTCAAATGATATGGTCAGCTGCATTTGGAGCTGGTTCTGGTCATAGTGGTACTCATAAACCTTGTGGTATATTGTGGTATATGAGGATACTTGAGCGCACGTGCCCCTCCCCCCCAAATGGACTCACGCCCACACTAGGAGACAAAAGGAGAGAACCTAAGGACTTCTGAACAGCGATGAAAGACATCCGATACTTGAGACAGTATCAGAAATAGTTACAAACTTCAGGCGTAACTAGTGTTCAGTAAGTTCCTAGGGCTATGTGTCAGCAGAGACTTCCCTGAGAAGTTGCGAGGAGCCTGCCGGATTGTGTATGCTGACCGATAAACCTCCATGTCGTCAAGCGCTACCTCGAGTTTCCGTGCCATCGCCAATAATACGTTTAGCATCTGCGGAGCCGGCGGCCAACGCCAACTGGGCTTGACGCACGATTGCCACGGGCTTCACCCATAACCATAACCAGAAGTTAGATAGCTGCCTTTAACTGCTATCTCAGGAGCTTTTAGGTGATTTCACTAAAAATGGGCAATCCGAAGGTAAGTGAGCTCAGGTTGACGAAGGCTGATTAGGTAGACTGGGCTCATGAGGTCAGCAAGAGCTCATAAAGTTTTCTCGGGGCCTTGTGGCCACAAACTGGTTTCTGATAATCTGTTTCATGGTCCGATTCACCTAGAGTTAGCTGGTAAAGAAGCCGAGGGAGAGACTGTAGTCTCGAGGACTTCGTAGCCAAGCTCTGAACATGGACAGACGTCATATAGAGTCAATTTCACATGGTAATCACTGCTATGTTAGGTTGCGGCTGCGTCATTGTGTCTATCGTTTCAAATTTGCCTATGAATGCATACTTTTCTGATTTGCGTACGAATCAATGGCTCTCGTCTACCGTTTACTTCGCAATCAAATGCGGTAACTCAGTCAGAGATTCTTACGTCCCATCTGTGCCAGACCCAGGGAGAAGACGGCGCGATTCCCACAAGGTCTTGCACTGCGAAGTACAAGCAGTAATCAGACATGAACTTTTTTTAGCGGCTTGTTACCGCTGTCTTAAGAGCCAGTTCGCAGTTAGCGATTTCGTCTCGCTCTTTAGCGCTTGTGCGATAGTGTGCGTAGCCGAGCAGACGAATAGGTGGTATGAAGACTGCGGGTCGCTGAGGATTATTTCTGCTCGCTTTACCCGACCTATTTTTGAATTAACTTGCCAAGGGTAGTGAGTGAGAATTAGTTTTCGTTCATCTATCGTGCTGTTCAAACCGTCTTTTTCTAGAAGCACAAACATCGACGAAAACTATACCTATTTGGCCAGCATAAGCACCCAAACATAGCGAGTGCCTCTGGTTATTCGACGTGAGCCGTTGGTACTTCGTCCACCAGAAACACGCCGATTTGGCCCGGGAAGCTTCAATTGATGAGCCCCTTGCGCTGGTACGTTGTGCTGTCCCCAATCGTAGTAAGGTTACATTGATTAGTATTTCTGACGGGGCATTTTTTGCCCACAAACAAAACCACCCGTCCTCAACCGCATGACACAGGATGGTTGCTTTCCGAGAGATGTGCCGACAAATCTCACTCCATCGACCCGCGCCAGCGATCAGTTCACCTTGATCTGAGCTGTGCAACCAAATGGCCACTTTGTGCGTGTAGGCCTCGGATAGGCTTGTCCGCCAGTGCAGCGTAGTCGCTGTCGTGAAACGAACAAAATGTGACTGGCTCCCACAAACTAAAAGGTCGACAGTACAGTTTGAGACAGTCGCTGAGGGTATTATTTCGTCTCTTCGTCCGAGACAAACGGTCGACGGAGTAGAATGAATCGATAGCGACCATTTGATGATGTATTGGGGTTCCACAGGTGCAAACATGACGGATGATTTCCCCACCACGGATCCGGCCAACCCGACTCATTGAAGCCACAGCATGACCTCTTTGTGATGATCACAGATCACTTTGCAAGGAAATTCAGGAAAGTGGTGCGAAGCAATAAAAATGGCACAATTGGGGGGTGGTGCTGTTGCTGGAGAGTAAGAAGACGTAGTATTGAGGACGTCGATAAAATGCACACAATCAGGCGTGAATATTTATAGAATTGGGGAAAACTGAAAAGGATCAAACACTGCTTGCTTCGCGGGTTGATATGGTGTTTATTTCACAGGGAGTGTGCTTCGGTTAGGGAGTTGAAAATGGCTAGCGGGAGACCAAGATGCTGTGAGGTGAGTACAATGGAACTTGTTTGCAAGTCAAGAGATGAGCAGCGCGCGACAAATTGATAATAGCTGTGAGAGACCCATGAGTAAGAAAAGAATCAATATTCCATCTACTTCCTGGAGCGAGTAGGTCAGCTAGATCGATTGGGCCCTTTGCGCTGTTGATTCGTGGAGGCTGCTTCAGAGGTAGCGAAGAATATTCGGTCGGGTCGGGGGCGAAGAAGGGCAGAGGGTAGGTAAGCCCACAAACAACTACCACGACCAGACAAATATCCCGAGACTGCGTTGTCATGATTGAAAAAAATTAACAAAAAAACAAGCGGTGTACAGCGAGCAAAAACCGCAAAGTGAATAAGTCTCGGTCAAGGGCCGAGTCAAGAATCAAGTTCCGGTTGGACAGGACAAAAATGCCGAGATGCCGCATGGGACCTTCCTAGGCAATAGTTGTCAAAGCTAAACAATCAGATCTTTGATTATAAGTCGCCGAGCTGACTTTGGACCCTGAATAACGGCCTGTGTCAAACAGGGAGGCCATGTGGTTAGGCATACATCCATGCATTGTTGTCTTAGGCTATTGCCAAGACCGAACAGGGGTATACATAGCCATCAATCACTACCCAGTTAAAGGAGGGGTGTCCCTCAACTCTCAGAGTTAGAATATCCACCTATCTTCGCTCACAAATCGATTCTAGTTCATCAAAATGCAAGACGCTTCTGCCGAGCCCAAACCGTCAGCCATGCTGTAATACCCTGCTTTAGAGACGTTCCTCAACCCTCGGCCTATTCAGTCGATTTCTATCAAATTAGGGTTCGATCGCTTTTAGGGGCCTGCTTTTGCTCGGCTCCCTGAGATCAAGGTTCTTCGGGACTATGCGATTGCTGAAGCTGAGCAGGACCAATACTTAATGTTGCGACCAAATGTCGTATTGAATATCGTAGCTACTTGTTGTCCGCGCAACCTCGAAAACTTACGTTATCATTGGAGACATTGTCTCGCAAGTAAACAAATACGTTAATGACTCGCGAGAGAATGTCCTCGAGGCCTTGGATGCTGCCGGAGCGTTTGCCGGAGAAAGGACACCTGGTTAAAACTTCCGAGTTAACTTCCACGTCATCATTATTGATGTCGAAGGAGTACGGTCTACTGAAGAACTCAATTAAGCCTTGGGAGGACATTGCAAATTCTGTGCGGCGGCTCTAGCCGGGCTCGCAGTATCTAGAGATAAATCGGCTTTGTTTAGAATGACAGACTACATAGTTAGTACTTGAATAAATATGGGTTAGCGGCGGCTGATCGAGGAGGGGCGGCAAGGCACAGTGGCCGCCGCTTGGCCGCCTCGGGAAGGGACCCGGAATTGTGGGGAGGAGCCCCCGGGGGTAAAGATGCGGTGACATCAATATCGGTCGCAAGTTTGAAGAACGTGGTCGCGAAGTATACGTACATGTGCGCTGGCATACGCCGTACATCTGATTGGGTCATATAGTTACAGAGTGTAGAGCTCATCTCGAGGTGGCTTGCGACGACCTATTTTCAACCATGGCATGCCTGAGCAATGCGCAATCGCATTTCTTTTCCGAGCCGTTTGGCTTCATCAGAACCTTTTCGTCATGTCTAAGAATCTCCGAATCATGTACGTAAACGGCTGTAGAATGACTCGCCGCATTCGGGGGACGGTTTGTGGAGAGAAATGAGCTTGTCCTCACTTACAAAGCAACTAGTTGCGACGAGCCACTTATAAGGACGCATGGGTTAGGCTAAGTTCAAGAAAGTAAATGCAAAAAGGAGTGAGCTGAAAGTACAATTATTGCACGGATAGTAAAAGGAGTCTGCGCCGAGGAATGAGGAATGAGACGTGATGGGATGGCCCATAATGTTAAACGATGAGACCTCGGAGGGTAGAGTGGCTGCACCACAATTGACGACAAGGGGACTGTGACCTGCCAGGAATGTCTATTTGATCTGGACAAGTAACGGAAAACAGGCCAATCAGCATAGTCAAAAACGGGTGTTAGCGTGGAGGTGGATGCGGGTGCGGCTGCCCCCAAAAAGAAGCGAACCCCATTGCCCCTGTCTTCATACCCGCGGATGACTAATAGCGCGAGCCCCCTGCGGCTAACAATGGTCGTCGGGTCCGTGCGTTTCAACTTCACGCGTTCTCTGTTTTTCGCAGGAGTAACTCTGAGCCGCCAGTTCGACGTCACCCCGTCCCCTGATGACCTTTCCAACACGAATTCAGCTCAGCATCGCCTTTTCAACCGCACTGTAATCCTGTTTCGTGCCGGAGAATCGTGCGCGGAACCGTTTCGCCAATGCCCCGCCCCTTCCTCCAGCCGCACCAAGACTCCGCGCGCCACCTCCTGACGCGGTGATTCTCGATACTATCCTCTACGAGCCATCGAAAGACACCCAAAACCCGGTAAAAGAATCGCAGAAGATGGCGCCTAAACCTTCTACGCCGCGCCGACCCCCTACTGGCCGAAAAAGAGGACGTCCCCCCGGCACTACCAATGCCGCTCGTATCGCGCGCGAGCTCGGCGCTTCCCCCGCAGCAGCTCCGTCCGGCCGATCCTCGCGCGAGCTCGCAACGCCCTCTGCAGCTCCCCAGACTGAGCCGCCACCGAAAAGAAGACGATACATACCCGGTGGTGCTGGTGGAGGTGGACGCTTTATCGAAGATGATGGAACCGAGACGCCCATCACAGTGCGAAGACAACCAAGGGAGCCGCGTAGTGTATCCGCACTTGTCCCGAGACGGGAGCGAAGCCAAAGATTACGAACCGCTGCCGACCGCGAAGATGTAGAGTTCAGCTCAGCTGCCGCTGTTGCTGCGGCTGTTGCCGAGAACGAGGGATATAAGCCCAGGGAGGAGCGAGGCTGGGAAGAGTTCCACCCTAAGCTCGATATCGATGCCCCATTCATGGTTTTCCGTTCCGAGGAGGTTGATGGTCTTCCTATTCCCACTGCCAAATCTCCACCTGAAACACCAAGTGTAGCTCGGCCCTCTACGCCCTTGAACGGCTCCCTTACACCTTTGAAGGAGATGAACCCAGCTTCAACTGGCAATACACCTGCTCCACAAACCAACTCATACTTTGCGCTTGCCAACGGGACCGAGACCCCCCAGAAACGTCGAATAAGGCCGACTCGCGAATCTGTGTCTTTTCTTAACCGAGATCTTGTCTCCGCATCCACTCCGAAAGTGCCTCAAGTACTACCGATTCGCAACCAGACCCCAAAGGAGCGTCTTGACCTAAAGGCGCCGTCTTACCGGAGATCAGATCAAGTCGAACAATTCGAAAGCAAAAGCTTTGGTCAAGCGCGATACGTCGACAAGTCGATGATGAACGTGGGATACCAAGAAACGGACCGATACGTTCGACCGGAAGGCAGACTTATTAAGGCCACAGAATCAAACCTGGAAGATGATCCGGAACAATCACCAGCTAAACTTGATGGTGAAGCTTTACCGACATCTGGTACCAATGTTGGCCGTGTTGAATATGACATGGACGAACAAGATGACCAATGGCTCGAGGTGTATAACAGGGAACACCGTAAGGCCCACGATCTCGAATTAATAACACGCGAAGTGTTCGAAATCGCAATTACAAAAATAGAGAAGGAATGGCATGCCCTAGAGAAGCGGATACCGAAACCCAATCCCAAGCCTCCGCAGACACATCGTCCGCGCTCAAGCTCAGCTGCGGCCGTTAATGGTGAGCCGCAGGTTGGTGAGGAGCAAGACAGTAAATGCGCGATTTGCGACGACGGCGACTGCGAAAATACAAATGCTATCGTGTTCTGCGATGGGTGCGACCTTGCGGTTCACCAAGAATGTTATGGCGTACCCTTCATCCCTGAGGGTCAATGGCTTTGTCGAAAGTGCCAGCTTATTGGTCGAGGCATTCCGGTTAGTCTACAATTACTGTTGGTCATTCGCAACATTACTAACATCGTGTATAGACATGCATATTCTGTCCCAACACGGACGGTGCATTCAAGCAAACAAACTCTTCCAAATGGGCGCATTTGCTTTGCGCTATGTGGATTCCAGAAGTGTCTCTGGGTAACGCCACTTTCATGGAGCCTGTAATGGATGTGGAAAAGGTGCCTAAGACTCGTTGGAAACTGAATTGCTACATCTGCAATCAGAAGATGGGTGCCTGCATACAGTGCAGCAACAAATCTTGCTACCAGGCATTCCACGTGACCTGCGCCAGGCGGTCGCGGCTGTTCCTTAAGATGAAAAACAGCCATGGAGCCCTTGCAGTTCTTGATAGCAGCATGATTCTCAAGGCGTTTTGCGACAAGCACTGTCCTCCCGACTACGCCAAAGATAATGGAGTCGCCCAGGCAGCACGGGAAGCTAAGAAGTTCTACAAGCGGGCTATGAAGGGACGTATATGGGCTGACAGCCAAGCAACAGCCCACGCTTTGGCTGCCAGTCATCGCCATGCGCTGACGGAACATCCACCTGACGAGAGCCAAATGACTGGAGCTAAGTTTGCGTCATTCGTGGGTGGAGGAGACAAGAAGAAAGGACAGCCTGGGAAGCAGATTTGGAAGCTGCCATCAGGAGCTCCCATTATACCTCAAGCGGTTTTTGACATTGTCGAACAGGCACTGTCACGGTTCCCGTTCCGTAAGCGTAAAGACTTCGTCAGCGAGGCGTGCCGCTATTGGACGTTGAAGCGCGAAGCTCGCCGTGGTGCGGCGCTTCTCAAGCGATTACAATTGCAGATGGAGACATTCTCATCAATGGAACTCACACGACGGAACTTTGCTCAGATGGGTCCCTCTGGCAAAACTCGGCTTAATAGGCGCATCGAGTTTGCTGAGACATTGCTCAAGGACCTATGGGAGCTCAAGACACTCTCGGAGAGTGTTGTTCAGAGAGAGCAAGAGAAACTTGAAGCAGCTGAGCTCGAGCAAGAATTCGTGGATACTTGCTACTTTCCGATCGCCAAACTGCTGATGCCAGTGGTTGAAAGGGCTATTTTGTTAGTGCACCCAAACTCCGTAGTATCTTACAACATTGCTGACCTAGGACACAGCCTCGATAAGAACATTTTTAAAGACGGCCTCCTGAAGCTTCAGGAGAAGCTTGAGTCGCGCTTCTATACCAACACATTGGTCTTCACTCATGATCTGTGTGAAGTCATCAACGTCGGGATCAATGCAGAGCCTCCTGTTCTCGAGGACGCGGCGCCCCTCTCGCCCATCAAGCAGAATTTCCATGATCCAAGACAACGAAAGGCACTTGGGAAACGGATACTGAAGGATGTTCAGGCGCGACTCGAAACAGCTTTAAAGACGGAAGCTGAAATCACGCACAAGCCGTTGGATACCTTGATTCAAGAGCTCGAGGGCATGCTGGAGGCTAGTATCGAGTTCCGCCAGCCGTCTATTGTCGTCTCCCGTATAGAAGAGAGTACGGAACCTAGCCAAGATACGATCATGGTAGATGCTACCACTGAGCCTGAACAGGAACATGAGCAGATCACCGTGGCAAACGACGAGGCTGATGAAAAGCCTAGGGAGGAAGACATCACAGCACCTCCTGAGGATGATGAGATGGATATTGATGCCGAAGGTGAAGACGACGATGATGGCAATATTGAGGTCAATACGTCGACTTTGGAGAAGCCAAGAGATGTGCACTCATCAAATTCATCCGTTGCAGGACATGAAGGCAATGGCAAGGCAGCCGGAAAGCCAGAGACTGGACCTGCAACCTCCCTGCCGCCATCAGATACACCGCCAGAAACCAACGGCTACGTCTCCATGTCCCGGCCACCACAGCCCGCGCCACCGACACCACCACAATCCAACGGCAGCTTAGGCAACGAGTCATCCGATCCGCTGTCCGAGGGCGGCGTGCCATGGTACTTCAAAGAGTTCAAGCCCAAGGGCACCACTATCGTGGAAGAGCAATGGACCGGCCGTGAGGCCCTCCGCAGCCTGAGCGAAGACCTGACGGACATGGATGAGCAAGAGCTCGAGGGCCTCGCTTTCGATGTTGAGGATAGCACTATCACTGCATCCCCCACAGTCAGCGGCGAGATAACGGCCGATACCATCGTCAGCAAGGCCAAGTCCAACAGCAAGGTGCGCAAACGCACGAGCGCCCGGGCATCCGCTAGAAGGCGTTGACCCAACTCCTTTCCCTTCCCCGTTTTCAGATGGGAGCGACTATATGCGTGTGACGACTGTGCTTTTCTTACGAAATTGTATTTGTATATCTAACCACGCCCATTTTCTTTCATCATTACCCATCACGACTACCTTCTACTCCACATGGCGCCTCTCCTACGGCGTCTTCATCAGCCACCCTTTACTGTTTTTTCTTTCTTTTTTTTTTTTTTTACCCGTATCCTTTAACTATCCCGCGTCCCTATAGCGTTGTCTAGTTTCACTTCCGAAATTTTCTTCTTTCCAGGCCTAGGCGTTTAGAAATGGTGGGGAAACCATTCTTCGTTGGCTGGGTATTTTTGCAGAGACAAATTACCGATACACCACGCGTAGTGAACAACCCCGATCATGACTCAATGGGCGTTTTGACGGTAGGCGGGGGGAGGGAGGGCTTTTTTTTTTACCCATGGGAACGAGCAACCTCTTTTCTTTTTGCGTTCTTGATACTACAATTATTGGCTTTACTCGAGGGAGTGGAGGGGAGTAGCAAATAGGGGGGAATATGGCTGTGGAAGCAGCAGCCCCCCTCGGAATGTCTACTTTTATTCTGATTACTTTTTTTTCTTATTGATTTCCGTTTGCAAGCACAGAAATTCTCTGGAAGAGGCGGTGGTTTCCTCGGTATGAGATAATGCAAAGCAAGGACTCGTTTTGCGCGCGCGCGTAAGGGTATACTAGTTGTACGTGTGTGATAACAACCAAAGAAAAAAAAAAAAAAGAGAGAGAGTCAATGAATGCTCACTCCTGGTCAGTTCGCGTGAGTTTGCACGGCGCCTACAGCTGTGGCTTGTGATTGTTGTTGTTCTTGAGTCAAACAAGTTTGAGTTGGCTTGGGTTGCCTTTTTGATGGATTGTCGAGCATGAGTTACAACGTCTGGTTTCCGAGTAAGGTCATCAAAAGTTTAATCAGGAGATGCGGAGTAATTGCACAATCACGGTGTTATACCCAAGGCACGCAGACAGACAAGAACATGCATCAACACTGATGGTACTTTGGTTTATCCTACCAAAGACAGGTAGGCGCATGAACCACTGGAGCCAAAATTTCCAAAATCCATCAAAGTTGCGCATCACTTGACGAGCATTACATGCATTCAAGCTAACTCTACATGCATTTCTGCAAGTTTCGACGGATTGAAGAAGACGCAGGGACGCTGCTCAATTCACACGTAACCTGCAGAGCCTCTCTCCCATTTTCGAAACGAAGCACGTTCTGCCGAAGGGCCGAACGGGGTGAGCTTGACTCATTTCGAGGTTGCGAACAACGACAGGCGGCGAATCAGGGAGTATGCGGCTTTTAAAGTCAATTGGGAACTCGATCAGCTGAGCTGGTGTCGTACACAACACAACAAGGCGTATATGAAAGGCGCATGTCTCTGCCTAGGCACATTTTGATATGGAGGGTGGGAAAGCAGCACTAGGGATGCGTTGCCACGTCGTTCAAGTATGTCGTGGGGGAAGGAAGGGCCCTTGTAAAACGGCACAACCGGTGAGCCCAAGTAGGGTAGGGAAGGGTGGTAGCCTTGAACAAGTGTCCAAGGCAGGCTTTAGGAGGATGCTGAGCGTGGGATGCGACGTCGCGGGGCAGTCATGTGATGTGATCTCCGAAAAGATGGGGGGTAAGGAAGGGAAGGGGAGGGGAGGGGAGGGGCGATTGACATCTGTCTCGGCGGCGCTGGAGAATAGAGGACCGAGAATGCGAATGCCTGCTTTCTGCCATGCTGACAACCCCCTATTGGCCAGGCCGAGACGAGGCGGTCTGGTGGGGGAGTAAATCAGGCTCCGCCCGATCTCCAAAGTCAGCGTCAATTGGACAGCTGAATGCCTGAGGTCTGCACTGGCCCAGTTGTCTCCCCCCTCCCCTCCACGTCCGCTTTGTCGGCTGGTGAGAGGCCCTCCTCTTCCTCCACTGCCATGACAGCATTCGGATGGAGGGGTATTGGGCCTAGAATGGTTCGGTACCGACCGCGGGGCAGAGTCAGTTAGTGAGCGAAGGGGCGAGGGAGGAGGGGCGCGAAGCAAGGAAGTTGCAAGGCACGACATGACCCTGATGCAATTTCTATACATGTCGTACGTCGCCCATGGATGCAGGCTGACTGACAGACAGTCGGACAAAGGTATAAGGGGTGGCCAACTGACGTAGTCGGCCTCATTCTACAATGGCCGAAGCCGCCGCTCTGTCCATCGCAGCTCTCTTCCGCACCTTTGTGGGGTCATTTGTCTTCTATTCCGTTCCGAGTCGGTCGTCTGCTCGAATCTGATCTGATCGCGTCGAATTTTATCCTGAGCTTGGGGGCGAAGGGAAGGGACGTCCCGTGCGACGTGCAGGATCAGGTGAAGTATTTGTAATGCAGCAGGGTGGTGTCCCATTGTGTTTGACAGATCAAGTTTTGATCTTCGGCGATCACTCATGTCTTCGCCTTGACCGCTCCAGGTCTTGGTCGCCCAAACCTAGAGTTAGTGTGGCTTTGGTTAAGGAAGCCTACATTGGCCTGTGATTGGCACTGAAGTGCTAAATTAGAAGCTCGGGATGACAGAACGAATAGGCTTCGAGCCGGTGCAAAAGAATTGGTGTGCGGGCTTGTCTTAGCCGGTTGTGAAAACTTTCCGATGGAAAAACTGTGCTAGATGCCCAAGGTGAAGTAAGTTAGTATATAGTCAAATATTCATGGGTTTGCCTCAAGTTGCCATTTCACGAAGATGTTTGGCTGATGTTGGGGTCCTTGCTTTTCAAGATGTTGCGCATTCAATACGTTCATCTTCCAATAGGCAACGTTCTAAGCAGCGCGGTCTAGGCAATGTTCTCTATTGAGGTTAGAATCTAGCTGATGCACTTCATTTCAACGCCATCTCTATTTGACTGGAAGATCTGCTTTCCCGCAACACGATGGAGTTGACGACTGGTGCGTAAGGTGGGGAAACGGGTGAAGGAAAAGGAAAGGATTGCTTTGCATTGAGATGGCCCGCGCCAATTCAGCTGATCTTTCAATCACTACTCTTCATTCGAAGATGGCCGTGCCACGCGAAGAGCCTAGGAGAGGTTGCTCTTGGCGTTGGCAGGATAGTGTGATGGAAGAGCAGGTGGCTGAAGGCGGTGAAGGCGCCGCCGAACTTGTTCGTGGGCCAGAACGCATACATGTATGTGTTGCTGTTAGTACTTGAGTGAGACGATAGCGGACACAAAACAAATTATACTTGACAGCTCCCTTTGTGGAGAAAGGAAATACCACCAAAAAACAATCGTCATTCGGAGACTGAAAATGAATCAAACAAACATCCGAATCGCCGCTGCTGGGAGGGGCAAGACGATAGAGTTCCACCTGGGAGAATACACGGCCAAAATGTGGTGAGTTTGAGGTGGCATGCTTGGGGAGGCTTCAGACGAATGCGACGATATGGGTGGTGTCGGAGAGGGCCCTTCTCGGACGGGCAACCGGCGGAGCAGCCGCAGACCGTTCCTCAGAGGCGCTTATTCGGGGTCGGACCCTGATGATCACGGTATTATAGTTGAGAAAATGACATCCGGGTTTAGGTCACGGGCAGAGACGAGGAAGGGAGAAGCCGAAGAGGGGGCGGCATGGGTAGGATCGGTTCGGAGGCGATGTCGGAGGAGCGGCTAACAGTTAATGCTTTCAGGAAAGCACATCCACCAAGAGGGTTGATCGCTGTTGGTCATTGGTCTCGTTCAGGTCCATCGGCTCACTGTTGCAGAGGCTGTGACAGGTGTGCTGCCGGATGCTATTTTAAAGAAAGAAAAAAAAAAACAAGCTGACGTCGGTACACGATGAGGTGTTTGGATGATGCAAGTGTTGTTGCTAGGTTTTCTCGTCCTTCTCTTTCCGTCTTCTTGTTGTTTGTATTATCCACCTACGTATGTTAGCCTATTCTCGAGAGTGTAAGAAAGAAGAAAGTGGAACGGAAATGTAAGAAGGTGAGAACGAAGTGTGGCAATATCTTTGGGAAATGGCGGGTTTGTAAGGCAAGGTCTAACAAATGGAGTGCCAAGACGTATGAAGGTAAAGCTTAAGAACCCCAGCTGAGCGCCCGCGCAAGCCACGGACATGCAATGCGCGGCATCAAGCAGGGAATGGCACAGGAAGTGGAGTGCAGACACGAGAGCAGTTGTCAAGACTTGGGTCGACTTGACTTGCTGTTGATGGGAGGCACAGCACCCAACATGAAGTGACAAAACACAAAACACCAAAAACACCAAAGGCCAGGCACAAACGCCAGGGGCGGGTGCGCTGATTACAAACGTGTAGACTCAACTCCGGCGGGATGCCTCATCTCTTTTTCTCAGCCCAACCAGCCCAAGTCCAAAACGTACAGGTCATGACTACGTAGTATATCAGTTTGCGCCCGAATCGGCAGGGAGAGAGAGACGGAAAATAGGGGAGAAACATGTTGACCCGGGGTTCATCATGAAGAGAGTGGGACTCAGACCCAGGGAGCCAAGGGCGGAGCGTAAAGCAAAAGAATGGTGGTAGGGGGGAGGCTGAGTCCACGGGATGAGGCAGGGTAGGTCGGCGGTAGGAACTGAGCGTATGCGTACTCCTTACGCGGGATACAAGTTTAGCAACAGCTCCAGCGGGCCCATCTCGACCTCCAGTGGGTTTTTCATTTCTGGGAAAGCACCCCCCAGTTCGCATAGTATCCCAACCTGCAGGCTACCCTCAGTTGCCTTAAGCTTTCAGGCTCGATGAGGTCCCCTGTGGCTGACCCTTGCCGCTGCGACATGGAACCTGCTGTGATTGTGGCCCCAGACGGTGGCACATTAGGCGGAATCCCATGTTGGATTAGGATGACGGGAAAGTCGATCGAAGACTGTTGTATGTTACCAACTTGATGTGTTTGGTTCCCACCCAAATATGGCCTTGGCTATACAACGCTGTACCTGTTCAAGCCCAGACAAGCAGGCCAACGAGGCAATGAATTACAAGTCTAAGAGATGCGATAAGAAGTACTTGAATGCGAGGAATCTGTACCGAAGAAGGAAGGAGGGGGAAAATGCAGGCCCGTCAAGGCTAACTAACGTACAGACAGGTAAGGTAAGAAGGCAAGGAAAGCACGATCAGAAAACAAACCCCCCGCCGCTGCTGAGTACGCCTAGTCATGCTTTCCCATTCCTCCCGTCGCTGGGAGAGACATGCCTGCCACCAACTTGCGGCTTGTTGACAGGCTGATAGATTGGCTGGCTTGCTGGGAAACGGGAAACGGGAGGCGCTTGCTGATGCATCACTGCACACCACCACCACATCGCCGAGCGCCCCTATAGGGCACCCTGGCTGATGGTTTACCCGTCATGCCTCCCTACAACATGCTGTGAGTGTGGGCGAACGTGTGTGTTCTTTGGGGGCTACCAACGCCATCTGTCAGTAACATGGTACCGACTTGTTTCCAGCAGGTAAGCTTCTCACACAGCCGGAGCAAGTACCTAGTAGTAGCACCTTTTAGCAATAGGTTGCAAGTATCCATAAGGCCCAGGGAAGAAAAAGTCTCGACCACTTACTGACCCCAATTTTTTTCTCTTCTAGATCTCCCTTCTCAATTTTTTTTTTCTTCTCCCCCTTTGGTCCTCTTGGCCATCCCTGACATTTTCTCTGCCTCTTTTGCACTGTCTCCAGAGAAACCGCTTCTCTCGTTGTGTGTCAATTTTCTTGCCGTGTGTATGCGCAGGGAAAGTGAGTGAACAGTGCACTCTTTTCCCTTTTAAACTATCCAGGACTCTGTTTTTTTTTTTTCTGCCTTATTGTCAGAGAGAGCCGAACCCATAATACCTGTACAATCAGCACCTGGCGATCACATAGTGCCCATAGCACTATCCCTCTTTAACAGAGCAACCCCCCCTGTAGTACGAATCGGCCCCCTCACGCAGAGAAAAGAGCGATCCCTCCATCTCTCCTCTCTGCCTGCCTGCCTGCCTTTCCGACCGAGTAGCCCGCCGCCCAACACAAAACACGAAAATCCTCCCCTCAAACCCACCCTCACCTCTCCTCCCCCCAAAAGCCTCTTTTTTCCCCCCCACGAGGCCACCTTTTGACCCAACGGCGACGACACGTCTAATCAAGGCGACAACGCGAACCAGAGATTTCCATCTCTCGAGCATACAAAAAACAACGACGATTTATCTTTCAAACGGCTGCCACCAGCCCTGATTCCGGCTCTCGCGGCTCCTGCTGAAAGAAGCGAAGCTATCAACAGTGACGGCCTTCTCAGCGGCAAATCCCCCCCATACAGGCGAACCAGATCCCGCACCCGGGACGACGAAAATTTTCTCATCGACGACGAGACACGCTACCACACACCAGGCGCCTGCGTAGATTTGTAAACAACCCGCCCGCCCGTCGCTACCTTCTCTCCGACAGGAAGAAAGGCCACCCAAGAGCTGAGATCACTTCGCCGTAAGTCTTTTTGCCCCGTACCTTCCACCTTTCCCCTCTCCGGAGCCTTCTCACCACATCAACCGCCATTTATCGGCGACCTCCTAAACGACAGAAAAAAAGACTCAATAAACTTCAGCTGTACCGCGCGTCGTACTAATTTTTGCTGTTCCCAAAGTCCCTAGAAGTGCATCATCCCCGTAATCTGGGCACCCTCTGTCTACGGCAGCTGCAGAAAAACAGTACACGCCTGGTATACTTGCTTGCCGCAAACGCGAACTATTCCCTCGGTATCAGCGGGCCATCTTTCTGGCCGGTGAGGATAAAAGATGGCAGACCAACATGAGGTCGACCTTGACTCGATAATCGACCGTCTCCTCGAGGTTCGAGGAAGCCGTCCTGGTAAGCAGGTCCAGCTTCTCGAGGCCGAGATTCGCTACCTGTGCACCAAGGCTCGTGAGATCTTCATCTCTCAGCCCATTCTTCTCGAACTGGAGGCTCCTATTAAGGTAAGACTCATCGCTTGGCTTGCACTGATTCTTTGACACCCCCTCGTTGTGTTATCTTTGTGCAGCACAGGCCTGCTGACGCTGACCCCTCACCCCAGATTTGCGGCGACATCCACGGAC
Organism: Colletotrichum truncatum; assembly: GCF_014235925.2. Lineage (NCBI taxonomy): Eukaryota > Fungi > Ascomycota > Sordariomycetes > Glomerellales > Glomerellaceae > Colletotrichum > Colletotrichum truncatum. Next base: position 637,364 of record NW_027222406.1, on the reverse strand, counting down.
AATATTACGATTTGCTGCGTCTTTTCGAGTACGGCGGCTTCCCGCCTGAGGCCAACTACCTGTTCCTCGGTGACTACGTCGATCGAGGCAAGCAGTCCCTCGAAACTATTTGCTTGCTCCTTGCCTACAAGATCAAGTACCCCGAGAACTTCTTCATCCTTCGCGGAAACCACGAGTGCGCCTCCATCAACCGTATCTATGGCTTCTACGACGAGTGCAAGCGCCGATACAACATCAAGTTGTGGAAGACCTTCACTGATTGCTTCAACTGCTTGCCCATTGCCGCCATCATTGACGAGAAGATTTTTACCATGCACGGCGGTCTCAGCCCTGATCTGAACTCCATGGAACAGATTCGCCGCGTCATGCGACCCACTGACGTATGTATACTCGTCCCAAGGCCAAGGCTTGGATACTCCTGCCATTTTCTCAGATCATTGACATGTTTTCTCACAGATCCCTGATTGTGGTCTCCTCTGCGACCTTCTCTGGTCCGACCCCGACAAGGACATCACCGGCTGGAGCGAAAATGACAGAGGTGTTTCCTTCACCTTCGGTCCCGATGTTGTGTCCCGCTTCCTCCAGAAGCATGACATGGACTTGATCTGCCGTGCTCACCAGGTCGTCGAGGACGGTTACGAGTTCTTCTCCAAGCGCCAGCTTGTCACCCTGTTCAGCGCCCCCAACTACTGCGGAGAGTTTGACAATGCTGGAGCCATGATGAGCGTAGATGAGAGCCTTCTTTGCTCATTCCAGGTGAGTATTGTTGGTATTTCACTAACCTGCCTAGAATGCTAACGCGGTATCATCGCAGATCCTGAAACCCGCTGAGAAGAAACAAAAGTACGTCCCCGGTGGTCTTGGAGGCAACAGCCGACCAGTCACATCTCCCTGGAAGTCCGCTTCCAAGTGATTTAAAAGAGTTTATTCCAACATGCACGTCTTTCTAGGTTCGGCCGTCGTTAATTGCCTCCTCGCCCATCCCTCCCATACGACTTCGCCCATCGACGCGGGACCCTCGCCCCCGCACCACGCCCTCCCTCTTTCTAGACCCCCAAAAAGGTCTCCCGTCAACTCTTGAACCTGTCCGAGTCTTCCCGAGTCCACCCACCCGACTATAATCCGCGCAACTGTTCACGATTACGGCTGTCTGGTAGCTGAAGATAAAAACTCACAAAAACACTGGAATTTGCAATGGTCTCCATACCAGTTTACGTATCTCCGTGCGAGCCCTAGTGGACATGAACTATTAGGGGCCTTTTTGATGAGTGATTTGCACACAATGCCGCACGGCAGAGGGACTCGACATCGCCACTGTGCCCTGCCATGCCGACTCTCTTGACCTCTCTGGCTACCATTGCTAAAGCTACGTCGGATAGATTCTCCGCCAAACGATTATATGCCAGTTGGCGGGGCCGATGTGGCATTGGCCTCCACTTATGTTTGCGATTCTAGATGCCCGTGCCCGAGGCTCGCACTGGAGGACGTTGCATTGCACTCTGAAGCAATGTCGCTTGCCCCCACTGTCGCGGCACACCGTAGGATTACCTTTCCGTCCAGAGAGCTGTGTACCAAGTTTGCGGGGTTGGCATTTTTGGTCCCGAAGAAGTTGCGGAGATGCGCAGCATATGTCGGGTAACTAAGCCAGGGGCGGGATTACGGGGATGGTCTTTTTTCTCTTGCTTGTACTTCTTTCCCTCTTGATTTTTATTTCTCACTCTCATGCTGGAAGAGGTGTCCGGACTGCCAAGCGGAGGTTACTAACGACACTTCATCCGGGGTGATCGCCACCTGGCACGACTTTGGGATGACGAGTCTGGCGTCCTGGCCCGAGTCGGCAGTCTGTCTCTGGAAAATGCACATGCATAGACCAGCTTGACTCGGCGTAGTCAGGTCTGTAATGGCTGTAATGGGAAAAAAAAAGCCTCATACTTTTCCAAAAGGCTGCCTTTTTAGTGAATTGGTGTTGTGACAATGTACCGGAATAATGATACTGGGTATAATTGTATCAAGCAAGCTGCCGCACTTTTATCAACAGCCTCACTGCACGGACGGCCCCTCGTCTAAGTTAATCAACGCCGCTACCTCAAAGACGCTCCCGTAACAGTTCATAACAGCCTCAATTGCCTATTCCGGAGTCCACATTCCTGAGTTTATGTTCACCGTGGACAGTTACTGGCCAACAGCAATACGAAATGCGATTATCGTTGACCCGCATAACCTTACGTTGCTGGCCATCCTGTCAAGCTATCCCACAGCCAGAAACTTCATTTCTGAGCTTCACGCACAGTCCTCGCACGCTTCCTTCTTGTCACCTTGGGTCGGCTGTTGCTGCTGCTGCTGCTGCTCTTGGTGCTGTCGTCGCAACTCTCCAAGGTTCTGGCCTGGGGGCGAAACATCGGCTCTGTCCTGCTGCCCTTTGTTTGCGCCGGCAGATTTAATAGCAGCTCGGGCAGCGTCGTCAAAGGGACTATTTTCTGTGGTTGAGTTATCCTGACTCTGCTTGGCAGATGCGTTTGCGGGGTGTTTCTTGAGGTGAGAAACGACGTCGGACGCGGAGGGGAGGTTATCCGCGAAGCTTCCCGACGACGACTTCTGGTTGTCTTCTGAAGGCATTGTCGTTGTTGCGGTGGATTTGCTGTGCTTGCGGTCAACGTGTCCCAGGTCTCTGTTCGGCTCGATGACGTCTCGTACACGGCGCTTTAGTTCTTTTGTTTCAGGGAAACCGCCCTCTAGCTTGCGGTCCCAGATGATTGTCGTGGAGGTTGTGGTCGCGCCTTCGGGGAGGTGAGTTAAGGTCACGGTGAAGGTGCCGCCTGTTGCTGGCTGGAGGGCGACTTCGCCTAGGGACGTGGAGAAGGTTGAGAGGAGTTCCTGGGCGAACTGTTTCAATGTTGTTAGTGGTGATGCGACAGAATGGCTGTGTCTCGTGTTACATGCACTTGGAGGAACGAAAGCCACAGCAAGGCAGGTGAGATTAGGTGGCGGGACAGGGGACAGAGAAGATGAGGTCATGGTCGGTCATTTACCCCTCTACAAGGCAGGGCCGACGCTTGCTGCAGTTGCCGTGGTATAAGCAAGGCAAGGCAGGTAGGTGGGCGGTGCGGCGTGGTGCAAGACAGGAAAGAGCTAAAAGTTGTGGCAGGACTCACATATGCCGCACGTAGCATCCACTTGCACTGAGTGCAGAACTGAATGGCTACGCGGGGGAGGGGGAAAGAGGACTGTGACGCCGCCGGCGCTGCGACCTCTGTCATTTTTTTTTTTTTTTGCTTGCCTTTTTCTTTGGTTTTATCTTTCGCTTGGAAATAGTAGGCTAAGCAGATCAGCAGTTGGTAGAGAGAAGGAATATGAATAGATGTGGCGTTAAAATGGAATCCTGCATCTCACGTCCTTGGATTGCTGGGTAGATTGTTGGGTAGGTCGCTGCCACTTGGCGTTGGACCAGAGGTTTCTTGACAGAAAATGCGGGGGATCGACTCGAGGGTGCTAACTTACTCGTTCGCCTGGCGAAGCCCTCAACTGTTTGATACAAAACGCTTCAACGAGAGTCTTTTATCCGATGCGATGGAGTGCAATATGCAAGATCGTCACTGTTCGCATGTATGGTTTCATTCCCCGCCGAGCCAGTGATGTATGAGAAAGGGCGAGTAAGAAGCAAGAAAACAGTTCATTCTGCGTCATCAGCAGTGGCAGCCCGACAAGCGGAGGTGGTCCAGTATACGCCACATCTCGGCTTTCATCCTGTTGGAGATGGAGCATCCAGCCACTTTATCTGCTGACAAAGAATCGTGCCTGGCCCGCCCCAAAAGGCGCACTGGCGGAGGAATGGGGTGGATTGTTTGCACTGGCGAACACCTGGCTCCATCTGCAGCACCCTGACGGAAAACGGGCGAGGTGCCTGCCGAATTCAGAAAACATTGGTGGTGTGTATTATAGTGGATGGAGAATAGAGCTGGAGGCAGGAGGTGGCTCCAACGCCATGCAGGAATACCCGGCAGGAATTCAGGTACCGGTGGAGTTTGGATGCAACGCAAGGGAGCGCTGCGATTGGGAAGGAGATGCTGTGAAGACGGGCATCCGCCGCTCACAGTTAAGTACCGCCTGCTTAGACGAACGAGTGGGTTTTCTCTTCCCTCACCCTGTGGTCGGCCGGTCGGTCCACTTAGCATTGCCTGTGGAGAATGGCAAGCAGAGCAGAGAACGGGAGATGGGACGGTTTTCCACCTCAAAAAGACGAGACAGTTCTGCTTCAAAAGGGTTGGAACTCGTAATGACGAGAAGGAAAGGAAACATAATGAAATCTGAATCAAAGAAAAGAGGGCAAGCTGGGATTCAATAGTGGCTATGGGAGGAAAAAAAGCCAACCGCAAGCAAGATGAAAAGAACAGGGTACCTGAGTTACACCCCCCCAGGGAAATGAAATGGGTCAATTACCATCCCCATCCAGCCAGTAGTGCCGCTGCAATGCGATTCTCCCACCCCTCTCTGAGGCTCCTCTCCTCTGTCTGTCCACAGTTCCAGGTCGCTCGTTTCCCTGCCCACCGACCGCTGCGAAATAACTGCAAAGGGACGCTGCATATGTCTCAGATGACCGACCCTCTCTAACCTGGGAAATCTTGCACAGGAATGCCACACGGAAAAGCTTGTTGCGTAATTTTTGCTTCTTCAATGTCGAATGGCCTGATGTCTCTTTGGCCTTTCCCACTTCCAGCTCTTGCGGTCGCCCTTTTGATGGCCGCCAAAGGAAGAGGATCTCCAGAGGTGGTTCAATCCCCCCCAGTCCCGCCAATGTGGCCATTGGCTGGCCACAATGATCTGATATGGAACCACAGCAGGTGCGACTCGGCTGTGGCTCCACGAAGCACGACGCATTTGAGAGTTTTGTTGGTGTGCTCTCCACCCTGTGAGGCTGCTGTGAGGACACCCCTTTTTCTATGGATAGCGTAGAGAAGCTAGAAGGCTGCATCTGAAATGACCATTTAAATGGATCGAAGACATAACGCCATCGAGACATACTTTATCGAATAATGTTCAAAATCGGGGAGACAAGGTATTGATGGATTGAAGCTATTCACACACTCGGTGCGGGATATAGTAGGAAAAGGGGAGCAGACAGACCCAAAGAAGAGAAAAAGAGTACAGGACATCAAGAGAATTATTACATGCTGAAGAGCTGCCCGCCAATAAAGCCTGCCTCCCCGACTATGACCTATCCACCCTCCCCCGGTAACAACAAGAAAAAAAGCAACATAGAAGCATTATCGTAGCGGGGCCATTGCCTTTTTCTTCTCATCTCGACTCGCCCTCCTCCCGTCTCCCTCAAACCCAACATCGCTCCTTCCCATATATTACTGACCCAGAATTGCCGTCGTCCATTTCTCTGAAAAGTGTTCCGTCAGAAATAGACAAAGTTTTGGGTGTTGGCTAGCAAAGGCCGAGGCCTCTTGTCGGCTCTTCCAATCCTTCAGAAATTTTTCTTCATTTCGATTCCTTTTCGACTCCGCGCTAGTCTAGGACTTTTGAGGGTTTCCGATGAATCCATGATCGCGAGAACAAAAAAAAATATTTCGTCGTCTTTCGGCCCTTCGCCCTTCGGGATGGAGTTGATCGCTGTTTCTAGGAGAGAGTGCTGTGCTGCCCGATAACCTTCGGGGAGCTTGGTATTCCACGCGTAAAAAACAAAAAATGAAAATGACAATCCGATCGGAATATGTCAGTGGTTCCGACCGATTAAACGACATCGCTACCCATGACTCCCGTTGGATTTTACATCACCACACAGCATCCGCCGCTCTGTTGTGGTGCATAGGGATCTTCACCGCGAGGGACGGCACCCCAAACCGACGGGACCATGTAGTCCCTCGTGCTGTTGCAGTAGGCAATGATGCTGTGACAAATATTAGCTGCCGATTCTCTTAGGTAACACGATGTTTCAATACTCAATGGAGAGAATTGAGTGACACTCCAATGGAATTGGATGATCATAACCTACCTCTTAGAGGCATTGCTGACGGGGATACGTTCCCTCTCGAGGTCTTCGCGCAGGCGGTTGTTCAGTTCCGTTAATCGTCGTAGCTTGAGGTCGGCCATAGACTGCTTGTTTTTCTTGATCTGCGACGGATCGCCAACATCGCGGGAGGTGTATTGAGGCATCGTTGTCGCAACTCGGGGAGCTGGAGACCTAGACGACGAAGGGGCTGACGACGAAGCGGCGGCGGAAGCGACAGCGACAGCTGGTTGTCGTCGCGATTGCTGTTGGTCGGAACGATATTGGGCGTCCGGGTCCTGCCGCTGGCGAGAAGTAGATGACGAGGCTGTTGGCAGCGGGCGCGACAACAGTGGATGAAGAAGTGGCAGCGGTGGTAGTGGTGGTGTTGTGAGAAGGACGGTCCTGGTGAGTGAGCATATCGTGTCAGTTTGATTAAAGTTTCCCTCCTTTGACTCCGCTTTGGCGGTGGTTGCCGCGTTTTCCCACCACCCTGTGGAACGAGCGTTCGAGGTCGGGGCGGGAGAAGGGGGTAATAAATGGTCGAGAGGGAAGGGGGCGAAAACTTACAGTTGTGATGTCGCGGGGGATAGACAGAGGAGGAGGAGGGAGAGAGATGGATCAAAGCCAGTTTCGATCGATGCAAATCGACAAAGGAAAGAGCGTCGGGGATGGATTGGGATTGGATTGGACTCGGGGGGGGTTACGGTGTCGAAGTTTTGGGTGCGAGTGGTAGGTTGGATGCTCGGATAATGGATTTGGATTTGCGAAAGCAAAGCAGCGAAAGGCAAAGGAGAGGACGGACGGACGGTGGACGGGACGGGGAGGAGGGAAGGTGTCTGTTCTACTTTTGCTTGGTAAAGGGTAAAGGGTAAAGGCAGGGGAAGGGAATTGGGATTGCACCTGCGTCCTGCTGGGCCTGCCTAGGATTGGATTGGATTGCGGAGCCCTGGGAAGGTTCCCCTAACGTGAAAGGAAAACTCCCAAGGTTACCTTGCGCTAGGGCCACCTGGCGCACCATTAAAGCAAGCACCGTACTATAGCACTAGTCGAAGCGAGACGAGGCGAGCCAATGGCCAGCTGGCACCAGGTGTAACTGTGAATATTGCCCCACTTTGCCTCAGTTTGTTGCGTGCGGTGCAGGTATCCCGAGATGAGGTGCACCTGCACCACGACTTGACCAGGGTAGGCAAAGTACCTTTCCCCCGTACCTTTCCCTAGTTGACCCAAGCCAGCGGGGGTGTTCAGTTGAATCTGGCCAGGGTCTGGCTCTGTATTCTATCAACTTCTCCCTCCCCCCCTCTTCCCATGGAGCGACGGCACGCTGCACAGACCCGTCCGGTGTTGGTCCAACTCTGGCGGGATTGGCTGCAAATTGGCCGGAGCGGGCAATCTCCCAAATTTGGGTTTCCGCTTAAACAGGTCAGCAATCCGTTCGCCAGCAGCATCACGAGACACGACAATTCGCGTAGCGGCTCAACACTCCAGATGGTATGGATGATGGGTTGAGCAAACACATTGGGCATCATCATGTGTAGTCAGCTCTCATTTGTCTGTTCCACCATTGATACCAAGATCTGTTATCGAGATCAGACTTTGACCCTGCCCCGTTGACTTTACTGAATCTAGTCCATCTTGCGGCAACCCTGCCCTGAGATACCCAAGAAATGAACCCAGTACATGCCATCGTCATCTCTTCACGGAGTATTTGCGCCGCACATCATATGGGAAGCAAAAAGTATCATCCATGGTTCGTATCGGGACGTACAATGGAACTTAACCGTGCTGTTTTCGGCCTCACTGCCAACCTTTTGATTTGCCAATGACAAAGGACTAGAGACTGCCGAAGGACCAGCTAGAGCAACAAGGTTGTGGTAGGTGAAGATGGCGCGATACTCTTTTTCGGCAATAACCAAATCAGCGTCACTGTCCTTTTTGGTATCGGTCATTTCGGTCCATCGTCCACACACCCACCACCGGGAGCTGACCTTGCTTGGGCTGGCTGATCCGGGGAAACCAAATTACATCGTCCTCCGAAAAGCACAAATATGCCTTGCAAGGAGGTTGATCAAGTACGGGTCGATGGCAACCGCCCTTCAGCAGAGATCAGAAACATGTGTGGTCGCGAACAAGTCAGTATCTACCGCCAACGTAGGCGATAAAGTTTACCCAGCTGCTGCACCTTAAACCGACGAGGCTGGCGAATCAGGCTGTGATCACAGTGAAAAAGAAGGTTAGGTTGGGGATGCGTTCTCATGGTGTCCAGTTCACTCGAATAGGAATGATCTCAAACTTCACATCGGCGACCATATGCACTTACTTGATCACCGAAGAGTCAATCTAACGTCACCTTGCTCATGTTCCATCCAGTCCCAGATTCCCTTGGTCTCTTGGGGGAAGGAAGGTTTCGCTTGCCAGCCTCGGCTGACATAATATTATCGCCACGTGACCTCTGTTTCGCACCAACGCACGGACTGGAGATAGCCCCTCAGAACTCGGATAGCGGCCACACACGAAATTTGAAAATTCCTCTTGGTGTGCATCGCCTCTTTCCGCAACGCCAACGCATCGAGCGACAGCCAAGTCGATATCTCGCTCGCACCCACCAGGCTTGCGCTGCAACTCCTAAATAGACATCTCCTCGAGAATATCTGTTACCCGCAGAGGAGGTCGCCCATCATGGTGAGTCCTGTCTTTCTCCATGTTCCAATCACTCCGCTGCCTAAAAATTTCCGCTCATCTTGCACTACCCCTCTCTCACTTCCTATCACGAACTTGTCATCTTAGGTCGCGATCGGCTACACAGAACAAAATCACTGACAATGGTATACAGCCTCCTCCACCTCACCAGAAGCCCGAAAATGTCCTGAAGCGAGCTCACGAGCTCATCGGCGTCAACCAGGCCCCGGCTGCCCTGACTCTGCTGCACGAGCACATCACCTCCAAGAGAAGCCGCAATGTCCCCATCGCATCGTTGGAGCCCGTTATGCTCCTCTTGGTCGAGCTCTCCGTCGAGCAGAAGAAGGGCAAGCTGGCCAAGGATGCCCTCTACCAGTACAAGAACATCAGCCAGAACACCAACGTCGCCACAATCGAGGTACGCGTTATACTGTCCGAGACAAGTTGTGGGGGAACCGCCGCTAACAATCCTGTGTACAGCTTGTTCTTAAGAAGTTCATTGAGCTTGCGGCCGAGAAGGTCACCGCCGCCCAGCAAAAGGCCGACGAAGTTCAGTCCAGCATCGAGGCAACCACCTCAACCTCCAACATCGACGATCTCGAGGCCAGCGAGACCCCCGAATCTATCCTCCTCGCCACCGTCTCCGGCGAGCAGTCCCGCGACCGTACCGACCGCGCCATCGTCACCCCATGGCTCAAGTTCCTGTGGGAGGCCTACCGTACTGTCCTCGACATTCTCCGCAACAATGCTCGCCTTGAAGTCCTCTATCAGAGCACCGCCATGCAGGCCTTCGACTTCTGCTTGAAGTACACCAGAAAGACCGAGTTCCGCAGACTCTGCGAGTTGCTCCGTAACCATGTCCAGACCGCGGCCAAGTATTCTGCGCAGATGCATGCCATCAACCTGAGCGACCCCGACACCCTGCAGCGCCACCTGGAGACTCGTTTCCAGCAGCTTAACGTTGCCGTCGAGCTCGAGCTCTGGCAGGAGGCGTTCCGCTCCGTTGAGGACATCCACACCCTCCTCAACCTCAGCAAGCGCCCCCCCAAGAACATCATGATGGCTAACTACTACGAGAAGCTCACTCGTATCTTCCTCGTCGGCGAGAACTACCTTTTCCACGCCGCTGCCTGGTCTCGATACTACACTCTCCTGCGCCAGTCCGCGGCTATGGTTGCCACTGGCCAGAGCAAGAAGGCTGACAACCCCCCTGCCACTGAGGCCGACCTCCAGAAGGCTGCTTCTTTCGTGCTGCTGTCCGCCTTGGCTATCCCTGTCATTAGCACCACCCGTTCCCGCGGTGCCATGGTTGACTTCGACGAGTCGAGAAAGAACAAGAATGCTCGCCTCACCCACCTCTTGGGCATGTCTCAGGCTCCCACCCGTGCTGGTCTTTTCCGTGACGCTCTCGCCAAGCAGCTGCTGAAGCGTGCTCGTCCTGAAATCCGTGACCTTTACAACATTCTCGAAGTCGATTTCCACCCCTTGTCCATTTGCCAGAAGATCTCGCCTATTCTTACCAAGATCGGCGCTGACGCTGAGATGGAGAAGTACATCCTGCCTCTCCAGCAGGTCATCCTTACCAGATTGTTCCAGCAGCTGTCGCAAGTGTACGAGACCGTCGATCTCAGTTTTGTTGAGCGCCTGGCCGAGTTCCCTGAGCCCTTCCAGGTCACTCGCGGCACCATTGAGAAGTTCATCATGAACGGCAACAAGAAGGGTGATCTTGCTATCCGTATGGATCATGCTACGGGTGTTCTCAGCTTCGACAACGACGTCTTCTCGTCCGCCAAGGCCGCCCATGCTGGTTCTTCTGCCGGCTCCGCAGAGGCCGATGGCAGCTCTGTTCAGCGCTTGCAGAGCACTCCTTCTGAGATTGTCCGCTCTCAGCTTACCCGCCTCGTCAAGTCTCTCCACACCACTTGCTTTTACATTGACCCTAGCTACAACCAGTCCCTTGTCAGCGCAAGAGAAGCTGCTCTCGCCCGTGCCCGTGCCGGCGCCGAGAAGGAGCACCATGATATTCTTGCGAGAAAGGAGATTATCCAGAAGCGCAAGGAGGAGGCTTCTGAGGCCCAGGCTCGTAAGGACAGAGAGAGCGCCCGCCAGAAGCGCCTTCGTGAGCAGCTGCTCCAAGAAGCCGAAGACAAGCGTCTTGCCGCTGAGCAGAAGGAGCGCGAGGAGAAGCGTATGAAAGCCGAGCGTGATCGTGTTCGCAAGGAGGAGCTTAAGAAACAGATTGCCGACCTCAAGATCGGTCCCAAGACTATTGACCTGGACCTGGAGAACCTCGACAACCTTGACTCCAGCGCCATTCACGCCATCAAGCTGGAGCAGCTCAAGCGCGAGAAGAACGATGTCAATGAGAAGCTTCGCATTGTCTGGAAGCGCATCGACCACTTGGAGCGTGCCTTCAGAAAGGAAGAGGCCAAGAAGCTGGGCGAGGACTACCAGAAGCAGATTGAGAAGGACCGCGCCACTTATGAGGCTGTCAAGAAGCAGACTCTCAAGGAGGCCGAGGAGAAGCACAAGGAGAGTGTTGAGCTGAAGCATCGCCTCACCCGTCTGATGCCCGAGTACGAATCCTTCCGTGCCAACCTTCACGAGCGTCGCCGCGATGAGTTCGAGAAGCGTCGCAGGGATGCCGAGAGGGAGTTGGAGAAGCAGATCGCCGCCCGCAAGAAGGAGTACCGTGAGCGCAAGCTCCGGGAGAAGCGCGAGCGCGAGGAAAAGGAGAGGGCTCTGCGCGAGGCCGAGGAGCGCGCTGCCCGGGAGAAGGAGGAGCAGGAGAGACGTGCAGAGGCCAAGAGGGCCGAGATGCAGCGTCTCAAGGAGCAGCGCGAACAGGAACGCCAGGAGGGTCTCGAAAAGGCCGCTCTTCAGGCGAGACGCGAGGAGGAGGCCCTGGCACGTCGCAAGGCCGAGAGAGAGGCTCAGCGGACGGCACCCCCGTCCCGTGTTCCCGAGCGTGGGGCCGAGCCTTCCACCGAGGGTCGTCGCCCGCTCAACCTCCCCGGAGCTGGCAAGTGGCGCGAACGTGAGGCAGCCAAGGGTACCGCCTCTACTGATTCCGCCCCCCCTGCCCGCGCTCCCCCGGCGGAGCGTGCCGAGCGTACCGAGCGCCCCGAACGTGCTGAGCGCGCAGACGCTGGCGACCGCTCCAGTGGCCCGCCCCGCCTCAACCTTGCTGGCAACAAGCCCAGCTGGCGTGAGCGTGAGTCTGCCAAGACTGCTGCCGGTGGTGGTGACAGCAGCACCGCCCCGCCTCCGTCCCGTACCGCTTCCGGTGGTGCCCCCATCAACCGTGGTGGATCGGGACGTGCCGAGAACGGCCGTCCGGGACCTGACCGCACCGGCTCCCCCGCGTCGGCAGCTGAGCCGCTCAAGCCGTCAGGCGCCCCCGGCAAGTGGGTTCCCCGTCATCTCCGCGACAAGGCCTAAAGTTAGGGCCAGTAGGAGAATGGGGGACGAAGTGGTGGTATGTGCAGTCTGCATCGGCGTTCTAGGTTAGGCAGGAAGTTGTTTTAAAAAAGGATGTACTCTAGAGCCCCCGAGGATGTCTCCCTCCTATCGAGGGGAACTAGAATGGAAGTAACAGATAGCCTTTAATCGTCGGTCAGGACGGAGTGAAATGTGACGATGATGAATGACTTGGCATATTTCATTGGCTGGATTAGACATTTGGCATCGAGTGTAATCCATGATATCATTCTTTTTACCCAGTACGGAACGAACGCATCAAAATGATTTTATTTTGAGTTCAACTTCAACCTGTAGCTTAAGCCCGATAGTGTCAGGCAGTCAAGTGAAATCCAGGGCAGTATGCTCAACATCATGATAATGTACACTCTTAGCTTGGTGGTGTAAGGCCGCCGGCTCGTTTGTTGGACCCAGGCTCGGCTTCATGTGGACAAGCCAAGCGGACGTCATCGACATGTTTCCAGAACCTCGTCAGGGGTAAACTGTCATGGTGAGAATGGCTTTCCGCAAGCTGCAAACCGTACTCTCGGCGGCATCCGGTAAATTTGAAGACCAATCTAGCAAGCCCCTTGGGTTCAACGATCGGCGTGCTCTTGGATATGACATATGGATGAGCTACCGCCAACAAAGAGGCGATAGACATGGGTGGGGGCTTGAGGTCGTCGCAGTTGTTATCGAGCCTCGGCGCCTATCCCGGAGCCCGTCGGAGGATGTGGAAGAGGGATCCAACACGGATCAAAGAAAGGTACGATACGGCCATGGTGCATGAGCCGAGAGTGGTCTAAATGTCCATGTGGCTTATCCTAAAGCATCTCGCTGGCTATTACCCCTGGCTTGTGCTTTTTGTCCAGCAGCGCCAGAGCCCCCATTGACAGACGGTCAGACCACAGCAGCTCGTCTAGCCTCTTTTTCCCGCGGTGGAGGGTGCGCTAGCAGTGTTTTCAGGTACGCATTGTTCAGTTGCATTGGCATTGGGCCGGCGCCATTGGCGGATAACGGAGGCGCAGCAGCTCGCCGCCCGAGTCTTTGTTTGTGTTGTTGATGTGAGCTGAGCATGTGTAGAGAGACCCGTGTGATCTTCAGGCTTGTCGGATGCACGAAGGGTTTTGGCGGCTCAGACGGTATGTCCATCTTAAGGATGGGTTCCTGGCGGATGAGATGATGGTATGCAGACCAGGCAATCCCGAAGAAGCTGTCGCTGTCTCGGGTGCATTTGACAGTTCACTTGGCTGAAAGCATCGTGTCTGTACAAGCTGCTTTGAGGATATCTTGCAGTTCAAATGACCAATCGGCCTAGTTTACGGTACTTTTCGAGGATTGCATGATTGGCCAGACATCCTATCACAGGTTATGGAGCTGTTATAGAAGTCTCGGCGGTGCCCATACTTGGCAGAAAACGAAGTCAAATGGAAATCCCCAGTGCCCCACTGCCTGGTTCATACTAAGCCGATAACAAAGGGAAATGACGAGTCATTGACTATGTTGAGCCTGGGATGGGACACATTCAAGCTTACGCTTAAGCTTGATCTCAAAGAGATGCTTTCTTTGGTTATAGTCGTGTATTTCGTACTCCCAAGCTTGTCGGGTAGTCCTCCTTTCTTTGCTCACAGGCAATACGGCCGTGCCCCTAGGGCCCAGCAATACTCACCTGCAGTTGAGAGGTCTGTGCCTAGGAAAAGTTGCGGATGTCTGCAGGTCTGACAGCCCTATGAGCAGCTTAGATATTTGCGATGTACCTAGGCCCTGGAGGCGGGAATGGCCCTGTTCTCAGCTGGTGATCACCATGAAATACTATCTTGGGGATGGTTATGCCCCACAATGGGGAAAGCTGCTCCAAAGTAGCGGTCTTGGTTGTCATTGACGTGATTTGCACCGACATTATACAGTACCGAGTCCTTGGAGAAGGATACGAGGTTCAAGCAAAGGCCGTGGCCGTTGAACAGGCAGATAGATGCCAGAGCACAATTAGGGGTCCATGTTGTCCAAGGTGCTTCCGTGTAATGGACGTGCCGCTCAAACATCGAAGAGGTTGCAGCGACGTGGATTTGTACACAAGCGGATACATCATGGGTCAAAATGCGAAGGCCTGTGTATGTAGCTGCCCTGGTCCCTAGGACGTTGCTGTGCTCACTAAACTGTGGGGGAAGCAAAACAATGAACTCTGCACTATTCCCGGCTGTGAATCCGACCCCAGACCATGCGTTTGTTGACAAATCAGTGTGTAAATGTGCTCGAGCGAAAAAGAAGTTATAATGTAGAGGGGGGCTTCGCGAAAGCGAGGACTACAACGCCAGCTGAGATGAGGATGACTTGGGCCAAGCATAGGGGGAGAGCCCAGAGGGCCGTATCGGGCCGAGACCTGGCCGTATTGATGTAATTGTAGAGTTATGCCTCTATGTGGCAGACCACCAGGGCATTTTCAAGGTAGCGTTTCGACCCAAACGATGACAAAAGATATTCTTGGGAAAGGGGCTTCTCTTTTGTTCAAAGGGAGACGAGGCTTCGAAGACCACGTTCTGCATCTGGAGCTAAATCATGGTTGAATAAGGTGGCTATGGGGAAATTAGACTTGACGGCATCAAAACCCCAAAAACACTCCGCTCTATAGGAGGGCACTTTTGGGAGGCGTCATAAGAAAGGCATAGTTTAAATTAGCAGTCGAGTCCAGACTGGAGAGTCCAGCTAATGCAGGTACTGGCGCTCTCCCTTCACCCCTTGCTCTGCTGGACGGGATGAACTGAGCTTAACACCGCATGCGCCAATGGGACCGAGCGCTCTCCTCCCCGGTATGGGGCTCTGTTATTGCCTAAAACGGAAATGCCCCGGCCTACCCGGGCTTTGTTTGTTTCCTCGCCTCTCCCACAACAATGTTTCTCCTCACCGTGACCCGCCGACTCCCGCCGACCGGAAGGGGTCTGGATCATAGCTATCAAATCTTGAATTATGCCCCTTCCGGCTTGGTTTCCCGCTCGGGCCTATGGACCTAGCTCTTTTCCGCCGGCCCAGCCTAGGCTGGCGGAGACCTCTATGATGACTGCATCTCGGCCTTGCCTCTTGACCGGAAAGAGAGTAGAAACTTGGCAATTGAGTCTGCAATGACTAGCGCCAGCATAGGTGAATGAATGCCGGTCGTCACCTTTAGTTGATGTTGTCTTGGCCTGACTCCATCGCACTGGCGTGGTGGCGCCCAGCTTTTGCTGTACCTGCCTGACTCTAGCACCCTTCTGCCTGACATCGGTGCCACGATTTGACCGTTTCCTGCCGATTCCTCTGTGAGAGACGACAGAAACAAATCCAAGCGGAAAATCAACCTCCTATCGGTCTAAGAGAAGATGTTGCATTTCTTTCTATCCTTGGATATCACGCTAAGGTCCTAGCCGCGGCGTCGTCCCCGCTCGACCTGACACCACTCCATCGGTCACTACGCTCGCATTTCTGGTTACTTTGATCGTATACCGCACTGGAGCGCCATCCTGACGTACTTCGACATGATCAGTTTTCACTATATATGGAGGGCTTCGATGCCTCTCATCCTGTTGCTCTTCTCTCCTCATCACACACAACCCTCTACGGGATCGCAGTCACATTCTTTTCTTCTGCTTTCGCAAAAGACCTGTCCATTCTTTCTTTAACCAAACGCCAAACATTCTTTTGAAATGGCTCCCCTCATTCGAGCCGTAGCTGCTCTTGCAGCTGCTACCCTCTTTACTCAGGTCACTGCGACTAATGTCGAGTTGCCCCCGTGCCTTGACCCTTTCAAGCCCTTTGCCTACTCTGGTTGCTTCGCTGAGAAGGGTACTCAGGGCGAGGATGCCCTGGACTACCGCTCCAGCGCTGATCAGCACACCATGACCACGGCCAAGTGTATTTCTGAGTGCAAGGGCAACGGTTACCGCTACGCTGGTCTCACCTTCTACGGTGTCTGCTACTGCAGTGCGACTGTCAACAGCGCCTTGCTTGACGAGTCTGCCTGTGGCTTCAAGTGCGAGGCTGCCCAGAACGAGACCTGCGGTGGTTCTGGTGCTTTCTCTGTCTGGGCCGATCCTACCTTCCCCAACGTGGCCAAGGTCGATGTCAACGCCTTCAAGTCCATCGGCTGCTACACCGACGACACCAACCACGGACGTACCATCGGCGAGCGTCAGAACCAGGTTGACGGCAGCAAGATGACCCCCTCTTCCTGTATCGCTGCCTGCGCCGCCGACGGTTACCCGTTTGCTGGTCTCGAATTCGGTTCCGAGTGCTACTGCGGTGTCGTCATTGGTAACTACTCCACGCCCACCACCAGCGACAAGTGCGGTATGCCTTGCAACGGAGACAGCAACAAGAAGTGCGGTGGCGCTGGAACTGTTGAGGTCTACGCTTCTAAGGAGCTGTTGTCTCTTGAGCCTTGCGGCTTCCTTCCTCCTGTCGTCTCGCCTTCGATTTCCATTCCCATTTCCATTCCGGTCACCCTCCCCGTCACCTCGCTGCTTCCTCCCCCTCCTACCAACACCCCCAAGCCCACTCCTAGCACCACTGCCCCGGCCATGTGCACCACCACTGTCGTAACCCCCGCTACTTGCGAGTACGGCTGCGGTAAGTGGTGCAACAAGAACCTCCCTGACTTCGAGGACCAGGACGGCTGCTCCAAGGCCAGCAACAGATGTGCTCTCCAGGTTAACGCCTGTTTCAAGGGTGCCGGCTTCCCCGGCAGTGCCAGCTGCCACGAATTCAAGGCTTGGTGCAAGGATGTTTCTAGCTACTGCTCCAACAGCTGCTCTGGCAAGAAGGGCTCTTGCAGCAAGAGGGACTGCTACCAGAAGAAGCAGCCCAAGGGATGGAAGCCCGGATCCACCTCCGTTTCCACCTACCCTTGCCCTACGACCGCGACTACCCCCACTACCCCGGTCACCGTCGTCCCTCCTCCTCCTACCGGTATCTGCAAGCAGCCTTCCAGCTGGCTCTTCAACTACGGACCCGGAAACCCCGTTGGTGGCATTGAGATCCCCGTCGTCACCTGCAACGATATCCTTGAGGATTTCAAGGCCGGCAACCAGTTCAAGCTCTACACCGAGTCCGACTCTCGCAGCTGTAAGGGGTTCGGCAAGGGCAGCCTCTCCGGCGCTTGCAACGAAGCTTGCCAGGAGCAGTACACTGAGTGCCAGAATGTCTACGCCCAGGGCTGCAAGGCTTACAACAACCGCCGCAGAGGTGCTGCCTACTCCGAGGCTCCCGATATCGCCAAGCGCTTCTTCTTCGGCGACACCTTCACCGTCGCCCTCAACAAGTGCAAGATCCAGCTGCAGGACTGCATCTGGGAGAACAGGAACGTTCTTGCCAACAACAAGTGCGGCGTCTTTGGCGGCCAGTACTAAGCTGTACCACGACATCAGCGTTGGCAGCAGCCTTGCCGGCGTGGTGCTCAAAATTATAGACGGGGAGTTTTTCGGTTTTATGAATGCATGGCTGCGACCACACACTCTTTAGACGGTTGAAAGCTTTATCTTGTTTAATGGCTAGTTTCTCACACAATCTTTAACTTTGCTTTTTCAAAACTTTGCCCCTGACTTAAATGTGCATACCCCGTGACATGCGTCTTGATCAAAATGGCCATCCTCCATATGCTCTGAGAGTGTTGATAGAGATGATGTGACAAACGTGACAAAGCCGGCGAATTCACCATGAAGAAGCTGGAGCAATTGGCACTGCCCACAAGGTCCTATGTACTCACAAGCTTATGATATGGTACCTCCACACCTAGAACCCCCCAGAAGTGTTGTTTCAGCCATGTCGTCCTTCTCTCCCACAACAAGCTACTGCTTCCTTCAAATACGTCCAAATAAACATAGTCTCGTAGACTCATACAATGACTCGCAAAGACTACCTATTCTCTACTAATGTTTAATATGTCAGTGCTGGCCAATGAATCTCGGCGTGCGACGAAACCGGCACTTGAAACTAAACCATCTCTACGTCAAGATTTTCAGTGATGTTCGCGTCAAATTGACGGAAGTAGGAAGAGTTGAAAAGCCGCCTTGCTTGGACACGTGGGAATATTTTAGAGTCTTTTTTTTTTTTTTTTTAATAAGTCTGGTCCAGCGTGTCAGAGCCGCGGTCCTAGAAATGTCAGAATTGTGCTCGCCAAGGGGACATTCAGGTTTTGGCGTCCTATATTCATTGTGTCACTTTGACTTTGGAGGATAATTTGCACGGACAAACACTGGGTTCCCAGCCTAGTAAACACCCCGTCTCCTTTAGTCTCGCACCTTTTGGGAGTCAATCCTGTTGTTATATATGGGAGTCTTGGTATCTCGGGTTCTTTCTGTATCACCTTCAGGCCCACCAAGATTTGGTTCTCAGGAGGTAAGATAATAGTGATTCCCTGACATGATTATTCGGAAGGAAGCGTATCAGGTGATGTTCTCGATGTTGACGTATGTTTATGTGCCATGGAGACGAAGCTTCGGCTTAGCCTGGTCGGTTATTGTGTGCAGAATCTCCCTACTATTTCCACACTTGGGTACGACAAGACTTCAAGACCAGACCTCCCCTTCAGCCGCGTTAGTTCCTTGCGTGGTTGGTAGTAAGCCAACCTCCAAGACCTATCCGTCAATGAAATGCAACCCCCACAACACGTATGTGCCTTCTTCTCAGTCTCAGGAACCGACAGCAGTATTCGATCAACTCGGAAGCACAATGTAATTACCGAAAATGGTTTGCTCTTTGTCTTATTGATCACCTAACGCGTTATGGGTTTCTCTGGCCTTGAAGTCGTCAGACAGGAGAACGAAAATGAATGCTGATGTAATCTTTCGTAAATGACACTGTATGCGGAGCATCATGTGTCAGTTTGATCAAAAATAAAGGGGATTACTACAGGGCTTGGTCCTGTCTCCTCGAGAGAGTAATTGAGGTGTTCATCGAGCATGAGACCTATTGTAGAGCTTTCATTGGGCACAGGCAAACGCGACGTGGGAATATGTCTTCGTCGGCTGATGTGCAATCAAATCGCATTCCTGGTCAGCAATGGCAGCATCATTTATGTAAAAACAATTAAACCACTCCCACTAATGATTGCTTTTCTTTTCAGTTTGTAACTGTCACTCGAACAAGTTCTTGATTGTCAGTGCTCTTCTTGTTTAAAAGGGAAGCAATATAGATCATTTGTCCTGTGGGAAGGTTAGCCCAACGGTGCATTCACTTTAGGATAGTGTTCACCAAAAGTGGTGGTGATTCACCCAACAAACAGAACAATTAGCATCTTTTCGAACATACAGCGGTAATGCACCCATCATCAAAAAGGTGAAAAAATGAAAGCTGGTTGCCAACACTGTGGATCGAACACAGGATCCCCGCATTACAAGTGCGATGCCTTACCACTTGGCCATGCTGGCGAATCAGTTGCATGTTTGGTTGTGATGCAGCAGTCGCGTAACCGTGTCTTGAAGTGTAGACGGAGATGGGGTACGCTCCTTGGTGGGGCTCATGACGTTCGCTGTTCCTTCAGCGGCAGGGGTTGAGTTCGTATGACTAATATGCTTTCCCTTTTTGGGATTTCAGCTTCACTGGCTAGGGCTATCTACGAAAGGTGATGTGTGTATCTTTAGTTCACAGCCCCGTGATCTGCGAAGAACAGTACATGAGTGTATGTTGGCAAAAAGGACCGGATGAGATGCGAAAATATCCTTCAACACAACAAAAATGTGGTGCACTGGAAGGCGGCGCGGGCTCATTGGGTTATTGCGAAGACCTGCTTCCGCCTTCTGATTCTAGGTTGGTAGATTGCAATAGCTTTATATCTGAGAATGAATGCATAAGTGGCTCCATCTATGATATCCGCATGGAAACCAGTTCAAGTAATGACAACAGCCACGGCTTGGAAAGACTGTATTGGCAGCCTACCACTGAAGTTTTACCTTCTTTTGGGACTACTTACGAGACTTTCATGTAGTTGAATTCATGTGAACTTTGCACTTAGCCATTGCCTGGGCTAATGGTTAGACTTTTGCTCTGTAATCATCCGGCGGTAAAGATTTTCACCGAGACAATAGATTGCGCAGTTATGGGGCTTGGGCCTTTTCTTGTAAGACTGTATGGAGTCTCAGTCGACCCAAATAACCACAGAAGGGGATGGAAAGCACTCGTGAGATGCTTGTTGCCTAGCGGTATACTCTTTGGACCAGTAAATCGCGAATGAGTTTCAAGACAGACATGACCGTTGCGATAAAATTTCTAGAAGGAAGTCAAGCTCGTCGCCAGGGATGAAGTTAGAAGGGAGAAAAGAGATTGTTTACTCCTTCTGGAGCTAATCAAGCAAACCGTCTCTCACGAAACCCTCGGAAAGCAAATGATCTCTATACACACAGTTGAACAATCGTATTATGTACAGAACTCAGTGATAGAAACAAAGTCATACTCTCTCCGAGACCCCATGAGCTCACTGATATTCGCTGATAGATATGTGACACAGTCAAGTATCGTATCCAGCACATGTGGGAGGAGGACCAATACGAGAATACTGTTATACAGTACACTTCTCATTCGGCCCAGATACTGGGCTACGAGAGCTATACCATAACCGCACAAGAAGGACAAGTACTCAGCCGATGAGGGCACCTTGATGTCAGGGTCTTGATTTAGGCGATCTGGGCCAGGAAACTCTGGTCCTCGTCTGGCAGCAGGGGCTTACGAAGTACGGCCAGCTGGTAAAACTGTTGCGCAAGATAAAGACTTCCACAACCAAATTGATCACATTACATCGCCTTGTCTGCTCTATGGCTTTCGCATCGTAGCCTGCAATCTCTTATTCGCTGCTTGATATAACGTGGCCGGGGGAATGGGTGAATTGGTAGCTCTCCAAGGGAGAGCTATACATCATAAACGCGCCAAATGGATGGTGATGGTTTATGCTTACAACATAATCTCTAGCGGCCATGACCAGCTTAGATATGTCCACAAACAGGCTTTCAATCAGCTGAAAAGGACATCAAGGTAGTCAACTCATAATGCCCTTGTCGGAGTACATTGACTCAAGTCATTTGCCACTTTCACATGGATCGCAAGCACACACTATATTGAGGCACAAGCAGCCTCTGATACGATTCGAAATCGTCCTCATTGAGGATCTCCATCCCACACAGACATACAAAAACTGGGGTATAACTGGCAAATGAAGACACGAAGGAGAGCGTCATCCCCGACAGACCCAGCGGGTGGTGGCTACGAGGTTGTGTACCTTGTCGACCCAGACCATTTGCGGATTGAGTTTTCCCCAGCTTTGTAGCTTCTGTGGAGCTTGCGCTCAGATGACATTGGTCGCCGTCGGTAGCCACCAAGGCTTAGCCTGCATGTTGCGTCCGAAAAACGGCGTGCTTGAACCAGAGCTGGGTTTCAAGAGCTCGGGCTGTCATGGCAAGGTGGTGCAAGGAGCTTATCCCATGCTCCGATGGGATGGCGGTGTTAGCGATTATGGCAGGAGACTGTAGCAGGAGCAGGAACATCGACAATGAAAGCAATGACGACAGTTGTGGACGAGAGTTTGTGCTCGGATTGGTTTCCGTATGGAGCTGGGGTCAATGGAAACATGCCGAGGGTCCCGCCCCTCCTTTTCGCATTCTGCAATCCGAGGAACGAACAGGAGCGAAGTCCGTACTGTTGGTTAGGAAAACGACCCCTCGGTTCAATCGGGAGCTGCTGGAATCCGGGATCGGGAGAGCAGATTGGCCGAGATTAGTGGCCGGGTGAGCGAGAGCTTACCGGCAGCCGGATAAACGACTGGCAAGGTCAGGGGAGGGATATGCTGCGTCTAGAGCCCTAAAAAGTGAGGTTCTGACCACTGGGAAAATTCCACCAAAGACACACAAAATGGAGGAGGGGAGAAATGCTAAGCGAGCCCGGGCGGATGATGATCTCACACTAAAAAATTCCCGGAGACTCTGGCACTGGCGCTGTGAAGGAGGGGAGGGGCAGTGTCAAAGTGGTGTGTGTTGTGTGCCCTGTGTGTGTTTTTAGTGGCCAGTGACGGGCTGCCATTGGTGGCCGGGCCGTTTTCGTGCCCTGTGTTGCCCTGCGTGCCCTGGCTGCCTGACCTAATTTGCTCCGTGCTTCGTCGCTTCCCAGTGCTGTGATTTGTCCCGCCCGGAACCCCAGTGCCCCATCGAGCAGTTTCTTCACCTCTATCGTAACATCACCACCGGCACCAATTGGTCCATATCCCCATTGAGCATCATCACCACCGCCAGGTCATGGTGTTCTAACCTTGTCTCTTTACCCCAAATCACATCCTAGACTAGGTCGCTATTGTTCACCACAATCCAGGCGACAAGATGTCGGTCGCAAGCAAGGTAAGCTCGCTCTATTTCTTATTGTCCTCTCCATTTTGAATTATCTGTTTGTCGTCGTTATTTTGACCTCGCCATTGTGTGCGTCGTCGTTGTCGTTGTCATTTCTTTCGATGTTGTTGTCGTCGACAAAATTCATGCTGTTTCGTCGACCATCTCCGTCTGCTACTTGGACTGACAATGCCTTCTAGAACCTGTTCGAGCTCCTCGGTATGATACTCGATGACGAACCCGACGAATAATTGCTCGCTTTCTAGTCATGCCCTAACCACCCACAACAGGCAACGACGCGGAGGATGACACCCCTCAGGCACCCGTGAAGACGGTCGAGAAGACCACCATGCGCTCTACCAAGCGTAACGCCGAGCCCGAGGCCCCCTCGCGCGCCGCCGCTAACACCGGTGCTCGCCGCAACAACGCCTCTGGCAACGAGGCCGGTACGTTGACCTCAATTGTCGTCTACGGCTTTCCGAGACGCAACCCCGCTTTGTGGCTCGGCTCGCTGACACAACTTTAACCGACAGCTTTCCGTGACCGCGGTGCTGGCAGCGACCGCAACCGTGGCAAGACCACCGAGGAGCCTGCTAGAGGCGGCCCCCGTGGTGGCTATGGTGCCCGTGTCCGTGGAGGTTTGTACCTACCCGTCGCCGCCTTACCCCAGGAATTCATGCAAGGTGGATCAAATGATTTCGTGTATTAACATGGAGGATAGGTCGCGGTGGCCGCTTCCCTCGTGAGCGCGACGACCGTCACTCTAAGGGCCTGGCCAGGTAATTTTATCACCTCCCGTCAACCAATTCATGACGCTAACATACCACAGCGGCTCTGAGAAGCAGGCTGCCCAGTCTTGGGGCGCCACTGAGGGCGAGGCTGAGCGCAAGGACGAGCAGGCCGGTGAGGCCATTGCTCAGGCTGAGCAGAAGGATGCTGAGGCCGAGGCCGCCGCTGAGGAGCCCGCCGAGCCCGAGGATAAGCACATCTCTTTCGCCGACTACCTTGCCCAGCAGGCAGAGAAGAAGCTCGCCCTGGACTCCGGCCTCGAGGTCCGCAAGGCCAACGAGGGCACCAAGCTCAAGAAGGAGTGGACCAACGTCAAGGAGGTCACCCGTGAGGATGAGGACTTCATGATCGGCACCGGTGGCAAGACCAAGCGTGAGCGTGAGCGCAAGACCAAGCAGCTCATCGACATCGACCAGCGCTACGTTGAGCCTGAGCGTCCCCGCGGCGGCCGTGGCGGCCGTGGCGGTCCTCGTGGCGGTGCTCGCGGCGCTGACCGTGGTGGTCCCCGTGGCGGCGCTCCCCGCGGCGGCGCTCCTGCCCGCGGTGGTGCTCCTGCCCGTGGCGGTCGTCGTGAGGGCGCTGCTCCCATCAACACCAAGGACGAGTCTGCTTTCCCCAGCCTCGGCGGCAAATAAATGCCACCATACCTGCCAAAAATTAGGCAAGAATGTGCACCGACACATGTTTCCGCTCTAGCCAACGATGTATACGGAAGGGAAGGGCCAGTTTTCGGGGAAAATTGAAGAAGGATGGTTTGCGTCATGGTTTCCGAGGACTGGGCCGGCTGAATTTCTGGTCGCTGCACAATGAATGAAAGGCTTTTTCATCTAGGTACTTAAGGACGGTATCGTTCAAAAAGTCAAATGGTCTCTTTTGCATGGTTTTCACTGTTTTCCGGCCTTGCTGGTCACTGCAATGGTATAAGTGTGTGTGCAACCCGTGTCGAGACATTTTGTGGTCTTAAGAGATGCTCATTCACTGAAACTCTTAATGCGTAACGTGCTTGATCAAGATATGGTCTTGTTACAGACTAACGGACTAAGCAAGAAGCGATCTAAAGATCACGCACATCAATTTCGTTCGTATATTGATGAAGCCTTGCACTGATGGCGCATCAACACTGTGTCTTGAATCCAGCCTGGGCAAAACAGTATTATCCTACAATAACGGTTTTACAACAGCTGGCCATTCTCGCCGCAGAAAGCCCAACGGCCGGGTATCGATAATCCAGATTCGAGGCTTCTGGATGCCTATCGGGAAGCCATGCTTCCGCGAAAGCCGGAACCGGCCCATTAACGCAGCTTGATGACTCGTTGGCAGCAGCGGCGGCGGCGACATTGATAGGCGTTACTCGGACACTTGTGGATATCTAACTCGGACCGGATATTGCATGCTTGGACGAGGTGAACTTTAAGTAAGAATAAACCTACGTCAATACTAATGGTAATGGATCCACCAATCCTTTTTCTGTTCGTTGTATGCTCGTATGCTCTCAGCTATATCGCTCGGAGTGGGTGAACTCAGTATTTGGATGTGAATCTATACCTTCCTACAATTCAATCTTTACATAACAAGAGATGTGTAAGAGATAGAATCGTAAGATGTTTAGATGAGTGACAACATTATGTCCCGAACTGCCTCTCATATCCATGGTGCATTCTGAGATTCGCGTCCTTGCTTATAAGTCTGGCTAATTATTGTCGCAGAAAATTATAGATGAGATATAGTGTGTCACAAAAACATCCGGCATTGTTGGGGTTGAGAATTGCTTAGGATGTCTATCAAATTCTATCAAAATCCCAATCGCTGTCGGTGTATTGGGTTATGTGTACAAAAACCCCCATCCCCTCCCCTCTGTGTCTCCGTCTCAGCCGCTCGCATTATGCTTTAGGAGCGTATTTCAGTTTGCTCAGTACATCGACGACATAGTCTTGCTCGAAAAGGGTAGAACTCACACATTGTGAGTGAGAGAATGACAGTATATATCTTGTCAACATCAGGTCACTAGCGCTCGTTTCTTTTGGAATAACATATCTTGTGGGAGAGTGACTGACACCACGTACTGCTCTTTAGCGAGGTGTGCCATCAAAACATTTACGTCTTCGCTGGTCAAGTACGCACATGTTACATCATTCCAAGCGTCGACATATATCTTAATCACTACTACTAGATGACCTTATCACTTCAAAGTCTTGACTACTCTGTCAATACCTTTCCCGAAGGATGTCATTGTTTTGACCACCCAGTGAGAAATCTGGATTGAGCAACCTTCCTAAACGTTTCAAACATTATGGGTTCGAGTTGTTGTAGAAGACAAAAAGAAGCAGAATCGTCCACCATTGCAAAACAGAGGATATAGGGCTTTTGGAACTTTAGGTCAGGCTTGCCGCTTTCGCAATATACTGCTATCATCCTGAGGAACAACCTTGTCGTAACCATTATCACCTGCTAGAGCAAACGTCGATGTAAATAGGGTGATAATGTAGCCCACCCCTCGATTAGTTGGAGATCTTTAATAATTGCACATGGCTTCGACTTATCGTAATGATTTGTTTCTATATCGTTGTTGCTTAACTCCCCAGATAGACCTTCGTGCAACCCTGACAGTGATGGAAACTTCGGCGCTACGGAGTAAACCACAAACGCGCATGCTTAAATAAACTACATCCCTCTGGCTCTAATAAAGATGTTTACAATTACCCCGGTCCCAAATGGTGGTTGTATGCATCAGTTGATAAAGGAATGTTGAGTAAATATCACTCGAAAAAGGAATAATTTAAGATAGATTATTTTGTGTCTACCTACTTAGAGTTATTCTGCGGATGCTTTTGGACATATTCCTCCTGTTAGTTTTCAGTACCATACAGGGAAGTCATAGTTTGAAACGCAACATTGACGCACTTCTGTCTATGGGGTCCCTTTCCCTGGCCTCGAGGCTGCTGAAGAAACTCTAGCTCCCCTGATGATACCGCCAGATGGAGCGTAGTTTGCTTTTTACAATTCCATTCCCGGCCAAAACCCAATATATGATAGCCGAAATCAGAAAGGATAATAAAACCAGCCGGTCGAGCCAAGAGTGGTCTGGGGAAGGCTCAAGACTTGCGGGGTTTCTCTGTCTTTTGTGTCAGCAATGCCGAAGAGAAACTGGCATAGACACTGT
This sequence comes from Colletotrichum truncatum, assembly GCF_014235925.2. Taxonomy (NCBI): domain Eukaryota; kingdom Fungi; phylum Ascomycota; class Sordariomycetes; order Glomerellales; family Glomerellaceae; genus Colletotrichum; species Colletotrichum truncatum. The sequence continues at coordinate 610,954 of NW_027222406.1, read as the reverse complement.
AAGAAAAAGATAGCTGCTACTATCATCCCCTGGGTTTACAAAATAGCTCAGTCCCCAAGAACCATGTCCACTCAAAAAGACCTTTTACTTGGCCTACTCACAACACGCGTCCACAGCCAGTCCCCTTGTCTTCAAAAACCAATACAACTAACTAAAACCAAGAAATCTAAATGGTAGTTGAGACCTGGTAGCCCTTTGCTTAAACATCATCTCATCTTGCCATAACGACATATCATTTTATTTGGTTTGTTTGATGCTCCTCGAAAATCGAAGTGACCCAAGCTCTTGGCCCAAAGAGCGAACACCTCGATTGTTAAAACTCGATGTCTCTTTCAAGACACCAAAACATACAAAGCAAACCATGCCCAGGCCACAAATATATCGAGCACTCCTGAAACTATCCAACGGCGATTAAAAAAACCACTTGAGCTGAAGTAATGAAATTGTTCTCCGCTTTGTTTTCGGGCCATCAAGAGACTGGTCAGACTATGCGGCTAGACAGCATGGTCATTTCAGCAACCTATAAAGTTGAGCTCAAGGTCATGACTGTTCTCTCAAATCAACTCGCAATCCAATCACAAAGACAGTCTAACAGATAACGTCAAAAAGCAAAGTCTTCGAAAAAATGCCTCTGAGAAAACGGAGCCCTCTCAAGCCATCAGCCGCTCCACCCTTCACCACGACAAAATGCCCATACTGCACCGCAAGTCGCACGGCAGAAAAACATGATAGTGCCCTCAACCGTCTCAGACGTTTCTTCACACGCAGAAAACCTTCCTTGCAAATGCCATCCCTGTGCCACATGTGCGGCATAGGGGGCGAGTTAATGATGGATTTCAAGCAGGTATATTACGTCGCCAGTATTAGTAGTGCTAACTGCAAGCAGTTCATGGAGTCAATGGATGAGAACCGCAACGAGGATGTTGCGAGCGACACAAACGTCCTTCTCCATGGTATTGGAGAGGAGACTTGCGTCAGACGGCCTGAAGGACTGGACTCGGGCTCCGTGGAGGAATGGGTTTCAGACCAGCAGGCCATTGTTGAAAGGATGCGACGACGCCTGAGGTACATTTTGCGAGGGAAGCGATGGTCTCGGAAAAAGCTGGTACCTAGGAAGCCTGGAAGACGTCCGCCTGTCATCTTTATCAGCTCTGCTCCGTGTGGTCTGGCGACAATTTCCGAGGACAAGGAACTGAAGTTCCCTGTGCGACGGCGCACTGCCATCGAATAAATCAAGAGAAAGGGTTATATCTTCATAAATAGCTTGGCTATTGTATCTGCTGAGTACCATCGGTGGCTCTCCACAGGGAATGTTAGCGACTACTAAAACAGGTGAGTCTCTCATATCCTACAACATATGATAACGGTGCAAACTAGACGTCACTGTTTATCTGGAAGGATGAATAATCAGAACAAATTATGCATATTTATTGTTTCTCTTGATATGTGCCATTATTGCCTGTCTCGGAAGAAACGAGCGGTATCAATGCCCAAACTGGCAAGGAGAAGGATAGCGTTGAAACACGCCATCATGTAGAATGGTGCGCCTGTTGACACTGCATCAAACATGAAGCCCCCCAATTTCGTGAGCAGTAGAATGGCCGCTCCGCCAAACCAGGAATACATGCCGGCGATGGAGCCCTTGAGCCGCACTCGCGACACAGCGTCTACGCTTGCGTTATGCTGTAGCAGCGGCGCATCTTCCGTCTGGTTCTCCATAGCTTCGACCGAGTCCTCGATTGTGTCAACATGCTGCGACTTGGGTATATCTGCGGTCAGAACACCGCGGCCGAGTGAGCCCAGACTGCAGACAATAGCTCCAATCTGACTAATGCCGATCAGAATAACAACAAGGAAAACAACAGGACTGCCGCCTCGTCCGTCGACGTTCTTGAATTCCGGACTGGCCAATTGGGGGAAAGCGACGTAGCCGACAATACCGAAAGCAGTGGCAATTAGAATCGGGTAGTTAACGCGCCCACGCCTCCTGTTGAGGTAGCCAAATATAGGTGCAGCAATCAGGCCGAGGAGCTGAGCCACACCAGTCAAAATAGACGCAAGGAGATATGCAGATCTGCATTCTTTCTTCAATTCAGGAGAGGAATCATGAGGAGATCCTTTGCAGAAGCCGTTGCTGATGAAAAAAGTATTGATGTAAAGAGGAACGAAGAGTGAAATTGCGACTGTGGAGGCACGAGCCACAAAACCGCCCAAGTAACCAAGGGCAATCTGAGAATCGGTGAAGCCAAGAGTGACAGAATCTCGGAGCAGGCGAAAATATGGTAGAACCTTCTGCTTCCTGTTAGCTGATTTCTGAAGCTTGCGGCGAGGTAACTTACTGGTCGAGAGGGGTGGTCTGATCCATGCTCATCGGATTCATCCTCAGAGCTTAGACTTGTTTTGTATCCCAACAAGACGGACCAGCCTTTACCCTCCTCGCCCTTCAAATTTCTCAACCCAAAAAGAACAAAGATTGCTACCAAAAAGGCAACAATTCCCACCACATAGAAGCTGTCAGCGACAGCCTCACGGGGCGTAACGCCATCAACCTCGCCGAAACGAGCGGGTAGTGGGAGAAACAGTGAGAGCGCAACCAGCGCGCCACATCCCGTAAATAACCCAACGTAACCCGCCAGCGCCGAAGGCTTGCCAGCTTTTGTTTCGTCCGCATCGCTGGATGCTCCTGCTTGTCCGTTTTCACCGATGCCGTGATATCGCACCGGAGTAATGGTCATATCGGACTCGAGGGACATGGCGACACTGTTCCGGGGGTTACGGACCGGCTTGTTTGCAGCGTTTGCAGAGCTATCGGATTTGTCGCTATCATCTGTCAAAGACGGTAGAATAGCCGTCACCATCGTGGCCCTAAGTATAACATTGTCAGTCAACTTGCCCACTCCACACGGTTGAGGTAACGACCTACGCCGCTGTAGCGCCGATGGCGAAGAAGACGCGCGCCAGAAGCAACTGCGGATAGATGTTGCGCGCCTGGACGAACAGCATTAAGGCTGCGCCAATCACGGCGTATCCAATGACAGCAACCCATCTTACACCGAGGCGATCAGAGACCAGTCCCCATACCGGACATGCGACAAGCGCAACAAGCTCGTCAACGAAGCCGAGGGTGCCGACGATATCACCCACGCCATCCTTGACGCCAATTAAATCGGTAATGACAAACGATATGCTGCTGTTAAGAAAAACGAGAAAGGAAATGGAGAATAAGGAAATACCGAGGAGATATGTCACTGCTTGCAGTGTTGTAGTCGCCTCGGAGAAGGGCAAGTAGCGGGACAGAACCGCCATGGTGAATGTTGATCGTAGTGGTGTTGTACTGAGCAACTGAGGGTATTCTCCTTTCTGCCGCAGACCACCGTCCGATCAGAACCTCACATCTCGCGGCGAGCGATACAAAATGTTGAGAGGAGGAGGTAGGAGGAAGTGCTTTTGTTTGTTGTTGACCACAAGGGAGAAAGCAGGGTAGTAGTGCTGGCGGTGCGGGACCATGGGTAAACATCATACATCTGTGGTCCCTGCCACTCCGGACTAGCCGCCTTACATAAGCCCACACCTACCACATCATAGATGCACCACACCATTACGTATTCGACCGGACACCTGCTGTAGCTCGAGTGCATGTCACTTAGACCTGCTAGCATGCTGACTGAAAGTGGTGCGACAACGGACTTTTTGTGTTTTGAAGCCAAGGTTGGTCCTTTGCAAAAGGAGGTCGAGCAATTTGCACTAAATTGCCTGACTAAACCTTTCACCCAAAGTTATCCCTAAGAAATTACATGACGCCCAACGCCTGTGGCCCAGGCCTTCATCATCACTTTGCCTCCGTAAATGCCTGCAATTGCTTTCCCCGGTTGAATCCCCGACTCCGTTGCTTTCCTAAACCGTACCTTTCACAATAGCGGATGGTGATCATTCCGTTTATTGAACCGCCTACCAAGCCCACAGCACCTTGTGATGCAGCACACGAGAGCCAAGCCGTTCGAACTCGAACGGTGTGACCCATGAATCGTTTGCAGGGAGTTTAGCAAAAACGCTGGCTCCCTTCCAAGTCACAACCTGCTCGTCCATGTCTCTGGCGCTTCTACTGACGAGGATGCGATCGAAAAGATCAGGCCGTCGTGCCTTGAGCTTCTCTTCCAAGACGACTGTGAACTGAGGTGTCTTTGAGCCACCGCCAATGACCATGATACTGCCCAGGTAGTCTCGCAGCTTTTTGTCGTCGCCCTTGGCCGCATTGTTGATACTCGTAAGGATGGCAATGTCTAGTGGTGCCATCGGCAAAACGCCATCGCGCTCAATGGCCTGAGCCTTTGCACTGCGCGCCGCAGAATCAACAAACATCCCAGAAGGTGGCTGCGCAACCGTAGTGCCATTTGGACCCGGAGTGCCGCCATTACGCACAGGAGGAGCAGGACTTCCCCCGTTAGCACCCTCTTTGTTTCCTCCAAACACAAACGGGGCTGGTACAGGGGTGCTGACACCCTCTGGAGCCGGCGACGGAGCATTAGACCCAGACGGAGTCCCGTTTATCCCATTTTCACCACGCTTGAGGAAATCGAACGGCTGCAACTTCTCCTTCACCGGAGTTGAAACATCGTTTTGCGACTGAGGGAAGCCGTTGGTTGGCGCTGCGTTCAGGGATGGCTTGACATGAGCCAGGATGGCGAACTGCGCGGCTGAAGTCGGGTCGTCAGGGATGTCAACATCATAAGCGTTGTAAGACCGGTCAATAAGCTTCCTTCTGCCTCTTAGCTTCGTACTGCTGTCGAAAATTGTTGGATCATAGAAGCCCATAGGGGCGAGGATGACCTCATCATAAGTTTTGAACTGGTATTTGTGTGTTGGCTGATTCGGGGCTCGCAAATGGAACTGATATAGCTGCACAGAAATGTCCGACTGTGACATTGTGCAATGCTTAACTTTTAGCTCCTCAGCAAGGAGAAAGTCATATCGTCTCCGCAAGTTGATATCCTGGTATGGAAAATTATCGTAAAGCAGCATTTTGACGAATGTCTCCGTCACATCGTAACCGCCATATTTCATGTTGATACGGGAGTCTTCAACGCAAAGACCGTCCTCAACACAGGTAATTGAAGTCTTTTGAGCCCCAACGTCGACAACACAAGCCTGTGTATATCCAGCTCCGAAAGTGGCTGCCATACTCTCCTGAATGAAGCATATACGGTTGAACTCAAACCAGGTCATGCAGGATCTGAGTACTTGCTCGACATATTTCTTGTCATAGAGATCTGGAATAACGAAAACACAGCTGTATTGCTTCCATGTACTGTTTTTAGTGAGACCTAGCTCCTGTCGGATGGCCTTGTCCAGCAGAGTTTCGAAATCATCGAAAAGGTGTTCAGCATTAGTGTAGTCGTTTTCATTCAGCACACCATGCTGGATCGGCCACCAGAGCTTGAACTTTGGCTGAGAGTCGTCCGGCACTCGTTGAGCTTGGTTTCCAATGAAGCAGGAAGCAGATGACTTAGCATCCTGTAGGTCGTTGATATCGGTCCATTCGATCTGCAAGGGGTCGTTGTGCGTCTGGATAATCTCAGGCTCGGTGCGACGATTGTAGTTCAGTACCAGCTCCTTGGAGTTAGGCAAAACTTTACGCTTGTTCGCGCGCATTTCCAGTTTGAGGTCGTTGCACATTTTGGCGTATTTCTTTGACCACTCTTCACCATACTGCTGATCCTGTGTTTTCGCTTCGAACTGCCGTCGGGGGAGAGCCTCGTGCATTTCTGCCTCAGTTTGCGGGAATTTTGTCGCGAGTGTCATGGGGATCGATTTAGGAAGAGCATCGCTAGCAAAGCCAATGCGAAGGTTCTGGCTGCCAGGGTGGATGACAATGACTTTGGAGGGGTCCAAACCAGCCGCGACATCGGTGGGCGCTTCCTCGGGTTGAAGTTCGGGGATGACCAAAGGGACCTCAGCTCGCCCGCTCTGAGCAAGAGCGCGGTCTCTATCCTTTGCTGCTTGCACAATCCTGTCGCGGGTAGCATCACCCTGTAGTCGCAAGGCAAGAATCTGATCATCGCGCTTCATATAATCTCTTTTATTGCGGCATGCATTAGTATCAATGTAATCAAATGGTAGACATCATAATAGTTTCAAGCATACGTATAGTAGTTCTTCTGATTGATCGGTGTAACGTCTGGCCAGCTTGTCTGCTTCATGCCATTATCGGTTCTCTCCAGGCCTGCGTCCGCGATTAGTTTCTTGGTGTCGTAGCACAAAAAGATTGGTTTTCAACTTACCCTCCCGAAGGAGAACCCTCTCACTGACTTTCCCTACCATGTTGTCGTCTTGCTCCTATTCCTTGGAGCCAGATGGCGGGCCGGTGCTGGTGTCATGAAATCCAATTGCGAAAACAAATCAAAACCACCAGCCTCAAGATTCAGAAGGCTCTCAGCCTCCTGCAGCTACCAACCATCACTCGTTGCCAACAGCCTTCTGGTCTGTGCACGAGACAATTTAGACTAAAATGGAATAGCTCTTGCCGGAGCGGGATTTCGTTGATCCACAAACGGAACCAATTCACCGTCGGAAATCTGAAATAGCGGCCAATGTTTCCGAATGCTCCGGTTCCGCCGCGAGTTCTACCAGCTCCTTCGTGTTTCCTCAGAAATTCGCACGGCAAACAACTTTCGCATAGATCTTTGTCAAACCGACAATGAATGACACCGGCATACCGCATGACAAGCCTCAACACTTACTCAACTCTACAACTAAAACATTCTTCTAGGCATGACACTAGGAAACTAACGGTTGTGGCAACTGCTTTGGTGCTACAGTAACCAGAAGGCGATCCCTGTGTCGTTTGCATAGCGTGCACAGCCAACCGAGCACAGTCAAGATCATGTCGGGAGGGTCAGGATTCTGCTCTCTCGTCCAAAGAAGTTTTGATTTGGCAATTCAACGGGGTCCAAGCATCTGCCGGTAAAGGGCCGTTTCCGGCTTCAGTCTCTAGCGAACTATTGGTCACAAGCCTGACCATTTGCATGATGCTCTGTAGCCTGACTGCTGCTTGTTTGCATGGACAACTACTGAGTGGATGAACTTGACACAACAGTTCCCGCCGAACCAAAGTCCAAATAATCAATAAGTCTCGTTACCAGCATGTCCCGGGACCTTTCGGTGGAAGCTCCTTCTGCCTCTAAGGCAATGAAGTGCAAGTGCTCTCCCTCTCGGACTGGCAGGTAAGTGATGGAGGAAAAACATGACTACCAGTATCTACCACCATAATGACAATTGACTACTTCCTTTCTTTGCCCTAGCACCCAAAGTTTGGGGCCCATCTTATGCTGCACTGTCCTTTGTTTTGCACGTTGAAGGTAACTTCCTTCTCCGGCCAAAAAAACAAAACAAAAAAATACCCATCCGAGGCAGTAAGATGGAACACAGATCCTGTCGTACCTTACAGCTTAGGTTGCCTGTTGCCTTCCTTCACCTGCATCTGCCTCGGCTACCCAACGTATTGGGTCACCTGACATCGCCCCAACCGCAGAAGCCATGACGTCGTCACGTAAGGTTTCGCCTGTCAAAAAGGAAACCACACAACGTGCCACGTCTGCTTCATGACTCCGATCCGAATTCAGAGACACCTCGCGTAGGAACGGACACGATTTTGTTGAATCTAACTTGAACATTCTCTCAAAGGTCTTCGAATTTCACTTTTTGCAAACGCCCAATCCCCGTAGTTCCGTACTTCTCACACCTCGGCCAAGAGGTCTATCATCAACTATGCCTCCAATTCAAATCCATAGCGCCAGCCCAATCAACGCCTCTAAGGCTTCGGGGCCGACTCCGCAAACTGAACCGGCACAAGCTCAGGGCATTCCTGCCAACGCTGCTGGATTATCGCAAAATCCAGTTGGCGCGAATGCATCCTCAGCTACACACCAGCAACCATATCCGCCGGCACAACCTGGTGCCGCCCCATCTCTGCCTGTTCAGACAACCTCTGCGCAAGCATATCCCGTCCCACGTCCAACTCCAACGACGGCGACGGATGATGTCAGCCAACCCCCGCCGCCGCAGCCAGGTGCTGCCCCTGTGCCTTCAGCAGGCAAGTCGACGCTGCCTCCACCCCCAAAAGCGGGCGAGACCTACCAACCTCCAGCCCCTACGCCCGCAACTCAGGCCACCGTTCCTTATCCTCCACAGATGACCATCCCTCCCCCAACCATGTCGTATGCTGCTCAGCGAGGTTCTTCCACGTCCACCAACACTGCCTATGGACCTCAGATGACTGGACCGCAACCCATTCCGTTAGGAGGCGATCCTGCCTCTAGCCTTGAACACCCTCCAGGATACCAGCAAGACGTTAGTGCGTCCGAATTCAACAGCCATCAGAGAGCTGCCCATAATGCTGCGGTAGCATCGGCAGTGGAGAGAGGACCCCAAGCCCAGACAGACGAAGGTGTATGGGACACGGCAAAGAAATGGGCTGCGGCTGCCGGAGGCTCTCTTGTTGCAGCCGAGCAAGAGGTATGGCGAAGAATTAACAAAGACTAGAACAGCCTCAAGGGCCTCACCATAATTCATTTTCATTATCAAACCCACTGCCACCTCTCTAGGCCCAACAATCTACATATAGAAGGACAATATCATGAAGTTAACGAAAATCGATGTTCTGATTAGCCATTGGCTATATTTTGTGCGCTCTACTGATGTTCTTGGTAATATCTTTACGGGTCTCCAGCTTCAAGCATCAGATGTGCAGCCATGTGGCCCTCATCCCTAATTATTCCTTGTCCAGGTCCATCCATGACACGGTTTCGCACCAACGAGGTAGCGTCTGCTCGCTACTAATCCTCTCTGTCCACAAAGAGAGGTTCTACCGGAGTTGCTTTTGATCGAGAACTCCGAGACTGGCCTGTCTCGCGATCTGACACAGATGCGCTCAGAAGGAAGGAGCCGGGGAAACTATGGCATCTACTGCATGCTATTTACATCCCTTCTACTGTGCCGTGTTGCACTAATCTGATGCGCAGGCCACCGAAACTACCATCCTATCAAGCCAGCTAGTTCCCACTGTGCCGTCAAATGGCTGGTTTGACCCGGGCGATGGTAAACATCAAACACATCGATCAGTCTGATAAAACGCCGACTAACATAGCGTTCCACAAAGTTCATCGTTACCCTGCCCGCCCCTTTCCCCTTGCGGCTGTGGATGAGATCTTGTCAGCCTCCTCCAATGGTCCGCCCTGTGCTAAGTGCCTTGTATAGAGTCGAGTTGATCAGGAATCGATGGCGGGGTAAAGTCGCGTCATCATTGGCCTGTGATCTCCATATGAACCGAGTTATAGGCAGCGGCCACGGCTCGAGAGTTGGCGTAATTTCCCAAAACGTCCGAGGTTGTCATGCAAGCAAGACCATCAGTCCCTGTCAGCGGCCACTCCGGAAGACCCACAGAACAACTCATCGAAGGCTCGGTAGAAGCTAGCCAGCGGGTACCGCAGGCTAATGGAGGCCACCAGCGCGAGAGTTAGTCTCTCCGCACAGACATACGGATTCAAAGGTCCAAGATGGCTGGATGCTTTAGGACTTTGCAATCTGATCTTTTGGGGAAGGAGGGTTGGATCAGTGAGTTGTCTTGTGGCGTGCGACAATGTCCAGACGGAAGTCCGCGATGGATATCCTACTACGGAAGGCAACGCTAAGTTTCACTAACGATGGACAACACACAGAGCCCTATGAGAGAGTTTCTGGCGGATTGGGGATGTACATGGTTAGCGCCATGTCAATTCCCGTGGTGGTCGGATTGTCGCCAACGACTGGGCTCAACAAGCTTCAGCAGCACACGGATTGGTTCCTGTTGGCGATGATGGGCGACGGGAGCCACTTTACGCGTGTACAGCCAGTAAGACAGGTGGCAGCCCTAGGGTCTCGACTCGCGCCCGCAACCCAGGCCGTAATAGCGGGAGCAAGCGACTATCATAGGCTGATGGATTATGACTCTATTCGAGGAGATCCATGGCTGTGAGAGCTATAGCGGGCATCTATTATATGCAAAACGACTCTCCACCGACTACACAAATGGAAACCACAGGGTCGAGGCATTAACATGACGCGTGTTATTGCCGCCAACTGGCCGGTCAATCGCTGCATGGTTGGGCTTTTTCTGGAAGGTCTATTTGTTTCCGCGAGAACAGCTTGCTTTTCCTGATGGTCTCGACTTTCAGCCGGTTTTTCAGCTCTTGAATATGTGGCTCTCGGATAAGAGGCCCATATCGGCCCATCGTGGCACATTCCACAGGGCAGCCTAGAGCGGACAAGAGGACAAATCACAGCGTCCAGACGACGAGGTGGGAGCGGCTCGCTTCGGAGGCGCGTCAAGTAACGGGACGCAGGGCGATGGTGAGGGGAGAGGGATGGGGAGGGGTAGCCAGTCGCGAAGTCAGATGTGTTGGATCGTCAAGACAAGTGAACCATCTTGGCGCAAGAGCCAAACCGGAGACGTCTCTGCTACTCAGCCCGTCCAAGTACAGAGATGACGATTAAGGTTGCGGCGGATTACAAGCTGTAGGTGAATAGAGACAAGAGAACAGGACGCGGTGAAGAGGCCAGTTGGCCAGAGTATCCGATTCGATGTTAGTCTTGTGTGCTGTCTGGGAACTGGTTAGTTGCGGGCAAGTCTCACGTCTCATACAAGAGCCCCAAACGCCAGTAGCTGTGCGGGATGGCATTTGATTTGAATTCAATCATGATTTGATTTTTGGGGTCAAAGAGCAGGTTTTTACTTGTAGTCTCACAGAGGGGCGGATAAGTAGGAGACAAACTTCACAGACGCGCGACGACAACATCGGATCAGACTGGTAACGACAGAGTACGTAGTGAGCAGTGCAGAGAGGCCGCCGCCACCTCAGTGAGGAATTAAGGTGTGAGGAAGGATGAGGAGGACGAAATTGGCTCGGTATGAAGGTGTGCTGCAGTTCAGGCAGGTGCAAGGCCTGCCGAGTACGTACAGAAGCATATGAACAGGGAAAGTGGATGCGGCACATGGGGCGAGAGAAGCCGATTAACGAGCGAAACTTGGGCTGGCGCTGATTGAGCACCAAGATCGTGAGTACGGATGAAGAGCAGGTTAGGAGGGATGAAGGGTGTCGCTCTACCACGGCGACGAGGTAGAAAGACGGGGCGTTGACTGGCTGACTGGTTGGTAACTGACCAATGTCGCGGTGGGTTGACAACACACACAGGAGTGCGTAAGAAGGCAAAAAAGATTGAAGACGCGCGAGAGGTTGAGCCGGAGGATGATTGAGTGACGGAGACTCGGAGGAGGACTGTGGTCAACGGTCAACCCAGTCGAGGGGTTGAAGCGAGACAAGGGTGTGTCGTTCTGCGACAGATCTGAGACAGCTGCAGCCCCTGCAAAACCCCTGGCACTGCCCCCGCGTCCCCAGTGGACTTTGTGCAGTAGGTCGGCCCTAAATCCAACGAGTCACGGCACGAGTCAGCGGGATAATGGTGGGATTCGACACGCTGTTCAGGACCAGGAAAAGAAAAGCAGACGAAGGACCCGCTATCAGGGCCTGGTAACTGATTCCGTACCATGGCTCTCTTGGGTGGACAAACGACGCCTGGACCTGCCCCGAGTGGACTGTACTGTGGATGAAAAACGCAAAGGGGTGAGAACGAGGCGAAAGTCGGGACGAGCTAGAACATAGTATGTTAATGGAAATAATGGGTGGACGAAAGAAAATGGGGAACTAGAAGCGACATCGAAAAAAAGGAAAAAAAAAAAAGATGAGATCGGGAGCGGATTCCGCTGATGGTGCTGCTCAGAGCTAACAACAGTTACCAGGTGCCGCTGGCGCAAAGCTTGAGGTATTTTGCCTCGATGCGTACCACGTCGTAATACGGATACGCGATCTTGATCCGCACAGGGCTACAGCAGCCAATGGTCTGGGAGCTAAGGCAAGAAGAGAGCAAGAGAGGTGCCAATACTGCAGGCTGCAAGGCACACACAACGTCACCCACACATCCTTTTGCCGATAACTCACACAGCGCGGCAACCACTACTACTACCACCATCGATACTACGGCTTGGTACCTTACCATTCGACACGATACCACACCAGGCCACAACCAAGACACACACGACAACACATCCACACGCTCGCAGAACCCCCCCGTCCCATCCCCTGCATATGCTTACCTCAGCGACAAATCAGATTGCGTCGACTGGCAGCTCAAAGTCAACTTCAGACGTATCTGCTCCGTGCCACCAGCACCCAGCACGCTCACCAACCAACAATGTTGAGCAATGTCTGGTTCCATGGTTTCCGCGCCATATACCCTCCATCACTGTTGATATTTGATCAAATTTGTCGCTCTGACTCTGCTTCTGGCTCTGGCTCAGACGCTGGTTCTGGTCCTGGTTCAGGTGCTGCTCCTTCCACCCCATCTCTCATCTAGCACAATCCAGCCTCTCTCTCCTTTATGTTGCCGCAAGGTTTCTACGCACCGTCCTGTCGCTCGGCTGGAGACACGATGCCTGTCGCGTGGGTACTCTGCCCGTCTACCTTGTGCTGCCTGTTTTCTAGCCAACGCCGAAATTCTTCTTCCAAACCATGCCTGGCCAGATTCGAATCCACTCGCTGTCCTGAGCCAGGGTACAATATTCCATTTCTTCGAGTGGGCTGCAACAGGACCCCGATCGACCTGCCTGGAAACTGGAGCTGGACCTGGAACTTCTCCGTCTGACGCCCTCATCCACATGGTCCCGAGGCTCCCTCCTCTCGGCAACACTCCGCTCATTGTTACCCTGCCGCTCCGGAACGACGCAAGCCAGAGAGATATGGAGAGACGAACAGACGGTCATCCACTCACACAAGCGGGACTCTTTCATCACATCTTCCCCGATCTCCAGCTACGTGCGTGTGTGTCCTGCTTCTGCATGCTTCCGCCGGCTAACCTGCCTTTGCTTTAAGCTACGCCAAGGTGACCAGAAGTTGAGCTAATTCCAGCAGTGCCTGATGCAAGCTCAAGCTCCAACTGCTCATCAGCCGCGGGCGCCAATCCACTGGCCGATCTGATTACTGACATGCATATGCATCAATTCAAGCCGCGCAGCTACATAGGCCTATCTGTGCTGGTTTATGCCTGCTCTTCCGTTGCTCGTCATTGGCACAACGGCTGGACAAGAAGAAAGAAAGGGGAGAAAAAAAAAAAGATGATGCCCGAGAGCGGATCTGCTGGAAAGGATAGGATGCCAGGTTCGTCATGTGGGGAGCCAGGGATTTGGCACAGTCGGGAACAGGCGTCATCCCTACTCCGCTGTCGCTGCCAAAACAAGAGCCCGACGTCAGGATTCTCTTGCCAAACACTCTCGTTCATGATCGTCGTACCCGGGCCTGATTGGCCCTGGGGACTCGTGGGTAAAAATCTCTAATGTGCTAAATGTACTTGGTTGCATCCACACCAGCTGCTACACAGACATTGCCCGAGGCCCCTCTTCATGGCCCCCATGCCCCCTCCCCCATTGGCCTGGAACGGGTACTGGGCTGCGGCGGATTTACCTTGCAGACGTGCCGTACTCGGCCTACTGACACTCCAGACAAGACGTATCGTATCATTTCGATACTTGACGGAGGTTCGTCCGTGAACCCTGTCTCTTGGTTGGTTTCCGCCGCCAAAGGTTGGAATGCAAAACTTGCGTGCGCGAAGAGACGAGAGCGAGAGAGGGGGAAAAAAATGACAGCACACCAGCAACAGCCGGACACCCAGACACACACCCCCATAATAACGTAGTTCAGGTTGATGTTAGTTTCGGTTCTTGTATCCAGTGTCCACCCTCACTGCCATGGCCATCGCCCGGTGCACTCGCACTCTCACCATGGTCAGAGTTGCCGGCCGGCCTCAGTTCTTTCTCTCCGATGGCCCCGTGACCCCCTTCTCTGTCCACTGTTATCCAGGGCCATGTCGCCACATGTGGGTGTATGGGATGAGACAAGCCACCTCCTCGGGAAGTATTTCCTTCGGATCGCTAGGGTCCTCGCCAAATCTCAGCCTTGATGGACCTAGCCGGAGACCACCGACGGGGCCTTTCTAGCTCATACGTCAAGTGCGTTTATCGTCGATACAGGGCGATAGAGTGGGTGGTCTCTCGTCCAAGACTGGTCCTGTATTTCGTCACAACGAATTTCTCTGCTACAAATCCACACTTGCACCGCCGCTGTGCACTGCAAAAGTATGGCGAAGGAAGGGGGACGGGGACGGGGGCTCAGAGATCTAGAAGGGGGAGGGGGTTTCTGACAAGGTTTTACAGGTGTATCCGTATGGATTAGCCGGACGGATGAGCCTCAGAAGTGAGTAACTTTGGAAGGTGCAAGTGAGCACACCATGCTAATAGGTATTTCCCTTTTTTTTTTTTTTTTTTTACACCTTCCGCCCTCCTCTCCATCCCATCATTTCCTCGACTCTGACTGGTTAAATGGTAGATATTTTCATGGGCACTTCCCTTTTCATGGCTCTTAGTCTCCATTTCTCTTGGTTGTCTCACACCCCCCATCCTTTCTGATCGCTCTCAGTCCCTCGGACTCTCCACACCACCACCAACCTTCATCCTCTCATAACCCTCTTAACGTGATACTTACTGTACGGACTTTTCCCTCGATATTGTTCCCTCCCAATTGATAATTCCCGATAACGCCCTTTTGCGGCCCCGACTTGGTGCCATGTACCTGCCTAGTTCCCAACTTACCTTGCCTTACTTTATGACCACACATCTATCATCCAGGTATAGCCCTGTCGGTCTGTTTGATCCTTGTCCCCCGTCTTCCAAAAACAGCTGGCGGTAGGCCTGTCCCTGGTTCATCGGCATCTCACTCCCACACATCCACATCGACGAACAGATGTTACCTTGTCCACCACCAAAAGTCTACCCCTGCAACTCTCGCCCTCTTACTGAGCCTGGCCGAGTACTTTCTCGCACACCTGCCTCTGCCCCCCTCCAAGTTCACAGACACGAAGAGGTTTGTATCAGGGAATCCGGCTTAGCTCCAACCGACGTTCCGAACTTGACCGTGCAGAACTATTGGTCTGTTCATGGATGATGCTTCTTTTTCAACACTACTTCTTTTATACCTCCAGGATCCGTCTGCACCGCCCCTCGTCCTACCCTCTTCTTGCTCTCCTTTTGCGTCCCACTCACCAAGGCCTCAATGTCCATGATTCCCATCTCTAGTCACTCCTTTTTTTCCCTGAGCCTTGCTTGCTACCTATAATTTATTTTTTTTCTTTTTCGAGGGGGGCTACCTCTTCGCATCTATAATACCTACTCTCCGGGAGCTGGCTCTCTTCACCCCGTCGGACCTGGACGGCTAGCCAGCTACGCGCTCTCATCTTCATCCTTATCGAAGCATTCAAACGAGTTGCTAATCACTTGCAAACTCACCACGCTCCTTTTTATTTGACACGCCTATAAGGATCACTCGTATACAAATATATATACATATATACACACAAAGGCCACAATACACCAACAACCTCACTACTTATTCACGCTCTCACACACCTGTATCCACGGTCTAGTTGAGGACGGGAATCCCTACTGTCAACAACAACCACTGGCCCTCATCGCGAGGACCCGCTGTCCTTAACGCTCATCGTCATCCACCCACGTGCGAGGAAGAGGCCGGGAAGGAACCAAGGGGCAGAAAAGAAAGAGAGAGGAGCCAAGAAAGGAAGGGAAATCTACGCGTTCCCTACGGTACCCCCAACAAACACCACTACGCCGAGCCCATTACTCGCTGGATCCGGAGATTATTTCGTCTCTCTCCGCTCAACTTGGCCACTGCGCCAGACTCTTCCAAGTAAGTTCCATGGAGCCCTTCTTCGGCCTGTCGGATCGCACTCGTCGATACGTGGGCAGTGTGGACCCCCCCGACTGCCGTTAGATACAACTGCCACCCTTGGTGTCCCTCGTCCGAGGATCAATGCTAACAATCCACCGCCCCCCGTTCAGCATCAGGCCAATAATTGATTAACTGCACGCTTCCTTGCTCCTGTCTAAGCACCATGGACTCTGGTCAGGCACAGCTGTAGGCCCCATCCCGTCCCTGCAGCCTCCATCCTACATGACTTACAAGTACATTTTAGTCGGCAACAAATACACCAACCTTCCTTCATCTTCAATCCCAACAATAAGTTCAGAAGAGACGTTCCGCCACGCACAACGCCCATCCTCAACATGAACGGTAATGATATGCCCATCAAAAATGAGGGCGTGGGAGCGCCCGCCGGAGTATGGACGACACCGACGTCTCAAGGCATGAGGCCTCGACCTGCTACCATCCACGAGGGTTTCTCGTACAGCATGAGCGACGAGTACGGCACACTCCCATCGTGGGATTCGTCACCTCTCCCCATGCAGCAAACCCCCAGCGACGCCCTGTCTCGTCCCGTATCCGTTCACCAGCAAGACTTTTATCCCATGACGACAATGGAGAACAGTAAGTCGCCTTGTTGAGAGATCACCTCGTTTGCTAATCAATCGAGCAGCCTGGCAACAAAAGCCGTGTGATGACAGTTTCGAGTTCCAAGGGCTGGACACGGAGATGATTGGACAGGCCTATACGACTGACGAAGCCATTCCCGTTCTCGATCTGAGATACGGTCAGCAGCCCGAGGGCGAGTTCAACTTTGACTGTGGACCCAACCCAAGACGCATGTCTGGATCATCATTCACCATGTCAACATCGGGTGCGCTTTCCGACATGCCATCCTACGAGGACTTTTCCGCCGCTCTATCAGAGGCTCCCTCCTTCAGCTCAGACTATCCGCCGCCATCAAACCGCAACTCTTTGATGTCTTCCACTCAGTTGTCCCCTGTGGCATCCCCGCGGATGACGCCTCAAAGCCGATCTGAACTTGTCAGGACTCAGAGTCGCGGCAGAGCCTCTCCATCACCACGCCCGGGCATGCGATCTGCCCCTTACAGCGTCGACCGCGGAACGACCAAGAGATGGTCTACTGGATCGTACGGGACCCAACAGAACCGTCGCCAAACCCCGTTCGTATTTCATCCTGGCCATGACGCTTTTGGTGCCCATCAGCGCATGTCCTCAAGACACTCCTCGCCCACGATCCAGCACAACCAAGTCCCTCTTAACTTCACCAATTTGCAAGCCGCTCAACAGCACCCGTTCATGATGGCAGGCCCTCCGCAATTCCAGAGAAACAGCATGAACAGCATGCTGCTTCCGTCTCAACTGCCTTCCAACGGCTTCCCTCACCCTGATGCTCATCACTTCGAGGCGCCGCCACCATTTCTGTCCCACGGGCTCTTCCGCATGCTTCAGAGCAACGCGGACCCGCATTCCCTTCACAGCCATTACACCGACCTGTCTGACCCGCCCGACTTGTACGCCTCTCTGCACGAGGAGCAGGTCCCGCCGCCCCCAGAGGACATGAATCCATCTGACCCTGATCTGGTTCCCCATGAGCAGGAGCTTCGTTTTGAGGGCGACCTGTACACTCCCAGATGGGTTCGCGGCCATGGCAACAAGCGCGAGGGTTGGTGCGGAATCTGCAAGCCCGGTCGCTGGCTAGTGCTTAAGAATTCGGCATTCTGGTATGACAAGTCCTTCACCCACGGCATCAGCGCCGCCACTGGAAACCCTTTCCAAGAGCCTCAAGAGACACGCCGGATGGATGGCAACCCAGACGTGTGGGAGGGACTTTGCGGCAGCTGCAATGACTGGATCGCGCTCGTGAGCAGCAAGAAGAAGGGTACCACGTGGTTCAGACATGCGTACAAGGTAAGTAATACCGCGGCCACCAGGGCCAGAACACTGTGACGTGTCACACTCAGTCCAACTAACACAAATCACCACTAGTGCCACACCCACCCTAAGATCAAGGATGCCCCTAAGCGTCGACGGGAAAGTAGCCACAACCGCGCCCTAGCGGCGTCACAGATGGCCAAGCCAAAGGTCGAGCCGCAACAGGTTCCTCCTCCTATGCCACAGCAGGCTCCCATCACTCCCCAGATGACGCCGTCGGCGGCTTCGGCCACCAACACGCCAACACCGGCGCAGATCCCGCAGATTCCGCAGATGCAGCAGCAGCAGCAACAGCAGCAACAACAACAGCAGCAGCAGCACCTTCAACAGGTACCGCCGATGCCCCCCCAGATGCACCAGGGTCAGATGGGCCATGGTCAAACCCAGGGCGTCATCAATCCTATGGAAGGCATGCCTGGTATGATTTAGACTGCTGTTTGCGTTTTTTGGTCTTGAGAGTCTTTTGCACAAACGTACACGACTGATACCACCTATTTCCTGTTTCAAATATTCCCTTTGTCTCTACACACTCGACTACCTCTTAGCCGCAGCGCGTGCTGCGGTACTTTTTCGAAACGTCGTCACGAGAAAAAAACTTTCAAACCCTCTCTTGCTCAATACGTTTTCCCCGAAACTTCATCACGAATTTATGGAAAACAACTTATCTATAGAATGGGCATCATGGGATACCTCTGGAGGATGGGTTTTTTTTTGGGGGGGCTTAGGGTGTTTTGACGCTTTTTTAGTTGCTGGAAGGAAGGGAAAGAAAATCTGTCGAAAGAGAAGGGGAAAGAGAAGAATATCATGACGATTCCACAATCTACTACTACTACTACCTATCACCTTACTTCCCTCCATCGACAGCTTGGATCTTATCCCTTTCCTTTGATATCACGTATTCTTCATATTTCATGCGACGCAAAGCAATTAATGCCCCGATAAGAGGAGGACTTCACACATACACACGCACACACATTTCAATGAATGCAGGAAAATATCGCAATAATGGCCAGTCACATTTATCACTGACAAACACTACGGAAGAGGATTACGGGGCCAGTTTTTGTCTTGTTCTCGCCTGTCAATGTTTTTGCACTCTCCTGTTTTAGTATGGTTTTCTGTTTATGTTTTATTGCACTTTATTCAACAACCCCTTTTTACACCGCCTCTTCCAAACTTAATCGTAGATAGCTAAATCTCTGCCAGGTTCCCCAACCCAGGCTCTTTTATGTCTTTTGTTAGTTTATGTGGCTCTTTGTCTTTTTTCTTTTTTTTTTTTCCTTTTTTCCCCCCCCCTTTTGTTGAGTAGGAAATACCATATGATATCAAGGGGAGGAAAAGGTGGAAATTTTGGGGATCTTTTTTCTCTTCCTTTTCTGGTTTTTTTTTTTATTTTTTCAGACTTCTTCTGGGAGGTTTAGGATGGCAAAGGAAAAAGGAAGGAAGAGGAGGATATTCCCATGGTTAAGGAAGGCAAATATCATCACGGCGAAATGGTCGGGTACACACACTCACGAGTTTGTGTTTGTGGGATGGGGACAATGGGCACTTTGGGAGGCCGTCGTCACTGTACGACTTTTTCTCGAAGACTGGGCACTAAAGGGGGTTTCTTGCTTGTTGAACCTCGGGGCAGCAGCAGGACCAACGTAGTTAGAACCTTTTTTATTTTTTCTATTTTTTCAATAGTTTGCTTTTGGGGAATCACACGGTCATTTCAGAACTGCTGTCTTTCATAGACACACTTTTTCGGGGGTTGCAAATTGTGATGTACGAGTCTGGGAAGGGGGTTGGTGGTGATCCGGAAACATCCCGTTCACGACCCTGCCGTCTACTCTTTTCCCCGTATGTAAGTCACAGAAAAGGTCGGGGGTTGTTTTTCTTCGGCATTGCGCTTGTACTCGTAACCACGTTTCTCGTGACTGAACCTACGTGGTCTTTCACTTGTCGTGTCAAGGCGCTTTTGCTATGACTCCTCAACTGCCCTAAACCCCGCCCTTAGTCCGCGTATGGTAGGTAAACACCCCATCATTCTAGACGTGAATCGCGATGACAGTCCACGACGCGCCGGAGAAGCCCATAGTAAGAAAAGCCGAAGGGAGGGCCCCCCTCCTATTCTGCCCACACCCTGGTTCTTTACCAAGTACGACCGGCGCGGCTCAGGGGTATGACGGCACTGGACAGGGACTTTTGATGGCCGGGGGGAAGGACAAGGGGTGGAGGATTTAGCATTCGACTGGTTCACGGTGGCCATTTTTGCTTGGATTCGCAGCTTCACTCGCGAGATCTGGGGGCAAGGATAACAGGACGGGGGGGAGAGAGGGGTTGATAGGAGGGAGGAACAGGAGTCGGAAGGGCCCCGGTGCCCGATGTGAAGATCGGTGGAGGTGTTGGTTGGCCGAGACTGTGAGCGGACATGGAGCCGGGGTCCCATCTACTCGTTGTCATCCCGAAAAGGGGATGGTTCAGGAACAATATCTCCATCTGCCGATGGGGCCAGGCACGAGCGGACGATATACCACGATGTAGAGCCGGAAAAAAAAAAAAAAGTTCCTAAAGGGGCGTAGATAGCCTCATGAGAATGGGCAGAATGCCTGTCGACACCAAGATACACTATATACTACGTAGTAGTCAGGGGGGTTAATAACAGGGGCAGAAAAAGGAAGAGAACATCAGATCAGGCACCAAACAAACCAAGGAGGCCAAGCCAAGAACCCGGCATGGCCGGCGAGGAAAAGGGCATGACGGGGTTCGGTGTAGTGGAGGCTGGCCCCGATGGGAGACATCGTCTGGTTCGCTTCGGGTGCTCGTCGCCGACGTCGACCGAAGCGGAAGGCATGAAAAGTGGCTTGTTATGCCTAAGAACACAATGCATTTGCGTCCTTGAAGTGGTGTTTTCTTTCTTCTTCCGCAAGGCCAGTTCAGCTGGGGGCTGGGCGAGACGTCGCTTGCATGGCCGGGGACTCATAGGCATGGTGTTGCGGTTCCTATGATCGACATAGCCCCTCGAAATGCCTGCGCTCCGCAGAAACAATTGCCGATGCAGCAGTTTTCCTCAAAGGGGGAGAGGTTGGGTTGACGGTGGTTGCTGGAACCCAAGTCTTGAGATGGCCAGGGAATGCCATTCATATGCGTGACGGGGCAGGTCAGAAATCCCGTACGCCTACAGAGTGAGCTGCGCAACAACCTCGTTTCGACAAAAGACGGTATCTGGCGATGACAGGCAAAAACTCGGCATCGGAGACCTAACCCGGTTACCCCTCTCTCGTGCGAGCCCGAGGAGACCGCTCGGGTGCCGGGGATCTTCCAGGAACGCTTGCAAAACTTTTTTTACTAGCGCTTCTCTTTTACGGTTGTTTCGATTCGATGATTATCCCGGAAGAAGATCGATTTGGCAACATGACGAAAAAGGGGATTTTACCACGGCGTGTAGTACGAGAAATAGAGGCAGTTGGGGGCGTGTGTAATCTCCCAAATTCATGCGTCTCGACCGGGAGACCCCGCCAATATGTAGGTACCCGGGGGGAGCAGAGCCCACAGGCACCGTCTCCTATTCTGGCAGCCAGCGATGACAGGCCGCTGATCGTGCTTATTCTTGCCCTAGAATAGGCGATACAAGGATCGACTGCGGCTTCGGTTCCAAGCTTGTGGTATCGCTGATCGTCCCTTTTTAGTTCTTGTTGCTTCTCCATCATGTCCACTTCGCGGCCACAGCGAAGACGAGGGTCGTATCCGGATTCCAGGCGCACAGGTTACGGAAGGGGGTAGGGGAAAGGGATGGGATATGCCAGGCAAGCAAAAGGGGGGGGGGGATGATCCGTACGCGGGCCAGAACGACTGGAGAGAGAGATTTAGGACTCATCTCATACCCTGGTCCTGGGATGGAAACCCGAAAGATCGCCACCTGCCACTGTTGAGGTCTTGAAAGTGTATTGCAGCGTCTCGAATCGCGCAATGTCCCGTGCAGGAAAGGAGTTTGAAGAGAGTGATGAGAATGTCGATTTCTGGTAAGCAGAGGCTTTTCTGGTACCTTGCATTGTACGGAACATAGAGAATGAGAGACAACTTAGTACCGCTAATGGGCCACTCAGTGGCATGCGGCTGCAACCACTTAAACCCCTTGCAGCAGAAGTATCAGAAAACGATTCGCTGACTATGGGAGGGGAACCGACCGCAAGCTGATAAGACACGTGCTAGGAACACCAATGGAAGGCATTACAGCTCAGTCGTCCTTGCCCAGTCGATTTACGTGCCTTATATCGTATATCAGGTTGTTCCTGCCCCTGAATTTGACAGAAGCCTGTCACTAATGCATGAGTAGCATTGGTTAGGGTGAGCGGGGAAATAAAGGGACTGGCATGCGCGACGCCAAAGATGTCCAGGTCCAGCGCCGAATCTTCACCTGTGTCATCCCGAGGACCATCCCGAAATGACAACCGTCATTGGCATTTACAAGGATGCCGGCCGGCCGAAAAGAGAATTTGCTGGATGGCTGGAGCTGGGAGATTACTCTAGTAGTGCTTGGTCAAAGGTGAATGGACAGTTGTTGGTTACCCCTCACTAGCTGCTGACGGTGCAGATAACATCACGCATTGTCCTATTGGAGTAGGCGTTGACGTACGATTTTCCGAGCTGTATCCTCCAATTGGGTGGGTTGTAACGTATTTAGAACGGCTCGCTGTGGTATGGATGAGTGGCTGCTTGATGCAATCTCCTAACCATCCGTAATTGTGCATATGCTGACTTGCGCAGGTACAGCTCTAGTCCTAGGCTACGTCTGACGGATAGACTGTAAGTGCCAATGAACTTGGGTTCCAGTATGCACTTTGGCACGTACAACGCAGTTCATAGGAACCGCATTCTCTTCTGCGGTCTTCACACTCGAGAAGAGAGACCATGAAGAAGCATTGGTGTGCGTAGGCATAGGTATCCGTTGAGTGTTGGTATCGCTGCCTCCGATCTTGCTGCAACAGATATTGAGTATACAGGGTCGAGGAATGTTAAAGACGCAATTCAAGTCAAGCGCATAAAGGCCCATGAAGAAGGGATGGCCAAACACACACACACACACACACACACACACACACACAGAGTTGCATTGTTATATGCTCGACATGCCATTTGGCATGATCGTCATGGTTGAGCCTCATCGCCGGAAAGTTAAGAAATGATGAGTCCCGCCGGGCCGTTGTCTCGGCAACATGATTTGGCCACTGAACTTGAACTTCGAATACTGTCAAAGAATATTCCGGAAAGGGAGTTACGAAGCGAAGTATGTGATGACTTTTCGATTGATCCAAAACTCGAGGAAGCGTTAACCTGGATTGACGGCCGCCTTGGCATTACTATAAACCGATGAAGCTGAGACAACACGGCAATTGCTGGGGTTTGCGTTTGTAAACCTCCCGAGCATGTGAATTCCTCGTGTCATTGTGTCGTTAACATGTCAGTGGCATGCAGCCATCAACAGTACAGATATAGCCCACAATGGGCACCCAAGGAGTTTGACCGAAACAGAACGATGGAAAGGGTCACCAAGCCTCGAGTCACTAGCCTGTGTGAAAGAGCCGAGGGACTGTTGCCTCGTCTTCAGGAGGCTCAGATAAGTTTCTGGACGCGCATGGTCTTTCTTGGACGTTGCTCGAAACCTTTCGTCGTCAGGGGGAATGTCAGAAGGCAAAGCAAAAAGAGTTCAACAACTGAGAGAATAGCACGGAGATGGTTCGTGGCGGAGTCGCCAACATCAATCAACCCTTGGAAGAATCAATAAATATTTCGTTCCATCCCTGGTTAGTCGTCCATTCAACGTCTGAAACTCCGGGCCAGACGAAGGGAGGCGGGAGGAAGAATGGACACAAGACTAGAAAATTCGGGGCGAACGCCTCGGCAACTGGTCGATACCGGATGTGTGGTCAGGCTTCCGTCATACATGTTGGTTGTCTCTCCAACCGATCGATTAGACATCAGAAGATTCAAAATGGATTCTACGGAGACCTACGGTAGGCATTGGTTGCACCAGAGAGAGCACAAACCCATGGTGTCAGCTTTCAGCAGGATTCAGGTGGCCCCTAAACGACGGGGATTTATCGCCAAGCTACTTTGCGCGTTATTCATCTCGGCCCAGGGTGAGTGAGGGTGCTCGATATGGTAAACGGATTGGTGAGCGCAAGTGGTATCACCACCGCATTATCGACCAATGTTTCGGTCCAATGGTTGGGGTTCTATGGCTAGTCCTCGGTTTCTCTCTCCCCTATTTTACATATGCCTCGCAGTCTGGCGTGGTGGGACAGAAAGCAAAGACGACCTGAAGAGCACCAAGCCTAGCTGGGCCATAGCCCCTAGGGTGTAAGTCCATGCACCTGCAGGAATGGGCTGGACAGGTGACAATAGGTCGAGCGAACAGCAACCACTGCCAATGATAACTACGACTAGACAACATGGCAGCTGCCAAAGACCACTCATTCCCAAGTCAACCGTGCCTTTAAACCAAGCTAGGTAGCTAACTCGAAATGGCCGACGGCGTAGTACATCCTCCAGAGCCAAAAACCCGTGTAGAAATTTTGATGTGACGATGACGAAAAGATGCGTAGTGGTGGCACTGCAGCCCTGCCACTGAGACACCGGTGCTTTCATTTTCAATCATGACCATCTTTTGCGTTGAACTAATTCCCATTAACACCCTCCCATCCACCCATTCCACATCCTTCGATGACGACCTGGCAACCCCTCATCCAAAACCTGGACTGGCCGCCTAAAAGCCCCCCAAAGTAAGGTATGGTATGTCAGCGGCAGGCGTGTGTGTGTGTGTGCGTGAGTCAAGGCGGCGCTGCGCTACCAGACTAGTCTGGTTGGTCTTTTTTTCTTTTGTCCCTGTCTCCGGAGGGACATCTCCCTAAGTGTCCCAACGTTCCCCGCCTTACGGTGCATCAGCACCACCAGCAGAAGCAAAAGTTGCGAATTATATGACCGTGTTTGGAAAAGTACCTTGCATGGCGCTGCGTGAGATCCCTTCCGCATCGCATTTGGGCATTTCGCTTGCCCCAGTCAGCCGAGCCGTTGCAACCAGCAACCGTCTCAGCAGTTTTTGGACGTTGAACAAAGGATACCAGACTAAGAAAAGAAAAGGCGTTGCTCAGTCAGGACATGAAGCAGCGGGCCCTTTCGCCCTCCTACGGCTTCTACGGCCCCGGGCACGGATACGTCAGGTCTCGTTCCAGCGCAATATCTATGCCCTCGTAGGGAAATCCTCGGAGGGTAATGTGGTATAGACAATACCTAAATCAGAGCAAGTCGGGTCAAAAACAGGTCAGGGCAAACCCATTTAGTTGGAGGGCTGATGATTCGCATATCTTGACGGGCGGGAAACATCGAGGGGTCCCGAGACAAGTACATACCACGCAGGAACATCCTTGAAGCAGCCCTTTCTTCAGCCCCTAGAGTTCATCACATCCTATCATCAGCTCCTCCCTATTGCAGTAGCTCCAGCAGTAACAGATAGTACCTTCGTGTTAGCCGCCACTAAACACCAATCTCGGCGTGAGGTTTCTGATGCCCTCTCCCCTTCGAAAACACGCGCACATACACACATACTCCGTATTTCTTTCTCTCTCCTCTTGCGCAATGGCTGGCCGAACCTACAGCTGCATAGAATTGTTTGTACCGGATGCTTCATCTGCGCATTCAATACATTCCGTTCATGCGCTGCAGGTAGCTCGGACGACACCAACAACGACAACGACAACGATAACCGCGCCAAGTGCAGCGCCAGTTGTAGCTTACAAGCCCGTCGCCGCTAAACCTTGAAACCCTGAATACCAGAACAGGCACTGATACAGCCAGTGGGAAACACCTGACATGTTGCCACCATCTGTGCGGGAAACGGCCTCGTTGGATCTGCCTTCCATCTGAACACTTCACCCCGTCAGTGCGCTCGAGCCGGTCCAGCGATCAGAGCCTGACTCTACATTTGTCCGGATGCTCGAAGACCCTTCCAGCCTCCCTGCTGAGCCACCCCGCCCTAGATCCCGAATTCCTCCCCCTCTCCACTTGTTCTGTTCTGCCCAGTCCTGCTGGCATGCAACTCAACGTCGAGAGAGACATTGGAGACCTGAAAAGCTGGGTGCTCGAATTCGACCTCAACCGTAGGTCGCTCCGGCCAGCCTAGTAACACTGTCGTTTCGTTTAATAGGCTAGCCGTGCTCGCTAGTACTGGCACTCAGGGACCCCCTAGCAGCACTGTGATTGAACCATCTCTTTCCACCCTATTGCCTTGAAATTTAGCAGTGAAGTCACACAAACTGCGCTGTGCTCCACTGGACTGTGCTGCTGTCCCGGCTCCCTTCCGCCAATGGTGTGGGTGTTTGGCAGATACGTACTCTCAATGACCTTAACTTGAGGTACATGCACACCTAAAGTACCGATTTTTTTCTTTCCTGCACAACTCCAACGAGTCTCTCCAACGACGGAAGACCGCCTCTGCCTAGCCTGATCTTACGTACCTTTACCTAACAGTGCTCCTTCTCCTCCTCAATCCTGCCTGCAGGTACTTCGATGTTACCTACCTACCTTTTACCGTGACCTCCCGTTTTCCATTCCCCTTCCACGGTTAACGATTGGCTATCAAACGCTCCTTACATCTCTCTCCCTCACTCGCTCTAACCTGCGCTCTCTCTCTCTCTTTCTCTCTCTTGTGCTGCCTCTTCCGAAGCCGTCTCCTGTTGGAAGCGCTGTACTGACAGACAAGACCCTGCTTTCCTGTCTTACGACTCTGACGACTAGATCCATCTGCTTCTGTAACCTATCTTTCCACTGGTATGCTTGCCTCCTCCTGACCGCATCCCACGGACCTCTCTGCTTGCAAATCTTCCCTCCCGCAACTACCAACCTCCCAGTCTCAAGTCCAAGCGGCCATTTTTTGCTCACGCAAACCTTTGAACTCCAGTGTAATGCTATTGTCATGAATCTACGGCCCCACGAGCTTCTGTAATGATCAATGATATACGAGCCTGAAGCCGCCCCCGCCTGAGACGCTACCTTCACGAGCCGAGTCTTCGACAGCCCTTGGTACCACCCCTCATCTTCTCCAACTGGACGATTGCGATTTGATATCGATATTTGGTCATACTGGGAATACTTCTGCCTCATCAAGCCTCGACAATCCCGTTTGCGAAGGTGGTTCCTGTCATGTTCGAGTTAGGGTTGTGTGAACTACAGTAGAATTGCTATGAGTGGGGATCAGCTGGCTTCCAGGCAAGATTTCAACCAAACCCAACCCCATTCATGTTGGTCTTCTGTCTCCCACCAGGCCGACAGATCAACAGGCCGCCTTACTATCAGAACTCCTCTTGGCTAACTTGAAATATTGCTTGCAGCTTTGGAAACCCAAACGCTCAGCCGCCCACACCCAAACAGACCCCAATCTCTGCCGTTTTCCCGAGTCCCGTCTTCGAAACTCCCAAGCAACGACAAGGTCACTTTGACGACGTCGGTGGGTGGACACCTCGTTTTGCTGAGGAATACTCCGTCTTCAACACCACTCCGGGCAATCTCAGAGGATCCCAAGGCCCGTTTGCCGAGTTTTTGTCCGCTACGGCATATCCCCCTTCGACCAGTCTGAAGAGACCCTTGTCTGCCGAAAGCCTCGCCGCTCAGATAGCGTCTCATGCTAATCACCTCTCGCCCAACCCGACCTTTCCCTTGCCGCCGGTTGACCCCTCTCGACGATTGCCTTCTTCACCCAAACCCCCAATCGAGCAACCGGAACTTTCCAGCCAGAAGAGCACTGAGGCGGCCACCCAAGACATAAATTTGACCAAGGCGAGAAACAGAGAGGGTGCCGCGGACCTAGACGGGCAGACAGCCACTCCTCCCCCATCTTCCCACAAGGGTGGGCGGAAGCTTGCGTCAAAAGCTCACGTCGACAATATGCAGAATGACCATGGCTACGGCCAGCCAGACTTTTCCGGTACCCCACAGCAGCCCAACATGGCGTTTGTGACTGCCACCGACATGTTCGGCTACCCCATGTCCGCACCAGCAACCGCTCCGACGAGCTTCTGGGACACAAGCGCTGACATGTCAGGCATGGATATCGATTTTTCTTTTGGCCCTAGTGTTTTTCAGACCTCGACCCACCGTCACATGCCGTCCTTTGACGCCTCTCAAATGTTCCAGGAAACTGTTCCCCTTCCGCCAGCAAATAACCAAGAAAATGCTCAACTGGCTAAGCGAAGCCGGCCACTAGCCCCCAAACCTCTCATGTCTAATGTTCATTCCAGTTCTGCGGATATCTCCATGGCCTCGGCGTCGTTCACAGCATCGGTGGACGACCCTTTTGGTATTGTTAGCCCTGGTGCAGGAGTGGATCCCGGCCTGCTGTTCAGCAGACCATCGTCTTCCTCCAACATGGATACCAACATTCCGGTGACCCAAGGCTCCGCACAATTTGCTTTAGCTGCAGCAGCAGAAACTCAATCAAGAGCGCCAATGCATGGCGGAGACATCCGCCGTTCCTTCAGCACAAGGGAGCTGGCACCCAGTAAAATGCCAGAGCCAATGTCTGGAAGCTCCCCTTCCAAGTCACATGGGCGACTCAATGGCCTCCAACGAAGCGTTAGTGAAAATCGTGGTCGCCGTGGGCTGGCAAAGGCAGCGTTGCCCACACTGGCTCCAGCCATCCAACCTAGACCGCAGGCCAACACTGGCCCTGTAGTAGGGCCTAGCCGGCCACTCAGCCGACCTTCAGGCAGGATCTCACCTCTTAAACAGCAACAATCTCGACTTTCGAGTCTGACAGCGATACCTGAATCTTCGAGCCCACGAACCCGAACTTCCGTCAAGTTCACCATTGACTCAAAAGGCAGAGCACGAGCTGAAACCACCATGGTTGTGGACGAACCTAGACCAAGTAGCACACAGGCAAGACCTGTCGTGCGGGAGATGCCCCGTAGAGAGAAGAGCTGGGACTCTGAAGATGACGAGTCCTCGACAGACGACGAACCCATCATCATTCCCAGCCGAAACGCCTCTTTTGCGCTGCCTGACCCTCGCCGGCCTACCTCGGCCTCCATGTTCCACTCATCCCGCAGAAGCGTAAGCGAACATAGCTCAAGCAGCCACGGTGCATCGATATCACATCATGATGCTGAGAGTGAAGCCGAGACGGTGATGAACGATGCGCATGGCAAGGGTGGCGATGCTGCAAGTGAGCTACGGAAGCTGGTCGAGAGCCGACAGAAGCGAGGGCCTCCAGCGCCGGGCAGTCAACGATCGCAACGATTCGTATCAGGCAGTTTTGGGAACTTCCAGGGAGGCCTGATGTCGCCAGGTGCACTGACAGAAACCAGCTTGCCGTCGCCATCAAAGGCTACTTACAACGTGCGTTGTGTCTGCAGGAATGGCGCAGACCGACCGGGAGAGTATATGGTTCAATGGTATGACACCTAGTCCATCTTGATGACACATCCGGTGACTTTTCGATGGCTAACCACCCTACTAGCGAGTCCTGCGAGATGTGGCTCCATGGCTCGTGCATTAAAATCTCGCGACGAACTCTTCCGACTGTATATATATGTGCATTCTGTTCAAACACCCCCAATATGCGAGGCGGCCGACTTCGTGGTAATGGTCCAGTGCTAGGCTCGTCAGGGGCGAGCCCCTTGGCTCGTAAATCATTCCGGTAGCTCATGGCTAGTCGAGCCCTCGACGTAATAACCAAACTTTCGACGTTCTAAAGACGGGCAAGAGAAGGGGAAAAATGGGTCTAGAAAGAGGACGGGCAATCCATCATCAAACCATGTGGGATATTGATGAGTACATATAATACCCGAGTACACACTTGCAACATAATGAAAAAATAAACATGAAGCGATGCATACTTCGAAATGATTTCATATTCCTAGGGCGATATCGACAGCGCCCCCAGCCTCCGAGACTCGTGACACATCGAGAAGACTCAAAATAGTAGGGAATGTGCATTGTTGCTGAACACGTCCCCAAAAGCCATGTTAGAACTCAATGCCGCTTCTAGCCAAGCACAGTTCCTTGCGCAGGGGGCCAATAACGCAGTAGATGAGCATAGCTTTTCAATGGCAATCTCGAGGGTAATGGGGAGTTATCATGTGCAACTGTTAAGTTGTGGGGCGTCGAATTCATGAAAGAAGTGAATGGCATGTGGCGGGCCATCGTCCGTCCCGTATGTCAATGGCGGGCACCTGTCAAACTAAACCCTTGCTAAGTTATATTAGTAACTTTCCGTTTATCAAGATAATCTAATTACCGTCTTGCCTCACAATGTTGTCGTCCCGAGTGCTAGCTGTTGTTAATATATGGTTTTTGCGCAATCATGTAGGCTGAACTGGCACTCCGCTCGCTGTCTGCTATATAGTTGGAACAGCAGCGCTACATGGTCTTATACTGTTCTTTCCTGATGTCTCGAGCTACTGATACAGCCAGGTTATGAAAAGAGCCTATGATGAGGCTATTCGTTCCCCTTTCCAGGTTAGGACAAATGTCCGTCTTGGCGAGAGCATCCAGGCGAATACAAGGCTAACCAGAATACACAAACGCAAGGTTCGATTTGTACAATCCCTCTGTGAACGCAGAAAGGGCCACTCACTACTCAAAGCAATTGGATTGTCGTAGAAGCTATACCACAAGAGAAAAGATGAGCAGTACAGTAGCTATATCTTTGTGGTCATCTGTTTGTGGGAAAAGCCGCTTCATTGCAAACAACCTCGGAAAAGCCGCCAGAATCAGGGGCACACATTACGGCAACAAGAACGGCACTGCCATGGGTATTACTCGGCTTGAATACCCCCGAGCAAAGTGGACGAATTAGCATCGTCTTCGCCGTAGACAAGGCCGGAAGAAGGGGAAATTCTGGGGCGCCGGGACGAACCGGCGCCGAAAGAAGCCAAGCGAAGCCCCGATGCCTCGTGGGAGTGTGTTGGAGAGCAGCGGGGGCGCAGGCTGAAGCGTGAAGCTATCCCTCCGACTTCGGAAGGCGGGGTTGGGACTGCGCCTAAACTTTTTAAATCTTGTGCTGGATGCGGGGCAACAGCTCACCTGTTTATCGGAACGGAGACTCATCTGGCGTGCCCGACTTTCTTCTCTCCTTTTTCTTTTACACCTGTCCAATTACGCCCAGATACCCTTTCTCCCAACCCGAAGTTTCAACACGACTTTCTATTTTCAACAAGGACAAAATGGCGACGCATAACATTGTGGTGTTTGCCGGTGACCACTGCGGTCCCGAGGTGAGTGAGCTCGAGTCGTCGACGGCCGAGGTAGCAAATGAACGTGTAGCTGACGAAACTCTGTTCTAGGTTGTCGTCGAGGCAGTTAAGGTATGCTCACCGGGCCACCCGCGACCAAAAATATCGTGCATCGTGAAGCTGATCAATGTTTTTTCACCGTCCCACAGATCCTCAAGACCATTGAGGCCAACAGCCCCTCCGCTGGCAAGTTCAACCTCCAGGACCACCTCCTGGGTGGTGTAAGTCCTTCCGAATCTGCCCGACGCTTAACCCCGAGTAGCAAACTGACCGAAGAACCCACCAGGCCTCCATTGACGCCACCGGCTCCCCCCTCACCGACGAGGCTCTTGCCGCCGCCAACGCTGCCGACGCCGTACTTCTTGGCGCCATCGGCGGTCCGAAATGGGGCACCGGCGCCGTGCGCCCCGAGCAAGGTCTTCTGAAGCTTCGCAAGGAGATGGGTACCTACGGTAACCTGCGTCCCTGCAGCTTTGCCTCGGAGGCCCTCGTCGACTTCTCTCCCCTCAAGGCTGATGTCTGCCGTGGCACCGACATGGTCATCGTCCGCGAGCTGACTGGCGGTATCTACTTCGGCGAGCGTAGCGAGGACTCCGGTGACGGCAAGGCGTGGGACACTGAGCCCTACTCGCGCGAGGAGGTCGAGCGTATCGGTCGTCTGGCCGGTTTCCTGGCCATTGCCCGTGGCGAGAAGACCGTTTGGAGTTTGGACAAGGCCAACGTACTGGCCACCAGCCGTCTGTGGCGCAAGGTCATCACCGAGCTCTTCGAGAGGGAGTTTCCCCAGCTCAAGATCGAGCACCAGCTTATTGACTCTGCGGCCATGCTGCTCGTCAAGAACCCCCGTGCCCTGAATGGTGTCGTTGTCACGAGCAACCTGTTTGGTGACATCATCTCCGATGAGGCCAGTGTTATCCCTGGCAGCATCGGTCTGCTGCCCAGTGCCAGCTTGAGCGGCATCCCCGATGGCAAGGGCAAGTGCAACGGTATCTACGAGCCCATTCACGGTATGTTTTTTTATGCGCCAATGATTCGATTTGAAAATGGCATGCTGATGTAGCACACAGGCTCTGCCCCTGACATCTCCGGCAAGGGCATTGTTAACCCTATTGGCACCATTCTCTCCGTCGCCATGATGCTGCGCTACTCTCTCAACCTGCCTAAGGAGGCCCAGGCCGTCGAGAACGCCGTCAAGGCAGTCATTGACAACGGCCT
Source organism: Colletotrichum truncatum (assembly GCF_014235925.2). Classification (NCBI taxonomy): domain Eukaryota; kingdom Fungi; phylum Ascomycota; class Sordariomycetes; order Glomerellales; family Glomerellaceae; genus Colletotrichum; species Colletotrichum truncatum. The sequence goes on along the minus strand of NW_027222406.1, from coordinate 578,655 downwards.
GCGGACGAAGGACCTCGGCGGCAACGCCAGCACCAAGGAGATTGGCGATGCCATCGTCGCGGAGTTGACCAAGGCCCTCAAGGCATGAAGAGGGTTCCACATGTAACGGCTGACGAGGAATGAGATTTTTTTTGGATGCTGTCTCTTTTTTAAATTCTTATTTCTTTTTGCGAACTGGAAAGTCGGAAAACCGGAGACCGGAAAAGTAAGACAGTTTGGCGTGCGGAGGCTCTGTATAGCTCGCTACGTACCGCGAGAAACTGAGGTAGAGAAAAAAGCTCAGTTAAATAATTGTCCAGTGGCTTTCGGGTTACTGAGAGGAAGCTTGAGGTGTGAATGTCGTAGGTGGTAGGTGAGATAAATGACTTTTCTCATTTTTGCTTGGGTTCGACATGTTTGCAGCTATCGCCATAGTATGTAAATTGCCTGACGTGCTTAGATGGAACTGCAACTCTTTTTGAGACATCTTCCGACTTCTACGATAAGCTGCAGGAACTATGAGTATGGTATTGGAGGCCAGCAACCTTTGCGGAAACCAACTGTCAGTCACTTGTACTTGACTAAAAGCAGTTACGTCTGATCACTGACGCCAAACTCTTAACATCAACAATCATCTGGGTGCAAATTGCTCAGTACAAGTCGTGATATATGTTCTCGCAGAGGTTTTAGAAGAGACTTGCTGGGTTTTATCTCCTTGCTCTTTGTCTTCTTAGTCAAGGACTGCATCGCAACATTCCGTAGGCTGCGCTCCTCTTTCCCTGGATCTACCAATCCGATTCTTTGGAGGCCACAGTCCTGGGAAACAGTTTGGTTTTGGAGAAGGTGTAAGGAAGACGGGCGCATGGCTAATTTTCAGCTCGGCTTGTACCTCGGAACAGCGATTTGTTCGAGTTGGATACACCGCGCGGTTGGTTTCCATCCTGGCATGGTCCGGCAACACGCCTAGTTCACCAGAATATATCGTGATGATCGAGTGGTCTTTCTGGGACCTGAACATGTGATGTATGATGCCAGTATGGTCATCCTTACTATCTCACGTCAAGCCGAACACTCTATTAATGATATTCCGAAACGGGCCAGGCCATTCTTACGGCAGCGGAGTGCTAATGTGGAGTTGCTCTTGTTTTAAGCTTCGGTGGTCGTTGTCGTTCATGTAGAATAAAGTATTCCACTGTAACGCTGTCTCTCTAGACAGACGTACCAACAACTACTGTCCCTCTCATGTAGGCTAAAGACCAATGTGCACGAGACTGTAGCATTGGCACGTAATGCTATCCCATGAAGAAATTCAAGGTAACCCTTTGCTATTTTGACAACAACGAAGATGCGAACAACACGTTCGCATAATTTAGAGCCACCGCAGTGATGAAAATGAGTTGAGGCTTCTCGTCCTATGGAGAGGTCGGTAGAGTGATTGCAAACCTACACGATAATCTAAAATGAAACTTTAGAAGCACGGCTGCAGAAAGGTAGCCATGATCTTGAGATGTCCCAGCCACTAGTTTTTAGTATAGACAAAAGTGTGTGAAGCTGTCTATTACGGTACGGCAGTTGTGCATCATCTATTCAAGTCGAAGAACGCATCAATTCGCAGGGAAGTGAATTGGTCTTTCCCAGTGGACTTGACTGGTTTTAAAAATTTGGGCATCGCTCTACATCACGCAGCGCTTTTCTGCTAGCAGAACTTTTAGTATACACGACGTAGCTCATCACTCGCTCACACTATATCATTTGTTGGCCCAAATGTTACGAACAACGGAGGACAGGGGGTTCATCCGATTAGCGAAATATCCGAAACTGAACAAGGTTGGGCTGAAAGTATCACGAGGTGGTTGCTGTCATGCAGTATTGCCTATTTCGGCAAGCCTGGGACGAAGACCACATACGCCAGGATTGTTGTTTGGATATGCGTGGATCAAGGCAAACATGCCTTAATGGGGAAAAAAAAGGCCAAGTCGGAATATCCGGTCGTATAGACCAAAACACGAGCAAAAACTATAATGATCGTCGTGGCCCAACTTTTCAAAATGAACAAGGATCAGATGCCCAGAAACTAGAGGCTTGAGCAGCTTGGTTTTTTGTGCTAGTTGGAACCTTAGAACATGAGTTATTTTTGCAGCAATCATGAACACGACGCGCCCACCTATCTAGCAGCCCTCAGGAGCATCGATTATGTGAACTCTCTCACAAATATTTTAGTCGAAAGACGAGCGATACTCATTGAATTAACTCACGATAATATGCACACATAACACAAACCTCTCGGACTGTTACCTCTACAAACTTTCATGGAGTACCTTAGTTGGTTTGCCATCATACGGCACCAACGTGAGAATGGACTCATGCTCCGGCAATCGCCCAGATACCATTGAAGGAGCAGTAGTGCCCATGGAATGCATGTCAACCCGCCTTAAAACTGAATCTTAGCAAATCGAATGCCGGATTTCCCGAGGGCTTTCCCGGTATACCTCTCACTGAACACCCCACACGTTGCTTGCCCATGGGGTCCCCACATATCCACATAGCGCTCCAGGAGCCCGTTTTCAGGCCATCTTGAACCCTCACCACTGGCTTCTTTTTTCTCAAAATACTGGCTTTCGGGTTCTGATATCACGAGAAGCACATAGGGGCCCTAGACCAGCGGTTCTTTTCAACCAGTCCCCACTTGGCCCATAAAAAAGTTCAGTGGTTCTGGGATTCAGTAGAAGTCATAAAAAGCTCATGTTTCCTCGAACAGTAGCACACGGTATCCAGTAACATGAAGGGCCATCCTGTTGGTGCTTGTGGTCCAAAACATGCAAGTTCTTTGGAGCTTTTGGGGTTATCACTCCTTATTAGTTTTTCTGCACGTCGGTTTAACAGCTTGTCAAGCTACTGGCTTTGATATTGGCACGTTCCAGCAACCCTCCATCCATTCTCGGCCCAAGTTTAGATACTGGCTTCCCGATGCATCAGTAGATGCTGCGCAAGTCAAGGCCGACATTGCGTCGGCCATATCCATAGGTGCTGGCGGTGTCGAGTTGGTTCCATACTACAACTATGGCGGAACCTTTGGCAGTGCTCCTGCCGGAGTGAACTGGACAGAAACTGGATTCGGCACGCCGTCTTTCAGACGCGTACTAAAAGCTGCACTAGAGTCTCACAAGGAGACGGGTGCTCTTATGGACTTTGCTCTAGGGCCAAATCAGGGTCAAGGAGTTCCTGCTCAGGCATCTGACGAGGGACTGCAATGGGATTTGGTACATCACATCCCCTCCCTACCCACGACGTCGGATCAAAGGACTGACATTGTAAAAGGTGCCGTTTTCAGACATGCTTCCGCAAAACGGTGTTTATAACCAAGTCCTTCCGGGCTGGGGTTCTGGCAAACTTATTGCTGCAGTGACAGCCCGTGTGGTTTTTAACGAGACACGCACAGCCGACAATGATCACATGAGCGGAAGTCCCGTGAACGCTACCTGGTCCTTTCTCGTGCTGGACAACCAAGAGCTGAAGGAAGTCACTTCTGAGATTTCGAAATCTACGGGGCATGCCAACTTGACACTTCCCTCCACTAATGGCAGCGACTACTATCGAATATTCGCCTTCTATGAAACGAAACCTCTGCACAAGAACCTGGAGTACAGCTCCGGTCTCAACTCATCCATATGGGACAATGGGTCATACGTTGTAGACCACTTCAGCGCTCGAGGGGCTCAGGTGACCATTGACTTTTGGGAGAAAAATATTCTGGTAGACGATCTGAAGGGTCTGGTGAAGGAAGCAGGCAATCTTGGTAGGCTTCGTTGCTCTTCTTCTGGTGATCATTCTGCTGACCTCATTAAGTCTGGGAAGACAGCAATGAAGTACCCTCACATATCAACTGGACGCCATCTATTCCTGATCAGTTCTATGCCAGATATCAGTACTCGTTGACAAAGTATCTTCCTCTTTTAATCTTTCGTCAAAACAACCTTCTGCAACAACGAGAAGCTCCTGGGGAGTTCCAGTGTGTTCTCAATACCGAAGACCAAGGCAGAGGATTCATCAATGACTACCGTAGTGTCCTCGAAGATGACTACAACGAATACCTACGTACTCTGGCCAACTGGGCGAACAACGAACTTGGCCTCAAATTCTCAACGCAACCGACGTACAACCTGCCTATGGATATGGCCGCTGCTATCCCTCTTGTTGACGTCCCTGAGGGTGAGACTTTTAGTCAGATGGATATCATTGATTCGTATCGTGAGTTCACCGGCCCTGCTTTCCTCTCTGGGAAGAGAATTCTCAGCAGCGAAATGGGGGCAAAGCCTACAAAAGCGTACTCGTACACTTTGTCGGACCTCTTGTTCTCAATGAATCGGGCATTCGTCGGAGGTGTCAATCAGCTTGTGCTCCACGGCCAGACGTATAGTGGCAAGTATCCCCAGACGACATGGCCTGGTTATACCACCTTCTCGTACTTGTTCTCAGAGGTGTACTCTCCAAAGCAGCCCTCGTGGAACTTGACTCTTCCAGATGTGCTATCATATGCCGCAAGGGCGCAGTGGGTACTTCAACATGGTGTGCCGCGAACAGACGTTGTTATTCTCCGTAGCCATGTGGCTACCGACTGGACTTGGAGGACTATCTACAACCACACAGATCTCGAGGACAATGGTATGGCTTATTTTCACTCTCAGCTTTACGCTATAAACAGTTTTACTGACAGTTTATTTTAACAAATAGGTTGGACTTATAATTATATCTCGCCCAGCAATTTTGGCCTCCCACAGGCCTTCGCCAAGGACGGTATTCTCTCTCCAGACACCTTGGCGTGGAAAGCCATCGTTATCGAAAGCAAGGAGAATTTTACCACCGCCGAAATTACTCATGTGCAACAGTTTGCACAAGCCGGCGTCTCAGTCATCCTCAGCGGTGGTCTCCCTGGACTGTACACCTCTGGGAACCAAACCTTTGATAACCAATTCATAAACGAGATGAAGACTCTGATTGCGCTGGAGACTGTTCATCAAGTTGAATCGAACAAAGTATCCGAGAAATTATATGAGCTTGGGCTGAGTCCACGAATCCAGGCCATTTCAAGCACCAAAATCTACACACTCTGGAGGGAAGATGCTGAAACCAACAGGGATTTTGCCTTCATTCTCAACGATTCTCTTAACGATACCGTAGGGGAACTGGTAGTGGCCACGGGCAAGACGCCTTACTGGCTGGATCTATGGTCCGGCGAGGAAAAACCCGTTCTGACGTATCAAGTCACTAATGGCAAAACAAAAATCCCACTGCGGCTTCGGGCTAACCAGACTGCCCTGCTGGCTTTCGGTCCACCAGGTTCGGTCAATGCAAGCGTCCCAACCTGTCATCTGAACTCGACATCCGAGGACATCCTCGGCTATAGATTTACTACGCCCGATACGATCAGCCTTCATCTCAACCATGTCAGTGAAGTAACGACCTCGGATGGAAAGACTCTTCAGGTTGGCCGCTGCGGCGTTCGGCCACCCATCGAGCTGCGCAACTGGACACTCTCTGTGGAACACTGGGAGAAGCCCGCAGACATTTATGATTCCGGGGCCGAGCCTTTAAAGCGTAACACCACACAGCCTCTCCCAATATTGACTTCATGGTCGGATATACCAGCATTGGTCAATGTTTCTGGCGTAGGTCACTATGCCACGACCTTTTCTTGGCAAGGATCTCAAGGAGAAAATTCCACGTCGGGAGCTTACATACGACTCCCACATGTCCTGCACGGAGCCAGAGTATTGGTAAACGGGTACACAGTCCCGACAGCTGATTATTATGGGGAGCAGCGCGATATCACTTCACTTCTCACAGAAGGGGACAACGAGGTTCTGATCTCGACCCCGAGCACAATGTGGAACTACCTAAGCACATTTTATGGCGAAATCGAGATGTCTGGGGGCAAGCCATTTCTGAACCCGGCTGCCGCTCCAAAAACAAGCAACGGACTTGTCGGGGATGTGGCTATTGTACCGTTCCGGGAGGAGCTTGTACAATGTGGAAGCACATGAGATGGTGATTAAGAGACAATGGCTGCTTACTAGTCCTTGATACAAAATTTTAGCCATAAGTAATGACTCATGGAAGTTGAAGCTAGAGAAAAATTTAAAGCCCTATTGAAACGAGCTGTCTTCGGTCTCGGAGTGTATAGGTTTTCCCACCACAGTGTCAGGGTGTTCGTGATTGCGCAGGCGGCACTACAACAGCTACCTGACTGCCTCCAAATGCTACAAAATGAAATTTTCTTGTTGTGAAACGAGTGAATCTGTAAGCTTTTGAAGTTGTAAAGACCAAAAAAGTACCAGGACTGGCTTGCTAGGGGCAAACAAGGAGGAGTAAGTGAGATCAGGTTGGTAGCATTCTTTTACTGTGTTTTGTTCATAATCAAAATGAAGATGTATGCCGCATTTTATGAATGCCGGAATCATCCTTTCGATTGATGTCACAATGTCTTCCGAGACGCCGTTGTCAATTGCATACAGAAATTGTTTACTTTTTTTTCTTTTTTTTTTCTTTTTTTTTAAAAAAAAATCTTCACAGAGTTGTGCGTCTTAAGACTTCAACCCGATGATTTTGGCCTGACATTGCCCAGTATCAAACCTTTCTGAGCAGCAATCCAAGAGTGATCTCATCGTGAAGCTGCCAAGGCCGCCCGACGACATGCTGTAGGCTATCTCCAAAGCTGGTGGACTCCATTTGGCACAGCGCAGCGCGATCGACAGGCGTACACTTGCACATTGACTCACGCCATTTAGTTATTAAACTCTCGATAAAATGGCAACATAAGCGATAGGCTGATGACTACCTGCAGGAGGTAAATGTGGTTGGCACGATTCCTCGGGCACGAAAGCAAGCCGCATTTTCTGCCGCCCAGACATGACGTCCAACACCACCCTCCAAAACTAAAAAACGCGCCTACTTGCTTTCCTGACCACTTGTTATTACCCAAGCACTCACCACTCCGCATGCTCACCCGCTCTCCACCAAAAGCTCCGAGCCAAGCAACTAGAGCACCTGAGGTAACATCAGTCCCGCCCCTCCTCGGCTTACACGAGGTGACATCGCTGCGGTAAGTGGCCAACGCATCTCGTAGTGTTTCTCCAAAATCCAATCAAAAGCTACGGGACTGGTTTGAGGGAGACAATTCATGTTGTTTTACTAGAAACCGATCGTGGTTTTGAGTAATCCCAACTACTATTGACTCCACCCCACTACCCTTCCACTTGACAACTCGCCGATCGTGCCGTGAGTGCTTCTCGCCTTGAACACATATCTATTTACAAGAAGAGAATTAAGGTCTACTACTAAGATTTTGTCGTCCCCGTAGGACCTTTTTTTCAAATGCAGAAGATTATCACATCCTGTTTCGTTCAGGATGCCTTGTCATTCAGACCCGTGTCCCACCCGAAAGCGCCCTATGTGCCCCATATCCACCTTGTTCATGCATGTTATAAAAGGAGTGTGGCTGGGTATACTTTATATCCGTAATGCTGTCGTAGCCTCGAGTTGGTCGTTAAAGACATTGCTGTTGTGAAGTGTAAATCGTCAATCATTATAAAAATTCCTCCGTGCGAGACTGCCAAACAGAGCCGCCGGAATCATTGGTTGTTGAATGTAGACAAATGTCCGAGTGAGGACGAAATCATATTTTTTGAATGAAATCATCAAAAAAAATATCAACCTGTTTTCAAAGTTGAAACGTTTAGAGCAGCGCAACGGCACCAAAGAGACCGGCCAGGAAGGCAGCGGCAGGAGGGCCGTTCTGGGGGTTGGCGGCGCCGCTCGAAACAACGACTGGGGCGGTCGATACAGCAACGGTGGTGGCAGGGATCGTCACAACGGAGGTGGCGGGAACAACCACGGTGCTGGGTTCCTGTACAACTGTCTGGTGAACTGTACCGGAGACAGTAACGTAGACCCAGGACTTCTGAGTGACGACCTCATTGCTTCCAACAGTAACGGGGATAGTGACCTCGACATTCTTAGTCTTGGTGACGGGAATGACCTCAGTGATTGTGTGGACGGCAGTAACGTAGATCTTCTTGGTTCCCGTGCTGGTAACCCAGATGGTCTCGCCATGCTCGACGGTCTTGTAGGTGGTCTCGGGCTTGGTAATGGTCTCATAAACCTCAGTCTCCACGTGCTTCGTGGTCTTGAGAGTGGTGTAGACATCAACAGTGGTCTGGACCTTCTGGACAATGGTGCTCGTGGTGGTGTGCACAATAACCTCAGTGTGGCCATCGACAACCTTGGTCTCCGTCACAGGGCAGACAGTCGTCAAGGTAGTGTACTCGACATCCTTCTCCGTCTTGGTAACGTCGGGGAGCTTCTGGGTCTCGTAAACCTTGGTGGGCACCTTTGTGACAACAACCTCGGTTTCAGTGACTGTAGTGGTCCAAGTCTTTCCTCCCTGGGTGATGGTTTTGGTCTGTTTTAAAGCGTCAGATGGGATTTGGGCAACCCTGCTTTCGGGGCTAACCTACGTGGGGAATAAATTTGGTGTAAGTGATCAGCTCCTTGTCTGTCTCCGTCACGACCTCAGTGGGGCCAGGAACGGTCTCGTAGACCTTAGTCGGCACCTTTGTGACAATGACTTCGGTTTCAGTGACAGTAGTGGTCCAGGTCTTTCCATCACCGGTGATTGTCTTCGTCTGTTTCAGAGCGTTAGAAGGTATTTGAGTAACCTTGGGTCCTGGGGTCAACTTACGTGAGGGATGTACTTGGTGTAAGTGGTCAACACCTTGTCTGTCTCCGTCACGACCGCAGTAGGGCCGGGAATGGTTTCGTAAACCTTGGTCTTCACCTTCTCGGTAATGGTCGAAAGCTCAGTGACCGTAGTCACATATGTGTGTCCCTCTCCCGTGATGGTTTTAGTCTACTCTTCTTGTTAGCCTAAGGTTGTGGAGCTTGAACATCGAATAGCCTCACGATAGGGCACCAGCTTGTGTATGTGGTGTATTCGACATCAGTCTCCGTGACATAATCAGTTGGTCCAGGAACCGTCTCATAAATAATGGTCGGAACCTTGGTTGTGACAGTGCTGATAGTCGTCTCCGTCACATACTCGGTCTTACCCGGAAGGTAGTGCGTCTTGGTCTAAATACTATTAGCCACGAGGCCCATTCGAATCATCAAAATCGACATACAATCGGGCACAAGGTGGTGTAAGTTGTGATAATTTCAGTGGTAATGGTCTTCGTCTTGTGCTTGCCCTTATCGTGATCCCAATCAGTGGCAAGGGCGGTGGCAGCCAAGGCCAGTAGAGCAGTGGTGAACTTCATGGTTATGGATGACGAGGATGAATGTCGACAGCAACCAGCGAGAGATACTGCTTGTCACTCAGAGTTGATGGAAGCGAGGGTTGTGAGCGAGAGTCTCTGAAGTAACCTTAACGAACGAGTTACTTGATGGAACAACGGGTGGTCGGGTAAGAGATGGAAAGAGGCTGGTAAAAGCTTCAAAACGATAGAGAACTCAAATGGAAATGTTCGAAGAAAGCCGGACGGCTGGTATGCTTATATCTTGAGGCCGAGTAGGCGGCCATACCGCCAAGCCTGACTGCTTGCAGACGAATAGAGATGACGAGAAGAACTATGGAGGCCGGAATGACATCTTCTGGCTGACCAACAGTTCTCGATGATCTCCACCTCGACTTGCATTAGCCTGGTCTATGTGACCAGTGTACAGACCAGGGCCTGACCCATGAAAGAGATCATGGGAGGGTGGAGCGACCAGGAAAGCGGATGCCAAGTCTGTGATACGAGAAAAGGCGATCTTGGGATGGGGAAGCAGCAGCTAGGGGAAGTCTAGAGCTTCCTGTGGCTGGAGACCAGCTTCAATGTAGGAATGACATGATGCACCCACGGCGTGGAGATACAAACGAGTCAACCTCGGCCGAATGGTGACATGGTAAAGTTAGCCAGCACGTTGAACATAAATTATACGCCATCCGGTGTGCGTAGCGCGACTGCAATCAAGAGAGGAGGTTGGACGACAACGCGGACGAGGCTCGACAAGGTTCAGCACGACCCGTGTCAGATTTGCAGTCAGAGTGGTAGCTTAGGATGACAGCAGCGAATGAGGAAGAGCTAGGTAGCTCTCTACAACCGATGGTATTGCAGTCTGCAAAAGCAGCAAACAGACCAACTGGATCCCTGTCAATGATGCCTTCTAGGCACTGAGGTGGACGCGATGCACAACTGTGCAGGCCTGATGGATAGGCAACCAGTGGCCGGACATCGCCGGCTCTGACAATGACGGCACACAACAATGTGGTTAATATATTTTGAACCTCTTGTGTGGTGAGCTTTCTGGGGCCCGCTGGTGACCAGGTGAACTCACTGCAGCCTGCGAGAAGGGGGCGATGCAGCTGTACAAGGCCTTTTTGCCTATGCCGTCTGACTAGATGGTCGAAGAAACGGATAAGGCACTACTGCAGGCTGAGGGTGACGACATTTGTAGGGCCAGTATTCTCTTCACTATCGTGTCTCAGCCGCAAGTACCAAAGATGAATAGTCTTTCACTATAGAGCCTGCATCTTTGTCTTTGAATTGGGTTTGGAATTCAAAAAGACACGACTCATTCGTGTTCTTCATAAGCTTAAAGCAAGTATGTCATTTCCTCCTAGCCGCATAAAATTGATTTAAGTTGTGGGGAGGTTGTGTATGAGGCAGGTAGGAAGGAGCGAAGGCATACATTTTCCTGTTGTTTGATAGCGGAAGAGGCCTACTTGCTTGTGCGTAGAGGAGGGCTCGTGTCGAGGTCGTGGCACTTGGCCAAGTGTATGCAGCTCGCAGGACAGAGCCAATTGGGAAACAGACAATGCTGCAGTCTAAAATCCTTAGTGTACAGGAACGCGTCCACCCAGCGAGGTACAAAACTTGATTTGATGTGGTTGCCGTGGCCGTGGAAACCAGCCTGACTCCGGGCGAGCTCTAGCATCAAAGGAAAATTGAGAATGCAGTTGCACCTGCGCTTTCTTCTTACCGAGGCCCTTAACTATGGCTGGTAATGTCAGCTGGAGACGGTCCTATCAGCACACGCCTCAGAAGTAGCCAAGGTGTTCGCGGTGTGTTGCCCGATACTCCGAACGTGATCGTGGGTTGGTGATGAAAAGGTTGGCAAAGTTCAGAAGTACCGCCGTTGCCCGAGCATGACCAGCGATTGCCCAAGTGGCTCAATAATTCCCACGGGGCACCCCTGGTTCGCCCGGGCAAACCCCAGCCGCCGTGGAGTGATGTAGTGATTGCCAACATAAATAGCAGCATTTGCCGATGGCTCCGGGTGAAAAGCCCGGGGGGTAGCTAAGGCAAGGACCCAAGCAGCTGGCAATGCTGGAGGTGGGCACATAGGGCTCGATGGATGAATCACGCCATACTGCTTTAGGACTATGGGTCGTGTGTTGGTTGACGAGCTTAAGAAATTGATGATTCGACATGGTAAGATGGATTCATTGTAACCAACGCACGAGACGGTGGGGCAGCCAAGTTTTCAAGCCCTCGAAAGTTGTGCACATATGCTGCGGCTCGGTGGCAGCATGGCATGCTGATGGACAAGGTGAATTGCGTAGCCGAATTATTGACGAGTCAGAAAGCAGGAAAGGCTATGGGAGTCTGGCTATTACTTGTCTGCTCTTGTTGTAAGCATGATATTGTGCCTCTACTAAAAATTCCTCCGGGGGGCTTTCTCCTCGTTTCCTCAAGCTGGCCATCACTGGTAACTTCTACAAAACCTAAGTACCTCAGCTTGATATCTGAGCATGGCCGTATTGCGGACAAGACGCAATATTTTGCGTAGTGTTCCGTTTCACCAGCCCGAGGCACGCGGTAAAGCGACTGCTGTGCCACGCTGTTCGGCGGAGACGGTAGGCCAGGCCTGTTCATTGTTGAGATTCTCGAAAAAGAAGTGACAACAGCAGGAAGGGCGGGGCGGGGCGGCGTGGCAGGCTTCCAACGGGTGAGGCGTGAATGATGGCTGGCACAATGATGGCTTTGTCGGGTACGGCACAGATGCCCAGGCCAGGATCAGGAACTGGCTGCAGTTGAATATGCACAGTGCAAGGCCGGGCAAGGGACGAGGTTGAGCGATGTGGGCTATGGTGCCCAAGTCCGACGCAAGTCGGTGTGGTTGTTCTGGGAGGTGGAAGTGGGAGTTGGTGGTGAGATGGAGGTGTGGGGAGACGTGGGGAGACGTGGAATATTGGACCAAGACTGGGATAGTCTGGTGAGAAATGACGAACAGCTCTTGGAGGGAAATTCAGAACGAGCGAATCAGAGGGACGAGTTAGACAAGAATCAGGAAAGAACACAACATAGGAAGGAAAGAGCATGCATACTCCAGAGAAAATGGGAAGGATGGGCGGCCGGCAGGCCGGTACACCCTGTTGCCTGTTGCCCTTTGCCCTTTTGCCCTTTCGCCCTGTTGCCCTCACAACTATGCATTCACCACTTGGCTATTGCTCTTGTCGTCGTCCCATTTTCACGTAGGTACGGATACCCGAATATGCACTTGGCCCATCCCACATTCCTCAGCTTCCCCACAACTTTAGACAGGGTTTATTTCGGCCCCCAAGTCAACGGCAACCGTGGAAGGGTGAGACCTTTCTTGACTGCGTTTAGAAAAAAACAAAACATAAAAACGTCTAGACTCTGGGCATCTTTATGCAGCCACATGCAAACCGAACGAGATGTGCATTTTAAGCACCGCATAACGTCCTGGGCTGCATATCCGAATTGCTTATACGAGCATCTGGCATCGAGGTCAATTAAGAGAGGAAACCAACTATCCCCAAATATGATTAAGCATAAGAAACCGCGGGGCTTCTGGCGGGGAATTTGCATAACATTCGGATTCTGTATGGGTTACGGCGGTGGGAGCCTGCCTAGCGGGACTTGCGGCACCCAAAAGTTGCCCGTCTGCCACTTCAGATCGTGATGTCTTCCCCTCCCCCATTGCCCCTCCCGGCACATTGTGTTCCCTCAGGTACCGGCCGCTGCCCTAAACTCCAACCTCACTAGCGTTCCAACCTTTGATTCGCCGTAGTGGGTGCTCACCAGCCACGCCTAATGCTCTTACCCATCACGCCGTTTCCCGAACTGCTGCTCTGAGACTGACATCTGCCATGCGCCAGCCACACCTCGTGTTGCCCCATGGCGCCAATCTAGGCCTGTGCGCCCGTGCACCTACCTTACCTTAATCTAAGTCTGTGCGCTTACCTTGGGGCAAGTGGACCCAATCACACGACACGTACCTTTCTGTCATCTCTTGTTCCCTGCCCGCCTATCCATCACTTCCCTCTCGCTTGTCTGCTCACGCCGCTTCCTCTAGGATGGCATTTCATACTTGCCTTGCGTCATAATCAACACGCTTCCTATTAGCTTCCTCTTGGTTGCTTGGAAGCTTCAATAACGCGATTTGGAAAATCCCTCACCAAAGCTTCATCACATAAGCTGGCTGATAGCAGTCAGAACATGGCTAAGAAAGCACTAGAAAGGAGGTGACAAGCTTGACAAGGAAACAACAGAATCACACAACAGGCCTCATCCTCATTCTTATTTGCTTTTACGGCTAGATTTTCCTTACTTAAGGATTTATGCCCTCGAAACCCTTGCAGCAGCATCACCCGCTGAACCAACTATCGCCAACATCCAAGGTCTCATTCCAAGGTATTTTCCACATCTCGGCGTTCTTGACTGCTTGAACTTGCTCCATCTCCTTCTTTTCTTAATATAAAAAGACCTAGGTCTATTCTTAAGGTACTTAGAGAAAGTCTCTAGGAGGCCAACGTGCGAGTCCCGGGCGACTACATGTGGGTCTTCATCAACCTCGGCGGTCAACCGCTCCTAACCAGGGCCTATGACGCTACTCAGTGATTCAGTTGTTCTCCATTGTTCGACATTTGCCCCACTACTTGAATCTCTACTAGCTCCACAAATACTTCTGGCAGTCCAGCCGAGATACATTCGTTACACCAGAAAGCCTACCACCGTTGCCGAGAGACATGATGAGCTGATCGCCGCTACTTCACCCCGCTTTCACCGTACTATTTCTCCTTTCTCCGGTCGTTCCTGATTATCTTCGGCTACAGTACGTCTTGGCAGGAACATCGCCGATCCCGTCTTCGCATCGCTGTCCCTCCTTATTCAACCATGACATCCCTTCGTGGAGATCGGCTGGTGACGGACTGTGACGACCTAAACAGCCTTTCTCACGGTACGCTCGGAGGCGTGGCTCCGTACTTGTTGAGTCTCGCCATCAGTGGCTTGGCTTAGAAAGTCGTTGTCGCCGACGGTGGTGCTCAGCCTTCTTTCCAAATTCATCTTCTGATGAACCAATTTCAATGAGGAAACTGCACTTCTTAAAGAGATGGCCAACTAGCGTAGATGGTGTTAGGCTGTAATTGCAAATGCGGGATTGTATAACCTACGCGTGTCTGTAAACTGCTATTACATATACTTGTTATATCAGCCTCTGTCACTCTTCTTGCCGAGTAAAACGCGCTTCACCCGAAGACCTCTTTATGATGCCCTGAACTGGAGCTTCTCCCGTGGTAAAAACCAATTTTACACCTCTGATGAATATCTTATCATCCATAGTGAATCGCTCTTCTATACATGAGGCCCTCGTCGTCTGGAATGCTACAAGAAGTGAGATGGTGTGTTGAGACTGTCAAGGTCAGCACTCCCGCCCTTCTTTTCGTCTATGTGTTTTGTCCTCTTCCCCTTGTCTTCGAGATGTTCTCGATCAAGTGTAAAGCTTTTTATAAGAAGATATTACATGCGTCAAAGTAGGATCATCTTTATCAATATCTTTTTTTTTTTATATAAATATTGACAGGGTTCTCGGGCAAAAGCTTAGGTGAGTTAATTGGATGTCTTGGAGTACAGCGAAGATACATCAACTAGGTAGATTAAGCACGAACCCTAGCATACTCTTGTGCATATTGGTTTTCCTCATTGTTTATCTTAAAGAGGTTACTAGATCGCATTTGCCATCTTTGACGAACATAACAGGCATAACATAGCTAGCCGAGAATGCGTACTGATTCTTCGGGTCAAATACATCCCCTAAATGGCAGAGGCCAGCTGTATATGCCCAGGCGGTCCCTTCTCCTAACATCGTCTCATCGTGGCGTGTACCAAGCATAGACGTCCCATCGTCACAACTAGATTAAAGAAAGGGGGGGAAATAACGATAGCAAGCATAACCTGTACGGACTCATAGTGATATTTAGTGAGAATTGTAACGAATTGGGCATATAGGGTGTTTCGGTGATGGTGTATGATTTTTTTCCATCCAAATTCTCATCCAAATAAAGCGATCAACTTGATTTCAGTCAGTAGGGCTCCAGGGGGAAATTGCTAGACGTAACTGGGATGAGAGCCAGCAGCTTCATGCTCAAGGAGCTTTTTATAACTATGGCGCCAAGAACCTCCTTATAACATACAGATAATCACCAGAGCTATGGGAATTCCTTTCCAGAAGTCGAGTCACCTTTATCTTCCTCTTGTGCTTGAAAATCGCAGCGATTCATCAACAACGTAGTTGAATCAAAGCCACTTCCATCCCAGTTTGGATAGAAATCGGAAGTGGGGAAATCCTGCCAGGTAACTGTGTTCAGCATTGCGAAGTCTGAGGGCACTGCTACTTGGCTAAGATGATCCTGGGGTACAGAATCAGGCGCCCTGGTTGACTCCGACGTCCAAGCGGATAACGGTGACGCCCAGTCGAAGGTACCGTCTTGCGAAGAAGTACCGCTCTGTGTTGCCTTTCGTCTCTGGGCCTCGGTCTCCGCACTTGAATGCGCATTAGTGGACGCTCCGCTAAGTTTTGTTGCTGACCCAGATGCAGTGTAGATCAATGCTGAGTGCTGTTGCGTCGTTTGTACCATATCACACTCTGGCGTCTCAAGTAGATCAGACCGAGGTTTTGGTCGATTTGATGTAAGACTCAGAGACGGAACCCACATTGCTGTTCCCGGCGGCTTTTCTCCAGATGGATTTCTCCTCAATGAAAGCAGCCCATCTTTTTCTGGGCCTCTCCGCCGAGAGCTGGAAGAGGAACTCCAGAGGTCTTGTGGCCGCGACATTGGGCTCCTATCTGACTCCACAGAAGACGGGTATCCAGCTTGCATAGCAGCATTTCTCCAGCAATTCAGGTTCTCAAATAGATCTGGTGACTGTGTCGTACCAGCGCTTACCTTGACCGCAGTTAGGGATGGTGATGTTTGTCCAGATGCTAAGCTTTCAGACTCGGCGTTGCCTCGAGGAATGGAAAGCACTAAGGGGGGAGGCCGTGACGAGAGGTCCGCTACCGGTGTCCGTTCCCTCGCACCGGAGGGTAAGAGAGCGCCAATAGATAGTGCCCGTTGTATCATCTCACTACAAAGGTCCCTGCCGGCTCGGAAGTCGTCAATGGCACATATTTCGCCACGGTCAAGAGCCTGTCTTGCTCTGGCATCTAGAATTTCTTCCAGCAATATCTCTTTGATTTGTGAAGAAGAAATATCTTCGCAAACTAGACAATTATTAGAACTTTGGCGACCACGGTTCTTCGTTGATCTAACGGTTGGAGATTATGTCAAGAAAGGGGGAGACTCACAGGGTGACTGGAGGACAAATCTTGTCCCTGGAAACAGGATATGCCATACTCTTTTGAAACGGTCCAAGCTCTTTCTTAAAAATGCCTCGGAATTGTTCTTGGGTTTTGTTCTGCTAAATTCTTCTGGCTCGTCGCAAATTAGCTCCCATTGCTCTTCAGACATGAGTAGCTCGCGCCAAACGTGTCGAGTACCGCTTGATTGAGTTTCAGATCGATGTTTCCTGCCCAAATGTTGCCTGTTTATAGTGCTTAACTCGACCGTAATGCGCCATAGAAGATAGAGAGCTGGGCGTCGACTTACCTCAAGTCCGATAACGACCTGAATGAAGTCCGAGGCAGGCAAGACTTGAAAGGATGTGGGCATGTAAAGAAGTATGGACAAAGCCATGTTTTCTCACTTTCTTTCTTGACCTTTTGTTTTTTTATGGGGTAGCTGGGCTCTTCCGGATTATCATCATCATCCTCTCGATCCTGGTTATCCGTCTTTCTCTTTCTATTCTGAATTCCCCCATGTGGCAACGATTGTTTTGCAGCCAAGTTATCAGATGGTGAGAAGTAACGACTTGATGTGTTTCTCTGGGATGATTTGTCGTGAACAACACCATGTCCAATGTTGCGCAGTTCTTGGTTATCAGATATAAATACCTTGTCATTATTTTTGGCGTTCTCAGAACCACTTTGAGAAGTGCTTAAGCCGCTCTCCTCTTCGCGTGACTTTCGGTCCGCACTCCAGCATTTGCTCCATAGGTGATAACGCCATGGAATTTGCCATATGACTTCAGGGACCTCGCTGGTGTCACTGGCAATGTCTTGGACACTTAAAGTTTGGAGAATCGGATCGCACAAGGCGAGGATGCCGCCTTCTCCTGACCCCTCAAAGCATTTTAACCTGGGTTTGTCCTGTTGGAACAACGGACACCAGACACCAAACAGACTAAATTATCGAGAGATAAAGTTAGCATTAAGTTCAGCTTTTCTTGATTAGGTTGTGAAGGGATGCTTGCTCTAATGGCATGTCATGCTCAGTTAGGTCCTGGCGAGCCGCCGTCATATCGCTCCAGGAAATTACATCATTGCATGCTAGAATCCTTTTCTTTGCATCGTTCATCCGGATCTGTCTTCTCTCGTCCGAATTGGCGGTTGTGGCAACGAAAGCCACACTGCAATCATGCGGGCTGTTGATATATGATTGCAGCCGACTTAGCATTGATTCGCAATTGTTCTGTACGACCATATTAGAAAGTTGGCTATGTAGTGACCCCTATATATGTCACTGCCTTTTGGCCTTAGTATTCCAGGGTAGTCTCAGTATCGCATCCTTCACCAACTAGTAATCAATTACATGTCTGGCAGTTACTGGCCACAGAGATACGGGGTTTTCAGGCAGATAAAGATGGGAGGAGGTAGTCTAGGATATGCTCACAACCGATTGGGATGCCACGCTTCTATTTGAGCAGACAAGCATGTCTTCTTCTTCTTCTTCTTCTTCTTCTTCTTCTTCTTCTTCTTCTTCTTCTTCTTCTTCTTCTTCTTCTTCTTCTTCTTCTTCTTCTTCTTCTTCTTCTCAAGAAAGTCTCTGTAGAGAGCAATCTAGTTGACCAAAGTATTCTGTTCTGTATGGAGGCCTCAAATTTGAAGGTTATTGCATCCTCAACAAGGCTTGAATCGGAAAAAATGCTTTTGAAATTCAGCTGCGACGTTTACGAGGCCATAATGATATTGACGTCCTTCTTCCTTGTGCGGTAGGAATCGAGGTTTGAGTAATAAGCTAGGGAATGGAATGATTGATGGTTCTCGGAGGCGTTCCGAGGATATATTTATGAGGCTGAAAAGACTTGCCCGCAGTGGCGGCAATATTCTCTGATTGGGTCACTTACCGTAGTTCTATACCAAATCTGCGAAAAACTGCAGGATCTGCCTACTAAGGTCTTATGAGATTCTGCAATGTCCAACATTGTGGCGTTCACAAAAGCAACCCTAGCTGTCAAACCTGCGCAGAACCCCTGTTGCATCAATGCCAACACAACTCATTCAATGGTTCGGCGGGGTTGCGGGCGCGGGCAACAGGCCTACGATTCGTCCTTCTAGCGAGAATGAGTGTTCTTAAGTTCTACACTGAATTGCCCAAAGGAAAAATCTCCAATCTGCGGTATGACTTATGACAGCCATGAGTCCTCGACAAACTGCGGGGATTTTCTCTTATGCCAAGGAGAAATGCACTTTCTCCTGTGGTGCATTTCGGTTTCTAATGGCAGCTTGGTTTATCTTGCCTTTCCAAACCAGTAAGCCCCTCTATTCATCACTTCTCAGCTAGCTAAAGAAGTGAGATTGGCAGAGGCTGTGGACCCAACATGTCACATATCACATTACTTGCCGCCGCCTGAATCCCCGCAAGCGCGGGCCAGATGCAGTGTGCTTGTGGTAGGCCTTGCGAGTTCTTTGGGCAAACAGCCCACCCTGTCCTGGTTTACAATCATTAATCTGCATGTCAAACCTTGGACGTCTTTCAAAGGGCCTGAAAGTGGCGGTTTCCGTTACCCATGGCAAGCCTAGCATTCTAAAAGGGGACTGGCGGTCTGAATGTTTTGGTTGGCCAGACCTGGCAGAATCTAGAGGGATGAGATCTATGTAGGTAGGAGTCTCATGAAGCAAAAGGTTGAGCCGAGGAATCCATCCAGACTAAGAATACACGTCATGTCGGGGCGTGAAATACCGATCAGACTTGGGGCATATTACTTGCAGAGCAGGGATCAGCCTATCTTTCCGCAGCTGCGGGCATTTGGACCAACGGACACTTCAGTAGCCTGACTGGTCATTGCCCATCAATTTAAAAATTTGAGAATATGCCGCCTCGATTTCGGTGTATGGCTGTCCTCGGCTATCCGAATTAGCTCCCTGACGCCGTTGCGTTCGCATGCAATGAAGAATATCGTGGAGAGAAAAAGGCAAGCTGACATCTGCTTTCCTAGGATGATTTGGCTAGCTCGGCAATAGCCTATGTGATCAGACAGAATATGGAAGCCTCTTCAGGGTGAAATTCATAAGATTCTGGTGTCAGGATAGATGCCTTCATCGGGCATATCAAAGCTGCGTTTGAAGTGGAATCAGAATCCAGCAACGTTCTACCTGCACCACGTCTGCGAGAAGGTCTTGTCCACGCTCTACACGTGTCAATGCAAACTCATCAACAAGTAGAGTTAGTGTTAAAGCGGTCTCAGTGAGCAGTATCGCTCCAGTTTACCTCAGTAAGGAGCCAACCATTTCGTCTGGGGTCAGGGCAAAAAAAAGTGCCACTAAAAAGGAGACGACCAAAAATCAAGAACATACAACACCGGGTATTCGCTGGTCGTCACCGACCCAACTACTAATCCAACCCTCACTGGCTTATCTATGGGAGAGCGGACGGGATCCCGAGTTTTCCAGTGGGTATGGTCGTATGTGGTAGTGTTGAGCTTGATGAAGAGTATTATATTGCGAAACTTTCGGTCACAGTGACAGCTCAGCCCCAACAACGAGCAAAGCTAGCCTCAGTGCCAGCCTTAGCGCCGTCATTGTCCTTAACTTCTACACTTGAACCTGCTTCGATGAGTAGGTTTCGAACTTCTTGGTGCCCGTGCTGCCCAGCAACGTGAAGTGCCGTCCATCCATGAAACCCACGCTGGTTCAGTGAAGCCCCGTCACGAATCAGCTCAACAACAGCCTCGACATGCCCGTATCTTGCGGCGAGCATGAGAGGTGTCCATTCTTGTCGGCTCTGTACATCGATATCTGCGCCAGCATGGAACAAACTCCGTATACAAGTCTCACAGCCGCTGCGCGCTGCCACGTGAAGCGCCGTCTCTCCATACATGTCAACTTCGTTTACGGGTACCTTGAGTGACAGAAGTAATGACATGATCTCATGGAGGCCCTTTTTGGAAGCATTATGTATGTATGATCCTGTGTTCCATATGATGCCTCGCTTGGCCGTCATCTCTTCTGCGACGAGGTGAACAACGTGGCGGCGGCATAGAGTAGAGAAGGTACGGTTGGTCAAACGTAGGTTGAGGAAAGCGGGTTTGTCAAGATACTTCAGTGCCGTTAGAGTGAGCCATATCTTTTCTGATTAAGCTGAAGATTCAAATATACCTCTAAACACTCTGGAAAAGTTCCGGAGGAAAGCCGTCCAAAAGGAGAGACTCCATGACTTCTGCTTATAATCTGATTTCGGCAACTCATCCAGAAAACGTTGTTCGAAACCTAGTGTCTTATGCACAGTCAGATTTCAACAATTTGATACGCACCCAGGTGGCAGTTATATAAAAAAAGCCGGTCTTATTTGCTAGTGGGCATGGAAAAGCAGCTATCATTCCTGTCGCCCGAGTGGTATGTCGGACGCGATAGTCGGAAGCGTGATTAGTGATATGCTCCCGATCCGTAAAACTTTCGATATAAGGTCAATATCACCCAATCAAACATACTACTTTGCTCAATAAAGTTCTAACGGTACTGTTAATCTCGTTACCGGTTTGTTACACAGTGCATTTAGAACGTCGGGTGATACTAGCCCCTGGTGCATCCGAGTCGGTCGCACAGTCCGGTCAGCCCGGTGCCGAACCGGCACGTTAAGCTTCAAGCCTATATATATCCACAAGAAGCGTAGGTGTCTATCGCACTCCTCTTGCAGGGAGTTTAGGTCAAATTATCGTCAGTAGTGACTAAAAAGAGATGTGATGTCCGCACAGCGCAACGATATCCCCTGACTGCCTGGTTCAAAATCAGATGATGTAATGTGTGTCTCCCATGAATCGTTGACAACTAGAGCTGTGTGTATCATTGACACCTGTATCCGTGTACCAAAGTTACTATGAATGACAAAGACTTCTGAAAGACTTCGACCTCACTGAAACCTTGGCTGTTGATCGCAACGATCAAAACATCAATGACACCTCACCTGGTAGCTCAAGCTCCATATACGGGGATTCACTGGCGATTTGAAGTACGCAGAGCAAGCAGGCAGTCATATTTGCTTACCCTCACACTCGTCTGGGAGAGACTTAAGAGTGTACAGCAGCTACCGGCGGCAGGCTGCTACACTGCTTTTGATATCCTTCCTCATCAGTCACTACCAGAGTTCTAAAGAGGCGAAGGCTTCGTGAACGGTGTTTCTATCTTACGTGTTCATCTTGCTTATGCCTTCCAAAACAATCACAAATTATGCTAGAAAAGTGAGCCTTCAAGTCACGATACCGTACCTTTAGAAATCACTTCTTCTGCCACAGAACCGACGATAGCTAAGTGCTTTTGCTGTCTAGATGAAAGAAGATGGACACTCTTGAAAAGGTACCGTCTTGGATTAGAGACTGACAAGCCTTTACTGGCTAGATGACAAGATACAAAATCACTATAGTACTATCCGGCGAAAAGATGCTAAAGATCTAAGCTCAACCGAGTCCAACCTGTATGTGCTAGAGTTGCCCCTCATGTGGAAGTACAACACTCTTCTCCTTACTGTTTCACCAACACCACAAATACACACACGAGAACATCTCACCACTCACTTGACACACCGCCCAATCCATCCCCAAACATCCCTCCAGACCTTCTCCCACCATCGCTCGCTCGGCGGCACGATGCCCAAACCCCTCCTATCAAACAACCAGGCTCTCAACCGCTGAACATCCCACCAGTCTCTCTCACTCTCAACAACCCTCCCCAAAGCTCCATCATCGAATGCGATGCCCCTCCACAGCAGCACTCCAAGAACCTGCGCTGATTTCGCTTTCCTAACGATCTCTTCATTCTTCACCACCGTCCCGACTGCCTCCCAGAAGAGTGCTCTCAAATACTCCGCCTCCGGGTAATACTCAAACCTACTACTGCTTTCCGCCGCGTAGCCGTCGTCAACAGGGACATCTTCTCCGAGAACCTCTTCAAGGCCGTACAAGCCGACCCCGAAAGGCAACCACTCTGCCTCAGCCCAGTCAATAAGCCCGACCAAACCCCCAGCCTGAACTCCCTCGGTGCGAACCATGATATTGTCGGGCACGAGATCCCCATGAGTGATAACCCAAGGCAATCTCTCAATCCCCTCCAATTCCCCCGCCACTCTCCTCGCAACAGCTCTAAACTCTCTCGGCAGCCCCTCCACCATAATCTCCAACCTCCACCTCAAGCTCCCGCCGACTTTGCCCCTGACAACAGCCTCCCCGTCCCGTCTCCCTTTCCACGTCTCCGCAAACACTTTCGCCAGATCCCGCACAACCTCCATCCTCCTCTGCGCCACATCGAAGGCACCTACCTTCCTCAGATCCGTCAACGAAACACCGTCAACCCTCTCAATAGCATACCCACACAGCTCTCCCTTCCCGCCATCGGCCATCTCCAACCCTGTCAACATCCCCAGATCCTCGACTTCGGGAACAACACCGAGCGCAAGCAGAATCTTCCTCGCCTCCGCGCAGACGCCGACGTCAATACCATGCCGCCTAGGCCTAAATTGCACCAACCTCCAATCTTGGCAAGCTTCCCAGCTGCAGGTCTCATCAACACTTCCGGTACTGCGACTGCTCTTCCTCTCCACTTCGCATCCCGAATCCCGCCGTCGCGCGTCAGGGGGTCTGGCGAGGAGCAGGAGCGTGTAAGAACAGTATCCCTGAAAAGGCGCCGCGACGACTTCATGCCCGGGGAACCTTGTGACTGCGAATTCGTGCGCGCGGGCGATGGCGGAGCGACGCAGGCCGCATCGTAACAGAAACCCGCCGACTTTTTCGTCGTCCACGTCGGGTCTTGATGCTGATGGTATCGTCGTCTGAATCGACGTGTCGGGTTCATGGGCGTATACAATTGCCGTCGCCATCATGTTATGGTGGCCTATGTCCTAGACTGGGTTGACGCCTCATCATCTTCGTTTTTCGATCGCGTTTAGATTGAGATCGAAGAGGGGAGGGGGAAAGGAGGGGGCCGAATGTGAGTGACTTAATAAAGTCCCTCAACGTCGCACCTGCGCAGGAGCGAGATGGAGGGTGGCCGAAGGTTCACATGACAACCATCAGCACCAGCTCTACAGCGCACTCTGCAGCAGTTAGCTTTCCTCCGTTGGACGCGGGGGTACAATTGGAGAAAGAAGGGGGGCCGGATCGGGACGGGAGACATCCTACCCGACCACACCACCACCGACACAGGCGCCGCATGCCCCGCGCGGGGGCTGATGACTTGTCACCCGTTGTTGCCCACTTGGGAAATATCCCTATCGTTGTCGCTATGGGCGGTAAGTACGGTCAAAAGTTACACATGCATGCGCCACAAAGCATCTTGAGTTTGTAATGGTAAGCTTGTATTATTACCGGTGTCTGGAGCTAGAAAAGGGTTCAGTAGAATAAAGATGGTTAAGAAAAAAAAAAGTTCCAACCACTGACGAAGAAAAAAAAATCCATGTTAATGCCCATTTCCTTTACGCCGTGCCAGGGTATATATGTGATGCGGAACCCCAAGGGTGTACATGCATGCTTCTTTATTTTGGTGTAGCCGGTTGCTTTCCCATCGTACACTTCCAGCAGCCTCTTCCTGGAGGGCGACTTTGGCCGGTAGTGTAGCAAGTTAAAGTAGGCTCATCAACTCGGCTCGAGCCGGCCTTTTTGTATCCTTTCAGTCTCGGACGATGCGGCAGCAATTTGCAACCACCCAAGCTTGTGGGACGTCGAAATTATCAATCACGGAAATGGTATCGAAAATTTCTCCTTGACGCCCCGTGCCCACGTCCTCTCCTCCTCCTCCTCTTGACTCGGCTTTTTCCGGCGCCCGACTTTATACTTTTAGGCCGTTATTGATATTCGTTACACACGCGTCTACCGCGCAGATCTCGCACGCTGAACTGAGGAATTATTTGCGGCTCTTGCGGTCGAGCTCAACCTTGCTGTACCACGCAGCACCGAGCATGGTCATGAGCATTCCGGTGCCGTTGAAGAGGTGGATTTCGATGTTGTCGAAAGCAATAATGCCAAGGAGGACCGTAAGGCATTGCTTCAAGTTACCGCAGACGCTAATGGTCAGGGCACCGGCGACCTTGTTCGTTTGGAAAGAGGCAACATTCAGGGCGAAGGCGAGGACACCGTTGCCGGCGATGGCGACGAAAGTAGCGAAGCCCAGCTCGCCGTCGGAAACCATTTGCTGGAGCTTGGTCAGCTCGCCAGCGGCCATGGCACAGGCCAAGGACTGCATCGCCGCAAAAGGCGACATGCGCAGCAAAACTTCCATTGCGGGGAGCGCCAGGGGACCGGTCATAATGCGGTTGGTTGCCACAGTCTGTTGATGTGTTCTTCAGCGCCTCAGTTCATGCATTGAAAGTGGACTGTATATGGGATGAAGTTTCAGAGGGCGGAGTTGCCGGGCCCAATTGGAGCACCCAGTCCCTGCGTAACAAGGAAACTCAAAAAATCGGATGATAGGCGGGTGGTGAGAACCAAAATAACATACCTTAACCGCAGCAAGCATGACGCCCGCGAAAGTGAGTAGGAATCCAAGATCGGTAAAGGTATACTCGCCAACAGTGGTGAGGGCAGCACCGACCATGATGGGGGCGAGTGTCAGGTAGGTCATGTTCTCGTATGTGCGGCCGAAGATGACGCGATAAATGAGAACAGTAAAGACCGGGACCGTAGTCCGCAGCACTTGGTAGAAGGCTACCGACACCATGGCACTACGAAGTCGAGTTAGCATCATGCTTGTTTGAAATCTTGGCTCCGCTTCCGGAAGGGGCGGATCCAGCGAGCCTCCGCGAGGCGCCGCGCGGCAAGTGCCCAGGAAGGAAATTGGCTACTTACAGTGACAGGTTCGAAACGGCAATGTTGGTGGTAAAAAGCAGACTGAACGCGAGCAGGACGAGGTTCTCACGGCGTCCCAAGTGGGACATGGTGAAGTAGCCACCTTGAAGCAGACCATAGCATCCCAAGCTCGCGCACGTGGCGTGAATCGAGGTCAGAAGCCACGGGAAGGGGAACTGGAAAGATGTCAGTAATTGATTTTGCGAAGCTTTGTGATAGCATGCATCGTCGCATGTTTGCCTGCATTCACTCGCAGGAGCTGTGCCACGACGGATGTTGATTTGGGGAGGAAACCACGTACAAATCCGAGGACCAGCTTGTTGTAGAGGGTCAGGATCAAGCTAAAGAAGAAGTAGGCGCTCAACCAGGCAAACTTGACATTCGGTGAGATGGTGTATTCGACGGGGTTGTTGTTGCGGTTCTTGTCGGCGTCGGATTGCTGTTCACTAGCAGGGCCAGCGGCGGCCTCAAGATCATAACTCTCCTCGACACGCTTCTCGTCGCCGTTAAGGAGGCCGTGACCCTCCTCGCTCCGTCGAGCCTCAGTCTTGAAGCTGTTTTGTTCGGCCATTGCTCTGGAATTCTTTTTGATTTTCGGCTTTTCTGTAGTTGCTTGCAAAGGTCAAATAGTTGACCGTCTGTCGTTCGTCGGAAGATCGAAATGTTATTTTTGTTTTAGACTGTGTGTCTGCCCCGACGAGAAACGTTGCTGATAAGGGGCTGGGAATGGCTGACGACTGTCCAAGTTTCACGACGCAGATCGGTCCCGAGCGTGGGGGAGTTTGGGAAGGGTTGGGCGAATGTGCGTGCGTAAGTTGTCGAGTCTAAAAGTCGGACTAAAAAGCGACGAATGATGAAAAGATAGGATGCAGCGCGGAAACACGTGAAATGAGGTGGAAAGGAAAAAAAAAAGAGGTCGAAACAGCGAGGTAGAGAACGTGGAAAGGAATGAAGGTGGTTAGAAGGGGGTGAAGGAGTGAAAAGTAGAGCTGATTGAGGGCTGCAAATGCAGGTGGTGACAGGAGAGGAGGCGATGTGGAAGGGGCGTTTGTTCAGTGGGCCAGAACAAATGAACCCAAGACTTCGGATTGTAGGTGTTGCAAAGCAGTGGCTAAATCCGATGCACCAATGTTAATGTCGAAACCTGGCAGAGGGAAGAGCCTGGGAGCAGGGGGGTGGGCACAAATAAGAATTGGAAGGGAACGACAGGAACTGAATGGAAGGGAAACGTGTGGAGAGAAAGGGACTGGAGTGGGCAGAGAACGGCTCTGAGGATAAGGTGGGAATAAGTGGGATGAAGAGAGGAGACGGACGAGGATGCTGGCCACGGTCTGCTCGGTGGTGGAGAGGGGGGAGAAGGACAAGAAGAGGAACGAGAGGATGCCGAGATACTCAAACGGGCTTCTTTCTCGCTTCCGCGCTTGGCATCAATGACGTTTCGGCTGGCGGCATTACCTCTTGGTTTGTCTCCCTCTGATGCTACGGCTGTTGCTCTTCTTCAGCCAGTCTCACCCCATTTGTACTTTTTCTTTCCCTCCATCCAATTCTACTGACCACGAGGACAAATTTAATTGCACGTGTGTTCCCTTTTGGACCTGGTCTGTAGACTTTTTGGCCAGCTGAGGTAGGGGGTGCTATGTGGTGAATCAGAGCTACGAAAGCTTTTGCCTTCTGATCCGAATTGCCTTACTTCCAATGACTTAGGTGGAGAGGGAGGCTAAGTACCTGCAAAGATAGCAATAGACCAGCCACGGACTCAGAATGGTGAAAACCAAGCTCAAGGGACAGGCATGATTGCACCTTTACCTTTGGTTGGCCTACTCCAATCTGGATGCGTACTCATGTATCCGATTATCCGTCGTTGTGAGCTAGCTCTGCCACCCTCATTTGCGTACGTATCCAGGAAGGGATATCAATCTTCTTTGGAGGAAACCAATGCCAACAGCCTGCACTTTTTTTTACTCTTTAGTGTGTGTGTGATGTACATTGGCTACCCGCCCGTGATAGGTCGCCGCCCGTTTGGTTGTGCTCATTTGAGCGTGCACTTTACTTCAGGGAGGCCCGTAAGGTATCCGTAACTACCTTAATAACTCTCGTACGGTGAGTGACTTGACCGCGAGTCCCCCCCCCCCCGCGACTCTAATAGATAAGGATGTGCAGCGGCCTTGGATGCTGGAAAGCCCGGTGCCACTGCCATCATGTATCCTCATCATCTCAAGGCTGGTGCTGATGGTAATTGCCCCTCTGTCAGGTCTGGGACAGAGTGCTGCGGCAATCCAGTCGGTAGCAAGTGGACTGTTGGAGCAGTGGTAGCGGGTTCATGGAGGAGGGTTCATGGACTGGCCAGGCCCTGGTCTCCGCCTGAACTGAGCTTGTCTTGGGGGCCCCCTTGGCAGCCGCGTAAGCCTGGGCCTTGATTCATCCTGGTGCGACCGGCTGGCAGGGAGGGGCATGACTTGTAACGAAACGGGGGCAGGTTAATAAGGGAGAATGAGCTAGGGCGGCATTGGGAAAGTGGGAGATACTGGGGTCGACGTACACAATCGTTGATGAGAGAGCCGGGGTTGGAATGAATGACGATGAAGAAAAGGAAAAAGATGTACCCGCCCAGACTGGAGCGGATGGAGTTGATCGAGAGATTGGAATAGCTACAAAGCTGACGCTGACCGCCAACCCTGCGTGAAAGAAGTGTCTATCGTTGTATTATATAATACAGTACGTACCGATTCTGGAACACCTACTAGCACATAGTATCTACCTTACCATGTCACAATATACATAGACGTAGTGGACGTTCTCTCCGTGATTGCGCCGTTACCAGCAATACATCCTCTCCCAGTCTTGTACTGACTGGGCAGTGTACACAGGGACCAGCAATTTTCCTGGCGTAGGTGCGACTTACATAGTACATGACTCTAACTTTACATCAGGAACGTCAACGGCCGAATCATCAAGGCAGAGCCGACGGAACAGTGGGGGAGACCGGCCCAGCGCCAGGGGATGCGTAGGTAACAGAGTCATTTTCACTGGTTGATCTCATTTAAATGCGGCTCTAAGCATGGACCAGCATTGAAGAAGTAGACACCCAGGACAGCCGATATATCACCTGTGGATACCTTCAATGTGAGCGATGGATACTGACGCTGAGAACTCGTGGAACTGTACAAAATAATATGCTTCCCAACGGGCGGAAGCATGGCACCTTAGCTCGAGACTCGGTGAGTTTAGTTGACCAAAAAGTAAGGCGCCTCAAAGATGCGCATGCGCCTACTACTAGTATCGTATAGGGTGTGTGTGTCGCACGGGGATAGTATACTAATTGCAAACCCTTGACAGTGTGGTAAAAGTAACAGCCGAAGCCGCCGAAGAGGTTTTTTTTCGAGGGGCTTGGTTCCCTCCCTCCATCCCTTGGAGAGTCTTGGGAGGAGCGGAACTTGGGAGGAAGCAAGGAAGAAGGCAAAGAAAATAGGGGAGTGCCAAGGCCCGACAGGCGGGAAGTCACCAAGACATTGAATGCGACTGGCTCCAGCCAGTGCAGGGCGGAAATAACGACATGCAATGCAACTAAAAAGGCAAATGTCACTGGTAGAAAACCGACTGGAACATCTCCAGAGTGTAGTGCTGCTCCTGGTGCTGGTACTGCTGCGCCGTAGGAGTGGGAAGAGGTGCACAGGACAGTGGGTCTTTAGGCGGCGGAACCCTCACGATTTATCTGGAGGTGTCCGTTCCCCAAGTAGATTTGCACAACGAAACGCCTGTGGAGTTACTTATGCCGCTCCTAATTTACAGCCTACTCTTCTCGGTCTCCGTACCTACCCACTCCCACCAGATAGATGACGAGACATAGTCTTGAACTTTGTGCGGAGTGCAAAGAAGCAGAACTGCACCCCAGTTGCAATTGTTGTCTTCAGTCTCTGAGTAGGACAGCGTCACGTTGAACCAACTGTGTGCTTTTAGAACAGAGCCCGCCCTGCGTAAGCGGCGGCCAGTGACCGGCGCCAAGGGGGGAGGCCAACTATGGCTTGGCTCCGCTGGGTCTCCCATGGCTGCCAACAGCGGCCACACAACTCTGCGAGGCGCCAAAGGACACGCTGCAAACCACTGCTTTCTCTATTCCAAGCTCCCAAGCCGGCACAAGACGGCATTCCTGATATCTTGGGTTCACCACTTTTTGTCCACACTTGACCATTGGAAGGATGCCAATCCATGCCAGCAATTGCTTGTCCTCCCCAATCCATCCGAAGCACCGCGGAACGCTCGAGAACAGCACCCCTAAAACCCCCAATTCTAAGATCTTCAATTGGACCCAGTAGGCTATTTTTCATACGCGTTCTGTTATGGAAATATACCGTGTCAGCGCACCCTGAGACGCTTGTTTGCGTGTCCTCCTTGGGTACCCGAAAGGGTCGGCTAGTCATTGCACCCATATCAACGTCTTGCATCATATCAATCGCTAACCAGTGAAGGGCTAAGGCCATCCGGCCCCGCGTGTCGCCAGAGAGAGAGTGTTTGTGCGTGTGTGTGTGAAGTACATTGTAGGCCTCCTCTCCGCCGGTCCCGCCGTCCCGCGACGCCACGCTGCGCCGCCCGGGGGCCCCCTTTTTCCACTAGACCACCTTCTCTCACCTGCACCTACGTGGTAGACACACCACCACTTAGTACCTAACTTGCCTTCCAAACCCTGTTCCCCCTTCCTTGCTGCACCTGACAGACTACTATCTTGGCCTGCTGCTTTTCCAAGACAAAGTCGACTTCGTTCCTTTTTCGCCAGCTCACCCTCCCTTTATTCTGGGTAACTTTTTTTTTTTATCCATCTTGTCTGCTTCGTCCAATCCATGTATGGCTGAGTGAGCTTGCGCATCCGGCCCACACTAAGTCGAGCTTAGCTACTTCCCATTCTTCCGCACTTCTTCCCCAGACTCTACAGGAAAACCAATCCTCGTCAAATCACAAAGTGCGGCTCAATTGCACACTTACTAGTCAGCTGTGTCTCTCCATTCGTCTACACTTGGCCATATCTTACAAGGTACCTTCGCAACGTAAGGAAGTCCAAGACAGCCTAGGCGACATCGAGACAAGTCAAGACAGACAACGACCCAGTGTACAAGCCCGTGGTCAATAGGGAGCACCAGCACCACCACCACCACCACCAACGATTTTTCTGGGGGCGGATCCTCACAGACAAGTTCTTGGAAACACTCTCCTGGATATTGATTGGTATTGGCATCCGGCATTGGCGTATTATTTGACAGCAGTCCGCCAGCAGTTTCCCCATCGGCCAAGTTCTTGCCACATCTAGCTTCTCGGCTTCTTTTTATCTCCGTCTGGCCCCCCTTCATTCTTTCACGACGACATCTTTCGACTGAGTGCATCCACTTCATTTTCTGCTCTCTTTACAGTCCGCTCTTTTGGTTCGTTACACAATTTTGTAATACACAACTACACTCTCGTCAACACAGTCGACGTCGCTGCAGCAGCCGCTTCGACGCTCATCTACGACCTCTACCTGCCCGCACTTCGAGCACGCCCACTCCAAATCGCCCACCCTGGATCTCAAGCCAATCCGGCAGCTAAATGAAACCCGCTTCGGCCCCATGGTGATGGCACTGAAAGGCCGCAGACTTGTTCTGCTGGCCGCGTTCATCGTCGTCGTTTTTCTCCTCATATTTTCGCAGTCCACCGTTCCGGAAAGCTTGAACTGGGTAAGTTTCATTGTCGTTACTTCAGAGCTCCGTCCTTCCCTTGATCGCCGTAACATGTCTGCGACTGGCTTGGGTTTTTTGGAGGGTTTTTTTTTCTTTTCTTTCTCTCGTTGGAGGGAGGAATGTTCCCACGTGCCGAGTTGGGCTGAAACGCCAGCCGAACTCCTTCCTACCAACACCTGAGACATCAGCCGTGATTGACACTGACGCTCGCTTCTGTCCTAGCCCGACCTCTCGTCTTCTCTTCCCAACGTTGCCAGCAGCAAAGATTCTATTCCCTCGAGCAAAAAGGGCAAGGATGGCTCGCCGGGTATCGGCCGCTTCCACTTCCTCATCGCCGCCAGCGCTCCCAATTTGCAGTTCTGTCGCGCCCTGGTTTCGTCGACTGTGAATCGATTCGGCGCCCCCGTCATTGCAGGATGGAACGCCACCGGCGAAAACGATGCCGCTATTTCTCACTTGGCCAAGATCCGTGTCGTGACCAAGTACCTTGAGGATCTTGACGGGGCTGCTGACGATGATCTTTTCATGATGATCGACGGTTACGATGTCCTGCTGCAGTTTGGCCCCGATGTGCTGATTGAGCGCTACTTCAAGGCTGTGGAAATGGAGGACGAGCGCATTATTCAGCAACTCGGACCCGAGAAAGCCGCGAACCTCGCCGGCCCCTTAGGACGACACATTTTCTTCGGCGCTGACAAGATCTGCTGGCCGATAGATTGGCGCCGACCAGCATGCTGGGCCGTCCCGCCTGTGCCTAACATGGATGGCCGGGAGTTTGGCCCCGCGACGAACGGCGGAGATATGGCCTACAACCACCCAAGGTGGCTGAACAGCGGTACCATCATTGGTCCGGTTAAGGAGGTTCGTGCTATGTTCCGCGCCACGCTGGACCTCATCAATGAGGTTTACGACCCAGAGTACGAGTTCAGAGAGAGCGACCAGTTCTACATGAGCGATATCTGGGGCCTTCAAGAGCTTGAGCGCATTGACATGCAGAAGGAGGAGAACCCAGACGCCCCCGTCATGCGGCCCCCGGAAGACGGTTTCGTGCCGGAGCTGGAGCCTCAGTACAGTTACAACTTCCACATTGCGATGGACTACTGGAGTCTCATGTTCCAGACGTGGGCTGCGTACAATGAATGGGTTGATTGGCGCAAGTTCATTGGACCTCTCTACTCTTTCGAGGTCACTCAAAACGTGCGCCACAACTCTGATTTTGTGCCCTGGCACCTACACATGCAAGCGGATGGCATGAAGTCGCTGAAGCGCATATTCAACACTACTGGCGACGAGACCATGGGCTCAACGGTCAACGAATTGATCCGAAAGTCCGAGTTTGGTGCCAACATAGTCACAAAGCAGACGTTTCCGTTGCTTCACGTTACCGGTGAAAAGGGAGCGCTGGATGCCTTCTGGCCCCGCATGTGGTTCTTCCCTTATTCCCGTTCGTTGATCCGCTCTGCCATTATCTGGTTCAAGGGCGGTGAGGCCTACACGGATCAGCCCATTAACAACCGGATATGGTACCCCGCGCACCCGTACCCAAAGGAAATCCGGGAGACGGACGGAGGTGCTTTTTCAGATACCAGCAACGACAACAAGACCGCCTATTGGCTCGACTTCGAGAAGCTCTGCGCTGAGCACACCAGTATCCTCTTTGGAGAAGAGTAACTCTCTAGGATGGCGCTTGCCACCCTTTGTTTGGTTTAGCATATTTTGAGCGTCTTGGGTTAGAAGGTTTGGGAACCCACAGTGCAGATTCCACATGAATCGGGGGCATCAAAAGAGCAGCAGGAGAGATCTGTTGCAAACAGGACTAAGGAAGGTCCATAACACACAATGTCACGGCCAGCATTACATGTCTCATCACTCCATGTAAAAGATGTAATACCCACACCATATGTTTCTACTTTTTTTTTTCTCCTTCTCTTTTTCCCTTCATTCCTGTATAACGTAACGTTGCCTGTCGCCTTCAGCAGCAGCGGCAGCATGGCGATAAGGAAGCAATAGACAGTCCGCCAGAAGCGGCGTTCATACAACACTCACTAGAAATTCCTTTTGCAAGTGAGTCTGAAAGTTGAGTTGGTAAAAAGACGCAGGGCGTCGTGGGTATGGCCGAGTTTGTCTCATTAAAACCTCGAGGCCGTCACTGTCTCGGCATGGGCTGTTGTCTCACCACTGAGGCTTCCATCGGGGCGGCGGACGAGGTGAGGTCAAGTTTGACTTTACAGGGCAATGGGTGTGCAACGTGGTCTCCATCGAGGATGGACCGAACTGTCGGCCATTCCAGTTTCTGTAGGGCTGAAAGGGAGACTATTGGAATGTTAATGAGTATGTGGCGGAAAATAGCGTCCTGTAGTATGTCTCTTGATAAAGTCGTCGTGGGGGCGCTCTTGTCTTACAAGGGAGGAGAAAATGTTTTTTTTTTTTTTTGGCGGCCAGCTGAACCAAGTTAGGCCTGCCAGGGTGTCAGGTTCCTTACTTTTTCCTAATTAGGGTGTTGTTGGGTGGTGAGTCTTGGCGTGATTGGTTGGGCGTATGACAGCCACTTCTGCGGCCTAGCCGGAACCAACCACCTGCCAAGACGAGACAGTTTGCTACTAAATGGGGTTTTGAGTTGTTATTGGAAAAAAGAAAGAAAGAATAGCGAGTTTGATAAAATGTAGGTTACCGAGGGCGCAGAGACATGCGTGGGAAGCTGTGGCGATGTCTTGTAGGCTCACGACGTCGTGTGATGAAGAAGTTTCTTTTTCGGGTTTCGATAGAGTCTAGAAAGGGAGGATGGAGATTGTGTACACCACCATCACGAATGACTTACAAGGTCGGTGATGCTATGGATCGACGGGTGAAGCTGGGGAGGAGTCGCTTTTGGGTGCTTGTTGAATCGGTGAGGTATCTCGGGATTAGGGGGGTCCGCTAGTAGTGATTGCGTGAGCCTACAGATCTTGACAGTCAGACGGGAGTCATCACTTTCGCGGTGGATGTAATGCAAAGTGAGGCAGGTACAGTCAGACGGCATAAGGATGTATGGAGGAGGGGCTAGTTTGCATGGGTTCATGCTAAACTTTTGAGCCCCCGGTCGTGAAGAAGGGAAATGTTCGAAACTCTCTCGATACATGCTGTCAGTTTGTTTCTCTTCGTCTGATCACGGGACGGTTGAGGAGTTGAGATTAGTTCAGCTGATGTTTGGAACCTTATCGGTGTCGTTTTGAATTGGGGCGAAACAGGGGTATCCTAAAGTAAACGAAAATGGTTGTAAGATGAAAAGCTGCCTTTTCGGACGGCAATCGAGGGTGTGGTTTGCTAGATGCTGGCATAAGGCTCATAAGATGACATCCTTCGTTGGATGGTAGGATTAATATTTTCGAGGGCAGTCTTATAATTAGCGGTCCACTGTCAGGGTCGTCGTACTTGGGCAAATCAGAGGCGGTACGGTCTACATCCACCCGTGTCCGAACGTTTTCCTCTCGAGACTTTGAATTGCCTTATTTGGGGTCTTTCAATCTAAAGCCAGATGAGCAACAGTTCGGTCTGGCATAGCTTTGTCCGGCATTCAGATGTTTCCTCGCGTCAGCGTCATTCTACCATAAAGTAAACGTCAGTGCCAAACAGTGCACAGAGCAAGTCGCCAGTGCTATTGCTTCGCCTTGCAAAATCCTAGGCTCCATCATCCGGCGAGCTACCAATTACCCCTTTCGTAGATGGATTTTGTCACCTGCCACATGCGGCAAGCACCCATTCACGTCACCCGAGATGGTTTAGCTGTCGGCAGGATGCAGGCTTAAGGCGCTGTTGCTGCTCATTTCTGCCGTGTGGCTCGTCCGGCCACTTAGCGTTCCCAATTGTCTCCATGGAACCACACTTTGCTGACTGCTAATATAGGCATGTCTGCAACTTGCTAATGGTGGATGGTACGGCCTTCGTTAAACATTGGACAGCTGCAAACCCTCAGCCCCTCGACTCCTTTGCATTCTGCAAGCGGGAGAGGCTGAGCAATTGGTGACCTTTTTTCAACACTCTGGTTGATCTTTCTTGATGCTATTCTAACTCTATGATTAATTGATGACTGGTCGCCCCAGTACAGCCATCGTTCCGCCTCCCTTTCTGCCTGCCTTGTGCAACACCCCGCCAAAGGGCCCGCCCTTTCCTACCCCATCTCACCAAACATAGTTGAAGGTGTTCGCAATGCAGCCAATCAATACATCAGGATGCTACATCCCGCCGCCGCGATCTTCTGTGTTGCATACTTACCTAATATGCTCCGGGCAAGGGTTTACACCGCTTTACAGCAACCATCCCCTACTTCTTTGACGGTTTTTATCTTCATCAGGCATGTCAAAGTTCAGCCTCGTTCTTGGCCCAACAAGGAGCAGCAACGGCATTAGGCCGCCTCCACACCATGTCCTCTCTTGCTTACTCCCCTGTGATGGGAAACGGACTCTGCGTCCTTTCCCCGGCGATGCCTGCCGTCTGCCTGCCCTCCCATAGGGCAGCCTTGCGAACCGCCATGCTCAATTGAGAGTGTCGCATCCCATGCCTGCTTTAATAGGTGCCTAGGACAAGGGCCTCGTCGGTTGCCCCTGCACGTATAAAGAGGGAACTGCCGCTGCTTGAATGTCCATCGGAAAAATGAGCATCGTGAATTTGCAACACCCATTTGCAGGATTCGATTTAGATCAGTATTTTAGACACACTTGACACCCGCGTCTCTTCACCGCTGTCAAGTCCAACGAACTCCTACCCAAATCCACCTAGAACCTACGCGTCGCCCCTGGCCCTTGTTGATCCACGTCGGTTTTTGGGCTACCGTCCATCGTGGCATCCCGGATTGTCACCACTATGGACTACTCCCCGAAAAGGTTGATTGTGTGCTGTGATGGCACATGGATGGACTCGTAAGTGGCGCTCTTTCTCACCTTCCACCTCCGACAGTGTCTGCCGTACTAACCAGCCTAGCGAAACCGGCTATGTCAAGCCGAGGTTCTGGAAGCCAAAAGGCCAGCTCCAGATCCCCTCAAATGTGACACGCATCTCGAGATGTTTTCGCCGGAAGTGCACCGACGGTCGTGTGCAGGTCATCGAGTACGAGTCGGGTGTTGGGACGGGGAGCAACACTCTTGATGCCCTGACTGGAGGCGCCTTCGGGCTCGGTTTGTCTGAGCGAGTCCGCCAGGTCTACAGTTTCCTGTGCGCAAACTACTGCGATGGCGACGAGATAATACTCATCGGCTTCTCGCGCGGCGCGTACACAGTCCGCTCCGTAGCTGGCATGATCGCCGATTTAGGTCTTCTCACCCGCGAGGGTGTGGAGCACTTCTACCCAATTTTTAAGGACATGGAGAACTGGATGAATGACGAATATATCGACGAGTTTCCTAGTATGCCGTTTGATAACAAGCCCAAAGGCGTCGATGCTGCCTACGAATACAAGGCGAGGTTGGAGAAGGTGAGACTTTGATTTGGTCTTACTCAACGGTACAGGCGCTGATCTGAACAGCTTGGTATGACCCGCGTTCGACAGAATGAAGGCCATGGAGACATCATCAAGGTTAAGGCCGTCGGTAGGTCTTGTTTACCCTTGCAATCGGGGCCCTGGCTAACAGAAGACAGCTGTATGGGATACCGTTGGTAGCCTCGGCATCCCTCAAATAGCCTGGCTGAACAAGCTCGGCATCTACGCATCGAACGAGGAGTACAGATTCTGGGACACCAGCCTATCGGACCGCGTAGAGCACGCCTTCCAGGCTCTCGCGCTCGATGAAACCCGCTATTCCTTCCAGCCTGCCGTCTGGGAACGCTTGGATGCAAACCGTTTGTCGACAGATCTCCGACAGGTGTGGTTTCCTGGAAACCACTCCAACTGCGGTGGCGGCTGGAATGATCAGGGCATGGCCAATATTACTCTTGCTTGTGAGTCTGCCTCGTCGCCATCAAAGAGTGTGATTTACTAACTCAGTCAGGGATGATGGACCAGCTGGCATCGATCGGCGTAGAGTTTAACCACCTCGCACTCGAACGCTGCGTGAATCAATCAAAATCATTCTACCGCTCACAACAGAAAATCAACAAGGAGAAGAAGTGGGCTCTCGAGCCCATTTTCAGTCAGAATCATCCACTTCGGCCATGGGGCTTGGGTTCCATTCAGAAGACGTCGAACATTCTATACTCTCTGGCCGGGAAGATTACACGCACTCCGGGTCTCTACAAACAAGTCAACCCGAAGACTGAGGTTGGCGAGGGGCCTTTCCTCAAAGACACAAACGAGCGTATTCACTCCTCCGTCCGCATCCGTCTGGCCTGCAAAGGCCTCGACCTCAATGATGTCGGTGTATGGAAGAACCCCGCTCTCAAGAAGAACTGGAGGCTCGTCCGCACCAAGACGGCTTACCACGACCCCGTTCCGCACCACCCGCATTGGGAACCGGAGGACGACAGAAAGAATTGTATTCAGCATCCAGCTGAATCTGAGGACGGCCGGTGGGTTTGGGAGTACTGCGGCCCCAAGAGGCATGCGCCTACCAGTCCTCAAGCGAGAATTATGGTCGAGGAGCCGCTGGGACCGTACGAAAGACACTTGTTGAAGTTGACGGGTGGTAGTCCCAGCGTGTACGAATGGGCCCACAAGAATGCCTTCTAGATGAGCGTT
Source organism: Colletotrichum truncatum (assembly GCF_014235925.2). Lineage (NCBI taxonomy): Eukaryota > Fungi > Ascomycota > Sordariomycetes > Glomerellales > Glomerellaceae > Colletotrichum > Colletotrichum truncatum. The sequence continues at coordinate 540,895 of NW_027222406.1, read as the reverse complement.
TGGCACTTGGAGTAGTTTGTCTTTTAGCGGCATTTTCGGGCGTCGAGATACCACTTTATCCTCATGAGAATGGCGTTGGGGTTTAGCATCGCATGACATGAGTTCAGGGCATTGGAAATAGAACTAGAGGAATGAATCGAACATGTAACAGCAAGTGGTGTCTTGGCAATTTGTGACGTGACTGTCTCTGTGCAACAAAACCACTACTAGTTCAGCAAGTGAGAGGCGGCTAGTCAAGCTCGGAAATCAACTAATGGTGGTCAATTATGACAGCATGCTGCACATTATGACTTGTAATATTTATGTCGAGGCTGCTATTATGTGCGTTTATCCCAGCGGCCGGTTGCCCGCCGGATGCTCCAAGCTCTCTCCGAAACGAACTGCTCCCCAACATTTTATTTCTTGCCATTCCTTATTTTTAGTTTTGCTGGGCTAATTAAGCAGTGTCAAGGGTATGTCATATCTGGGACTCCCTCTTCAAGCTGCCATTGGAGTACAGCTCAGGGGATACAAGGTGAAATTACAACTTCGTTGAAAAAAACCATCATCTTAATCGGTGCCATGACTGGAGCACGTTGGTTATTAGTCCGTCGTTGCATTCAGAGGAACCTTTGCACTACTAAACCCCACTAGAGGAGAAGCGTGTCAGTTTTGGGTTACCTTGGATGCCTATCGTGAGTTAAGTTGTAGCATATCTAGATGGAAACAGCGTGAGACGGACAGAGTGCAGCTATCGTCAGGCCCCCCTTTTGGGTTCCTCACGTTCAAGAAGCTGTGCTAATCGCAGAGTGCTTTTTGTATAATGTGGACTGGCCAAGGGCTTCTTCCGTACAAAGTAGGGGTACATGTGAATGGTATGGACACGACAAAGATAGGTTCGCATTGACAAGGCACCTGAAATTGCAACATCCCCTGATGCCATCTTCGATTTCCAGTCGTCCGTTCCCTACCTTTCTCGGCCCATTCCAGGCCCGCCGATTTGCCAGACGACGCCAACAACTCACTCAGACTAAACAGCAAGTGCCGGGGCGATCGATCGCTACGGTCTCGAACCTCAACCATGATCAACGAAGGAACACAACGGAATCGTGTGGCGAAGAAAGCAATGCTAATCTAATAGGGGGTTCCCAACTAGTCGGTACCTTTAATTGAGACCCGGACGCCCGCCTCGTGGACTTGTGGAAAGCTCGTGTGCCCGCTGTTCCTTATTTGGTAGCGAAGTGAAATTATGCGCTAGTAGGTCAAAAAAAGGGAGAATAAAGGAGAGCCAAAGGCGCACGATAGTTGGGTTCTTCCCCCTTTCCCCAACTTACTAGGCGTCCTTTGTGAAGCTTATTGCCTCTTAGGTTTTACCAAGCTTTCTGCTGGCTCAACCGGTGGCTTCAGCCGCACACCAGATAAGTTGTTTCCCGGGTTGTAGTTGGCTGTTTATTCCAGCCACCAACCTGAATTAAATCAACGGGACTTTTGATGTCGTCAACCACGTTGGAAGAAACGATGGCAAATGAAGACATGGCCGAAATGAGTATATGTAGAGGTCCTTTGCCTCAATCATTCTGTTCTTCACCTCATCACATCACATCACTCACCACCTTTCACATCATCATTTCCACCTACCTGCCCCTGTCCCTCATCGAATCTGTCTGCCCACTACACTTGCACCACATCCCGAATCACCTTGCATCGCCTCTATATACCTTACCTAGCATCCCCCAACCCGTTCGATCGCCACTCGCCACTCGCCGCTCACTTCTCCTCCACCATCACAGCCGCTCTTCCTTACCATGCCCCTCCATCGCCCATCCCGCTCCCTTCTACATCTCCCACCTGCTACTTCGCTCTCACCACGATCTTGCCTAAATAACACACCCCCCACAACACAAATCAGTTCACCTTTATAAACTCCTACCTCCACTGCCCGCAGAATTCTTATTAGTTCCTTGTCTAGTTTTCCCGATCACCCCACCTTCTCACAACCAAGAATAACTACCCATCACCTGCCCCGTCAACCCTCCTTCACCAGCTCCCGTCTTATCTCAGTTCGCATCATCTTATCCTTATCATTTCATGCCCTTGTCATGTTATTCCCCGACCCCCTTACCTTCTACCCGGTGTCCCCTTTCTACGAATTAGACAAAACACTCGGCTCATTACCTCCTCACATCTCATTGCCCTCACTCTCATACCCTTCACATCACCTAGCGCAGCACTCTTCCCGTCTCATCTCCTGCCTTCCCTTGCCCTCCTTCGCCCCGGACCAACACCGCCCTTCTCTCACCCTCGCCCGAGTCACTTCCTTTCCTCCTTCCCTTCCCTTCCCCAATGCAGGGGAAGGGCTACTCTTGTAGAACTAAGGGTAAGTACAACCACATTTCAGTGGGGGAGAAAGATTTGACTAGACAGCGTATACCTCTGAAAGTGTTTATTGTGAAGTCACGAAATGCACTCAGATCAGGATGAGAGGAGGGGGTTCCCGTAGGCTTTGGTATTTCGACGAGGGAACGCAGGTCATAAGATTCGAGGCCGATCGCACCGTTACTTCACCACTTGGAAACGGGTAGCATTTCGAAGGAGGCGTGCCGCTTTTTCACAGCGTACTCGAGACTGAACAAAGAGGCAAGAGAAGTTCACAAGGAAAAGAAAAAAAAAAAAAACAATCTGAACGATCCAAAACTGGCGGGCGTCGTGGGAAGATATAGAGCGGCGTTTTGATCGAGTCACAAACAGGCTGGCGCCTCGGAGGATTGCACTGTCATGGCGAAAGTGCAGAAAGTGTGGTCAAATGACGGCTGGATAAGACAAGGTCGGTGGTCATACGGTGACTCAAAAGGCAAGAAAGACGGACGTGGCATGTAGGGTGAGAAATACTTAGCATGGCCTTGGGTGCCTTACGAGGAGACCGAGCTTCATATATATTCAATGCCATTTCACTGCATTTTTAACCCCTCCAAAGCCCGTGTAGTGAGGGCCGCGCACCTGCAGGCAGCCATGGCTCGCTGCGCCTCCAAGGCAGCCTGACTGGCAGCCTGCTCGACCGCCTCACTTTCGTCGGGCGCAGCAGGGCGGGAAGCAGCAGCTTAGACGCGCATGGAAAGGGGGGAAAAAAAGAAAAAAAAGAAAGAAAGAAAAAAGGGGCCACGCATCAGCGGAATGGGCTTCGAGTTGAGTTTTGCTACTTCGAATTTCCACTCCTGCCGGCAACGCGTGTAGATGAAGTTGTCGAAGTGGATTCACGGACCAAGGTAAAAGGCAGGACCCGGGATTTTGGCGGCGGCAGGCGGGGGACCGCAGGATCGATGATCCGATAACGCGAGCCTTGGACCGCCGTGTCAACTGGCAGCACAACACTGTGTCATGCTTACTTTGTGTTGTTGGATTGAGCTATCTCAACACCTCCCACAATGGCCTCCCTTATGGCCACCCTCGACGCTCTGTCGGCACTCTCTCCAGCCCAATGGTGCCAAATATTCTTCAGCCTCTCTTCGGCCGCCGTCTTGGCTATCCAGATCATTCCCAAGGCGGCCCAGCATGCACTGCTTGATTATGGCGCTCGTTCGCCCGTCGGCACCGACGACCAGATGAAGGAAGGGGGACCCAAGGCGACGAATTGGTTCAATGATTTCATCAAAGCGACCGCGTCCATCGGCCAGATCCCGCATGCATGGTTTATGCATTTCTACGTGGCGTCAATCGCGGGCTCAGCATTCTGGGCATACGAATTCATCCGAGATGGACCGGCTTTCAGATTCATCGCAGCTCGGCAGGCACAGTCGGGTAGCCCTGCCATGAGCCTAGAGCAGACGATTCTCGTTTGGGTATTAATGGCGCTGCAGGGATCCAGGAGGCTCTATGAGTGCTTCTTCGTGACGAAGCCTGGGTCTTCTAAAATGTGGTTCGTCCATTGGCTGCTCGGTCTAGGGTTCTACATCTGCATGAGTGTGTCGGTCTGGGTGGATGGATCAGGCAAGTTCTCTCAGCCGTGTCATCATCAGCAGCTCCCACTAACTTTCCAAGCTTCCCTCCAAGGAGCGTCTGGGCTAAACACTGGCAGCCTACTATCATTCACCCCCACCCTTGGAACCGCCGTGTACTTTTACGGGTGGGTGAACCAGCACTGGTGCCATAAGCATTTGGCTAGCCTGAGAAAGTATTCGCTTCCGGATCAAGGGCTATTTCGATACATTGTATGCCCTCACTACACCTGCGAATGCATTCTTTATCTTGGGCTCGCTATAACAGCGGCACCGGAGGGCCAATGGGTCAACCGCACTCTTTTGTGCGCCTTCTGGTTCATTGTTGTCAATCTGGGGACAACAGCCGATGGAACCAAGCAGTGGTATGCGCACAAGTTTGGCGCCGAAAAGGTAGCTCATAAATGGAAAATGATTCCATTTTTCTTCTAGACTCACTTGAGCCGCGATATCACCTTTTCCCAAGCAAGCCAAACTTGGCCCCGAGCTTCGATACCTTCATGACATCACGATACGTCAGACTGGTTCTAGTTGCGCGCACATTTCGGCCGGCGGCAAACTCGTCTTTGGATCGCAGCAGGTCCCAATTCACAATAGTCTCGGCGGACAACTCGACGTCTTCATCGGTATCAGCAATGCCGTGAAGGTAATCGGTGTAGAGGTTATCGGTGGTGATGAGGAGGCTTCTAGGTTCTTGTAGAATGCGCCAAACGGGCTCCGGATCCAGCGCACCGTCCTCCCTGCTTTGGTAGAGATTGAGACATAGACTTGCTCCCAAGCTGACAGTGCACACGACTGGATGATAGGCAGCCCCGTCCTGTATCCATTATGAGATTCAAGTACCTTCACGTAGGCACCTACCATGTACTCAACTTATGCGGCATGATTCCAACTCCGGGAGGATACTCATTTATCAGGACGTGGTTCGGTCGGTGGTGTGGACTTTCGGCGAAGAGGTGTGATGAATCAGGACCGGTGGTCCGAGGTAAGGAAAGAATTCGCGAGACCACGGGCTCTTGCAACCATTGTGGCAGGGGAGAATCAATCAGTTTATTCTGAACTAGATCAGACGGCCAGGTTTGGAGACGTCGATGAGTCAGTTGTTTCCAGCGAGGTTTCGGCGCATCAGCAATCTGTTGGGTGCCAGGCAGACAGTCAGCCATAAAGTTCGCCCAGGCTTTTCGAGCAAGGGCTCGGCACCTTTTGCAATATCAGTTGTTCTTCCTCTTCGGATATGAATCCCGCAATGTAAAAGGCCGAAGATGGGAGTTGGGTGATCTTGACGTCGTCAAGGGAAGTGGGTAAGTTCACAGCTTCCGCAGCCATTTTCCCTGGATGGCCTCGTGGCTGTGGGGTCAAGATGTTTGATGGTTGGCACGCGATCAGTGTGATCTTGTGCTTCGTCCAACTTTAAGTAGGCGAAATTCGAGGAATGTGGATGGTGAAGTCGGGAAAGCTAGGCGCGGCGGAGCTTATCGATGCGAGGGGTAAGGTCAATGAGGTAAGCTGTACTATGTAGAGCTTGAAAGTTGGGTAGGTAGGGTAGGGTGGTAGTCAGGCCAGGCCGACTAGCAGCGACAACTAAGCGTCAAACGGCTCGGCAAGCTAGGAAGATCTAGGCACTGCCAGGCAATGGGGCGATTGTACACTACCACACTACATGATGAGTTGGAGTGGAGCAGTAGAGACGGGAGCTGGAAGCAGAGGGAGGCGAGAGGTGGACGTGGCCGCGGCAGTGCGCGGCTTGGGCAAACCGCTCTAAAGGAGGTTCGAGCGCACAAGCTCAGCAGTCAGTCTACAGAAAGTCGGCGGATGGAACTGTGGCGCTGGAACATTGGGGGCGAGAGCGGAGACGGATGACTGCGTATGAAAAGTACGCTAGTCTTAAACAGGAGGCGGGAGGAGGATTAGTCACGGCCCAGTGGGAGTGGTTGTTGGGTTGTGCCGTTCTCAGTGAGCAGAGCTCCGTTTTCGAAGTGGTTTTTGATTCGTTCTTTCACTTCAAGATGCGACGATGGGGGAACACTGGTGGACGAGGGAGAGAGGAGGAAGAGGAGCTGCTGCGACGCTGTAGGAGGTTGGGATTGGTCGTTGTGGGTCACTGGCATATCGAAAGCCCAGTACGTACCTCAAACCTTGCAGGACGGCGCAGCAGTACCAGGCGGTACGTATCTGACCGGAGGCTTGGTGAGGTTGCTGGGCCTTTTTTCACTTTTTTTTTTTTTTTTTTTTTCTTTTCCTCTTCCCGTTCCCTTTCCCTTTACCGAACCGTCGAATTGGCAGGGCAATAGTCAGACAGAGTCTCGTGTGAATGGTCGGGGCCTCGTTTTAAATTGAGCCCAAGAGAAATTTCGCAGGCTGGTGGCCAGGGTCAGGTGGCCTGCTACCTCATTGCCGAGTGCATTTTCCCAAGGTAAGGAAGATACCTTAGTGCGCAGCTGCAGTGAGAGAGAGACGCAGCACACGGCACGCTATCTCACCCTATCTTTCTGAAGCAAGGTGGGCTCTGGGGCTACTTCCAGGTTGTATCCTGTTTTGGTTTGCTAGCGCGCCTTCCTGATACTTGCAGATCAGGCCAAAAAGGCAGGAGCTGCAGGTACCTCGAAATCAAGTACGTAGTTTCGTCTATGTCCATGTCCCATCCACCCTGAGTCCGTCAGGCTGCCACTGCCACTGCCACTGGGACTCTGCTGCTGCCACTCTGCCTGCTTGCCTGCCTGCTGCTGGCCGCCCGTATTCCAAGCGTCCCCCGTCGGGTCCAATCAAAGAGGTGGCGATCAGACTTTTTGACTCTGAAGACACTTGCGGCCCCATTTTCACCTTCCAGCCAAACCCGAACGAAGCGTCCAGCGTCACCAAGCCTGCCTTTTCCAGCATTACCACCCACGCCGCGTCCATCGAACCACACGCATCATTATTCCGGCCAGGCGCTTCCTTTGTTTTTTTCCCTTTATCGTCGTCGTGATCCGGTCTTTTTACTCCTACTCGACTACCGACTCCACCATCTTCGACTGTTGCACCCCCGTGACTGACCTGGCCACTTTCTCTTAGGGGGGTCCTTCCTGGCGACCGAGAAAGTCGTCCACCGATCGCGAATCAATCAATCACCCAATTCAATCACGACCTCAGTTCTCTCACTCGTGGCCGACCTTTGGCCAGGATGGTGCTGGCCAGTTTTTCGACCCTCAGATAAATGATATGGATGCGCAGAATGCTGCCGGGTCTGACAAGCCGAAGCCCGTCGCTGCTGCGGAGAAGCGACCGGGCAATCACCAACCTGATGAGTCCAAGGAGTCCACCAACAAAACCCCAAAGAGCGCGGACGACTCCATCAAACTTGCCCCAAATTTGCCCAAGGACATCAAGCCTAGCGTAACTGTATCACGCGCGCCCCTTCCTGGTGATGACGCTCCCGTCGAGAGAGACTCGGATGCCGAAACAATTGTGTTACCCGGCAAGGACGGCCACTCGCCTTCCAAGGCCAGAAAGGTAAAACACGAGGATCGCAGCGATGGAGAGCCCCCGATCCCCCGCAAGATTCGTGATGCCAGTGCTAGCAGAGATGGAGACAAGGACAAAACTGCCAACCCTCCTCGTTTGTTGTCCGAGGGAGCATCTTCGTTGGGATTGAAGAAGAAACGCCTTCACGACCAGTCCATACGCAATAAAGATGGCTCCAGCGGCCTCAGCTCAGCTCCTGCCTCTCCTCCAAGACGTCGAATTGGTGCGCATTCCGACTCCGACTCGGGTGTTGATCGTAGGAAATCTCCTAAGCTGCCCATGAAAGACCGAGCTAAATCCACCGACCGGACGGTTCCCCACAAACGTAAAGCTCCCAAAGCGGACTCAGACGATGAGGCGGAAAACCGAAAGGCTCGACGACAACGCATCTCGGATATTGGCATCGATTCTCGACCAAACCGTCCCCTCAAGGAACACAAGGTGTCCTCTGTTAGAAGAGAAAACGAGGGCCACTCAGGATCTCGTACCAGATCCGTATCTCCCCACCACCCACGTGCCCACCGACGGAGCATTTCGACGCAACTTCCTGCAAACTCGTCTAATGGTCTGAGCCACAAGAAGAAACGATTGCCGCCCCCGCTCCAGTCGACTGACTACCACTCTGATGAGTCTTCTGCGAGCGGCAGCCCCCATCCACGGAGCTCCAAGCTGCGCAACTTGTCGACACCCGCCACTGCCGAGTCAAACATGTCGCCTGCCAAAATCGCGCCACATAAGAAACATCTCGACGCTCACGGTCAGACGTTCCTGGCGAGGGCTTGCGCCAGAGGCGAGTACGACATTGCAAAGCAAAGGCTGGGCGAGCGGCCTGAGGATCTTAACGTCGCCGACTACGCAGGAAACACGCCACTCCAGATCGCTGCGATTAATGGTTACGAGGATATCGTTAAGCTTCTTATCGACGCTGGCTGCAACCTGGATTGTGTGAATTACGATAAGGACACACCATTGCTGGATGCCGTCGATAACGGCCACCTCGGGGTCGTGAAGCTGCTGCTGAACGCAGGAGTAAATCCGCGAAAGGCTAACGTAAGCGGTGAAGAACCTCTTGATAGGGTCAGCGACGACTTGGACAACGCAGCAGAGTTCCGCGCTGCACTTATCGAAGCGAAGTCGAGGCAGGGCGAACGCCGACGCACGTCAGAGGATCATCATTCTGTCGACCACCAAGACGGCCGTTCATCACACGGGCCTGATAGCCCGCGACGGTCACCTGCGCCCTCTTCTGCTCATGCCAGTGGTCGACGGGCCGGAACTGTGAGGGCGACCAAGACGAGCAACTACTTGTTATACATGTCCTTGGACGACAAGACACTCCGACAGGCCGCTGCCAGGGGTGACGAGGAGACGGTAACAAGAATTTTACAAGTCAAGGATGGCTGCGACGATTCCGAAGCCATGGTCGCTGCCGCTCGAGGTGGACATGAAGTTGTAATCCAATTGCTTTTGGCTTTGGGTGGTGCGAACCCAGATCCTGCCCCAGTTCCCAGTATACCATCAGAGTTTGCGACGCCCATGCTAGCTGCCATTGGCCAGGAGAACATAAAAGTCGTTAGGTTGCTCTTAGACCAGGCAAATTTTGATCCGACTCGCCGATTCAAAGGAGAAACATACTATGAGATTGCACGACGCCGACAAGGGACCAATTGGAAGGACGAAGAGCACATGCTAAAGGAAGCTTATGATGCGTACAGAAAGTCGCATCGTGATATTTCAAAGACGAAATCTCCGAACAGACGTGAACGCGAGAGAGAACGAGAACGGGAGCGTGACCGAGACCAGGAACGAGAAGTAAAGCGCCAGAGCCGCAACGAACTCAAAGAGGAGGCTCGAGCGCACAAACGCAACCTGTCCAGCCCTTCCCGCGACCCAGAGGCCCGGAAGAAGCCTTCAGCTAATCGGAACATCACGAGTCCCAAGGAAAAGCGACGATCTGATTCTTTTCACGACGACCAAACATCACCGAAGCGGGGCCCTGGCAGACCTCGAAAAGAAGACCGCGTTCCGACAATCGCTGTCTCTGATCGTGAAGCATCACCGGCCTTATCGCAAAAACAGACAGCTAAGGCCGTGAAGCGCGCTGAATCCGACGTGGCTGCAATGTCGTCCGAAGGCGAAGCCGTCAAGCCACGCAGGAAGTTGATATCTAAGGGTGAACTTCGGGGCGAGAGGGAAAAAAGCCGACGCGCTAGCATGGTTTCCACCACCTCCTCTCTGAAGGATCCATCTAGTCCACGCGACCCCAAACATGACGACCACCCCGAGAAACCCAAGGGTGAGCCCCTGTCTGAGAAATATCACGATCGCACGAAGGCCCTTAAGAGGGACGAGTCGAGAGATCGGCTTTCTGTTTCAGGCGAGCACTCCTCAAAGAGGCATCGTTCCAGCGTCACCCCGCCACATTCGAGTACCGGTGAAAAGGAGGATAGTGAGATTCCTACGAAAAGAAGGCGGCTTGATGTTGACGGCAAGGAGCGACGGCCAAAGTCAACCGCGTCGCCAGACGATCCGCACAGGCTATCACGTGAAGCGCCTCCTCGATCAAAATCAAACCTCAGGGATCATGACGACAGTGATCGTAGGCCTCCGAAGATGAAGGATACTGAAGGCCACAGAAGGGAATCCGGGAAGTCAAGCAATAGTGACAAGTCCAGCATTCACGTTAAATCTGAGGACGTTGACATTGATATGCCTGACGCATCAGACGCGAAGGATGCCGAGGAAACCGAAGCGCGTGTTAAGAAGGAGCGTGATGACGAGAAGCGACGTCTTGAGGAGAAGGAAAGACGGAGGGAGGAGAAGCGACAAGAGGAACGGAAGCGTCGCGAGGCCGAGACCGAGGAAAACCGCAAGAAAGAAGAAGAGCGGCGTCTACGCGAAGCCGAAGAGAGGAAGCGGGAAGCCGAGCAGAAGAAACGCGAAGCTGAGCAAAAGGAACGCGAGGCCGAAGAAAAGCGCTTGAAGGAAGAAGAGGAAGCCAAGCAACGCGAGGAGGAACGCAAGCGTAAGGCTGAACTTGAAAGGAAGCGCCAGGAAGAGGAAGAGCGGCAGCGTCGTGAGGCCGAGGAGAAGAAGCGTCGCGAGGAAGAAGAAAAGCGCCTTCGTGAAGAAGAGGAGAAGAAGCGCCGTGAGGAGGAAGAACGCAAGAGGAAGGAAGAGGAGGCTAGAAAGCAACGCGAAGAGGAAGAAAGGCTCCGCAAGGAACAACTTGAGCGTGAAGCTGCTGAAGAGGCCCGCCGGCTTCGAGAAGAAGAGGAACGGAAAGAACGTGAGCGCAAGGAACGCCTGCAACGAGAGGAGATGGAACGCAAACGCGCTGCGAAGGAGGCTGAACTGCGTAGAATCCAGCAGGAACAAGAGCGTTTACGATTGGCAAAGCTTCCACCCCTTCTGCGTTGGTTGGATGGCTGTCCGAACCCCAAGACTTCCGAATTGGCCGCCAAATTCAAGCACATGCAAGGCGTCCGATATGACACCATACGCCCACAGGCCACCGGCACGCCTGATGGCAGAGAGCAGTGGATTCTCAACACTCATGCCGCTTTGCTCCTTGGAGAGAAGGACCTCACACTGTCAAGGTGTACGTAGCCTCCCATGTTTCCATGACAAGCTTGATATGCTGACATCGGTGTAGATACTGCCTGGGAACACGTTCCTGTGACGGACCTTGCCAAAAAGGTCATCTGGAGACTTGAGTCAGATCGATACGCTTTGATTACTGAAAGCCTTTACGAACTGGGGACTGGTTTGTCAGATTATTATGGCGAGGGCCAGGATCCTTTCAAGATGAGCTACCGTATCAAGGAAAAGCTTCGCGGAGAAGCGTGGGAGAAGTTTTTGAAAATGGACATGTTTTTTGTCAAGGTAAGACATGAGAGTCTCAATCTTGAAACACAAGAACAGTTGCTCACGGTAGTCTAGCTGTCGGACTTGATGTTTACCATCCCGAACGTCCCCCACCTCCGGAGCCTCAAGCTGAGTGTTGAGTACCGCGAGCTCCCTGAGGATGAGGGCCAACTCTACGGATGGAAAGTCCCTCAAAAGTGGAAACAAGATCCGGACGCGGACCGATTTTACGGATTTGCGCCGCGAAATAAGTACTACATTAACGGTGTCATGGTTGAAGAACAGAAACCTGGACTGTCTGCCACGAGCAGCACACCCTTTCCCGAGAAGCGGGTCCCTCGGAAGGGACTGCTGCAGATTTTCCCGGGCGACCCCGACTACCCTCGCCTATGCAAAGAACAAGGGCTTGAGCACCTTCTGAACGGTACAAAAACTCCCGCGCTGCCCAATGGCGGGCATCTTTCGCCAAGAAGCCAGTCGAATGCTACAGAGACTTCAGTTGAGCCTGTCAATGGTACCCAAAATGGTGTCTCTGCGCCCGCACCGGCTCCCCCGTCAGCTGAGGCCAAACCTTTTCTCAACGGCGTTAACGGCATCTCAACTTCGGGATCCAGCTAAGCTGCTAGGGTCCTTTCACGAACTAGAGTAACGGGCTACAATACTTAATATAAACATGCACCATGCTCTGCAGCAAACCCTCCGGTGACGATTGAACCATTAAAACTGCCGACAGGAACCCTAGACGGAGCTTCCGAACAGCAGCAGGAGAGGTTTTAGCCATTACCAGCTGCCTCCATTTGGTCTTTTCCCCCCCTTGTGTTACGGGCAAAATAAACGAAACGTATACTCACTTACGATTACTGGTCTGGCCGACTTGATGGGGGACGACGTTCGACGAGATCAGTGTGCGTCGGAACAGACGGGCTACCCCCAAGTCTATAGCTTCAGTTGCTTATTTTTTGAATGATGACGGCCACGTGAACGCGAACGAATCCCGCTATCAGTATTATTAAACGAAAGAATCAGGCTTGCATGTGGGCAGTTGATGAATTGACGGCAGATGTCTCGGCTTGGAGGGATGAGGATGATGAAACGGGGCTGTGGTTCGTAGGGATGAACGGGTTTCCAGGCGAGACGTAGATAATGAAATAAAACTATTAAAAATGCAAATAGTAACCAGGTTGTTAACCATCGAGGTCAAAAATGCGACTGCCGAACCCTTCCTCCCTTCTTCCCCCATCTTTGGGCTCGTTACTGTTATGAAGACAAGGCGAAAGAAATTTCGAGTAAATGATTCGTCAGGCAAAGTTCTGACATCACCGCAAGGCCATTGGTCCAAAAACAGGACGGCAAAACCCGCGCCCCGCCAAAATTTTATACCGCCCTCCTTCGAACCCCCGCCATTTGCCCACGAAAGCCCACAACCACCGTCCTCATCACCAAACCGACCAAACCCGAACTCGAACCGGGCATCACCTGCATCGCGAACCGACACCCACTCTCTCTCATCATCTTGCGATATCTCGAAGCGACGAGGCTGCCGAAAGGCGATCGTTTCGTTGACAAAAAATTCTCATCGCTTAACCTGGCTTCGTCGCCTTAATAAATCGACACGTAAAAAGAGCGTCAGGCAATACCGCAATAATGTCGACGACGGTGGACAAGGTATGCACGGGCAATCGCATTCACTTTCTATCCTCAGATGGTGACATGTATGTTTTTGAAACAAATAGCTAACGTGTAAAATCATGTAGATCAAGGAGATCGAGGCCGAAGTACGTTTGACCAATTCCCCCCCGCCTTGCGGTCCTTCGACATACGCCGAGCCCTAAGGACTGCTGCCATCGATCGGCTGAGAATATTGCCCCGGTGTCGTCGATTTGAATCAGCCTTTACACCCATTCCTGAGCGAAATATCCCCTCGTTCTCAAGAGACGCGATGAAGAGCAAGGACTGACAAGGAAACCCCCACGACAGATGGCCAAGACCCAAAAGAATAAAGCCACATCATTCCATTTGGGCCAGCTGAAAGCGAAACTCGCGAAGCTCAAGCGTGAGCTCCTCACCCCGTCAAGCGGTGGTGGTGGCGGTGGTGCTGGATTCGACGTTGCACGCACAGGTGTCGCCAGTATTGGCTTCATCGGCTTCCCCTCGGTCGGCAAGAGTACGCTCATGAGCAGGCTGACAGGCCAGCACTCCGAGGCCGCCGCGTATGAGTTCACAACCCTGACCTCCGTGCCCGGTCAGGTTACCTACAATGGTATGTTGACGTGACGATGGGCTTCTGCGTGTGGCGGGCATTGCCTTGCCGGCTCAAGCCATTCTCGGCGGGATGAAAGAGAACTGACATGCGTCACTAGGTGCGCCACTGCAAATCATCGACTTGCCGGGTATCATCGAGGGAGCAAAGGACGGTCGTGGACGTGGTCGTCAGGTCATTGCCGTGGCCAAGACGTGCCATCTTATCTTCATCGTCCTGGACGTCAACAAGCCCCTAACAGACAAGCGCGTTATCGAGACGGAACTCGAGGGTTTCGGTATCCGCATCAACAAATCACCGCCCAACATCACTTTCAAGAAGAAGGAGAAGGGTGGTCTCAACATCACGAGCACCGTGCCACTGACGCACATCGACCACGATGAGATCAAGGCCGTCATGAATGAGTACCGTATCAACTCGGCCGATATCGCTATCCGGTGCGACGCTACCATCGACGACCTGATTGACATCCTTGAGGCCAAGAGCCGCAGCTACATTCCCGTCATCTACGTGCTCAACAAGATTGATGCCATCAGTATCGAAGAGCTCGATCTGTTGTATCGCATTCCTAACGCGGTGCCAATCAGCTCCGAACACGGTTGGAATATCGACGAGCTGATGGAGGCAATGTAAGTAAACCCCCTTGTCCGGACATTGCCCAGGAGGCGCAACCGACTTGACAGGGAACCACAAAACTTGAATGGCTGGCGCAGAGTAAAAGCTAACGGTGTCCATGTCGCGACTAGGTGGGATAAGCTGAACCTGGTTCGCGTATATACGAAGCCCAAGGGTCGTTTGCCTGATTATTCCCAGCCAGTCGTTCTTCGCTCGTCACGGTGCACCGTGGAAGACTTTGTGAGTGATGACTTGTCGCAGATTCCTTGCGAACAGCTTTCCCGTAAAGCGAGGAAGTGCTTATTTTGCCTTGTACTGACGAAACGCCTAGTGTAACGCCATTCACAGAAGTATTCTCGAGCAGTTCAAGACGGCCATCGTCTACGGCAAGTCTGTCAAGCATCAGCCCCAACGTGTCGGACTGGCTCACGAGCTAGCCGACGAAGATATCGGTACGGCTGCGCCCCTTTGCCCCCCTTGGTTCGGAGACTTATCCTGTTTTTGATCGGCAACACTTTGGAGTGAACTATGCTAACATCTGATGATTGCAGTAACAATTGTCAAGCGCTGATGAACGCGGCAAAGAGAACAATTGCGCACGGCGGCCGTTGTCGTCACGAGCATGTCTGCCTGGAGACGCTGCCGGCGTTGGTGGGAAAGCCACTTGCCTCTTTCCTCCCCCAAAAAAGACTTTTATGGACCCTGAGGTCTCGCTCGCACGATCTTACACGACCCCAATTCCATGGGGCCATGGACAAAGTCAAAAGAATTTAGCGAACTAGTGACATGTACTAACAACACGCCGGCGTACCGGAAGAGCCGGACACGGGCTACCAGTTGCAACTTGGAAGCTACAGTCAAAACAGGGCTGAGCTAGGTGGCTTGCGGCGCGTGGTCGCAACCGCAAGCAGTCAGGTTTTGACCACGGCGCCAAGGCATCTCACCTTGTGGCCAAGACCAGATGGCATGAGATGAAGGCGTTTGGTTCAGTCAAATATATCGTTCTAGCACCATAGAATAGAAGGAGGGAAAAAAAAAAAAAAAAAAGAGGCCGGTGACCTGGCTTGTGGAATGAATGTCTCAGTCAAAACGGCGCCTGGCGGATAACGTCTCGTCTCATTAGGATGTGTGTGTGTGTGTGTGTCCCCAACCACAAGGTGACTTAGTACATTGCAATACTCGTCGGGCAACGGCCCGCCCCCTTCTCCAGCGAGCACGCTCGGTTTGCAGGCTCCTGTCCTCGCGTGGAGACAGCATTATGTATATTGGCTTCCTTGCTAGCTCTCGCCGCTTTTTCACGTCACTTTTGTAATCTTTATGATCAGGGAGAGCGGAAAGACCGTCGAAATCAAAAGCGGTTTCTTACCCCACATACGCCACCATCTGAAGTCGCGGGCCAGAGTATGAAGCAAATCGTGGGCGACCTGCATAGCCGAGGGCCTCTGGTTCTGCGGCCGTAAGTTTCCCAGCAGAAGCGTGGGATGCATGCTCTCTCTGCAGTGGGCAGCACATGCCCTTTGCCATGTACCTCTGCAAAAGCTCTGCGTGAGATGGTGGGAGACGTGCACGCAGTGTGCAGCTCTGGTACGCACATTCTCCTCTGATGCATGGGATGACAGGCGAGTGTGGATAAGCATGGGCGGGTGTATGAGTGAGTTGACGGGGGACTCCCTGGATCGAGGGAACATCGGCGCTTAAAACGAAGCTAAGACGACACCCTTTTCTTTCCTGCTGCCAATGTCAACACTCCGCCATTTCGCTGACTCTACTTTTTGAGCACTCTGCACCACTGGCGCGGTGCATTTTACTGTATTTCCCCGATGAAAAACGTGCCCGTCGAAACGGCGGCGGCCCAGGACCTATTTGGATGAAGGAAACAAAAAGAGGGGGGCGCCTTTGCAGCTAGTCAGGCGCAAATCCTTTCCCCCTCCTACACCCACCTTTCACAATGCTTGCTTTGCCGCCCATGTTCAGTCCTCTTACGGTCCCGTTTTTTTTGTTTGCGTTGGGCAATTCTAGTGGTGGGCCGCCCGCCGTTGACTCCTGGTGCTGTGATCTCATCTCATCTCATCTTGAGGGCAAGAGGAGGTGGAACGGGGCCCAGGTCCGCGATATGCGACAAAGGTTCAGGATGGCCTCTGCGGAGCATAGTGGCTACAGTTCCGCCAGTGTCATCTTGGCTTCTCTTCTTGGGGGTTGTTTGAGAAGATGAGGTATGCGTACCTTGCATCGAATCGAACACAAATGAGGCGAACGAAAGATGAGAGGACACAGACCAAGCACGGGAGAACGGCTGCAGGGAAGGGAAGCGCAGGGGCAATACAGGCCGCGGCGGATGCTGCGCTGCAATGTTGCTCGTGCTGCCCTGAACCCCTGCTTGATCCAAGGCGTAACCTGCTCTGTCCAGCTCCAGCGGAATTGGGAAAGCTCGAGAACAGCTAAAGGGCGCTCCACCATGTGTGCTTTTGCTGCTTGGGAGGAGTTTTTCCAAGGCTTTTTTCTGTCTCTTGAGAGGCACAGTTGGAGCTAAAGTTGCCGTGTGTGCATGCATAGTAAGCCTATCCCAAAAACTAGATGCACTCTTAGTACAGCAGAGTGGTGTGCATATTCAAGCACCAATCGTCGATGCAGCCCCTCAAGCAGCCGGTCAGCGCGTTTCCAGTCATCGAGACGATGGGGAATAATGGAGCATGTTGACATCCTCCGCCGCTGGAGTGATCATGCCTAGGTTGCGACTCGTGATCTTGTATGTCTTGAGGCTTAGAGCGGCAGCTTATTGATCCTATTTCTCATCATGACTGCACGTCAAAATGCGACTGGCCATTGTGAAAGGCTACTGAATGACGCCGCTGCTGGAACCAGGATCCCTTTTCGTAATCGGCGGCCTCTGCATCGTGGTTGATCTAGATTGAATACGCCGCCAGAGCCCGAGATATTTTGTCCCCTCGAAAGAGTAGACGGTCCACAATCGGGTGCGTAGTTACAAATGAAGATTGTATTATGGGTACGTCTTCAGTTTACCCCCGCCTGCTAGAGCAATATGCATGTTACCCATCTAATATGGTGTGAAATGAGAAGTCTCTTTTGCCGTGACTGAAGCGAGGTCTGTGCCTCCCGAGCGATCAGGCACTGGTCTGGTGAAGTTTGAAGGTAAGTGACATATTGGCTAGGGTACCTCCGGAAGGGCCCGCTTCAAATTGAGAACGGCGCACGTTGCGGGCCAACGCGAGCGGATGTTCGTCAACCCTGTATCGAGGATGGTCTATACCCCAATCGTTATAGCACAACCGCCCATGTCCCCCAGGATGAAGTCTCTTCTCTTGTGCTGTGGTGTCGATTTCTTACTAATTGATAGGCCCTTCATCCTCCAGCACAATCTTTGGAAGCACAAAGTTTTAACTCGTTGAGGATTTCTCGTATGCAGTGAGACTGACCAACTGGATGCCAGCCCGGCCTGCAAAATGGCTTCGCTGGGGCGCCTCATGCGCAAAGAATCTTTTCTGTCCAATGGTGCCTGCAAAGAATTCGTGATGAATCCGAAGATTATGTCCAATGAGAATTCCGAAAATGATTTGAGCGCTGCTGTTGGCTACTGAATATGCTTTAAGTAGGCCATACCCAGGGCTTGTATGCGACCCAACCCGTCGTCTGACCGGGATCTGTAATCGGGTGACCTCATGGCGATTGAAGTACCCTGTGTGGTGGGCAGAGAGGGAAGCCCGAGAGGTGAGACTGGGGTGTAGACGACTCGAGCAAACTTACCAGGCGCTATCCAGCACTCCCTGACAGTGTACCATCCATGGTCAGAGAATGGGTTACACGCCCGTCTTCTGATGGGCTAACCGGATCTATCAGACAGCATCGAAACTCTTGTCCAAACCCATGGACTGAAGAGACTGGACTGGTTAACTGGGGCCGTGCTACACATCAGACGGCATGGACCGACGACCACTCAACGTGCTAGCCCACCGCAAGTCCTGATCAACAGTCAGTACTACTTGCAAGGTTGGGTGGTGAGGTAAAGGCCCCCATTTTGATCGTGTGCTCGTCCAACGAGCAATGAATCGTTCAGCTGCGGTCCGCGACGGATGCAACGATGATGTTGCGATCAGTTCTTATAGTTATCGAAATCGATTATTGCGACGTCATGTACGGGGAATCTGGGTTAGCGCGTGAGCAATATCGACAGTAGCATGGTTAAGGAAATGCCGTTGGCATTGGTATATTCAAAATAACATTGATGACAAAAGCTCAAGTTGCGTCTTGGCTCATTGTATCATGAGTTTTAGGTGGGTGTATGGCTGCTCACGACGAAGAGAGTTAAACGATAAGTGAAGATAATCAGACCAGACTGGAGAGCCCCGCCGCCATGTGCATTGATCGCCATGGACTGCCGCAAGATCGTTTATGCTGGCAAAGGCCGCCTAACGACTTGGTTCAAGCGGACGAAATAGCAACCTATTTTAATTTCTGATGACAAGGACTCGTGGGTATCCTTTCAAAAGCGATGGCAATGCATTCAGCGAGGTGTGAAGATCCGCAAGTGTTTTCTGGGTCCATCAAGGCACCCCTCTGGTGCTCTGTGGTTTTCTTACACGGCTGAGAATGGTGGGACGTCTGGGGGTAGGTACCCTGCCCTGCCTGCCCTGCCAGGATAGGCCAGGTCGCCAAAGGACCCTTTCCAAAATATCAGTTGATCGCTTGACAACTTTGACATAGCGGAGAAAAAACAGCGAGTGCTCGGTCAAGACCAGGTACAGCGGGTGTGATGCGGATTGGGGATTTAATTGGAAAACTCCCCGAGAAGATGGGGACTTGTTGATACTAGACGACCCAAAAGCTGCGCGCCTGGCGTCAAAATACTTTTGGTAAGGAGATATCGAAGCAGGGTCATGACGCCGACCGCCGAAGTACCGAAGTGATGGTTCCCATGGTTAATTCGCGCTTTATGTCTTCTCGTATTTTTTTAATGGATAGTCAATTGAATCAATGACGAATAGGCGGTCAGAGTGGTTGCAGAAGTTATCAGATGATGAGGACTTTGGGTGGATGTGCATTTGGCACTGGAAGCTGAAAGCCCTCTCCTCTGCGGCTGGAGGCGTGGAGATATGCGCCAGAGCGATCGAATGGCAGTGTACTGAGGGGAACACCCCCGGCAAAAGGAAGACAAGAATGCTGGCGCTGGTATGCAGCCCACGCCGAGTGAAGTGCAGGGGGGGCAAGTTATTACAGAGGGGACGTCATCTGGGAAGGGGGGGAGAGGAGAGAAAAACAAGAAGGGAGAGGAAATGAGAGTGAGTGTGTGTGGTGTGTGTGAGAGAGAGAGATAGATAGGAGAAGGGGAAAAAAAGAAACGAAAAAGAACAGACTGGTTCAAGCCTGCCTCAGCTGCTGGATTGAGGATTGAATGCAAGAGGGGTCGATAGGAAGGAGGCCTGGAGCACTTTCAACCATCATGAGTCGCAACCAGGGCAGATTGGGCACCGACGGCCCTATAGGAGGAGCGAAGCAGCAGACAACCCCTCATACACCAGGAAATGGGGGCCCATGAACGGGACCTTGGTAGGTTTATTGGGGTTGAAGTTGCCCTGTTTGAACTCGGGGGAAGGTACGGAGTAGCGGACGGAGCACTGCGGTACAAAGTGGAGCTGATATCCAGAGTGGAGCTTGCAACTCGAAAAGAGAGGGAAAGAGCTCACGGTGCCGCCCCTGCCCAGAATCCCTGTCCCGTGCGCCTCTAAAGCACCTAGGGTTAGCGGCTTTGGCGGGGACAGGGAAAGACGGGGCGGGTGAGCCACTGAGCGCCCGGTTGCCGGCCCACTGCCCAAGATGGGACGACGCTGTTTCCTTCCCTTCCTTTTGGCGTCCGTATCCGTCCAAGGCGGCCTAGCCCTCGCTACTTCTGCCCTGCGTGCCATGTCCCTCCGTTCGCCCAAGGTGAGATACGCAGATACAGCGACGCAAGTATCCGTTGACATTCCCCGAGTGGGCGAGGTACCTCGCGGGCACCTCCTCAGAGCTTACTGCCCGGGAGCGCAAGTAATGAATGGTATGGAAGGAAAGTCCCGATGGACCGTGAGGGAAGCACTCACTCGCACCTAGGTATCATTCATTATCCATCCGTACCTCTGCTGATGTCCTCCGTGGCTTGGGTTTCGTCATTCCTCAACGGGCCTCCGTGTCTCGTCCTGCTCATCTCTCACATTGGCGTAATCCCATACCATCCACACAAACCATTGCTCATCCTCTGCGTCGTCGATATCCCCACGGAAGCCAACCGCGCGATTCGCATATGTCCTCGCGCGCCATTAGCTCGCTCCACGGCCACTCAGCAGGTAGGAAATCGCCCCGTCACACCATGATTACACTGCCGCTTGTAAGGGTACCATCCCCCATATACAACGTTGCCGCACCACGCTCTAACTGTCTCCAGCCGTCCAGGGTGAGATTGCTCCGTCATTAGCCCTGGGTTTCTCTCCGTCTCCGTTGATTACCTTCATTCAACGGGCATGTCACCCAGTGTGTCTGTGTCTGCGTCTGCCTCTCCTACGGGTGTGGGTGTGGGTGGTAATCTCAGCAGGAAGCAGGTACTAATGTCAGCTAATTGGCGCGCACCTCTTCTGCTTCTTCGACTCCGATGCGCCCCCTCGTGCTGATTATTGAGCATCAGCGTCCGAGCAACCGTTTTTCTGTAATATTTCGCTTTTTGGCTTGCTTTTTCCTCCGCCGGGCCACTCTCGCCAGGCTGCCATTGCGCCCATCCCCTAGACGATACAGAATCTGGTTTCTTTACAGAATCTCGCCAGCCTCGGGCGATTAATGCTCGATTCTTTGTGGGCAAAAGTGACAGACGCAGCTTGTGAGTTATGATTTCACAGCCCGAAGAAAGGAAGAAGAAGACGAAGGTGGTGCGGTACAGCTGCTTGGTTATCTGGTGGCTAGTGGCCGTTCCCACCCCCGTGT
Source organism: Colletotrichum truncatum (assembly GCF_014235925.2). Taxonomy (NCBI): domain Eukaryota; kingdom Fungi; phylum Ascomycota; class Sordariomycetes; order Glomerellales; family Glomerellaceae; genus Colletotrichum; species Colletotrichum truncatum. The sequence continues at coordinate 519,718 of NW_027222406.1, read as the reverse complement.
GGGAAGAAGCCGAGACATCACAGAGCAAGCGAGGTAGGCCAGGCCCAGAGGAGGCGCGACAGAACGAGACGAGACGAGACGAGACGGAAGCAAACTCAGCATCCCAACTAGTGTCTGTGTGTGGCTTGCTCCATTCCCGTCAAAACTGGATGCTCCCCAAGTCCTCTGCCGTTTCTGACCATGCGACAACGGAGACAAAACGAGCCAGTGGCTTCTTCTAGCTCCTGCTCGATTCCCTAGTTGTGGCGGTTGTCCAGGTCTAGACACCAATTGTAGGCCGACTATGATGTCTTTTATCGATGAAAACACTCACGGCTACCCTGCTTGGCCCATGAGATACGCAACCTCATCAACTGTCATACTTACAGGCAATCTGGATTTCTCTTTGACGGCAGTGGTCTTGCTGCAGCCCTCTCACTCTTGCCGTTCGCTGGTTGTGAGATGCTGTCTCCTCTGTCCTCTATCCACATCGGTTCTGTTCGTCCCCTGCCGATATCATGATACTCTATGCATAAGAGTGAGCTGCACCTCAGTCTTGTTGTCGCCCTCCTCCTGTTCCTTTGGCCTATCATAACAACAACAGCGTTTCTCGCCCAGTGTCTTGCTCCGGCAGAAGGTCAGATTTTCACGATTTGCCGTCTCACCCAAAGAATTTCCCATTTACGAAACCCGAAGACCCTGGTTTACCGTTTCTCCCTTATTTTTTTGGTTTGCTGCGTTGCTGCTCACGTATCCACGGCTGTGTGTACATATACACAAACCAGAGCTCCATCTTATCCTTCACCAGGCCCGCTGCCACACACCCAAGTCACGACCCCAGCTCGACTTAGATTCAATCCTACCCACTACACACCCCAGGAGCAGACGAGCCACCCCAGTACCCTTGCCGGTACTTACATGGAAAGCACCCGCCGTCTCTCTGCCTGCATGCCCTTTACATATGTACATTACGGCCCACCACCGCACCGCACACCTTTCCATCCTTTCGTGCGTCTGATAGTATTACTATCTTGACAAGCCCGCCTACCCCAACCCCGACCTGCTAGCTTTACCTTTCAAGCCTTGCCTTGTGCGTTGCGTTTGATTCTTGCAGGATACCGCTGCCAGCTCTTCTCTCCCTACTGGTCCGATTTGGCTCCCCCAAACCTGTCAAGCTTGCCTCTTCTTTGCCCTTCACTGGCCGACCGAGCAGATACATCGGATCTGTCTCCTCTGTGGTCAAATCCTCGTCAACCGACCGTCGCTGTTTTCTTTCTTCCATCACTGCCATCTAGTCGCAAACGAGCAGCATAGTCGGCGCTGAACCAGCTCCATATCGAGTAAAAAACAACAGCGGTTGCCGAGTGATCCAGTCATCAAGCAGCCACACAAGAAGAAAGGACTCCGGAACAGAAGGCGTAGGCAAGTCGGGGGTCTCGACAGGGTAGAAGACCCTCACCGCGTTAGAAGGCAGTTGGTATGGCAAGCACCCGCCGTTGAACTCGTTCCCCATAACCTGCATCAAGGACCGGCCCTTCTCGTTTAAGAAGCGCTACAGACAACCAGAGCCGAGCTGGCAAACATACATTTACGCTGTCGGATTGAAAGTCGACCTTCCCCCCAAACCCAACACGCTTCTGCAGCCTGCAACACACCTGCATCTAAGTCACCCCCAAACCCAGGGCTTCTTGACCTACACAGCAGACCGCCTGCACGTTGCGCCTCCAGGAACCAATTGGCCTCCTCTATCATGCATGCCGTCTTCCGTTCATGAAGCCAAACCCACCAATATCTATCGGGACCAGGCATCCCCACACTTGGCCCGAGTGCCATCCCATCAGTCAAGCCAAACTTACCGGCGCGATCCCCTCCTCACAATCATCAACCTGGAACCTGGATTGAACAACTACAGGCTAGCCAGACACTTGCCGCTCAAAGCCTTGCCGAGTTGGTTCGTTGGCTTTCCTGAAAAAATTTGAACGAGCCATATAAGCAATGGACCTCTCCATCGTCGGCACCACCACTATGGATCAGGACAACCACATGGCTCAGGACGAAGATAGCCACATGTCCCAAAACCACACATCTTTCAGCAATGAGGGTTGGGCTGACATGAACTCATACAATCACCAAACTACCATGTCGGACTACGGCGCCTTCGCTTTCATGCCGACTGTTCCCCATGGTTTGCCATCCGAGTCGATCGGCAGAATGGCTCCTCCTCCAGCTCCAGCCCAGCCAATACAGCCCCAACATCAACAATCTCATTCACAACTACCAATGCTCATGATACCATCTCAGCCGACATGGCCTAGCATGTTAACAAATCCCAACAGCTACTCGGCACCACCTTTGGGTATGGCACCAGTGGTTGCCCCTGCACCGTCCAGGGCGACGAGACTTGCCAACGGCCCACAGCCACAGCAGAGAAGGGTTTTGACCGATGATGACAGGAAGAAAATGTGTCAATACGCTGCTGAGCATCCTAATGTGAAGCAAACCGACATTGGTGCCATGTTTGGAGTTGAACGAAGGTAGGTTCTAGAATGAAGACGGTAAAGACACAGAGGGTTCATGACCACTAACATCTGGCGTCATAGTACCGTCTCCAAGGTCCTCCGGAACAAGGAGAAATATCTGAATCCAGAGGCGGATAGAAGCCAGTCTCCCGCCGGCAGGCGTCACGCTAAAGGAAAGTTTCCTGACATTGACCGCGGTGTTACCGCATGGTACAGAAAACAAGTCCAAGCCGGTGTGAGCCCAAGTGATGAAGAGATACTCGAACAGGCTAGGCACTTCTCCAGGACTACCAACGGTGGCAGTGAAGCCAGTCAAACAAAATCAATCAACGCCACGTGGTTGGAAAGATTCAAGCAGAGAAACATCCTGGTTGGGGGGAAACTTTCACGTAGGGCATCGGAGACAAACATCACAAATCATGCGAAGCTTTCAGGTTCTCCTTCTTTAGCATCCGGCATCTCTCCGGCATCTCCAACAGGTCAGCAGTCTCCTTTATCTGCGGATAGAAGCGATGAGGACGCTGTCCATGGGCTGGGTTTCGTGAGCTACGGAGACGGCTCAGCCTACAAACACTCCAACTCCCAGAGCACAACTTCCCTTAACAGCGCATTGACTGATGCAGGGAACTCATCCTTCTCCGGAAGCGCCTTGAGTCCTACTGGAACGTTTACCTTTTCTCCTGATCCTAACGCTGGAGCGTTTCTTCCTCCCGACACTTCCCGTCAGATGCATGGAGGAGCAGCTACAAACTTCCAAAGGCCCAGAAGTCAGACGTTCCCAACTCTTGATGTGGAGTCCATGTATCAGGCCGTCACAACAGAACCCATGACCCCCAAATATCATCCTGCGGCGACGGCACCGTCTTCTGCACTGGAATCGCCGATTTACGAAATGACCGCACCGCACTTCGCTTTGGATACTGCCCTGGCATCCTCTCCACACCTGCACCACAGTAGCAGCAACAGCAGTATTGCTGGTCGATCAGCAACGACGCCAGCGGGCTCCTCACCGACGTCCCCTACTCAGGAGGATGCTCGGAAGGCGGCGGACACGTTGCTCAGTTTTATCCAGAGCACGGCTGCGAGTGGCCTTGTAGACCAGAAAGATTATCAAGTAATGCTCAAGTTAACCGAGAAGCTTCGTGTGCATCAACAGCAAATTACCAAATCCGTGGGCGGCTTGGATAGAATACCTGAAGGCGATACGGAGACGTTGCCGCATCACCCGCTTCAACTGTCTTTTGAATCCAAGTCTGAGGCAGTTTTGACCCAATGAAACACTCGATCCGGCTGCGGCCAGCTGATAAGACAAACGAGTTGTTGGCCGTTCCAAGGAATCTTCATTGCGTATAGTGCTTTTTCACACTTAGCGGACATCTTTGACTGTTTGCTAAGTCGTTCTATCTTGTTTATTCTGTTTTTTGGGCTTGGACAAGGATGGGGGACGGTGGATTAGGCGATTCCACGCAAACCACGCGTGAGCAGCTACAACAGGAGAATGACCATGGTTGTGGTCTCATCAACCCCCTAGATTCGGCGAGCGTTCTGCAAAGAACACACCCAGCTCGCCGGGATCGGGTTACAGCTTCAACAGAAAGAATTATCATCATCGGCGATACCTATCGTGGGGATCGAATGACCCCAGGAATACACGGTTAATGTCCCACGACAACCTCCAGACATTCGGCTTTTCCCAAACGCCTCAAGAGGCATTACATTACAACTCTGCAACTGAAATCTCAATGTGTCTACTCTTCCCAGACCCAGGTCTCACGACACTGAAAGCATAGGCGCAAAATATACCTTATCATTAAAGGGCCGGAGAAGAATCACGACCAGAGATTACGCCGCAGGGTATCATTTTCTCTTCATTGCAATCACCTATTCGATCACACATTCAACAGCTTCTATATACCCCCTTTTCCGCATCTTTAACCGCCGCCGATCAAGGAAAAGACCTTGCCGCTCACGCGAACACCGAAAATTCCCCCTTGTGCGATTTTCCATTCGATATTCATTCTTAGTTGTTCCTGTTTTTTATTTCATCTTTCGACTTTGACTTGCTTGTACCGTTCCCAACGCATATTTTTCTTTGTTTTCTCTCCCTATAGTTCAGCGATCCCTTCGCCGAACTCGACGATTTGCCGATATCGAAGATATACAAGGCTCGCCGCTGTATTACTTGCGAAATTTCCTTCCGCGCTCTGCATTACGATATCAGGGGGGCTGGGCTAGGTTAGGGGTTGGCTGGAGAGCCAGGTACAAGGAATTCGGGAGAGATCCGGCTGCCTAGGGGGCGGAGTCTTCTGGGAAAACTTCATCAACGGTTAGTTTTGGGGGGGCATTGCTACAGGCCTTCACGAAGTCGGCTGGAGGTCTTGACAAGACAGGGAAACAGGGAGAATAACCGGCAGCAACAAGTATCTGCAGGAAGATTTGCCACAGAGAGGAGGTCTGAGGATTAATGGGGAGATGAGATGGTGGAAGAGGGTGAAAGGCAGCCGCCTCGCGAGTTCTGGTAGTCAGTGTTTTCACTACGTCTCCAACTGCCACTACCACCACGACAAGAAAAGACTCGCGATGCCCCAGCCAGAGTATACGCAAGAAAACTACGAAAAAAATCGGGCGGCCCCTTCTGCATTTATTTCTAGGGAATTGCCCCCTTTTTTTCCTACGACCGGTCCGCAAAATCACACCAGTATATCGTTTCTCTCTCGCATATTCTTTTAACTATTCGTGATGATGTCTCGAAACCTGTGAGATGGACACATAATCGTAACTGTCCTAAACTAAGGCACTCCATGTCTTGACAGAAGGGTATCTAAACGTAACAGAGCATAAAAGAAGAATTAAAAGAACAGGAAACTCGCGCATTCCTCATAAACTCAAGCGTTCCTCCAAGAGCTCTACCACGCCCTTCTCCGCCAATTCGGGCATCAACCTTGTCAGAACCAGCTCCAACAAGCCGTAGACGAAATGCTTATTGCAATATTCATCCGAGAAGACGTCAAGTATACCCTCCTCAATCTCGGATAGCATCCGCCGCTGATCCTCCTCCTCCCCGTCATTCGCGTCAAGGTGCGATTTGGTACCGCTGTCATCACCTGGGCCATCACAATCGATAGTTGCAGTGGCGACCGCCTCAGCGCTGCTATCCCTGCTACCGCCGCCGGCGGTGTCGTCTTCGTTGGGACCAGGACCAGGTCCTGCTGTTTTCGAGTCCGGACCGGACCGCCACCGGAGACCAAGGCCACGCCCGCCCAAATAGAGCTTGGACAGCCAGGACGGGATTCTGGCCAGAAGCGCGCTAGCGCACCTGCGGCGCAAAGCACGCAGCTCTTCGTCGGAAGAGGGGGCCACCAAGGTCGAGATCCCTGGGGCGTTATTGGGGAAAAGGGCGGCGCGGATGGAGCGGAGGAGGGTGGGCAGGTATGCAGCGTCTAGAATCCGTTGGTGAATGGTGTGCGAGATGAGCCTGTATTTCGCGCGCAACGCGGCAAGCGCTCTCATGTCAGTTACCGGGTTCACTTCCGACTTGGAGACTCACAACGGTCAATGCGTGGGGGTGTACGGGATCTTTTGTGCGTGAAGTGAGAAAAAGGGGAGCAACGATCTGCGGCGGGAATCGGACGAGACAGTAAGGATGGCAACAGGTTGGAAATGAGTGGGAAAGGCTGAAAAGTGGAAACACAAGTTGGAACCAGGGTCAAGAACGGCCGACGATGAGGATGTAGCCATCGTAATGCTGTCGTTGGCAAGGTCGCTCTCTCTCGGGGGCAGTGTGCGCTCCCAAATGAGGAGATATGGCCACTGGGAAACATGCGAGACCTGTCAGGTTGGGCGTAGGAAATCCTACAAGGCACGGCACGCCTCGCTTGAATGAGCCAAGAGCACAGGATTTTCTCTAGTGTATACTCTGATCGGCAAGTGGCGGCTGGATTCTCCTGGACGAGGCTACGGCTCTTCCCCGTAATTGTGTGGCAGTTTCCATGCTGTGGAGGGTGGTATGTTGGGTGCCTCTGGGCCTCGAGGCCAGACCTCCAGGGCACACCTCGTGTTCCCAAGTTGGGACATCTGTCCAAGTGTTAAGGGTCGTATCGGATGATGGTGAGCAGGTAGCTAGCCGCTGAACGAGAGCGACCTGACAGCCTTCTTCTCGGGACGGATCGAATCAGTGGTTGCATCAGGACCGTGCCGCCTTCAGTAACATGATACGTTGACAGGCGGTCAGAGGCGCAAGCCCATGAAAAAGCCCCATCGTGTCCGGATTGCGAAAAGCAGCCCCAGCAATAAGACTTGGTTCTCAAGATGCGCACCGACTTCCGACGCCGTTTTGGCAGGCGGGTGCGGTGGGGCCACAGCAAGCGAAGGAAAGTGACGCTTGAGTGATTAAGTACCGGATCCCCGTAGGTGTGCGTGGATGAAAGAGATGACGGTGGTGACCAGACCCTTGCAAGAAGATGCTCGTCGTTGGACCTCGGCGCGTAAATGAGGCTTGCTGGTGGTTGGAAGCGCACCCCCGCGAGAGCCTATCAGACAAATCGGAGGCGAGCAACGCCAACGCCCTCCGCGATTGGTGGGCGGCCAGGAGGTTCTGCAAATGCGACCACAGTTTCGAGGAATCGGGACAAGAGGTCAAGTCAGGGTTGGGTCGCAGAATGGGCCGGGTGAGAAAGTGTTGCACAGCATATTTCGGCGTTTTTCGCGCAGTCCTGCAACTAGACTCCTGTCGCTGCGTCCACCCCTGGCCATACCCGTCGTAACAACATCAGGTCCATCGCCAAATAGGCCTTGTGAACAGTCCACTAGACCGTCAAGAACCGTCAAGGAGGCAGTTGTCCCGTCTTACACACTTGCTCGACTGGGTGCTTCTCAAAGCTCACTGGAGCGAGGCCAGGTCCAGTGACTTGAACCTCATGCGGTGTGACGTGAATTTGCCAGAAGGGGGAAGGGAGATATGGATGATGGATGCCTACCTATCTAAGGGTCCGTTAAGCCCGGCGAGGCAGCCTGGACCATCCATGGCTCCAAGTTGAATCATCGACAGTGTTCCGCTTAACCAAGGCATGCGAGCGTCCATTTCGATCAAGTCCGATATGCAGGTCCACAGCTTGAAGGCAACGATGGGAGTCTTCACTGGCTGTGTCTCGTCTGAAGCAGCCAGGGCTTTTGGTGTCATTGAAACTGATATTTGACCAGTCACCTCATGCTTCTCATTAGAGGCGTTTGCTGACCTTGGAGGCAAGGATGAAGACATGGCAACAGTTGTGACGAAGAAGCGGATCATTGCGAATGCGAGGAAGAACCAGTGTACAAATGACCAGAATGCTTCTTGTATGGACCAACTGCGACGAGCCAGGGGGGCTGCTGAACTGCTCTGCATCGCCTCTGCGACACCCTCCTCGACGGGCTCCAATGGTGTCCTCTCAAGCACTCGTGTAATAATAATAAATAGTTCGTAAATAAGCCATGGTTGCGACAGTCGGTTGACCAAAACGTTGCCAATGATAAGCTCGGAAAAGATTTGACCGACTAAGGATGTAAGGCAGTCGTTTTCGAGGTCCTCTGTTGGTAAGAGAATGGCTAGAACGCCTTGCACCAAGAGTTGGCGATAGAGTGCTTCGTTCTCCTGCTGCTTCGTGGTAGCCTCAGGGTCTTCCGACCGTGGTATTGGTGACAAGGGGGCTATGGGGCAAAGTGCGTGGTAGACCACTCGCGGGTCTATCTCAGTTGGAGGCCTCGCTACAGGTTCATGCGCTGCGCGGTATGCTGATGAGACACGGTCAATGAATGCCGAAACAGACAGGCAGAATACATGCTTACCGAGTATATGTCTGTCCAACAAGTCAGGAATTTCATCAAACAGAAGGCTTTCCAAGTCCACCTTTCGCAGTCGTTGCTCCAGGGCTCTTGTACAGTGAGCAATTATGTGAACGATTTCTTCAACAAAAGCCTCATCCGGAGTGATCTTGCTATACCACGCCTGTACATATTCCCTCAATATTACGGCGATAAGAGCGTAAAGTTGCAGGTCAACATCGTTCCGGCTCGTCAAAGGCGGTAACAGCTCCTCAATGGGAGGCGGAGTGGTTCTTCCCTTGTCGGATAAGTGCTGGGAGCATAGCACGCGCCGGATGAAGGCGGCGGTGGCCTTATCAGAGAGAAAGTCCGTAGGGACGGAGCGAGCAGACCGGCGATTCGAAGGATTTGACTGTATCGGGGGACGGGATCGCTCGGCACCGGGAATAGGTGACGGGGAGGCGGAGGCGGTTTCGTTCGCGAAGCTTACTGTCGCGGGGGCTTTCGGGCGCGGCGTGGAAGCGCGAGGGGTAGCGACAGCAGTCATGGCCGTCTATCTTCGGTGAGGCCGCAATATCATGGTCTGTTAGAACCGGTATCGGGGCGCACTCAGCCCTGGGATGATGCTAACAAAGTAGAGCTGTCGTCGACTTTGACTTGCAGCCAGCAAGATTTCGGACGGTGTTGATCTATGATTTAGTGAAGGCGGGCGGAAACTGGGGACCTACCCCCAGTGCTGGTCGCTTGCAGGGAATGGCTGGTCTTCTGTTGCAGTTGCGTCAGGCGGCTCTGGCTCTGTGGCCCTGTGCGCTGCAGCCACTGGGATTGTGCCTTACATAAGGCATCTGCTGGAGTGGCTGCATGTGCATAGCAAACTATTACAGTCGGTCCTTTTCGTTCCGGCCTCCAAGCCCAACCTACCGGCTCGAGAACATGCAAAGGACGAGCTACACAGTACAAGGCGCAAGGTATATTTAGATGCCTTCCAGAAGCTTGTTAGCCTTGCCTCTGTAGCGAAACATGCTCGGCTGTGCGCAAATCATCTTACGGTTCAAAGTTGAGTTTCTTGCCTTTGTTTTCTAATGTCGCTTAACTGTGCAAGAGTTCGAAATGATATTGTGTGAAACACGAGGGAAAAAGAGCACATGTCACAAATCGAGCAATCTCAACAATATGGACAAGCCGTGTGTACATCATGTTCCTCTGATGTAGAGCAGGCAAGAGTAGAGTCGACTTGATCTTTTTTCTTACTCCTAACTCATGTTGTACAATGCACATGCCGTAGCTAGTATAGTACACTTATTTACAACGCCTCTACAGATGACCTAGTATTATTAGGCGTCCTCTTGCAAGCAGCATACACCAGACAAACTGACTTATTCGTTCTTCGTAGCTGTCTCGTATCTTGATTCACATTAGTCATTTGTTCTTTTAAAGATAGAGAAGATTTCTTACCTCTTTCCACGGAAAGCCCATACTCCCCAGTTTCCACAGCTAACATCCTGAGGGTCCAGATCGTTGAGGTCCCACCTCATGCTGCGGAAGAGGTTCTCACCAGGCTCCAGCAGGATATCAAACTCGCCGGCGGCCGTCTTTCGAACCCACTCGATGTCTCTCTCCATGTCGAACTGCGTGTAGCCGGTGGCAATGATGGGAAGCTTAGTCTCGAGAAGCATTGGTAGCGTCTCTGACCATTCGTGGCTGCTTGCCGGGTGACCCAGTCCAGGATGGAAGAGACAGAAGCAGTCAAAGTATGGGTCGTAGGGCGCGAAGTATCCGGTCTTGTGAATAGTGTGGTAGTAGTCCACAATCGTGCTGATCTTCAGCTTGTGCGATATCCGGTCCTCCACAACCATGCCGAAGGGGTTCTCAGCGGTTCGAGGGGGCAGCGGGAACTCATCATCTCTGTTTGCCATGCTCTCGGGGCCGATGAAGATGAGGTGGATTTTGCTCTCAGGAAACAGGTGAGCCAACTGGAGCCAAACATTTCTTGGTAGCGAAGACTCGGCGCGAGCACCCAAGCAGAACACCCGCACAGGAGGCGCCTCGGGACGGAGATCCTTCATGCCAGTACCCTTTCCAGCCAGCGGGGGGTGAAGAGTGTACCGCAGAGCTGTATGACGTCAATTTCTTGGTCCAATTGTCTTCGAGTTTGACAACTTACCACTCAAACTCTTCAAGCCTTCGCTAGTCAATCTGCCGTCCTGCTTGATGCTGTAGGGGCTCAGCTCATGCAGTACACTGCCAATTGTGATAGGATATGTGAGCATCTTCGTGACCTGTCTCATGCTTCGCTCATCATTAATAGCTTCAAACTCTCGGCTGTACATGAAGGTATCCCAGTTCGACATATTAACAACAGCCTCGGGCATCTGGTCCTCGGCCATGACAAACTCCGGAAAAGCGCGGCCAGATCGCAAATCATGATCGTCCTCATTGATCTCCTTCAAGGTATCACAGATCTCGAGATGGGCCTCATAGTCATCCATCCAATGCTCCTTACTGCAGTAAACCGGAATACCACAGTCCGGGCATTCGAAGTCGACGTGCGCCGGTGCAAGGACTCCGGTCTGCGCCGTGTTCTCATCGCCATGGGGAGCAATTGTAGGTACTCGAGTTGCGCGGTGGTCAGGATGCGGACAGTACGCATGCTGCCTCATGAAAGCCGCGCGACGCCGGATCTCTGGGATAGGCGAGTCCGTGAAAGAGTGAAAGAGATCGTTCGAACGCAGTTTGGGAGTCGCCGCCTCAGCACTCGCACCCTTCACCGCTGCAGCTTCGTGAGCAACCTTGGGGGTCGAAGAGAATTGTCTCGTCGTAGCATTGTTGGCCTTCGATCTTTCCTGAACAGTGGAATGCAGGCTTCGGGTCGAGTGGGCTGATGCGATTCGGGAAACGGTTCTGGCAGCTCGGTTGGGGATCAATTGCCTTCTCAGCGTCGCAGAACAGTTTCCGCAGACGCTTGATGCTGCGCGTCGCAATGCTGGCTCCATATTGAGCGAGACTGAAGCGTGGAACCTATTGCGGCTTGCAATACCTAGCTGGCTGCGCTGTTCCTGAAAGCTGCCGCCGCCGAAGCTCTATGTAGATGGACCCGAATTTTTGGGAGGTCCGGATCAACTAAATAACCGGTATGTGGGTCCACGGAACCTCGCTCAATCACTACTAAGTGGGAACCTGGAGCTTCAGATTTTTGTATCGGAGCTTCCCAGCCTCCCAATCCACCTACAACTCAAAATTTCACACCGCGTCTCGTGCCTCAGCATCCATTTGAGCTCGAACCCTGAGGCCGCGCAGGCTTTCTGCGCTCAGCTGCAAACATGGCGACGACCTCGAACATGTTTCTTTATTCCCTGACCCTTCAGCCGCCTACCAATGTCACGTTGGCGGTATTGGGTCAGTTTTCAGGAACAAAGGAACAAAACATTGTGACGGCGTCGGGGTCGCGTTTAACGCTCCTTCGACCTGATCCATCCCAGGGCAAGGTTATCACCTTGCTCTCGCACGATATTTTCGGCATCATTCGGTCTATGGCTGCATTCCGCCTGGCGGGAAGTAACAAAGGTAAGTCCCGCAATCCGTTCCCGTTGAAGCTTCACTTAGTGATTTGAGAAGCTTGCCATTCGCGACAGGCGCCACTGTAGTCAATGTCGCTCGCCGCTGGCAATCTCTGATTGTCTCAAAACTTTGCTGACCTTGTGTCAAAGACTATCTTATTATTGCGACTGACTCTGGAAGGATCACAATTGTCGAGTACATCCCTGCGCAGAACCGATTTCAACGGCTGCACCTTGAGACCTTTGGCAAGTCTGGAGTACGTCGAGTGATTCCTGGAGAATACCTCGCTTGCGATCCCAAGGGCAGAGCATGTCTCATCGCCTCGGTCGAGAAGAACAAGCTTGTTTACGTTCTCAATCGAAATGCGCAAGCCGAGCTCACAATCTCTTCACCACTCGAAGCGCACAAGCCTGGAGTTCTTGTGTTGTCTATGGTTGCGCTCGACGTTGGTTATGCCAACCCTGTGTTCGCTGCACTGGAAATCGAGTATACCGAGGCAGACCAAGACCCTACAGGAGAGGCTGCTCGTGAAGCCGAGACTCAGCTTGTCTACTACGAGCTGGACCTTGGTCTGAACCATGTCGTGCGAAAATGGTCAGAACCCGTTGATTCGACGGCATCACTTCTCTTCCAAGTCCCTGGCGGTCAAGATGGACCGAGCGGTGTCTTGGTGTGTGGTGAAGAGAACATCACATACAGGCACTCAAACCAAGAGGCCTTCCGCGTGCCGATACCCCGGAGACGTGGCGCTACAGAGGACCCTTCAAGGAAACGTCACATCGTTTCTGGTGTTATGCACAAGCTCAAGGGCAGTGCTGGAGCCTTCTTCTTCCTCCTGCAGACGGAAGACGGCGACCTATTCAAGGCTACCATTGAAATGGTTGAGGATGCCGATGGCAACCCCACGGGTGAAGTAAAGAGACTCAAGATCAAGTACTTCGACACTATTCCGGTGTCTTCTAGCCTGTGCATCCTCAAGAGCGGTTTCCTGTACGCTGCGAGCCAGTTCGGCAACCATCAATTTTACCAGTTCGAGAAGCTCGGAGATGATGATGAAGAGCTAGAATTTTCAAGCGACGATTTCCCAGCAGACCCTAAAGCTGGCTATGATGCCGTGTACTTCTATCCAAGGCCATTGGAGAACCTTGCTCTTGTTGAGAGCATCGATTCCATGAATCCTCTGCTCGACTGCAAAGTGGCAAACCTTACGGGCGAAGATGCGCCACAAATCTACACAGCCTGTGGCAATGGCGCTCGCAGTACATTTAGGATGTTGAAGCACGGCCTGGAAGTTAACGAGATTGTTGCCTCCGAGCTGCCCGGTATTCCTTCAGCTGTGTGGACTCTGAAGCTGAACCGTGGTGACCAGTTCGATGCATACATTGTGCTGTCCTTTACCAACGGAACCCTTGTTCTGAGTATTGGCGAGACAGTTGAGGAGGTCAGTGACTCTGGATTCTTGACATCAGTGCCCACGTTGGCAGCCCAATTACTCGGCGAGGATGGTCTCATTCAGGTGCACCCGAAGGGTATTCGTCACATCCGAAACGGCCAGGTTAATGAGTGGGCTGCACCACAGCACCGCTCTATCGTCGCCGCGACTACCAATGAGCACCAAGTTGCTGTTGCTCTCAGCTCGGGCGAGATTGTCTACTTCGAGATGGATGGGGATGGATCCCTGGCGGAGTATGACGAGAAGAAGGAGATGTTCGGAACTGTGACTTGCTTGAGCTTAGGCGAAGTTCCGGAAGGCCGCCTTAGAAGCTCATTCTTAGCAGTAGGTTGCGATGATAGCACCGTGCGTGTTTTATCTTTGGACCCCGAGTCTACTCTCGAGAGCAAGTCAGTGCAAGCTTTAACTGCCCCACCGTCATCTCTGGCCATCATTGCCATGGATGACTCCTCGTCTGGTGGATCAACACTCTACCTTCACATTGGTCTCCACTCTGGAGTCTATCTCAGGACGGTGTTGGATGAAATCACTGGAGAACTCACCGACACCCGGCAAAAGTTCCTTGGTCCTAAGCCGGTCCGGCTATTTCAAGTCACTGTCCAAGGACGGACATGCGTGATAGGATTGAGCTCGCGTCCATGGCTTGGATACTCGGATCCAATCACCCGAGGTTTCGTGGTAACACCGTTGAACTACGTAGACCTCGAGTGGGTATGGAATTTCAGCAGTGAGCAATGCGAAGAGGGTGTTGTTGGCATTCAAGGCCAGTCCTTAAGGTAAGCACGTTGTCTCCCTTTCTTTCCCTCCCCTTACCATGATGAGAAAACGGGATCCTATGCCAAAGTGCTATGAGGTCTTACGCATTTTTTACCAATTGTTCCTACTGATGGTTCTTGTTAATTTCACGTTATTTGATGTTTGATATCGTGGTCAAAGGCTAATAAGATTCAGGATATTTGCTATTGAGAACCTTGGAGATACTATCACGCAAAAATCAATACCCCTTACCTACACTCCAAGGCGTCTGCTTAAGCATCCTGAATACCCAATGTTCTACACCATTGAGTCTGAAAACAACACGCTACCTCCGGATCTCCGAGCTAAACTGCTCGCGGAGCCTGGAGTCGTTAATGGCGACGCCACGGTTCTCCCTCCAGACGAGTTCGGGTACCCCAAGGGCAAGGGTCGGTGGGCCTCCTGCATCAGCGTTATCGATCCTCTGTCGGAGGAACAACGAGTATTGCAAACTGTTGATCTCGATAACAACGAGGCAGCTGTGAGCGCTGCGATTGTGTCCTTTGCTAGTCAGGATAACGAAAGTTTCCTGATAGTCGGTACTGGGAAAGACATGATCGTAAACCCTCGGCAGTTCTCGGAGGGATATATCCACGTCTATCGATTCGGCGAGGATGGCCACGAACTGGAATTCATTCACAAAACCAAGGTTGAGGAGCCTCCTACAGCCCTTCTCGCCTTCCAAGGCAGACTTTTGGCCGGTATCGGCAAGACTTTGAGGATATATGATCTTGGCCTGCGACAAATGCTCAGAAAATCCCAAGCAGATGTGGTGCCACAGTTGATTGTGTCTCTGAGCACACAAGGAAGCCGTATCGTGGTTGGAGACGTCCAGCATGGTGTAACATACGTCGCATACAAGCCTACCACCAACAAGCTTATCCCATTTGCCGATGACACCATCGCTAGATGGGTTACTTGTACTACAATGGTGGATTACGAGTCGGTTGCCGGAGGCGACAAATTCGGCAACATGTTCCTCGTCCGTTGTCCAGAGAAGGCCAGTCAGGAGGCTGACGAGGAGCAAGGCGGTTTACATCTGCTAAACACAAGGGATTACCTTCACGGTACTCCTCACCGGCTCAACCTTCTTAGTCATTCATACACCCAGGACGTGCCGACAAGCATTATCAAGACAAGTCTGGTAGTTGGTGGCCAAGATGTGCTCCTCTGGAGTGGTATCAACGGCACCATTGGTGTCTTTATCCCCTTTATTACGCGCGAGGACGTCGACTTTTTCCAGAACCTGGAACAACACATGCGCACTGAGGATGCTCCTCTTGCGGGTAGGGATCACCTCATGTACCGCAGCTACTACGTCCCCGTTAAGGGCGTAATCGATGGCGACCTCTGTGAAAGGTACACCCTCTTACCCAACGATAAGAAACAAATGATTGCCGGCGAGCTAGATCGTTCGGTGCGGGAGATTGAGAGGAAGATTTCGGACATCAGAACACGATCCGCCTTCTAGAAAGGCATACAAGCGTGTGGTTATTTTTCCAGCCATTTGGGAAGGAGACATTGACATGTTGCGTGTATTGTGTACAAAGCGTATGGTATATGGTAGCGGCGTTTCATACAGGCCAAAGAGCCGTAGGGGTGGTACAGGACATGATGACGACGCAATGAAGAAGAGTTCTAATAATACCAGATCCCAAACGCCTCAGTCGCCCGGTGAATTGTTTGTTTTTGGTGTTGAGATTTTAATGTCCCTTGTCATAAATTTCATGCAGACCCCCTCCAGAACGGTCCCCGGTTCCGTGGTGCGCCTTTTCCACCTCGTACGGGATGGTCTCTTTCCCACGCTTCGTCGGCCGCATATGCCTCCATCGCCATGGCCAGGTCATACCCAGCCTGCTCGAGGTATAACAGCGCAACATCGTAGTCGGAAACCTTACAGCCCGTCATGAAACGCCGAATCCGACTCTTGCGCAGCTCTTCCTCCTCGCCCTCAATAGGTCGGGGGGACAGACTTATGCCAGCGGCGTAATACTCCCCCGGTATCAAAACCGTCCGGCGGCCCTGGAGGAGGTGATCACTCGTGATGTTATTCGTGCGGCGGAGAACAGACTGTGGCACGCCATAACGAAGAGAGAGAGAAGCGACGGTATCGTGCTCGTGGTTCAAGAAATGTAGGGTATCCTCTGGAGGTGTCGGCGAGGCGCAGGGGCCCTTCTTTTCGTCGACAGCGGCGGCGCCATTTGCAGTGTATGGCGGTGGTGGTGCTGAGGGTGCGCCCGAGGAGAGTTGATGTGTTGGCGCCAGGGAGGTGTACAGAGGCGGGTCCTTGAGGTTTACGGGTAGAACGGACGGAGCGGACGAGGTTTGGCAGTACGGGCAGTAGGATGCGAAGCGGGGGTTGTTCTATCTCGATCAGCATCATCAAGCCATGCGACAGCGGTGCAACGTACATGGATACAGTCTCCGCAGATAATTCGGCCGCAGCAATCTAACCTCCTGTCATCGGGAAGCGGTTTCTCGGTCGAGGAGTGGTACCGGGGCACGAAGTTAAGGAGTTTGGCGCAGGTACAGCAGGCGGAGGAGTCCGCAGGCGTCTTCTCCATAGCCGGTTTACGTTCAACTATCATGGCTTTCGGCGCGTTGTGGTTTGGGATGAGGGAGTTTCGTTATTTTGTTTCCCTGGCAGGGTAAAAAGAAGGAATCACCTGCCTGAAGCACGAGAGTGCGTCCGCGCAGCCGGGACAAGTGACCGTGTCACGGCTTTAGAGGGGTTCTCCCCGCAGTGTCGCCACCCCCACTGCGCCGCACCGCCACCGGCCGATTCATCGGCCGGGCCTTTTCTGACGTCTTCCATTCAGAACTTGCCCATCTTAGTAAGAAGCTTTGCCTCGGTAGGTCACAGACATGGGCACGTTCGAGCCATGCGGTTCAGCCAGTCATGTAAGGTTGACCAGCTCCGAGTTATTATTAGTATGTGACAGAGAACTGCTGAGTGTCCCCTTTCAACATTTTCGGTTTACTTAGTATTGTATTGACCTGTGTTTTTGCGCAAGAGACTGGCTTGTCAAGTACTAGACGCATCATCTTGGATCGTCCAGTGTTTAGGACTGTAGCTGCCAAGTTCTCGTGGCCATTTAGGCCCGAACTTGATAAATTTATAAAAGCATCCCAGTGGCAGGATGCTGTGAGGTGGACATTTTGCATATTCTCAACAAGATGTGGAGCTTGGCGAATGCAAACATAAGAATGTGGTCAACATAATCGGAAAGGTAAGCACCCTTTGGGTTCGTATCCGAGCTCAGGCCTCATTTGGCGGCTGGCAGTGTGCATGAAGATTCATGAGGACTTGCTTCGTCATATTTAGGGCAATATTGTAATGGAAAGAACTATCGTATATAAGGAAACACCCTTCTGGGCACCCAGGTGCTGACAAGCCTGAGTTGGGTGAGATTCTGGTTACTATTTACAAAATAGCCTATATGTGTAGGTTTTCGTAGTATCCTTTCATAGGTCATTAAGTCTGGTTGTCAGCCCAGTCTCTAGTCGTGTTTATTGAAACGAAAGTAGCCTCCAAACCTCTGTTACCTGAAGCATTGCAGTAGGTCAGTTTTAGTCTTGTCCCTTTGGCTACTAGAGCCCCAGGTCACCAAGGTGACACCGCATGATGGTGAAGCCCGGTAAGGCTCATTCTCTCGAAAATTTATCAGTTTCTAGTTGACTTGACTGGTTCAAAGTCATCCACATTCTCTTTCCCGGCATTACCGTCGTTGGCTGGATCCGACGAAGCTATCACAGCTCTCATTGCACTGGAAGCTTAGCTTTGATGAACACCTTGGCTATCCCCTTCCTCACTTAATATCATCCACATTTCCCGTGATCCAAGGTCTTTAATTGCAATAGTGAAGAGATCATGTAGTAGCATCGGGCCTCTCTCAGGATATAGATGGCCATTTTTCAAGTCAGGGAGACGCTTTGGTCTGTTGACGAGTTTGAATCGCATTTCTTTTCTTAATGAAACTAGATCGCGTGTGCGACCTAGAGCCTCAACATCATTCTAATGTCTGTTATCGTGTAAGTCAGGGAGGTGTAGAAGAGAGAGAGAGAGAGGGGGGGGGGGGGGGGGGGGGGGGACGAGTTCATTGACTGCCGCTACTTATGTGCTACACATCTCTACGGAGACGTCTAGAAGGCTTAAGAAATATGAACGAGATTGTTGTGTCACGTAGACATGTCAGGAGACATACATCTCTGATGCTCATATGTGAGAGGATGCAACATGGTCTGCTTCTATACCTGGGTGAATTCCTCACTGACCAAGATATACAAATGAAACGGGCCGTTGAAATAGAAAGGGGTAGATGGTGTATGTTGTTAAATCCGCTAGTTTGACCAAGGCGAGCGGCAACTCCATGACACCCATATTGCTTGTCATGCTGATAGTACCAAAGTTACTATCTTCCCGTCCACCTCGCACATCATCGCTAATGAGTAAGGATCCCGTCCGAGTAAAATACAACGGGCAACCGAAACAACTCATCTAGGCTTTACAAAGTGACAACTTATCATTACAGCTCTAAGCCCCGGAAACGATCCCACCCCCCGGATTCTTGTTAGCCTGTACCATCGTAGCTATTCCAGTGAATCTGTTTTCACGACTGGCGCTGGAAAGTAGGCTACAATTGCATTTTCATCTTAAACTCATTGACTGGTCGCGTGGGTGTAGCCAATATGGGTTGAACGAGGAACCTAAAAACGAGCATGCGAATATGGACCTTCCCTTGCAAGTAGGACTTGTATTTTCTTAGCGGAGAAGTGCTAAGCGGCTCATTAGAACGACTGGGGAGGAAAGAAAGACAAATAAGGTTGATAATGATAGCTGTTTGCACGGTTTAATGTCTGTCTTCAGCATTTATGTAGCCAAGAAGTCTACCATAAACAGGGTTTCACCTCCTGGGCAACATGGCGAAGCTCGTTGTCGTGGGTTAGTGACCTTGGTTTAGAGTCCATCAAATAGTGGAAACTCTGGTCCTCTTGTATAGCACATGTAGTACTGCAGGTCTTTGGCATCGGATTAGACTCAGGCAGGCGGGCAAATCATTAACAATTTTCGCTAACTTAAAGACTGGTATGGAATATCGCCCCTTAGTGGCCCTCACATCAGCCATCCATCATCCATCTCCAGTCCATCAGCTTCCCTTTTCAATGGCTGGCAGTAACTAGTTTTTGGAATTTAGATGTTGACAATGAATCAGCACTAAGCTAGAAGGGTTGAGAAGACTGACTCAGATCATGGGTTGCTTGTTTCTCTGCTGCTCTGACAATAAGTTTCTTGGCTGAGCTCTAGAACACATTTTAGCCTATAAAGAGAGTCTAGCGGCTGTATGTCGTAGATTTTCATGGGGCCTTGTGTACGCAACCTCGAGCAGCGTAAAGCGCGTCTTGTCGCCGGTCTTTTCATGGAAGCAATAGTCAGCCTTAAACCTAAGCACCTTATAGGCCTTGTAAAAGATAAGGTACTGAGCGCCTCACAAATCCCATGGATGTCATGTTATTTGAGCCCAGGTATTGAGGCAAGACAGCATTACGAAAGGTGATATTTTTGCAAATGCAGTACTGCCCTTCGAGGCCATCATGGGCCGAAACCCCATTGTGTACGGGTGGCTGACCGGCTGAACATCCCCAAATATCAGCCAGAACTTGTTGGGAACGAACCCTACGATAGGGCATTCGCAACTTGGTGAGATCAACTGACATATTCTGATGCTTCATGCGCTCCAGTAGTCCTTAATTGATACTGCATGAAAAACCCCATCATATATATACACTCATGCAAAAAACCTGTTTTTTTTTTTGTTTTTTTGGCACCTTGAACAAAAAGGTTTCCTGTTAAACGAAAGGCACCCTGGCATCATCTCAAGTTGCTGTCGCATTGCATGTACACCATCTACACACCTATACGACGAACTCTCACCAACACCAGCCTGGCAACCTTCCAGATACAGTTTTGATGCAACAGGCAAGTGGAAAATGCCACGGTATCGTCAATACTGGCAAAAACGAAAAAGAGATTTCCGATACCGGGAATCGAACCCGGAGCTCTCCGGAGAGCGCCTAGCTGTTCACTGAAGAACTTCTGACGATGAAAGCGGAGTATGTTAACCGTTACACTATATCGGATTGTGATTGGATTGTGATTGCTAGGTTGCACATGTGGAATATGTACCTTACGGTCTGATTGTACTGTAGCACAATTTGTGATTGGTTTAGAACTAGAATGGGGCTGCGCCCCAAAACCGAATGGCTTGAGTCAGACGCAGAGGGATACAGGGAAAGCGGACTGAACCACTTCGATGAGACAAAAAAAAATGTCGATCAAGTATAACGAAACGCATGTTTGTTGCTTCTTTCACTAGGCTTCTGCAATTGTCCCTTCCATCTTGCGTCGAGCATAACGAACGAACCAAAGCTAAATGCAAAAACAAGCTCTCTGCAACGCTGCCATCGGGAACTATGATGGACACCACCTGTCAGCAGCTGGACTTGGTACGATAGGGAAGAGCACAATTTGGAGCACAATTTCTATGACAGCGTTTTTTTGAGATTATGGATACTCCTTGTCAACTGAATCAAGAGACGCTCTTAACGGGTTGGGAGTCCGAAGACATTGAAAAAGCTCAGCATGCCCACTTCCTGTCCCTGCTGGCAATTGACTTTTTTCTCCCCCCCCTCTTCAAGCAACTCTCAATACAACATGTTCCACCTCATCCCAGCTTGACAGGCTCAACTCACGACACCAAACACACGCACACGCACACACATACACACACACACACCCGGAGTACATCAGACTCTGGCGATATTCGGACCCGCGCTCGTTAGATCCTTATCCCGCCACGGACATGGTTTCACATTTGGAAGACTCCGGACACAGCGGCATCGCAAGCTTGGCGTACAAGCCGGAGTCAACCCGAGCGCATTTGTGAGGCATCAAGCCAAGCATCGTGACGGATCAGAGGTGCCAATGGAATGTCTGATGTCTATTCTCTAATTACTGCAGGTTGGACGCCCCCCTCCCCGGGGGGGGGGACACTCTCCACAGCCCTCTTTAGAAGATCACGATCTGGCCAACTTCTGTGTGATTCGAGGCGCTTCCTGAGTCACGGGGATAAGAAATCACCTGACCGCTACGTAACCGGAGCAAGAGACTGGCCTGGCACGTCGTGTCTGTAGGACTTTTTGAGAGCGCCAGGTGCTGCTGACATGGTTGGCTGGGCTGGGGCTGGTGGCCGGCGGCCAGCTCTCAGTAAGCCAGGCAGTTCCAACACACCCCCCTCTATGGGTTTGACCTAAACAGGCAATGAAACGACAATACTTGCGTCTGAGGAATCCATCTCCACTATGGTCCACTAACCAAGCGCCCCGCCCTAGGGCTCGCCTACTGGATGGGAACGTTGCAAAAAAAAAAAAAATAAGAACGGAGGAAGAGTGAAAACAGATTCGTTGGTGTGTCGCTGTAGTGCGACACCAGCAAGTGGGGTAAGAAAAAGAGCTTAGTCTTCCTGACATTATTTGGTGGTGTAGGCTCTATGAAAATGCACTCTTTATTTTACCCAACATGACCAGGTAGGCGGGCAGGCAAACCAAGGCCTTCCTTCTTGCTTCATGTCAGATGATTGGCTTTCCGATGTTCGGATGCCGCGGCGAATAACACGAGATCCTTGCATGGCAGAAAGGGTCCGGCCTCGGGGACTAGTCGGGGACTAGAAGTTTTCCAGAAGAAATACGCCCCAAATTTCCCTGTTCCTGTGGGTGCGGACCTCTTGGACCCCGATCCGACGCTAGGGCCAATTTCGTCTAGCTGGTCAGCTGAACGTGGATAGACTGTGTGAACGGACCGCAATGACCGCACTCTTACACTGTCCAGTTGCACATCCATGATCGACTGCCAGCTCAACAATGTATGAAGCCTAGGAGGGGACGAAATCGATCGGGTTGATCTCGCGTATTTCTGCCGCCAAGAGACAAAAAAGACGAACATCAGTTGCCAGAAAAGTCTGACGACAACTGAGCCAATCCCGAGACTGGAGGATGACCTCAACTCCAAGCATAAAGGATGGGTGAAAATTTATTTTCAACCTCACAGCACGGACGAGGATGTGACGAAACACCACCAAGTCCCTCTCCCGACCGTTCGGTTCCTGCCGTAACAATCGGCGCACGTCTCCGGGAGGGTCGATTTTGACAATTATTGGCCGCCACGCATTCGCCAAACCTTTCCTACGCCAGAATAGGCCATCACACCAACTTTTTTTTTTTTTTTGCTCCCCTCCCCCTTCCCTCGCTGGCTCAGTGTCACTATTGATGTATTGATCATGAGCTCCGCGGAAATGCTAGTTTCACCCTCAGGATCTGAAGCAAGCATTCGTTAATAGGTCGCTAACGTTGCCGTACCGTGCATATGGCAGGGGCTTGCTGTTTAGCGCTAGGCTCTTTTGTTATGGGAAATCTTTACTGCAGCCTTGAGCGTCTCTAACACGCTGTCCGCTTTCAGACCTGCCGTCGCTGTTACGGCACTTCCACTGCACCCGTCGCTGATCATCAAGGTCGCTACCGCTCAAGGGCCTGGGCAAAACCCGGCACCTGCACTGTCCGCCAAAAGCTTCAGCGCGGGGATCCGGTCCAGCAAGTGCCCTTTTTCCGATTCTGCTCAAGACACCCCAGCCTGGCGATCATCAATGGAGTTTACTGGGGTTGCTGGGCTGGAGAGAGATTTGTCTCCAAATTTGGAATCCGGCGTTTTATTCTCGAGCACGTTTACTCAGTTATTACCTTGAGCAGTCTCATGCCCTGGAATTTGCAGTTCTTCGCGACCAGCAGAAAGCCAACGACTTGAATGTCATAAACCGTACGAAGCGTTTAGTTTACGGAGAGCCAATTGAGCTTAACGCTCCCCACGCAAAAGGTACATTGAACGCAGGTACCTCAACTGGTCTGCGCTGGGCGGAGGAGGGGCGTTGGTTTTGGGTGTGCCGCGCAACTGGACGACAGGTGGAAGCTCTCCGCGTCCTGGATGCTGGCTGGAGCTCAGGTGATCTGAAAATTTGTTCGATGTGAACGTGGCTCCGCTCTTGTTCACAGCCCGGCCCCAGCTTCGTCTGATGACCGCCAGGCCCGACCAGTCGCCAACAAACACCGGCTCGCCGCGAATACGCCTGGGACGTCGTACGTCTGAAAGGTTTGGTGAAATGACTTCTGGATGCGCCAAGGATGGCCGTCATGATGCTTAATGGCAGAAACTGCCTGTGGTCTGGGTGCTGTCTTCACCGCAAGGGAATGCTTGTGGAGAGACTCCGGTTCGGAGCTTGGGAGATTGTCCTGATGGAACCTTGACACTTGCATCATTTCTGAGCTTAGTCCCGAGCCTCGCAATAGTCCAGGCGCGTGAACAGTGGGAACTCATGAGAAAGATGTTTGTACCGCGCATCATGGTGTATATAGATGTTGGCCCCTTTCATTCGAGGCGTGCATCCCTGTGGCCTGTAGGAGGGTCTGTCTCTTCCTTGGTTTGACCCAAGCTCGTACAGCGCTGATCTGCTGAACGAGGGGTGTCTGTCGCCAACCATGAGTTTCGACGCCAGCAGCGCATTGTAGCAAGGCTCTCTCGCGAGAGTCTTGAGTCAGCGACTGAAGTTGTCTTGCAGCAGTTGTCACGGTTCATGACCAGGTTTGGCGAAGTTTGCCGTTTTGTGACCCCCCCTGCGCAAAGATCTAACTAGGGAAAGACAGATTTTGGGGTGGGATGGATGCATAACAACGAGGCGATGGCTTCCCTGAAGTTGCTCGGTCGAGTTCAGTGAGTGAGGGCTAGGGGGCCAAGAGTTGCTGCGGGCAGCTCCTGGTCGGATGCTACAGTACGCACAAACTTCCAACTTGGTTCAGGAACGTGACGGAAGGCAGCCCGGTGATCGGAGGATGAGCCGCTCTTGCTATGCTTTTTACTATTGCCCTGCTGGGCGCAAGAAGCGACCAAGGTGATGCGACAGGGCGCAATAGACAGCCACAACGTCCCCCATCCCTTCCCCCTAAGCAATGACCGTCGTTGACATCCATGGCCTCGGATGGACAGAACAATCTGGACCAATAAATGCCCACTTTCGCAGGACAGGGCAAGTGTCTTGGTTTATGGCCAGCTTCCCACCTTCCCCACGGTGAAATCCTCATATTAATGCTTCATGTGCCGCAAAAGGAAAGAAAAAAGAAGGGAAAAATAAGAGAGAGAAGGACATGCCAGTAAAGTCAGGGTTCGTGGATTGGGATGATGGGGGGGACCCTCTCCTAACACCTGGACAGCCAAAGTGACCTGGAGCCAAGTACCCCGACACGTTCTCAAGGCCATATAACGAGTCCCACCCCAGTGTGTCCTGACTGGCTAGAACAACTAGAGGTCCTTGAAAAGCTTTTCGGATTTTTGGCTTTTTTGTTCAAACTTTTGCATCGCCTGTTTTGCATACGCCTAAACCTGGAAGAGAGAGCGAAAAGAAGACGACGATATCACACCGTTGTCAAGACTGCGCAAAATTGTCGAGAGATAGCTACGGCCCAACGACAGGGAGGCAGAGACCACGCTACCAAGGACGTCGCTCAGTGAGCAGCCATCATCACGCTGCAACAAAACGCACACCCAACGAGCGACCATTTTTACCCTCCACCGTCAGAAGCGGGGTTACTGGGCCTGGCGCAGCAGCCGCGCGATCTAAGTAAGCTGAGCTGCGTCTGTTTGTCTCTGCTGTCGCAGTATAGCAACCGACATCTATACGTTTCTCCCTTCCCTCTTGGGGGCACCCAACATCCCCTTCCATACATCCATCTCTAGCATCCGCCTTGAACTGTTGGCAGTGTTCGAGATCTCCCATACGGCGTGTCGCAGTTTCGGATCGCCAAGGGATAGAGACACCCACCTAGGCTCATCGTCATCGGTTTGCTGATCCAAGATTCCATTGTCTCTTTCAGTCACCCTTTCCTGTCAAGGTGGTCACACTCTTGCTCGTTGCAAAGGAGGAGCTTAGCCGCACGTCCTTCCAGACAGCGTTGCCGCAGGCTGCATCTGCACCAAAACGTGGAGAAGACACGGGACGGTCGGTTCGTCGGTCTAGTCAGCCAAGCACGCCAGCCAGCTTGAACGGTATCAAGCAAGGGATTGAGACAGAAGAGAAAGGAAAGAAAAAGAGGAGAGACAAGCAAGTCCCGTCTTGTCGTTGTGCGTGGACTGGTTGAAGCAAGCAGAGCATCCCATCCTTTTTAACAGGAACATCGACCTGGCCGAGCTTGGCCTACAGGCCACAAGGCAATCCCCACCCCACCCCATCGCACTTCCCAGTCTACTGTCCTGGCGCGCTGGCTGTAGGTCTGTTTCCCCACTCCCACATACGGGAAACGCACTTTCGCACCTCCCGCTCATCCTCGCCCACACTACCACACACACAGGCACCCCCCCCTCCTTTGAGTCCCCTCCCCTCCTCCTCGCTCTCAGTCCTCATCCACATCCACCCACATCCACCATCCATCCCAAGCCCATCCCTCACCCCTCCGCTCACCCCCTCCTCCCACGCCGGCGGCCCTGTTCGGTGGTGTCTGGGTCTAGGCGAATGGCTGGAGTGCGCCCCCCCTCAGGCTGGCAGTTTATTATCATTACATAAAAGACCGCCGCTCTCTTCCATTTCCTTACACACTGCAACCTCTCATCGCTGCATCCCTTATCTCTGGGCTGGCAAAAAATAACTGTCAAAGATTCAACTGAAGCTCAATTGCGCCCGCTTGGATGCCTCTCACCCCAGTCACAGTCTCAGCAGCGCAGCGCTCTGTACCTTATCTTGCTGCTGCTTAGATTTTACCACCCATTTTCAGGTCTTGTCTACCCAAGTTGGCGGTTTCGCCCCAATTCCCGTGCGGGCGCTCATAGGCGCCACTGCCATCTTTTCCCCCGGATATCCCTTATTCGGGCAATTGTTTACTGCCCCGTCCCTGCTTGTCATCTTTCTTGCGCCCGCAACCACGCGCAAACACCCATACACGAACACCTTCCAGAACATCATAGGGCTGGCAGTGTGGAACGACCGACGTCACAACGGCCGCTGTCCATCACGCCGTACACCTGAAGCTACAGACACAATTCTCTCCTTACGGTCCACCGTGCAGCAGTGCTTGTCGCTGCCGCTGCCGCTGACCGGCAAGCTGCCTCAACTACCCCGGACAGGATAAGGAATGGCAGATAAGATGTCCATCGACAACAAAGATCCCGTCAAGGAGGACACTCCCGAGACCACGGGCTCCAGCCCCGAGGCCGAACAGCTTAATGCTACCAACGGCAATGCTAACAACTCCAACGCTGCTCCTGAGAACCAGCAGCCCAAGCGAAAGGGGGGTCGTAAGCCTGTGAGTAATTTATCTTTTTTTCTTTCTTTTTTTTTTTTCTCCCATCATCGTCTTTTCTTTCTCTCCCAGTCTCGTCTGTCGACAACACCATATTTCCCCAGACTTTTGTCTGTGTGACACCGTCTTAAGGTTTCATCTGAGAGGAAACTTT
Organism: Colletotrichum truncatum; assembly: GCF_014235925.2. Taxonomy (NCBI): domain Eukaryota; kingdom Fungi; phylum Ascomycota; class Sordariomycetes; order Glomerellales; family Glomerellaceae; genus Colletotrichum; species Colletotrichum truncatum. The sequence goes on along the minus strand of NW_027222406.1, from coordinate 493,071 downwards.
GTTTTAGTCCAATCTCAATATTGCCCCGACCGAATGCTAATTGTTGCCCAAAGATTTATGCTACGTCTGAGGAGCGTAAGCAGCGCAACCGCCAGGCTCAAGCTGCTTTTCGCGAGCGTCGAACTGAGTACATCAAGCAGCTCGAGGAAGCTATTCGCGTCCATGAATCCAATCTACACAACCTCCAGGCTGCTCATCGGACTGCCGCCGATGAATGTCTGATGTTGCGTTATAAGAACTCCTTGCTTGAACGTATCCTCTTAGAGAAGGGTAAGCTTTACCATTGCCATCCATACCTCGGATTGAACATTTATACTTACTCATCATAGGCATCGATGTTCAAGCTGAGCTTCGTGCCAAAACTGGTAGCCCCAATTTGGGACCTACTCATGCTCCGCAGAATATGGTCCAGCCTCCGCCTATTCAGCGCGCAATCTTGAATCGACACCACCAGTCTCGACGTTCCAACTCCAGCATCGCCCCGAAGCTCGAACCTGGCATCAGCCCCCTGCCTCCGCCAATACAGGCAGCTCACTCGGCCGCCTCTCCCAAGACCCGTCCGACCCCTTCGTCGCACTCCAATTCTCCGACGAACACAGCCGCGTACGGCAGCCAGCCGGCGTTGTCGCCGGCTGCTTCTGACCATGGCCCGATGCGCACCACCATGGCTCCTTCCATGAAGTCTCAGCTTAGTCCTATGGCTCCGATGAACCCGGCCGCACGAGCGCACATGATGTCCGGCGGCCCTCCCAGAGTTGGCAACCACGGACCATATTACCCGACACCTGCGTTCCAAAACCACATTGAACAACTTGGTAAGCCTGCCCCCTTTATGAATCCCACCTAGTCTGCTCCAGGCTAACTCTATGAGTACAGAACAGGAGTATGATGCCCCTGCAGACATGATTGAAGACTCCGAGATCGAGACTCCGAGCGGCCCCGGTCCATATCCCAGTAACTTCTCTGGTGATGCGCCACAAAATATGTTGGCGTCCCCGACCTCTGTTGGCCCTGGCCAGCACATGACGAGCCAGGCCGAGTCTGTTCAGCCTGCCCAGACGACCCAGGGTGCATACCCCTCCATGACACAGCTCTTGGATACTGGCATTGACTGGGATCCCTTCGGGCTGAGTGCCAGCATGGCATTTCCGTCACAATTCTCTTTCGACACCAGCAACATGAGATAACAATACGCCCTCGGCGGGCCGAGTTGTCAGCGCAAAATCACAGACCGAGCAAGCCTGGGTCTGATAAAGTCAATCAGTGACACGAAGAGGAGGAAAGGGTTTCAAATGTTTCATCATGTCCCCGTTTAGGGGTTTGTTTTGCTTGTTTTTATGCAAAAGAAAAGAAAAAGTAATCATGTGAATTGGGAGGTTGCGGCGAGCGAAAAACTCGATACCCGGGCGACACGACATCAGCATTCGGACGGCGAGATTGTTTTCTGGGCGAAGCATGTAGCAGCGTCCTTAATCACAACAAGCGAGGGGAACAAAATTTCAAGATGGCTTCAAATACCCGCGCCGCGGTCATCTACGGGAAATGCGACCACGATATAAAAGTACAACAAAATCTTGCTCATTTTTGATCTCTTTCGACGCGGACAGTCAACTGGGCGGCGGAAATACCCCAAAGGGTGGTTGGGCGGCCTTCAGTACTTGTCTCTTTGAATTTTGTTTGTTGAATAGGGGCTATAAAGAAGCCCGTGCTCTGTTTTTAATGGCGTTACTATTTTCAAACTCATCTATGTATGATGAAGCATAGGGAGAACAGGAGGGACTAAAAAAAGTTTTTATTTGCTGGCTTCAACAATATCCCGTTTTCTTTCCATTACAAAACCGCGTACCCTCACTCCCTTTCTCTTGGTGTGTCATTCTCTCTCTTCTGCGTATATGTGTGTGAAAACAGTGTTGCTTGTCCGGAATGTAAACTCAATCATATGGCTCGTCGTTGCTGACGACCCGCCGCAAGGTTCAAATCGGTCGGCGGCGGCGGCGTCAGGGTTGGGTGGGACACACGGATTTCCAGGACCCGGTGTGGTTCCCTCTATGAAACTTTGCAGTCTTGCGGTTCCCCCCCCCCGAGTTCCATTCATCCATTACGTCTCGGCGCGGTGGACTGACGGCATCGATAAGGAAACAGCCCTCGGAGTCCATTCCGTGCCGAGTCCTAATCTTGGCGGATTTGACTCATTGGCCGAAATGCTTGGCCGGCATATCATGCGTTTTGAACTTTGTCACTGTTTTTGCAGGTTTTTTTTTTTTTTTAGTCCCGATATATGAGGCATCACGAACGAGCGGTCAAAATTGCGTGGCTTTTGTTTCCTGTGAAACCATTGGTCTTTTTTTTTTTTTTTTTCCCGGGTTATATTTTCCACGTTACTACGACGGATACTAATCCAGGAACCCGGCTGCAAGCGTTGGCGCAACCTTCGTCATAAATGTCCTAATAATTCCCCATCGTGGAAGGGTGTGGTTGACAAACGCCGTTCATTCGCGGTGCTTTAGGTAATGAGCCAAGATATCACCAGGGGGGGCAGAAGAGAGCTTGACTCGAGAGAGCCAGGGGCGGGAACGGCTGGGCGAGTATGTACGGAGTGAGTGTATGAGGCCAAGAGTTTGTAGTCAGCCCATCGAGATTAGGCGTCTACTTTTTTTTTTTTTTCTTTTTTTTCTTTTTTTTTTGGCCCGTTATTTCCTACTTCTTTTCTTACTGCTCGAAGGCTTGGCTTATGTGGTGGAAGACACGTGGAAGAGAATGGTGTGTGAGTGGGTTCAAGGGGGCCGTTCATCACGAAGCTTGTGTGTGCTTGTGTGATGGTCATTGTTCCTGTTTTCTCTCTTTGCTCTCCCCCCTGTAAATGTTTAAGCCTCGCGGGTCTTTTGTGTCTCTTTCCCCAGAGCCCAAAAGGCCAGAAGAGCCGGCGAGCCGTGTTTGGGCTTGGCCTGCGTATGTCTTGTTGGCATTTCCATTCTTGATCCTTGATTCTTCTTGGTCATGAAATGTACGGGAGAATGCATGGCACTGGCACCAGAGATTTATTCCATGGCAGTTGTGAAAGCTTAGGTTCTTAGGCAGACGAGCCAATAGAAACAACGTAATCCGGAACATGTTAGTAACAAGATTGTATCGGGCATGGGAACTGTGCCATTTTAGGGGGCCCGGCCCTGGACTATCAGGATTTGGGTTTTCTGGGAAAACGGAGAACGGATAAAGTGGAGAGGGAAAGAGGGTGCTCCGTTGGTGCAAGATGAGGTCAACGGCGTGACGTGACGGCAGTTGGTACTGGCGTGCGTGTAGGTGTTGATGTACAATTATATGTTGTACCCAGCTTTTACGGAGACCCGAGGCAGGATTCCGTATGGGTACGTTGCCTGTCGTTTGTGTGCAGTCGTTTCTGGCCTGGATCTTTGCTTCTGCGTATGTACACTATGTGTGTATGTGAAAATCTGGGGAGGCTTACCCCATTCCTGTTTGATTGAGTGCATGACCATCCCCAGCCGTGCCGCCGGTTGCATTCTCCGGCGCGTGCGTTCAGACGCATCCTGCGTTTGCGTAACGGGGATGTGGAGTCCCATCACCTAATAGTAATGTTGGGGGAGAGAGCGAAACGGGGGGGAGGGGTGTGTGATGAGAGTTCCTTTGAAAAGGCCCGCCCCACTGAGGGTATTCGGGAATTACGTAAGTAGGACTTTCCATAGTCGATGCGAGAGATGAGAAAGGGTTGCCCCTTGGGGCTAGGTGTGTAGGTGAAGGAGACGAGGAAAAAAGTCCTGCGTCTGGGCTGGGCTCGTTGGGACGGAGATGAGAGTCCGTGGGGACCGAATATCCACCCCCCGCCGGGGGACCTGATGGATCGGGATGACCGGATGGTGGGGAGCTGAGGTTTCGGGGCGCCGTTTCGCTGGGGAGAGAGACAAGAATTGCGATGGAAGAATGGCCGGAGGGCGCGCCAAGAAGGACATGATGGGGCCCAGGTTGTCCGGACGAGCGGTTGCGTAGCCTACGTGGACGATGGGCTTGGCCCTTTCATGATGCAGGCCAGCCTGCTGAGATGAGCCGGGACCCATTTGTCAGCTTTCAAAGGTCTAGACCTCGCATAACCAAGTTGGTGATGAGAGCCAAGACGTTATTGCTATCAGGTGGTTTCATGTGTGAGTCGAGATTAGGTGCTGCTTTTGATTTCCGCGAGGTTCGAAAAGGCGCATTGTGACATTGCAGCTTCTTTGGGCTGCGGCGTCGGCATACGGTGTGAGGTTAGAAAGATGCCTTCGGGTTGCGAGCTGTGCTTGCCCGGGCTTTTGCTCTGTACACCCGGAGTTATACGAGGGCCTTGGACTTGGTGGTGGGTTTGAAAGTTAGTTACGAATGCTTTTTGGGAACTTTTGGAATATCAGCCGGCCCACTTGGCTAAAGTGTTACTGTTTTAGTGATGGCATGTTGTGGGAATAATGTGTTAGTATGGTTTGCAACTGCTGAATGAATCTCGCCTACTGTGATGTTAATTGTTAGGTAGCTGCTTTTGTTTTGGGGGGAAACGAAACCCACTACTGCAGCATGGATTTAGATGTGTTGTAGAGTGGCCAGTCCTGTATTAAATGTTTCAAGTCCTCAATTGTGCGGCATTCGGTTATGTGAATTGAGTTGTACGTATAGCCCTGTTACTGAACCTTGAAACTTAAGCTGGCTACCCACCACTGTAGCAACATGGTTCCTATAACCTCTTGTAACTCTCGTTAGATCAACAACACGGGTGTGATTGGGAGTTGTTTCGTTTTAGTGGGTGAACCCAGAAGCCTCTGATCGTGTGAGTAAAGACGACAAGGAGGGAGTGTAAGGAACGTATGGGGAGCGGTATGGTTGCCAAAAACGCAACACCCAGCGCATCAGAGTTTGCGAAAGTGACTTTGGGAGGTATGAATCAAATTTTGACTCTCTTAGAAATCAGTCGTGGGTATAGTTGCCTCCAAGGGCTCGTTGCTGTGGCTCTGTAGAAGAGTTAAGGCGACGCCTTTGAATATAACCCAGGTGACAAGTGAAAAAGCGGTTCCTTGGTGACGATGTTTCCAAGATATGTATAAGTTGCATTGTCTGAGCGCCAAATCAAGCAACCCGAAGATACGGAGCAAATGCCCATTCCCCTTGAGTACATCTTTGGTTCTGGCTCAGTAACCTCAAGCTCGTTACCAAACAGGTGACTTCTAAACGAAAACGGCAGCCCAATCCAGTGGATGATAACCGTACTTTTTTTTCTTCACCATGGGTAAGACAAATACAAAATAAAACCACTATCAAGAATGACAATCCCACATAAGTGAATAGAAAAGATATATCAACCGCTGGTGAGGTTTCAAATATCTCACGCCAATTGTACCACACCTTTCCATAAAGTTTCCGCAGTTGCTGTCGAGCATGTTTATCAGTGTTGTGTAGGAGAGCGTAGCCACATAGATATGGCAATACGTAATCTCAACCTAACTGTCTGTAACCCCTATGGTGAACTATTTGGAGGCCCAATCGTATACTTTGGTGAAATGCTCGAATTTAGGCGGTAACGACGAAGAGATTGCGGGACATACAAAGCCAAAGCACTCCTCAACTTCCAGCACTAGACTTCACAAATATGAGTACGCTTCAAGGGTGAGGTGCGCGTAACCCATGATGGGGCTGGTGATCTTGTGCCTTTTACTGAAGCTGCGGATCGATGCTATCAACGTATCGCTACTGACGGTTCGGGGCTAAAATGATGACCGAGATGATGGAGAGCTGGGTATCCTCATCGCCTCCACAGATACAGGCGGAGACTTACGGATGCTTGAAGTTTGAATAAACACATGTTAGTGAGCGCCCAGCGGAGTTGTCAAAATGGGGATTTTATAGGCGATGAGACGGCAGGAGGAAGGCAACACGTTTGCTAGAGATGTATTTACTACCCCCCACATCACAACGACGGCATTGAACAATTTCTGCCGATGGTTAAAGAACTCAGGTCTCCTGCTGTTGGTGATCCTCGTCGTATTCAAATATCCAAAATAGCATGAGCAGGTGTGAGACCTGAGATCTTGTGATGCCCCTTGTCACGGACTACTTCAACTGTCAACTAATTTTCAGGGATATGTCTTGCGAGGCCTCACGTAAAGCCAGAACTATTTCCTACAAATATACATTAGCCGAAATATCTCATGGTTCTTCTCGCACTTTAGGGCAGAAACCAAGCAGTCTCGAAGAGGAGTTGAACGCTTTGGCAAAGGATGAAAATGAGCGTCACAGCCATGATGGAAACCCTAGAAATGGCCGTCTTGAGACTAGTATTAGTGTTCCAATTGAACAAAGAAGATCATTTCAAGGATATAATGCAGTATTAGAAGGGAGTTGATGATATGTCCACGTCTATTCTCCACTAAGATTGAAGTTGAGTTTGCCGGTGTGACGGCCTTCTCACGAGTACCTTTCTGTCGGACCCTTGGATGAGCCATCTCTTGCCCCCACACAAAAACAAGGGAGCCTCAATTCACTTATACATCTAAATTTGACACAAAGTAGTGCAACGGGCTGACGGAGACACTTCTGAACCATTAAATCCAGCCATTTCCGGATTGCCGTGCACAGATAGCAGCTTCACGCAATTTATTGGCCCCCCTCCCAAAATAACTATTGCATGGCAACGGGCAAAGGCGAACTATACATTTCCTTTGGTTAGCACTGTTGTTAAACATCCCGTTGCCAGTCTGTGTTGTTTCAAGAGGAAACAATCTTGCAGTGAAATCTTGTGCTGACGAGGCCGAAATACTCTGTTATTGGCCGCCTGTCTCTTCAACAACTGCTTTGACCTACCCCCTGTGTTCACCGTAGGCATGGAAAACATGGGGTTCCAGCGGCCTAATAGATTGACAAAATTCTAAACAGTCTGCTGGTGATCGGGTCCGCTCCCGAACATCCATCCACTAGCCCCCCTACGGTTGTTTGTATGTAACAGGAAACCACACAACATCCTCTAATAAGCCGCGATAAAAAAAATAGTCTTGAGAATCGACAGCAACAGCAGAACTCAACACCAGAATCTTACCTTCATCTGACCAGCTAAAGAGCCAACAGGGTATCACAGTCACGTAACAACAACTAACCTGAATAACATGCTTGCCGAAGAGGACCCCCAGACTGGTATATGTGCTGGTTGGTCCTGCACCCGTTCCCATGACAACTGTTTTCACAGGACTCCCAAAGTAGGTATTCTTGCTAACTTTTGAGGGTGACCTAGCTTCGTATTTCCCCGAAGTAGCATTTATTAAAGCAGCAAGGGCTCACGGAACTGAACAGAACAAATGCTGCGCGAGCATGTGCTTAGAAAGACCACATTCACCGACGGAGGAAGGGGGCTCGACGGGGGGTTTTATCATCTTGCAGGCCTAAAAATTTGGGAAATCGGCTTTTTAACACAATGTAGTCTTCTGATTATACCCATCTCGAAATCATAATCGCTCGCAATTATCATCATATAGAACACGTCATCGTCCATCACCCGTCTAGAGCCTACTAGACCTACTCTCATCCATAATGGCACCGCTCATCACAGGAATCTGCTGCTCGCCCATAACCAGTTCCCGCCCGCCCTTGGTAGTCCACCAACCAACGCCAATGGTGGCCCGCTCAACATCTAGTTCACCACTGACGAGTAATTCCCAGAAGCGGTCCTTGACAGGCTGACGCATAATGGGATCTGAAATCTCGTTAAGCGTCTGCGCCGTGAACGTCAGCCAGTTGTCAAGAAGAGACAGCGGCAGAAACGGTAGCGAGTCGATAAGCGTGAGTACAAGCGAGCTCTGCTCTGAGAACGGCTCCTCTGGCGTCAAGCCCTTCTCAGCCTGAGCGATGGCGTCCTGTGTCAGGGGAAGAGGAGCGGTGTCTGCGCTAATAGCTCTGAAGCGAACCATCTCGAGTAGGGTCTCAGAAAGATGCGGGTCTGTGAGAGAGATTGGGAATGGAGGGGAGACGATCTGCATGACCGTCTTGAAGGCAACACGAAATTGCCGCGTTGAAATCTGCGAAGGGAAGGAGGTGAAAAGTGTGTCAATGTAAAAGGGCACCAGGTTGATGGTCAATGAGTCATTGTGTGGGCATGACAGAACAGACAGTACGGCACTGTGAGCGGCTTCGAAGAGCTCGACCATGGTGGACGTCAAGGCGCCATTGTGAGTGAGGTATGCCGTCGCCGGCTGAATGATGAGCGTCTCACAGGCCTCAGTGGGCACATTGAGAGGCAGGTGTTCTGCCACATTCAGATAAAAAAGGTCCAGGGTTCGGTCAAGAGCATAAGAAGGCACCGTCCCAGCATGAGGAGGCTTGTTCTCGGATAAGAAAGCGACGCAGGCATCCGCGAACTGTGCCACTATGTCGAGAGATGTAAGGTAGGTAAACTGGTAGGCCCGGAAGGCGCTGGACCCTTGCCTCGAAGAGATGAAGAACAAATTCCTCAGGGTGTGTAACGATTTTATTGCGACCTGGGGAGCCATAATGTCGTTTCTCATACGGGGGTCTAGGAGGCTCCGCCCGACAATGGTTTGCATAACTGCCACCGTCGCGTACAGTGTCTTCCTCAAGACCTGAAATAACGCTGGCCATGTGCTCTCCAGGGTGTTTTGCTCCAAGCGCGCTGTTTCCTCGGCGGCATCAACTCCCGAAAGCGGATTATGCTGCCATTGCTGCAGCACCTTCTGTGTGAATTCCATCAGGGAGTCCTGGGCCTGGAGGACAATTGCCGAATCGGTCGCATTCGTGACGGCGAAGCCCGCCAGTTTCGACAACGGGCCCATGCCCCCCATGAGCGGCTTGCCCTCAATAGACTGCAGCAGCTGAAATGACGGGGAGTTGGGAGACCACTCAACTATCTGACCGTACTGCTTCACGTCTTTCCTAATATCGTCCAAGAAGCGGCCGTCCTGGAAGCCGTCCTCTCCGGTGATGGCCAGCACGGCAATCGGCAAAAGTGCATTGCAGTTGATTCCGCTCTGATGAAATTCAGAAAGGAACGGGAAAACATAGTTGAGCGCAAGCACAATCGACGCCGAAGCAAATGAACCGTCCTGACGTTCCAGTGCGAGGTTCGTGGCAGTAACGATGGCTTCTTCCAGAGTGTTTCGCAGACCCCTCGACAGTGACTGCCTATCGTTTCCTTCCATGCCCATTAGGATTCCCGTCAGGACGAGCAAATGCTGCCACCTGTTGGACCGATCGTCGGCACCTTTTACAACAGCTCGCACCCAGGCATCACTACCGAGGCCTCCACCCTGCCGCGGCCCGTAGACGTTCTTAGCATTGTCGATCTCGTTCTGTCGCACCCGTATCGCGGCGCTGTTGTAGATGCTAATGATGCGCAGGCTCGTCCGCAGCCCGTCGCGCCGATGCCAGATCGCGGGCGCGACAAGAAGTTGGGAGGTGAGGACGCCGAGGTTCAGCGGATTCGACAGCGACGTCAAGAGGTTGGTCGTCGAGCCGACTATCTGGTCCGTCTTGCGGTCATCGTGGACGTTTTGATACAGTTGCAGAACCGTATTGAGGAGTCTATCGGCCGGCATGATGCGCTATACTTGCATCAGTTCATGTGAGAAGGACTTCTGGGGTGGTCAAGATATTGTCGGCTATTTGAGAGTAGAAAGTGTCGTCGTTGTGTCGTGGTGGCTATGATCGACGGCGCTGGTGCCGATGGCAGGACGTCGGAATTGGCGTGGATGTTTTGCCGAGGCACTTTGAACGCCCCTAAAGCCACACCTCGAGCTCCTGCACAACTGCGCCATCCCTGCAGCACCTCACCCTCATACCTAACCCCAGCAACAAGCGATTGGTGCAACTGCAAAACCTCGAAGCTCAACTTACCGACCTTCAACGCATTTTAGCCTCTTGTAGCCGCAGGAAGCTCGTCACCATGTCCTCGCGTGCGGAGAATTATCCGCCGCCAAATTACAAGGTGCCGTCGTTCCCTAGCATCAATTGGCAGCTTCGGGACTTTACCGATGACCACCGCTGGAGTCTCTTCTACATCCGCGACATTTGGCGCTTTACCGTGATATGGACCTTCATCATATACGCTGCCGTGCACATGGGAGCCGCCGCCATCACCATCGCGATGCACACTAATAAACGAGGATCACTGACGTACCTCTGGGCGGTACCTTTGCTGTACGCTGTTGTAGCGGGCGTGCAGGCGCTATTCGCTGGGAGCGTCGTAGGTCTCATGTAAGTGCGCTTATATTCTCTCGACTGAAAGTCGTGTTGCTGATATTGATTATGTACAGCCTTGGAGCGGTCTACAACGCGGGATACTTTTCCATGTCAACATGGGTTCCCCTTCTTTGGGGTGTCATCAACGTCCTCGTCCTCATTATCTCGTCCTTCTCCATCCAAGGTGGCCTCTAAACGATACATATACGGACGCAAACATACAAGAAGAAAGATATAAGGCTTGAAAGACTACATGGTAGAGCTATAGTTTATGTTCGTCGATAACGCAGTAGCCCCGTCATCTCCATTCGTCGGCTGCGATGGCACGATCTTCTTGATCACGCGCGCCGGGTTACCAGCAACGCATACATAATCGGGCACGTCTTTGGTCACGACGCTCCCGGCGCCGACGGTTACGCCCCTTCCGATAGTCACACCCGGCAACACAATGACATTGCCGCCGAACCAGCAGTCTTCACCAATGGTGATGGGCTTCCCACTCTCGGGCCCGCGGGTGCCGTTACGCAGTGTGGGATCCAGCGGATGTGTACCGCTGTAGAACGAGCAGTTGGGCCCAATAAGGGTGCGCGAGCCTACTGTGATGAGGCAAGTGTCGATCCATGTGCTGTTAGAGTTGACATATACGTTGTCACCGAATCTGGCGAAAGGCGCGTAAGAAGACGGGCACTGAAGACACGAAGGGGATTGGTTCACACAAACTTTACGTTGTAGCCGTAGTCCATCTTTATCGGGGCATCGATCCATGGGTAGTCCTCAAGTAGGGCGTCGTCCTCGTCGCGGCGGGTACGCGGTGGAGGGAGAGGAATTGTGTCCCCGTTGATACTGTTCCGGATTAGGCTCTACATCTTGGACGGGGAAGTGAAGCCGAAGGGGAGCCAGGGTGCTGGTCGCCCAGAAAAAAATGATGAGATCGATGGAGGCGCAGACACTCACTCTTTCCACATGCCCACAAGCGTGCGGCGGCTCACGTCACCAGCATTGTTGAACCTAGCGCATGCCGCCTGGCAACGTTTCCGATCTGCGATCAAGTCCGGGGTAAAGGCCCAGTACAGCTCGCCGTTCTTCATCCGCCGGCGGTTCTCTTCCCTGTCGATCGAGCGGATATCCATAGCTGTTTTGTGCATGTATGCGGTTGCTAAGAGGGAAAGGGGAGAAAAATAAAGTGAAGGCTTGTCAGTGTACAGGGCAGGTAAGTTGTGAGCCGACTTCCGTTACGGAGGGCGGTCAACGTCAACGTGTTTACTCGGACAGGCAAGGGGACAAGGGACCAGGTGAAGCGAAGCGAAGAGAGATGGTCCGAAGAAAAAAAAACCCAAGACTTTTTGTAAACCAAACAAGGCCCTCTGATAGCCAGTTCCCCGGGATGTAATTGCCGGCCGTTTCGAGCTACGAATAGTTTATCTCTATGTCCCTCACTCAAGTGACCACCCCCCCATGGTCAGAAGCAAGTCGGTGAGCCCGACACTGTTCGAAAAAGGGCCGTCAGTCGTAAGCACCTTGCCCCAAAGCGCATCGAACACCGCAGCGGGGGCCCACGCACTTGCGTCATCCGCCCCTGACTCTCGGCCCGCGCTCACGCTTGGCCTTACCCGTCCCAGCCGTCTTTGCTTCCACACAGCAGCTTTGGCAGTGCTGTACAGCAGACACTCTTCCCCAAAACCCACTGTAACCGGCGCGCTTTTTACTGTTTCCTTCACCGAGGCGTCGTTGTGAGAGACAACATTGCATCTGGCGTTCTCGTTCTCGCCTGCCCAGGCTGAAGTGGAGCCTCTTTGCAGCGGACACACCCCACAAAAAAAACCCAACGTCCCTTTCTTTCCCACCTTCCTGTTGCTGTCAAATTTTGAGCCTCCATGCTGGTCTTATCATGATTTGACCATTACAGCGCAGCCCGAATCCGCCTTGCAGGGAACAGAGACGCGGAGAGTTCACTACCCATTTTCTTCCCTCCCACCCCCTAAAACTCCGACTACACTAAAGAGGAGGGGCTGCGAATCCGATCCCTTTTACCCACTCGTCCACTTCTGCGCTATGATCCGAAGTTGAACAGAGTTGTCAGGAGGGAGAAAAAAAAAGTGTGTATAGAGACAGTGTCAAGCTGTGTTCATGCATGGAAGGACGGCAACCTTGAGCTAGAGCCACCCGCCACTCATACCGTCCTTGCTTGTCATTGTCACCTCCTTAAGCCAACCCTCCTTTAGCCCCTTGTCCTTTCCTGGGACTCTGTTCTTTCCGCGTCCCGCGGGCCCCTCCAAGGGAACTTTCTCTCGACTCTAAACTCGATCTCGCGTTACTGGTCAATCCACAATTTCTCAACTCTCAGATTGCATCATAAGCCTGTGCAGCCACCCTGATCCCCCCTCCAAATCACAAGGCAGGCCACACAATGTCGAGCTTTCGTCGGGTGTAAGTTCCAGCTCTATCCCTCGGTCCCGCGCTGTCCTCAGTCCGCCCGACCTTCCCCGTGAAATCTCCGCCCTCAGGTCTCTACCCTCGTCTCTTTCCCCCCCTTGGCATCCGAGACCTTACAGATGTTCTCTCCCCCCCTCCTTCCGCTCATTTCAGCCCCTCAACACCATAACCCCGCCATCGCGATGTCTTCCCACTGGAGGCCCGTGAACCCCCTATACCATGATTCAACCAGACTTCTATCCCACCACCACAACAATGCTTCCCCTGCGCCCCAATCACTCCCCGGTTCCCTCACATCACATACAACACTATCAGTAGCTGACATCGGACACAGCGGCGCCCGCCCCGAGTCCGAGAACCCGGCAAAGGACTACTACCCTCGCCAGCGCAAGTCCTTAGCCGGCATCGCACTCCGCGCCTTCCTCCTCGGCGCAGCCAACCTCTTGGGCGTTCTCTCTACCATCCTTATCCTGTCCTTCACTTCATCACCGCTCTGGCGCCTGCCCTTCTTCCTCGCCTCCCTCTCTCTCTTTCACTTTCTCGAATTCTGGACGACAGCGGCCTACAACACACCACAGGCAACGGTCTATGCCTTTCTCTTGACGGCAAACTGGCCCGCCTACGCAATCGCCCACGCCACCGCCTTCATCGAGTGTTTCCTCACGAACCTAATCTTCAGGGACTCCGTCTGGGCACCCTTTGGCTTGAAGCCCCTGCTGGTCACAGCCGGACTGCTGCTCGTCGTCGTCGGCCAGGCTGTGCGCTCGCTGGCCATGACCACTGCCGGCGAGAGCTTCAACCACACCGTCCAGCACTACAAGGCCGAGTCGCACACCCTCGTTACGACCGGCATCTACGCCTGGTTCCGACACCCGTCTTACTTTGGCTTCTTCTGGTGGGCCATCGGCACGCAGCTGGTCATGGGTAACGTCTTCTCCCTTTTCGGCTACGCAGGTGTCTTGTGGTACTTTTTCTCCAAAAGGATACGTCACGAGGAGGAACTACTTATCAGGTTCTTCGGCGACGACTATGTCAACTACCGCAAGCGCGTCGGGGTCATGATCCCTTTCTGCAATTGATGCCGGACTGTTGTGTTTTCTGTTGCTCAAGTGTCGGGATGTGTAATATATAACTGTATGAGTGTTGTTTTAACAGCGCCATTATTAATTTTCTCTAAAACCCTAGTGGATATTTAAACAGAAACGCAGGCATAAAAAAATGCCTGTCTTTGCAACAAAACCCATTCAAGAACTCCTGGGCCACGTCATCTGCCTGCTCACACTGCCGTACTTGGCCTGCCAGGCATAAAAGTACATCAATGCGGCAAACGGCTGTCCTAGAATGGTGAAGGAAACCCAAAAGATGCAGTTGCCAATCATCCGACCTGTGGGTGACTGCATCTTCTCCAGAGGGGTCGTGATGGCGATCAGAGGGAGCTGGAAGAACATGCCAGCGAAAGCGACGCCTGATTGTCATTAGCTATAGAGCCGTGGTAATGTGCGGGCTAGGCTTACCAATGATGTTGTGAGTCGGCACACCGACGAGAACCTCGTGGAGTACCGCCGAAGCAAAGAATACGGCAAGCTGCGCAGCCCTAGGGCTCCATCCACGGCCGATCAAGGGAGAGTAGACGTGGCGCTTGAAATACTGGTAGACCGGCTTGTTCCACAGACGCCAGTAGGCACCAAGACTCTCGCTATTCCACCAGTCCTCGTAAAAGCATCGATCCCCAAAGCGGGTAACTTCGGCGAGGGCGTTGAGAAATGATTGGAAGAGTGCGAAGAAGCCTGCGAGCCAGATGACCAGAGAGATCGTAGAGAGCTTCATCAGCCGCTCAAGAATCTTAGGTACGTCCAACGAGGCGATCTTGTCGAGCGAGTTGATCAAGACAGGGGCGGCATACTGGGCACTGGCAAACCAAATGAAGACGCTCAGACCAAAGACTTCCGCCATCCGCTTGCCGACGAACACCCATCTAATCTTTTCTGTCCTCGGGTACGCAGGCTGGTAAACCAGCGTCGGTGCCCACCAGAAGTATGCCAAATTGCCCATGGTGATGTTGTTAGGGTACGGGCACTGCTGGTAGATCTCAGGCATCGCGGCAAGTTCGCCCTTAACGGGGTGGAGGTAAGCGTGTCGCAGGTCTCGGTTTGTGAAGGCGTACGAAGCTGTTTTAAGCCAGACGATGATGGCATGAAGCTCCGTCAGGGTGCCGATTAAGGGGTGGTGGATGTGGAAGTACACCACGTATGTCGTGATGGCGAGGGCGAGGGTAATGTTGACGGCATGGATCCAGGCAATGACCTTCCAAGTAGAGTTGAATCGAGCTCGCTGGTCTGCTGTCGGGCTGGCAGCGCCATCCTTTGACTTGGCCCGCAAGCCTCGAGCCTGCTGAGCAGCGGCCAATTCGATCAGGTAGGCGGCGAGGAGATGGCAAGGGATTAGGAGGTATAACCCAACACCGAGAAGAACATCTTGCCGACGGAAGTCATGGCACCCAACGCAAATCAAGACTCCATACTATGATGTGTCAGTTGCATATAGCGAGAAGGACTGTACAGCGGCGCCTACCTTTTGTATGTTCTCAATCATCAGACGAAGATTACCAACAACTGCACACACTGTTAGTTAAGGTCATCAAGCAGTCCCGGCGTTGTTCGACATACTTAATACAATTACCATTAAGTTCCTGAAACCTAAGAAACTGGGGGCGGCGTTGGAGTCATGGCTCAAAGTGGAAGGGCGCGATTTGTGGTGAACAGCAGCGACGTGCCTGTACTTCCTCTGCACTGCTCTCCTTAGCTCCTCGACTGAGCGCTGATTCTCGGATGCGGAGGCGGGTGTTGTGGCGGGCTTCGTCTCGGATGTGCCATTGTGTGTGTGACGAAGGGATGAGCTCATAGCTGAGCTCTCGACGCTCGTCACCGTAGCCGTGTTCATGGCTGGCGACACGTCCTGAGAGTGAATTGCGAGCACGCGAGAATGACAACAGGGAGAGGTACGCAAAAGTGAGGAAGCTCAATGATGAGGAGGGGAGAACCGGGTGAAAGTTTAAAAAAAAAAAGGTGAGGGGACTCAATGATGAGGGAAAGCTGTGTATGTATATGCAATGCAGGGAATAAGTGGCAAGTGCGATAAGATATCGGAGTGTAAAGGTAAATGTAGGCCAATATGCACGACGCCAAACCAGGCTCGGTCGGGGAAGGAAAATACGAATTGACTTCGTAGCCGGCGTTTCCAAGGGGAGACGCCTGGCGCTCTCGATTTGATCCAAACTCTCCAAGCCAGTAGGGAAGCTATCTGGATGGTAAGCGCATTGGCGTTGGACCTGGATTGGATGAGGGGCAATTCGCACGAGGGGGATCGGAAACAGCAAAAAGAGGGAAGGGGTACGTCAAGGCACAGGCCAGGGGGGAAAAACAGGTGGAGGAAGCTAGGCCGACGCCATCAGTCCCTTAAGCGTGGGGACTCGTTTGTCGTTGTGGAGGAATGATGGAAGACGAGGTGCTCTGACGGCAGGAATGCAGACGTCGTGCAGTGAGACCAACCGACACCGACAGAACTGGGGAAAAGATATACACAGAGACAAGATGTAAGACAAAAGAAACAACAAAAGAGAAAATGGGAGACAGGAGGCGAGAACTACGGGAGAGCTGGATGATGGCACGGTCCCTAGGATGGGAAGATTGGAAGGGGGACCTTGAGAATGCCAGGGCCGCTGAGCCTGTCTGGTCTGGATTGCAGTGCTCGGCAGGAGGCCAGCAGGGCTAACCAGCAGGTCCTCTCACGTCCAAATCACCTTACGCCGTGCTAATGCTATAATGAGAGAAGCGCATGCATGCAAGCCAGGGGTGCTACGGCTCCACGGGTAGTGACGGCGATCCCCGGTGACAGTTCTGAGTGGTCGAATATGGGGCCTCGTGGGGCGTGGAAGAGAGAAATTAGAGAGGGAGCCGTGGCTGAACTCTATCACATGCAAAAATGAAAGGGGGATACCATTTTCTAGGCTAACAAAAAGAGGACGGGTCATAATTAGTGCCTAATCATCACCTCATTCTCCGGCGTTGATATTTTGGGAATCGCACCTGACAGATGTGATGGACGGGGGGAAATGGAAGAAAAAATGGAAATAACGTCAGGGTCCGATGTTAGCCCGGATAAGCAGTTGAGGCGCCGATAAGCCAAAACCGCGAAGCTAACGCAGGAAAGCACGCTAAGAAAAAGCTATCGGCGGATCACCATCCAGGTCATGTGACCTCGAGGAAGCTGGCCTGGCCTGTGCACGCGTCGCGGTCATTTTCATTGATTGGCGATTGCCTCTTGGACTGAACCATGAGAATGACCGTCCATCAACTTACGCGATTGGCACCCAAGATAGAACTCGACGACTGACTAATAAACCCACCCCCTCTTACAGAGTACTCAATTTCTTACTACATATATCAGCGCATGAAAGTTTAAAGATGGCGTACGATCCTCGAGGGGATCACCACGACAGGCGAGGGCCGCCCGGAGACGGCCAGGAGGGAGGCTTCGTAAGGGCCCGAGGTCGACGTGAGTTGTTTCTAAATATCAAATAGTATTCTCTCCTAAGCTCTCTGAACCAATGAACTTGCCTGCATTTCAAGAAGCTGAGCTGTTGCGTTCTCTACTTCTGCACTCTTTGCAAGACCTGAGACACGACCTAGATACATCAAGAAGTTTCATGCTGACACCTCACTGTTAGGTCCGGTCACTGACTATGGTTCAACTGTTGCAAATTGGATGCGTCACCGCGCCCCGGTAGAAGGGGACGTGTATACTGGAGAGGTCGAGCGGCCTAGTGCAAGCTTCATCATTGACGCAAGTCTTCTCAGGCTCGGCAAGTTTACACCCTGCTAATATCAACCTAGTTCACACCACCTGCAGCAAGAAGGACAGACCCGGGAGACACAATACCAGTGAAGCACCTTCATTCATCACTCAATAAGATCAAGCATCCCATCAATGTGGTGCGATGGACGCCAGAAGGTCGTCGCTTGTTGACCGCCTCCAGCAGCGGAGAATTCACGTTATGGAACGGCACGGGGTTCAACTTCGAAACCATTATGCAGGCTCACGATTCTGCCATTAGAGCACTAGCTTACTCTCACAACGATGACTGGCTCATCTCCGCTGATCATGACGGCAGCGTCAAATATTGGCAGCCTAATTTCAACAACCTCCAAAGTATTGCTGCGCATAACGACCCGATTAGAGACCTGGCCTTTAGCCCGAACGACTCCAAGTTTGTCACGGCGTGCGATGATTCGACGTTGAAGATCTTTGATTTTGCAGGTGGAGTGGAGGAATCAGTTCTGAAGGGGCACGGCTGGGATGCCAAGAGCTGCGATTGGCATCCGACCAAGGGCTTGTTGGTGTCGGGTTCAAAAGACCATGTGGTTAAACTCTGGGACCCTAGAACAGGCCGATGCCTGACAACCCTTCATGGACACAAGAACACCATCACCAAGACGTTGTTTGAAAGGGTGCAGGGAGACTGCCTCGCAACGTCAGCAAGAGATCAAACTGCTCGCGTCTTTGACCTTCGAATGATGCGAGACATATGCCTGTTGAAGGGACATGAGAAAGACATTTCAACAATCGCATGGCATCCTGTTCATTCGAATTTTCTTAGCACAGGTGGTCATGACGGCTCCCTGTACCACTATATTCTCGACGAACCAAACACGCCGGCAGGCCATTCTTCTATCGCACCATACGACAGCGCAGACCCGTCCACGACCAGCGCGCAGACCATCTACCCAGCCCACAAGATCCCTTACGCACACGACTTCGCCATCTGGTCTTTGGACTGGCACCCTCTTGGTCATATCCTGGCCTCCGGTTCCAACGACCGTATTACAAGGTTCTGGTCCCGAAAACGGCCGGGCGATGCCGACGTCTTCCAGGATAGATATCACATTGGCGAGGCGGCAGCCGAAGCTCAGGGAACCTGGGACCGCCGTGGAAACCGCCGTCAACGGCAGGAGGAAGAGGAGCAAGAGATGGAGGATGAAATGGATGGCCTTGTCGACCAGAAGATGCCTCTCAAGCAACCCATGGTCCCTGGTTTCCCAGGTCTACCTGGTCTTCCCGGTCTGCCTGGTCTATCTATGCCACAGAACGGTTCTGGCGCTCCTCCAGTACCCCCACCGCCTATGATACCCGGCGTCGGCGCAGGCGGCGGAGGTCCACCACCACTCCCCTTCCCTCTGCCCGGCCTGAACGGCGCGCCACCACCTCCTATCCCGCTGCCTGGCGGCATCGACCCAAGCAACCCTGCCGACCTTGCCAAGATTGCTGAGATGATCCAGAAGGCCGGAGGCACGATTCCTCCCCCGCCCCCTGGTAGCTTTGCCCCTGGCCTAGTCCCGCCACCCAACTTTGCTCCACCCCCTGGATTCCCTCCTATGCCTATGCCGCCTCCAGGTACTGACCTTAACATGAATGCACTTGACCCCCGGGGCCTTAGGAGGGCTCCCCTTCCAAGCCAGGAGGAAAGCCTGAAGGCGGAACAGCGGCGAGGTAACTACACCAGAGCGCGATAAGATCCGCAGGGTGAAAATTATGAAGGGGCGTGAGAAAAAGAAGGCATGTAAAAGGATGAGATGGAGAAGGGGCGGTGTTGATACCCTAGTGTTAGAACCGGACTTGAATAACACATATGCGGACCCGGCAATACGTTTGCTGGTACACCTTCTACTACATATATCACGCAATGTTCCTTAGAGGAAAATTCGCTTGATCGTTTTTTGTTGCTTCCGAGTGAGGGTATAGTATGATCAAATGCCAAATAGACTCTACAGGAAAGACTTATCGATGTTCATGATATGCATTCTATATGAGAGGCAGTCTGGCCGACTGCCTCTTTCTGCGGAGCTATCTAGTCGTACATGTATGTATGCCTTGTCGCCATAAGAAATCCTACCGTCTTGCGTGTTTGTGCCGTAAAATATCTTCCGACAAAAGTCTGAAGCGGCCATCCTCGTGATTGTTTCTCAAACGTACATGTTATGGTACAGACATGAAGAATGGAAAACGACCTCATCATTCCGGAGCTCATCCCTTATAAAAAAACGGATCTATAGAACATTGGAAAGGGAAGATGAAAAGTAAAAAAGAAGAAAGAAAAAAGGCAAATGCCGCTGTACCGCAGTCTCCCTCATTCGCTCCGCCACGCCCTAATCAAAGACGCCATTCCACACATGATCCCCAACCCTTTATTTCTTGCCGAAAGACTTTTGCCTGTCGGCGTACTCCTTCACAATAATGGCGCACGAAGTCTCGGTGCAAAGCCTCTTGCGTCGCTGCGGCGCAAGGTTGGACGCGAACTCCAGACCGGCGGCGCGCTCGACGGCCTCCAGCGGCATCTCGAACTCGGCAAGGGGCTTCTCGTTGGGGATGCGGGCGTTGGGCATGACGAAGGCGCCGATGGCGACGTTACCGCCGGCCTTGCCGTCTTCGGCGAAGATGACCTTGTAAAAGTGCGTCGGCACGGCGACGTTGGGCGGGTTGCCGATGACCTCGTACTTGGTGTACCACTTGCCGTCGACGGGGTCGCGCTTGGGCAGGTAGAGCGGGCCGGTGACGATGCGGACGGAGGGATACCTCGTCGTCAGGCGGCGGCAGAAGTCCTCAAAGTGGGCCCAGTAGTCGCGGTTGAAGCCGTCGCCGACCTGGGGGCACATGTTTGTGAGGTAGAAAGTGTCGTCCATGGCCTTCTGTGACCACTTGCAGTCGGCGGCGGGCACCTGGTGGCCGCGGTCGTAGCCGCTGCGGAAGTAGTCCTTGAGCTTGGCCTGGAACTTTTCGGGGACGGAGGGGTCCTCAAGGAAGGCGCTGTTCTTGCGGTCGCCGTCCTTCTGGGCGAGCGAGGCCGGGGTGATGTGCTCGACGACCCAGTGGGGGTTGCGCGTGCGGCGGTCGTAGCTTGAGACGAGACCGGCGCGGGTGGCTAGGTCGGCGACGGGACCGGGAAAGCCATATTCGAAGAGACCGGCGGGGTCAACGAGGCTGCCGGGGATGGCACCGGGGACGGGCGGGGGCGCCGACGCCGACGGGGGAAGCGGTGCGCTGTTCTTATTGTTGAAGACCTGCGTACTGGGCACAGGGACGGTAGGGGCGGTGGAGAAAGAGTTCGTCGAGGGAGCAGTGGTGGGAGCGGTAGTCGCGGGCTTCTGAGTCCGGAGCGAGTACAGTGCTGCTGTGAATGCGGCGCCGCCTCCCGCGCCTAGAGCTGCGATGAGGGCGACAGAGGTAGCTTTCGACATGGCGGGCTAGTTCTTACGCGGCGCGCGGCCGGTGCCTTGTGGATGATTTTAAAGTTTTATTTTTCTTCTCCAAAAGGAGGAAGAAGGAATGAATTGGGGTGCAAGTCAGGCTTTAGGCGGCTGTGGTATTGTTTAGGCCACGAGAATAGAGGAGGGGAGGGCACGTGGTTGAGATGGTGTGGTGATTGTCTCAGCTGTGTTCTTCACGGGGACGGGGATTTTGGGGGTAGCTCGGAGCTGGAAAATTTTGGGTTACGGCGCCTGGTTCGCGGAGTGATCTCCAGGGACGCCGATCGGAAGGGAAAAGCTTATGTGGGTCTGCAGCTACAATATCCCGAACATTTACCGGGCAGCTGGCAGGTTGTGTAACGGAGGGGCGTGGAGCGTTGGGAGGGCTGAGAGGCTGCAGTAGGGCTGTTCTCGGTGTACCAAGTGATAGGTACGTAGTGTAGTTCACCGATGAAAAGTTCGGTCGGCACCGGTAAGGATGGATGGATGACCAAATGCTGGAATCTGATTCGCGATTCGGTTAGATCCTACGAAATAGCTAAAAACTTACTTTTGGTGGTAAACCAACTGACCAAGACCACGATGGGTATACTATGTAGAATAACAAAACAACAATGGTATGTAGTTTGTATCCCCTCTACAATGTCGATCAAAGTGCTCCATCACATGCGTTGGCTTCTCTCTAGTACCTACTAAGCGCTTCGGGCGGCATCAGTGTGTTGGCGCGCTTCGTAAAAGTGTCATGGGGCTTGAGATTGTACTGGGATTAACCCACCATCCAGGTCCTCAAAGCCAAGGCTATGGCTTGTAGAGGGTGGTTTGTTGTCAACCACCACACTTGACTCGCCTGTCAACATGGGTCGGGGGTTCCCAACAAAGCGGCTGACAACGTGTACTACGCAGTACGTTGTACTTTGTTTTTCCCTGGATGACGCTGTATGTTTTTATCGAACAAAGTTTTAAGAACCAGCCCGTTTACCCTTTGAACAATGTCTCGCTAAAACAAGAGCCGCACCGCCGACTTGTACACCAAAGGATTCTAGGTGGGTTGCTCCAGAAGGAGCGTCGGGCGGAGAGCTGCAGATAGCACGGCAGTTATCTGCAAAAAGAAAATACAAGGGCACAGTGGATATGATGCACATAATATTAAAATGGAAACGAGCTTTGTCTGGGCATGAGACCTTTGACTTGACGAGTGAGCCCTTTAAAAGGGATTTTTGAGAACCTTGATGGCCTCGGCCCAGTCATGAATAAGGCCCCAACCCCCGGTCAATCGCACAGAAACAACGCAGCTCCGGCGAACAGCGCCAAACCCAGCGCCCCGAATCCACTAGAAAGCTTAAGGTGCAGGCTCTCCCAGTCACATCCGCCACTCCCCTGTCGGTCCAGCACAAAGCGCCATTTGATCTCATCGACAACGGCAGACATCGACATCATTACTCTTCCGTCAATATAACAATACTTTTTCTTCCCACACCTCGCCTTTCCCCTATTTTCACAAATTCCCCCCTCCCTCTTCCTATCATACCTATCTACCAACCTTGATAGTCTATTTGTGAAAAACATTACCTCCAACTCCTCCAGTTCAACCTACATATCCGCTTCTGGTCGGAAACCCTGCATCCTGCGAATCAACATCCCACCTACCTGGGTCTTGCGCTCGTACTACGTCAGAGGCCACCCGCTCTCTTGCAGAAACGATTGAACCAGCCACACCAACAGAGTTACCCAATCTTTTGGAATTTCGACAAGTTCTTGATATCGAATCGAGCGAGTTCTGATACGCCGCGGAAAGAAAAAGAAAAAAAAGACATCGGAGTTCTTTTTAGCCCCTCCATGTGCTGAGCACCAAAACTACTGCAGGCACCAACTGGAGGCGCGTGGAAGCCCAAGCTGCCCATCATGGAGGCGACAGAGGTCGATAACGATACCAGGGGGTGGATCATGTGTATCGTGAGCGGTATTGGTGGGTGACCAATCTTCTGGGTCGAGTGTTTCGGCCTGGTGACAAGAAGCTTTGCTGACTGATACAAAATCATAGCCTGCGTCGTGGGCGCATCTATCATCTGCGTCGATCTCATTGTGCGATGGTTCCCAGGACAGCGCAACTTCAGGATACAAGACAGTAATGTCTTTCTTGCCTGCTCCCTAAGCCTGAGCTTCGGCGTCATGGTCAGTTGTCCTAGCCATGCCTTGTACTTCTTACCTGGAACTGTTACCAACCCTTTTTCTGCATTCTAGCT
Organism: Colletotrichum truncatum; assembly: GCF_014235925.2. NCBI lineage: Eukaryota > Fungi > Ascomycota > Sordariomycetes > Glomerellales > Glomerellaceae > Colletotrichum > Colletotrichum truncatum. The sequence continues at coordinate 469,880 of NW_027222406.1, read as the reverse complement.
CTATTCTGCTTTGAACAACATGTTGCCGTCAGCCAAGCAGTACCTTAAGGAAGACGGCTTTCCAGATCAGACAGCAGGTTTCATCATGGTGGGCTGCTTTGCTGGAGGATTTGTCGGTATACAGGTGATCTCGCGCTTGTTGCACCAGTACATGCCGTCGCACGTGGTTGATTGCGATCACACGCACAGCGAAATCGACACCCGGTCGCGCAGCCAAAGCAGAAAAACATCCTTGTACTCTGGAAGTCGGCGATCATCGCGACGACCGTTTGTTGAATCCGTTGCAAGGAACGGTCACATATCCGAGTCTACGCCTCTGCTCAACGGCGAGACGACGCGCGAAAACGGAGGAACACTCCTCCCTAAACGCCATGTTTCAAAGGGTAACCTGAGCCTCAGCACCACGCACTCAACACCGGCTCGGACTTCGCGAAGCCGCGACCCGATTGTGGAAAGACGGCCGTCCATGGCCCAGGTCCAACAGCGGGTCATGTCGTTCGTCAAGGACACAAAATCAAATTGCGACGAAGAGGGGCCTTGCTTCGGATATACTGACCCATGCGGCCAGGAGTGCTTCAAGCACCTGGGCAGCCGTTCAGGAGCAGTCGTAAAACATCCGACAATGCTAAGGACAAGCATGGGTCAACTTTATGCCCCAAGCCACACTGACCTGGAGGATCTGGAGGAGGGTGGCTCTTCGTGCCCCTCTCCAATGAACGGGAAGGTACGGACCAGCCGAGCGGCCTCGAGAGAGCCTTTGCCAGCCCATGACCACGCGGAGCATGAAACGCACGATCACCACCACGGACATGGCCATGGCCATGACCATGAAGCGCACAGCGAGCATGAACACATGGACGAAGATCTTGAGGCTCAACATCACCACCACGTTCCTACCAATGCATTTCTCTCCCTTGGATTGCAGACCTCGATAGCAATCGCCCTTCACAAGTTTCCTGAAGGCTTCATCACCTACGCCACGAACCACGCCAACCCCTCGCTCGGCTTCAACGTCTTCATGGCTCTATTCGTCCACAACATCACCGAAGGCTTCGCCATGGCTTTGCCGTTGTACATGGCACTCGGAAGCCGCCTTCGAGCCATGCTCTGGGCTGCAGTCCTCGGCGGCCTCAGCCAGCCCCTAGGCGCGGGCATTGCCGTGTTGTGGTTCAAGCTTGCTAAACACACTCACCTCACCCCGAACGCCATCGCCTACGGTTGCATGTTTGCTATTACTGCCGGCATCATGGTTAGCGTCGGCTTGCAGCTTTTCGTGGAAGCGCTCAGCCTGAACCACAATCGCAATCTTTGCATCTTCTTTGGCTTCCTGGGCATGGCCCTACTAGGTGTCACCAGCGCTATCGCGTCTACACACTAGATACGAAAGTGAAATCATTCATACTTGGTCTTTTTTGGAATTAAAATCCGGCGGTTTAATGGGAGTCATGGATCGGATTTTGTCTTTTTTTGGGTACGACAGCAGGCGAGCAGGCATATACATTTTATACCAACGCAGGTTATTGGGTTCGGAAGGCTTCGGAAGGCTTCAATGAGTTTAGATGAGGGACAGGCCCTTGTCACCGCCTCGTGGGCATTGGGCTAACTTGAATTGAACGGCTTCGCAGGGATCATGAAGCGTCACATCGTCGGAACATTATAGATATGGAATCAGCAATGGACTAAATGCATATATATATATTCACTTCAGCAAGTCCGCCGACCCTTTTGTGAGTGCTGTATCATGATTCCTTCAATGAGATGCATATACGTTTAGCAAAGCAGCAACTTTTTTTAGTGATTCCCCATCCATCAACTTTTGGTGTGGCCTAAGGCCGGGTATCAATACGTCGTCGTCGAATCATCCAAGTGTGCTTTTCTTCCTTTTTGTTATCTTTGGTTTTTTTTATGCCATGTTTCCGAGCGCCGGGTCCACGAAGCGGGCAAAGTCCTCGTCGATCAGCGCGCGCATGGCGGCTTCCTCTTCCTGCCACATCTGCTGCGGTGAGTTGAAGTCGTCGGCGGCACCAATCCAGAAATCATCGTTCTGGCCTTGGTCACTGTCGATTAGGTCGGTGACGCCAGGGATAATACCATACAACGGCAACTCGGGCATCTCGCGATTCTCGCCAAAGGGTGCGGAATCCACACTATTGGTGTTGGTATCCGCCAGGCTCAGAATCGCAGCTTCAACTTGGTCCATCTGGGGAGTTGCAGGTGTAATCGGAGGGTGGTCCTCAAGGTGGATTTGAAGGTCGTGATGGCGGATGAAGCGTGCGTTGCAGCCTTCCATAATGCATGCGACAGTGCGTTTGGTGCCGGCAATTTCATCAATGAGATTGACCGCAACATCAAGGGGCTTAGTCGGCTGAGGCCGCTTCATGCCCATATGGACGTAACGGATGTGATCTTCCAAATTCGCCTTGGTGATGAAGCCAGCTCCACAGCCCTGCTCGTTCGACCAGGCCTCAAAGTCCACCGGACCCTTGACGTCGAGCTCCCCACAGACGAACCGGAATCCCTCATGCGCAGTGCGGATATGCACGGTAAGGTTGTGCTTCTTGGTGAACTTCTTGTCGCAACCCTCCCAGGTACAGGGAATCGTCTTGCGCGCCTCGACGGAGATGCCCGAGTGCCGCATCTCGACATGTCGCTCCAACTCCCACTGGCCGGTGCACTTGAAGTCGCAAAAGATGCAATTGAGGTGTTCCTTGCGGATATGAGCTTGCAGGAGCGCAAGTGATGTGAACCCGACCTTGGTTCCACCATCGCCGCCGCATTCCTCGCACCAGAACTGAGGCTCGCTGTGTTCGCGCCTGGTGTGGTTCCGTAGGGCGCCCTGAGAATCGAACCCAGCGCCGCAGTCGGGTTCTGGACAGGGATAGGCATGAGCACCGAGGTGTTCAGAGCGGATGTGTCGCTGCAGGGTGTTGTGCTTCCGGAAGCTCTGGCTACACGGCGGGAAATCACGACAGCGAAATCTCTCCTGGCCGGCGTGGACGTCCTGATGGCGGCGCAACCTCGTCGCCGTCAAAAATGACTTGCCGCAGCCCTCGTGGGTGCACGTATAGGCCCGCTCCTGCGTGTGGGAGCCCTTGACATGCTGTCTCAAGTGCTTCTCCTCACGGTAGTCCTTGTCGCAGCCTGGGTATGTGCACTTGAAGGGGCGGTCATCGGTATGGGAGCGCAAGTGGGCGGCCAAGCGGGCGGGTCGGTTGAAGGTCTTGTTGCAGTCGGGGTAGGTGCAGGGAATCGTCTTTAAGTCGGAGGGAAACTTGCGGGAGCGAGTAGTAAGAGAGGTCTGGCCTGTCAAAACCGTTTCCGCATCTGCATTTCCAGAGGTTGAGCCTGAGTTACTGGCTGTGTCGTCATATTCGTCGTCGCTAGGAGCTTTTGACAGAGCATGTTAGCAATCACTTATACCATCGTGATGAAAAGAATCGACTTACCAGTGCCTTCCAGTTCGCCAACCTTGGGCCTCTTAGGCTCTGAGACGACTGCGGCCTCTTGAGCCTTCCTTTTCGTCATGACGAGCAATTGAGGAAGGTCATGCCTCCCTTGGCGATGAGAAAGATTTGTCGATACAGGATCGAGTTGTTGAACTTATTCCTGGCAGAATTCTGGCAGGCGGTGAAACGAAATTTTGTGTGCGTTCACCAGCCACACGAAGTACCGGGGTCTGCTCGGTCCGGATAAGCTATCTGCTGCTGATAAGGCTAGTGTGGACCCACATTCAGGCTGCTGAATCGTAGCCTCGTCAATAATTTTTTACGGCTGGACCCAGCAGAGACAAATCTCGCCTTCCCCCGCGACACCAACCACAGACGCGACGGAGAAGGACATCGCCTAAATCCCACAGTTCAACCGTACTATATTGTAGTCACTTGCGACATCAATTGACAGCCAAGATGTCTGACTTCGGTGACGATGATGTTGGTGGCGGGTAAGAACACTAGGAATTCTTTTGTGTCAAGGCGCGATTCTAACGACTATCAGTGACGAGCCTATGTACGAGGATGAGGGTGCCGACTACTGGGATCCCGAGGTCCCCGTTGAGGACGAGGAAGTTGGACGGGCTGAGGGCGACGAGGAGGATGCGGATAATGTCGTCGTATCGGGCGACCCATCCGCCGCCGCCAACGCGGGCAAGGGCAACGAAAAGAGCCACCGCGACAAGAAGATTCCCGATGACCAGCGTACGACCACGCCTTACATGACCAAATATGAGCGAGCCCGTATCCTCGGCACGCGCGCGCTGCAGATTAGGTACGATTGCGATTCCTCCATATACGTAACCTTTCGGCTCAAGAGATGCTAATACGGGCGATTTAGCATGAATGCGCCGGTGCTTGTCGACTTGGAGGGCGAGACGGATCCTCTTCAGATCGCGATCAAAGAGCTCAGAGAGAAGAAAATCCCTCTTATCGTGCGTAGATACATGCCTGATGGATAGTAAGTGCTCGAACAGCTGCCCCTGACAATCCATGCGAGTCCCTCATGGATCATGCCAAGAACGATAATAGCTAACCGTGCGCCAGCTACGAGGATTGGACCTGCGAAGAGCTTCTCCAGTGAGGGATTTTGGCTTTCTTATCCGGGGCAAGGAGACACGCGACTAGATGCAAGGCAACTTATACCCATCTCCTATTGTCGTTGCCTGAAAGATAGTCAGATCCCGAGCTGAGTCCTAATCTCTGTCCTCACGCTCCTGCATTGCAGGCATAGCTCCATCACTTGCACAGGCAGCTCGAGGAGAAAACAACGACCCAACTAAAAAAAAAAGAAGACACAAAAGGAAGTGTACTTTACTTTGATTTGCATTGAGCGTGGCGTTCTCTAGGAAATTGAATTTCTTTAGACTCAAATCTCTATCCGCAGTGAGAAGACAGTTCCCTTTACCGCTCTAGCTTTTCTTGAAAGGCTACTCTTGTCATGGAGGTTTGCTACACAATATCAACGGATTACGTGTTTCCTTAGGCGATTGCCGGTGTGGTGGTAGCATGGAGTGGAATGGGCGGGAGCGAGCTTCGGAGTCAGCATCCACACCCGTCTTAGCGAGTCAGGGAGAGGCCGGTTGCCAGTGCTTCCCGTCCGCGGCCCTCCCGCCTTCCGGAGGCACGATCGAACCCGCCCCGGGCTATGGTCACGCGATCGGGGTGAATAAATTGTCAACACGACCAAGCCACTCTTATCGTCCGGATTCCACGCAAGACGGCCGAGTTTTATCTTCGGTAGCCTGTGGGCCTCGCAGCAACAGTAGGGGTTACTCAGAGGAGTTGCTGAGGTGCTTCGAACTCTTGCATGGTGCAACCTCATTGGCTACTGGAGACGAGTGGATTGACTAATTGGAGTATGACCACGGTCTCGAGACAAATGTAGTCAATCTGTAATTAACAACCTACTTCCATCTGTTCTGCTCAGTCCTGTGAATGTCTGCAATGTAGAAGAATGCGTTCTATCGGCTGACTTGCGACGTCTATTTTTGTTTCTTCAATTAATCAAACAAACACGAAGCGAAGTAGGAGCGACCCAGCCTCGCATCCCTATTTTCTACTTTGTCTTCCAATAGATAGTCTGTCATTTGCGTAAGACGTCTTCACCATTGGCCGTGATCCAAGAAGAGAACTGCAACCATAGGCGGCGTTAATGTATACCTCCAATGCCGACTTGCCGCTTCATCCCATCTTCTTACCGCTCATTCTACGCAGGCAACGTTCCTCTAGCATTGATGCTATATCTAGACTTGTGAGCAGAAGCCGGAGACGAATTGCGGCTATGATGGTACACTTCCAGCACTTATGCCACGCTCGGCAAACTTACATCATCTCCTACTGGGAATGAGCAACGACGGCGCGCGCGCCCGTTGCGCAAGAGGGACTTGCCATCTCCGACTCATGGGAAAACCAATCCTGTTGCACTCGGGCACTGGAGGGGTCTGTATAAACAAGGGTCACTTTGCCAACATGACGATCCATCTCAGTCCGCATGTGTTACCGGATTTGGGGGCCACGGCGGCGAACAATTCGGCCACGTCGACGGCGGGTAACCCTCGCTGTATGCGACGGTATCTGAGCGGATATATGCTGAGAACAAGGGCGAGTTCCCCCAACACGACAGACTTGATCCGCGATAACGACAACATCGAGCGTTTCCGCAGAGGGACAGAGTGACTATAAATGGTTTGGTCATCTTGGCGCACATGGCGGTGGTCACTATGTATGAATTTGGACTCGATCCTGGATCCGATGTCTATACCAGCTCATTTTCGTCAATGATCCCTTGATGCGTGATATTAGTGCTATGCAACCCGACGTTTTACCTGCACCACACAACTACTCGACCGCTTGTACAGAATCTAGCAGGCCTCAGCTAGATTGGAGAACCGTCAAGCGAGCTTAGTCCCTCTTCTCACTCTGTAGTGGTTTTCTAGTGTTTCTGAGCTCATTGAGTATCAGAACATATTCGGTACCAATATAATCGCTAAATCGCTCCTAACCCCGAGACGAAACTCAACGACTTGCTCAGCGTGGGACTCCTGGGAGGCGGGATTGCCACTGAGCAGGCGATGAACACAAAAGACGGGCCGTTCTGCTATGTATACGCAACGGACTAAGGTATTCTCCTTTAGTCCTTTGGGTCTACGAGAGCCCAAGGAGCGCCGTTGCATGTCAGGCAGCGGCGGCCTCGTTTCCACACTCTACTGCAGAGCTCGAGGTTTCCACTCTAACCCTTTTGTGGAGTGGTTTCGTCAATGTGGACTGCCTCCGGGCAGGGAGATCTCGAGAGCATTGTGTGGCTGAGCCATGAGCTTGTGGAAGGAGCTGGGAAGCGAAAGAGATAGGTTTGCGATGGAGATGGCCTAGACAATATGGCTTCCATGAGTCACGTAACTTTTAGGCTTGGATTTCAGATGAGCGCATGAGCGGGAATAGAATGAAGAGAGTCTGTGGGTTTCTCTCTGGTGCGGCGAATCATGATGCACTCCTCATGATCGTGTGAATGGTACGAAGGCCAAAGGCTCCCCGAACGCAATAAGGCCTTTAAAGCACCGTTCGCCTCCTTTGCGGAGTGGTTCTCCGGTTCTCTTGAGTCACAAGGAGTAACCTGGAGTGAGCATGCCCGATCATGCCGGCCGCCTGGCTATGACGTTCTCGCCGTTACGGGCAAACGTACGGAGGTGCCACAATGCGGCCTGTTGCCCGAGCGGGCTCCCATTTTGGATTGTAGTAGTATCGTTGCTTACAGACGGATCGCGATGAACTCTTCGCTAAGATCGGAATCAGAAGCGTCGGGCAAAGGTGGGACCGTCCGGCTTCATGCCTTCATGCTCTATCCCTCCAGCTTCCCATGTGGCCGATCTTTGGCGGAGTGATAAGCCTCCTGGCAACGGCCTAGCTGGTTGCCACGTCCGCAGCGAGGCGAATTTCAGGCTGACGCAAAGGAGATGACGGCTTCGCAGGTTGTGGATAGATCATACTTGTTCACTAAGTTTGCAGCAAATAGTCCGAACCCGAGCCAACCGTCGCATGTTGTTGTTTGCCGTCTCACCCTGTCTTGTGCGATCCTTGACATCTCGATTGCGAAAACTCCATTGTGGTTGAGATTCTCGATCTTTCCCCCCCCTTGCAGTGGTATCGTCCCTTCATCAGTCAGTCGCACTCATCCGAACCTTGGTTGCTGACAATGTGAATCATACGCCACATTTAACTGCGGCTCGAATTCGCGTTATAATGTCTTGCCTCCCCTTGCCAAAACTCGTGTAATCAAGAAGGCACATGAGCTCTCGGGCCTCTCGCTCCCATCCCATCAACTCCGATCTCTGACAAGACAGCATGAACCACTTAAATGCTGAAAATGCATCGGCATCTACGGATGCGGAACCCGCAACCACGAACCCGTTCAAAGACATGCGTTGCGGCAAGCCCTTCGGGTTCCACAAGACACTAACAGTGGACCACCCGGGCGATATCGTTTGCGTGCTTCCGTGATTATGATCGATTCCGGGGCCGCCGCCTTATATCGTCGACGGGATCAGCTTTGGCGGCTAGTGTCGAGTCTGGAACCAAATACCCATCTTATTTTTAGTTGTGTCGTGGGCGGCTTTGACGGCTTTGCGAGGGGCACCTGACAAAACGCAACCAGGATGGAATGCCTAGGACAACGGCTTTGTTGAAAGTTTGGCGGACATGGCGTGCATACACCCGTCCACAAACTTGCTGCCTCATCGTATAATCTTAATGCCAGTATCTCTTTCGTCAAAAAAAGCGAGTCAATCCCTGCCAGGAAAGTTCGTAAGTTGCCCAGTGCTGAGGAGGACTTGTTTGTACGCAGTGAGTAAATGTAGTTAATAGCGATATATACCAAACCCATTGAAAGTTTCAATGCCTTAGGTCGGGTGTTTGACTTTCCGCGCTCTGGACACTTCCCAAGGATATTCGTAGAAAAGACCAATTGTGAGTGGGCGTGAAAAGGAATGCATGGCATATTTGGAGAGGTTGAGTTGGCGCTTGCCCAAGCCAGCTAGGAAAGGAGCTGTGAATGGTGCCCAGCCATCCCAGCCAGTGGGGTGGGGAGTAAGAAGGTTGTTGGTTGGTGCCCAGATGTTTGCTTTCGACCTTGCTGAAGCTTAGGCACCTACAGCGCGCAGAAAAAAAAAAAAGTGCCATTATTCTCCCCTCATGCCATACGAATGACGCACCCCACACCTCATACGTACCATCAGCACTTGAGCTCTCCGGTCCCGCACGACAATGCGGGGTTCGTTGCAGCATGAGCGAAAAGACCATCAAAAAAAGCATCCACCCATGAATACAGGTACCTCTCTCGGATAGCCTTCCTGCCTTTGGGGCTTGTATATGCTGCTCCCAATACGTTGGAATGGCGAGCGCCAAGGTACCTAGGCCTGCCTGACGTTATGGCGTGGGCTGTCGCCGTGCATTACCTACGGTGCAGTACCTACCCCTCCCCTGGCTGGACGTTTGGCGGTCCATGGTGGGGTAGATTCAGCATCATCGCGACTAGGTTAACGGTCAATGGCAGAAAAAGCAGAAACGAGGAGACGGGCTCACACGGCCAAGCCCGCCGGTCCTCCACTTTGGCGAGCTTTACCCTCCCCGATCTGATCTCAATGGACATAACTCGGTGTTTTATCTTAAAGACACCTCCGATGCCACCTTCTGGATGCCATGCCCCCTACACACCTCTGCCAAAACTCCTCTTCAAAAACCATTGAATAGTTCCCTTTCCTCCCTCCCTCCCTCTCAAACTTCTTCCGTTTTCCACTTTCTTTCTTTCTTGCTTCTTGACTGCGCAGAAAGCATTATACCCTTACAATTGACGATACCCCCTCATCATTGAAGCTAGTTTAGCAACCCATAAAAAAAGACCACAAACAAAATGTCCGGATTCCAGACCAAAGCAACCATCACCTCCTTTGGGGGCCAGCTCCTCAAGCTCTCCCACAAGTCCAACACCACCGGCACCGACATGGCCGTCAACCTCTACCTGCCCCCGCAGTCCACCACTCGTGCCGTCCCAGTCCTCTTCTACCTCTCCGGCCTGACCTGCACCCCCGACAACTGCACCGAGAAGGGCTTCTTCCAGTCCCAGGCCTCTGCCCGTGGTGTCGCCATCGTTTACCCGGACACCTCCCCGCGCGGCCTCGACCTGCCGGGCGAGCGTGACAGCTGGGACTTTGGCGAGGCTGCCTCTTTCTACGTGGACGCCACTCAAGAACCCTTCCGCCAGAACTACAAGATGGAGACCTACATCACCAAGGAGCTCCCCGAGCTGCTCTTCCGCGAGTTCGCCGGGAAGCTCGACCGCTCCCGCGTCTCCATCACCGGCCACTCCATGGGCGGCCATGGCGCCCTGTCGCTGTACCTTCGTCACCCCGGCATGTACCGCAGCGTCAGCGCCTTCGCGCCCATTGCCAACCCTTCCAATTGCCCCTGGGGCGAGAAGGCCTTTAAGGGCTACCTCGGCGACGACCGCGCAGAGTGGGCCAAGCACGACTCTACCGAGCTCGTCAAGAACTGGAGCTACGGTCCTCTGAACGCCCTGGTTGACGTTGTACGTGATCACTTCCACCCATGACTTACAACACATCAAAAACGCATGTAGGCTGACTTGACATGAATAGGGTCTCGGTGACAACTTCTACATCCAGAAGCAGCTGTTGCCCGAGAACTTTGAGAAGGCCGTCAAGGAGAAGGGCCTTGAGGGTCTGTCCCTGAGATACCACTACGTGAGTCCCACGAAAGATCGAAGCAAGAGAGACGAGAATTAGAGGGAGAGCTAACAATTATGTCCAGGGCTATGACCACTCCTATTTCTTCATGGCCTCCTTCGCCAAGGACCATGTAGACCACGCCGCCAAGCATCTGGGTCTCGGCTCTGCCTGACTAGATGGTCGGAATCCAAGACTGTGAAGAACCTGGAATGATAATTCTTTGTGTGTGGCCGCAGATATAAGGGAGCTGGTCGACGACAGTTTGGATAACACCCTGAGAGCAAGGGTTGGGATATGGATACCATTTTAAACGTGTATGTGTGTGTGTGAGTGTGTGTGGTCGACTGAATTTAGTTTTAGTAGTATGACACTACTGCTGCTGCTGTTGCTGCTGAGATTCTTGAAATTGAGAACAATAGCCGATTTAATCATCCACCCGTTCCATCGTAACCTTCGTAAAATGAACCAAAAAGATAAAAATGCAGCCCTTGTTCCCCTCCTAATCCCCCTTTCCCCGCGCGGAGATTGCACGACAGGAAACGAGTACTTCCAAAAAAAAAAAAAAAAAAAGAGCCTACTCGAAAACGCCCCCTCCCAAGTTCCGGTAAAATGAGAGCGCCCGCCATGATGAGAGTATAAGTCTAGATAGAAGAAGCATGCAACCGATGAGGCCAAGGAAAAGAGCCTAACTGATTCGTCTCTCCACCTCAGGACTCAAGCCCTCCTTCTCGAGCTTCGCCCGCATCTCCGCATCCGCCTCCTTGCGTATGCGGTTGTACGCCAGCTTCTCGAATCGGCTGAGCGCCTTCCACCAGTGCTGCCCGGCCTCGTGCTCGCCGATGCGCTCCAGCAGGTCCGCCGTCTTGAGGCGCACCTCGCGGTCCTTGTGGAAGAGGCCCAAGGCGACGTAGAACAGCCCGGCGTGGGACTCTGGCGCGACGGTCAAAAGCAGGCAGATCTCGTCGTAAGAGTGGACGTATTTGGAAAAGGATACGTAAATTTCCTTGCTTTGCATCGGGTTAAGCCGCTGCGTGCGTAATCGGTCATGCATGTGGTGCAAGTCGAGGCCCTTGAGCGGCCTAACCTGGTACATCTGTGCGAGATCCTGAGACAGTCAGTTTGAGACCCTGCCGCTTTTGGGGGTTTGTTCTCCACGCCTTACCTGGATAAAGCTGTAGTAGCTCCTCGTGTTCCTCCAGCCTTCGATTCTTGTCACGTTGCCCGCAAGTTCCTTGTGTTTCGACTGCTCGTCTGGCCACACGTAGCCGTGCCCGTTCTTGCCAATGGGACCCATTTCTAGTTCGTCGCCGCCAATGTAGAGAGCGCTCGCGCCATATACGCTCTCTTCGAAAGCGGCTGCGATGCGGGTGAACTTAATCACCCAGTCTCGCCACTTGGCCCGAATTACTCTCTCACCGTGCCTCGCTGCAATGCTCCTGAGGATATCCTGCATAAATGCTGCGTCTCCAGTGAGGTCGCTTTCGGCCGCAACCTTGGATGTGCCTCCAACGAGGCCCGCATACGATGGGTTTTGCTGCTGAAAGTATACCATGCCCTCTGTTACCGGCGCTGCCTCAATCTTACTACTGATCTTGACACGTCCCGTTGGGAGATCGCAGAGCACATCCCACCACTCAGGATGCAGTTCGAATGTCGGGTTCGTGACTCCAGCAATAAAGCCGGGTACGTTGAGGAGGTCGTCGATCTTGGTTAAATCTGTGTAAGGGAATGCGTGTCGCGTAAAGCCTCTAAGTGTGCCGCCGGATGCCAAGGCGCAGGCCGCCAAGACTGCCTCTGCAACCTCTCCTGAGGGCATATTGTGACCAAGAAAGATCACCCGCTTTTGCGTCAACAGTGCATTGACCAAGACAACGATGGGGTGGGTATTGGGACCGTTTGTTGTCAGTTGAGCATGCAAGGGGAACGGTTGTGGCGCTTTGCCTTGAGGCTCTGAGAACTTCTGAATCAGCTTGATCAATGAGAAATCCCCGACGGTTTCTGGCATGACGGCAACAGGGACCTTGATGGGGATTGGAATCCCCTTGTACATGACTTTGCTTTCGAACTCGTGAGTGTCTCTTGGAACCGAATATGTCGATCCAAGTTCAATATGGGCCTTTGTTCCTTTTCTCGAAACACCTGGCAATTTCGCAGGTTCCCGACTTGCATCGAATAGCTGATCGGAGACGTGTTCACCGCGATCTTCAGCCATCCGCATTTGGATCATCTGCTCAAACTTCTCCACAAAGAGGTCTTTATTGTCACTGGCCTGTAGCAGATGCCTTTCGAGCAGGCTGAGTTTCGGCATGAGAGATAGGTCCATAGCGTTCACGGCATCGTACAACATGGCCAAGGTCTCAGGGACCGGCGCTTTGAAGTACTCATCCAATGCCAGCAGGAGAAGGGGCTAGAATGGTTCAGTCATTTGCATCTTCCCTCTCAACTTAAACGGCGTCTCTTACCTTGTAGATGTGCAAGAATGGATGCCTGGTGCAGATGGCCATTGCCTTAACTACAGCACCTCTCTTGACCGTCTTGTCTTGTTTCGTGTTGACCAAATTCAACACGTAAATCAGCGGCGGCCCTTCTCCTCCTTCAGGTTCGTCGTCTGCTGAGTCGTCGTCGTCATAGTCGTCCAAGTCGTCCAGATCCTCTTCATCCCCTAGATCTTCACCATCGGCTTCCTCGTCAATAATTCCAGCCGCCCTGTCGCGCAACCTCTTCCGTCTCTTTTTCCTGGCCTCCTTCGCCTTGCGTTCCTCGTCCTCTTCTTCTTGGCTCGTGTCCTTGTGCAAGAAGAAAATCGTCCAGTCCTGATTCCGTACGTGGGCCTGATCGGGAAGCATGAGCTCCGCTAACATGTGCTCATCGCCTGTTATGGAGACGGGGTACTGGTGTTCCATAACCGGACCCCGGTCGATGTCGAAAGAAGCGACCAAGATGTACTCGACATGGTTCTCGGTCGAGCTCCGCGGGTACTGTGAACGCAACCTGCGAGGAGGGTGCGCGTCAGGGTTGTAACGCCGCGGGGCGGACAACGAGGAGTGTTGTGACGACACGCCGGTGGAAGGAGTCTTGGACTTGGAGCTGGGGTTCGAGGAGCGGTCTGTCTCGGCGATAGGCGGCGGTTGAGGGGATCGTGAGGGGCGGGAATTGTTTGACATTTGCGAGGGTGATCTCGAGGCAGGGAAACTGGAGAGTGAAGTCCGACGACTGGGCCAGGGGCCGTTGGAAGCTTGATATTGTTGTGTGTTTGAGTAGTTGCGCGTGAGGAACGGCAGCGCGGTCTGTGTCGACGCCATGCTGGATAGGCAATGCTAAGTAGGAAATGCTAATTTGCGGAGAGGTTTAGATCGGTAGTTGGGGGGATCGAGGCTTGCGCACGCAGCCGGTAGCCAGAGCCATCCAATGCACACTACAAGATCGAGGACCGTTCGGGGAGGTGCAGCGACGCAGGTCAAGGTTGGCTGGCTGTCTCCGATAATGCGACGAAGGCCTTCTGCAGGTGCTGGTGTTTGGTGTTGGCAGGACAAGATTAGCGGCTTGCGGCAGCCAGAGACACTCGACGGGTGTCCGGGTGCGACATGAACGATGCGACTGAGAAGACAGAACTCTGATCTCAACTATCGTTGAGGGGGGTCAGAGTCGTGTAGGAGGATGGTGGTCAGGTAGTCCTGAAAGTCAAAGTACGAGTCGTGGGTCCCAAGATTCGAGATAGGGAGGGGGACGGTAGTGCAAAGTGCGAGGGAGGGATGGGCGGCATGTATTATTGGAGCGCTGTAGGGGACCTAGAAGGGGTACTGTAAGAAGGTACGTAGCTGTAGGTGCACCCTTTGCGGTATTCACAGGTATTCCGGCCAGGGTAGCGCGTGGAGGCGTTCTCAGACGACAGCCGGATGCGCTCTTCGAAACGTCAGATCCGGGCAGTGACTGACAGACACTGAAGAGCGGAAACAGGATCGCCCTCGGGAATGGGAGGCAGGAGAAAAGGAATATCCTACCTGGCCAGCGTCAATGCGTGGTAGAGAGAGAGAGAGAGAAAAGCACCGAGACATGACCTGCTACGACGTTTGGTCTGGTCTTTGGCCTGCCTCTGGGTGCAGCCAGTGTAATTGGCCTTGTACGGACTCCTGACAGGGGATAGTTTAAGGTGTGGTGTGGTGCATCTCTTTTTTTCTGCCTTGTCTATGTTTTTTTTATTTGAAATTGTGCAATCCAATTCGATCCCCCACCTCCACGAATAACGCTCAACTAAGACTCCTGAGGCAAGGTACACCTCTTTGTGCAAAACAAGGCGTCTGATTGAAGATGGAGGGAGGTCTGCCCCTGATGGACACTAAAAGGGGATTGCGGTTTCTGGTTGATGCTCACGGGCGTGATGGTGGTCCCCTTGCGAGTCACCCAGGACAGTCGGAAGATGTTGAGTAAACCAGCTTGTGGTTACGAATAAATTCAGAGAGGCTCGAGAATCAGCCTATCACCTTGTCTTCTTCAGCGCGTACCTCAGGAAGCAAGGGCCACGGGCGAGGCAGTGAGCTGTACGGATAGGCCAAACACACAGACGAGTCTGTCCGTCCGTCAGGCAAGACAGACAGGCAGATGACGGGCAACAAAGAAACATGAGTATCTGTGGACATGGCCATCAAAGGGGTGGACTTCAGCCGGTGGCTGTGGGCAAATGTCTGCGAAAGCGCCGACGAATGCGTACGAAGCTTTGCTGATCAATGATTCCTTTCGAACCCCCCCCCCTCCTTTTCCTTGGATCCTTTCTCGGCGGCCCCCAAGGGCCCTGCCTGATCCAAGTCCCCTTTCCACGTTCTCCCCCCCGCTCCCCTGTCCCTCCTTCCCCCCCTTTCCCCTTTTGAGAGCCTGGTGGCCCATGCTGTCACATCTAACCTAAATTCGCTTAGCGCCTAGGGTCCTGACATGAAACTCCTGGCTAAGTAGCACGTTTCCGGCAGCTGTGCATCAGCCACATATCACCAGCCTCACATCGCAGCCCCATCGCAGGCCCATGTAAGACTAGGTCCGTGCACGGCGGGATGGGGATGCAAGGCTGCCGTTGTCACGGAAAAGACGCCTCTGTTTACATTCAGCCCCCCAAGCAGCCACCGTCTTGCCTCTGGATCAGACATTTCCCCAAATTGACGTACGCCGCCAATTAGATTCCATAAGATAAACCAACCCGAGCAGCTATATCCGATACTGGTGCGCAACTCTTAATCTTGGTTTTGCTTTTTAAACTTGTCCTGCATCATCACTGTCCCTCTTCAACACGTTCGACAACCACCTCTTGGCCTCTCCAGTTTTCGCATTGTTTACTTTCGTGCCAAGTGGGCGCGCGGCATCACAATTCCAGAGCAAGGCACTCCCTATTTCCCACCCACATCCTTTCCCGCACCAAATTCTCTCAATATGGTAGGCCAGGGCCCATATCACCCGTAGATCAAATCTCTTGAATGAGCGCATGAATTTTGACGTTGCCAACCCACAGGCTATGCCCGCTGGTTATAAACCTTCCCCACTGGGGCCCTATGGCTCTCCACGCAGTTCACCTTTCCGACGACCAGAGTCTCCTGCGTCGCCAACTGCTGTACGACAATCTTCGACACAAGTAACGCCTTCTGGATCACCCACCAAAGCATCTTACGCAACTAACAACGGACGATTCGGCAACCCTACTACACCAACAGACACAGCAGAGAGCCGCACGCCAAAGATACGAACACCTACCGGTGACGGTAATAACATCATGGTCTCGCCAATCGCTGCGCGACCTGGCCTGAAGAAGGCCGTCAGCCACGGAAATGCAATGTCTCAACTGCAACCTGCGCAAGTCAGGACACTCAGAGAAGGATTCGAGATACTGGATCGAGACAGCGACGGCGTCATTAACAGAGAAGATGTGGCGGACATGCTGGGCCAGCTGGGTAAGATCAAGCGGACTTGGGAACTCCTAAGCGCAATTTACTGATATTTTACAGGTCTACCGGCGGGCGCGTCCGACGTGTCGCAATTCTTCCCCCCATCCACCCCTCAAACAATGACGATGGCAGCCTTCCTCAACTCCCTGGCCACGATGCTCGCATCATTATCCCCCCAAGCTGAACTGCTGTCCGCCTTTTCTGCGTTTGACGATGACGACAGCGGCCAAATAAACCTCAACGAACTACGAGATGCGCTGCTGCACACGGCGCCGGAGCCCGGTGAGCGACCGCTGACCGAGGCCGAAGTTGAGAAGGTGATTGAGGGTTTCACAGGTCGGCGAGCTTTCAACCGTAATATGCAAGGCGGGCTGGGCAAGCGCGGCGAAGTATTCAGATATCAAGATTTCGTTAATTCCATCATGGGATCCAACACGACGTCAGAGGCAAACTCGGCCGAGGCGTCGGAGGACTGAAACTGGGTCGAGCAAGGGTTTGCGTCGACACAGGAAATTGGGTGTGACATGGAGCGAGCGGCACGTGGAAACGACCTACTCGTAGCCGCGGGGGGGGGGGGGAACTAGCACAAATAAATGGACACGGAGGAATGACGAACAGATTTGGACATGATTGATTGCACTGTACATTTACACATATATTTCAAAGGACGCGGGATCACCGCGGTATCAGGTATAATTTCGGATCAGTTTCACAGTATGACGCGCTCGCTCGCCAAGGGAAATCTGTTTAGCGCCGGGTAACAGCCCGTTACGGCAGGCACCCGTTGTGACGATATGAGGTGACGTGAAAGAATGAGGGACGAGTACGACAGGAGACCGAGGCCGGGGACAGAGCATGATGCGGTCGAGTTCGTTCCCCATGGAACAGGGCAAACAGCGCATGGTGATTCTTGTGTAATGCGAAAGGCTGGGAACCAGGCCACTGATGGCAGTGCATGCACGTATTTTGCATTCGCTTCGACTTGCATACAAGAGGTGACTTCTGAGAGACCCGCCGTATCCCTGGTTTCTCTGGCATTGAGCGACAATCTGGACTTTTGATGGGCAAACCAAATAGGCAAGACGAGGGGTTCAGTGATGCCATCAGTTCGGTTTAGAGGAGGTTGGGAATGCACATCAGCAAGGCCACTTGCAGTCTGTATGTACAGCGGCGTACCGCATGTGCATTTCCAAGGGGCGGGCGGCAGTGACTGGGACATGGGGTGTTCCGAGCTTTCACTTTTTTTCCAGGGACTTTTTCTCTCTTCAGTCCAGTGGTCGGGTGGCATCAGTGACAAGTGTGTAATTTTCGGGCGGTTCGGCGGCCCAAGATGACATCGGATTGGGTGCGTCTCGCAGGGTCCGGGACGGGGCCCCACAGAACCTTCTCGAACCGGCCCGCTGGGTTGCAGCGGACTTTGGAGTTGCAATAGCCGTTAGTCGCATATACCTTGATATGCCGATTTAGCCTGTCCCCGAAGGAGGAAGGGGTCTTTGAGCTTTGCGCTCCTGGGTCTGCCGGCCGGGTTGCATTTTCCAGGTTACTCGCGTGCACTGACAGCGTCTTGGCTATGAAAGGCCTGACTACACTATTATCTCATCCTCTATATCTGATATCCATTATGTCCAACCGCAAAAACAGACATTGGGCCACTACGAATGAACAAACAAACAAACAAACGCTTTGGTACCAGTATCTATCTCTCGGGGCTTGGGGGGCTACGTAGGCCAAACACTCGAAGCTCTCCTCTTGCTGAATGTAGTGTATAGTATAGTCAACTGTCGTTCCCCCTGGCTGGTATACAACCAGTGAAGGCCGGGCCCCAAGCAAGAAGATACGACACGCCCCCAAGTTTGATACTTTGAAGGCGGCACGCCATTGGCTGGTCGAGGATCAACAATAGAAATAGAGGTGGTTAGGAGACGAAATCAGGAGAACATTCACAGACATTTCCCACGACCAGTGGCAGTCATTCGACGATCTGCTTCATCCACAATAGTGCAGGTAAACAAGTCCGGACCTCAGGCCCATCATTGGCTCCCAGGCGGCTGCGAGTAGTCATCGGGAGACGGGACTGGACCGTTTGGACAAGCTTCTTGTGGAGATATTTTGTGCTAGCCTGGTGCTAGCTACCTCAATTGCACGCCCAACAAGCGCGACTTCATAAGTATCGAATACAAGTTTTATCGACCACGACCTCCAATGGTAAACTCAAGTTTGCCATGCCCAGGCGAGACGGGCTTGTATGGGGACAGTTGGTTGACAGGGACGGCGTGTTTTTTGCTTCCTCTGGGGGTCCCGTGAGCCAACAGAAACACTCGAAGAGAGGGGGGGACGAGCAATAGCAGTCCCCGCCAGCTGGTGTCATGGGCATAACTATGAAAAGAGTTCTGGTTGGTAGTGTATGGTCACTGTAAATGTAATTGTACATGGTCTCCCATCCACATCACGCATGCCCAGCCCAGCACATGGGCGTCCAGGGCCTTGTCCAGTTTCCGTCTCCCCCGTACAGGCAGAAAAAAAAGGTACCAGGTATGGCAGGAAGGGGAAAAGAAAAAAATTGTGCACAGCTGATAAATCGATGAAAGTCCCCCGGAGCGAGCAAGACTCGCCCTCGCTTGTTTGTTAGAAATTCTGTTATTTCATCTCGGTTTCTGCCTTGGGCCACCTCAGTATGACATCTGCAAAGCGCCTTTGTGCAATTCCCTTCTGAGCTTCTACTTGCCTCTCTCCACTGCCTCTCCTGCCCCCCATCCAATCCTTTCCTGCCAATCCTCCTCTAAGGCTTTCTCAAGCACCCTGCCTCCGCTCCAGTGTCCACTCCCCGATGGGCTGTGTGTCTTCTGGCTGAGCCTCCTCTCTGTACCTACCTAGGCCTCCTTCCTCTTCCTCCCTCCCCTTCCGCCCTACTACTACCTTACCTCACTCTCTCGAGGGCCGCCGACCTCCTCTGCTCTTTCTCTCTCATCATTCTCTTTTGGTCTTTGTGTATTCTTGGACTTCCTTGACGCTAGAACCAGAGCACACACACCTTCTTTCTGCACCACTCGAGCCCCTTCCCCATTCCTCCCGTCGAGTCAAGGTACTGCTGCCTTCCTTTCGGGCGAAACTCCCAAAGGAAAAAAAAAAAAAGAAGTGCTGTTGCCGGTCCCTTCACTAGGCCCGTTAATGCGCTTTGGGGAATCCGGCACAAGCATAACCTTGCATCGAGGTCTGCCGACCCTCCTTACCTAATTAACCAACAAAAAAATAAGCCCGCGCATTCTTTTGGTTCCCCCCTCAGAGGGCGCTTGCTTTATCAATGAAGCTCTTCGCAAAGAAGTCGTCCAAGAAGCAAGCCGGCCAGGACGAAGAAGAATACGAAAGCCCCAGTAGCTACTTTCCTGCCTCTGAGGCCTCTTCTCCCACCAAATCGCCCACAAAGCCCCGGTCGCCCACCAAGTCACCGACCAAATCCCCCACCAAAAAATCCTCCCAGCCCGCATCCCCAGGCCCTCGGGAGACAAAGTCATCGCGCACATCCCGCACCTTCGGCCGCCACCCTACCGACCCGGGTTCACGCAGGAGTAGCAAGATCGACTACGACACCCATCCCCTCAATCTCGCCCCCGAAGAGCGTGCAAAGAGATTGTCTGCCCTTTCAGCCATGAGCGGTCGCAATTCCCCCGGAGCCATGGACGTCGACCGTGAGTCGAATGCCGCTCCCTCCTCCCCCGCTGCAGCACCCCAGCCTTCCGCCCAGGCTTCCTTCTCTGTCCCCATACCGAATGGCATCAATACCAACGTCAACGGTAATGGCGACGCTCCTCCCCCTCCCCCTCACAAGTCCAACCCGTCCAGCCCAGTCCCGACGGCTGAGGACGAGGCCGAGGCTTACAAAGCCGCGGGCAACAAGTTCTTCAAGGAGAAAGATTACAAGAATGCTATCATCCAGTACTCCAAGGGTATGTTGTCGGTTGCAAATGCGGTCTCACAATTACTAAGTCTATTTTAGCCATCGAGTTGGTCCCCGATTCCGCCACCTACTTGAGCAACCGGGCCGCTGCGTATATGTCCAACACTCAATACGAGTACGCCCTCGAGGACTGCACCCGCGCCGCCGACCTGGACCCCGAGAACCCCAAGATCCTCCTTCGCCTGGCCCGTATCTACACCAGCCTGGGCCAGCCACAGGAGGCCCTCCTCGTCTTTGGCCGCATCAACCCTCCTCCTTCTGCCAAGGACCAGGCCCCGGCCAGGGAGATGCTCAAGCACGTCACCGCCGCTCAAAGTGCTTTGCGTGATGGTACCGCCGGTTCCATGGTTCTTCATGCCCTGGACCAGGCCGAGAGACAGCTCGGTTTTGGTGCCTCCAGGCCTCGTAAGTGGCAACTTATGCGTGGCGAGGCCTACCTCAAGATGGGCACTGTCAATGCCCTCGGAGAGGCACAGAACATTGCCATGGGCCTGTTGAGGAGCAACAGCCAGGACCCCGAGGCTCTGGTGCTCCGTGGTCGTGCTCTGTACGCCCAGGGTGAGAACGATAAGGCCGTCAGCCACTTCCGCAAGGCCATCAGCTGTGATCCTGACATGCGTGACGCTGTCAAGTACCTCAGAATTGTGCAGAAACTTGACCGTATGAAGGAAGAGGGTAACCAGGATTATAAGATGGGCCGATGGCAGTCCGCCATTGAGAAGTACACCGCTGCTCTGGATGTTGACCGTGCCAACCGCGGCACCAACTCCAAGATCCTGCAGAACAGAGCGCTTTGCAAGATCAAGCTCAAGCAATACGACGACGCCATCGCTGACTGCGAGCGTGCCATCAGCCTCGACTCGACATATCTCAAGGCTCGTAAGACCAAGGCTAACGCTCTCGGCCAGGCCGGTAAGTGGGAGGATGCCGTGCGAGAGTGGAAGTCGATCCAGGAGCTCGACCCCGAGGACCGCACCATCGCCAAGGAAGTCCGTAAGGCCGAGCTCGAGCTGAAGAAGAGCCAGCGCAAGGACTACTACAAGATCCTCGGTGTTGAGAAGGATGCGGATGACAACCAGATCAAGAAGGCCTACCGCAAGTTGGCCATCATTCACCACCCCGACAAGAATCCCAACGACGAGCAGGCTGCCGAGCGTTTCAAGGATATTGGTGAAGCCTACGAGACCTTGAGCGACTCTCAGTAAGTTTCTGTTTTTAAAAAAGAAGAATCTTGTGCCCGGTCAGAGCTAACCCTTTACAGGAAGCGCGCCCGTTATGACAGCGGCGAGGACCTTATCGACCCGTCTGACATGTTCAGCGGTGGTGGTATGGGAGGTGGTATGGGTGGCATGCATGGTGGCATCGACCCTGAGATCCTGTTCAACATGATGGGAGGTGGTGGAGGATTCGGCGGTGGTGGCGGCTTTAACGGAGGCGGCTTCCCTGGCGGCGGTGGCGCACACTTCTCGTTCGCCGATGGCTCTGGCCCCCGTGGCGGCGGCGCCGGCGGCGGCTTTGGCGGACGCGGCTTCAACTTCTCGACCTGACAATCCGAGTCGGAGGAAGAAGACGAAGAAGAGACCTACGACGAGCCGACCAAGCCGGAACGCAAGCCGGGCGGCCCATTCACCCCAAAGACGAACCACATGAAGCGGCGCCAAGATGAAGGCGGCCGAATTGTGGACAAAATACGCCAGTATGGAGTCTGGGCGGTGGCCGCCCTGGTCCTCATTCCAGCACAGCTCCTGATACTGGCAGCGATAGCTGTGGGATTCTTGTACATTTGCATCATAGGGGCCCGGAAGCTGGGTGTACGGCTCCGTGGCGGGGAATGAGTCGACTGCAGAAACTGGCATCCAATGCTTTTTTTTTTTAACGGGGATAGACATGAAGCACAAAAAGAGTCACCGGCGGCGTTACCAAGGCATCGATCGATCGTTGTTTGTTATTTACCCCATTTTTCACCCTGCTCTTTTTTCTTGTAGGAGTCATGATGCGATTTTGTCACAAAGCCAGAATTCATGAAAGAAAGAAAGACCCAAAGGGTTCACGTTAGTTTTTTTTTAGTTTTTTTTTGAAAGTCTTTTTTTTTTTTATAACCAGCAAGAGGGAAGGCGTCTTTGCATATCTCTGCCACGAGAATGCTTACTTGCTGTTCAGGTTAGGCATAGTTCACACCTAGTAATTGAAGTCTAGACGTCGTCTCGTCGGCAGGTTGTGCCACCTACTTTTTTAACTACCTAACCGTACGGTCCCTTTTCGTTTATGTGAATGAACATCATCCCAATTGTTGGGGTTTACAGTGTCGTAATACGACACGGGTATCAAATCTAGTGTCCATGACCAACCCATACACTCTTTCTTCTCCCTGCTCCCAAGAACTTAAAAACCACCATCGCTCACTTTATTTTTATTTTTTTTCTCAATTTCCACCAGGTCGTCCACTCCCGACAGCCTTCGTGGACTCAAGTACCTTGCCCACGTCATCCCTCAGCTCCGGCATACCCCTCTCGATATGATCCGCCAACACGTCTCTGAACTGCGCAAAGGCGTTCATCTTGCCGCGCATCAGCTGGTTGCCCCTCCTCACGAGCTCGACGAACTCTCGCGTGTAAATGTCCGGGTTGCGCCCGTTCTCGACGTACTGCACCAGCTCGGGCGGGATCTTGGGCAAAGCGCCCGGCAGGTCAGGGGACGGCGGCGCGCCGGCGGTGGCCGTCATGTGCACGCGCTGCAGCGAGGACGAGAGGGCCTGGACGGAGTCGGAGAGCGCGGGGCCGGTGGGGTTCGAGGGCGTCGCGTTATACGTTGTTACCTGCACCATTATCTGGTACAGATCTTGAATCGTGTCTTTGAGCTGTTCTGTTTGTGAAGAGAGGGAGACTGTTAGCTAACTTGTGACGGAGCCTGGTTCTCGGGAAGAGGAGGAGGAGGAGGACGGGAAGGAGGACGGGGGTGGGTGTGCTTTACGCTCTAGCTCTGCGGGAGTCGGCTTGTCGATTGGCGCCATATTTGCGGTTTGCGGTTTCGTTGGCTTTGGGGCAGAGTGGCAACTGGTGATGTGTGTTGGCTCTGTATTGTGGTAGTCAATCGCAGCGGGAAAGCTGGGAGTTGCGCGAGTGGTGGTGTTGTGATTCGATGCCACGAGGCTGAAGGTTTTCTGCGATGCAAGTTGGATTATTGTTGGATGGATGGATGGATGTAGCGTTTTAGCGCTGGGCTGGCAGTCGCGCGGGATGAGCTGGCGGGACCTTTGAAGGCAGGTGGGTGTGGGGCACGAGCAGGGGTGCCGGCCTGATGGGCCGGGGCCGGGCCCGGTCATAAATCGTGACCCCGGTCACTAATACTAGTAAAGCCCCCTCCTCTGCATAACTTCACCCATCATGCCTCCTTGGCTTTATTTTTCAGATGCCGGGAATAACCTGTGGGCGTTGGGAGTTAGCGATAGCTCGACGGACTGTTGGTTATGCAGTCTATTTTGGGTGAAGTCCACTGTTTAGACTGCGGATACAGGTAGGGATATTTCCTAGGTTTGATTCTCAAGGTCTAAGACGTCAACGTCACTTCGCGCCAAAGACTCTCCTCCAAACCATCTTTTTCTTCACTCCTTCATGAGGCGAGTCAGCCCCGTCAACTGTGAGTCTCTCCCTTTCTCTTTTACTTCTGCTCTCATTGCTCTCCACTGCTTCTCGAGTCAACCCTAGACTCGGGCCAGCACGACTTGCCCGCCTCAATGCAACAACAGCCAACTCCCTAGTGGGAGGCCGCGGTGATGGGGACCGTATCGGGTTGTACCGTTCCAAGTACTCGGATGACTGAGGCGGTGGTGTCCGGCGGAAGGCATTTGGCCGTGAGATACGCGCTGGTGCCAGCAGGCTCCGAGGGCGGATACTTCTGAGCTGCGGCGGCGGCGTTTTGTACCGCGATGTTTGTTCGGTGGGCGTCTCAGGAGGTGTCACATATCCTGACGATGTTGTTGTGCCAGACTTCTCAAGGCGGGCTGCTAGGCGAGAAGACGGACGTTTGAGCGGCTCGTGGCTTACCCAGGAAAGGGGTTGGGCACGTTTTAGTTCTGGTGGACTCCAAACTTGGGGTGTGGTGGAGGAAGATCGCGGCGATGAAGTTTGCGGGTAGGTTGGTGTAAGTGATCTTGTTGTCTCTGTAGTCGAACTGCCGGACATTGATGTTGCTGGTGTCTGGGCATAGCCAAGCAGAGGTTGTGTTATCACGCTTCCTTCTGACCACTCTTCGTTGTTCTGGTTTATGGCCTGTTTATATGGCTGCATCCATGTTGGAATCGGTTTCGTTGGGCTGGGTTTGAACGCGGGCCGGCCCAAAGGGTCAGCCATAGACACATAGACTGTGGAATCACGCGGCACGCGGTGCTCTTCGCCTCCATCGTGTGATTCACCAATCACCCGGCGCAGCGATGATAACTCTCGGCTGGTAGACCGGATAGACTGTCCTAACGTCAGCGAGTATTTTTTTCATTCACCTCTAACTCCAAGACTTACCGCTGGAGCTTGTCTCGTATTCCCAGTCCTACCTTCTCTCATCTCCCACCGCCTACGACCTAACCCACCATCAACCTTATCAATCCTCTCCAAACACTCCTGCATCACATCTTCTCCGCCAAGACCAACGAAACACGCAGCGCAAACAGGAGGGGTATTTACTTCCCTTCCTTTATCTCTACCCATAATACCCTCTTCAGTGTGCTCCATCTTACACTCGTGAAAGAGTTCCGGCAAGGGCACACCTTGGTAGATAAACTTGCTTCCACAGAAGAAACAGCCGTAACACACGCGGTGCCAGAAACACCAGCCAAGACTGACACAGTCATCGCCACGAAGAACGATCTCGCCGCAGACCCAACAGATGGCAAGGTTGATGATGGCAGCGTGACATGGCGAGCAGGCGAGGCGGGCTGAGTGGCCCAGGGCATGAGGATGGCCATGGGAGGGCTGCTAGCAAAATGTGCAGAGAAATGGGGTTGGAGCAGTCGGTAGCATGTTTGTGAAACTAGGAGATTTTGGTGCACTTTGACGAATATAGCGAGTGAGTAAATTTGGAGATGTAATAGGAAACTGCAAGACGTATAGGCGATTGACCCAAACACACTGAAGAGGTTGCTAGCATGTGTCGTGGTTGCTTTGAAGGCAATCACTGATTTCGGCAACCACAGTCTGCGTTGTACATAATCACAAATTACAATCAGCCCACGTTCAAAAGGCAAGAGTTCAGCTCAAAATCAAATGCCACTGCATTGGCGTGCAACTTTTAAAACCTAAAACACTCAAGCAAAACCTCGTCCGAAACCATAGACGAAATACAAACCCTCTGGTCAACGCCAATCATATTATACATGGATACACAAACAACGCCGTGACCAAGCCATATCCTCATCCAGCCCCCCAATGGTCCAGCCAACTCAATCAATCTGCGAATCAGAGCATCCTGGCTACGCCTTTCGTATAATCCTTGGACTCCAGATTACAGTTGGTAGTCAGCCTCCCAACTGTAACTATGGATGTGTCCGACTGCAGGATACCGTGTTCGTAATATAGTACAATTCGGCAACACCAATTTAAGGTGTTGCAAAGCAATGTGTCCGATCATAAAATTCCAAAGTAATGGATCATGCCTCGTTTCAGTTTCGCACCTTGGGCTTTGCGAGCATGTTGAGTCGGCTCAAGCTCATACCAGTGCGCTTCTTCGTAGGACTCGGCGAGAACACTCGGGGAGCCTGAGCCTTTTTGCCGACAGTGTTTGGTGTAGCTCCCACTAGTCTGGGAGCAAGCAGAGCGTCACCTTCAGGGACAGGCTCCGCCTTGCGTCTCTTACCAGCTCTCTCACCCGAGGCCTCCTCGAGGTCCCCCTCCTCCTCGCGGGCTCGAGCGCGTTTCTTATTGGACATGCCGTGAGGCTTTCCGGCAAGGAACTGCATGGGAGACCGGTTCTCCTTGTTGGACAGCGTGTCGGAGGCGGGAGGAAAGCCACCCGGCATGTCGAGAGACCTACGCACATGACGGATGCTGGATTGTCCAGCAGTCGAGCCAAAGCCGGTAGGAGAGGCGCTACCAAACCGAATGGTGTGATCGCTGCGGAACGTAAAGGTGCCGGGAACAGTCGGAGGCAGAGCTTTGCTAGACTCGTCTACCCTCGTAGACGGGCTTTCAACCGTCAAATCGGGGTATAAGCCGTCGTCCTTCTTTCTCTGGGTGACATTTCCGAGAACAGCATCAAGGTTCGGATAGTGAACCTCGCCTTGCTTGAGGATGGGGCTGACGGCAGAGAATGGTTTATGGGCGACAGTGTTCGGGACATCGGCAGCGCGGTGAGTGTCCGGAGTAAACTCGACTCTCTTGAATAGTTTACGTCGTGGGGTAGTGAAGGGAATCGCGGGAACCGATTTCTCCGCGGGCTGAGGTGCCGGTGTCTGGGAAGTGCCGGCGGCAGGCTGAGGAATGGCACTCTTGGGCTTGTCAATGGCTCCCTTTCCACCGCGCAAAATGGACTTGACCCTTTCAAATCGTCCAGGGCTCACAATCCGGCGTTTCAGCTCGGCCGTCTTCTCCAACGCACCCAGATTGTTGGTCGTGGCAGACTTTGTGAGAGCACCCAGTTCAGGCTTCGATGGCGACTTTCGAAGGCTTCCAAGCTCAGCTTTCGAAGGGGATTTAGCAAGACCTCTCAAATCGGGCTTGCTGGAAGACTTTGCCAGCGAGCTAGGCAGAGGCATCTTGCTCCCAGAAGCGCGAGCAAGGGAAGACTTGGTGGGGCTGACCAAGGAAGTCAGACTAGGCTGGGACCGGAGACCAGATGGAGCGTCGGTTCCGCTAGAAGACTTGGGACGAGGAAGAGAGCTGCCATCACGAGACACGGGCCGGGCCGTCGAGGTGTCGTCCTCAAATCTCTGGCGTACGCGCTTGACAGAGGAAGGGGGCTCGATAAGGGCGAAGATACGAGCTCTGGGACCGATCGAAGTCTTTTTGAAATCGTTGGATTCCACATCATCCAGGTTGGCCTTGGAGGGAGACCGTTTGAGGCTGGACTTTTGGCTGGGCGTGCCAGCTGCCAGCAGGTTCGGCTTAGAAGGCTGCTTCAGAATCGACTTCGGGTGAGTAGGGGTGTCATCGAGGTTCGCCTTGGAGGGAGAACGCTTCAGGCTAGAGTTGGGATGAGTAGGTGTATCCTCCAGATTGGCCTTGGACTGGGATCGTTTGAGTGAGCTCTTGAGAGGAGTCACCCTTCCAGGTTGAGCTCGGAAGGACGAGGCATGACCTTCGATGGAGTCCATCTTCTTGAACTCAGCCATGTGCGCAGCGCTGAAGCGGCTGGATTTGCCCTTGGCGGTTGCAATCTTTCGTCCGTTCAGCTCCTCGTCTTCCCGCTCCAGTTCGCGCTTGGCAATCAAGTCAGCCTTGATTCTGGCGGCTTCCTCGCGCAGCTCGTTCATCATCTTCTGAGCATCGCTGCTCAAGCCGCTGTCTCCAGAAGGCTGAGTGACGCGGAAGGTGAAGGGCGACTCAGGCACGCCGG
The DNA here is from genome assembly GCF_014235925.2 of Colletotrichum truncatum. Taxonomy (NCBI): domain Eukaryota; kingdom Fungi; phylum Ascomycota; class Sordariomycetes; order Glomerellales; family Glomerellaceae; genus Colletotrichum; species Colletotrichum truncatum. Next base: position 442,231 of record NW_027222406.1, on the reverse strand, counting down.
TCGTCTTGGACGGCGTAGCCTGAGGGTCGGTGGCCTTGTCTGAGGGCTTCATGTCTCTGAAGCCGAGCCAGGTAGCCGAGGGAGGTGCAACAGTAGGATGAACCTTGCTTGGGTGCATTTCAGACAGCGGAGCCTTGAGTTCGGCGGAGGTAGAAGGCGTGGCGGGATCGTGGTTGGGAACGACGAGAGCGTTCAAACTTTCAGCGACACTCTTAGAAGGAGGAGTATCATCGCGCTCAGCAACAGAGGACAGAGTAGATTTGGCCTTGGGCTAGAGGAGAAGGACGTGAGTAGGGGCCCGCGAGTCACTTATTCACACTGGCGGTCAAAGTGTCTTACCTTGGGCGTGTTCGCGCTGGCCAACCGGGCCGAACGACGGCGAGGCGGCGTCATTTTGGATTGTTGCTCGTGGTTCTCGTCGATAGCTGTTTTGTTTTTTGTCCCGTTTGCTGTAGGTTAGTCGAGTGAAAACGAAGAGGAAGAGCCCGTCGATCAAACGAAGAGCTTCAGGGAGAGAGATTTGATGATGTCAGGCAAGGTGGGTGTGGTTAGGTTGGGTACGTAGAACGCGACGGGGATATTTCTGGAGGGGTTCTCGTTTTGTTTACATTCCACGCTGTTGTTCTTTGTTTGGATTGGTTGGGCAGTGGGAGAGGCCGGTAAGGTCCAAGCTCCATGCTCCGGGCCTTGGGAGGATCCAGTGGAGCCGTTCCTGTTCGTCACCGTGTCCGTACTGTTTTTATAGCGAATCCATCCAACTCCTCGTGGCAGTCCCCACTGTGTTTACTTGGGTCACCTTGGACTGGTATTCGTGGTTCAAATATTTACTAGTGTAGTATAGCAGGAGCACCCCTCGTACCCAAGAGCCCCACGCCTTCCTCCTACGTTGGTCGTTCTGAGCTTTCCATTGTTTCACGTTGCTCGACGTTGTTCGCATTATTTTGGATAGTAACGCTCCATGCAACAGTAGCTATGCGCCATTGTTTGGCTCCTCTCAACGGCGGCCGCGGTTACTCTGGATTCGATGAGGCTACTTCTAACTAGCTTGAAATTAGGCCCAGTGCTCGTCTGTACACTTGTTCCGGGAACACACAAATCATGAAAATCTTTCGCAAAAGGTTGGTCTACGGCGTTGCTACCGCCACAACTTTTGTCAAGCCATGTCCATCTTTAAAATTGACACTCACTTGCAAGCCCTAACTATGAGAAACCTTAGGTGACACCACAGCCAGGTGGACCTGAGAGTCGCCGAACATGTTGTTCAGTACGACGCCATTTGAGGCTACGCTTGGTGAACTGGCACTGTCGGAATGTCTCGTCTATTTATCAAAGACCCTGATCTGTGAAGAGTTAAAGGGGGCTTCAAGATTAGCGAGCCTCAACGTTCCTTAGGAGATGGAATGTGCCAGCCAGGTCCCAGCTAGCTCCGGGCCAGGCGGGCCAGAGTGATGAACCACGCCTCGGAACCCCACCGCAAAACATCAAAGCTTAAGCGTCTGATCTTTGTTCAGACCAGAGAAAGCCAATTCCCTGTAAGGCGGGCTAAGCAAAACCAAGTAAACGAAATAGCGTGTTTGGTTTTTGTACCAGGGTTGAGCCTTCCCATGCCGTTGATTGCCCTCGGCGCGAACTGGTTGAAACAACCTGAAGAGGAACTTTGAGGGTAATGCAAACGGTCAGCCACTTCCGTCTCATCGGGCCTTCCACTATACTACAACATCGCTGGCCATCAGTACTTCTTGAACTGCCCGTAACTTGCCGTCGGAGATTGGAAGGTGCGAAGGCGTGAGGTGTTGCTCAGGTTCCTCTGGTCATCGAGTGTAAGCTGCTTGACTCCCAGCGGACGAAGCCGAAGGCGTTGTGTATTTTCCGCAGCGCCAGATCCGCAGACAGACTTTTGCCAACCAAGGCAAAACTCATTGCACCCAGAGTCTTGGGGTAGGATCCGATCACTGCATAAGCCTCTCGGGCTATCTGATCCCTTAGAATGGGCCTATAATATGATATGATGGTGATGCCTGTTTTTGGCTGGTAATTCAGCCATCGCCGAGGACAATGCTGCGAGGCCAGGCAAGCCACTCCTCCCATTCCGGTCCAAGGTGTTCACCAATGATACGTAACAACCGCACCCCAGCATCACCAACCTGCCAAATGTCCCTGGCCAGGTAGAGTATAACAGTATGATACCCCAGTACTGCGATAGCTTCGGGCCTGCGCTGGCTCAACATTTCAATGAAATCATCCGGAACCATGAAAGCCCATGTGAAGATTATCCGGACCATGTGCTTCAAGGTGGGGTTGCATTTGCGTCTGTCTCGATTGTCGTAGGCAACCTGAATCAACTCGACAGCCCGTCGACATGCAGCCTTGTACGAATCATCCAGGCTCGACGAGGAGATCAAGGCTTGCAAGCCGTCGCAATCGTGGCCCTCAGGCACAAGACCTTCAATCCCAGGACCCCATGTGAGGAGGGGCCGTAGCTCAGATTCTTCAAGGGCAAGCCTGACGCTTTGGATGACGAAAGCGCCTCGTTGACGGAGGCGGGCAAAGTTGAGATAACTGTCGAGGAAGCTATCTAGCCCCGAATTGCAGGTCGCCAGAGCTTCGATGCAGAGGTGACGGCCGAGCATGGAGGAGAACATGGCGATGGGCACGCAGTTGGAACCGTCCACTTCGGGCTTGGTAGTGTTGAAAAGAGAGATAGCTTCTGTTTGCAGTTGGACAGATTGCTCCATATAATACTGTTTTCTCTCTGGTCTAGCGTGTGAGAGGTGGAGCGCCGAAAGAGACATCATCTCGTGCATGAGATACGGCGCTTCTACGCCAGCTTTAAGCAAAACCTTAGTCCCGCTCTCGCGGAGATCATCGCCAAGTTCCATAATGATGAGGTCCAAGGAGAAGTTGACGAGAAGCTCCATATGGTTCATGTTGACGGTGGGCCCGGAGCGCGTCCCTGGCGGGTCGGGACATGCCGATGGTGACCCTCCCGCCGAGTTCGTCGATCTGGGGGCCGGATCTGTGTTCCCAGTACTAGTACCATCGCGGTACGGTGAGCTCCCAGAGCTCACTGGCGGTGTGTGCGTTCCCAACCTGTGTCTTTGAGGACAGCCTTTACTGTCATGATCGGGGGACACCGTTGGCGGTGCTTTTGTCCGATACACGCAGTCCCGCTCAATAATGTTGCAATTTCTGCACGTTGGACGGGTCTCATCGCACTAGTAGCTCATACCGTCAGGAAGATACTCTTCTTAGGCTTCTACGTAGCATTCACGATGCCAGATACTCACCTTGATATGCCGGCGTTTGCATTCAATACAGCCGTTTCGTGACTTCTTGTGAGCACGGCGGTTCATTATCGAGGTTATGTGCTGCACTGCCAGTGCCGGTATTGATTCAGTTCTCTTACACCTTTACCTAGGGCTCACCATTATGACAAGTATGTGAAAAATAGGGGAGGAAAAAAATGACTTGGGGACTGAATGCGAAAGCGAGGTCGCCTTGAAATTGTGGGGGAAGTTGGTTAGACGTTGGTCAAAGGTGGCTGAGTTCAAGTTAAGGGCCTTTAGAGTTGCATGGGCCATTTGGTGCCACCAAACGCCCTGTTCGCGATGAAAGAGCTGTCATTTGTATCAAGTGTAAAGCCTCCCATGAAAGTTTCGTCAAATATAGTTAAATTGCCGTCTCAACACCTCTAAAACGAATGTCCCATGTCTCATTTCTAGCAATGCTAAGTTTTTATATGTTGATAGCTGCAGCATGGTCGTGTTCGGCGAGAAGTCCAGGCAGGTAGTGTAATTGTGTGATAGCGGTTCGGCCATGCCCATGGCGAAATGCAATATACGCAATGAAACGAGATGTGCATTGAAGCCTGCGTAACTATTAGTGGATAATAGTCAACGTGGTTGTATTATTCTGGCGTATTGGTACGTATTCACGATTTTATCAGGGCTTTCGAATCATTGCAGAAAGCCTATTCAGAACTGTCATGTCCGTTCCCTTTCGGCCAATGTTAAACTACTCATGCACATAATGCCATGTTTCATCGGCAAGGCCATTAACAACTACACAATTATGTACCCTCTAGATTAGCGAGCATGGTTTTCCAGTAACCTCATAATTGCTACTGCATAGAACGCAGTCACCATCATTGTCTTCAGCGGTCTCAGTACTTACCACTATGCCTTTTAACTCCCTGGTGAGTCCATCAACGTTACCTTCTCGATGGCTCCCAGCCACCCGATGGGAGATTGCTAATCCAAGCAAGTTCACTTGAATTAACGGGCTACACATGTCGCTTGTCAGACTCCATAATAGCAGTAACATTCGATTGTGTAATATAAATACTGTAAATTCTCGTCGCCGTCATCATGCTAGATCAAGTATGCCGGGCTTTCCTCTTCAGACTCTTAAATTATACGGAAATAAAATAAAATAAAATAATAGGGATGTCAAGAATCTGACGTATGTGCAAGCGGGTTGATTCTCGTGCGACCCTTTGTTGGGGGGTTTGCTGTCGACTGAGTTTTACCTTGACATTTTTGTGTGCCACAGATGCTCGTGCAAGGCCGTCACTGCTACGGCTTCATTTGACCAGATGTATCTTGGTAAGTAGAGTAGGTGACAGCAATTTTAAGCTTTCGATCGCCTGGAGAGATGTAGTTGAACTGGTTCTGTCGTCTCGTACACTCACAGAACAGAACTGGACTGAGCGTAATGGGAAGAGTCTGCATGATCTCACGCGGCTAGTTCTGCATTTGGCGCAGCCCCTCCTAAACGTGGAAGTTCCAGTTGAATCGAGCTTAGTGACGAAAACCATTGAGGTTACCAACGGGTCAAGACCAGCCAAGTAAGATGAAGGGAGATAATACCGACAATAGCAGGGGGGCCAACTCAAGTCAACAGCGCTATTCAAGGGGCTGTGCATACCTCCAAAGCTTAACGTCTTCCCCCATCAAGAAGGGAAGCTTGATTGGATAGGGTGCATGCACTTTCAATTAACCCGTCAGTTGCTAAATTGCCTCTTCAGTGTCGCCATCGCAATATACGTATTTCCACCCTTGTCAAGCTGGAGGACGGTGAGCCCGCTGCAATAGAGCGACTAAAAAGACCTAGTGTGTGGTCTGGAATCTTAGCGGATTGCTACAGCCCCTAGTGAATTACCTAATTGCACCTAGTACAGCGGCCTCCAAAGAGAACATGCCCCCAAGAACGTGGGACCTCGATTCGCGAGAATGCGACAGAGCTCCCGAGCTCCCTCTCATGGCGGGGTAGCAGCACCAACAACTCTCTTTTCATGCCACATTACCTTAGTGCGGACGCTATGCTGTACCTCCCCCGATTTCTTTCGGTCTGCTTGTCTTGTATGGGTGCAATGACATACCGTCCTCTCGATCCCATCATCATGGGCAAGGCCTTCGCCAAGTTCCCCGGTATGACGCCATAAAGGGTGGACCGAGTACCAGCCTGCCACCGAACTTGTCGTGCAATAAATATTCCCTGCAGGTGTTCGGGCCAACATCACAGATATGCTGCCTTGTTTTCCGCCTTCAACGAGGGTATCCAGTAGGTGTGGAATGCCGCCGAGATGGCCGAGAGGACAAGCTGCTTCCGTCTGCCGTGTTGAGCGTCTTCATAGAACGACGATCAGGGTCCTCGTTTCCTGTCTCCGCTCGCCAGCTCGACCAGCTCTCTCCCATCTCCCTCCCACACCCATGGCAAGCTGAGGTACACAACCAACGCCAGGCCCTGAACAGGCTAGAGAGACTCAGACAAACGTTTCCTAATTCTCGCGCCAAGTGGCGCATGCTGCAAACCTGTCTGTTGATCCAGCTCAACAGGGCAGGACGACTAACAAATCAAGCTTCAAGGTGCCATCCATCCATCTAGCCTGTACATTGCTCGCACGCGGGGACTGCTGGCAATGTCGTAAACATGCGTTCCCTAGCGTCCCAGACATACCCCTCGATGGGCCATTGCCTTGTCGATCGGGAGGGTCTGCCAGGGACGTATCCTCAGACGCAACGGGGAACATGTGAGTGCGACTATGAGGAACCGGCATCGTGGCACAGAAGAACCAGTCCTGATGCCCATTTAAATACCCCTTGACCCCGTTGTTCTTTCTCTAGATCTGCATCATCTTCTCATCCTCTCATCATCATCGCCATCATCGTTCAAACTCACTCAAACCCCCCGCAACTAAACAACTAGACCAATAGCAACCATGTCTTACGGCGGCAACGACAACGTGAGTGACCGCTCCTGCACATCGTCCGGCTTAAGCATTGATTACTTACACATCCACAGTCCAACTACGGCAACGAGGACAGCTACGGCTCCTCTCGCCGCGACAACGACAACTCATACGGCTCGTCCCGCAACGAGGACGGCTACGGCAGCAGCCGTCGTGACAACAACGACGACTCTTACGGCAGCAACCGCCGCAGCAACAACAATGACGAGGACTCATACGGCTCGTCTCGTAACGAGGACAAGTCCTACGGTTCATCCCGCACCAACGAGAGCTCCTACGGCTCCTCCCGTAATGAAGACAGCTATGGCAGCAGCCGCCGTGACAACGACGACTCGTACGGCAGCAACCGCCGCGGCAACAACAATGACGAGGACTCCTACGGCACCTCCCGCACCACCGAGTACGGCTCCTCTGGCAACAACGAGAGCTCATACGACTCCAAGCCCAAGAAGCACTCCGCCTTTGGCGACTCGACCTCGTCCAACCTCGCCGGCGCCGACTCCCTCTCCTACAACGCGTCGGAGAACAACGGCCGCACCTACGACAACGACTCGTCCTCCTACGGCAACACCGAGTCCTACGGCGCCGGACGTCGCAACAACGACACCAGCACCAGCACCAGCACCAGCAACGAGAACTCGTACGGCTCCACCGGCCGCAACAACGACTCCTACGGCTCGTCCAGTCGCGTCGGCGGCACCGACTCGTACGGTTCCAGCCGCAACGACAACGACAGCTACGGCTCGTCCCGTCGCAACAACGACGATGACGACGACTCGTACGGCAGCGGAAAGAAGGGCGACAGCACGCTCGGAAAGGTCCTTGAAAAGGCGGGCAACGTGCTCCACAGCAACAAGCTCGAGCACAAGGGACATGAGAAGCGGGAGGCCAAGGGAGCTTACGACCGCGAGGACTACTAGTGTCGCGTTGCGAATGCCGCCATTTCTTTTCTGATCTTCTTTTTTAGTCATTTGATAGCATGGTCCATGGGAGGCCTAATATGAGCGGAATATCTTACCCCCACCATCTTTCCAGTGTTTGAAAAGAAAAAGTAAAAAGGAAAAGGTGTTTTGATGCTTGATGCTGCGCTATGAAACTTCTGAATGAACTAAACCAACATGAAAAAAAAAAAAAAAAAAGAATCAATACCCGCGAATGTGGCGGGACAAGCTAATACACCTTCTTGGTGATCCTCACCAGCACCACACTCTCCGTAAGCTTGCCCTCGCAATCCATGAGATGCACGAACCGGTACCCGCACCTCAAACGGTCGAGCCTCACGGCCGCCCACGCCGCGAGGTCATCCCGCCCGATCTCGTCGTCTCTGACCGTGAACCTCACAAACGTCAGCTCCTCCACGACACCTGGAATGCCGGTAAACTTGAGCTCCTCGCCCTTGAAGTTGGGATCAATGCCCTTGTTCGACTTAGTCTTGGCCTTGTACTCGCCCTCCTGCTCGTGGCCGTCGTTCTTGATGTGCGCGCCGGGGAGGCGTTCCTCTGGGGACTCGACGTGAATTTCTACCTTGACGTAGGGCTTGAAACCCGACACCTTGGTGTCGCCCGGAGGCAGGGGGAGGTTTTGCGCGGCGAGGACGTCAATCTGGAGGTCCAGCGTCTTGTATGCTATCTGCGGAACGCCCTGGGTTGCGTCGGGGGCTGAGTTCGTCTTGAGACAGCGGTATCCTTTTTAAATGTTAGCAATCATTCTCGTTTTGCCTTTTTTTTCTTTGCTAAAAATCATATAACGTACCCTCCGGCTTCAAAACATAACCAGGAGTGCCCGCAAACATGGCCTCGTTAAGCATCATGCCCTCATCCCAGTTCTGCCAGTTGAGTGCAACAATCTGAATACCTCTACGCCAGAAAACAGGCGCATCGAGATTAGAGCTTCCGATGCGCAATCCAGAGGGGTATGCTCGCATCAGAAAGTGTCGGTTATGGTGGAAGAGCCTGTCCGGCTCCTTCTCGTGCACCTCCATAACTGCCTTCTCGGAAAGAGAGAAGATGTGCGTCGGCATCGACGCCTCGGGCTGCGTAAGCGACTTGAACGATATGCCACGCGTGTAGATGCCCAGCTTGCTCAGAGATTGGATAATCTTGGACGCCTTCTTGTTTGCGGCGGCGGCCTTCTTGTTGGTGCTTTCCGCAAGAGCCTTGTCCTCGCTCTCGTCGTCGGGCGTCACGTCACCCGTAGGCGGGGCATACTTCACCTTCACAAGGATCTTGCCCTTGAGATCCGCAGGGCATGGCAGCTCCTTGGCGTCGACATCGGGAGTCGGAATCAAGAGGTCCTTCCACGTGTCCTCCATGATCTTCACCATTACCTCTTGCTGCTCCGCGCTGCAGTGTACCTCCAAACTGACAATCAGTGGTGTATCGGCCGCCACGAAGCCGTAGTCACGGATCGTCTCGCAAACGTGTCGGAACGGGACCTCCTTCGTGAGAGTATATCCGTGAAAAACCTGGGGCTCGATGCCATAAGGCCGCGGCGAGGGCGTCTTCTGCAACGTCATTTCCTTATCATCGGCAGGCGGACTGGTTGCCGCAGGAGGGCTATGCTCTCCCTCCTTTCTCTCAATTCTCTCATCCATCTTCTTCCCAAGCGAAGTCTTCTCCAGTCTGCTCGACAGCGAGCTAGGCATCTTCCCCTTAAGTTTCGATAGCTTGCTCCGCTTGACTTTACCAGTGGCGGCAGCTTCCTCGTCGCTGCTGCTAATCGACGTGTTGTCCTCGTTATCTGAGTCGTCTCCGTCCCAAACATCAATCTCAATGCACCTGCAGCCTCTCAAAAGCACATTCTTGTACGCCTCGGTGCTGGACTCGCTGTATAGCTGGTTACCAGTGAGATAAGTGTTATGGCTGGAGCTGATGAAGTAGCTCGACAGCGGGTACGTCAAGTCCTGCTCTTTGGCCGGGGCAGTGGCAGCCGAAGCGGAGGAGGTCATGTAGCTAAGGAAACCATTGAAATCCAGCTCGTCTGTCGTGGCACCCTCGAGAGAGGCGAGATGCTCGAGGGCAGCCGCATCGGCCTGGACGTTCTTAACGAATGAGGCGATTTGCTCTTTGTGCCACTTCTTGTCCTCCTTGCCGGCGTGGACATTGAAGATCTTGGTGAGGTGAGGGAGGATGGAGTCGTTGAGCGTCTTGACGGTGCGCTGGGTTTCGCTGGCGCCGCCGCCTGCCTGAAGCGCGGCTGTGGGCTTGGGCTGCGATACTAAGTCTGCCATGGCTGTCTTGGTATTGGATTCGCAGGGAGGGGCGGTGAAGATAAGAAGCGACAGCGACGAGAGAGAGAGAGAGAGAGAGGGAGGAGGCAGGTGTTTTAACGAGAGGAGAACAGGAAAAGGTGAGACGCCGGGTGATGCAAGTAGGCTGTGAATTACAAGAGGCGCCTCGTCAGCCAGTGTAAGCCAGCCAGTGAGAAGCTGGTTGAGCTGCGTGGTAGAGGTAAGTGTTGTTGCCTCCTTTGTGTAATTTTTTTTCTTCTTCTTCCCAGTATCCAGCTTTGCAGGCCTGTTTTCATATATGTGGCAGTACGTCAACCCGCCAAGCACTATGAAGAAAATAAGAGGACAGAGCAATCTTGCTTTTTGACCCGCTCCCCTCGCGAATTGAGCCGACGATCCAGAAGGGGCTCGCCCACCCAACTCGACAAGGGTGGCACAGAAGTCAAAAGATGAGTGGTTCTTCCGCCAAAAGGGGGCCAAAGCTCTGTGCCCAAAAGTCGGAATCGTGGCAGCTCGTAAGTTGTGGGATACGTTATGAGCCGTCCGTACGCGTCCTCCACCCCCCTAAGCCCTGTGTAATGTCGTCACAGGGTCCTTTTTAGCTGATCTTTAGCGGTAAAGGCCTCGCCCAGACCGTCGGGGCTTCAGGTGCAGTAGGGTCGGTCGCTCCTCGCTCTGGAGCACCACCACATGCTTATGGGCGAACTGCCCCTTCCTTATCGATTGTAACGACGCGACCCCGCCAAACCCCTTCTTTTTTACCCCTCATTTTAGTGCCGGAATGTCGGTCTGGCATCCCTGCAAGCCGTGAGAGCTCCTTGGGGAGCCTTTGGCTGTACCAGACAGGGAAAATGGACCACGAAGGAAACAGCGCCGCAACTCATAGGCGGTATTTGGAGCGTGACTTGCACGAAATTTGATATCGTCTCAATGCGATGCCAAGACTTTCGACAACCGGCCCCGTGCTCGAGCATAATCGTCCAAGCTATGAGGAACGGGCCGCACCCGTCATGTGGGCCATGCTCATGCTCATGGTCAGCTCAACATCATCCTAGCTATATAAACTTTTAGACTATGTGACTAAACCAAGCGTTGCTTGACTGTTATCGTTTCCATCCGCTATTTGAATAAACCGTTGATTTATAATGTATCTCGCTCATAAGTGTCGTCAGGTCGTAAGGCGTGATAGCGATAGTATATACACGTATCCCTCCACCACATTGCCCCCTTATCTTTCATCTGAATGTTAAAAGTATCGTACCGAAACTCACCCGCTGTACACGACATGCTTCTTTTGCCAATTTTTTCTCGTCGCCTCTCTCGCCATCTTTACTGCGTCTTCCTATATTCCCTGTCAGACTCGCTTCTCGAAACTTTATAACCGTATAGGCGTTGTGACTGACGTCCAGGTGTTGGCTTTGCTCATCGTCCGCTTTCTCATCATGGCCATAATGTCGGCCTCCATGTGCTCGATATTCTTCTCTAGGTCCGCATCCTCGACCGCAAATTTCCCCTCGCGCCGCCTATCGAACCAAATCCATCCGACAACAATGATGACGGTCAAGGGTATCGTGATAGCAAAGTATACCCAGAGTGATGTCGAGATGACGGGGTCGGCGTCTGCGGCAGTTAGCAAAGCTTCCGGGGAGAAAAACCGCCGTTGAACGAAGAGCCAAAACATTTCTCTTGAAGTGAGTAGCCAAACTTACCTCTTCCGAAATCGAAAAACGTCATGCTGAAAACGGATGCCAGGAAAGTCCCGGGCAAAAACAGAGCACCAAGTAGCGAGATCGTCTTCATCGCTGTGCTATCCCTCTTGCTTGCATGCGCAAGTCTTCTCTGCTCACCGGCCATTTGAAATTGAATCTTTGACTCTCTCTGGGAAAGTAAGTTGTACAACTGTCTCAGGCGTTAGTATACCTGCATACTTTTCAATGTCCTCGGCGTTAGCGACATACCGCGCTTCGCTGGATATGAAGCCTTTCCAACGTCGTCGCCTGATAATTCTCGATTCCCTTGAGCTTAATCCTGTAAAAGTCCAATCGGGCATTCATGCTCCGGTGCAGTTTATGCAGTTCCAATGTAAACTTGTCTTGGGGGGCCTTGTGTTTGAATAGCGCCATGGCAGCTTCGAGCTCCTTGACCACCTCTTGGTACGCCTGCGGCCGTTTCCATAGAACCTGACTGTGGCACTCGACGAGGTCGCGGCTGATGGCGTCGACCTCTAGATATCCGTCCTTGCTAACATAGCCCTCCTCATCCTCGATCTCGTTGCGCATGCTCACAGCGTGCTCCAATCTGCGCAGCCAGTCCCGAGCGTCGCGCTGTTTTTGGTCATTTCGCGATGACAAGTCGTGCGAGAGAATGATGACAGGCAGTAGCATCGGGTGCCCTACCTGCTTCGCGCAGAACGTCAATTGGCGGATCGCAGCGACAATGTCAGAGCTCGGCGTGCCCTTAACGAAGCCCGATGTGATGCCTGTGCTGAAACGATGAGAAAGCATGATTTCCCACCCGCGCGTCTTGCCCTTCTTTCGCACATCAGATTTGCGGAAGATGATTTCTGAGAATGTCAGTGAGTATATTCAGAACATTTATGGATGTGATGGACCAACGTAGAGTTGGGTCTTCATCGTCCTGGTCATAGGCGGACCAGAAGAAAGGGCCAACGACACTGGTGCCCTCAATGGCCCTGAATGGCAGCCGCATAGCTCGGACCATAGACTCATACGCATCGGCTGTAAATGAGATCGTGTGAGGCGTGAAGGTGTCCTTGTGCTGGGCATTCTTCTGAAGCCTTCTAATTGTCAACTCACTTGCTCTGGAAGTGGCTTCTGGGAGTCAGTGCCTACACTAATCGAATGCCACTAAGCAGCTTCACTCCCTCTTTGACCTTTGGAGGCTCAAACGCGCCCTAAAGAAAAGCCACATCGTCAGCCGACGGGGCCTTCACAATTCCACTAGAACTAAGTTGTTCAATATCGATACATAGTACTTACCCGCCGATAGAGAAAGTTATCAAACTCGTCCATGGTGAGGGGATGCTCCTCGGACGAATCGTAGAACGGATCCTGCCAATTGGTTTAGCCTCTTTTCTGTCTGCGCTGACGCCAGGGATTCATCCTGTTCCTCTCCAGCGAAGCCTCAAAACTTACCGAATAGTTGAGGATCTCGACATAGTGTGTCGCCTCCGAGACTTGGCGGCACTGGCTGACATGCTCGCGGAACATATAATCGTCCATTTTGAGCTTCGATTGACCTGTATGGCACCGCTCGAAGCAACTCACCAATCTCTAGGACAAAAACAAAACCAGGCTACGCCGTCGAAAACAAAAGCGGGAAAAGAGTTTGTAGGTTCATGCAGGCCTCAATCACGGCTCCAGAAGGCCTCCTTTCATAAGCCGCCCAGCCCCGTGACTTTCTACCATGTCTGCAGCAGTAGAAGCTGCAGCAGGAGCAGTGGTAGCGGTCGGGTCGGGCCCAGTCCGGCCCATGCAATCTGCACTCTAAAACCCACCGCCAATCCAATTGGCTAGGGGGCACTGCCTGCCACACCCTCGCTCACTGGACGTTGGCCTCCCACAGCGCCTTGAGCAGGGAATTCGGGCGGGCTCTCAATGTCGCCTATGAAAGCTTGTAGCCTTCACCGTCCCACAGCCCTGGCAATAATCCCCGCACCCCACCCTGTCACCGCCAGAACGAACCGTCGCCCCCTCTGCATTAATAGGCTCGGATAAGAGCCCATTGGAGCTTGTTTGTGCGCTAAGTCCGCAGCTGCGTGGGGGGGTTGTTCTTACTTGCTCCAGTGCGGCGACCCAGCCGGAGTTGAACGCATGAGACCGACTCAGTGGGACAGGAGGAACTGCGCGACGGGTGCAATGTATGTAGTCATGGATGTTACAGAACGCCCGTCATCTTCACTATTGCAGCTGATTTCCCTGCCAGCATCTTCCACGCCATGAATATTGGCCGTCCCTAGCCCGGCTTTAGTTGTTCCTGCAGCGTTCTGGCCCTGCCCATACACAAACCCCCTGGCAGCATGTGGAAGATAATCGCTGTTAGGTATTGATGTAACCAAGTAATACGGTGACAAGTCTCGTGTTGCACTTTTCCATCTTCCGGGTCCTTAAAAACCTCCAACCAACCCCCGTCATTGCTATCCTGTCCGTTTTCCAAACCACCATCCAGGCGCCCAAAACAGTGCAGACATGATTCACGAGACCCCCAGCGTCTGTCAAGCGCCCTATACTATTCGAACACGGCCCACAGGTCGACACATGCGAGCTCATTCACAGTGCCATCCCGACTCTGATCCAAGAGAGTGACATTAGAAGTCAGTAAATAGATGGCCATATCTGAAACACAACGTTAGCATAATCCTTGGACTACTCGAAAAAGTGAAACCCACTCGTCATGTCCAGTCGAACCGTAGCGTTCGGGGTCCTCAGGGTATCGGTCGAACTGGCTTGCATCACCGGCGCCGGCCTTGACTGGGGGAGTGTAGGGCGCGTCAATATCCTTGCGCGCGAGTCTGTCCCAAGTAACCTCTTGGAACCACGGATGGTTCTTGACGTCGTTTGGACCGCCGTACAAGTTGCCCAACCGCTTGGTGAGGTCGGCCGTAATCAGCTTCTCCAACAAGTCCTGCGCATCGGGGTTGATGTAGGCCGGATATTTCACCTTGCCCTTGAGGATGTTTTCGTAGATCTTCATTGGCGACCCGCTATCCCAAAACGGCGTGTACCCGCACAACATCTCGTATATCAAAATACCAAGAGACCACCTAAGACCGGGGTTAACAAACTGAAAGAACCAGTCCTTTTGCAGTGGCTAACGCTTACCAATCTACAGACTTGTTGTAGCCCTTGTTCGAGACGACCTCAGGAGCCAGGTAGTCTGGGGTGCCGCAAAGTGTCCACGTCTTGTCTGGCACTCGCTTGGCAAAACCGAAATCGGTTATTTTAAGGTGTCCATGCCTGTCGAGCAGCAGGTTCTCGGGCTTGAGATCTCTATAGATGATATTCCTCGAGTGTAGGTATTCGAGCGCCAACGTCACTTCAGCGGCGTAGAATTTTGCGACAGGATTCGGGAAGCGCTACGAAGCAGGGTTAGCTCGGCCACTGGCGATGGGGTTTTCTTTAATTTGCACATACGCCAGATTTCCTCAGTAGTGAGAACAGCTCGCCACCTTCGACAAAGTCCATCACCATGTACAGATTTTTGGAGTCCTGAAACGTTCCCCATAATGTGATGAGGAACGGGTGCTTGACCTCGCCCAACATGCGCCTCTCGTCGTTGGTGTGCTCGACCTGCTTCATTTTGACGACCTGCGCCTTCTTCAGCACCTTGACGGCATAAAAGCGCTGATTGTGCTTGGATTGCACCAGATGCACTCTTCCAAAACTGCCTGTTCCTAGAGTCCGCAAAATATCAAAATCCTGGAGCGTGTATTTCCCCTTGGTCTGACGGACCTGCTGGTCCGCTATCTGTTGCGGCATGCCGTGGTGCTGCTGGTGCAGCTGCTGCTGCTGTTGCGGGGGGTGTAACATCGACTGGGCTTGCTGCTGCTGGAGGCGATTAGGATCGGTGCCGGGGCTTGGGTTGGGCTGAGGGACATGGGATGGCTGGCTTAGGTAGTTGTGACCGTTACTCGCACCGTCATGCTGAGGGGGATTGATGAGGTTGTTGATGCTCGGTAGGTTCTGTTGCGGCTCGCCTTGTTGGTTGTGGTGTGGCTGGTGGGGTGCCGACTGGTTTGGCGGGGGGTGAACGCTGACGGGATACATCTGCTGGTTCTTTGCGGCGTCGGACGAGGCCGGATCCTGCTGCGGCTTCTGTCCAGTGCCGCCGTGGGAAGGCGCCTGCGAATTGGAGGATAGCGAGGAGAGAGTGGTCGAGATGGAACTGTCAAAAGGCTTCGAAGAGGTCGGCGTCACCGGGCTGGTGGGTAGGCTAGCGCCTTGAGGGTCTTGATTGGCCTCCCTCGTCCGCTTTTTCTTGAGGAAGCCGAGGGTAGGCATATGAAAGTCGGAGAGGGGTGAAGGGCTGCGTACACCGTGGAAACAGGGGAAATGCGCAGGTGCTGGGGCCTACGACGTTTGCAAGCAAGAAATGTATGGGGGAAAGAACGGTTCCAAAAGTGATTCGTCGATTCAAGGGATAGCCCGGTCGGGCTGTTAGGTGAGTTGTGAATTGACCGAACGAGAAGCGCGGGGGAAAGCTAGCTTCACCTGCTCCTCTAAGAGGGAAAGCCGCCACCTATTGTTGTTAGGAACAATGGGGCCCCAATAGGCGAATCCTTTGGCGGGAGGGAAGGGGCAGTTGACAACGTACAGAATTGCGGTTAAAGTATGACAGGAAGCAGTTGTAAGCCGGCCAATTGGCAGAAATCGTAAAATGCAACTGCAATCAGGGGCGGAGAAGCCGCGAGATTCTAATTCTTGATGCTAGGCAGAATATTGGTGTAAGTTTACGGCGCAGGTTGAGTGAAGTCTAAGCAGCAAGTGACAGATTGCAACAGATCAAAGGGTGAATACACGGCACTGATTGATTCGCAGGGCAACAAAAAAGATGCAGACGAGTTGAGTTGCAACAAAGAAGGACGGGGAAAGTTGAAATTGAGGCCAAGGTGTAAAGTAGAGGGGAAAACGAACAGATGATGAAGCTTGCGCTTATTCGGGGGTCCCCCTCTCAAGTAAATGCAAGGTCCGTAGGGTAGGATTTTGGCCTTGGTTTCTTTTTCAGTCGGAAGCGACAGATGGCTCGAATGACAGGGCAGCTCAGCGTCAGATCGGCTGCTGCATCTGCGTCGCCGTCTGGGATTCTCTGGGTCTGCCAACAGGAAGAGCGGGATCTCTGTGCCCTGTATGGACAAGTGATTGTGGGCGGAGTAATTAAGGTAGGGAGGTACCAGAGTGTGACTGAGTCGTTACGTGCCCCGATAACTGGGGACAGATGGAACCGAAGATTAAGTGGAAGCTGCTGCCATCAATTGATTGTAAGGATGACACGGAGGAGCCGAGGAGCTGGCGTGGGGAGACTGAGGATATCGCGTAGAGCGTGAGGGAAAAGGAGAAGGAGAGAGAGCGAGAGGAGGGGTAAGGGAAGAGGAGGAGCCAGGCGTATCGGAAAGCTGAGGTCGATGATGATGTAGTAGTAGTAAGTAGTAGGAAGAGGAGTGGTAAGTAGTGGCTAATTGCTAAGGCAGACCAGACGGGAGAGCTAGGGAAGGTACCGGAGGTGGTTCGCTTCTGGCCGCGGCCGTGAAGGTGGGAGCAGTGGATGCTTGCTGTTGGCGTGGGCGTGGATGTGGGCGGAGGCGGAAGTGGTTCAGACTTGTCGACGCCCGCGTTTAGACGGGAACGGCGTGTACAGGGGGGGCCAGGAGCGTAGATGGACTGGGCCGAGGATGGTCCAATTGGGCCAACGGGGTCACGGGAAGAGACCGAGAGCAGCAACGAGAAGATCGTCCTTTGGAATTTCAGACGTGCAAGTATGGATGTTGCATTGGTAGCGAAGGCTGGTAGCAGTATGCTTCGAGGATGATCGGAAGCAGGCAGTTCTTCTTGGAAGGGTAAAGAAGGGTATGTATGGGAGTGGAAGGGATGCCGATGGGCCTGATGGACTGGATGGGATCGGATGGTACCTTGTACGGCCTTTCAGTTTGCTTATGCCACTACTGTAGGTTGGTAGAGACGTTGCTTTTGGTGGTGCTCCCCAGCTTTGCCAGCCCAGCAAAGGTGGGGTAGGGGCAGCCAAGCAAACTGACCTGAATCTCGACAGGTCACAGTTGCGGGCACCACAGAGACATTCCCAACTGCCTGACTGTCTCCGAGTCCCGGCGATTCATGTCAATCAGAGAGATCATTATGTTTATTCGCTGTTTCTTGCTGTTTTCTGCCAATGCGGAGGATGCAACCTTCTGAGGCACTGATATACAAACACATTTCTGTGCTTAGGGTGTGTGTGTGTGTGTGTGTGTGTGTGTGTGTGTGTATGTGTGGTGGGTGACAGGCCGAAGGCCGTGCAGTTACTAGTAGCTCAAGACTTAAGACCCCTCACTACCTCTACCTGCTCTCGCCCAGTAATGTGCCTGCCATCCCCAACTTACCTGAAAGAGTGGGAAGGAGACGTCAAAAACTGGGCTCTTGCTATCCGTCCTTCCCCTCCTTGCCCTCTTCAGCTGAGCTTGCCCAGACACCAGGAAAGGCACGTACCAACCTCACCTCACCTCAAACCCCGTCACGCTACGCCCAGAAAGTAAGACGTCGAATTCAATTCCTCCCCCTTCGCTCATCACTCCCTAGTTCACGTTCCCGTCCTCCTATGTCCGCACTTGTCAACGATCGGCCGTCTTCACCCCTCCTTCTGCCGACAAAGTCCATTGACTCCGCATCTCCCCATTGTCCGCCGCTCCCGTACTTACTCCACCGAAACCTTCACCATAACCAGCCCGAACCCCCAGTAATGTCTGGGCATGGTATGGCAACAACTGATGCTTCCGAGGTTTTGGCAGTGCCCTTCAGCTACTGGTTCCCCAAGTGAGACATGATGAGACGCTCGCCCCAGCAGAAACAGCCACCCACGGTCGCACGAGGAACCAAATTCCAGCAGCCGCTTTCTTGTTTTTACCGTATCCCAGAAGTCCCGGCAACCCGGGTCAACAACCATAGCAACCATCATAAACTTATCCGAAGGACCCTGCCAGTCACCTAGGTAGTTGGCTGTCAAGCAGTAAATTCCCGAGCTTGACGAATGTGTTGGGAACGGCTGCCACCGCGGAAGGCAAACAACCCTTTCAGTACCGAGTTTTGCGTTCTACGTAACATTATATCCGCAAGCGGCCATTGACAACAGGTTCATCCTTGCTACTTTTTCTCTGTCTTCTGGAATTCTTTCACCCTTTTTTTCTTTTTGTTCTTTTTTTGAGAATCTAATACTCAAATATTCGAGAGTCTAACACTCAAAAACGAGGCCAGATATCCCTGGCTTATTCTGATTGTCCTGATATTTCTTCCAAGGAATGTCGGCGTGACTACGGCCAAGGAAGATGGGGGGAGCTTTACACTCACACAAGCTAGACTATGATACCCTGCCAAAATGATGGTGATGATAAATCGAAACATGATATTTAGGCTTTGAAATACTCTACAACTCGCCATATCCAGAAGTCACGCTTTGGCCATCGGTGATTCAGCCAAAGTTGCACCTATTTCGTAACAATCATACCACGGCCGATGTCGAATGCCATGCCAAAGTGAAAACATATACCAGATGAAAATAACCGCCGATCGATCCAGCCGGACAGCAAGGTCGGCCGGCATTACATCGAGAGTTGCACCTTCTAATTAGCTTTTAGAGATGCCAAGCCGTGACGGCTTGACGGCACAACGTGCCAGACAGGTCCCCCTCTGCAGCTTTTTGCCGGTTCTTCTCTAGTCTCAGACCATATCCATGTGATCTCGTTTTGTTCCCAGGATGATGAGATCTGGGACTACATTCAGGAAGATTACCGTAGGGAGCGCGCAAGGATGTCCGTACCTATCGTAACCAGCAGGCGAGCGAGGCTTTCATACATGCATCTGTCTTCACCCGAGCTTGGCCCGGCCAATGGTCGTATAATACACCTGATTCATCTCAGACCGAGTATCATAAAAGGTAAGAAACATGAGTGAGTGATAGGGAAAAATAAAAACAAAAACAGCCATAACAACCTAGGACCTCGGTTTTTTCATTGACCTGCCCATGCAAGAGATGTTTTGTGAATGTTGATATGTACGGTCATTTCTCTTCCCAATCCAACCAAAGCTGCCGCTGCCACTGCTGCCGCCGCCTACTTTTCCGTCATTCTGCTATCTCGGCCTAGAAAGCTGCCGGAATCTTTCTTTATTCACGTTTAGAAACGGTGTCTCTTGTCGTTCTTCGCCCTCCAGGCAGTGTAACCGACATAACCGCCACCAATAAGACCGAAGAAGAGGAAGATCTTGAGGAAGAACCATGTCCAGCTGCCACCCTCCTTGGGCTGCTTAACGGAGCCGGTACCCTTCCTGCCCTTGCCGCTGCCAGGGGTCGTCTGCTTGCTAGATCCCTTGGTGGCCTGGGTCGTGTACAGGTTCTTGGCTTGTACAGAGATAATGTCGTGGTTGTCGCTCAGCTCACCAGTCTCAGCGGTGAAACCGAGGTACGCGATCTGAGGGATGGCAGGCGGCTGGTCCGTATCGAAGCACAGGGTCCAGTCGTCCTCGGACTTGTACTGCAGCTCAAGCTTAAGCTGCTTGTCCTGGAAGTAGGTAACTCTGGCCTTGGTAGGGACGCTGGCATGGCGGATACCACGCGCCGAGCAGCCTGCGAGCTCAGTGCCCTTGCCGTCGTTGTCCTTATCGTAGGGGGTCTTGCCGTCGCCGACCATGGCCATGACATAGGGGAAGACGGTGCCGGGGCGGTTGTTCTTGTAAGTGTCGAAGAAGATACCAAGACCTTCAAAGTTGTCGGGAGCGCCAAAGACAGTACCCTGGGCGGCGCGAGACTTGGTCACCCACATGGCGAAACCGTCGCCATAGAGCTGGTTCTTGCCGTGGATCTTAAACTCGACTTCGATTTCCCAGTTTGTCGCAGTCAGGGGAACTCTCGAGAAGAGCCAACCGGTTTGCGACGGGCGGTCTGAGGTTAAACGGATATAGCTGCGATGTCCCCCTTGTTTAGCCTCTCTTTCATACAATTTTCCGACGAATGTGCGATGGAAAGGATGCCACATACGAGTCCGTCCGGACGATGGTGTCTCCGCCAAAGTCATACCACCGACTTGCCATATCGGAATCGAGGTAGGGCTACATCGTGAACAAAGTTTCAGTAAATCGCATTCAGGGGTGTGGCACGTGGCAGCAGGAATCGCGAACCTGGGTGAGGGAGTGCGTTCGAAGCTGCAACACCAAGAGTCAGTCTTGTCATCATTATTCCAATTCCGTTGCGCAGAGACTGGCAGAGGAGGGAATACGAACCGCAATGCTCTTGACATCATCATCCGCCTTCGCGGTGCCCCAGGCCATTGCGGCCAGCCATAGGGCCGACACGGACGACTTGAACCACATGTTTGCTGCCGAACCGAAACAGAAGAAGAACCCGGAGAAAAGGAAGAAAAAGAGTGCGGAGGAGACTATTAGATGTCACGCGTAGAAGGAGGGGCCGCCGGTGAGGGAGGTAAGAAGCCGCAAGGTCCAGCGACGGAAAGACGTCGTTCGGCACACGAAAGGTGGTGGTGGGTTTTACTCGTGTGTTCTTCCCAGCCGTTAGCTGTCCTCTTTTTTGGCTGATGGATCCTGATTCCTGGGGTCGGCACGTTTTGGAGAGCTCCCACCCCTGTCCGACGCACTAGGGAAGTTTCCAGGGGGTAAGAGTGTGCTCTGTTTTGGGTACCTTACTTTTCCACAGCGCACTTTAACTGCCAATGTGCGGGTCCTGTCGCTGTAAAGATGTCCCTCCCGGCTTTCAATGAGGTTAGTCGTGGCTTGAAGTCGGTTGCCTCAGGTTTGGAGGTCTCAGCCACAGCAGCCTTGCAGCACAAGCCATTCCAACTTTTTCAGCATTGAATTGAATGCGAAGCTAGCCGCATTCTGCGAAATTCGGTGCAATTCTCACAGTTGAAAACGTCACTCACCTTCACTCGACAACTCTCTCGTTACTAAACTACCCTATTAAATCTTTGCCCGCCAGTCACAATGGACTCCAGCTCCGTCAAGCAGGCCGTTATGAAGCAGGTCCTTCAGGAGGCCAACCTTGCCAACGCGCGCGTTCTCATTGACGTACGTACAAGGATCCCACCCAGGCGCAACAGTCCGTATTAGATACTAACACACCATCCAACAAACAGAAGCTCCAGGAGAACTGTTTTGAGAAGTGCGTTCCTAAGCCCGGCACCTCTCTCTCCAGCGGCGAGACGACCTGCATGACCTCGTGCATGGAGAAGTACATGGCGGCGTGGAACCAGGTCAACACTGCCTACATCAACAGGATAAAGCAGGAGTCTGGCAACCAGAGCGGCCTGTAAACAAACCCCATTAGCATTTGGCGGGAGGAACGAAACGGACGGGTGGATGTCTATTAATGTGCTACCACTGTACAACAATGATAACAAATTTCAAAGAAGGGCAATGAGAGGCCCAAAAAAGAGGGAAGCATCGGCTTGGGGCATATTCTGCAGCAAAAGTTCTATAGAGGGGATTTTCGCATGGACGACCCGGCATGAAAGCTGCGACATGTACAAATGAAAATAAAACAATGGAAGGAAGCATGAATCAATCTCACAAAGCTGCCATTTGAGTAAGAGCAAGTATATGCATTGGGAAAAGAGAAATGACTTTCTTTCTCAGGGTATCTTTGTTGTAGGACTCTTCTTCTACTCTGCCTGCGCCTTCTTCTTGGCCTCCTCCGCCTCGCGCTTTCTCGCAAGGTAACGCTCTCTCGCGCTCGAAATATCCCCTTCCGTCTTCCTCGTCTTCGTGACATTCTCCATCTTCTCCCTCTCGGCCTCCTCTTCCTCGCGGGACCGCTTGAGCGCCGCCTCGAGTTGCGCCTCCAGCATCCGTGTCTGCCGCTCGCGCATGGCGCCCTTGCCTCCGGAGCCAACGAAGCCCGTGCCGGATCCGCGATCAGGTCTGCTCTCCCGGGGCCGCGCCGCCTCTTGCCTGATCTGTTCCTTCTTCTTTGCTCCGACGTTGAGGCCGCCCTTGAGAAGCTGTCGTTTGTCCACGACCTGGCCCTCCTCGTTGATGGCAACAGAGCCGCCCTTCTCATTAATCTCCCGCGCGATGTCGGCCTCGGATTTTTCTTTGGGAGTATCGTCCTTCTCAGTCGCCGCGGGTCCCGCCTTAGCTTTCTCCTCGGCCGCCTTGAGAACCTCGGCATGTCTCTCCTCGCCCTTGTTGAGCATGTTCTTGTAGAAAGCACTCATGCCCCCGGTCTTGTTCTTCTTCGCCTCCTCCTCCTCTCTCCTCCTCTCCTCCTCCTCGATCCGCCTATTCTCCTCCTGCTGCTTCTTGTACGCCTCCGTGACGAACTTCTCCTTGTCAGCGTACGCCTCGCCTTCCGTCTCACGCTCCCGTGCAATCTTTTTCTCCTCGGCAATCAGCGCGTCACGCTTCCGCACCGAGGCCGCCGCAAGCAGACTGCTCATGTACTTTGGTTTCCTCTCGAAATCTTCTTGCGTGGTTTTCTTCTGCGGTTTGAATGATTCGTACACGCCGTCGTAATCGTATACGCTGGGATCCAGCTCCTCGGCGGCCTCGGCGTGTTTGCGGGAGGCGAGTGAGCTGGACAGGTCGCCAAACATGGCGCTTTCCTGCTTCTTCGTTTTGCTTGCGGCGGGGGGTTGTGTCGGTGGCGCATTCTTGTTCTTGTTCTTTCGGCCGTTTTCTCGTCTCGACGATGGAGTCGACGAGTCAACGTCGAAGCCGCCTAGCTCGTCGAGGGTCTCGACGTTGTTGCCCGCGTTCGTCGCATCGTCGTCCGAGTCGTCGCCGCCGCCGCCAAATGCTGTTCTCCGTTTCGCGGCGGCAGGCTTCGATGCGCCGGGCTTCTTGGAGAAGTTTAGGCCGAAAGAAAGTCCTGGTTTGCTCATTTTTTGGTCGTTGATTTGTGAAGCGGGAAGCTGGAAGCGGGAAGCTCGAAGCGGGAAGCTCGAGGTAAAAGCCGAAAGATGCACTGTCGCCATGTGCTCTGCGCCGTGCACGGTCCAGTCAGGCGCCCCACCACTGCAGCCGGCCGTCAGTCCCCGGCACCGACGTGCAGCCGGAGCGGATCCGGTTGGCCACCACCATGACGTGACGCACGATATGTGAAGAATTCCTCGCCCTGTTGCGTACTTATGTCGCTTACACCGGTATGGGAAGAATGAAAAATCGATTTGATTTCCTTGTATGATTATCGGCTATTAATTGTGTGTGATTCGCATCAGGACTTTATGTAACATATATCTATCTCATACACATGAGCCGACTCTCGCAGGCTACCATTAAAACGTGTCTATGTAGGGAAATGCGCGAGACTGGTCAAACTTCCATCTCATCCTCTGGCGCGGGAACTCAAGCCCAAACTCCAAGCAATGCGTTCTCCCCAGCTCTTGGTGGAGACTCGAATTCGACGAAATGAGGATATCCAAAAAGAACAAATAAAATGAATAATACTTGCCAACCCCAATAACAGCGGTTACAGCCTGACACGTCCCTCGCCGCCGAACCATCGGCGAATGTCAGACTCCACGCCACCGCCTACACCACCGCTGCCGCTGCCTGGTTCATCATCATCGCCACCCATCCATTTGGGCTTTTTGATATCCTGAAACCACTGAGGAGGCTCAAACGTGTCAATCGTGTTCTTCATGCGATGCCCGAGCGATTCGAAGAAGTTCTCTTCCTCAGGTTCTTCATCACGGTATGGTGTCGTGCGTGACGGCTGTCCTGGCCGGCGGCCTTGTGTAGCTCGAGTTGGAGATCTCGCGGGAGAAGCTGCGGCGCCACTACGTCCGCCGGGGATGGTTAGAACAGGTGCAGACCTTCCAGCCCCTTCTAGTCGCGCGAAGGCCTCCTCGCGCCGTCGCAAGGCAGAGTTGCCGCCCAGCTCGCGCTCGATCAAGTCCCGGCCTTCACGCCAAGATCCAGTGCCAAAGATTCGGCCATCGCCTTCGTCCTCGTCGATGAAGTCGCCACCGAAGCCAAACATTCGCTTGATCTTTCCGTACAAGCCGAAAAGCGTAGCGACCACAGGGACGAGCACAAAGATAGGGAAGAGATAGTCGGCCCAGCGACTTATAGACGAGAAGTCGATAAGTCGTCCGAGAAAGTCGTAAAACCTTGTCTTCTTGTAAATGGTACTCGACAAGAACGTCATAAAGTTGTAAGACAGGGGAACGCTGAGCTTGGCAACCTGGCCGGCATACCAGAAGGCCGACTCGTACGCCGTGTTGCGCCTTACAAGCGCGCGTCCTCTCCATGTCTTCACTTCTGTCATTGTGATGAAGGTAGCTGCACACATGTACAGAAGCCAGAAGACGGAGATTACCTGGCCGGCGAAGCCAACCTGGCCCTTTTCGCCCACCCAGTGATGGACAACAGTAAGACGGATGACGGATAACTGGGGGAACGCAGCCTTGATCACTTCGGACCAGATGATCAAAGCCGATGCTGCCGCAAGAAAGGCGCCCAGGGCGATGCTGGCGTACGGTTCAACGTGGTAATAGTACAGGTACCGGGTGTAAGGCGTGTGAACAGTAAAGCGATCCCAGAATCCGCCGTGGGGTGACGGGGCATCAGATTCAAGTTTCTTCGAAGCAGCCGAGTCCAAGATGGCCTGTGTTTCAGATGCCTCCTTCAGTAGGTCGTTCCACTCGTTGACGTAACGTGACCGCGCATGCCGGGCCCGCATCAACTTCCTCGTCAAATCCGCCATGAACTTCTCCGTAATAACTGTTGGCAAGTTCCGGCTCTCAGCAGAGACGCCTAATGTCGATGATCTAGGATGCGATTCGGGAAGGTTGGCGGTCTCGACTAGTTCGTCGATCCACTCCGAGAACTTGACAGCACTTCCTGTCTTTCGGCGGCCAAGCTCCGACACCTGCAATTCAACATCCTCCAGGTTTAACAGAGAGTCCTCCATCTTCTCGTACAACTTGGGCGCACGAGTCTGTAATCTTCGCAGTCTTCCACTGATTGAGGAGTATCGAAATAGTCGTCGGGGAATTGAAACTAGGCCGTGACCCATCAAATAGATAGCGAACACTAAGCCGTAAAAATAGGCAAGGGCCATGAAGGAAGTCTTGATCGCCGTGAGACTTGGGTTGTATGTAATGAAAAGATATGCGAGGCCGATGCCAGCTGTGCCCAGGACCATGATATGGTACTGCGCGTTTTGTCGGAGCGAATACATGAGGCTGTCTTTGGGCTCACGGTAGCCAGAGTCGGAGTACTCGCCGAGGATGGGTAAAATAAACCTGTTGCAACATTTGTCAACACACGCAACATCCGGCCTAAACAGGGGAATAGCATACCATGTCAGGGCGAAGGTGAGCCAGTACGAGATCCTCCACGATACCAACAAAACCCGCTGGGGAAGCCAGACGCCGCGAGTGGCCTCGTCGTCGGTTCTCGCACTCGAAGCGAGGTCGATGGGGACAAGAAGGACGATGCACGCGGGCAGCCATAACGCAAAGAAGATGGGTACCAGGTAGAAAGCCGGTGTCGTCCGCAGAGGGAGGTAGTGGCGAAGAATCAAGAGGACAACGACGGAGACAGAGAGTAGCGCGAGAAACGCGAAAATCTCCGACGGCACTGGCGACGAAGCGCTCACGATGTGTAACATGTTGGCGGTGGTGTCAGAGGTGTGTCCATGGGGTGCAATGCTCTATTTGATTCGTAAAATGCTATGGCTTCTTTCTCTTCGGTGGGGGGGTGTTTTCTTCTTCTTCTTTTTTTTTTTTTTTTTCCCTTGTTGGCGCTGCAGACAGAATTCGACGTTGGGTGAGATTTTGCGAACGGACAAACAAGAAGTTTCGCAGTGCGCAACGGAAGGTGGGAAGTGCGCCGTAGATAGAGGTTGCCCGTTTTCAAGGCTAATCGGATACCAAGGAGCAGCACCCTCTGTAAAGTGTTTTGGCAGGGACGGTACCGACAAGGTCACATGGCGCACGGGCCCGGATTGTTAGAAGGTCCGCAAGCGACACACTTCTTCTCTCGGAGACGGTTTACGTCATCTGCACGGCACTCTCAGGTTGCCCATGTATTGTACGCTCCAATTTAATTGATGAAATACATAACACTTCACAGGCTCCATTTTTGGCTCCCGGCAGGTCCGCTTTGGGCCCCCCACTGGAGCAGCCCTTCTGGCCGTGGTGCTCTAGACGAGATCAGACTGCCCATTCCCTGTTCCTGGTTGACGGTGAAGATCACTCAGGAGGTTAATGGATCTCATTTTCAGTGTTTCCCCTTGGGCCCATTTGTCTTGGCCAAGCGTACAAGCATCCTGCGAGTGGGTTACTGTATACTACATAGCTGCAAGTCATGCATCCCTTCATTCAACGAGTTATATGTAATAGCCGTGTTTTACCACCTAGTGTAAACCTCTTCGAGCAGCCAGCCAGCCAACCAACAATACGGTTAGAACTCCTAGGTTTACTCTTAACGAAGTCGAAATGCACATTAAGCCAGTTTAAGTTGGAACGGTTTTTTTTTCCCCTATCGATATCTTGATGTATTAAAATATCATAGGTATTAATCATTTTACGTTTACAGTGACGATTCTAATCATCAAAGACAAGTTACTAACGAAGGAGGCCCGTATCGTCTGGGCAGTGTAATGCACGTTGCTAACCGTCTATCCCTCAATACACATTTACCAAAAGTAACTCCGTCTACAGACCCCATTTTTTTGTCATAATCCAAGGCTGCCGCTAAACATTACATTACTCTTGCTCTAGAAAGTGAACTTCATCAACGCTGGGTTCAGGAGCACCGGCAGTGCAAAGTGCGAGATGACGCTGACGCACACCGGGAAGATGGTCGCAAAGGTGCGGATCTGCCATTGTACGGGGAAGACGTAGTAGCCGCACACAACAAGAGCCGTCACACCGAAACAGAAGACGAATGTGCCAGCGAAGCTCTTGAGAATCTTGGGGATTTCTTCGAGGAAGTTGCAGTTTTCGACTTCCTTAGACGTCGCGCCCCATTGAATGTCGATCTCGAAGAAATGGCAGAGCAGTGCCTTGGAAACGTGGAGAGGAATACCGCCAAGGAAGATGCAGAAGATGGGCATCCACTTGAAGTTGTCCCACACTAGAGCGCACAAAGTTAGCACATGTAGGCATTATGTGATAGTATGAGCAAGAACTTACGGGCTGCGAGAAGAGACTTCTCGCCCAGTCTGTAGCGAAGGACAGCCAGGGCGACGTTGCCGGAGAGAGGGAAGACGATAATGAGCGAGAAGTAGGTTGCAAAAGAATCAAGGTAGTACTTGTCATACTCGCCGAAGAACCAGCCGGTGAAGAAGTAGTTGAACAAGGAAAGACTCCATGAGGCTCCAATGGCATAGTACGTTCCGATGTAAGACAGGATGGTGATCTTGCGGTAGAAAGCAATATTAGAGCAGATGAACTTGAGGAAGAGCGGCGTGAATGGACCACGGATAAGCCAGAAGCGAAGAGGGTGGAACAGCAGCTCGTTGCAACCATAGGCGTACTTCTCCCAGCGGGCCAGCTCGTCGTAGACAGTCAGGGACACACCCTCCTTGAAGCCATCGCCAGTGTAAGCAGCGTAGCGGATGGAGTAGCCAGCGGTTTGGAGACGCAAAGCCATATCGAAATCCTCAGAGACGTGAGATTCGGACCAGAACTTCTCATAACCATCGTCTTCGTCATAGTAGGAGGCAGCATCCTGGATCGCAGACCAGCGGAGAACGGCGTTGTGGCCGACAAAGGGAGAAATATCACCGTTGGCAACAGCAAAGGTGATCATGGTGTAAATCATCTGCGTGAACCAAGTGACAGCCCTCTCAAAGAACGAGTCCGAGACGTTCATGACGCCGGAGGTGTACTGGATGATGGCAACCTCAGGGGAAGCGTCCATCTCACTGACAGCGTCGAGAAGGCAGTCACGAGGGACACGAGTGTCGGAATCGATGAGTAGGATGTAATCACCAATACGAATGTTGCCGTCAGCCCAGGTGCGACCCTCAGACTCCTCAAGGACTACTGTGAGAGCCTCTGCGTAAGCCTGATCCTCGCTTTCCTGACCCCACCTTGTTCCGCGTTCGAGCTCCTGAAGTTTCTCCTCGACCTTGATGCTGGTCATCAGAGCGTAGTTCATGTTGGAGGCCTTCTTGAAGCGACCCTTACGGATGAAGGGCTGCTCGCCGGGGTTCTGAGGGTTAGGGTTGTGACCGGGGCGGGCAACCCATCCCATGTTGTGTTCCTCGTAGAAGTCCCTGCGAGCCTGTGCCTCATCCTCGTCGATAAGCTGCATACCATCGTCATTGACCAAAATATTGGCAGTGCCACCCTGCATCTCGTAGGTTGAGATGGCAGCCTTGAGTGAAAGCACAGTAGGTTTGATGACGGCGTTCAAACCCTCCTTGTAGACCGGCATCTGGATAGTGACGTGAGGCAGCTCGCCGTTTACAGGGTTCATGCGGCGAGGAGGCTTGCCAGAGTAGTTCTTGGAGTTGGAGTTGACACCAGAAATTGGACCGACAAGTTGGAAGATGTTACCGGCGATCGAGAGGAAGAAGAACAAGGAAATGAAGAGAGTGGCTGGAGTGACTGCAACGAGCGCCCAACGAGTATATGTGCCGTCAACAGCAGATTGCAATGCAAGGGCTCGGTAACCAAGACCCAAGCACGACACAGACAGGCCCAAGGCAAGGGAAACGACCATGGAGCTGGTAAGCTGAATTGGTCGAGTCTCGGCCTTGAGCGCCTCTTCAAGGGCGGCGGGGGAAAGTTCATGAATGTTGATTTCAACTCCCTTCTCGTTCTTCTCGTCGCCCTCCTCATCCTCGCCGTCCTCTGTCTTCCAAATGAAGGAGATGATCATGTGCTCGAGACTCTCGGCTCTCGCATGAATTCTGTTCGCATCGTCATCCCACACAGCAAGCAGTGGTGGGTCGAGGATGAAAGCCGCATACTGATGCTTTTGGCACCTGGGCAAATCGGTCATCCTCGGGAGAACCTGCAGCTGCAGGCCTCCAGC
The DNA here is from genome assembly GCF_014235925.2 of Colletotrichum truncatum. Lineage (NCBI taxonomy): Eukaryota > Fungi > Ascomycota > Sordariomycetes > Glomerellales > Glomerellaceae > Colletotrichum > Colletotrichum truncatum. The sequence goes on along the minus strand of NW_027222406.1, from coordinate 413,025 downwards.
CAAAGGAATGGAATCTTTAGGGTCACCGCTGTTGAGGAGACCATGAATGATAGACTGAATAACTGGGGTGTTGACCGTCATGGCGCACTATTATCTGTCAGATCTGGTATTACATAGGGTATTTGGTCCGACTTACGCTGACGTTGAGTTGGCGAACCATGTCGTAGAATCCAAAGGGGACCGTTGTAAGCTGGGGAGGGGCGCAAACGAAATCGCTGCGTCCCTTCTTGAGCACAACACCCTCGCCCAAGTTCCATGCCGAAGCATACATCTTCCTGAGCTGGTCCTGGTAAATGCTGTGTACCGTGACATCAGCTCTGAGGTCAAGAATGCTGCTTGCATGCTTATCCTTCATGCCCGCTGTGAGCGCCAGGCTCGTTGTAGACTGCCGAGCTGATGTTCTTGTGCTATGGCTTCGGGAAGGCTTTTCGGACGATAGAGTTGCGGATGACGGCATAGGGAGCGTATTGCCTGATGGCACTCTGGTCGAAGTCGACGTGCTTGGTAGTTGGCTAAGCTCGGCACTCCCCCCCTGGGCCGGCGTAAAGTATGACTTGAAAGCATCCATATTGTGAGAGTTTGAAACGAAGGAACCACAGCTGGTCAAACCACTTCCAGCTTCTGGGTAAAGAAAGAGTGAATCAGGAACTGTAAGTGAGTGGATGGTGAGAAAGAAGCCCAGTCAGCGAGGAAACGGGAAACAGGCTCAAGATATTTGAGACGGGCACAGAGTGTAGCCCTCTCTCAGTGGGTAAGGTAGGAGAGCCAAGGACAAAGACTAGCCTAAGCCAAAGCCGTACACACGGGGGCACCGGGAGCTGAGCAATATTGCCTGGACTGGCCGGGACCACCATCACAGTACGGGCAGATAAGAGGCGGCGGCAATGAAAGGCCATACTCGAGGATGGGGAACAAACAGCGACTGGATTAGCCAGCACCTGACGGTCTCGGTACAAAAGGTGGGTTCCACCAGTCTAAGTTGCCCGCTCGAGAGAGACTAGTACGTTAGTTGGAATCGGTGACAAGCGGCATTGCCTGGCTGTGTATTTGGGAAGCTGGCGCCACCCGTGCACTGCATGGGAGACGGGTATGCAGGTACAAACATGGATAGAAACCTCTGTCCATCCTGAAGCAAAAGCAGAGCTGAAATTGACAAGAAAAAAACAAGGCCGTATGGCGCAAAGGTAACATACCCAAGCCCGGCATAACCAAGTCGTTGTACTGTGAGGCAAATATTATACCTCTACAAGCTCAGATATACGTCAACACATCGCCGCCTCCATCTCCAGCCTACCCGCAGATGCTATTCTTCCCGAAGATGCCAAGATTGGACATCTCATAACCACCGCGGTGGCTGAAAGACGAAATATAGAGAAAAACGAGAGATGAAGTGCTCGGCATTCTGCGGCACCAAGACTGAATCATGGTATGTTAGTCAAGGTGGTCGATCCTCTGGCCCAGATCTCCTTAGGAGGACCAGCAACCAGCTGGGGCCTCAATCAGGTGCCTGATACCAAGCTGCAATGAGGGGTCACACTGGGAACAGGGGAACAGGAGGTTCTGCTCTCTCTAGCTCAGGGACGCCGAGGACGCCTTGACTTGGCGCCCTCTTAGTTAACCACAGCACCGCAGAGGCTTCAGGAGAGCTTCGAAGCCAGGATGAGCAGACAAAAGCAAATGCCGCTAGCCAGGATACGTAGCTAGGATCGGAATAGATTCTTTATTTTTTGCTTTCCGCTTTGAGACTAGAGTCACCGCGGGATAAGCCTCCAGGAGGTCTTGGGCCACTGAAATCCTCCGCTCGCCTTCGTGGCTTGAACCAAACAGCTTAGACGCCAGCGCTAGGTTCGCACAGTCCGCGAAATGCAGGACGGTTGTTTTTTTAGACGACGAGTCCACCTCATCTCAGGCCCCTGGCCACGGCGAGACCTGCCAGGCTTTTCCGAGGCCTTGGTAACCTTATTCACAACACTTGTACGAGAAAACCCAGCGCTAAAGAGCGTGTCTCACAGCCATCTGAGTCGAAGACTTTTGGCTTAAGCTTCGGCTTCGAGGCCCCACTGCCTCTCTTGCTCGATACAAGCAAGATTTTCATCTAACAAAGATGTCGGCTTTGATGACTTCACGACTTGCTCGGAGAAGGCGAGAAAGCATCGGGTCTGGATAGCTTCTAAAAGCGAGTTCTGGATCTGGTGATGGCGATGATGTATGCCCCTTTACCTGGCGCTAGCAACGATGGAGATAGGAAGCCGTTGTTAAGCAGCAAGGCTGGGGAGTGCACTGAAAAGCATACACAAAACCGGTGTGTAACCCCTTCTCGTTTTTTTAAGGAGAAGGGTGTGTTATCATAACCAATGACACCATGGGCCTGGCACTTGCCGTCAAATCTGGTGTTAGCAGCTCCCAGGGGTCTGGTCGTGGCGCTCTCTCTCCCCCCAATCGTTTGGTCTGAGGGCAATGCAGAAAAAGAGATTCGTCAGTGAGCGAGAAGGATTGGGGCATATACTTAAATTGTCGATTTTGGAAGAGGCGGCACCGTTCAGATGGCAGAACGAGCCGAGATGAGACGAACTAAGAGGGGTTAAGGGCTCGGTGGGCGTGTTGTGGCTTGCTGAAGCTGTGGCATTGTGCGTTAGCTCGTCGCGTGTCAGGAGATTGAGTTGTTCTCCGCTGGCATAACAAACAACCAGGGCATATGTTCGTGGCCTACAACAGTCGTCAGGTTTTGACTGAAGGAGTCCATGAGGTTGGAGGAGAAGGGAGGAGGGGGGGGGGGGCCAAGTGCGGGCAACAGCAGGTCCCAGGCGGCGATCCCGCATCCGGAGTTGTTTTCTGCGTATCTTAATCCTTGCAGGTGCGATTTGTCTCGTTGCGGAAATCGAAGATCGGCTCTTTGCCTATCCCGGAAGCGGGAGAATCCTTATTGGTCATCGCACGGCGTATGCCTATATATCGATTATGCATCTATCCGCTGATCCCGTCAACTACACACTTACTATCTGCCCAATCCATCTTTGGTCTTCACAATCAAATCTCCCGCAGCCGCACCTCCCGCGCCAATGCCGCAGACCCCTTGTCTATGCATACATCCGTCCTACCATTACCAGGATATCGATCTTGAATCCGATACGCTACAAACCATCCATATCTATTGTTGATGCTGCATGATGTAGGATATTGGATCAAGTCTGGCCACCACATTAACCCTTTCCGATGGTGGCGCTTCGTTGGTCATTGATTATCTGTGCCGCTTTGCTTGCCGACGTACCATCGCCTCCTTCGTCCCATTCTCGCCTCTCCTAGGCTGGATCGTTCTGGTCCCGCTAGTCTTATGACGGATGTGGACATGATAGCTCCTTACAAAGACTGGCACTGATGAGGTGGCTCTCCAATGATCAAAGAATGGACAAATGAGCTCTTCAACCGGAAATGGCCAAAAGATTTATTCATTTTGTCTTCAAGGCTGGTCTTGCCGGGCTTGCCGCCGTCCTTCGGTCCATCGCACACGCGCAGGTTGCCTTGGACTTCTAAATTAGCAAACCGTCTCACCCGTTTGGCAGGACTTTCAACCGCGATTCCTAGTGCTGAGAGGTTCATATGTTTCTGAACAGCGCACTTGCTCACGAAACTAACCCCGGATCAAATTCCCTCGACAGTCATCGCCGGCGGTCGTTAGCTCGCAGGGCAGCATTACTGTCAAGCTGCTGAGACGCCAAGCTGTCATCCGTTGTCAACCGCGTGCGACTTGCAAAGTACCAACCTTTGTTAGCATGCCACCATTGCTATCCTGCGCATGACTTACCATAGTCTTCGCTTATTTTGGACTTATGCACCCTTGACATCTATGTCGTTCAGATACACGTCCTTGATAGCGCGAGGGCTCTGGTATCCAATCAATCATCAAGGCTCTAAAGCGCGCTGTTTCTTAGGTAACTTTGAAGCATGATGTGCTAAAGAAAAGACGGCATTATGAATCTTTCTCAGGGTCAGGCTTAAATATCTAAACCCAGTAACCGGTCAAATCTTGCCTGGAACGCCCTCGCCCCGAAAGCAGGTAACTGGTCGATTTTCGTCTTCACTTTATTTCATATTTCGTTTTCTTCTCTCTTCAGTATCGAATGGCATATACTCTTCTTGCCGGTTTGCTTCCAACTTGTAGAAAGTTGACACCAAAACACAGGTCGTTGCAGATGGCTTAGAGCCAAAAATTCTTTGCCGTCAACTCACATCAGGTAAATACGAGCTGCCTGCGCTAGGCTTCCGGTTCCCTTGATCGGCTCAGCAGGACTGCAGCGAAGTTTGCACTGTGAGAAGATGGTCATTTTCTCCCATGGTCGGCAGGCCTAGAACGACACCATCGACCGCTAGACCAGGAGCGATTATGTGTCATTCATGCTGTATGGCTCCCAGTGCAGATACGGGCCAGGCTAGTCATGAAAATTAGCATACCCCCATCCGGAGAGTGTTGCAAAGCAGGCATTTCGGAGGCGACGTTTGGCCTTTTCTTATTCCCATTTTCTTCCCCGACTCTATTAACATTTTCCTCAACGCGCTGCAACGCACAACAAGCCAGACCATCAAACGACGCTTATCAAGTTAAACCTTTGAGCGATGTTAATATATGTGGGCTCGAAGAAGAAGCACCTGACGCAGCTAAGAACTGCGGAACTCAACAATCCCTTACATCAGGGGCATTGGGGAACCATGTACCCCTGAAAAGCCCTATTTGATGCCAAGGCTTCACCTGTCACTCTCGTCACAATACCTATGCTTGAGCTCGGACCTTGCCACGAGCCAGGGGCGCGCTATCGAAACTTGAAAGCAGCCCTCAATCAAACTCGAATATGGGCCTCAACAGACCGGTGAGCCAAGCGAGAATATTTACTCCATCTCGGAGCCGGTTCCAAGGCCGTGGAATTCACTCCACCATGGAATAAACCTAGAATTTCAGACAACCAGTTCTGACCTGGTCCGAGAACCTTGTGTCCTTGTGCAACCTGATTAAGTATCAGGTTGCATTGTGCAACTTTAGAGCTCTATTTGTCGTTTCTGCCCCAGCCCAGCCAGCGTTGGGGTGTGGTTCACAAGTTTGAACGGCGCTACTCCAAGATCCAACCGAAAGTCAGTCCACATCCCACTCACTTGGTGTTCAAACCTGGTACGTCCAGCGTGACCATGGCAAAAAAGAGCTTGGTCAAGCTACCTCAAAGTTGTCTGGCAACGGCTTTATACGATCTTGAAGATGTTAAGATGGGTTTTCGTGCGACGGCTCAGTAACACAATTCCGCACCCAAAAGTTGACGCTTCAAAGAGATGGATATCATTCACGGTATTCATAATTGCAACATTTAACCCCATCGTTCCTGCCATCTGATCGAACTAATATGCTGTGAACTGTTCAACAAGTCTTTCTTCTGATATGCCTCAAGAGGTGGTTCATCGTTGAGCAATGTTTCAAGGGGCTGTTAACTGGGCGAATGCTCCAGCTTACCGGTGGACGACGAGTCAGCAGTAAGGTATTTTTGGCCATCAGCTTCAAGTGAGGTCGATGCGCGAGAGAGAGGGAATTGCATAGTGGGACTCGTAGTGTCCTGAAGTCGACCAACCGGTCAGCCGCTGCCGATGTGCCGATTCGTAACAGAAACGGTGCAGATGGCTTCAGACCCTTGCTCGATCAATAACCCCTGTCTACATTTTCTGCGATGCTTCTCCTTGTGCCTTCTTCTTTTTATTACGACTAGATTGTCACTACACGGTGGGGAATCGAAAGTCGCAATCTCTGGCTGGCGCTATATTGACGTGGCCCGCGACGCCACAGCGACTTCACCGGATCCGAGAGATACTCCTTACACTTGCCGCGCGTTAGCTTTAGCGGCTCCGGAGCATTTCCCCGAATCAAATTTAGGCAAATCAGCACATTGCCTTCACTTTGGCTGCGATGTAGTACAAGTTGGCGATAGATGAGGACAGTGTCCCCATATGGCAGTGGTAGTGGGTGACCGAGTGCCACCCCGACGTTAAGAAACAGCTGCAAAGCCTGCGGACGGCCGTTCGCTGAGCCTTACCAGCAATCGACAACCCGCAAGGTGGCTGTAGCCAAGCCATTAGACCTCTTGGCAAAGAACGATGATGGATACTAAGAATCTTTCTTGAACATATTTACGAAAATAACATTGGGCAATGCCAGCCCCTGATGTGAATCCTTAAATACAAGATCTCCGAGGTGAATTGCAGGTGAGTTTATAGCAACGCGGCAATTCTTTTTATTTCATGAGAGCGATCGTCTTCATCTGCTCAAAGTTGGGCAAGCCCAATCCCGTCACAGGGTCCCATCCCTGAGTTCCGTTCCATGATGCAAAAGGGATGACGCCAGCGCCTTGGATCGGCTTTCCGGATTGCAAATCGACACCGCCACAGCCCTGGGCAACGCCGGCATTCACATCGGTGAGACCACGGAATCCTCTCTTGTACAGCCAAGGGTTCATGAAGCCCATGGTCGGCTGATTGACGCGGATTCTGGCGTCGTTGAGTAGTCCAACGAGGCCGGCGACAAGCGGGGCAGAGGCCGAGGTTCCTCCGGTACCGACGAGCCTGTCTGCTGCGACTATGGGAAACGGAGGACTCGCGGAGTGGGCAGAGATATCAGGGAACCCGCGGCCGCTGAAGTTGGCGAAGGGCTCGTAGTACTTCTTGGTCTCGGACGAGATGCCGGTCGCGAGGTAGCTGGTGACGGCGGCCTCCTGGTACCACGCCTGCTTGAAGTAGTTGCTGAAGCCGCTGCCGGAGGCGATCCATGTGATCTCGGGGCCGAAAGCCTGGGTTCCGCCAACGGCAGTGATATACGGGCATGTAGCGGGGAAAGTCGGTGTGAACTGGGGTTTGTTGCTGCCATCATTGGCACGGCAAGGGGCACCGACGCCAGTGTCGCCGCTGGACTCCAAAATGGTGACTCCACGCAAGCCCATCATGCCAATGAGGTTGCATACGCGCGTGGCGTACTCAATTGGCACCGTCTGCTCATCGTCACCGTACGACACGGAAAGCACCTGGGGGATGTCTTTGTTCTCCTGCGTCATCATGAATTGGTAAAAGTCAAGGAACGGCTCGTTCTGGTTGTCGGCCGGGTTGGGTGAGCGGAGATTAGGGACCAGAGGTCCATTTCCACCGGTGATGAACTGCGTGATGGGCAAGGTCTTGACGGTGGCCGCCATAACTTGCGCGTCGAGGTTTGCCTCGCCAATGGAACCTTTGGGGTCCTGGTGGTCCAGGCCACCGTTGACAAGCACACTTTTGAAGTTCTGCGCCGGCAACTGGAACCGGGTCAGGAAGGCCGTCAGGTCGGGCTGGCGCGCAGACTGGTTGAGGAAGCTCGCAAAGCCAACTCGACTGCCGGCGGCGGGGTCGGCCTGATAGGCACCGTAGTTGTATGCCAGTTCGAAACACGCGGGGGTAAACGCCCTGGAGCAGTTCGCAGTGGCACCAGGGTTCTGACCCTGTCTACGGGCCAACGGAGGCGGAACGGCATCGGCGGGCATAGGGTTGGCAAAAGCCGGGTCGGATTTCATGTTTCCAAAGTATGTTGTTGGCGTCACAAGCTCAATGTGTTGCGCCATCGTGTCGGGGACGGAGTACTCCTTCGTTCGAAGCTTCATAGAGCCCTGGACGTCATAGTATGCAAAGCTTGCGCCGAGAATCCTGTTGGCAGTCGCCACGTCCGTCGCAAAGTTGACGAAGCGCCCGCCGTCGGTATATGAGACGTCCTTGACGTTTTCCTTGGCGAGCCACGCCTGTACCGCGGCGACGGAAGCCTCCGCGGGCTTGAATACCTCATTGACTTGGGCGGCTGAGAGGTACTTGCCGTAGTTGGGGCTGTCGGGGTCGGAAACATCCTTGAGCATTGTTTCGAGTTTCTCGATATTCTGCATCTTGAGACCGATCTGGAGGTTGATCTGCTGGTTATCAGCGGCCATGTTTACCATTGACACGCCCGATGAGAATGTAGCCGCCCGTGACATGAGGCGGGCCTCGACAGCAGCTGTAGCAGCCACCAGGGCTATGATTGTCTTGAGAAGAGCCATTCTCGCCGGCCTTGTGTGTCAACCTGAAGGTCGGGTGCGACGTGATGATTAAATACGATGCTCCGGTCCTACACGAGGCCGAACCTGATCTACTGGTCGCAACTTCGAGGCGGTGACAAGCTACTGAAATATAAAGGCAAGAGGTATGAGACCCATAGGCAGAAAACACGCCGTATTGAAACAGACGGGGAGAAACGATTATAGTTAAGGATAATTCTAAATCTTGCGGGTTGTTCCGACCTCATACTTCCTCTCCCCTTACTCATGTACAAGGAACTACTTCTCAGCCAATTCAATGCTTACCCGAAGCCGGTACGACAGTTCAGACAGTACATGTCGTAGAATACAAATTGTCATGTTATCCATCGTCTGAAGTTGGGTGAGGTTTTACGATACTAGCGAGGTCGGACTTTAAGGTTACAAGATTCCAAACGTGCAGGATGCAAGTTTCGATCCCCGGTCCTTGCTTCTTCCGCATGGATTTGTGGCGGGATCGCCGAGGCCAAGTGTATTGCTTGGTACCTGGGGGCCACAACACAGGAACCATGAACCTTCCCACGGAATGATCCTTAGTACATAGTTTCTATGAACTTTAGGCTCCTGGATTTGAACTTTAACTAGCCTTGTTTTTCTTAGCATACTAGTAGATGTCAAGACTCGTAGAAATAAGGACTGAATCGTGCAAGTCAGGAGCTTTTCTAATGCCCACTGGCCGGTCACCCTTACGTGGCCAAACGCTCAAGATTCTCATGCACGCTGTCACAATATTCTCCCATTATTCCCCCTTGCCATCAATGTTGTCATAGTGTCTGGCGAATGAATTGGGGATATCAAATAGTTGACAGTCGCCGGAACAGTCCCCACTGACTTTGAGGAATTGAGATGTGAAGTCAAATCACTTGACACATGCAACAAAAGCTGAGTCGAGAAGAAACACCCCACGATTCTTGGCTGGCAGTGAAGAAACAAGCATTCCCACCGCACTGCTAGCGCCGCAGATCCAGTCAATCTCAAACGCGCGGAGTTATGTTTCTTGACCATTTGATTGTGTTTCTCTATGACCAATCCTATGTGCCCCTTGGTCCCCTCGGCAGCTGCTCCGAAAATAGGTACCGGGGACGGGCCATTCAATGATTTCAATGACTTCTCCGGTTAAGCTCCCTTTTCTCTTGGCGGAGGTGTTTTTCACCCCACGTCTGGGCCGAGCAAACGGATAGCAAGGGCATAGCGGTGATTGAGTTACTTGGTTTCCGAATCCGAGCCGCACTCTAGTAAGAAGCCAACCTCTTTCGACCTGTATATGGATGGCTGACCATCGGGACCGGACAAGCTACCTAGCTGAATATGGTGATTGTAGCCTCTTCCAGAAAGTCGTTGGTGTGGAAGAAGACCTATGAGGTGACGAACACGAATCACACCTTAGGAAACACGTTGTTTTTCAAACTATGCACGAGCTTGGGAAAGTTTTTTTTGCCTTTACCAATACAAATACCAAGCAATACCTAACTTCGAGCTGAGAAATGTATCGTCCCAACTTCGAGAACTTGAGGCGATGGCAAAACATGAGGGAGAGTTCTTCCGACCGGCACAGATCTGATAAACTCTACTGACCAATGGGAATGCTGTACAGCAGTCATGGGACTGAGACACTTTCGCTCTACGACAACCCGTCTGTGCGCTTTGAAATTGTTGCCGTGGCGATGAACTCGAACTGATCAACGGGAGGAACGAATGGAGCGAAAGGAGGTATTGGATGGGCGTCTGGAATTTTAATCTCAACCATGGCCTTGCGGCCGTTCCATGGCGGCTGGAAGAACCTGCGTTGTCAAACGTTAGCAAGCCCCCGATTTGTCTTTCGATTCACTCATCACCAACCTTGAGTCTTGATACAAGTGGCTGACGTATATCTCAAAATTCGAAGCTGATCGAAACTCGACAACCTTGAACATAAAAATGTTCGTGGGCGTGCTCCAGCAGATGGCGTTGTTGCTTGGAAATCCGTTTTTGGGCCCGTTTTCATGGGTTATCCCGTCCCATTGCCAGGTCGCATTGCAGCGCGCGCCACTGACATCGACAACGCCTTCAGTGTTATAGTCATAAAAGTCAACTGAAATTATATGTCAATGTCTAAACAGATAGCGATATCAACTTCTCTACTAACATTGTATCGTACAAGAGTACAAACTTGCGCCGTCTTTCCGGTGGCAGATAGACTCAAGGTTGTTCAGAGTCATATTCAGCCAGGGATACCGGAAGCGGCCGACGTCTTTATAGATATCCCAAGCTGTCAGTGCAGCTATTAGGGGTAAAATATACAATAGAAGTGTGAGAGTTGATGAATGCATCACGTCTGTTGCTGGGTATTGAGGTTTTTTTGCATGAGTCGAGCTGGTCCAAACTAATTTGACAGATAACTTGCTGAGGCTGGTAACTTACACTCGAAGCTCATCCAGAATGGGATTTCGGAGTTCTCCCAGTGCATTACTTATAGATTCTGGCGGAGGAGGCATGCCGTATACTTCTTGCCGGCCACAACGTTGGTCTTTGATGACGGGCCGCAGTGGACTGAAAAGTCGTCGAGAAATGGCAATATGTGACCAGCCGGTGATACGCTCACGCGGGCCGGTGCTAGAAGCCGCTGTTATACACAGTTGTACTACAGTCCCCTCGTCATAAACATGAGTTGCTGGCTCTCCAGTATGATGAATGCAATGTTGAGCGGTGGCCGGTACGGTCGAACCGAAATCAAGAGGGTACCTGCTGAAGACTTGCCGTGTTCCCCGGAGATTGTTGTCCTACTTGCGCCTACAGTTACGTTGTAGCAATTGTATATGCAAGTAGAGTGATACTGATCGAGGAGATATTCCAGCCCCGAACCAGGGAAACCGGCAGGTCATACGATCTTGGTTGAACATACTAATCAAAGCTCATGGCTCATGGCGTGATCATAGGTTGTTGAAAACACTTAAAGGAGATGTCACTGGGATATAGCAAAGCCCTAGGTTGTGAACAGCGATTAACATCCAAAATCTGCGGCCGGTAGTTGTTATACAATGGCCTTTTGCAAGGGTTGGGATTTTGAATAGTTCACGGTCTCGTTAACAGAGTATACAGAAAGTTCAGTAACGCTTGTAACAGACATTCCAGTCCAGTGAACCAAATATACGCCCATATCACCTGAGATAAAGCCAACCACAAACACAATTGCACTCCATCATACGAAACGGCAGACCGCAGATTACCATTTTGTACAACCAGCGCGGCAAGTTGCCTTCGCGCCTGCTTTTCCACACCTCACCAGTGGCGGGAAAATTGCCGAATCAGGTCTTGTTTGTTTTCAACGGCCTTTCTCGGCGTTCTTCGAATCAAATTGCGCGCAGTATCGGCTTCCATCAAGAAGCATACCCAGTCTCTTGGAATCTTGACGTACGATAACTAATGTAGCCATCCAGGCGTCGATGATGCACTCTCCAACGCTAAAGCGGCCCGTAATATGCCTAGAGGAAGTCAAATGTGACGGGAAGTACTTCATACAGGACAAACTAACTTTAGCATGTTTCGTGTTTGCATGAACGCGATTGTTTGTGTTCACGACTTAATATGCCAAGGTCCTTCACCGACCATTTCTAGGTTCGATTTACAGAAGTATAGACAATGTCATAGCCTGAAAGATGGTTGTGGAGAGCCCTTGGATCGATTTAATGGCCGGTTTATCTCAAAGTTGCATCTCCGAGGTGATGCCGTCGTGGTACTGCCTAAATAGTCGCTATTTCATTGACCGACTGGATGCCGAGTATAGCAGGAGTGGTGTGAGTCAAATATTCGTAGTATTTGACAACACGCAAACTAACACACCGCCTCTTAATCATCATCTAATAAAAACGAGTCTTGGTTCAGGCGACAACGCAGTGGTGGCTTGACCTAGCTCACCGGGTTGTGTAACTAAGATTTTCGAATGCTGGAATCAGGCATGAATGAGGAGCCTGTGCCGCCAAACACAGCATGGCTAGCATCAGTGTTGAGTCAACAGGCGTTGCCATGATGGCTCATTAGGTTGGACAACAGCTTTTGGGTCAACAGACTATCTTTATCGAGAAAAGCTGTGAAAGGCACACAGAAGGGTTTCTTGACTCAAACCGGGGTGTCAGCCAGGAAACGTTAATTAGGCTTTCGTTTCCTTCCGGGTAGGAAACTTGTCTTGAAGCCATTTGGTGAAATTGAGTTTGCGGGCATGACGAAGGTGACAGAGTTGGGATGTCATGTGTCTACTAGGAGAGTAGAAAAGTAACACGTATCAAAACAACTGATAACACCGGGTTTGTTCGCCTCATAAGGAAAGTAATGACTGTTGAAAGCTGTAGCTCATGAGAAGGAGGCTAGGATAGACTAGCCACTGATTCACTGCTGAGCACCTTCTAAGCACGAAAATACATTGTCACTGAAACGTTAATCTAGAGTTCAATCTAGGGGTTAAGTAGTAGAATCTCTGCAGTTAAGCCCAAGAAACCATGCAAGAGCAAACAGCTAAAGTTGAATGCTTACTTTTTTGTCTTAATACTTGTGTGCCGTGAGAGGGAAGGCATGTCCAAGACTAGAGCCAGTTCTTTCCCGTCATTGTGATGCATCTTACTGAAATGTATCTTCATGTGAGAGTTTTCACAATATTCGGATTGTAATAGGAAAGCGAGCCTTTTGTGTACTGCCTCTTTCCTTTCTTCAGCGCTGCCACTAACCACCAAACTTTCACCACCCCATGGCGACTTTACTCACCCTCCACCGTTTGCACGACCTTAAGTTCTTCAACAACCAGTGACAAAAATCGTCATGGCCAAGCCTAACAATCAATTCCATCATTTCGGCCAACTCCCACCAGAGCTCCGACATGCTATTTGGTTAGAAGCCTTGGCGGTACCAACCGTCATCTGGATATTCAACCACGGAAACCCGGAGCGAGTCAGCACCTGCATCATTGAACCAGGCGCTTCTAGGTCGTGCATGGAGGCGTATAACATACTCAAGAAGACAAGTCAGCCTATGAATATCCCTGGTGGCCGCACTGTCTGGGCCACATCGAGTAACTGTGTTCTTCATCTTGCCGGTACCATCAGTGAAAATCTGAGCCAGCAGCTTTCGGATTTGGTCCTGCGGTACAGTCTCCGGTACATCGCAGTGTGTCATGGATATGGGGAGCCCATCATTTTTGGCAGGTTTTGGCACCTACTCAGAATCATACAGTCTTGGGGAAGTCGGTCCCATAGCATTCGAAAGCTCTTCATCGTACACAAGGTCTCATCTCTATTAAATGTCTATCAAGCAATTGCCGATGAAGTGATCGGAAATAGTCCCGTTGAACAAAGAATTCCTGATGGCATGGGCCAGCTCGTCCACGATGGCTTCAAAAATTGGCCCCAAAGGCCGAAGTTGTGTTTTCTGGAAGCTTAATGCCCAGTATACATACGGCACGGACGAACGTCGGCCAGGCTAATGCAGGGAGTTCAGGAGACTGGAAAGCTCAGGCCATCACCAGGGAAATTAACAGACGAAAAGGAGGCTGTTCCAGAGGAAAATTTTGTGGGATTAATTGAATTCATTTACCTCCAGAAAGCCGGACAACCCAGCTTCTGGTGCTCACTCTCATCATAAAGGTTTGCTTCTCCTCCCCCCGAGCCAGAGGCTGGTAAAGGACCAACAACTCACAATCGCAACTTCAAGGGGTGCAGAATACAGTCTAGGCGCTTACGTACAAACCGCTTATGCGCCGGCTTTTTAAGACACTGAGCACGGAACCATCACTCAACGCCCAATCCTTGCAGCAGACACCGCATTTTCGTCTTGCTGGCCGCTGCAATCGTAAAGCCAACTCTTGCAATGCAAAACCTCAACTCTGAGATTGCCCAAATGGTAGCAACCAATCGATTCCATTTATTTGGCCAGCTTCCAGCGGAACTCCGTCATGAAATCTGGAGGGAGTCTATGGAGAGAGGACCAGTGGTTATCTCGATCGAGGGAACATCGGACGAACTGAACAAGCCCGCCTATTCCACCTCCGTGACCACAAAGGGATCAATCATACCGGCAGCCGCACAGTCCTGTGCGGAGGCATACGATGTATTCAAGAGCGCGAACCCACTTATCAAGTTCTTTGGCCGTAGCGTACGGGCCAAAGCAAGCGACTGTGTCCTCCACCTGAGCGGAACGGTCTTCAAGAATCCGGGCGTTTCGATTCGCGATCTGGTGATGGACTACAAACTACGTCGTGTCGCCATCAGCAATGAACTAGGAGATCATCGAATCCACCTAAATCTAATACGGTTTCTCAAGTCTGAAAAGTGTCATAGCATCCAGTTCGTTTTATTCCTGCGATCCCAAGCACCACAGCCGCCCAGGCGTGCCCGGGCGTTGATCTTGGAAGCGTCAATGCCAGAGGGCGCTCACTTGGGAAACATCATCGACTCGAAGCGACATCTCATCTATAACTTCAAGGAATGGCCAAAACCACCGGAGATCCGTCTTCTCCCCGTTATCATGTCAACCAGCAGGCCGGCGAGGCCTGTGCGAGCCACTGGACCGGCGACAGATGTCTAGGGTGACTGTACCGTTGGGAGGTGGTCAACGAGTCTCACCACTCAACCTACCTTGCATTGAACGTCACCTCAACTTATCTGAAGATGAGATACCCAAGGTTCAGATGTATGCGCCGCAAAGACCTTCGCATTTGCTGAATGCAAACGCCAAACCCAGACTGGCTACAAAAGGCAGTACCTTCACCCAAAAATGAGAGGAAGGCAAGAAAGGAAAGGCTACTTATGGAAATTACCTGGTCTCCAGAAGCGCGATGCCCACCGGAACAGCTTGGAAAACCGCGGCATACGGGCGGGACGGGACGACGGCAAGGGGGCAGCCCTCCGGGGATGAGATTTAAGGAACGGCCGGTATCCCCGACGCTCGGGCTCCGTTCGACGGATACGACGTGCCGGTGGCGGTGCCGCCCCGCCGCCTGTGGGTCGAGGAGGAGCAGTTCAGCCTTAATGCCAATATCCTCTAAATCCCTGGGGGTTATGTTTATTTTCTTTCATTTTTCTCTTGGAATGGCTTGATTGTTTATTTTCGGGCATGCTGCGGTTCACTCATAGCCATTTTAGGACTGGTAGACGATAGAACATCAGAATCCGGCTTGCGTTCCGTGTTTAGTGGTTTGGGGGCCGTACAGAGGTTGTTGTACATAGGATCGGGGCTGGATGGCTCGAACGAGTCCCTTTGGACATCGAACTAAGCAGAATCAAGATTCGACTACATAGCTGAAATCTCGTATTCCCGAAAAAGAGGGTTGCTCTAGAGCAGGGCAAACGAATCTGCATGTGCCTTCCAATATATTGACGTGAGCGGACGCAGGACAAACCTGATATTGCTGGACTTGGCTATGTGGCCGACATCTGCAGGAGAAGGGGAGGAAAAAAAAAAAAAAAACCACCAAATAAACCACCCCATGTCAGCCTCGCGTAACGAGCGGCGGCATCTTTGACTGCCCGTCGAAACAAGGTTATCTTGATGCAAGAGGGGGCGCCGATCATGTCGCTCGTGTCGCTTGTCAGGTGAGGCAAGATGCCTGCAGAGCAAAGCCACCGCCCGCTGTTCACACAAAAAGAAAAAAAGAAAAAAGAAGAAGAAGAAGATGGGAGGACCAAGAAATTCTGGCACGATGGTCGTCCGAAGGTATCATGGAACTCTGGGGAATTGAGATTTTCTCATCAAGTTCGTCTCTGCATGAATCCTGACAGGGTTCCTTGGCACCAAAAGGTCGGATGGCATAACATGGCATGTCGATGTGGTGGTGTACGGTTGTGCCAGCCACTGCAATGATGGGTGTGAAGACGTCTACGGCAGGCAACATGCACAGGAACCCTGATTTCTTAGGTGAGCAGATACCGGGCTAACCCTGGAATGGGATTAGCGGCGTTGTGGAGAGATCCAGCATCCCACTGGCAGAGATGAGATTTTGGGCTGTTGCACTACTACGTAGTATCGCCCCCTTCTGTCTTGCTCTTTTGGATCGACTGAGATGCTATTATTAGAACATGCGAGCAACATGGCCTCGAAACTAACTTTTTCGTCTGGAGCAGGAAAAGGAAAAAAAAGGGTCCCCGATCCTGTTGCGTGTGAGACCCCTGCTCAAATTGAACTGTGTCGGGACACCCAACCTGCTGGTTTGCAGTGGGGGCTAACGAAAAAAAGGTGTTAATTTGTTGGTGAGAGCTGCAGATGAGGATAGAAGGGGAGGCTAGTGTACAGTAATCAAATGGCGACGGGATGAGGTTGTATTTTCCCCCGCAGAAATGCAGCGCCGACGGCCTGGAAGCCGCGGGTTGAGTGGTGCTGGCGTGATGGTAACTGTTTGGGAAGCGGTGAGCTTTGTTGCTAAGCTAGAAACCGCAACTAACTCAGTCAGCCCATCGACCGAGGCCCAAATGGTTGAAAGGATCATGACTCATCCAAGATGAATATGCAGTTGGATGTTAAGTTGAAGAATCTGCTGACGAGCTTACTGGTGGCCCAGGGCTTGGTGTTTTCTCCTTCGGCAACGGGAAGTGGGCCATTAGTAGCTGGTTTCCTCAAGAGAAAAACCCCACCTGAGCTCTCGGTAACCGAGGTTTGTGTGCCTTTAACTCAGCGGCTGCCCAACGACCTAAGTTGGGTAATAGTTGATAGATTGTTGTCTCGCTGATGAAAAGACATAGCATGGTTCGGTGGTCATTTGCCTACTTATCATATGCATCGGGAGGAGCACTCCGAACCCGGGGAGACAGCCAACCAACGTCACTGCATAAGCCGAGTTTGCGACGAGAATCCGTTGTCAGAGGGTATCATGAGACGACGAGTAGTCTTAATCCAGCCACTTCATATTGAAAAGAAGCGACCAAGCATGGGCCATAAGCACAACTCGTACTTGCCCATGCAAGCTGTCATATTCACGATGGTTATACTGTGGTATTTTTAGTGACGTCCCCCTTGTTCGCGGAACTCGAAATGAGAGTTGTGCGGAATTCCATACTTGCGGGGCATATCGTAAGGTGGGGGGGCCTTAAAACAGGCTTCGCTTCTGTACTATGAGGTTGAGCTCTCCACTGTGTATTGGATAGAGCTGTCCGAGGGCACAATGGAGACAAGAGCGAGGGATAAAAAGAAGAACCCTTGGCATTCTTGGGGCTTTCCCAGAGCAAGGTTCTTTTAGGGCTGAGCTGTCTGACAGCTCTTGTGCAAGTTCTGTTCAGCTCAGCGGGGGAGGGGGAAGGGAGTATTCGGCAAGAGGTAGACACAATTGTACAAATCGGTGATTATCTCTCCTTGGCTAGCAAGAGGGATATTTTTGACGGCATTCGGAATCTTCTTACACTCTGTTGTTTCGAAGGATATGTTGTCATTGTTTTGTCCAGAAACTGGGGAAATCTCGGCCCATCCGTCCGAGCAGGAAATCGACGAGGGGTCGCATTATGTCGTTGCTTGCTTGGAGACTTGAGGCTGTGGCATGGCGGCCGCGGGCAAGGATGTGCGCGCGCATGTACTAGCTAGTAAGTGCACGGCGAACGGCAATCATGCATGCTACGCTAGGATCAAAGGTCGGCGTGAGTGAGAGCCCAAAACTCTGTTGGAACCTGGTTCTAGCGCGCAGCGAGCTCTGCTTGCGACCCTTCCATTTTCTCCTCCATTTATCTTGCTCTCAAGTCGGGCAACATGGCAGTATGAATGTCCGTTATTCCGCCTAGGCCCTGCATAGTATCGGCTTGGGACTTTGGGACGTGGGCTTGAGGCTTGTTGTCAGCCGCAGAATGGTGTGTGGTGCCGGTGATTTTCGTAACGGGTACGCAGGGCCAAGGAGCCAGGTTCTACTATGTAGTGGCCTGTGGCGCGGGTAGGGTGGTATCAGCATGAGAGATAACCCGCCGGTAGCTAGCCGAATGACTAAGAAAGGTGGCCGGCAGCGGAGGCCGGTCAAATTCGACAGATATGATGTACTGGCGGCTGCTGATGTATGCCAAAGTAGTTTTTTTCTTTTCTTTTTTTTTCTTTCTCTCTTTTTCTTTTTCTCTGTCTCTGGAAGGAGCTTGTGTTAACAATAGACGGTGGCTGTCGGCAGGTGATTGTGACATTTTATTTCAAGGAAACCCAGAGCTTACGCCGAATAATCCGATGTCGAGCTGGTCTTAACTTTTTCGCTAGTTGTATTTGGGAGGGGGGCTCCCTTGTATTCATCTCATTTCTCACACCTCCCATCCACCAGTGATCTTACTGGCGCTGGATGTTGACTGGCATTGGCTGGACGGAGCTTCATGGTGCTCGAATGCCCGTGTAATCCGGAGGGATCCACGGGAAAGAGGGTAAAAGAAATGAGACATGGGGGACTTGCAGCCTCTTGCTGGTCCCTGCCGTTGCCCGTTTTCCCTAGGTCTTTTTTTTCTCGTAGTAAGCCTCACAGGCCCGGCCCCTTAGGCCTTTAAAGCCCGAGTCCACCATGCTCCGTGGTGGGGAAAGAAGAAAGATGCTTGGTGAAAGGGTAACTGATCAGCCCTATCCTGGCGTGGCATCCCAACACGACGCTATTCGCCTCCTCTCACACCTTCCCTCTCAGACTCTGGGTGTGATCACTTCCCCTCAGTCGCATTTCCGTCTAGTTCGATCCAATGTTGCTGACTATTTTTTCTGCCTTTGACATCCACTTTTGGCATTAGCAAGGGGGGAACAAACAGACAAACATAATACCTGTCTGTTCTCTGTCGTCCATTATCTTGTTCACTCCATCATCGTCCGTTTACTGAGGGCTGTTGTCAACCCATTTCATCATCCTGTCAACTGGAGGATCATTCCGATAATCATCACCCCCCTGGCGACGCGGATCGAAACCAGTCTCTGTTTCACCAAACCACCCCAGATCCCTCCCCCGCAGCACACGCAGCCCAACCCAGCGTGTCGCTCATCCCCCTCGTCGGGTCTCAGCGAGTGCTCTTCTTTTTTCCCAGGAAGTTGCCAACTGACTGTTCGTCTGAACAGGAGGTCACAGGTCACCCCAGCAGCGAAGCCGGAGCCAGCCCATTCGAAAGAAGAGGAATACCTCAGACAAGACGCCGCGTTGCCTCTCTTATCCACTCCTATATTTTCTGTCCTGCCACTGTCGGTCGAGAATGGCATAGCGCTGCACGCTGGGACTGGACGGACATAGAGACAGCGCCTACCAAATCAGCCATTGGCACCACCCTAGTAGCACCCAGCAAGCCATCTGATATCAGCGAATCCAGCGAGCCACTTCAGCAGAAGCAGACACGGCCGTGGGACGCAGACACACAGACGGACAGTAACGCACATCCGCATCCACATTCACCACTCATCCTAGACAGCTGACAGACGAGCTTTCGCCTGGGATTGACTTGTGTGCACAGCCCCAAGGAGGCCCCTCCACGTCCCCCCCCTCCACTCCTAGGGAGAGAAACCCAGTACGGCATCCGCTTCTGCAGCTGCGTAGCCAATCCAGTTCAACCCGTCTGGTTCTGCCTGTTGCTCCTGTTGCTACCGAGCTGGGCTATCTTCCATTTGGCGGGCTCAGCACAGCACACGTAGCCAATCCGTACGTACGTTTAATTGAGCTTGAGTGAGAAGTGGACAGACTGAACAGGGTCGCCAGACGCAGACGCGCAAAATTAGGACAGGGTCCAGCAGGCCGGGCTGATCAATCTCCAATCTCTCCTTGTCCTGTCATCCATCGGCCATCCTCTTGCTTCCTTTTCCTGTTTGCTGCTGCCGCCTTTCGCTCACCTACTCGCTTGATTGCTTGTTTGATTGCTGCTCGTCAACCTTGGAAACTTGGAACTGACTGGTCAGCTTGACTGACTGGAGAGAGAACGAGAGAGAGAGAGAGAGAGACGAGTAAGAGAGACGAAAGAGGGTACACGATCCAGAAAGAGAGGAAAGGAAAAGAGCTGAGCTGAGCTTGTCACTGCCCCCCTCTGGCCAAGCACCAAGCTGAGAGCTCTGTCCCCCCGTCTTCCGTTTCCGTCTTTGAGTGTCTCTGCTGCTCATTGTCAGTCAATACGGCTGGGCTGTGCCATATTCCTTGCCCTGCATTTTTTATTGCTGGCTTGCTGTACGAATACAACACAACGCACCTAGTATCAGCAACAAAAAAAAAAAAAGGCTTGGTTGTGACGGTTGCGCACGCAACATCACAATTATAATGCCGGCCTTCGGTCGCATTGGAAGGCACCACAACCGCTCGCAACAAGCACTTGTTGAGCCGGTCGGAGGTCCTGCTTCAACGAACTCTCCTGTGCCTGCGCCTGCACCAGTACCGCCGGGCCCTGATTCAGTCCCTTCCTCTGTTCACTCTCACATAAACGCTCACGGCCACTCCCACTCTCACTCGCTGACTCCAGTGCCCGCACCTGCCCCTTCGACCACGACTACGACCACGACCACTACCGCCGGCGCTAACAATCCAATTACCCCCCTTTCAGCCTCGTCGACCGCCTTCAGCTCCAACGAGTCCTTTGACACCCAAAACCAGCTGCAACATCAACAACAGCTTCATCAACAGCAGCAGCAGCAGCAGCAGCAACAACAACTACTACAACAAGTGCAACAGGGGCAGCAAGGGCCTCCACCGCCCCACGATTATCCTGCTTCTGCCTCACCCGCCGCCATTGCTGCCTCACGCAACTCAATCCTGTTGCAGCAGCACAACCCACCTGCTGCCGCCGCCGATTCGCACCAGAGGGGTCAGCAGGATTTCGCCGACTCCGTCTCCCGTTCCCAGTCCCAGCGCTACTCATCGGCCGCAGCCCCTTACCCCAACACCCAATACGGTGCAGCGTCCAGCTCCGTCGACAACCTCAGAGCATCCCTAAACAACACTTCTCCTGCTCCTGGTCAGCCTCAACCAGCATCTCCAGTTCCTCAACCTGCAGCTGCTCCTGAGAAGCGATCTGCACGGAGGCTGCTCAGAAATATCCTGAGCGGAGCAGGCCGAGACCATCACAACACCCCTCCCACCCAGCCTACCCCGCCTAGCTCCTACGATAACACTGGTGGCCTTGCTCGCCGACCGTCTACAAGAGTGAGCAATCCACCCGCAAGAGCTGCACTGTCCCAGCAGCCTTCGCAAGTGTCCTTGGACCAGCAATCTGCCGACTGGCCTCTTCAGACTCCTCCTCCTCAGCAACCCTCCCCGCTGCAGGGTATCGGCGAGAGCGAGGAACAACACCGCTTTGTACAAGATCCTAACCGAGACCCTCGTTTACAGACTCCCGATTCTCACCGCCACTCGATTCGTTACGTACCGAGCGATTTGGATAATACACCCTACGAAGATCCTGTATACCAGCAACAGCAACAGCAGCAGCTGCACGCGTTGCAAGAGCAGCAGCAGCAGCAGCAGCAGCAGCAACAGCAACTCCCCCAGCAGCCTGCTTACGACCCCTCTCAGCAACACCAGTATCAGCAGCAATTCCCCAATCAGCAGCGTGGTCAATATCAAGGCGGGCCGTCTCCCATCTATACTGGCCATCTGGGTACCGGTTCTCACCAAAACCCCGAGACCGTTTCTCAGTTGTCGCATGAATCACCAGTAACTGATTCAGACGCTCGTTCGGCAAACATCCAATCCGCCCAAACCTCCCCCGCAGTAACCTACGCTGTACAGACCACCGACAACCCGCTGCCTCCCACGCTCCCACCTGCACAAGGAACGCCTCAAGCCCAGCAGCAAAACATGTCTCCCCCCTCTGGAGGCCCGCCTCCCCGCTCTGATCGGCGACCGCAGCCAGACGCAGATAAAACGTTGCGGAACCAGGTCGATGCACCTTCAGGACCGCCTCCCGGTTACCGACAGAGTCAGACTATGCCACCCGCTACTGGCAACGCCAACGCTGGCTACCGAACTAGCAGCGCTCAAGAGGGCCGCCAATTTGAGGGAGCTACAGGAGAGCAAGGCCGTAACAGCCCTCAGCCGTCCAACCCTGACCGCGACGGCGCTGATCCTGATAAGTTCAAGGAGCTACGTAAGGTGAACGCAAGCAATGTGCTGGTCAGATACTAATGGCTTCTAGTTACCAAGTATAAGAACGTAAAGCGTCTCTACTTCGACGGTAAGACGCAGATCGACAACCTGAACTCCCAAATCGAGCAGCTGCAGAACGCAGTTGCGAACCAACGAATGTCACAGTCGCGCACCGCTCTTGACGATAGCGAATACATCACGAGGTTTAACCGTCTTAACGGTGCTATCAACAACCTCTCCTTCAATATCCGAAAGGATTGGCGGACAGTGCCGCAGTGGCTAGATATGTATGTCAGCATCGATGCATTGAAGACAGGGAAGCAGGAAATGACTGCAGTTGGCCGTGCCGTTATCACACGATGGATTGTGGAAGAGATCTTCAACAAGTGCTTCCACCCGGGTCTCAACTTCGATCTCAGCCGACAGCTGAAGGAGATTGAGCTCAATATTCGGCGGTTCTCATACACAATGAACAGCCAAGAAGAGTTTGATGCCCTGACGAACAAGGTTGTCAGCTGGCGGATGGCGACGTTGGAGGGCCTTCAGAGGATTTTGAATTCACCCGAGAGCGCGGACAACCGGGCGGACTTCACCCGCATGTGTACGTCGAACCTCACGGCGACTCTGTTCCAGTACATGACAGATCCACCACCTCCCGGTGTGGACGGCGGCGCCTCTATGATTGTGGAGCTGGCAGTGGGTATCGCAGCCAACCTACCTCTGGAGAGCAGAGACGTAGCCATCACATACCCCTTGCCCGGAGACCCAATCAACCCCAACATAATGGAAGTAGAAAAGGCACCGCTGCCGCCTTTGGAAACGCAAAAGGAGGGCGACGGAGAAGACGGCCGGGTCGAGGACGCTGACAAGGACAAGAATGGCAAGGACCGGCGGGCAGAGAAGACCAGAAGCGGTATGTTTACAACCTTACTAGGTGGCGGACCGCCCCGAAAGGGCAGCAACGCGTCTTCAATCATGCTCTCAAGTACTGATGCAGCCCCTCCTCCAGCGCTACCGCCCAAAGACAGTAACAAAGTACGTCTTGCCGGCTTCTCCGCAGTTGAAGTTCGGGGTCGCCAGGTTTTGGTGAAGGCGCCTGTCTGGACGCTCTGAAGATGCCAGAGATGGTGAAATAGAGAAGACCGGAAGAGGTGTCATTGGGGGTTGCAAAACAGCCCGTGTAGAGGAGCAGAATCTTTCCGGTTGATGTTACTAAACGAGGGAATCTCAAGAACCACGTTGGTTGACAGCGGCGAATGTTTTGTGTAGGGAGAAGGGACTGGAACCAACAATCTGGATTGGAACAAGGGGCGACATCTCACGACTAAAGATTCATATTCATACCAGGATGGTATGCTTGGACACTGGGGTATCACTCTGAAAAGGAGAACCTAGATAGCTGCCAAGGTACCTCCAAGTTGCTTTTTTTTCTCGCGCACGCGCAAACACACACATCCACCTGTCACCTACTCTTTCTCCGAGTCTTTTTCATCCCTCTCGGCTCATCACGCTCCCTGTATGCCTAAGTATCCGCATCGTATCTCTGCCTTGCGACTAGAATCTCCTTTCGGCTCGATGAGGACACAGGGGCTTCCGTCAAAGGGACACTGCAAGTCGTGATGTCAGCTTACGCTCGACAGAACCAGGGGAGTTTGATGGAACGGGAAAAGAATAACGTGCCCTATTGTAATCTGCTGGGCAAACCTGGTCGTCCCGGTCTGGAAGGTGGCATTTGTTGCTCATCTGCGTGCAAGTCTGATTAAGTTGTCAGCAGCTGGAAGTCAGGCCTCGGACTTTTCTAGGAAGGGCAAAAAAGGAAAAAAGATGGGACAAGTGACTTACACCTCTGGTCCGACTCTCTTCTTGAGTCTGCCTCATGCGGAGGACGACCCGATGGTTGATCTGCCGCGCCGAGACGATACCAAGGATGAGAAGGATGGCGAGGAGGAGGACGTGGAAGTGGAGGTGGAGGTTTCGCATCATCGCGATCTTGTTTTCTCTTCTTCTTCCGTGCCGCCGTTGTTGCACACCCGGTTGTTGGCAGGTGTATATCGTTATCGGCGTGTGATGACGTTGAGTCAAGCGAGTGTGTATTTCCTTGTCCTGCTGACGAAAGAGTGGGAGTAATCCGAGAACTGAAAGAACTGGCTCAAAATGTGGGCGTTTGTGCTCCTTTTTCTATACTTTCAACATCCGAGCATGGTCACGGATGGCGAACAACAACAGACGAAACGTCACAACCTACTTTGAACGGCGCAGAGGCAGTCCGGTCACCAGGTATGAGGATTGCACACTCACAGACCCCCTTCCATTGAGGGGAGGGAACCACGCAATGTGCGTGTTTTTTTTCATCCAGGATTGGACGGTGGCCAGAGGAGAGAATTTAGCAATCATCTACAAACCTATCTGTAGTGGTTTGTAGAAAATGTTTGTGTGGTTACAGGTGTGTGTGTGTGTGTGTGTGTGCTTTGTACCCCTTTATAATTCACGAGGATGACGAGATACAATGAATGCTGATGCGGTTCATGAAAATGGATTAGAACTGCCTTTTGCATCGTGCAGCCTTAATATATACCAAAATTTAAATCAGAGAAGAGAGACAGTGAGAGCTTGGGCTTATTAAGTTGTTCTGATCCCGAGTATACCCTCCAAGAATTCCCGTCCCCTACACACCCGTCATCGCAGCAACAGAGACCGTGCAAGTGCATACGAGACCAAAGGTAAAAGTTAGCCCCTCCAACTGGACAGCCAGGGGTCTACTCCGAAGCTTTGCTTGCATGCATGGTTGTGTGTTGGAAGAGGGGGCGGGGGCAGCGCGCCTGGTGCTCTTGGCTGCCACCCACCGCCTGCCGTTTCTGGACGAGACCTGACACCCCGCCAAAAAACAATTCGCGATGGCATCAAAATTTGGACGTGGGAGGGCGGTACTTTATGCAGTAGCACTCCTAGGAACTTTCCTCCACCCTTAAGATTTGGCTCTTGTTGCACATATAAAACGCAAAGCCAGTTATTTTTCCACGCAATATACAACCAAAAATGGCCTCAAACCCCGCCCACTTGGAGCCTTCCAAGCTCGGAACAAAAGAATAGTTCGTCGATTCCCCACCCTCTCTCTACGCAACCCCTCCTCCCGCCTGGTTTCCCGCTAACATAGAGTGTCTAAATCACCAGCTGGTCCTCCCTTTACACAACCGAACTGACGAACCATACCTCCAACCCAGAGGACAGAGGCACGGTCTGGTTCGACGACAGCGACGCCGAGTCCAAGCTCCTGACCTATCTCGAGGACCTGACCGAGTCCGCCCCCTTCGATCACTCCCTCCGCCAGGCCGACGCCACCTTCTTGGATCTGGGCTGCGGCAACGGCTCTCTTCTGTTCGCCCTCCGCGACGAGGGATGGGCCGGCCGCGCTCTGGGCGTCGATTACGCCCCGCAGAGTGTCGAGCTTGCGCGCCGCATTGCGCTTCAGAGAAGTCAGGCGCCAAAGGAGGACGAGGAAATGGCCGACGGTGACGACAACGAGGAGGAAGAGGAGGTCAAGGAACCCGAGTTCGCAGAGTGGGACCTGCTCAACGGGCCTTGGGAGACGGTCTTGAACGGTGCACAGCAGGAGGGGTGGGATGTAGTGCTCGACAAGGGGACCTTTGACGCCATCTGCCTCAGCGACGAGAAGGACGCGCAGGGGAGACGGATTTGCGAGGGTTACAGGGGCCGTGTGCTCCGTCTGGTCAGGCCCGGCGGATTGCTGCTCATCACGAGCTGCAACTGGACCGAGGAGGAGCTCAAGGCGTGGTTCGAGGGTCCCCCGCGCGAGGGTGATGTTGGAAGGTTCGTCGCTGTCGGAAAGGTGGACTACCCCAGTTTCACCTTTGGCGGCGCCAAGGGCCAGACGATTAGCAGCTTGTGTTTCCAGAGGCAGGCCTAGTGTAAATCATGATGCCATGAGTTAGATGAGTGAAAAGAGATACACGAATACCCCATCAAGAATGATCACGTTTGTGGAAACCAGCCCGCTTCATTGCATGGCGTTTTCTTCTGGTTGCTGCTGTATATCATACATACAATGGCTTCTTTTTTTTTTTTCGGGGAAACCCAGGCAGCGACACCTACCCTCACAAATCATCACCCTGTCTACTCCGTTCATCCTAGCGTGTAATTGATGCCCCGGAGCCGACCCCCTTTCGGTATCCTCCCGAATGATTTCTGAACATCCGTTCTCCCCTTTCTAGTTTGTCTCTTTTTGGGCGATCCGCATAGGCGAGCTAAAGTAGCACCAAAGAACTGTGTTATGTTGATCGAAGCATGCAAGTTAAGAAGGATCTTGGGTCGGCCTTGGGTAAAAGATTGGGAATTGCTTCATTACGTCTCTCATCTATGGTGATGTATTCATAGGCTCGCCAGCAGATCCAGATACGCTGTTCGCCGACGTTGTCGCAAAGTACCGCACGTCAACGTCATCATCCTTTTGCAGCTTCTCGAGCTTAGGGATGACGCGCGACTGGATCAGCTCCATACCTCTGGGGGACGGGCTGAAGCTGGTACCCTCCTTCTCCAGCGAAGAGATAGTGCCCTCGTCCGGCAAGCGGCGCAGAACGTCAATGAGAACGCCGTATGTCTTCGCGACATTGAAGCGGATGTTGGGAATTTCATCATCAACGAGCTTGTCAAGCATCGGCAGGATCTTGTCGGCGATGACTTCCATGCTTACAACCGAGGCAAGAGTCTGCAAACATTAGTATTTTCGTCATTAACAAGACAGATGTCGATCACTCACAGTGATGGCAAAGCAGGTCGTCATGCGGTAAAGGTAGTTGGAGTGGTTGCCCATAGCCATAACCTTGGGAATGATCGCCTCACTCGCCCATTCAACTCCGAAAACCTCAGTCAGCTTCTTCAAGTTGTGCGTAGCTGCCTCGCGGATGGAGAAGACTGTGTCGCCAAGCCAGCTCATGCAAAGGTTGCTCAACTTTTCGTCGAAGAACTTGACACCCAGCTGACTGGCAAGCAGAGGGATGTACTCGATGATAGCCAGCCTCACGCGCCATTGCTTATCTTCGGCAAGTTGGACAATGGCGGGGAGTAGAGATTGCGAGAGCAGGTCAATACCGATAACTGCAGTCGATTAGTGTGTTGCACTTGTCAGCTATTGGCGCTACGTACCCTGGTTGACAAGCTCAAGCTTTGAAATGATGTGAAGGCGGACTTCGGGAAACTCGTCCTTCAGCATCTGCAAAAACATGGGCAAAAGGTGATCGATCGTTCTGGGGCACGTCAGTAAGTATAATTGCTCACATAGAGAAGTTGACTTACTCTTGCTTGCCCAAAATGGGTGCAAGGCCACTAATCTGGGTTCCGAGGGCGGCTCTGACGTGCTGAGACGTGTCGGAAACGAGGTCCTCGACGCTGCTCATGATGTCGTTGAGAAGAACAGTTCTGTCGACGAGAGCGCAGAATCCAGGTATTTGTCCAGCAATCGCGGTTCGAACTTCAGCTTCGTTGTCCTTCAGGAGCTTGACAAACGAAGGCACCAAGTCTCTTGAAACAACCTCCTCATCAACTGCCTTGGAAATCTACATAAGTATTAGCATGGGTCTTCTGAAATGACCGTCAACCACACCCACCTTCTCAAATCTGTCTGCAATCATATACCGGACTCTCCAGCTCTTGTCCTCGATCAGATTCCGCAGGGAGGTGAGGAGAACACCGTGACTTGACTGTTGCTCCTTGGGAACGACTTCGGCGATAGAGATAAGGATCTCGACGGTGAGTAATCGAACGGAGTCCTGGTCGTCCTGAGCGAGGTGCTGGAAAAGGGGTATCATCTCTTCAACAACGACAGCAGCTGGCATCTCCTTGACAAACTTTGCTAGGTTCGTTGCAGCCTGGCGTCTGACCATAGGCGTCTCATCGTGGACGAGCTGGCCGAACTGCTTTCGGAGCTCTTCTTGGACGCCGGGGGACACCTTCTTGTAGGGAGTTGTGTAAAGGCCGCAGCCGGAGACCTTAGAGGTAAACCAGTCTGCTTTTGACAGACGGACCGTCAAAGGGATGAAGTATTCTTCGACTTGTTGAGAGGACAGCTCCTCGCAGATCTTGTTGAGGGATTCGACGGCCTGTACCGGTTAGGCGACGTAGCTCGCAGGTGGAGCAGGGAGTGATAGCTACCTTGTCCCGCACGACGGGCTCCTCGATGGCAGCGAGGTTCTCGAGAGGGGAGAGCAGGACGTGGCCCCATTGGGCACCACCGACGTATTCGATGAAGTTGCCAAGCTCGCCGCTCAGAGCAACTAGCACCTCATCCTCGTCCTCGACAGACTCTGGCAGTTTGTTTAGATATGGCTCAAATAGGGATGAGATGCGCGACACTAACCGTCGAGGAAGGGAATCAACTCCTCTCGCGTGCGCTCGGCGCCGAGGGCGAGGGCGATGGTAGAGAGGCGGTGGATGGCATTGAGACGCAGGAGGACATCGTCGTGCTGTGGTTCGCGAGGTTAGTATGAGAGTGTGCGCTGGTGGCGGATGGATGGTGGTGTTGGTGGTAGCGGTAGCGGCGTCGGGGAAGGACTGAGGATGAGCAAGGAACAAGTCACCGCCTTACCTTTAGCTCGTCGATGAGGACGGCGATGGGGTACAGCTCGTCCTGGGTGTTCGGCGCGTCTGCCATGGCGGGCGAGAGGGCGCAGGCGCGTCTATCGATGAGTGTTTCGAGGGATGTGAAGGGGAGCAAGAGTTGACGTCTTTTGGGCGATCGGGGTGGATCGCGTGTGAGTGATGCAATGGGTTGGTTGAGGGCGAGCGGCGGTCGTTGTGTGATGGGGGGGCTCTAAAATCTGAGACGACGCAACCGGGATGGTGGATGGTAATTACTACGAAGCGGAGGGTGCAGACAAGCAGACCATGCCACGATGTGAGGGCGTTTTTGGCGATAGAGACGTCAAGTTACCGCGGCAATGGTGGAGTAGAAAGAGGTGGTGTTGATTTTGAGGTGGACAGAGGCAGCAGAAGGCATGGGGAGGGAAGTTTGACGCTGCTGTCGACGTTCGCTTCTGCTTCTGTCCTGTCCTGTCCTGTTCTGCCAGTCCCACCAGTAGCCACTGGAGTGAGGTGCAGTGTGTGCTAGAGGTGGGCTAGCAAAGCTCCCACTGATCAAATGGCAGCCCCAGGCGCCCCAGAGCCCTGTATCGGTGGCCAACTCAGCTGAGAAGGTTGCCTTAGGTAAGGTACGTATCTTTCTGGGTCTGGTGTCGTACACGACGTAAGGCAGGGGTGCAGGAAAGTGGTGGTGCCCTGTTATGAGGGGCTGCCTCTTTTTGAGGAGTGCAGATTTTAGTATGTGTACTGACGCCCTACTCAATAATGTACACGCCTAAAAAAGAAAAGTAAAAGAAGAAAGAGGAAGAAAGAAAAATCTGCCTCTAGCTAATGGTCGTATATCAGCTGTAGATATAGTGCTACCGCTCGTCAGAAACTACAATAGCTTCATAAAATACGATTCTTCGACATGTCACTGGACGAGGGTTACCTGTAAGGGCCGAGAGAGGGGATGAGGATGAGGTGCAGATAAGCTACGCATCTGAGCGAGTACGGGTAATTCTTTCATACGCACGAGTGACGGTGCGCCATGGCAAACAGTAAGAAGTAAGTTGTAAACAAGGTATCGAGGCGTCAACTGCAGCAAACATGCAAGGCAGCTGCTTCTACTTCATCCGTGCTGGCGATAGCTCTCATCTCCCATCTTCATCTGCCAAGCGAAACATGCGGCATCTGGAATGAATGCGGCTGGACGCACTGGTCGCCAGCTGTCATCGGTTCTGTCAGCGGAACACAGATCAGTCCAGCCCAATTCAGCGCAAGGCATGGTATTCTACCAGTGACCCTGGCTCTCCTGGCACTGCCGATTTCTGCTGCTCAAGCCACATCGGACCCTGGAAAATTGAGATGCCGAGTCTTGCCGCCGCTTTTGCTGCCCCTCAACCCCTCAACCCCGCACTTGATCAAAATGTGGCAACCGCACCCAATGACTCCTCCAGGCTGTTAAAGCAGCAACTTCATCCCGCCAGCGAACCCTCCGTACGTGCAGTGCTTCACCTCCGACCGTCCCCAAAATTTCTGTGACTCAAGGCCATTCTGGAGAAGGACAGAGCGATTACTCTTCGGATCTCTCCCGCCCCTGACGACTGCCGGACCTCTATTTCCTCGAGAGATTCTCGCCAATCCTCACCATGCCTACTATATCCGTTAACAAGTACGATTTGTACAAAGCCTTGGGTCAAAAGTGAGTTGCGCCGCGGTCGCACCGCCAGATCTCGACCCCGCCATTTCGAGAGCTCCTCCACTAAACATTGCTACGCAGCTTCACGACCCAGGAGTTTGAAGACCTCTGCTTCGAATTCGGTATTGAACTTGACGAGGACACCGAGAATGAAGAACGGCCCATTGTCAATGGCGTGCAGGAGCCGCCCCAGCTCAAGATCGAGATCCCCGCCAACCGATACGACATGCTGTGCTTCGAGGGAATAGCGCTCATGCTTAACATCTTCAGAGGAAAGGTTGCGGCCCCCAACTACAAGGTTGTCGAGCCCAAGGACCCCGAGACCCAGGTCATCACTGTGACCCAAGATACCAGCAAGATTCGACCCTTCGTTGCCGGTGCCATTCTCAGAAACATCAAGTTCACCCAAGAGAGCTACGACTCGTTCATCGCCCTCCAGGACAAGCTGCATATGAACTTGGCGAGACAAAGGACGTTGGTCGCGATTGGTACCCACGATCTCGACACGATACAGGGCCCCTTCACCTATGAAGCGCTGTCACCCAAGGATATCAAGTTCGCCCCCCTGAACCAAACCAAGGAGATGAACGCCGAGGAGTTGATGCAGTTCTACGAGGGCGACAAGCACCTTGGCAAGTACCTGCACATCATTAAGGACTCTCCCGTTTACCCCGTCATCTATGACAAGAACCGCACGGTCTGCTCGCTGCCGCCCATCATTAACGGCGACCATTCTAAAATCACCCTCAACACCACAAACGTCTTTATTGAGATGACGGCCACCGACAATACCAAGCTCGACATCGTCTGCGACATGATGGTCACTATGTTCTCCAACTACTGCGCTGAGCCCTTCACCGTTGAGCCCGTCAAGATTGTTTCTGAGCACAACGGTGCGTCGAGGACAACTCCCAAGCTCCAACCCCGCACTGTCGACGTCGAGATCGATTACCTTAACGCCTGCACCGGCCTGAACGAGTCTCCCGAGACTCTATGCAAACTTCTTACCAAAATGGCCTACATCGCCAAGCCGTCAGAGAAGGACAGCAACCTTTTGAGCGTCACTATCCCTGTCACTCGTGCCGACGTGCTCCACCAGTGCGATGTCATGGAGGATCTGGCTATCTGCTATGGCTACAACAACCTCCCTAGATCTTCCCCCAATAAGAGCGCAACCATCGGTGCGCCTCTTATGATCAACAAGCTTGCCGACATCATCCGGACAGAAGCCGCTATGGCTGGCTGGAGTGAGGTCATGCCTCTCATCCTGTGTAGCCACGATGAGAACTTCGGTTGGCTGAACCGAAAGGACGATGGCAAGACCGCCGTCAAGCTCGCTAACCCGAAGACCGCTGAATACCAGGTCGTGCGGACGTCCTTGGTCCCCGGTCTTCTTAAGACCATCCGCGAGAACAAAAAGCACAGCGTGCCCATCAAGATCTTCGAGGCTGCCGACGTTGTCTTCAAGGACGAGTCCCTGGAGCGCAAGGCTCGTAATGAGCGACACTTTGCCGCCGCGTGGTACGGCAAGACATCGGGCTTCGAGGTTGTTCACGGTCTCTTGGACCGCATCCTGCTCATGCTCCGCACCGCTTTCCTTACGCACGAGGAGGGCCTTACGGCCGGCAAGAGTGTCGACTTCAAGGTTGCCGAGAACCCCAGCAAGCCTGATGGCTACTGGATTGAGGAGATTAACGAGGACACCTTCTTCCCTGGCCATGCCGCCGCCATCTACCTGCGCCTCGGCGGCAAGGAGCAGCGCATCGGCGAGTTTGGCATCCTGCATCCCACCGTGCTGGAGAAGTTTGACTTGAGGTACAGACACACCCCCTTTTTCTGATTGGGAATTGCCAGTAAGCTAACTCGAATAAAGATACCCTGTGAGCACCCTCGAGATCAATCTCGAGGTCTTCTTGTAGTGATGAGCATGATAGGACATGGACATGATGGATGGCTACGGACAATTTTTAGAAACTCGTAAAAAGCTCGGCTAGGCATGGGTTGGTGGCACATAGACTTGTTCTTTGCACCAGAAAGGAACCCGATCTGATGCCAAATGAAGAAATAGACTCAAGGAAAAAAAAAAAAACAATCAAAATCAAACTGGAGGTCTCCTCAACACCATTTGCTTGACAAGAATCCCATACCTCAGTGTCAGTGGTATGGATTCCAGCGCTACTTCTTCTCTCCTAAGTGGCAGACTCATGAATTCTCACTTCTCACTCCGTAAAACCCGTACACGGCGGTGATGAGTGTATACGGCGAGATCAATGAGGGAGAGTAGAAGCCAAAAGACAGTGTTGCTTGCCTTTCAAGAGGCGAAAATGACCGCATTCTACGAGCACCGAAATCTTGAGATGGCCCAGAACGTAGAAGATCATGATGGCAGTGCGTGATTAGCTACCAAGTGAGCGCAGTATCCCATCATCCCAAGAACCGAGACGTAACTTAAACTGATTAAAATTAAGAAACTGCTTGCGAGGATAGGGAGTTTGGAAAATCCAAAGCGGATCTATATAAGTCCTAGAGTCCCATTTGTCCCCGCCTCCCCTCCCTTTTTTCTCGTTCACATTATCGCCAGTTTTCTTTGCCTCAGTCAGCCCGTCCCTAACCACCGTTCTCTGGATGCAGGTCGTTTCGCCTTGACGCCAGAAAACAAAGTCCAGTGTTTCTAGTGCGTAGGATGAAGAAAAGGCTACTAAACGAAGAAAGTCGTGGTACAAATACAAAATTCCGGCTTGCTCTCATAAACCATAAACACCATCATGGCCTTTTCGTTCTGTGATCCCAGTTTTGATCACCCTAAGGCAGTCTTGGAGACGAAAAAAACTGGTCGTTTGCACAAGGGGCTGAGTCATTAAGGTCCCCAAGGTGCTGGATATTACCCATTATTGGGCGATGATGGGGGTTTGCAAAGGCCTGCCATTATCAGCGGAGAGAGCATCCTTGCCTTCGTCCACAAAGAAAAACTCGCCATCGTCGACTTCTTCGTCGCTACCATTGGCAGTAATATCACTATGGCTAGCTTTGTGATCGTTGCTGACGGTGTTGTTCCCCTCGTATGCCGTGTACATGGTGGGCGGCCATACAAAGCGGTCAATGGGGTCAACCATATCCTCGTGGAAGCTCATGATACCCCAGTCTCTCATGCCTTTGGTTCCCCACTCCCAAGCCGAGTCCGAGTTCGAATCGCTCGACTCGGACCGTGAATCGCTCGACTCCTGGAAATCAGGATCAGCCCAGCTCTCCGGAATGCAGAGATTGGCATCGTACATCATTGTAGAATCGCTCTGATCGATCAAGTAAGGCGCGTCTTGCAATTCTTCGAACATGACGCCCTATGTCATCTCCCGTAGCTCTTGCTCGCTGCGGCTTGGTACTCTCGAGGTAGAGGCAGGGCTGGCGTTGCGGCCAGCTCCCAAGTTATTCAACATACCGGAGACGTTCCGGCCGATGTTTAAGTTGGCAATCCCATCTCTCAATGAGGAAAATGCGTTGTTGTTTTCAGCTGACACACTGCGGTGCAGATGTCGCTCCTGGCCCTGATCTTGCCGCCGTCCCTGCCGCTCCTCTTCTGGAGTTAAAGCACTGTGTCCTGATTCTACTGCGGCAAGGACAGACTGTGACGCCACCAATGAGGGCGGCTTGGAGGCAGGAGTGGCAATCTCGGGAGGAGTACCAGGGTGGCTGCTAGCATATGACTCCTCTGTTGATGGTTGGAAGTTGGCGATAGCCGAGGCTCTGTTTTGCGCCTGTGCGATAGTAGCGTGTAAATCCGAATTCATTTCCTCATCTGTCCTGTTGAAAAGCTGGTGCCACCAGACAATGTCTTTCAGATTTGGCTTGATAATCGAATCACGGCCCTTAACGTATTCGTCAATGGTAGGGTCGTAGTCTTTGTTGATAAATTCCTGTTTGCGGGACAAGAAGTAATCCCAGACAGAAGATGTACGTGCAGTGACTTGAGCGTCACGTCTCTGCTTCTCAGAATTATAGAGGAACGTGCCATACTGGCAGGAGTAAAGATGATAGAGTAGACGTCGAAGGAATCGCTCATTGAACTCGAACTTTGTTGGATTCTGACGCAGGAGTTGGTAGACACAATCCAGGAACTGATGGAACACAGGGCTGATCATCTTGGGCACAGTAGCCTCGTCATTAGCGACTTTGCCAGTAGCAGCCTCGCCAATGGCATCAAGCTCAGCTGGGTCCTCTTTGTTCTGGTTGAAAAATCGACGGGCCCCGGCAATGACATTTTGAAAGGCATCAGCGCGGCCGTCATTGTCGCCTGGCTGAATAGTCTGGCCGGCCATGCCGTCTCTCTGAACATTGAACCAGCTCTCATGGTTCAAGTGGCCAGACCGCAACCTAAACATGTGGCCAAAAGAGAGCCAGTCCTTCTCAACAAGAACAATGAACCCCTCGATGGTTCGGAAATACGGGTCTAACAAGATCTGAGCGAGAGCGCTGAGCTGACTTGTGCGGTCCCAGCCATCAGAGCAGTGGATCAAGACATGCGAGTGCCTGTACCAAATCTGCCGTGCGATGATCTCAGCCCCGTTCAGGACGGCTCCAGTATGCTTAAGCCAGCCAGTCGCATAGAGGGCGTTTTGATCAGGTGGTAATGGTGAGACATCGGCATCTTTGATAACATCCACGACCTTGTTTAGGGAGTTCCTCATAACGTGAATGTTCTCTATGTTCATAAAGGCCTTTGTCGCACCAGGGTAGCGATCCATAGGCTCAGACCCCATTCCCTGAACTTGGTTTACCATGGCATTCACAGTAGGCCGAGCATCAACAATCATGTTGGCTTGCTGAGCACCATATACCAGCCTTCTTCCAGTCTTCTCGTCGAACAATCGGGGTGCCGCTTCCTCAATCACACTCTCCTCATATTTCTCAAGCTCCGACAAGCTGGCGTTCTCTGAAGGAGCCTCTGACTGGCTTTGGCGAGAAGGCTGTTCAGAGTCAGTACTTGTTCGAGGAACCCGGGCTGCGAATGAAGCCATGACAAGCTTCTCGTCCTGAACATTGTTCTTCCTGGTGATACCAGAAAGAGGCTGGGCGCTTCGCGTAATTGTGCAGTTGTTCACGCTGTGAATGTAGCTAAGGACCGGTATGCGATTCCTGGATCGGTACTCCTTGGCGTACTTCAGGACATTGTCGGAGATTGAAGAGGGGACCACAAGAACGGCGGGATATGTATCGCAGAAAGTGTAGTCCTTGTTGATGTTGGTGATCCTCCATCCCTTGTCTGCTGACTTCTCGCTGATGCCCTGTCGGCGGAACTCGGCTCTCGGATCATAAATGCCCCAGCCATTGACCTGCTTCTCAGCCTTGGAAGGCTTATGGTAGAAAGCAAAGAGCTGATCGACTCCGCTAAGTTTACAGGTTCGCATCTTGACAAACTCAAAGACCTCCCGGGCAACTTTATCATCTTGGAATGTGAAGGTGACGAATATGAAGTCTCGGCAGCGGATTCGGATGGAGCTATGAATGCCAGTCGTCGGAGGCATGAGTCGAAGCGTGCACTGCGAAAGGATGGGGTACGTGATCCATGATTCGCGAGTCTTCGGCTGGGCAGGTTGTGGCTGGTCTTTGGGGGTAGGAACTGGCGTGCAGAAAACGAGGTGGAAATCGGTCAGACGAAGGGTGCCGACAGAGGTGACTCCGCCGTTGATGCACTGGACATTTTCGACGACCTATAATGAATGGCCGAAGGTTAGGATGGGTGTTACATTACAAGAGAAAACAAAACAAAGAAGGCGCAATACTTGCCTTTCTAGCCTCCATGTTGAAGTGCGAATGATGATGCTTCTTTGAGCTACAGGAGCATGGCCGCACGGATGGTCCGGAAGGTGAGGTGGTGTCGTAGGTAAGGGGGATTCACTTGAAGAAGAGCAGCGGTGTCGCCGCGCAACTTCAGTGGTGTGAGGAAACTTCGGTAGGAAAGTAAGATAAAGTTTGCAACACTGCGAAGTTGAATTTGGGAGGTTTAGCAGGTGACAGTTGTAAATAGGTAGAGGTCCTGTCGTTGCGGTGGTCAGGCCAGCTACTGTTGTCACAGAGCAGGCACTGTTGCAGGAAGGAAGGGTCGGCTGTATCCCCACTAGCGCGGGGCTGAAAGCAGACGTCACGGCTCTGGTGGTCCACGCGGGTGATCCAGACACCGAGGCATTAGTATGGAGTATAGCTTCCTGGTGTGATTTCCTTATCCATCGTCTTTGTCTCTGTCGCTGACTTTATCTTCTTTGGATGTTTGTGTTTTCTTTTTTTTCTTCTTCTTCTTATATCTTCTTTCTTCCTCGAATTTTCAGTGCATCATCGATTTCGCCCTCTGTTAATTTTCTCGTTGAGGTTCTAGCCAATGGGCAGAGGAGACACGAGAACTAAAGGAGCTTCACAGTTTGACTCTTTAGGCTAGGAATTCAAGACTAGATAAAAGGATGGTATATTGTTTGACTTCAAGTGGTGCCTGCCTTCTTTTTGTTTCCAAGAGCACTTTGCTTTAAATGAATAATGAGGGGCATTGTATGCAAATGGCACCGTAGCGCAGTGACATACGAACATTCACCAGCAAGTGAATAATCGCATCATGAATCGCATCCGTTGAGGCAGATTTTAGAGTGTGACCTGCCTGACGTTCTTAGGTATGCCACTTGTGACTGTAACCTACCTTACTCCTACGTAGTCACGTAGTACACCTGGACTGGACCGCCCCACCAGACACGGCCTTTCACTCCAAGCCCCACACCGGGAAACGGAACACTCTGACCCGACAACCCAACGTTCAGCCTACCAACAAAGAAACAAGCGGCTTACCTAAGGCAGACCTGCCTGCCACCTGCAACCACTTGCAATGATGAACCCTCCACGGGAAACACAGAAAAAAAATCCAAAGCACAGACCACCAAGGTCAATTCCCCTTATCGCAGCACCACCCGGAGCCCTAACACAACCCACAGTCTGGAAATTCTCAGCCGAGACTATCGATTGATTGGAGCTGCTTGACAACCTCACCTCTCGCAACACCACCCCCCGACGACGTCGAACTTCTAACAACCCGTCCAACTATCCCAACCCCTTTCGACACCGGGCACAGAAGTCAAGATGGCTGTTCCAGGCACCCAGATGTAAGACCTTCTCCCCGTCCGCTCTCAATTACAGTTTTTGGAGTGGCATCGTGTTACACGTTCCCTCTCACCCCGCCGAGATTTCGCGATCTCGAAAAAAAAAAGTTTCCCACGCAACAAAGGGAAAGTTCTTGTCGACGATTTTGCTGACGTTTACCCTTCCAAACAGCTCCAAGCGCAGAAAGTTCGTCGCCGATGGCGTCTTCTACGCCGAGCTCAACGAGTTCTTCCAGCGCGAGCTCGCTGAGGAGGGCTACTCCGGCGTCGAGGTCCGCGTCACCCCCACGGTAACCGACATCATCATCCGCGCCACCCACACCCAGGAGGTCCTCGGCGAGCAGGGCCGCCGCATCCGTGAGCTCACCTCGCTCATCCAGAAGCGCTTCAAGTTCCCCGAGAACTCCGTCTCCCTCTATGCCGCCAAGGTCCAGAACCGCGGTCTCTCCGCCGTCGCTCAGTGCGAGTCCCTCCGCTACAAGCTCCTCAACGGTCTTGCCGTCCGTCGTGCCTGCTACGGTGTCCTGCGCTTCATCATGGAGTCTGGCGCCAAGGGTTGCGAGGTCGTCGTCTCCGGCAAGCTCCGTGCCGCCCGTGCCAAGTCCATGAAGTTCACCGACGGCTTCATGATCCACTCCGGTCAGCCCGCTAAGGACTTCATCGACTCTGCCACCCGCCACGTCCTCCTCCGCCAGGGTGTCCTTGGTATCAAGGTCAAGATCATGCGCGGCTCCGACCCTGAGGGCAAGGCCGGTCCCCAGAAGACCCTTCCTGACGCCGTCTCCATCCTTGAGCCCAAGGAGGAGCAGAGCGTTGTCCAGCCCATGTCCCAGGACTACGGCGCCAAGGCCGCCCAGGCCCAGGCCGCCGCTGAGGCGCAACAACAGGAGCAGCAGGAGGGCGGTGAGGAGGCCGAGGCTCAGTCGTAGAATGCCACCGAGCCACAGGCTTTGACCGACGAGGTTGACCAGTTTACCAGCCAGCAGCAGCCGCAGTCCACCTACGCGTCTGTGCCTGTTGCCTGGTAGACGACTGCTTCGCTCGCTTCCTCTTCTCTTTCTCCAAAAAGATTCGCATTTGGGAAATAAAAAGGTGTCGCGCGAACAGCAAAGGGAGGACGGGGGTGGAATACTACTCAGGCGTCTTGATCACATTTGCATCACTCTGCGAAAGGGAATTCGGATAGTTGCGACTGGCTTGTAATGGTACAACAAACCATGAAATGAGCAACGAAATCATTCAATCAATCCTGTGTGTGCCCGAATGTGTGATTACCTGTGATCATGTCTGTAGCTTGTCCATCCTCTCTGGTGTCTGGCGTTGTGCAATGGATGAAGGTCTGCCGCAAACCTGCGACTTTTTGTACCCATGAGTTGTTCACGTGGAAGGGTTAATGTGCGCCAACAGCCGTTTTTTCAACAGTGTACCGTCGATTAAGCGACGTTAAGAAGAAAATTAAACCAAAATAATAACAAAAGACGAGGCATAAAGCAAAATTACAGAATAAATCGGTGGCTCATGCTACTAAATTCAAGGCCCTGTATGGCTGGCCTGGTCTATAGTGCTGAATGCTCGACGATGAACAGAATGCTGTCTCCTGGCGAAACAGGATGTGCCTCTCTCACACCCTCTTCTCGTTCGCCCTTAATCGTACAACAAGAGGTGCTTCCGCACATGGTACCATGGAAACCCCAATGAACGCCCCAAATGTCCGTCCCGCCCTGTAATACTCCTCGTGCCGTAGCAGAAGTGAAAATGGTATGGAAAACTGCTTCAGGTTTCCCGGTGCTACCCTACTTAGTCGGGGTGCGCCTGCACCTTTTCCCCGGGTCTGTGCCTCTTTCATTGGATCCGATCATGTCGTGGAGAACTTCTCACTCATATGGCTTCGAGAAAATGTACAATACTGCCCCCAAAACGGGCTCTGGCTAAGAAATGCTTCGAAAAAGGACAACCACCGCTTCACCGTCTACTGATGGTTATGAAACAAACGTACGCGTCTTGCTTCTTCACCTATCGGACCTCTGATTCTGGAGCTCAATGGTCTCATTGTATGACTTGGAATGTCCATTAGCGGTTCCATTCGCTCTGTGGCGGTCATTTTCGTCGTCGCTCTCTTCGGCCAGATCAGTCAATCCAAATTCGGCACCGGCCTCCTCGTCGTAGGCCCTCATAAGGCCGGTCGTATCACCGTGGCGGCTACCAATGCTCAATCGAGGGTCCTGACTTCTGCGGGCTTGCATGCTCAGACGGGTCTGAATGGTTGAGACCATGTCCGTGCCCATAGCATCCGAACCACCACGGCCAGCAATGAGGTGGTGTCCGTTTGGGTCCAGTCTCGAAAGGTTAAGCAAGTAAACACCAGTGAAGGTGACCAAGAAACCGCAAATCAGAGAGATCGTGTTGACGGTATCAGTGGTATTGAAGCCACCAAACAGGATGAAGGAGGCGCAAAGGGTCGCAGTCGTAAACGTCACGTAGTAGAGGGGGT
This sequence comes from Colletotrichum truncatum, assembly GCF_014235925.2. Taxonomy (NCBI): domain Eukaryota; kingdom Fungi; phylum Ascomycota; class Sordariomycetes; order Glomerellales; family Glomerellaceae; genus Colletotrichum; species Colletotrichum truncatum. The sequence continues at coordinate 373,010 of NW_027222406.1, read as the reverse complement.
TAACGCTATGTGTCGCCTTGTTAGCGCAGCCAGTGGATGCCCGATGATTCGACTTACATGTTTGTGGGGAACTGGGCAAGTGCTTTGTTGAAGTAGTTCATTTGCGTCAAGATGCAAACGGTCGTCAAAATCATAAAGACGTATGTCGATGGGTGGGAAAACTGGTTGTTTCCGGCGAAAGTGAGCTTTAGGGCAATTCCGAAAGCTTTCACTGACATGACAGAGATTGAGCCGACTGTCGAGCAGATGGAGAGGTAGATGAGCGCGTTCTTCTTCCCATGGACCGGCGCAATCTTGTAGATCATGACAACGGCGAAGACAGAGACCACAAAGGCGTACAGCAGGAAGCCTGGCATGCTATTAGTTTTCATCAGACCTTTGCCAGAGGGCCGCACCAAACTTACCTGGCTGGATGGCATAGTGTAGAATCTGGTCAATGGTCTGGATGTCCTCATCTGGGGGTGCGTGAAGCACAATGATGACTGCGCCGATCAGACAAATGGCACTGCCGAGGCGGCCCAGAGTACCAAGCTCTTCCTTCAAGAAATAAGAGCCCAGAACAGCTCCGATCAGCACAGACAGGGCTCCTAGAGGTGTAACGAGAATCGCAGGTGCAAAGGCATAGGCGGCGAAGTTGCATATTTCTCCCATGACCACTGAGCGCGAGTTAGCGACGAGGCGCAAATATGGTCACGACAGATATGGCTCACATGTTGAAATGCCGGCCCACCATACCGGACTTTTTAGATAAACGAAGCCATCTCCTTCAAACCCATGGCGTTCTTCTGCTTGCATGAGACCCTAAAATCGAGTGTCAATTCGGGTATCGATCGACGACAACATTCGTCTCAAGTCATCCGCAACTTAAGGATCGCGTACCTTTTTTGTGATCACAAAACTGATACCTGCAGGTCAAGCACAATTAGCGACACTATGTCAACAGGTCTGATAAGCACCAGATACATACCAATGGCTAAACTTGATGCCATGGCCAGAGCCAGGCCAATGTATCTGCGCGGTCGGACTGTCAGCGAACCTCGATTCTCAAGACCAAGCGGACGACGTGTTGGCATGGTGTGAAAACAGGGGCTCAATAGGCCGGCTGGAGTCGCAAACGTACTTTTCGTCCATCATCATCTTTCCGAAACTGGACGGTCGATAGCGACGGAGAGCGAAAAGAGCGTCGGAGAGACAAGGCGTGTGCGCCGTGGCGAAGCGGTCGCTAAATGATAATGTCGTGTCCCGTAAATGGGGAGCTGGCAAAGCTCGCGCCGGGCGAGGAAGAGTGAGGGAGAGGTTGGAGGAACGATTCGGAGGTCGTCAGCAGCGACACATGGAAAAGTGAGGTGACTCGAGAAACTCTGGACTATTGAGAGGGCCGAGTCGCAGAATGGTTGGCTGTCGTTGATGGGTCGTGGACGTCGGCGTCGAGTTGGGGTCTCTTCGAGTCGAGGAAGTCGTCGAGGTCTCGTCGTAGGCGGGTTGAGTCGGTGGTTTGGCGTAACTGGGAAGCCGAAAGGGGGAGGGAGACTTTGTTTCGTGGGATTTTGGAGGTAAAACTGTGAAGCTGGCGGTACGTAGGGTGACAGGTTGGAGCAGATCAGGTACTTCGCGCAGATTGATTTGCACAGCAGGCCTGTAAGTCGAGGACAAGGCAGGGCACGGTATCTGTAAGGTAATGAGGTGGTAGCGGCCAAAGGCGGGTGGTTCTACGTAGTGGGTAGGTGCGTGGTGTCGAGGAATGCCAACCAGCCAGATAGGGACAGGTTTGAGTTTCAGAGGGCCCCCTGCGAAGAGTGGGAAAAGAGGTGCCCTGTTGCAAGTCACAGGTGTGCGAACCCAGGTGGTAGGGTACTTCTTCAGTTGTACCTTTGGCCGAAAATGTTCCTGGATTGGCCAAGAGGGTTTGATGCTGTGATAGGGTCCCTCTTTCTCTGCACGAGGAACTCGGCTGCGCACCAGAGTTGTTGAGTGCGAGTGGACACCTTTATCGAGCTTGACACTGGCACCGACAGAGGGTCGACACGAGGGGCTGAGGCCGAAAGGGACAGTCCAGTCCAGGTGAACTACTTAGCAAATGGTGGAGGCCGCGCACGCTGACCCGTACCGGGGGGGAGGGGGCGGCGTTGGCGACGGACTATGAACGACAAGGACACACTGTCCACTTTTAGGAGGGATAGCCACTGATGCTGATGCTGATGCTGATGCTGATGCTGATGCTGAAAGCTGCTCAGCCTGCTCCTATGAATGTACAAGAGTAGCGGGGGGGATGAGGTGACGGAGGCCGCGGCAAAAGCGAGGTGGTGTGTTTTAGCGTACTGCAGGATGAATGGGAGGAGTCCAGTCCAAATCCGAGATGGCTGTTGGTTGACAACATTGCAGCACTGTATTACCCCCGTAGTTCCCCCATGCCGCCTGTGGTTGGCGAATTTTTGACGGACGATGGGTAGAATCAAGATGGAACGTCCCTCGCATGCGATTTTGGACGGAAGCCATCTTCCTGACACAGACAAATTCTGCAGGGACGCCAAGTCTCTGGGCTGAATTTTATTCCCTTTTGTTCGCCTCTAATGCCTTCTAGACACACAGAAGACCACAGGACACATTCTTCCATACCATGGTTTTTCTTGCATCATTGCAATTGTCCCCCCAGAACCAAGGCACAAAAGACAGGCGTCTAGCCCGTGGATTGAAGTCACAAGTGGCCAGGGGTTCAGAACTGGCAATTGGGTCCCTGGGTTCGCCTTCGACTCTCCGACAGGGGGTCACCGTTTGGTGAGCCTGGGAGGTTCCGCAAGTCTCTTGGGGTCTCCGCAGGGAGTATGTTGGTAGCACTTTCCAGTGTCGGCGCTGAGGGGTTCGAGGGGGGGGCTGGACTTGTGGTTACATCTGGGCAGCGCCAGTGTGTGTCAGCTAATTAGCGTCAGAAAGGTCACTCACCCACTACTCAGGAAAAGGCGGGATACGTTCTCTTTTCGGCCAACTAACCTAGCCGCCCAGTACATTGAGCAGCGCCCACCCCCGTCAAAATCTCCATACGAGATCGATCCCTAGGCACAATCGGCATTTCTATTTTTTCAACATCAACCAGCCAAGTGGGGTTGTTGAAACCGCTTCATTACGAATGACACCGTCCAACCCGCTTCCCTCCTTCCCTCTTGACACGACCAAACAGGCTCCTCTTTAATTAAACCACAGCCACATCCTTCAATACACACAGTACCTTCGTCGTCATCGCCATCGGGACCGGCAAGCACTGTCCGTGCAAACTTCCGCCTTGCCTGACTCTGAGCTGAATCCTGTCTAGTAGCATGTAAATTTGCCATTACATGAAAACATTTGTTCCATGGGGAGGAAGAGAAGAAAAAAAAAATATAGAGCGAGCAATATTGAGGCGCAATATGCTCATCGTCGCTTTCCAGTTCACGCAGATGTGGCCCTAAGACATCATCCTTCCCTTGCCACATCTTCCTTCGTCCCCAGATTTCCCTTTCAAATCTCGGAAACAAAGATCGTACTACGTAGTAGCCCCCGTTGACAGCTCGTTTGTTCATTCTCTTCCCAGTCGCCCATCATTCACCCCCATTTCAACAATCAATGCGGCAACGCGGCCGCCCGGGAACCGCATAAGGAGAACGGTTGTCGAAACAAACTGCCATAACATCTCTGCTTTTAAGGGCGGGACAGCAGCACAGGGATTCCCACACTTGTAAACGAGTCGAGGCCCCTCAAAGGGAGACAAAAGTCTATCCAGCACACCATCACCCTGCGAACACCATCGCCAACTCGTCTGCATAAGTACTAGTAGCTGGCATTGGATTACCTGCTTGACGAGAAAAATTAAGACAATGCCCGAGCTTCTATTAACCCTTTTCCATACAGACGCATCATCGCCTTAAGCCTTGATGCCCCTGTCATTTCTGGCTCGATTATAATTTTGAACTCTATCACCAATGAAATTTAAGTCAAACATAGGATGAAGGAAAAAGTTAGCATTGTGAACACCTCAACTTGTTGCCGTAGATCATTGCCCCATCAGCCAGCCGTCTCATCTTGACCAGCTCGCCAAGGCGCTTCCTCATGAGCGTATCTTTAACTGAACATGAAGTGCTTCTCCTCTCGGGTACACCTAACACAAAGACCGTCAAACACATACTGTTTGATGACTGATGTCCGACGACTCCAGTCGTCTGTTCGCAGCCTACAGTCTCATCGTCCCATTTGTGGTAGAATGCCATACACTCACGTAAGGGAACATATGGTGCCGGGCCGTAGGTCCACCCGTAATCAAGAAGACACTGGCTTCGGAGAATGACTCGCCTGTTGTGACATATCAAGCTGAAGCCATACAGTCCATTCACCCTTATTACACAAATTGCGAGTTCACTTTCATCGCAGATTTAATTATATTGAAGCAAGTCGTTTGCGAGGCGGTTAAATAATTCGATCTGGCAAACTAGTGTGTCAACATGCCTAGGCCTTCTAAGCAAGTACCCCCAACGCTACGCTGAATGACTTGTTCGCCGAGCAGACTAAATAACATACTCAAGTGCTGGTTTTGCCCAATACTCTTCTGAAAAGGCAGCCATACATCACCTTGCTAAGCAGGCCTGTTGACAACACCAGCGTCTTTGGAACGTCCCCAAGACGGCCTGCTGCTGTACAAAAAATACCAACCCAGTCTTCGGGTCACCCGCCACTTTAAAGCCTTTTTATACGCCAGAAATCCATCAACATCGCCAGAGAGCAGACGGGGTATCGAGAAGATTCAAGGAACACTGTTAAAAGCGTATCGTCCAATCAATATGTCAGGAAAGTGCCTGAACATTTGCAGTCATGAAGTAAAAAGCTTTGGGTCAGTGAGAAAATCATAATCACAATCCTACCTTGATGTAGACTTTTAGGAGTCTACTCTTTGCCATGTATTTCGTATTTTGGTCGGCCGGTTAGTCGATCGCACCGCCGATTGCTGTGCCGAACATCCGCCGATACCATCAATTGTGGCACTGGAGAACTCGACAGACCTATATTCGGTCGTATCCAAAGACACACCATGAGGTTAGTTGAAGGTTGACGGAAGCTCAAGGGCGACGACGCTTGACGTCTGTGTTGTTACTGGTGTTAGTCTATCGATACAACTTAAGTCTTTTGCAGGCATGGAGTGTACCTTTCTCAGCTTCCTCTTCTAACAGGTCGTCCGCAACTGATCGAGGGCGTTTGCCAGCGACCAAAGGGGACTCCGACACTTCATTGTCGCCTTGACCAGGGAACTCTCTCCAATCTATCTCCGCCAATTCGTCATTGTCCACCCCGGTATTGGTGCCAGTGCCTTCATTCTCAGGCATGTCGATGTTTAAGTCAAGCTCGTTATGTTCGTATGTGGTATCATCACCACTCAAAGTTGACGTTGCGCTGGTGTTGTTAGGTGTTACCTTATCCGCTGAGCCTTCATTGGTGCCTTCAGTGATCTGGCCCACAGCGGCTGTATCGTCTTCGCCATCCGGCCAATGCTGATCGTCCTCAACGGCGTTATGTAGATCTGCTTCTTCCGTGTCTCCACTGGCAAAGGAATGAGAGGCTTCGATTTCTGTGACTTGGATGGAATTGTCAGCATTTGTTATTAGAGAAAAGCCCATGCTAGAATCCAAAGCAGCAGAATGCGAATGATGAAAACGAGAATGAGATATGACATCCACGGGACCATCTAGGTGTGGAAAACCAAGTAAGGTCTGCCGGTTATGTCGAGCATCCTCTCTTGTCATCTGTATCGGCGATGCGTATGCGACATTGCTATCTTCCACCACCCGCTCTGTGGTGAAGGGCGATACACAAAGGTTGCAAATGCAGGGCTGAGGGTAAAAGCAGGGAGTAACTAAGGAAGAGCCGGATTTACCATTTCTGTCAGATGTTTGGGGCTCTTGATCCTCCATCAGATCTATCATGCTGTTTCCAACAAGGTCGATGTCCGCAACCGCCGTAGACTCGTCCATGAGGGAAAAATCTGTATCCACCATGGTTGTCTCGGCATCCAGGTCATCGGTGACTATGACTTCTTGATTGAGGGTGTCATCGCCAGCAGGATCGTGAACTTGAGTGGCATCCTCATCCTCTTCGGCATTGCTGGCACCAACATCAGCATCCTTGTTGAATTTATCTTCTTCGAGTTGATCTTGTTCTTCGACTTGATCATTCTCATCGGCTTGATCGTCTTCATCGACTTGACTGTCTTGCCCAACTTGGCCCTGTCCATCCTCTTGATCATCGCGCGCGCTTTCGCCAGGTGAGTTCGGCCACGCAGTAGCATCAGCGTTGTCTTCTTCTCCGATCATACCAGTTAAATCATCCATTATGTCAGGTTCATCCGCCTCACTGTGTGCCTGAGATGCGAAGTAGTAGCTGACCTCGTCAAGGCCCTTGCCATTGTACGCATCGTCAACGAGCGAAAGCCAGCGCTTTTTACAGTTTGGCCTCGTTACTAGTAGCGCATATAACGGCTTTGATGCTTCAGGATCTTGGTTCTTGACGAGTGAATCAAAAACTGAAATCACCTGACCAAGAGTAATGTCTGAGATCTCATCTGGCTGGGTAGACTTCGAGGATGTTAGAAAAATTCCCACGTCAGATGTAAAAGGACTTACTTCAGCAAACTCAAGCCCCAACTCGTCGATCTGGAACACGAGTTCGTCGAAGGGGCCTAACTCGTTGGCAAGTTCCCGACGAAAACCTGCCAACACACCCTCCATCTTGCAGTGCAGAAGTGACAGATCATCGAAGAAGCACTCCTTGCCTGCGCTATCGGGCGAGTTATAGAAGAAGGGGTATTCAACGCCCTTGTATGAAACCGTAATGACTGGAATATCCATGTCCTCATTCGATGGCGTATCAATAGACTCGGGGGATTGCATATTGGCAATCACCTCATCTTCATAGTCCATGTGTTCGTGAACTGAAGTATCGTCACCGGTCGCCGCATATTCTTGTCCATCATTTGCCAAGTCATCAATATTCTGGGTATCGACATCATCTCCAACATCGATTGCAACGCCGTTCTCGGTTTCATTCTGGGAAGCAGGATCAGGCACTTCGACCGTGTTACGATCTTCGACACCTTCATCTGTATGGGCGTGGCTGGCGTTCTCTTGGTCGAGATCGTAGCTTTCTGGTTGCGCTTCGATGTCCTCCGCTGAAGCATCAGCAGGTGCGTTGCCATCTTCGAAATAGTCTATTTCGTGCAAATCACCATCCGCCTCTAGATCTTGAACGTCGTTGGCTTGCTCCTCAAAAGACGAGTCGACATCTGGCACAGCATTCTCTTGAATATTGATATCGGTAGCATCAGCATTGCCGCCTACGGAAGCAACAGATGTTTCTTCGCCCTCATAATACGTCTGTTGCTCTTCATCTACCAAGCTCTCAGAAAAGTCCGCGTTCTCCGCGGCGTTCGTTTCTTCGTCGACTAGTTGCCAGTCGCTCTTTTCAGAATAAAGGTGGCCCGCGCCCGAGTTTTCAACCGGTCCGTTGTTGTTATTGTTATCTTCCCAGCTTATTTCATTTTCGTTGAAGATTGCCGATTTAGGTTCTTGAGTGGCTTCGTTGATCGGAATGGCGCTCTCGTCATTGTTTGTGCCAATGTGGTCTTGCTCATTACCCTCGAGCTGGGCATCGCTAGACACACCAACAGGCTCAACCGCATCTTGTGCATCCATCGTTTCCAACGATCTTTCAGTGCCCCCAGATGCACCAGCACTGAACTGAGCGTTGGCCGAGAATGAGCTATGGTTAGGGCCATTCGCGGTAACCGCATCATCTTCGGAGTAATCTATGTACTCCTCAGGGTGCTGAGCTTCAAAGCTCAAGGACGGGATCGCTTCGGCCGCCATTTCCAGCGACTAATAAGCCGAATCGCCAAATGTTCAACAAGAGGAGATGAGCTGTCTGTATCTAAAAGGTATTGTGCTTGGGTTGTTGACGAAGTTGAGACCGTGGGTTCGGTTGCCTGCTCTGACTTGATGGAATCCAACAGGATGGATCGGAAAGGTACGGCGTTGGTTATACAGAATACTAAAGAGGTGCCTTGATTAAATAGAAGGTCAAAGGGAAGCTCTGTGAGGCCAAATACGAGAAGTCATATGCCCTGGAAAGAGGGATGGCATGGGACAAAGAGTAGAGATGGATGGCAATGGTGAGGCCAAGCAAGGCATATGCAGTGGAGTTGACTGAGGCGCGTGGAAATTTAAAAATGGCCCAGGCACCACCCCTCTACGTTCCTTAAGTGCAGCTTGACGCGCCTTCTCAAGGTAGCGTCGACCTTACCCTTTTCGGTCTAGACAGAGCCGCTGTACGTAAGGATTGGGTGGTCCGTGCACTGGCCAGATTCACACATTCGGACCTCAATATTCAAGCTCCCTATGTCAATGTGGTCCCGTCCCTCCTCTGGCCTGGGACCTTGAGTTGAAGTTGCGACAGCCACCCAACATCACCAATTCGTTTTACATCTGCCACAGCACTCCGTCCAAAATGGTGAAAACTACCTGCCACTCACTATTCCCACGGTGTTAGGATGCTGATTCGTCTAGGTTGTCCTCGCAGCGTCGATCTGCACCCGAGGCGGGAAAGCTGTCCTCTCCCGCCAGTTCAGGGAGATGCCACGATCTCGCATCGAGGCGCTCCTCGCGTCCTTCCCGAAGCTGGCCGACAGCGGTACCCAGCACACGACCGTCGAGCAAGATAATGTACGCTTTGTCTACCAGCCATTGGATGAGCTTTACATGGTTCTCATCACCAACCGCCAATCCAACATCCTCCAAGATATCGACTCTCTGCACCTGTTTGCGCAGGTGGTCACTAGCACATGCAAGAGCCTTGACGAGCGAGAGATTCTGAAGAATGCCTACGAACTGCTTAGCGCCTTTGACGAGCTTGTGACTCTTGGCTATCGCGAGAACTTGACCATTAGCCAGATCAAGACCTTCCTCGAGATGGAGAGTCACGAAGAGCGTATCCAAGAGATCATTGCGAGAGTCAGTCATCCCGGTCATTGGCAGAGACGACGATGCACTAACTTATCCTACAGAACAAAGAATTGGAAGCCACTGAGGAGCGCAAGCGCAAGGCCAAGCAGCTGGAGATGCAGCGCAAGGAGTCAGCCCGCGCTGGCCGTATTGGCGGTGGAATGCCGAGGACCCCCTCATACCCGACCTACACCCCTCCTACGCGCCCGACTCCGACGGATACATACGATTCATACGAGGCTGAGAAGAACAAGACCTTCAACAAGTGAGTTTGACGTTGGCAGGCCAGTAAAAATAGACAGCAACTAACGCGACTAGGCTGAGCGCACCCAAGGGCAAGGGTATGCAATTGGGCAAGAAGTCCAAAACGACGGACATGTTTGAGCGTGTCCGTGGCGAGATGGGAGCAGAGGTCGATGATACGCCCCTAATTACACCACAGCCGGTTCACGCTCCCGAGCCTGCAGCGGAATCTCGTGTCTCTTCAACTCTCGACCGCGACGCCATTCATGTCGTGGTCAACGAAGCTATCAGTGCCAAGCTTTCGCGAGAGGGTGCTTTGAATTCCCTCGCGATAAGTGGTGATCTCAACCTCCGCATCTCCGACCCTAGTTTGACGAAGGTCAAGTTAAACTTGACGGCAAACGCATCTCACGGCGCCCAGTTCCGAACGCACCCCAACGTTGACAAGAACCTCTTTAACAGCTCTAAGGTTATTCAGATGAGCAACACTGCCCGAGGTTTCCCTACGAACCAGTCCGTCGGTGTGCTGCGTTGGAGAGCGGCGGCCAAGGCAGACGACACCAGCGCCTGCCCCATTACCTTCACCGTCTGGATCAACAAGGATGCGGACAAGTATAACATGACGGTCGAGTACGAGCTGACGGGTGGTGACACGCTAAAGGATGTCAGTGTGATTATTCCTTACCAGGCTAGCGAGCCGGTGGTCTCCAGCTTCGATGCTTCGTATGAGGTTTCCGGTGACTCTCTTGAGTGGAACATCGGCACAGTCTCAGAAGACAATCCGAGTGGATCGTTCGAGTTCGAGGCTGAGACGAATGACGAGAACGATTTCTTCCCCATGACAGTTAGGTTCTCTAAGACGACTCCTTTTGTGGATGTTGACGTAAGTGAAGGCTATCAAGTGCATAAATCTGGAAGTTGCTAACGCAGTGATTAGGTCATTGGTGTATCGTTGATCGAAGAGGATGAGGAGGTAACCTTCTCTAAGGAGATCAAGTCCCATGCGGACAATTTCTTGATTGAGTAGAAAATGGGCAGGCTACTTTAGACAAACGTGAAGTGGACTGGAATTCAAAAGTTGAGCGCCAGCCCAGGAGTTTCCGAGCAGCGGTTTTACTTACAATGTTGGGAGATACTGGCCATTAAGTGTGGCTGCATGAAATGAAACGTACCTTAGAAGGCAGGATGCGCATACCTTCTGTGAAAAAGAAGCTGTTCTGTTGCTGTTAACTTCGTGTTCATTGCTTGCCCTGCATCCAGTAACTGAGAATTGCACATTAAAGTTGGTGACTAGACACTGAAGGCACAGTGCCAGGTCCTTCATTTTCAGCGACTGATCTGCACCCCAGTCCACTAACAGATGCCCATGGTTCCCACAAATTAAGAACGAGAATGCAAGTGAGATATGTGTGAAAGGCACGAACCTCAAAAAACCAGCAGGGGAACGCCAACACATTGAAGAATAGCACCTGCATGAGAATCTAGCCAACTTCCACACCACCTCAGAATCCGTCACAAAACATTTTCAACAAGGCTTGGTTGTTGCATTGTATCCCCCTCTACCTCATCAAAGAGCTTTCCCGACAGGGCCAGAAATGGTCCTTCGCAGAGGCATCAATCTTCCATCGTCACGAACAGCTTCGAGTTTTCGCAATGGCTGATCTCACACACCTTCAACTCTACAGCGAGACCAGGTACGACCATCGCGTTGCCGATGGATTTCCTTCCAGCAACCCAGCAGTAGATCTATCTGTTAGCTGGGATGCGTCAGGGAAAAATCTGCTGGTATATCGACCCAAGGACCAGGTCGTATCTAAAATCCACCAGTTCGCAAAGCCTGGCGAATCGGCGCCGGTGCCACAAGCCGTAAGATGGAAGCCTGATGGCAAGTATCTACATCCATGACGACTCGCGTTTAGCTTATTGACGAGAAACACAGGACAGTTTCTGGCGGTGGGTTGGAGTGATGGGTATGTGAGACTAATGGGACTAGAGAACAACAAAGCTGCACATCATATTCGCGTCGGCGGAGATTCCACAACTGCCCCCAGAATCACTCACATTGGCTGGTCGCGCAACGTCGTTGGAAAAATCCAAGCTAGCCACCAGCAGACAGGGCCTCAAGTATGGAAGAAGCTTATACCGGAGGAGTGGGATCTGCCGGGAAAGCCAGCCCCATTGGATCTGCCCCGGGAACTCGCGTTCTTGGAGGTCGACTCTGCTTTGCCCAAGATCAGTCCCTTGCCTACCGCTAGTGCTGGATCAGGGTAGGTCCGTTTGTCAGTCTTTAGAGTTCTAGACTGACCTTGATGTAGAGAAGACGGCCTCGTCTTTACGTTGCGGACTGGAGTTGAGTTCCTGTTCCAGCCCTTCAACATGGAAGACAGCGATCAAGTCTTCGTGATGGTTGTAGGCACAAGTGATGGCCGACTTCACCTAAGCATTTATGACTCCTTTGTCATTGGCGATTTCCGGTACACTCTTCCAACCTCCTTGTACAAGCCAGGCGTCTTGCAGCTCATGCAACATGCCTCGCATCCAGAGGTCTCGACACACTCGCTCCTGCTGAGGTCTTCGACCGACAATGACCCATCAGTGTACTTAGTCCCCATGGACTTGCCATTTATTCCCGCATCCCCTATTAACATTTCTCTTTTGGCCTCTAAGCTCACTACACTGCAAAAATTGCTACGATATGTGAAGCAAACACAGTTACACTTGCAGGTCGAGTACAGGAATACAAGGGAACTTCCCACAAAATTCCTGCGCAGTGTCGAAGGCGACCTGGAGCAGATGGCACGTGGACCAACAAATATCATCCAAGCTCTTTTCCACACAGTTGTCACTGGTCACGCATACGAGCCTGTTCGAGAGTGGCTAGTTGACAGTCTGGCTGAGCGTGTAAGTAGTTGACACGAGTACCCAGACAAACACCAAGACTGACAAAGCTGATAGGGCCACAAACGATGGGACAAAGCCGTCACATCAGGGCTTGAGAACTTGCGGGGTTTGGTCCACGAGAACCTTCTACCAGCTTTGGAACGATGCGCAATCATTCTCAGCCGTCTTCGAGGACTGGCCCAATTCTACGACTCTCGCGACGACATTGGCTTTTCCGTCGCCCAAATCACTCGGGCCATGGATATCGTCTCCTGCCTGACCATGGTGGGCCACAAGATACTCCTCAATGTAATGGATGAGCTTAATCTTTTCAATGCTTTTTCATCGTGGATGCGCTTTCAGATCGACCGACTCGCCGCCCCGGGTTCAGCTACTGACGAGTTGACGGAGAAGGAGGCTACGATGGAAACCAGCAAAGTTCTTGCTTACATTGAAGGTTATTTGATGCAAAGTCACATGGCCATTTTTCTCGATGAGGTTCCGAAAGACGATTACTCAAGTAACTGGGAGCGTGCTGAGAGTGGCGCGTCAATGCTTGACGAACTTACCACACAGCTTACCCGCCAGGAAGAGGGACTAGCTTACTTGAAGGCCTTCCCGAATGTAGGCTTCCTTGTGGACTATCTCACTGCTCGCGCGAACGGGATTTTTAAGGATATCGCCGAGGCACAGAAACGAAGTGTTCGCTTCGGACAGCCGACCAAAATCATTCTTGGAAGCAGGATCGCTAAAATAGACTCTACAATGTGCTCAGTGAAGACAGAGGTACCTCCAACAGTGACGCAGCGTCTGGTATTGGTTGCTAACAAGGTTCAAAGGACGGCGTTGACGGACTGTCATTCACCGCAGCAATCGCAGAGGGCCTTGATCAAGAATGCAAGTACTCTTTTCCGCGATGCGTCCTCTTCACTGGTCCTAACAAGTAAATAGTCTATATCTTCCGTACATCCATCCGCATAATCAACGGCATCAGCAGCAACGTCACCACAACCGTCTCAGCACTCTCCATAGAAGAAGGCAAAATCGTTGAACTTAAGTTCTTGAACAGCAACACGCTGGTCTTACTCGTGAGCAAACAAGGTATTAAGAGATATCTTCTACCATAATGTTTTCAACGTTTCTCACATGTTACTAGGACAAGCATCTAGCATCATCACTATTCCTATCCAGTGCCAAGCCCTCAATTACATACCCTACGAAGAGGGCAACCTTCCGGGGTACTCGCCACTCTCTGGGCGTCTCAGAGAAGAATGCACTGTAGCCACTCTATCCGAGGATCATACTTTCACGCCCGTGCAAATGGACATCCAGGATGCCACCAACGCCCGCGGCGAAATACCCGCACGAATTTGTCTTCTCGGTTCCAACCGGACCACGTACAAAGTTTTCGGCATCAATACTAAATCCATCTCGGGCACAACACCGGCCGAGACACCGCGACGAAGCGCTTAGAAGACGCCCGTGTCTGCCTCGCCGGGTAACATGTTTAAAGTACCGCCGAAGCGCTTCACACCGCGCAGTAAGAAGCGTATGGGTGTATTAGCATCCCTTCTAGAGACTTCCACACTGAATGAGCTGTCAAACATGCCATAGTCTTTGTGTTGGTAGAATACTGGAAGGCAAGTCCAACGAATGTGACAGGCGAAATAGAGAAATCAAATCAAATAATTCATTCGTAGACAAGACAGACGTACTTTACAAGCATGACCCCTAAGAACCACTGGCTCTTCTTTTGGTACTTCCCGCACTCCATCAGTCATCATTCAGATCTGCTCACTTTCTCGACTTGGTGATCTCAAAAAACTCGGTTACTCCCTGGACGACAGCCTCGACATTCATGTTAACGAGCGGCATTCGGTCATAGGAATCCTCCTTCATGATGGCGACAAGCGCAAGATACCTATCAACCTCGCGCAGCATAATGGGCCGCTGTGAGTCGTGTAGAACCATGCAGCTCTCTGCCCAGTTGCATGCCACCTGATCCTCGACCTTTGCATTCCACGGCTCAGCCTCGAGACGCTTTCGCTGGCCATCGGACCGCGGCCAAGATCCGTACACTTCGGTGATGTCGATAATCACATCAATGTAATCGGAACAGATTTCATAGCTCGCCATGTCCGCTGTTGCGGAGTCAGTGGCGATGTAGATCTTGGACAGTACGTCAAAGAGATACGCCTTTTCGAAGCGGCATGTACGACAGAGGTTGGTGAGCATGGCCTCGAGTGTGCCAAGCTGCGGGATGAGCTTCTGGATGACTTTTGAAAAGGCCTCAAAAATGGAGTGGTTGTAGATGGACGTCAGGTGGAACGTCACAGGCGCGTTCTCGAAGCCGTGATCCGACAGCTCATCCTGGATTCGGATGGTGATGTCGCGCTGGATATCGAGCTTGTAGTCATCTGACAGGCCGTCGACTTTGTGAATGAAAACCTCAATATTTATATTGGGGTAGAAACGTTGCAGGTTCAGGACAGTGGCGTTGAGGCGAGCGACGGCCTCGAGATAGTCATCCTGCGCGTCAATGACCCAAATCAGGGCACCGATCTCGCCGAAGATGGCGTCCATATCGAAATTTGGGTTCTCGAAGAAGTCGATCTGTCCAGGGAAATCCCAGACTTGGTAATCCATGAAGGATCTAGAGCTGTTAGTTGGCTATCTTGGGCAGGCGGGAAGGCATGTGGTTACTCACGCCATGGAGTCTTTTTGGATACGCGCTGTTGATTCAAGGAAGAGCGTTTCGTTCGGAGGAAGCTTGTGGAAGACAACACTCGATATTGAAGACTTGCCACTCCTTTGAGCAATCAATAAATTGTTTCGATGCTCAGTATTACGAATGTGTGCTCACCGTCTCTGGCCCATCAAGAGAAGTCTGGGCTTCCCTTTGCCTGGTGGCCCCATGGGAGCCTCCAGAGGCTTGCTCCCATCTTTTGTTGGCACTCCTTGAAGGCTCTGATTGTAGACACGCTGGAGCGTTAGTTGCGCTGGACTATAAATGACATCTTCACTTTTAATCCCTGTGCTGTCGACCACTTGGGACAGCAGGGATTCTGGCCATGTGACCATTTTGGGTCCTAGGCAACAAGTAATTATCCTTAGCTTTGTCCCTTCGGGACGTAGTCTCTGAATACAGCAATGCTGTGAATTGCAAATCTCTCACAGAGCTGTGGATATTTCTGCCACAACCTCAGAGGGCCTGAAACTACAAGACATAGGCTATATGTCTGCATAGGCCTTCAGACTGTAGGGACTCTTTGCCCGCTCTCGTTCAAGTCGCCCGCGGGCAGAGTTGCAGCTTGATAGGCCACAGGCCGAATACGACCGCTCCCGACGATTAGGCACAGCTGGAACCTGGCGTGAGGCTAGCGCATCCTCCTAAAAGATGAAGCCGCACTCGCCTGCTCAAATCCCTGCGTATTGCGAGACTAAGACGCTGCGCGCGCTGATCTCACCGTCACACAAGACCAGCATCATCCACAACAACAGTGACTCAGCCCTTCTGGTTCATATGACGAGGTCGTGACTCGACCACTCGTCGTACATAAGTCCTGGCCCTGCCTGGCCATCGTTGATAATAGTGGCGCGGCTGGCATAAGCTGACAAATTTCCAGCTGTGAAAGGAGCCTGCAGGAAATTACATTAAGTTGACAGAAGTCGTCTTCTCTGGCAGAGGCTCAAGTCAAGCGGCGAAGCCCTATGCTGTCCAACTCAGGTGACGGGTCTCATGAGTAGAAATCTTCTTGAGGCACAAAATGAAAGATATTGGGAGATGTAGCAGACGTGATGAGGTAGAAGTAAACAGTAAAGAAATAGCTGATGTCTCACCTCCATCTTCAACTTCTGAGCCTCAATACGCGGCTGAACAAGGGTGGTGATATGACACAATACCGCTGAAAACAATTCCGCCGTCGTTCGTCGAGGAACAACTCTCTGCCTGCAGCAACAGCGCTCAGTAAAGTTGCCCCGTAACCGCAGAGACCGACGAAGGATGAAGAAAAGCTGCCAACCCCAGCTAAAAGCCTCGACCACAGGGTAACTAATTCGTCTAGTAAATCAAAGAAGCAGCCCTTGAGATGGAAGACAATTTATGGTTGTCGTTAGAAATTCGTCCGCAGGACCAGTTTACGCCAGCCTACTACCGTGGTTAACTGTCGGAGGTCACTAGTAGTCGCAGCTGTGGAGTGGGTAAGGCGAGTGACGGGGTGAAGCAATTGGCAGGTGACCACGGGAGTGGAAGGATAATGCAGTAGCGGCGATAAGATAACGATCCGGAAGTGCAGTCCAATTAGGAACCTTGGCTGCTTGGGGTGCTTGGGTCCTCCTGAAAGCCCAATTTAATAATTAAGCGAGATCACATCCCTGCCCATCTACTCCATCTCACTCCACCTAAATCATCATGATGGCCAACCTTGCCAGGTAAATTGTACCTTGATGAAAATACGCAGCACAAGTAAACTTTGCAGACTTGTGTGGAATATCGACAGACTCGCTTTGAAGCTAGTAGTAGTCTTTGGGGAAGCCCCGGATTTACGTTTACATAAAGGTCAGCTCTCTGAATCATTGAGGGCGGTTTATAAGAGTAAATAAAGGTATAGTTAACGAATGCTTTATGGCCGAGTAAAGTTGGCTCCAAAGTCTATGAAGCTATCTTACTCCTACCCATGCCCGGATTACTAGAAAGTACATATACTATAGTTGACTAGTATCCCCAGAATGCAACTTAAAGCTACCGCCCAGGCAGGCTGTGATATGCAGAACTCCAAGTTCTACTTCCCTTTTTCTACGACACAGTGCTTTCGGTGCTTCCAGCCTCCAGGATTCCAATTTAAGTCGCCACTGCCTCAATCCAACTAAATAGCAATACAAAAGAAATATTAGGATAAATTTCGTCGTAGATTTAAGTCGTCTAGGAGGAGGCTGTAGATATGGCCGTCTTAGGGGAGCGGGAGAACAACGAGCTGACGAAGTTGCCCTTACGCTTTGTCTTCTTTGGGGGTGTTAGGTGGCTTTGGTTGATAGAAGATGTCTCAACCTCCTTGGTAGGTACCTCTCTCTTCTCATCTATGCTGGTAATGTTCTGGGCGTGTTGCTCGGGAATGGGAGGAATAGAAGGCGCATCAGTTGCGCTATGAGGAGGGGTAAGCTCATTGATGGCCATGGAGGTATCCTTTGGGCCTATCATGGACGTTCTTTTGAAATCGAAGACAGAGCCCTTCCTGGTTCCAACAATGGATCCATGTCGAAACGCAGACATGGACTAAAAAAAATTAGCATGACTGGCTTATATTGCTCCTATTCCTGGTGACTTGCCTTGCCAGCGATGCTCTTGCGGTTACGGGCACGACGCTCAGCAATAGTCTCCTCGGCTTCACCCGTTACCTCCGCAATCTGGGATGCAGTGGTCTTGCCGTTGCAGGCCATGTTCTCAGCAGGAACCTCAACGAATTTGACATAGCCTCGAGCGGGTGAGACGCCAATAGATTCGTGTAGGTGTTTCTGAAGCAGAGCAGCGTTTCTCTTATTCTTGGTGATGCCAACTTCATTAGTCAGAGCGTGCACAGCCAATGTGTAAGCTGGCTCGAAGGTGCCCCCAAACAGCATGCAGGCACCGTGCTGCAAGTTAACCACTATCGAAGATACTGGTCGCTGGTACCTGACAGAGAGCTGGTACGAAAAGTCGGTGATAAAGCTAAATTCGTCACTGATCTCGAGGGGTGTCAGTCACAGTGACATTTGTGTGAATGCAACAGGTACGACCTACGATCACGTTGGTACGAAGCTCAGCCATAACAATGGCTTCGCTATAGACGCGGTCCTTGACAACATTGGACTCTCTATCCCCTTGGAAAGCCTCCTCGTAGTATGAGCTACGGCGCTTGGCCATTTCGGTCTGTGTCTTGGACTTCCGGTTGTTACGAATGCCATCGCCAGGAAGTGAGTGGTTGACGTCCCTCGTTAATCCATCTCCTCCTCTCTCGACGATAGGGGCCGGCGCGGTAGACGGACGGCGACTCATCTTTCGGTCGCCGTAGGTAGAGAATCTGTTAGAGTTGGGTGCGATAGAAACCCGCTTGTTTTCGGGTGTGACCGGCGTGGAAACGACCTTATCGGTATTGAGGCTGGCAGCAGTGGTGGAAGGGTTCGGGGGGGAAGCTGGCGGGGAGAGTTGGTCGGCCATTTCTGCGACGTCTGTGAGGGCAGAACTTGAGATAAAAGGCGGACTTGGGAGTGCTTGGAGCTCGTGGGGGGCGTATTAGACGTATTCGGCTTGAAACGGCGTCTTACTAGCAGCGGCCGTGTTAGTCTCCTTCTCACCAACGCAGAAGTCTATTTAGCTTGACACGTACCGAAAGCGGCTCGAACGAATAACTTTTCACAAACAATTCCAACAAATTGAATCGAAGTTGTCGACTAGAGCCCCCTTGGACTTGGCGCAATGTCCTCAGCTGTCAAGCTATGAGAGTGAAGACAACTCGTGCACTTTGAAGCCCAGAGCTTTTCGTAGTAAGGAGATGGCGAGTGCCAGAAACGCAGGGTTGCAAGAGGTTGAAGGAGGGTCCAACCACCAGAAAACCGAGTTGCTGATATTTCCTTTCCCAATGTTGGTTCTCACACGCAGACAAGATGTGGCAGTAAGGATATGTTGTGAGAAGAAATTGTAAGTTTCGAGGGTTCAGCGAGAGGGGAACAGCTGGACGATCGAACCAAAAGGGAGTGTGACTGCATGTTGTTTAAGGGGACTGTTATATACGAGCAAGGACTACAGAGGTGTTGCTGGCTGTAGCCACAGTGCACCGCAAAGAGCTATGAGGGGCCACCAGGAATGGTTGAAAACGGAAGCAGCCAAGGCTCGATGCGCACCTCGTCTTTCTTTGCGCTTGACGAGCCCGGTTTCAATGCAAGACAGGCCGATCAGTATGAACGGAAGGAGGAAAGATAGAGAAAGGAGTCGGGCTGGACTGGGCTGGATTGGACAAACTTAACTCACCTCCTCTATCTCGGTCTCAGTTTGCCTCTGCTTTGCTCGCCTCCCCCAAGGACCAATGCTTGTCTTCTTGCCCCACGATCAACGAGCCGTATCCATTTCTGAGCTTCCTTGCTCTGCAAATGCGGCGACGAGAGATTGGTAAACATGTTGTCAAGGACTACCCTCGGCTTGCCGAAGCCAACGGGGAAATAGAAACATCGCTGCGATACTCAGCCGCCAGCACCTGGACCATCACTGAATTGTCTGATTAAGGGTTCTTCCCATCTTAGTTGCGACACTGAGATCTCTTCGAGTGTAGCACACGACACTGACTGAGATGTATCCGGCCGAATCCCTGCTACAAAGAGATTCGCTGTGTTTCCATCAGACAGGGGCCTTCCTGTTGCCAATGCCAAAGCGGCGTAGCATAGAAGACATCGTCGAGGGCAGCTTCTACACTAGAGACGGGGTAGGTAAGCACCTAGACATGGCAGGGTCCAAGGACCATTCGGTCGTCTCTTGGGCACATGGCGGAAACCCAAATCGGGCTACTGCCATTTATCACATCAAATAGAGTGGAATAGCAGGGCAGCCAACGGCATACAGCAGGAAGCTCCTCGGCCAGCCGCATGGTAGACGGAGCGTGGCATGGCGGCGACATTGACATATCGAGCGTTGTTTGCTGTTTTCGCGTGGATTGCGGGTCGTGTGCTTGCTCCTTTCTGGCACATTTGGACTTCCAAGACTGCTCCAACGCGCTCCTATCGTCTGATTTAGTTGTCCTTCGGGCCGTCACTTGACTGAGCCCAGAGATCCATGGCGAATCAAGACCTGCCCAGGCCGTGGCGGGGAGAAAAAGATGGGACGGTATGTACATGTTTCCGGGGAATTGTTTACTGCAGGGACGACCTGGTCCTCATCTCCCTAAGCATCAAGGGCATGCGAGCTCGGAGAAATAGCGGGGATGGGGTTCTGCTGGGGCTGTTGTTGGTGGGCTAGAATCCACTACCAGGGACCAAAGCGGCGTTTGTCCAGTTGCTCGGTAGCCTCCAGCACTTGTAGCGGGACTTGGTGGTTCATCTGGACCACTACCAATTTTACCAGCACCTCTACAGCTCATGAGTGAGAGGTCTGTGTCCCCTCTTGTGGCTTGGAGGCGTTCCACTGAAATTTGATGGGAGCCGCCCTAGACATCATCACCGAGGGGGGGGGGGTTTCCAAGTATTTAGCCGGGACAAATGTGGCCTTGACCTGGTGGGCCTGGGCTTCAGTCACCCAAGGGAAGGATCATCAATTTGCCATCATGCATGTAAGAACCTAGTCTTGCTTCGTCGACCGCATACCCTCTCCAGCAGGTCAAACCCTCATTCGAAGCTGATAAAGTGTACCTGATCGTCGGGACGACGGCACAAGCTGAAATTTTTGCATCGTGACGCACCGTCCGCAAACAGCTATGGCCTTGAGCTCAAAGCTGCCTGGGCCCCCCTCTCATATCTGCATTTGTCCCAGTAGGGCTCAGGTGGACCACTTTCGATACCCTCCGTGGCTGTAGGCTAGTATTTTCACTGATATTCGCTGCTGCCGAATGCGGCCGCAATCTGGTCGTTTCTGAGTCGACCAAGAGGCAGCGCTGGAAATTGAACAATGGATCAATTTCGGATCGACGATGGCAATCCGCCCATCAAAAAACCTCGCAAGCTGTGTAGACAGTGACGAAGAAACTACCCATAAAAGAAAACCTTACTGTTTAGTACACATGTGACGCGGCTAAGCCCTGCCGCTCTCTCTCTCTTTTTCTCTCTGTCTTCATGTCTCTTCATCTATCTCACAGTTTTGGGGTTAACCTGAACGCAAAATCCAAAGCAGCGCATACGGCACATTTTCGTCCGTTTATAGTAAATTCTCCCTATACTCGTCCCATCAACTAACGCCCAACAGCCGCCAGGATGGCAAAAAATCTCCCATCTTACCGCGGTTCCGGCCCGGTAAGCTAGTTGTCCTCCCCTTCAATGTCTCTGACCGACGAGGGTGCCGGGCTTCCGGACTTGCGCCGTCCTTGAACAACACCGCTGGCTCTGCTAAGGTTCTTCTCAAGAATAATCTGGTACGCACCAGCTCCCAAGATGATAGCCTCGACCGGGATCAGCAAGATGGACAGGTAAAGACCGGCCTTGCTTTGCTTGCATAGAGTTCCGAAATGTGGTCGCGTCATCATTACCACATCGGACCAGCGGCAGCTCCAGCTCTGGAGGGTATCTACTGTGGTCGAGGCGTTGATCCCGTAGAAGAAGGACATGGCAATCACGGCAGCCACTAGCCCAATAGCCGGAGCAGCCATAGTTACTGAGTTGTGGATCATGGTTTTCCCGCACAACTTTTCCGTATTAGCTCAAGTTCATGTCATCATACTTCATCTTGTCCAAGTGGACGATCTGCCTGACTTACAAACTGTACTCGACTGAAGATCAGCGAGACCAAGTTGACGACAATGATAATGGAGCTGCCGGCGACCAGAGCTACTGTCGGGCGCAAATCGAAGGCATCTGGCCAAAGCGGAAGCAGGAAGCTGGCAGGGACATGGGTTGCGTCGTAGACTGCTAGAGCATCTGCTGATACGCCGAGAATGGTGATACTTGCAAGAAAAGCAAGAGTAGTCAAGCTGATTCTTGCGGCATCAACTGTCTTGAGGAGGTGGGCTTTTGGTGCAGAATGAGTGTCTTCGGGATCGACCTCGAAATTTGAGATTTGGGGGACGTTTTTCATTTCTGAAGACATGATGGGAATAGAGACTGGCCCGCAAATCTTCTCGGGTGAAACAAATTAAAGAAGATAATATGACAAAAATTGTAGGCCGAAGACAGTGGTAAAGGAAATGAGACGTAGGAAATGAGAAATAAAAAGCGAGGTATTGATTATGCCATGTCCAGTCTTCGAAAGGGGGACTCTGTCGCATACAAATACGACAGACAGGAATCAGTTAACCGCTTTGCGCCGCCGGAGAAGGCAGCGCGTAAATCTAGTCAAACTCTGGGGTAATTAGATGCCGTCTAAGATTATCATTACGAGCGTTGCGCCGATGCAAGATAGCCGCGCTTGCAACGTTTGGAGGTGCCGAATTGGAGATGATCAGGGACCCTGCAAGAGCGGTTCAGCAGCGGATTGGTTAGCTGTCCTCCAATGCCGGTCCCATTTTTGGTCATCCTGGGCGCTTAGAAGCGGGAGGGCCTGTGATAAGACCAAAGGAGGCACGCTGATATCCTTAAATAAATTGAAATACTGACGGCTATTCGCCGGTCATGAATAACATCACGATGAAGGGTGCTTTGGGACAGGGATGAGACTTTGATGGCTTTTTCGGTTGCCGCCGTCAAAAGGTGATCCGAAGATTAAGCTCACGTCAAGCGGGATGTGTGGGGTCAAAGGCCTTAGGAGATGATGGAACAGAGCAGCGGACTGAGTTGCTGAATAAGCGGTGCTTTCATCAAGTGATATGTCACGTGATTTTAGTTAAGCCATTGATTAGCGTCAAGTTTTGCTGGCTTACTATGTATGTATGCTCCAGACGGGACGCAATCTGTTGAATAGGTCCTCGGAGCCGTTCAATCCCGTGGTTACTTTCGCCAATGCCGAAACAAGAAATTTGCATCTTCGTATATGCATCAAACAGTTTATGGTACCTGGTTCTACTCCAGTTGTTTGAGGTACACAGTCACTGTGCTTCGGTAAGACTTGTTTTTGTTTCTCAATTTCAAGCACCTGCCGGAGGCATTCGAGCAGGCTCGGACTTTTGCATCTACCCGGAGAATCAATAAGACGGGGGGTACGTGAGGGCCCACTGCGAAACTGTCTGCCAAGCCTCTTATTGAACAGGCTAGGCAATGTACGACTTTCCATCCCCAGGAATACGTCTTGTCTTTCGAACTGCGACATGCAGCACACATTGAACCGGTGGCGTTTTTCCCTTCCCAAAGCTTTCTGAATGATTCCACATCAACAGGGGTGTATCGACTGGCAAGGGGTAAAAGCCTCTTCCGCGGGTCAGGTAAGCATTCAAACGACAACGACAACGAGGCTCGCGGAGCCAAATTGCTAGCTCCGGTGAACGTCGATGACAAGGCTGTCCGATTGGCAGCAGCGCCACAGCCTGTCCTATCGGAAACGAAGGCAGCAAACATTGTCGGATGGCATTCGCTAAGATCACAACTTCAGAACACACCCTCCACCTCCCTGTCGGCTTGTCAATGTCGGCTTGTCAATGTCACACTAAGCTTGTACTTTCAGCCTCACGGCCACTATATCACCCACCCACACACCCCCATGACTCTAGGTACTTTTGCTAGGATACATTAGCATTTTTCGGCTGGGGCCGCGTATTCCACATGTAAACACGGTTTTTTTTTGGTTGGTTTTTTTTTTTTTTTTTTTTAAATGGTACAGATAGTGTTACTCGCCCGTAAAATGGGGAAAATGCCACTGGTTACCCGAGTTTATACCAGCCTCTACGGCATTTTTACATCTTTGTACCTGACGTCAATGTCCGACTCCCAACAAAGCAGACATGATGAAAAATCAATGGAGAGTGGGAAATTGCCTGCTCAGCCTCAATGCGCCCACCGGCCATGGAATGCGGATCAGTTCATGCTCGGTTTTCGAACAGTAGTTCTCACGAAGAAAAAAAAGAGGTGGTGTGTACTGGTCCTCAGCTAGGCCTGGCCAGCACCGGAGTTCGGCAGTCAAAGACTGTGTGGGGTTCAGAGTTCAGCCATGGAGTAACCAACAACTGACAGGCGGATTAACATGCTCGAGGTCTCATAATGGCGCCATGGGGAAGCCCAACGCGGGCACGGCACCTCAAGTCGTCCCTCAGGATCAGAAGACCCAAACGCCTGGTTTGACCCTCGGTGACGCATTATTAAAAATCAACGTGACAAGTCAGCCAGAGACTCTATCACTATTCGCATGAGCTCTGGCGTGGCGAGTAGGCTCTTCTGCCATTCAGAGCCCAGAGAGGCCCCTCGTCGGAGTATCGGGCTTTCCCTTGCAGGTTCCTGATAAAATGTCACTGATTACAGAAATTCTGGCCGAGTTGGCGGCCAATACGTACTTGAGTTCAGCTGAGATGGCAGTAACGAAGCGAGGGATAGGGCGCGGAGAACAAGGTCAACCAACCAATGAACAACAAGCACCACGGCTCTCACACAGACTACAGCATAAGCAGACTACAGCAGCCACCGAGACATACCACGTCCCGACCCCTGACCCCTGAATCAGCCCAACGGACTGGAACCAACCAAGGCGTCCATCACCCGCCTCTGCATCCCGCCGATCTACAGACCTACCAGCTTACGGCCGGCCAAACGGACTGCTCTCTCTTTTGGTCGTTATCCACGAGAACCGCAGATATTGGTCATCATAAGTGTACAACCTATCTCGGCTCTAGCAGCCCTCAGAACGTCGATCCACAGTTGGCTCAGTTGTGCCTGACGGGTAGAACACCCTGGTTCGCCGCTGTTTGTGCCGCTTCGACTTGTCATTGGTGCATCTGCACACGTACATGGCACCTTTGGACTGGCCTTGATATGGGCCTAGATTGGATCGCGTTCTCCCGCAGAACAGGGACCTTGATGACGTTACTTTCCGTCGATACCAACCAGTGAGTTGTAGGAGTGTATTTTGAAAGTCATTGGGCGAAAAAGGAAAGCTTGGGAAAACGAACAAAATCTGCAGCTCAAGCAATGGTTCCGAAGCCTTGGCTTACTTCTGACACGTCCCTGATTCTTTCGTGCATATGATTATCCCTTCGATCAGTTCTGCGCTCACTGCGGCAGGCATCTTGCCACTAAAGCTTCCCCATACCCTCAATATGGGAAAAGTGACCACCACCTGGATCCGTCAAATGATGAAACCCCTGTCGCCCCGACCCAAGGCCTCGGGTTCTGGGCCGCCACACTTTCTTCCCTGACACATATGTGCGTCTAACAAGGGGGAGGGCGTGGTCTGCAATGGCCATGATTTACGGTAGGCTGGCAGGCTGGGTTGTGCTGATAGTCTCTTGCATCGCCCAATGTCCTTGCCCGCCTTATTGAGGAGACGAGCCGGGGCTGGCTATTTGTCAAAGAAGTCTAATGATGTCTCGGGTCGACTTGGACCTTGCGGGACAAAAGTTGGCAGGCATACCCTTTGTGGTCGTTTGTCTGGGATGGTGTCGACGGCCAATATAATAACCTCTTATACTTTCTGCCCCTCATCATTGTGTCCCGCACCTACTGCTTCGCGGTCTTCAAACCACATTGTCTGCTGAAAGTCGCAACCACCGAATCTTGCGCACCTTTATTTCAAACTTTTTCGCAGACCATGTTACCAGCCCCAACAACGCCTAATCTGAGGAATGACACCGATGACTGCCCCGAGCATAAGACAGGGCCGCAGTCATTGGACCGCTTTGTATGTTGCTAGCTTTGTCGATCTCCCGTTGGAAGCCAACCCCGCATAGAAGAGACGTCCCGTTAACCACAAAGCCCTGACGATAGCATCTCTTCCCACAGCTGCCCACAGAGCTGAGACTAAAAATATGGAACTTCAACCTCCCATCACCACGGATTGTGCCTATCAGATACGGTGCGGGATCTCTCTGTTTCGCCTCCAACACTCAGTCTCCGCGCCCTTCGACGAGTGGCTGCACATCCTACGCCGACATTCCCATCAATCTCCACATCTGCCACGAATCCCGTGCCGAGGCATTAAAGTCGTACGCACTCAGCTTCGGCATGACCCGCAATCCGGGCCAGATCTTTTTCGATAAGAAACGCGACGTCCTCTACTTCGGCGCCCGTGATGGCTACATGGCGTCCGAGGCCCAGTTCCTCACGGTGATGGCCCTCTGCGACCCCAAGGACCTCTCCGAGGTACGATACCTCGCCATCAACGACTCCCTTTTCTGGGTTGATTCCACATATCAGAGTATGTCGGCGGCCAACTTGACGGTCGAAGTCCTTAAGCAGGTGCGCGTACGCATGCCGCAACTAGAGCACCTAATCTTTGTCCCCCGAGACGAGAATCCGGTGTACGATGACCAGGTCGAGCTTGTCGAGGCGAATCACCATGGGGCACTCGAGCAGCGCATGGCAAGACAGATGGAGACTGGCATGAGGGCTGTCTGTGATCTTTACCCCGACTGGCGGCCGCCACAGTGGTCCATCATGGCTCTAGGCTCGAAACAGCCTGCGGCCAGTTTGGCTGGGACAAAAGAGAATGATACACGGCCGTGCGCCTGGGAGGGCTTTTGCCACGGAGATCGAAGACGCGGGGTCGAAGAGCTGCCTCTTGAGATTCTGATTAAATCAAGAGGCTGACGAACCAACATAAAGTGTGCATGCGAAGGGTTCGACTACTGCATTAAGGGCGGTCAGAGTGCATTTGGAAAGATACCCCCAACATTTGTTTTTGGCGTTGTGGATTTGGCACCAATTGGGAAATGTATGCATGCCATTGTTATTGTGCCTACCCAGTGTCACGGGCCGTGGAACGATAACACATCAAAAAGAATTCATTTTCAATCCTTCAATTCCTACCCCTGACACAACGGATGATGACGGCAAGCTTCAGTCTATTCCTCTCTTAAACTTTGCTAGGTTTTCTGGCATTACTGGTAGCTTGATGGCATATGGCAAGGTTTACCGTTGTTTTTTATATCTTGTGCGCGTCCTAGGCGATCAATCAACTTAAAGATCATGGTGTACCAGAAGTTGCGAGGCCCCGGAAACATGCAGGCGCCGTTCGCTGTTTGGTGCTTATGGGAAGGCAATCTTTATTTTCAAGCGTTTGCCCGTCAGAGCAACATGTGCTGATTGGAGGGAAACTATACTTGTGACTCCTGAGATAGATAAATATCCTTCACTCCCACAATCTGACGCAATGAAGGAACGACCACTAATTGATTGGCAAGCATATTTGATGAGGCTGGCCAGATTATATTGCGCCACTTCGGACTGACTGATTGTCAACAAACTGGATCTGACTTCCTTTTTTTTTTTTTTTTTTTTTTTTTTTTTGCGAACCAGGGTTCCTGTTGATACAACAAACTGAACGTCCCTTGTACGAAATATCTAGGACTAGAAACCAACGATTATTTACCGAAAGACGACATCGCCTGTTGGATACGGATAGCACGAGTCGGATACAGAATGCAGCGGTGGGAGGCTAGACGCAGATACGACACAGAACGGAGCAGTTTGGGTTTGCCGTCTTTAAGAACGCTTCGATAAGTAAGGAACACGGGAATTCGTGCCGTAAGTGGCCCGTCCGAAGCACCCACGAAGCTGTTTGCTCGTAGGGGATCAGTCGGTGAGACTCTGTAATCAACTTGACAAGGGTTCCCGGCAAGACTGGTTTCCACTCAGAATGGGAATAGCTACACCTGGCCAAGATATAGACGCAACTGGCCTAACTTTTCTCATAAAAATGCTACCTAGCGGCAGGGCTTCATCTGCAATGTTTACTGCAAAATTAAAATGCAAAGTACCAGAAATTAAAGTGCAGGACTCGAAGGTAGCAGCGAAATTGTTGTGCAAGGAGGATTCGAGCTATAACCTCCAGCGAACGTTTCGCAGTGGACTGTCAACATCGCAACCATTTGCATTCATTTCTCGGTAAGTCATACATGGCCCTGACTACAAACTTTAGCTCATAAAATTGGTTCCCGGTCGTCGCCTGGACTGATTCCCTCCTCGTGCCCGTCGCTCCTTAGCAAACCCCTCTGCTCGCCGCCCCCGTCCTCCCTCATGATGCCAGACTGAACTCCCACGTCCCTTCCAAGGTCGCCTGTCCGGCGAGTCTCATCGGCGCCGTTGAGAACGTACCAAACATCCTTCTTTGTCAGAAGACCTTGCAGGGCGCCACGATCACTAAAGAGCACGTATCGTAGCCCAAGCTTCTGGAAGTAAGTGACAGCCAAGTGTAGGCTGGAACGGGAGGACATGGTGATGGGTGTCTGATCCATCCATGGTCGCAAGTCCAGCGTCGTGCGTGGATCAGCAAGTGGCTGATGTGAAAAGTACGCTTCTGTCTCCGGCGGAAGGGACCGCGGGGGAGCCGAGCACATACTTAGGTTGTAGGTGAGCTCTGCTCGCGAGATGTATCCCAATAGAATGGCTTCGCGAGGATCCGAGATGACAGGAAACCCTCGGTAAGGATGCATGTCGAGAATGTTCTTGAGGCTGCCGATAGTGTGGCCTGTCGCTGTGAGCACAACCAGATCCTCAATTCTCGTCATGATTTGGGAAGCTGGTATGTCGGGGATGACCATCTCCTCACTATTGTCCAAGAACGGATACTCATTAAAATGTATCCACGCTTCGTAGATGCCTCGCCGAGAGAATGCGTCTCCCACCCATTTAGAGATCATGACGGCAATCATGATAGGCAGGACATAAGTCAAGGCTCCTGTCAGCTCGAACATGATGACCACGATCGACACTGTCATTCGAGTAACTCCAGCCAGACTTGCTGCTGCTCCGATGATAGCATACGTTCCAGGTGTCACACAAGGAACGTCCGGTTCGCATGAAGCGAATGGGAAGAAAGTTGGGTGATTAGTGACCCAAATCTCCATGATAATGCCGACTGCACGACCCCACAGGGCGCCGATCGCCATTGACGGGAGGATTATACCCGCAGGCAATTGTAGGCCGAAAGTAATTGTAGCTAGGAAGAAGCCAAGTATGGCGCCAAATACCAATAGTACGATGGTTGGTGCTGAGGCGGCCCCTGTCTTACAGAGTCCGATTTGATCATCGACATACGTCGTACACTCCACAAACAGATTTGAGACAAGTTCTGACGTCTGGAACTTCATGTAGGAGTTCGGATAGTTGATGAGTGCAGTTAAGAATGCGACAGCAGCGACTTGAGTGATTGGTCCTGGTAACCAGGCGGTGTTTTTCTTCCACCGAGCCACAGCCATATTGGCTTTGATGAACAGCCCACCATACACGCCCTGTCAAGTGTTAGCAAGGTTCCTAATTTGTCAATTTGGCATCCTTACACCTAAGATACCTAGCAAGGCAAAGGGTATGAGCTCAAAGCCGTGCCAACCGGAGCTGTATTTGGCTTGATACATGACAAGCTGACCCGTGCGGAACGGGTCGAATGCTTGAAGAACCACAGCTGCAGTCATAGCACAGACGAAACTCTGCCACATAGTCTTGTCGGGGAAGTAGTAGGAGATTTGCTACGATCTGGTTAGCTTGAGATGGGGCGATAAGTGGGCGTCACCAACTTCAAGACTGAACAAAACACCTCCAATCGGCGACCCGAAGGCAACTGAGATGCCAGACGCTGCCGCTGCTGACAAAACCTCCCTCTTCCGAGCTGCGGTCCTGTTAGAGTCATTTCGGTATCAGTAGATGGGATGTAGCAACCTTCGTTGTCATTAATGTTCCTGAATGGTTTGATGAACAGGTTTGCGCAACAGCAAGCAACGTGAACCAGAGGGCCCTCTTTTCCTAGCCACATGCCTGAACCAACAGCAAGGCACTGAATATGTTAGTGAACAATTTTTACAGTCAAAATAACGGATTCGACATACCAATCCTAGTGATTTGGTGATCAAGGTCCAGGTGCCCAAAAACCTTCGAATAATGAAACCGCCCAAGACCGTCTTGATCTCAGGGATGCCACTATGTTTGGCATATATTCCATATTCTTTGACTAATATAGCCGCAGATGATGCTAGAATGACCTGCGAGATGGTAAGACATGTGTTGACTGACCGGGTTACGTTAGGCCACGGGCAGGACTTACCGACAGGAACATGAAGACGAAATACTCTAGAAACCACTTTCCTGTGGCCGAAGAAACTCCTAGAGCCTTGGCCCAAGGCGTCCAGCCCGCACACTTGGCAAACTCATTGTATCCCCAGCAGCAGAAGGCCCTGTTCAAGTAGAATGCGCCTCCTTCTGGGCCACTAGAACAGTAGCCGTTCTTGAGGTCTCCAAGCCAGTCCGTGGTGATGTCAATTCCAGCAGCGACAGCGCCAACAGCCATACCAGTCAGTATGAGAATCACCCATACTTGACTGGAGTCCATCAATTGCTGGAAGTATCCGAGCAGGCCCTGGGCACTCGAGTACAGAACGCGCAGGCGCTGACGCTCCTTTGTATATTCGAAGATCCAATCGATCGCCGTCAAGTCTTCGTATCCAACTCTTCGGCCGGGACCTTCCACATACCAGTCTAATGGCGCACCATCTTTGGTACCTTCACCTGTGGCGGCATTCCCGCCCGCTCGACGTGGAGAGTTGAAACCCTGACGGTTGGTATCTTGGATGGGTGTTCGCAGTCGCGGGGACGATTGTGGGGAGGCGGTGCCTGGTCTCGAACCAGTGATGGCAGAGAAAAAACGACCTGGTGTTGACAGGACACTCTGCTTCTGTTTTCGCTTGAAGGAAAGGGGTTCGTTAAGGTCTTCGCGTATGGGGTCCTCGGTCAGGACGTCGGATATGTCTTCGTCTTCGCTCCAAAGTTCCAGCTCGTCTCGATCGCCTGGAGGGCTGTTTGTGTCGTTGTTTGGGGGTCGCGACGACGACGATGCGGAAGAGTCATTGTTGGCGTGGCCCGACATGTTGCGACTCTGAAGACATCAACACCTACGTCTTCAGGATGGCCATCTTGTTGTCGTTCTCTTTTTGTTGAAAGACGGCCTGCCACTCTTTGACGGATACTTGCTCGATGACAAGCCGCGCGTGGCTGACTCGACATAGAAGCTCGGGCCACTTTGCGGTGCTTCCTGCGGCTGATGCGACGCTGGGACAGCGGCCAAGATGAGTAGTTGCAGGGATGTTGACGCAGCGCGGGACTCTTTCTACGATCTGCTGGGTCCTTCTGCGCGGGGCTTTTTTTCCCACGAAAGCGTCATTCGTCTGGTCTTGGCCGCTCACAGGTTTTAGTTGCATGATAAGTTGGTGGTTGACCGATTTTTTGGGGCTATCAACTCATATTTTTCCAGAAAGACCTCCTAAGTGCGACGGTAGAAGGTGACGAAATATCCTTCAATTGGGATAAACCTTAACTTATAACCTAACTAAACCACTACACAACGCTACTGTCACATCCCTCCTAATCAGCATACTTAGTTCACAACAAATCCAGTGCCTTCGGTCTTTAAGGAAGATGGATGAAACTACACCTACAGCGCCTGCGGATCCGCAGAATGCAACGTCGCAGGTGTCTGAACCAGCGCAAGCCACCCAGCAAACGGCATCGCTTGACCAGATTCATACTATGTTGAACGCCAAAGATGACACATCAAGATTTGTCGGCCTGGCGCTTTTGAAAAGTGTACTGGACAACTCCGAAGAGCTTAGGAATAATGCAGATATTGTATCTGGATTATGGGAGTCTATCTCTCCCAAGTTCCTGGATCGGCTGGTGAAGACCGGTTCGTCCACTCAGTCTGTCCAAAAAGACGCGAGAAACATGCTGGATCTTGCAGTATCTGTAATCCATACCTTTACATCATTACTGCCAGATCAGGCAAAGAGAGAGAAGAGGCTTGTTGGACGGTTGCCTCTACTAGTATCAGGTTTACTTCAGAGGTACGTCTAGCCGAGGTACTTGAAGATTGGTAGCGCTGACTGTGAAATGCAGCTCTGGGGAGACATCTGATCTTATTCTCCAGACAATCCTCACGCTGGTTGCCTTCCCAGAAGGTGCCAAAGTCTTTGCTGAAATAGAAGACATCAGCCCGTTGATTGAAATTGCCCCAGGCAATCCATTGGCGCTCCAAATCATCACCTTTGCTTATATTAACTGCATGGATATCTTGGGGGACACAACGGCCTTGAAGACGAAAATTGACAGCACCATCTTGTCTCTTATTTCTTCATTCACCGGCACAGATGGTGTTACTTTGCTCGAGTTCCTTGGTAAATTCCTCAGGAACTCCGATCCTCAGGTAGGTGCCCAATCAAGGCGATGCAGGCAGCTGACTTACACTTCCGTAGGCTCTTCCATCGAACCCCACCTGGATCAGGCCGGTCATTCTTTTCATCAGAAGGCTTCTCACCAGTAGACCTACGCCCGAGGCTAGGAATGCTTACACAATTGCGGCAGCCTCCTTGCTAGAGGTGTACCATGCCGAGACGGCAAAGCTTCTCTTCGCAAGTGAAATCGGGGAAGACCAACCGTTCTCCTACTTGTTAATCACCCTCCTACTCACCGATACAAGAGCCACGCTGCCACGGCTTCTAGAGCTTCTTAATGATCCGACGTACCCTTCAGTGGCACAGCGTATAGGTTCAGCGTTCGACGTCGTTACTCACTTTGTCGGCTACCTCGTAAGGAGCTTGGATGATGAGCAGTTATCACCTGCCGACATGATCATGCCACCAGACCTTCTGCTGAAAATCCGGAAGACGATCTCAGAGGCTATGTCCCTGGCTATCGAGTTCCTTAGAGATAGATGGGACGCTTCCGTAGCAGGAGCCTTTGGCCTGCACCCTGATGCGCGAACAAAGGAGACAGATACGTCCGCGGGAATGAGACTGACCATTTCTTGGGAGTCCAAGAAGGATAAAATCCATGAAGACCCTCTTATTATGGCAGTTGTCCGAGCTATAGCCATTTGGCTCCGCGAGGATGACAATGAGCTCCTGAGGAAAGAAGCCGCAGGACTTATGGACATGCTGATTGACCTGTACCGATCGAGTTCGCCGGCGAAACTCGACTTCCGGTCCCCAATTCTCGTTGGTTTGGAGGGCATTCTCGTCGAGAAGGCAGGTTTGGAAGAGTTCTCCACGCACAACGGCTGGCAAACCCTCACCAAAGACCTCGTAGACATCTTCCAACACACGTCGATGGTAAACGATGAAATCGAGGCGGCGCGCGGCATTGAGATTGTGCGGGTTCTGTTACCCATCGTTGAGGGAGAGGACACAGGTGCGCGGGAAGATTGGATGGCTTTCATTACTTCTGTAGCTGCGTGGGACCTGCCGGAAGCTGAACAGCCTCTTCTTGTGCAAGAGATGCAGGCCGCAACCCTTCAGTTGGCGACCGCCCTGGTCGTAAGTGCCCCTGATGGCATGAGGAGACGTTACGTCCATTCTACGAGCGCCATCCTCGGCATAGCTACCCGGTTGCAGAAGTATGTGGGCGTCAACCATCCCCTAAGAGAGTCGTTAGATGACGTGCTCGATACCCTTGGTGGCTTTCGCTAATTAGCAGCAAATCATGCCACGTGAGGTAACGAGTAGCCATGATAATAAAAGAATTGGTCGGAAACCACAGCCTTGATTCTGGTGGACATCATGACCCCGGAATTCATGGTCAATCCATCTTGAATTCCCAGCCAAGTGATATTTCTTTTGCAACCAGTAGCCTCAGACGTTAAAACATTCCCTTGCCTAAGAAGAAGCTCTTGGCCTCTGGTTCTTGGCCTCCTTGAATAAACTCTCGAATCTGAGACTTATCAGCTAAACATACTTGAGTTTAGTTTTGCAAGCATGGATGCATAGGCTATTGACTGTTCAGATACGTCTTGATATCTTCTTCGATATCTACAGTGTCATATCAGAGAATATCCTCCAGACTAGATGCTCATTGACCATTAATCCAATTACGTATACTGTTACATTAACCTCAAATAAAATTATAAACGCATTAATGATCACCAATTATATAACTCACAAATCAGCGTCACAGATCGGGAGATATCCTTCTTTGGACGGTATGTAGTGTTTCGTGGCTATAGTCTAGTTCGACAGTATTCTGTCAGCTCCTCTTCCTCGCCAGCAGCTCCGCAGTCGGTGTCTCATACAAATGGCTTGTTCTTTCAAGTCCCTGCGAAAGAACGAAAGACCATTGGAGGATACAGCATGGGTGTAAATCTATAGTAGAAGTGCCCTCGCTGAAATAGCCTCGAGGTAACACTACATACTGGTATTCTGCATGATGACGATAAGCCGGTCATGAAAGAACATTGGGAACGGCGGCGCTTACTCAGCCCAAATAAGCCAAATGCCGCCGTTATATTTCGTCTCATTCGTTGGAATAGAGAGCAAGTGAGGGGTAGCTAGGTATCAAAAGAAGGCAGCTGAGGTTCGAAACGGCACGGAGAACAGTAGTGAAGTAAAAGTGATAAAAGTGAGGCGTGTTCCCCTGGCCTTGATTGTCTGGGCTCATGTCCACACAGCTCCTCTTAGTGGCAGACAGACATCCACAGGCACAAACCTCTTTAAAGCCCCCTATCATAACTTGGCAGCAGACCTTTCCCATCAAGGAACTGAAAAAAAAAATTATGTCCGCAGGACACTACGATGCCATCATCATCGGCTCAGGCCAAAGCGGCACCCCTCTGGCTTCAGCTTTTGCCGCCGCAGGTCGCAAGACAGCCATTATCGACCGTAGACACATCGGTGGCACATGCGTGAATGAGGGCTGCACCCCGACGAAGACCATGATAGCCTCCGGTAGGGCTGCGTACGTATCTCACCGAGGGGATGTCTACGGCGTGAGGACCAGTAGGGATGCTACAGTAGATTTGGAGAAGGTAAGGCAACGCAAGCGTGACATTGTCGACAGTTGGAGCAAGGGCGGAGAGACACGGCTTATTAAAGCTGGAGTCGATGTTATCAAGGGAGAGGCACGTTTCATTGGACCGAAAGAAATCGAGGTGCGGATGGTAGAAGGAGGAAAGACAAGGCTGACCGCGGAAACTGTGTTTATCAATACCGGCGAGCGACCGGCAAAGCCCAAGATCCCAGGCCTCGAGAACGTAGCTGCGCAGAGGATTCTGGACTCAACGAGTGTAATGGAACTGGGCGAAGTTCCGTCGCATCTCATCGTGGTCGGCGGCGGATATATTGGCCTGGAGTTTAGCCAGCTCTTCCGCAGGCTTGGGGCGCAAGTCACCATTGTGCAGCGGGCAAAGCAGCTCGTACCCAGGGAAGACGAAGATGTCGCGAAGGCAATGCTGGAAATCCTTCAAGAAGATGGGATCGCTGTTCATCTGTCGTCCACCATCGAATCGGTATCTCGAGCGGATTCAGGGCTTAATATCACCATCACGACTGACTTACGAGGAACGATAAAAAAGACGGGAAGTCATCTCCTATTAGCTGCTGGCCGTGTGCCAAACACAGATATGTTGAACCTTTCAACTGCGGGAGTTGAGCTCACGTCCAGCGGACATATCATTGTAGACGACTTGCTGCGGACCAACATCCCAGGTGTCTACGCGCTCGGAGACGTCCACGGCGGGCCGGCGTTTACCCATATCTCCTACGATGACTTCCGTGTCATTCGAGCTAACCTCATCCCGACGTCCGTACCGTCAACGGCTCCAAAGATAACCAGTACTAAGGCATCACCGTCCCGCAACTTCGTGCCATACGTGGTTTACACCGATCCACAATTAGGTCATATTGGCTTGCATGCTAAAGATACCATCAACCGCAAAACAAGGACGGCCACGATGCCCATGAGCTTCGTCGCGCGAGCGATCGAAATGGAGGAGACGAGAGGCTTGATGAAGGCCACCGTTGACGCGGAAACAGGCGAGATATTAGGCTTCACATGCTTGGGAATCGAGGGTGGGGAGATTATGGCGGTAGTTCAAGCAGCCATGCTAGGTGGATTGAAATGGTGGGACCTTGAGGCTACGGTATGGGCGCATCCAAGCCTTGCTGAAAGCTTGAATAATCTCTGGGGATATCTGGAATAGGGAGTGAAGCATTCTTTACGAGCTGATCGGTGGTGCGTGTTGAGGAAAGCCAATCATGTAGATTCAACCAAGGTCATGAAAGCTTGTGACTCGCGTTGTTCCGTCTCTTGAACATCCTCTCCGTCAATCTTTTTGTGAGCCACTTCGGCTTTGGCGCGCCTCTTTCGCGCCCGCCGAACCTCGATTTCGAGGTTCATCATCTCAGCGTTGACTGAGACCAGACGAGGGATCACATCCTCCACGGCTTTTACCGAAAGTGCTTGTGCCTGGCGCAGAGGCAGTGGAGCAAGAATGCCGAACCACCGAAGGGGATCGTTGCTCTTCTTCGCTTTTTCGGAAGCGGCCTTCTCAACCGGAGCCTCATCCCCGGTCCCGGGCTTCCCCTCGTCACCTGGAGTCTCATGGGTCTCCGGGTTCGTTACAGCTTCTGTAGGCTTGACAAGCTCGAATCGAGGGATACCCTTGTCGCCCTCAGATACAGATATGGAGAGTGTTCTCGAAGCCTGCATGCGCTCATCATAGTAGTCTGGGCCGTATCTGACTCCTCTCTCTGCGGAGAAGTTGGCTCGTGCGATGTTTTGATACATGCCAGCTTGAGTCTTGCCGAGAAGCTCACGCAAAACCGTGTACTCGTCCAAGAGAGCAAGATAGCGCTCCAGCAGCTGGTCGATATGGTCCGTATCCATTGTATGTGGTAGGATTGCAGGCGGAAGTGGTTGGATTGGGAAAAGAAAGCCAGGCGAAACAATGACCGCCTGCTTATCGGAACGGAGGATGTAACTGAATGGAGTCGACACGTACAGTTGAGTTGTAGTTAATGTCGTGAAGCGAAGCGGCCCGACTCTGGGCAACGGCACCGATGAGGATTGAGTGGTTCTGTAGGGCTGTGCATGAAGCCTGGTGTAGCCTCAACAGCGTGATTAATCTGTGGCTTGAGTGATGATCTGCAAAGAAGGGACACCTTGCAGGGGAACCCTGAACTAGCAGGCTAGCGAACACTAAGGCCCGAGGCTGCGGCAGCCGTAGCAGTACTTAATAAATGAGGGGCTGACGGCAATATTGCGTGGTATAAGCTGCCTTAACAGGTGCCAGTACAAGTCCCTGCACTTCCTTCCCACTTGACCATGCTGCTGGAGAGTACTTCATGCACTAACTAATCAGTAGATAGGTCTTTCTGCCAGCCAATTGGCTGGGTCGTGCATGCAAATGTCTGACTATCTCGCAAAGCCGCAGCTCCTGATGTTTGGAGACGACTTGGATTCAACGGCGAGACTATACTACAACCCAGCAGACCCGATGCCATAGACGAATGAGACAAAACAAGTGCTTGCATTGCAACGGCAATGTGGCGCGCAAAGTTGAGGCGGAGTTGAGAGTGGCTGATAAACATGAGGAACAAAGAGGACAACACTGTCAAGTCTGTTTTTCTTTGAGCCCGAGCCTTGATCCACAACATCGGAAGCCGATGGGTAAGTCGCTTGATTCTAATGCCATGACAGTCGTACTTATTCAGAGAGACCATTTTGGTTAAGCGTCATGTTTCAGCTTCAATACTGACGGAGACACTGGCAGCTTGATGCTGCACTGCCGTGCATAGCGATCAGCTGCAGGGGCGAAATGCCGTCTGAAGGTAGCAAGACAAGTAAAAGAGAACACAGGCACGACAAATACGATGAAGGAAAGGGGCCAACTAATTACACTCTGCAAGCAAATATCCTTTGTCAACACTAATCTGTCGAGCGCGAGCCAGGGTTTGCCTTCTCGGGACAATTATCCCGGTAATCGATTACGCTGAACCCCTGGACGTGACAGTAGGTGATGCAGAATAAAGGCACACAAGCTGTTTAGCTTCTCGAACGACGGTAAATAAATAGCCTTCAGTGCACAAGAACAAAGAAGCAAGATGATGCGATGCGACGCGGAAGCAAAGCGCTCCATTGTGCCAGGTGGCGGAGTCATGAATGGATGGGCGAATGGAAGCATAAAGGAAGACCCCCGTCTGGCTTGTTCCCTGTTTCTCGGAGCTGCCTCATATGCGTATCGTCCAGATGACTTCTCAGAGACTTGATCATCGTCTGGCCTGCAGTCTGCAGCCTGCAGCGTTTCTTATCCTGTCTTGGTTTCTCACATTGCGTGCAACCACCAGCATAGTATTAGCGACGCGGCAGGCCACAGAATAAGGCTGCAAAGAAGATGGACATTTACTGACACAACGCACTGAGAATGAGTAATGGGATGGCCCTTCGATTCCAATCAATGTCATAAGTGGAGATAAGAACCCAAAAAAGACGTGTGAAAGATTGCTTGATGGTTTTGGAGGCAAAAACACTTGGACTTGGCCAACGTCGAGGCACTCATGTTCCTCAAACGGGGAACACGAACAACAAATCACAAGGCGAGGTGAGGTAGGTGCCCTTAGATAAGGCCAGGGAGTCTGGGCTCATTGCTTTTGATGGAGGTGCGGATACGCCCGGCCAGGTCACTTAAGCCGATGCACCATTCTTGCTTCTGTACGGAGTACAAGGCAAAGGCGTGGGCCCAACTGCCTTAGAATTACGGATAACAGTCGTCGTGGTGCGGCAGGACTGCCAGGGCAACTGGTGAAGTTCTCAAGGGGAGGGTCAGTCTGGCCCCGGCGCTCCTTCCATCTCGATTCATGGCCGCTGCAGACCATGACTGGTTGTGGAGGGGACAAACTTACGATTCTGCACTGTAATGGGGAAAGCTCAATACATGTTGGGACGGAAGCCGTCAGATGGTTACGTGAGAAAAAAAAAAAAAAAAGGAAAACTGGCAAGAGTTTGGCTTAAAATGAAGGAAGACAGAAAAGCTTGCTGGACAAACTTGAGTTGATGCTCATTTTGCGGGTCCT
Organism: Colletotrichum truncatum; assembly: GCF_014235925.2. Lineage (NCBI taxonomy): Eukaryota > Fungi > Ascomycota > Sordariomycetes > Glomerellales > Glomerellaceae > Colletotrichum > Colletotrichum truncatum. Next base: position 334,306 of record NW_027222406.1, on the reverse strand, counting down.
CAACCTGCTCTGTGCATTCCAGATTGGAGGGAAGAGGTCAAAATGAAATCAGATGTTCGAGGTCAAGCCACAGATAGATTTGTCGGGACCATGTAGAAAAGAACAAGGGAAAAAAAAGAAGAAAAAAGAAACCCTGACGTACAACTCTGGTGAGATCCCGTCCTTAGGCTTGGGACGGCGAGACACTTGAAGCTCATGTCAAGAACATGGAGGTATCGCCATCACCGCTAAACTTTGGTAAGCAAATTTAGGCAAGGTGACACAAGAGCCTCGCTGACCGGTGTACTAGAAATGTAGTGGGAGGCAGGGGGAGAGAAAGTAGAAGAAGAAGGGGGGAAAGGATACGAATTAGACTGGCGTGATGTCAGGAATGAGAAAGGTGCAGGTTATTGGTGTTGGTGCCTGTGCTTGTGCTTGTGCTTGTGTTTGTGCTTGGTTGTTGCTGCAAAAGCTCGGACGGTGATCTGGACTTGGGCGGTGTCCTCCTTCTGGGGGAGTCGGTCTGTCTCCTTCCCACTTTACACACGTCCCTTCCCCAGTGGTGGAAACGGTACGTACCGGCCAGATATGCACATGCAATTGGCGTGGGAAGTGCCACCACAGGGGGTGGAGGGTGGGGCCTGAAGACACCTCAGGCCCCAATCACCCTCAATTTGTGTAGGACACCTTTTGTCGGAGGCGTTGGAGTGGGTTTTGGGGCCGTCTACCACTGAACGCTTCATGCGTAAACAGCAATGTACCAACAAAAGTGACTGACAAAGATGTCCTATATCGTCTCGTCAACAAGGTTGAGTAGCAGCGCGGTGGCTGTTGGGATTGAGACCGGCCCACGATATTTTGTATTGGATCCAAGCCAGCAGATCCCGCCTAAACTCAAGACGAGGGATCGGTCCACTATTTACGGGTAGAAAAGTGGTCGGTGAGGGCGGTGAGGGAAGAATGGGGAGGTGAAGCTACAAGTGCCCCGCGTCCAACCCCGAGCGATACGGAACAACCAAGCCGAGCCCAAGACTTACCCAGGTCATTTTCAGCCAGTGCTCAGCCTCGGATGATGTGGTGGTAAACTTCCGTTGGGTTTGCTGGCTGAATGGGGCTGGCTGCTGGAGTTGACGTTGTAGTAGCATGTATCTACTATGGTGGACATGGTCATAGACACTGCTGGCGTTCGAGGGGTGCCTCAGCACGTATTGGCCAGCTGTTTGCCCTCCCCGTTCATGCTGCGGCATTCTCCTCTGTTGTTAGTGGGAAAGAAAAGGACTGGATAAGGAAGGCTAATCCATTGAAACTGAAATTGAAGAGACCGGGGCATGAACAGCACCTACGTGTCTACGCACCCCTGGATGCAGGTCAGCCCAAGCTGGATGGTTCGCTCCCGGGCTGGGTTGTGAATGGAGACAGCTGGGATTAATGGGAAAGCCCCAGCCAGAAAACCGTGTCTCCTGTCGAGTCGAGTTTGGCAGTGACTTGGTTTGCCCTGGACCATTTCTCACAAAACAAAGATGGCTCAGACGGCGCCAGTTGTATAAGCACCAAACCTGCTAGGGGCTTGCTTACGGCGCTGAATGGTGACCTTCTGGGCTGGCCATGCTCTGCCTTCAGCTAGCAACTACACCAACAGGCCACCTCCAGCGCTGGAGGCTTTTGAACAGACGCCACCTAACCTTCTGGAACAGTGAACACCCCGTCCGGGGACAGGCGCCAGTCCCAAATTTTGCAAGATCCAGCCTTGCAAAACCCCTTCCCACGCCCTCAAATCACTAACCTCGCATGTTGGAAGCCCCCCATCCAATGCCGATGTCGAGGGTACTTATCTCGAACCAGGACTTGGGAATTGGGGGATTCAGGGACCTTCATTGCCCGCCCCATAGGCCAGAGATTAGGGGTCCCTCTCCCCTTTTATGGTCATTTGTACTAGTAAGGAATCACAACCAGTGGTTGTGCTGATGGTGGCTGGCCACTCTTATTTGCTTGGTTTCCCAGTTTAGCCGTTCTGCTACTTCTTACCCAGTCCCATTCCCTTCTCGTCGAAGAAGTTTGCGTGCAAAGGCCGACATTGAGCAACTAAGAAGGGTGAAATCTCAATTACCTTCTTCCTGTTGATTCATAAAGCAATTCATATCTCTATTCTGCATCATCCATACAAGTTTCTGAACAAGGGTTTGTTTCTGCATCTTCCCATCAAGTCTAGCCCTTTTTTTTTTTTTTTTTGCTTTGCTTTTACCCCCTCTTACCTACCCTGTGGTGGTGCCTCCCCCGGTTGACTGACCAGAGGTTCCTCCTCCAAATTGTTTTATTATTCTTTTTGCCCGCCCCTCACTCACCCCCCAGGTGACCCCGTCCTCTTCTATTCCCTCTGTTGTTCCACTTTCCCGCGTGCGTGTCGAGACCGCCGACGCCATCGCTGCTAAAAAAAAAAATAAAAAAAATCCCCGACGACATCTCACTTGTGACCTTGGTTGGGTCGGCCCCCGTCCCGTCAGTTCAGCCAGTCGCCGCCTTCTTTTCCCACTCGCTCTTACCTCCATTCTTCTCAACCACACTACCATTCCCTCTCTGTCTTGTACTTGCATTTGCCTCTACCGCAGCCGCTACCGCAACTGCTACCTGCCTCAACCTTAGGCCCCCTCTCTACTACCACCTGCCCTGCCTCTGCCTGCCTTTGACTGGGACCCATTCCACGTTCCTCCTCGCCGCGCCCCCATTTCGATTCGACCGTCTCCACCGCCCATCTTCGCCCTGCAGCAAACCGCAACCACCACTACTACCAACTACCACTGCCACTCTCCAATCTGCCTGCCTACCTTATCCGCCTGGAAATCACACCCCGACAAGACCAGAGACAATCGACGACGCGCCGCGCGATAAGGGAGAGACTGAGAGACCAGTCTTAATTTTTTTTCTTTCCCCAGGTCTCTGCTCCTGCACAGGAGCATCTTTGATCTAAACAATGGTAGTCGCTACTATCAAGTGCGTACATTTTCTGTCGCTTTCCCTTGCCTCCTTCGTCTTCCTCAGTCACAAGCCATCGTCCCCGAGACTGTCACCGCTTCCCCCATGCTACCTCCCTCAATATCTACCTTCACGAAGATGTTGTCGCTGGCCATTACTGTCTTCTTCTATATGTAAATCTTTTGAGGGCGCACTCTTTGGTGCTGCCTTCGACTTGGGCTGACCCCTCTCTCTATGCCATAACCATCAAAGCGCGCATGTCACCAGACGGTGGTTTTTTTTTTTTTTTTGGGCATCAGAACTGACCCTTGTTCCCTCTAGATGCGTTGTTGTCGGCGACGGTGCGGTCGGAAAGACATGCTTGCTCATCAGCTACACGACAAACAAGTTCCCCTCCGAATACGTCCCGACCGTCTTTGACAACTATGCCGTCACCGTTATGTGAGTCTCTCCAACACTTCCAGACGCAAATACCCATGGTGCTGGTATCTTTGAAGAGATGGACCAAAGATGGATGGTATCAAGGGATCAAAGAAATCAATCGAGAGTATTGGGATAAATGGTTGGTCATGCGCTGACGGCCATGTCTACAGGATCGGAGACGAACCCTACACGCTGGGATTGTTCGATACTGCCGGTCAGGAGGATTACGACAGACTGCGCCCCCTCTCCTACCCTCAGACCGATGTCTTCCTCGTCTGCTTTAGCGTCACATCACCCGCCTCTTTCGAGAACGTCCGCGAGAAATGGTTTCCCGAGGTACATCACCATTGCCCCGGTGTCCCCTGCCTTATCGTCGGCACTCAGGTGGATTTGAGAGAAGACCCGAGCGTGCGCGAGAAGCTTTCTAAGCAAAAGATGTCCCCCGTACGGAAAGAGGATGGCGAGCGTATGGCGAAGGATTTGGGAGCGGTCAAATATGTCGAATGCAGTGCTTTGACCCAGTATAAACTGAAGGATGTTTTTGATGAGGTACGGCTATGTTCTAGTCCCTTTTCCCCCAAGGGTACACGACTAACATGCACATAGGCAATCGTTGCGGCTCTGGAACCCCCCGCCCCGAAGAAGAAGTCGCACAAGTGCCTTCTCCTCTGATTGCGGACCCTTCTCCCACGGGCCTTGTTTCCTCCCGCCCTGCCCGGCTGTGGCTCCGGCGGCGAATGGAAAAGCCGAGAACCGGGCTTGGACCTCTGTCTCTTGCTTTCCAGATGCGCGCGCAAATGGCTCTGGGTATCCGGCTTTGAATGGCATTTTGGGCCTCTTTTTGTTTGCAGCGCGCATGGCATAGGATACGCTGGATCTTGATTAGCCACATCTTTGGAACCGACCGATCTGGGCAGTCGTCTCTCGCGAATTAATGAATTGGGCCACCTGGTTCAGCGACAGCGAGGGTTGGATTGGATCATCTGGCCGGTAGCCAGGGCTATTAGGCATCTACCATTATCAGGAGAATGCAGGGGGAAACACGAGAGGGAAATGGGTTACAACGACGGGCTGTATTTCCCCTTCTATATTTGGTTCACCAATTCCCAAAGATCCTCTCTACCCAATCCCCCCCTTTTCTCTATCTCAACCCATTACCCTCTTCCCCTCTCCCTACTCCCCAACACTCCCTGCCCTGGCCCGGATTATGGTGGTCTTTCTTGCTTCTTTCTACATTTAGGGATTGGTAAATTCATCACACGCAGGCAGGAATACTTCGATAGGACAGTTTGGCGATTGGAGTGCACTTTAAATCGATGGTCAATTTTCGCGCTGAAGCCCGGGGTACCACCGTTCTTTTCCAAGTTCGAGATCCAGATGCGATGATTGGACAGTGTGCAAAGTCACAACGAGCACCAACCAGCCAAGGAGCCTTGCCATTTCGTATCTCACCCACAGACTCTCGGTGTTTACACATGCACAGGACGGAAGCATCTAACATTTTTAAACTGACCGGGCGAGTCATTCCTTCGTGCAACCCTCTCTTTGCTCTGTGCACGCCATCCGTTCATAGCCCTTCGGCAAACTTACGGGGCTAAGCGTGAGGGGATGGCAGCGACGCAGATGCACTACAAGTAGTGGATGGTGTGGGCAGTAAGTTCCGCGAAATGGATGGCATTCTTGTTCTATCTGCCCAGGGGGTTTGACACCGCCCGCCATAATGTAGCGTTTCTTTGTTCTGCTACGCCTATCTGCTTAGACTGACTTGCCTTGCCTTGCCTTTCAGGCGCAACGAGCACTACCATCCCCTCCCTCCACTGGGCGTTCCCAGCTGGGCATTGCATAAGGAGAATGACGTCGCACCTCGGTCGCCTCGTCCATCATCAATGCGAGACAGATGCGGTCAGACTAGTGCCGTTTACCACAGCTTCAAACACTCCGCGGGGGAGTCCCGGGCCATTCTCTCCTCATTCTCCCCGCAATTTTACCATGGTATCTCTCAATGTTGTTGCATACTGCGTCGGGGCGTATGCCACCAATGCCACGAGGGTAGTCATGGGATTCCCGGTTAAGGGAACGAAGATCTTTTTTTTCTGGAGGTGCAACGCTCTAGCAGGTTAGGAAAGCTCGGTGGCTTTTTGTTTGGGGTTGATATGGTATGCTGAGCGCTCTTTGACCACTTTTCACTTGGCAGGCTGTCTTGACGGCTTTGAAAGAGCATCCAATACGGCGGGTGCGCTTGGAGGCTTGATTGGCGACTTGTCCTGGATATACGGGTTTGCAGTTGGAGATTGCATCTGAGGGATAGCATAGATCCTTATCGGGGGCTAGTGCCCGGAAGGAAATCGGATGCCACTTACTTACATACCCGGCCCCACTATGCTTCGCCGGCGGCCACAATACTCCCCATCATCCACGGCCCCCTCCCATCCTTGGACCGAGGCCAAGCTAATGCATTTCTTGACAAATTATTTCCTTACTCGGTGACAGCGATTAAGCGACTGGCCTTCCATGCGCGGCAGTAGCGAACCTTTCTCCGCCTGTTGAACAGTGGAGAATTTGGAGGGCCAGCCAGAACACTCAGAGTTGACTACAACGGCGGATGCAGTAACCAATCGGGCGGCGAGCGGCGGGCAGCGGGTAGCTTTCCCCTCGGGGCGCCAACTGGGGAAAGGTAGCGCGTTTACAGCATAACAGAAAGTTATTACCATGTCTGTCATTACAATGTCAAAGGAAAGGCGCCATGGTAGAAGGCCGGGCCGGTCGAAGTGCACCGATCCGGTCACTCTCCGACTTGTTCGGCCTTTTTAAGTTGCCATGCACACTGTTGATAGACTCGGGGGATCTAATCTTTCCTCTCATTCTTATTTATCTTTACCCATTCAGCGAGCAATATCTTTCTTTTCACAACCAAGTAACTTTGTGCGGGGGTAAACCGAGACACAGAGAACCATGAAGCTTACCTCACTGCTGCTGGGCTGCTCGTCGGCTCTGCTGGCTGCCGCCTGCGGAAATCACGGCGACGACGGTAAGGAATGGACGAAGGCTGAGCTGGACGAGTTGGAAGCCAAATGGGGGTTTGAGGTGAGTGTCTGCTCTTATCTGTTGTTGTGAGTTGCAAATGTGACTGACGATATGGTAGTGGGGTACGTTATCATCAACCACAACACTGAGAGTGAATTGAAGCTCACTTGGCGTAGGTTTCACGGGAATCGGCACTTTCGCCCATCTCAAGCACGCCAAGTGCTTGACAACTCCGTCTGAGCTGTACGATATCGCTATCATCGGTGCGCCCTTCGACACCGCCGTGAGTTACAGACCAGGTAATTTACGCTCTTTCTCAAACTCATATTCATTGCATGAGTTCACCCGTTGACACCGCCAGGCGCCCGATTCGGCCCCCGCGCAATTCGCCAGGCTTCAAGCAGACAGACTTCGTTCCGCGGCTTCAACCCTCGTGCCAATGTCAACCCATACGCGAACTGGGCAACCATCATCGACTGCGGCGACATCCCCGTCACGCCCATGGACAACGTCATCGCTCTCAAGCAGATGTCGGAGGCATTCAAGGAGCTGGGACAGAGGAAGCCCGTCTCTTCGTCGCTCAGCAGGCCTAAGCTCATCACTCTCGGAGGAGACCACAGCCTGGCGCTGCCCGCGCTGAGGGCTTTGAAGGCCGCCTACGGGGCACCCCTACGTGTGTTGCATTTCGATGGTGAGTTTTGACACGCCGTCTTTCCCACGTCTGCAAGAAGAGTGATGGAGATGAGGGCATGATAAGGGGGATGATGGATGGACTGACATGAACCAGCTCACTTGGATACTTGGCACCCAGAGAAGTACCCGTCTTACTGGACTTCCACTCAATTCAACCACGGCTCGATGTTCTGGATGGCCGGAAGCGAGGGCCTTCTTTCCAACGCTTCCTCCGCACCTTCGGTCCACGCAGGTCTGCGCACCCGTCTCTCCGGCACTGATTTCTCCGACCACGATGACGACACGGCGCAGAACTGGGTCCGTATTGCCGCCGACGACATCGACGAGGTCGGCACTGCCGGCATCATCAAGACCATCATAGACACGCTGGGCACGGAAGATCCCGTTTACCTGTCGATCGATATCGATGTTCTCGACCCCGCCTTCGCGCCCGGCACAGGTACCCCCGAGCCCGGTGGCTGGACGACCCGCGAGCTGATCCGCATTTTGAGAGGTATCGAGGGGTTGAACCTTGTTGGCGCGGACGTTGTCGAGGTCTCGCCCGCGTATCAGAATGCCGGCGAGGAAACGGCGCTGGCGGCGGCACAGGTCGTGTACGAGGTTTTGAGCTCGATGGTGAAGAAGGGTCTGGAAGGCATGGGCAAGGAGGGAAAGGCTGCTGCCGCTGTTGAGGTCGAGGGCAAGGACGAGTTGTAGGCGGTCTCGGGAACATCAAAGCGACGCGAGCTACGAGAGAGAAAAGGGGGGATGAGGGCAAAGAAAAAGAGGCGCCGAGCGACTTTGGGCAACGTCAATGGGACGGATGTCTGGAGTTCAAACGAAAAGCGATGGGGAGATCCCGGATGCTACGATTTATGCACGCGAATGATGACGAACCTCGGACTGGGAGGTTCATGAACTGGATGACAAGATCGCCTTGGGTTGGATTTCGAGTTACAAAACGCCGGAAGGGCGCGGGAAAAGGCGTGATTCCCTGATCCACCACCTGTGTCAGACCATATTTGGTCCATCTCCAGTGAAGCCGTGGACGGCATGAAGAATGAAAATGTACATATAAAACGTCAAAAACCAAGCACAAGTTTTACGAACTGGTAAAGTTCTGATGTGGTGAATCCCGTCCAAAGCACGGGTTTGTCTTTTTGACGTGAATCACAGCCAAGACCTTGATCCCCATAGTCTGCCGTCCGGTCAATCTAAACATTAATCAAGTTTCCGGTTCATTCCCGACTGTCCTCGGAGAGTGATGGACTGGGGACACCCGCCATTATGATGATCTCCACTTCAACCGGATACTTCACCCGCCATGTGTATATCCAAGTATTCTTCCGTACCAAAGGATCAAATCATAGGCAAGAACCCCATCATCCTCACAAAACGATATCAACAAAACAACAACCAAAGCCCAAGCCACCAAGATAGTGACTCACCGCCTTTCAATTCATCATTCTGACCTGAGCACAGCGACACACATCCGAGTCAAGGGGGCCGCCGGCTCCTATCTTCGGAGCCAACCCCATCAAAACGGGCCCGAGCTCCCAGTGTCACTAACCCCCCCTGGAGAGGGGGGGCCCTTATCTCTGAGCAATTGGAATGGTCAATTGGAAACCTCGAGCCAGTTCGCCGGCGCGCCGGCATCAGTGGCACACCGTGCTGCCCTTATGCTACTTTTGTAATTGTGGGCAGTCTTGAAGCCCCGATACACCAGGTCCCGTGAACAAAACAAACATGCACACGCCGTAATGTGAAGAAGACTGTCCGATATCAAGGAGTATCAAGGGGCGGAACACAAAACTAACCCCGTGTATTGGTAAACTGTTACAGCAGTCGGTCCTCCCCCTGAATATCGCAGTTACACCTCCTTAGCACGGACGATGATTTGAAGCAATGAATGGGAGAAAGGGGGGGGAAAATTCAACGTCATGTAGCAATCCTAGTTTACGAAAATGAGAGAACCCCAACGGAGTTTGTTCGACCGAGAAAGCCCTTGCAATATTGCTGTTCTCGTTTGTCGCAGTTGTGAAGTGGCTTCTGAGTTGCGAGCAGGTCCAATTAGTGACTCACACGCACAGTCACAGACACTGAGAGGGTAGTACCTACATCAAGGTCACCGCCCCTCCCTCTCTTCCCCTCCCACTTCTCCCACCAACTCAATCCGAATTTACTACCCCGCCATCCTGGCCCTCCCAAAAATTTCCCGCCCTCACGTTTTGGGAGCAACAACGAACGTCTGAGTCAATAAACACCGTGTTCTCTTACGGTTCTCACGACGTATTTTCCTGCACAGCCACTTGCATTCGAATACAACAAAATAAGTCAGTTGCAGAGAACACTTCAAGACTCGCAAATATGGCCGCCGTCCAAGAATTGGCCGAGCGCCTCAAGTCAGACGACAAGGTCTACGTCGACACCGACGTCGGCTCCGATGAGCCCACGACGCCCGGCACCGAGTCCTCGCCCTTCAAGTCGCTCGCCGCAGCTTACATCGCCAACCACGACACCACCGGTCGCCAGTTCCTCGTTCGCGCCTCCAAGACAGGTGACGACGAGGCTGCCCGCCTCGAGTGGAAGGAGCCCGCCAAGAGCGCCATCAAGAAGGCCCAGTCTGCCCTCGACGCCCACCGCAAAAAGCTTGCCAAGCAGGCCCAGATCGAAGCTCAGGAGGAGGAGCGCAAGAAGCAGCGCCTACAGACCCTCGAGGCCGCCAAGAAGATCGTCATCAAGGAGGATGAATCACTCCCACCTGCGAAGCGCATCACCATCGGCGAGAAGAACGTCGAGCTCGGTGAGGGAGACAAGAAGGGCGCCCGCGTCAAGATTGCCGGACGCATTCATAGATTGCGCGCGCAGAAGCAGGCTACCTTCATCACGCTGGTTGACGGTTATGGTCATCTGCAGTGCGTCCTTCAGGCTGGCGACCTGACCAAGACCTACGATGCTCTCACCTTCGCCCAGGGCACCTCTCTCTGGGTATACGGCGAGCTGAAGAAGGTGCCCGAGGGCCAGACTGCCCCTGACAGCCGTGAACTGCACGTCGACTACTACAAGGTCATTGGTACCTCGCCCACTGACGACGATGCCATCACCAACAAGGTCTCCCTGCTCCAGAACCAGTGGGACTCCCAGATGCTGGACAACCGCCACCTGGTTCTCCGCGGCGACAACGCTTCCGCTCTGATGAAGATCCGCGCGGCCGTCGAGTGGGCTTTCACCAAGACCTACAGGGACCTCAAGATCACAAAGGTCTCCCCCCCTGCCCTCGTGCAGACCCAGGTCGAGGGCGGCGCCACGCTCTTCTCTGTTCCCTACTATGACGAGACTGCCTACCTGACCCAGTCATCCCAGCTCTACCTCGAGACTGTCCTGCCCAGCTTGGGCAGCGTCTACTGTATCGAGAAGTCGTTCCGTGCTGAGCGCAGCTTGACCCGCAGACATTTGTCCGAGTACTCCCACGTCGAGGCCGAGCTTGACTTCATCGAGTTCCCCGACCTGCTGGCCCATCTGGAGGAGGTCGTGTGCCGTGTCATCGACAACGTCCTGGCTGACGAGGAGATCGCCGGTTACATCAAGGAGCTCAACCCCGACTTCCAGAAGCCCTCCCGCCCTTTTATGCGCATGAAGTACACGGACGCCATCGACTGGCTCAACGCCCAAGATCCCCCCATCCTCAACGAGGAAGGCGAGCCTCACAAGTTTGGTGACGATATCGCCGAGGCCGCCGAGCGCAAGATGACCGACGCCATCAACAAGCCCATCTTCCTCACCCACTTCCCCACCGAGATCAAAGCCTTCTACATGAAGAAGGACCCCAACGACCCCCGCGTCACCGAGAGTGTCGACTGCCTGATGCCTGGTGTTGGTGAAATTGTCGGTGGATCAATGAGAATGGAGGGCTACGAGGAGCTGCTCGCCGCCTACGATAGAGAGGGCATCCCGTCCAAGGACTACTACTGGTACACCGACCAGAGAAAGTAAGCGTCTTCCGCCTCCCCATTTGCACCTGATTAAAAGCTAACGTTACTTTTCACAGGTACGGTACCTCCCCCCACGGTGGATACGGTCTTGGTCTTGAGCGATTCCTGGCCTGGCTGGCCAACCAGCACACGGTCCGCACAACATGCCTGTATCCCCGCTATATGGGCCGCTGCAAGCCTTAAAGAGGTGGCTGTCGGTAGACGTGAGGTTGTTGTGTAGAAAGTCCGGTGTGCCTGGTAAGCGCTGCGGCGAGGCATGAGCGAGATCATTCATGGTTTTCAAGGGGCTTTGCAATGGTTTGACGGCATTTTTTGCTGTAAAAAGGGTTCCAGAGAGAAGGAGAGATGGGTCGGGCCTAGATAGGAGTTACGGAATTCAACCATCTCAAAGGGAAAGCATATAATCCCTGGTGGATAGATAAGCGATTTGGGTTTTCCCGTAGACGTGACATAAAAAATCCATGCCGAGTAAGCGATGGAAGAGACGCGGCAAAGTTTTTTTTTTTTTTTTTTTTTTTAAAAAAAAAAGAGGCGAGACTGTAATTATGCCCCAGCCAAGCCGAGTCTTGCAGAAGAAGAAGAATAAGCTTGCTGCCAAGCTTCTGTTTTCAACATCACGGTCATTCCAGAGTTACAGCATGCCTCGGTCAAAAGTTGATGAAGTGACGGGAAACACAAAACACACAAATCTGCGCAAATCTGCGCGATACACAAGCTTGGAGGTGTCGTCTGTTCGCAAGGACACTTCCTGGTTCGAGAACCAGGGTCTGGCGCCGAGCATGACGGACGAGTCTGGGGTCGACAATTAGGCTGGCTCAGGGGAGTTTCCCTCCTTTACCCCTCTTCCCCTTGAGGACTGCTAGGTCCTGTTAGGAAAGCTGCAGCTCCCTCGCCCGCTTGGCCAATCTTGTGTTTGAGGCGCCCACATTAGACCTTTTCTAGAAGAACTTGGTGCCCACCACCTGGAGAAGGGGGCAGATAAGTTTGACTGATTCTTCCGAGTCGACAAGCCAGCCGCCAGACCCCAGTCTGTGCGAAGAAGCTGTGTTGTGAGGCTGCCGAGAAAAGTAACGAGTGTCAATTGGAATCTCGGGTGAAGCTTGAGGGTTGTTTGCCTTGTCTGGTCCCGTCGGCTAAATGGCAGAGTATAGCTATATCTGTCTGGAACGAGGCGCCCTGATATCTCGGGATGTCTCAAGGGGAGTTTATCAAATTGTGAGTCTCGGACTAAGAACCTGCGAGTGCATATATGATAGGTTCCAAGTGTACTAGCAAAGGCATTGAAGCCAATCCTTGAATGCGGCAGATCGTGCGTGCACCGATGACCTGGCGATCACCAGGAGAAAGCGGGGGCCGTGACCATTTGGTAAAGGGGGTTTAAAGGGGAGGAGCGTGTACAGCAAGCTGTATGATTCACGAAGCTGCAGGCCGAAATGACTTGCACAGTCAGTCAAGCAGGCAGTGGGGAAACGTGCCGGGCATGTCATTCATAGCAGCCGAAGCATTTGTCGGGGAGGGCGAGACAAGGTTTGCCGATTGAAAACACAACATTGTGACAATCACCGTGCCTATCCATGGAACTTAACAGCCCAGTAGGAAGGTTAGGGGGAAATGTGCTAGCAACTGGTTTTTCGGATGTCAGACAATGCAAAGCGGCGTTCAATTCTGCCCGAGCGTGGTCGACATTTGAGCAACAAGACGCAATTAGCCTCTGCTGCTTGACTCAAGAATAAGATCCGGGCGTTGTTCAACGGCGTGGCGTGAGTCGGCGTCAGTGGAGGACGCAGATCCAGGAGTTGGCCCGAGAAAGTCGCATTTGGGTCGGCGGAGAAGAGACAGGGCCATGGTCTGTTAATGATCTGATGAGAGAGACAATTGGACGATGAATGACTTGATGCAATGCGGATCTGATGCGGATACTGCGTGCAGCTTTCGATGTCCTGGCTGGGATTCCTGCTCCAGTCAAGGGGCGTGGCTGGTGCCGCTGCCGTTGTGCATCTGCTTCGGGTCGAGCACATGCATTGGTACTATCGCGGCTATGTAAGGCACGGAAGCCACTAAAAGTCTTAGCTCGTGTTAGACAGAAGCTGGAATGTATCCTGTCTTTGATGGGTGTTGAATGTTCCATTGCTAGATTGATTGCAATGCGTTGTATCAGTCAACGAGTTTCGGTCCCCGACACAAGCAAAAAACAAAGACCACGGCCGATTTTTGGGCAAGCGACCTTATATACGGCAATTCCCAGCTGGGAGGAGAGCCAGCTATAAAACGCACGAGGTGGTAGTAAGATCGGAAAGGATTCCCCAAAGCCAAGGTTGATTGATCGTAAGTACGCTGCTGACCAGAGATGGTGCAGCAGCATTCGGTTGTTGCTTGGCAGCGCTCAGTGCTAAGGAGGCTCCAATTGTGGGCTGCGAAGCCAAACTAGGCCTTCGTTTCTGTTGTTTCTCTCTCTTTTACTGGCTCAGATTTGCAAGAGTCCGTGATGGACGGCGGCCACAGGCCAACGCTAAACTGTGGCCGACGGGGCTAGCCTTGCTCGATATTTTCGGGTTTTATTTTTGTAAATACTGACCTGAAGATCTCGTGTTCCAAAGCTCCTGTGGCAGTCTGGGGTTTTTTCTAATGAACCCCAGGCTCCCTGCAGCGGTGTTTCATCCGAATAGCTGGACAGGAGTGGAGGCCACGGCTGTGGAGAGGTTGAAAAGTTGAGATGCGGCTGCACCAGCCACGTGCAGTAGTGGAAATTGGAAATTGATAGCAACTGTGGTCGAGGGACAGAGGAGTAAGGAACTGTTCAACTTCACGCTGCGCGCCTTGTCACATCGAGGCCTCTGTCGCCGACGTGCTGGCAACTGGTGGTTTTGTCGGTCAACACAGCCCGCTAGCCGTTAGCAATGGTAGCAGGTATCAACTAGCGGCTGGGTTCCCGAAACATGCCGTGTAGTGGGGTGGCGAGCCCTGCGTAAACCGGAAGGTAGCGAAACAACGGCCCGAACGACATCAATACTTTAGTGCGCGAGGAGCGGCGAACCGAGAGAGCGATGGGCAGGTCCAGATTCCATGAGTGCGGTGTGCAAGATTGACTTGCAGCTGATGCAATTTAATTCTTCAAAAGAGGCGCTGAGAGAGACAAGGAGCTGACAGTGTGTAAGAGGGGTACCACATCTGATGATATGGAGAACGATCAGCGCAATATAAAACTCCGGACGGGCTAGCCGCTAGCGGTTTCTTCCAGCAATCGCGGCTGCGAGAGACCTGGCCGGTATTTGTGGCATTTGGCATCCGTATCATCGCAGATATGCCCCAAAAAGCCAATCGGGTCTGTTTGCTTTTTTTTTTTTTTTGTGCATTGCAGCGAGACACCTTGGAAGGCTGGTGAGACACACCAACGGAAGCTCTAGCGGTTCCGGCCCGCCATGCTTTAAAGGTGCAGACGGGAGTTTGGATACTTGAAAGGTGAGCACAACCTTGGGTTATGTATAGAGTGGAGTACAGGAGTAGATGGAGGACGTTATGGCAAAGGCGGCTATCATTGTTCCATCGGATTCGGGTGGGGGAGGATGATGAACCCTTGGAAAATGGATCGGAGAGTGTTCAGAACGGGACAGACCAAGCCAGAAAAGGCCGGGCTTTCCCCTGGCTATGCCTGTTGGCCAGGTGGGAGGCAAGGGGGAAGGTAGGGATGCATGGCTGGAAGGGGCCAGGTGTCAGGGGTACGAGCTTAGTAGGGTATAGTAAGGTGCAGCCAAGGGTACTACGACCAGGGGAATGGGCATCTGCTTGCGGAAGAGCTAATACCAGGTAATGCGTACTATGTAGGTCGTATAATGGAGGTCTCCGTACCTGACAATGCAATTTGCGCGCAAATGCTGGCTATGCAGCAGCACAAAGTTAGTTGCCCCCTTTGAACGAGAGGGACAACTCATCACGGACTTGTCCACGTCGCTATGCACTGCACCGCAGTGTTGTCTTGGGAATGGAGTAGGGGTAGCTGGCACCAACTTACGGGGTGTTTGCCCAGCCGCCAGTCAGCAAAGCCCACGATGGTCAAGGGGGGCTAAAAAGTTGAGGTGGCACTTGACCAGCCAACTAATCAGAGGAAACGAGAATTTGGCTCCGGCTTTTCGTTGCAATGAGAGCTCAAGGTACAAAACAAGGGGAGCGTATTAAAAAGGGGGGCCAAAAAAAAAAAAGGGGACCAGGCCATGATGGGGGGCTCGGAGGCTGCCAATGTGGATAGCTTAGACTAAGAAGTGCATAGTAATGGAAGGGTGGTGGACAAAAGTAGAGAGAATGGCTGTAGCCGGCACCTTGGTGTGGTGTGGATGGATGAAGAGACGAGTTGCGAGTGCAGGCCATGGTTGGTTAGTTGAGTATTGGCGGATATGGCACGGCTCACCCGCTCCCAGGCACGAGACGACTGCAGAAATAGGAAGAAAGCGCTAGTAAGAGCGACAGTGATCAATATCAATTCTACTACGAGGAAAAAAACTAATCTGTAAAGGCAGGCCAATTATTTCGGGATTCCTAGATAAGAGAGAAAATCTTAGTCGGTCCTGAAGCACAAGTTTCCATCCTTTACAAGTTCAGGAGTCAGGAGGGGCGTAAGTAGTTACATGGAAGGGAATGGCGAGTCAACAATCAGATGGAGAGGTGCATTCTGCGAACCCCCTTTCTAGCTACTAATGACACCAGTCAGGTCCCATTGTCGCTTATTTTGGCTGCTCGGTGGCACTCTGTGGGTGGCGGCTTGTTGGCGCTAAAACACACCATAACGACGGTAGATGCTGAAGTCTCGTGGACGTGGCTGATAGGAAATGACGGTTGGCTGGCCTTACCCGTCTCGTCTCGACACGATTTGACGTGTGTTCGTACTATACTAGTAATCGACGTTATAATAGGTAGTAAAAGACCGATGGGCTTGTTGCTGTTGGGACTGTCGTTACATAGTATGTAGCCTTTCTCGGTTAAGGTAGCCGTATTCGTACAGCACCACGCCGCGCCGCGCCGCAAAACTCACGCCTCGCGATGATTCCAGCAGCTGCACGTCCTTGTCGTCGAGCGAGGATTTCAATCGCTATCATATCAGGACAGGTTGTTTTTGGCCTTGGAACATCGATACCCACCATACTACTGTCAACCGTGCCTCTGGTGCAAGCATACTTCGGGGGATTTTGTGCCACAGATATACACGGTGCCCTGTCTGTTTCTTCTAATTATTTGTGCAGATCGGCCTGAAGCGCCAGGAACATGCTGCTTCCGGTACGTACCGAACACTACTGGCTGTTAAGTCCCATGTCCTCCTCTCGTGCCGTCGCCCACTGCTCGTTGCTCGCCCCTTGCCTTGTACGCCCACCCACCCCTGGCTAACCTTCGCCGCGCTGATACCGGTGCACTCACGCACAGCAAGCTCATCCTCGTCCCCCACTGCCAGTTGCCAAAGTACCTGACCTGAGATGACTCGTCTAATTGGCCCCCCAAATGGCACCCCTTTCCCCCCCTTTCCCCTAACTGCAACCGTGCAGAGCGCCCAGAAGGGGCCATCACGCCGTTGAAAGTATCTTTGCCATGTAATTTCTAATGCGAAATACCGCGAGGGGGTGACCTCATGCAGAAGCCCCGGGGGCCGTTGGCACTGGCACTGGCATCGGGTCTAGCTCTAGCTCTGGTAATGGCAGACAGCAGACGGACGGACAGCCATTTGGACTTTTGCCGACGACGACGACGACGACAACGACGACAGCCGTCCTACCGTCAGGTATCTGTATAGTGTACATCCAACTCGGGCCGTAGGTGTCAGGTACCTGTCAGGGTGGATGATGATGGATTGACGGATAGGCCAGATGCTGCTCTAGGCTCAGGAGACCACAGCAGAAAACAGCCGAGGAGAGCCAAGCAATGGAGAACAAGCCAGATGAGCCGTGCAAGTGTTGAGTACCCCAAGACTTTCATCCGCATTTTCTGCCCAGATAGAGAGACACTGCAGGGCATGGTAGGTCGGTATCGTTAATCAAAGCAGTACGCACACACACACACACACTTGAACATTCAGACACAAGCACACAAAGTCATCTCGCATTTCGTCAATGGCCTTGGGCCTTGGCCAAGGAAACAAGTCCAGAGCTCACTCACGCTCTTTCGCTCCTCTCTCCTCTGTCGTCCTGTCTATGTTACCCCGTCTCCTTCTCATTCTTTCCCCTCCTCTATCTCTTTCTCTCTCTCTCCCTCACTCTCTCTCTCTCCCTTTCTTTCTCACTTGGTCTTGACCGTCGCCGGTTTGGAGTCCTCTAGCTGCACGTGGGTTGGGAAAAAATACAAAAATAAAAAAGAGGACAGATACTGTACCAACCAGCCGCCATTACCTAACATTACCTTACTACTAGACAGCTGCGCGCTGCTCCATCCCCCCGGGCTCTAGTCGCTAGCCTCTGTGGGCTCGCTGTGGGCTCCTGCCGTGATCCCTGACCGGCCTCATTAAACTTAGCGCAGCCAATTCTACTTCGACCCTTTTGGGCAATCTACCACCTACACGAACCCCCGTCCACTCTCCTGCTTTCCCACTGTCCTCCATCCGCCTCCTAGTTCCCTACCCTCACTACCCTTACCTCTCTACCTGGACCGACTCCTCCTCTCTCCGCTCTTCTGCTTTTTTGCTCACCTCTTTTTTTTACGCCCTCCTTCTCACACACTCTCTCTGTCTCTCTCGCTTCTCACTCTCGCTTCTTTGGTCTTCCTCCTCTTCCTTCTTTCTTCTCTCCTTCTGCTGCTCCTACCCTGCTCCTCTTCTTGTTACCTTACTTCTCTCCACCCTCCCACCCCCTTCTTAACCTCACCTCCCTCACCACCTTATACCACCCACTCTTCCTCCTATCCGCCCGCCCTCATCCTTATCCTTACATCTTCTATTCTTTATTCTTTCCCGTCAATCTGCGAGTCGCCGCTGCCGACCTCACTGGCACATGCGATCATTACCGCATCTGCCAGCTTGATCAATCTTTCACCTTGGCTTCCACACTCGTTGCCCGTATACCCTTCGTCTATAATTCTTTGACCACCGTCAGGTTTGCCTGCAAGGAGTGATCCAACCGCTCGAACCGATTCGCCTCCTCGACGCTCGTTTCAGCAGACGGTAGCTCAGTCGACTTTATCCGCAGACTGCAAATTGCTGCTCGAATATTTGCTATACAGCTTGACACAGCCGAAAGTTTTGCTCCCAGCAAAAACCACCGCGTCACCAGGTTACCGCGTGGCCAGATAAATTGAGACAAACGTCAAACAACACATTCGGTTTTCTCTGCGATTATTCCACTGCCCAACTTCCTCGCTCACGAGTGTCTGGTTTTGCTTCAGGCCCCGTTGCTTCGATCTGTGTAATTCACCTTGTTCGACTTCGATCCTCAAGCCTCTTTCGCCACCGACCTGAAAGAAAAAAAAACGGCCCGTTCATAGCTTGGCCATCCTCCAAGCTATTACAACGAGTATTGCTCCACTTCTAGCTGTTGGTTTTTGATTTCGTGTTGGCTTGTCCCTTGGACACATTTGAGACGCAACCAATTACGAGCCGAGGCATTCCAACGCGCCAGTCTCGGACTTTTCGTGCCTGTTCGGGGCACGTTTAATCTGTCAAAACGGCGGTTCTATCTCAAATCGGTCGGGACAACCTTGTCCCTCCGCACCTACTCGGGATGCAGGAAATCCAAGGCCCGGTTGGCCAGGGCGGCCCAAGTGCTCCCGGCAACCGCTTTCCCGGACACGCTTCCAAGCCTTCCAACAGCGACACCGGCTTTTCCCACGGTGCCTTCACTTCCAACATCTCTGGCTTCGCTGACAGACACCCTCGCCGCGGCAACATCCCGACGATCAACACCCAGCCGCTGACCCAGCATCAGCAGGCTCCCCCGTCCGCCGTCGACATGGCCACCCCGGGCACTGCCTTTGACATGCAGTTCACGCCTCTGCTGCCGTCTCAGCTCCTCCTCGGAAGCCCCTTCCAGCCTGGAACCCCCGCTGCCTTCGCCAGCCCTCAGTTCCAGAATCTTCAGGGCTTCCAGCAAGCTCAGCAGCAGAACCAGCAGCAGCAGCAGAACGGCCCCATGAGTCCGGTCCAGCAGAGCATGTCGCCTCAGCAGTACCAGGCCATGGTATCCCCTTCGACCTACGGTGCCCCCCAGTTTTTCCAGCCCCAGTCCCCCACGAGCGGCGGCTTCAGCAACATGCAGATTCCCATGCAGCCTAGCTCTCCCGTCTCCATGGGCCCTGGCATGGTTACCGGCACTAGCCGCACCGTCTATCTCGGCAACATCCCTCCTGACACGTCGGCTGAGGAAATCTTGGGACATGTCCGAAGCGGTCAAATCGAGTCCGTTCGTCTGCTCCCTGACAAGAACTGCGCCTTCATCTCCTTCTTGGACGCCAGCTCTGCTACCCACTTCCACTCGGATGCCATCTTGAAAAAGCTCTGCATCAAGGGCCAGGACATCAAGGTCGGCTGGGGCAAGCCTTCTCAGGTCCCTACCTCTGTAGCTTTGGCCGTTCAGCAGTCGGGCGCCTCCCGTAACGTTTACTTGGGTAACCTGCCAGAGGACATTACTGAAGAGGAGTTGCGCGAGGATCTGGGCAAGTTTGGAGCCGTTGACACGATCAAAATCGTGCGCGAGAAGAGCATCGCCTTTATTCATTTCTTGTCCATCGCCAATGCCATCAAGGCAGTTTCTCAGCTTCCCCAAGAGCCGAAGTGGCAGGCCCCTCGTCGCGTTTACTACGGCAAGGACCGATGTGCTTACGTTTCGAAGACCCAGCAGCAGAACGCTGCTCAGTACCTTGGAATCGCGCCTGGCTATGCGCATATGCTCACTGGTGCAGACCGTGATTTGATCTCGAACGCTCTGGCTCAGCAGTCTGTGGCTGCGGCCGCCGTCGCGACAACCGCCGGTGGTATCAACAACCTTGGAAACCGGACCATTTATCTTGGCAACATCCACCCCGAGACGACGATCGAGGAAATCTGCAACGTCGTTCGCGGTGGTCTCCTTCACCACATCCGCTACATTCCTGACAAGCACATTTGCTTCGTTACATTCATCGACCCTACCGCAGCGGCCTCGTTCTACGCTCTCAGCAACCTCCAGGGCCTGATGATTCACAACCGCAGACTGAAGATTGGCTGGGGTAAGCACTCTGGTGCTCTGCCGCCCGCCATCGCCCTTGCCGTCAGCGGAGGAGCGTCCCGTAACGTCTACATTGGCAACTTGGACGAGACCTGGACTGAGGAGCGCCTCCGACAAGACTTCTCCGAGTTCGGTGAAATCGAGTTGGTCAACACCCTGAGGGAGAAGAGCTGTGCCTTTGTCAACTTTACCAACATTGCCAACGCCATCAAGGCTATCGAGGCTGTACGCAGCAAGGATGAGTACAAGAAGTTCAAGGTCAACTTCGGCAAGGATCGCTGTGGAAACCCTCCTCGCCAGCTCTCTCAGCAGCAGCAGCAGGCACAATCACCTCGCACTGATGGTGTCTCTTCGCCGCCCCCAACCGGTTCCCAAAACTCGGGCTCTCCTACCAATGGCAACACCCCTCAGCAGTCCGCCACCTTGTTCAACTCCAACAGCAACCCTTTGACACTGTACCTGAACCACGTCTCACAGCAAGCTCAGCAGCAGCAGCACCACCAGCAGCAGCAGCTTCATGTCCAGCAGCAAGCCCTGTTCGGTACCGCCCAGTCCTCGCCTAGTGAGCTGTCCATCGACGTGCAATCCCAGGGTCCCATCTCGGGTCACCAGCAGTCTGCCAGCATCTCCAATGGCTATCCCCACAGTGCCTCCGGTCCTGGTCCCACCACCATTGGTGGCCTCCTGGCCCCTGGTAACCGTGGCGGCCAGCACAACCGCGCCGTCAGCTTGCCTGCCCTGAACCCTGGCTTCGAGAACGGCGGCGCCCCCTCAGGCAACGAGGGCCCTGAGCGCCGTGGCCACCAGTACCAGGCCAGCTTTGGCGGCATGGGTGCCGGTTACGGTCTCGCCATTCAGGGTGGTCTGAACGGCTGGGTCGAGGAGGAGGTTGCCAACTAGACCAGCGGACAGTTTGCCTCCCTCTCGGCATGATGCGGTAGGAACATAAGGGGAAAGATTGGTTAATCGTTGTAATTGCATCTCACGTCTTCTCACTTCTCCTTCCTTTCTTGATTCTTGGTTCTATTTTTCATCTTTTTTTGTTCTTCTCATCTATAATTTTGGCCGATTTGGCAAAGTGGTCCTGGGCTGTTTTCCCGAACCCAGGGCACGGGGAGGAGACTACCACACAAGAATTTGGCACACCCCTTTCATATATATGATTGTGGTCGAACATAGCAGCAGATACCGGATTATGATACGCCTGGAACATGGCCGTCACGATCTGTAGCCAATGTGGAATGGAAAAATGAGTGGGGGTTGCTATCACGGCCCCACGTACAGGGGGGCGGATCTAGAAAGAGGAAGCGATGCTGACTTTACGAAGCTGCATCAATAGCATGTATGTGTATTAGAGCGTCGTTCAGGCAAGGCATAGGTACCTGGACAAATGCAAGCGGTATTCGTTTGTAACAGTTTCTCACAGTATCTTGATGTGATTTAAAGTGATGTCTGTTCCAATTTGATGCCGATGGTCGTATTGAATGCTCAGTTCAGCCAACCCTTGTGGACTGAGTTCTCGGGTCCGAAATTAGCATTGCTGTCTGCTGCATGCCATCGGGCCAGTTCGCGCCCTCACAAACTCTGTGCTCGATCTGCAAAAGAGCAGCAGAGAGATGTAGGGCAATCTATCCATTGGCGAGCGAAAGTACCACGACCGAATACCATTAAGAATCATGTTACATCGGCATCATCGTAAACCTAACGCAACATTGACGATGTATGTATGTATGTATGTATGTACTTCAGCCTTCTTAAACAAGGTAGATGTGAATTAACAAGAACCGTCAGACAAAACTCGAATTCCAGTTTCAACTCCTCTTAACGCACACAGGTTCGTCTTGCGCTTCGTTTGGGGAGTTTTTTTTATTTTATTTTATTTTACTTTAACGCAGTGTACCATGCAGCGCTGCAGCGAACATGACCTGCGCGTCCAAAGCTTTCCTTCCAAGTAAATTGGGAAAGTCATTGGCGTTTTGTCATTCCCCGCACAGGACACTCCGGGTCGGCGCGGGACGGGAATGGAAGTTATCAGGAGGTTGGCGAAAGTATCCAACTTGCGCGGGAATGGCGAAGAGTGCCTTCGAGGACGGGGGGATGAAGGGGGAAAAAAAAAAACCGTGGGAGGCAGCGGCCCACCTACTCATTCTCATTTCAGTCACTAACATGCTGTTTTATTGATGATACGAATAACGGAAGTTCATCTTTTGTTTTTATCATCTGTCTCGGCAAATACGTACGTCCCTGCACATTGTCTAAAACTTGTCTTTTTTATCACACGCATGCCACGCCATCGACGTAATGAAAATGCGACTGCCAGGGTGTAGTCCGATGTGAAATATGACATAGTGACCTGATTGATGTCAGGGTCGTTCACCAAACCCCCTCGCTCTCTGCACTTGCTCTATCCTGTAAATTATCATCGCCACAGACCAAGTACTTACTCCCGTATCTTGGTCCGCCATACTCTCCAATATCTCAGGTAAGTAATTAGTATCCGGCTGGCTCGGGGTTCGCGGGGAACGCCGGGGCGCTGGCGTTCATGCGGCATTGATCCTTCCAGTTCTTGGGTGTGTACTTGTCGACGATCGACTTAAAGGCGGCCTGTGTGACATGTCAGAAGCGCTGATGCTGCAAGGTACGACGGGGAGAGCTCTCACCAGAGTGCAAAATGACTCGTCACCTTGGAGATGTTTGCCCGTAGGTTTGCAGCCGGGAATGGTGATGGGCTCGTCGTTATATCGCAACCTCACGTAGTACCCGTCCAACTTGCCCTTCTCGGTATCGGTGAGCTCGGGGGTGGGCTTACGACCGATGCCAGGGGGCGCCGTGCCCGGGGTAGGAACGCCAGCGCGGCCGAAGGAAAACCAGGAGCTGAACCAGCTGCCAGTCTGTGGGGCCGGCGCCGGCGGTAACCCGGTAGAGGCCTCGACGGCCGGGATATTTGAGTCACGGAACAGTTCGATGGCAATGTGGCTTGTGAAAGGGGGCCATTTTTCAGTGCCAAAAGCACCCAAGCTAGCTAGCACGCCTGCCAGAGTGGTATCATGACAGCCGCTCATGCCGAACCGGACCGGACTGGGTGCTGCTCCGGGCAGCTTGATCTCGTAGTCCCCGTCGGCCGGGGTATGCTCCACGCTGCCAACCATTCGAGCCACGACGTCACCCATCAGACCACCTATGCCGAGGGTGCGGTACTCCTGGCTCTCCCTGTAGCCGCTGTACCACTCTTCCACGCCAATCTTCTCGATGATGGCGATGGCCTTGGGGTCATAGAACTCAGACGGCAGCTTCGTTCTCGGACCATGGGCACGCGTAGCGTTGATGGTATCCATGATGCCACTAAGACGAGGACGGGAGTCGACGGCAATGCGGGAGCCCTGAGGCATCCACTTGCCGAGCTTTTTGTTGAGGTATTCCATCTCAGGTGTCTCGTTCCACCGGTCGGCAGTGCGCTGGGCAAAAGCACGGGATAGGGCGGCGAACCGTCGACAGTTACCATCGTTGGGGAACAGGGTCTCGTCTTGAGGCGCGCGTGTGAGGAGAGTGAGGGGCGGCAGGGCGGGGTCGCGGTGCGTCGCTGGATACAGACCTGTAAGAGCCTGTTGGAGTGATTCTAGAGCTCTGGGGACGGGGGTCGAGCGTAGGTAGAGGGAATCGGCGTTGGTCAGGTTCGCGGGGAGAAAGTTGAGGCGGTCGACATAAAGATCGCGGAAACGACGTCCTAAGTTGCGGGTGGTCTCTCGACCGCGGTCTGTAAGCATACCCATATCACACACATCGTCTAGCTCGGCGTTGGGGCCGGCAGCAATGATGGGGCTGTCATCCTCGGAGTTGAACGTCTCAAGGCGGCGCTTCCAGTCGAGGTACGAGTACTCTCCAGTGTCGGGATCCAGAACGGCGGAGCGGAGGTGGCGTACGGCGCGACAGTAGGGCCAGTACGGAGGCAGACCGGTATTCTGGAAGCGGGGTGTGACGGGAGTGCGCTCGCCGTGGCGTAGGAGGATCTGCACGAGCTGGAGCTGCAGCTGTGGAGGGTAGAGCTGGCGCAGCTCTGCGTCAGTGTAGGGCTGGCGAGGCTCAAGGGTCGTCATAGCTTTCGGGAATAAGAGTGACGACACGACTTGGTGAGGAATGTTTGCGACACGGGTCGAAGAGTTGGAGGAGGGAGGAGGAGGGGAGGGTCGGTGGGAAGCTTAACAAACAGGATGATGCATGGGACGAGACGACGGATGGGGGATAGGAAGGAAAGCTAAGAATGAGTCTGTTACAAGAAGTTGGGGCTCTTTTTGTCAGTCAATAGGACCCAGCCCCCCCTTCATGTGCCGCTATGGCACCTTACACTTTTGAAAACAAACCTGCGGGAGGATGGATGAGGTTCCGCGGGGCAGGGATTCGGCGTTGGGAAGCCAAGAATTGGGGCCGTCGTGGTCGCGGGTGAGGCTTTGTTTCACGGCTTGGCCATGGTGATGACGTCCAGGGTGCACCGTACTGGACGGCTGCAAGGCCAGGTACGCTAACGTGTATGGCAATTAGTGGGACGAATTGCTATAGTTGCTTATCGGGAGAGCCAGCCCACTGCAACTGCTGCAGCCGCAGCTCCAACAACCCATGGTAGGTACCTAACCACCCAACGAACATGCCGTGGGTTGGCCGAGCTCGGTACAGCTAACTAACTATTATATGCACACCTTGGGCATCCGTAGCACCTCGACCCAAACCGCAATCTGCAATCAACTGCAGAACGCAAAAGCAAGCTCGTCTGAAGTTGGCAGTCGCACGTTTGGACCTTGGTCAGGCCATAGCCTGAGCTTACCTTTTAATATCAGCAACAACTAAGATAGTTAGGTATGGTCTGAGTTTAAGTTCTCGACTGCACTGCATCATCGATTTTTCCTTTTAAGAATGCTTGCTTTTTCATGTTATGCACATACACACACATCTAAGACCTTCTTTCTTGCTTTTATTTTGCTTCACCGTGCCTGTTTGCTGTGCTCCTGCTTAGCTCCTGCTTACATAACCTCTCCATTGCAGACCATCGACATCATCCAGCAAGATTGACTGGAGAGCTTTGATCTGAACCGATACGATTCAGTCAGACATACCGGGTCATCGGGTGCCGCTGTGCCCGCAATCCCCGTAGGTGCCGGATGGCGAAGGGGACATTGTCCAATGACGTGCCCACCAAGTGATGGCTAGCAAGCAGTGGGGTAGACGCTAGTATCCGCCAACACATGTGATTATGTCAGTGGCATAAAGGGAAAAGCAACGGGAACCTGGAAGAAACGGGGCCGCTGACTACACACACACAAACAAAACAGAGCCATGTAGCGAGGTAGTTTCTCATCGCTATGTCAATAAATCGCCTCCTACTGGCCAGAGTTTTTATGCGATTGGGCCGGCCTGTGGAAGACTCTGCTACAACACAGCGCAACGGTAGAAAATTTGATTCAAGGCGGATATGCCAAAGGCTAATAAAGAACGTGGGAAATGTCCGGGCGACCACAGCCCTACTCATTTGTACGCATCTGTGCCTTTATCACTGCGTATAGCAATACGACATGGCGGTGTCAATCGGATAGAGAGAGCAACGACTGTGAGATGAACACACGGTGATCGCCGGCCTAGCCGCATTCGAATTTGGCAGCCTGAGCTTGAGCCCCTTCGGACCAGAGATGGATACAATGTACGACCGACGAAGGATGCCCCCTGTTCTCGGGCGAAAGAGGCGCAGCTCTGTGCATACTGTGGTCGCAAACTCTGGGTCTCTAGTCCCTTTCGCGGCGGGACGATATCAGCAAGCTTTCCTTCCATGCGCAAGTGCTGCGTTAGCCATACGCTACCTTCCAAACTACACGGTACCTGGCATTTACTACGCCGTCTGTTGAAGTAGTCATTTTTCTGGCACGGCGAGTAGCCATCAACGTCAGTCAAGGGTTCATACCAAGCTGGGGCCAGTGGCCACATGTGGATTGCCTCCCATGCCCCAGTGCCAGACACATAGTGGCTGAGAGTGATGTGTGAGGTAGGTACAAATCAAGGACATTCCTTATATAGTTTACCTGGGTCTTCCCTACTCCAGAGTCCTGGCAGAAAATGCCAAATTCGTTTCCAGATCCAAGGGGGGTTGCATTGAATCATTATCTCTTTCAACCTCAAAACGTCTTCACCAACTCAAACGTCAACGGCCAACCTTTTCACACACTTCGTCTCGTGCAACCACTTTTCTTCTTTTTTCTCAGCTCACACCACATTCGACCCAACTTTTCCCCAGATTTGCTATAACCTTTCTCATCTATCGTCGGTTGTCGCGTATCGTTTTTGGGCATTCTTCCGCACCTGCCTCGGTGCTGTGTTCACTAGTGTCCACTCTCGCTCCTCCCCAAAAGAGGACACTGAGCATGTGCTTGAACTAACCCCGGAACGCCCGGCTACAAATTGCGACTTTTATAAACAACCCTGCTACCCGACTTCTTGTGCTCTCATCGTGTACAGCAAAATAGCTGGTTATGATGGTTGCCATGTCACAAAAAGAAAACTTCAACCCGAGGTCAAAAACGCCGCCGGCGCCTTTGGAGAGAGTCCCGTCTGAAGACCCCGTCTACGGTGACGATGATCAAGATGGTGCCCAGTCCGTTATGCAACCCGCGTTGAGCGCTGTCGCTACTCGCCTCACTCTACCAAAGACTTCCGCCGCTGAGAAGGCTGCGGCTATGGAAAGGAGGCCTAGCCGCCGTGCTTTTGATTCTGGCCTCCCAAGCAGTGAAGAGTCTTCCAGCTCCCCAGAGTTAACACCCTTTCCTGATGAGATACCCACTAATTTTGAGGCCGAGCCTGATATGCGAATCTCGCCCTCGCCGCCTAGTAGACGGCAAACCCTAAAACTACAAAAGCCGCGTCCAGCCCCAAAAGAAAGAGATTTGCCTTCGCCGTGGCATGCGAGCCCAAGGACTGGTTTCTTTACTGGCGGTGATAGGGAAGGTCACAAGAGCGCCCTAGAATCCATATCATTCGGCCAGACGAGGCACAAACGCTCATCCTCGACCGGGGCTGATGCGTTGAAAAGATTCTCAAAAGCGTTGCCTTCTTTTCCCGCTCCTTCCTCGATATTCAACTCGTTTTCATTTTTTTCCGCTGCAGCCGAAAAGTCGGAGCAAAAGTTCGCGGCAAACCAACGGAAATCTACGTTGCCCCAAACAGGCAATTCGTATCCCAACACCAGCACCGAGCTTCACGGTGCTGCTCAGCCCCATCAGGTTGAAATTCCTCCACAGAATACCCACGTCAGCCGTCCCTCCGTCTCTTCCTCGCGTCCATCAACGGCGAGGCCCCGCGCTCTTCGGAGGGTTACCTCAGATGACTCCCTCTTGTACCATTCCTTATCCCGCACCTCCTCCATCGGGGATGATGACGGGAGATTTGATCATGTTCGGGAAATGGCCAACGTGAGAATGAAGGCCATCAAAGACAGTTTACCAGAGAGGCCTACATTCAAGATGCCCAGTCTACCAAAGCTACCATCATCACTCAAGCTAAACGAAGATGTGACGAATGAGATGCCGACGACAAAACTCGACCCAGACGATCCTGCTATCCTAGACAGAGTATTGGAAACCCTTACCGGCGACATTGTCATTCTTGGCGGGTACCGTGGCTCGATTCTAAGATCAGCTGAACCTCCACATCATCAACTGTGGGCTCCTGTCAAGATTGGACTGAACATGAGGAAAGCAGACTTGGAGGTTGGTCTCAACCCTGAGGATGAGGAGAGCATGGAAGAACGCATTATTCCGTCAGGAATGCTTCAGAATATTGGCCCCATCGACATCTCGAGGAAACTATTCAGAAAAATTGCTTCATGTGACAACGTTCGCAAAGGAAAGCTACGGCTGTGGGATTACGGTTACGACTGGAGATTGAGCCCTCACCTGTTGTCACGCAAGATGATTGAGTTTTTGGAGAAGCTCCCATCGAATCAGCCGGACACTAAGGAACCAAGGGGCGCGCTGGTCTTGGCACACAGTCTGGGTGGTCTCATCACACGTCACGTAGTGAACCAGAGGCCAGAGCTTTTCTCGGGAGTTGTTTACGTTGGAACACCTCAAAGATGTATCAACGTCTTGGGGCCCATCAGAAATGGCGATGCTGTGCTGTTGAACGAGAAGATCCTAACTGCTCAAGTCAACTTCTCATTGAGGACGACGTTCGTCTTTTTGCCTGAAGACGGCGCGTGTTTCGTCAATAAAGACACCAAAGAGGAATACAGAATCAACTTCCACGACGTCAATGACTGGATCAAATACCGTCTCTCACCCTGTATCGAAGCTGCCTTACCGCCACTAAACCCCAAGGAAAAGTCCAACACGTTTAGCTCCCTTCTCCCACATCGGAGCCGTGCTTCGAGCGATAAGAAGCACAATCATGCCGTCCCCCCGTCTCTCGCCGACGCTGCTCGACGAGCTCAACTTGCACGTGAAGGTAACATGAACCCGCAAATAGACAACAACACTCAGCAACAGACTTCACTGAACGATACACCCTCGCCATTTACCAAGGGAGTTCCAGGAACGCCTACACCGCCAAACCGTGCCAGGAATCTTGCCTACCTCAAGCGCACGCTGGCCGAGGTAAAGCGTTTCCGCGCCGAGACGCAGTACAACCCGGCCCACACCAAAGCCAACGTCTACCCCCCACTTGGAGTGATCTATGGCAAAGAGATCCCCACGGTCTACGCCGTCAAGGTGAGTAGTCGTGACGCCATAGCCCACGCTGATGCATATGACGACCTCATCTTCCGCGCGGGCGATGGCGTTGTCCTTGCGCGCGAGGCACAACTGCCAGAGGGATATGAGCTAGTGCGCGGCGGGCGGGTGAGCACCGAGCGTGGGCATCTGACAATGCTCGGTGACATGCCCGCCGTCGGCAAGGCGTTGGAAGCCGTCGTTCGGGGCCGAAGAAAGGGTATCGGCTTGGGGCACGCAGGTGCCCAGGGGACGCACAGAGGAGATAGACGAAGCATGGCTAGAGCCTAGAGAGTCTTGTTGCTACCTTCTCGGCGTTGTCATTACATTATCGGTCCCGATAGCATAGAGTTAGAAGCCTCAGAGAGAAGGATCAGTGCTTGTACAACAGATGACTGTGCAATAAATTCATGACAAAGTATAAAAATAAGAATAAAAATAAACATTGTCACGAGCCACAGCACCGATCTGATATGAATCTAACCACGCATTGCTGTTCACCTTTTCTTTTCCCCTCCCTCTTCAAGAAAACTTCTAATTCCTTTTTTTTTTCTTTTTCTTTTGGGTGGCAAAGAGCCTCGTGGCTAAGAAGCATAACGACGAAACACGCGCAGGTGCCGGCTCGTATCCGAACTGACTGCGTGCATATATACATATATATATGTATGGTCAAAGTAAATCGGGATAGGCAATCTCTCTCTTTTTTCTTTTTTTTTATCTTTCCCATCATGTGAGACGCGAAACCGAACATTGGACGTCAACGCAGAAAAGGTAAGTAATATCGGCGAACACAGAAAGAGGTTTAAAAAAAATATTAAGTGCCATGTGGGCTGTCAGTGCTTTCCCATTTTACAGAGCAAATGACCAGGCATTTCCCCTTTCTACCCTTCCACTTTGCTGTCTACCAGTATGCTAGGTGTTCATCCAACGCCAAACTAAAAATTAAAAAAAAAAAAACATCAATGCGGTGGTATTGCCAGTGCGCGTGTGCATTCATCAATACTCGAAATCATCATCCACGGCGGGACCCTTGCTCTTGGTCACGCTCTCCTGTTTACGGTACATCTCGGCCACTTGCCGACTAGACGTGGCCTCGTCAGGCTTCTTGTCGTCACGCACCTTGATGAAGCGTGGGAACCGTAACGAGATACCCTTCTCACCGCCAGGGTCGACGCCCTCCTTGCACCCTGCCTTGTAGCGCGGGCTGAGCGTCAGATCTGCAGTCTTGACCTCCCAGACATAACGCGGCTCGAACCAGACATCAGGCTGATGCTGGCCTCCAGAGGAGTGCGCGTAAAATGGTTTTGGCCGGTCAATAACAATATCTGAGAGCTGAGAGTGAAGCTCCTCAAGGGCCGCTTCGGAGAATCCCGTGCCAATGTTGCAAACAGTTTCATACGAATCAGATGATGGGTTGTAGCATGCGAGAAGGAATGCGCCGTACACGGATGTACGCTTGCCCTTTCCATAGTATGCACCCAGCACCACAAGATCGAGCGAGTCGCCGATACCGCTGAGGTAATCTTTTTTTATCTAGGGGGAAAATGTGAGCACACGGTCGATGAGAAAGAGAATGCAGCCTTTCAGGGGCCCCAACGACAGTTACATACCTTGAGCCAGTTTCGACTTCTCTTGCTGGGCTCGTACCCACTCTCTGAGCCGTCCAGCATCTTGACCATGAGGCCCTCACAAGATGCCTTGACGCTCTCGTCAAGGAACTCCTGTATCTGCTCCAGCTCTTGACCATTCATATGTGTTGCAAAAGCAAATTCGCCTTCCACCGGCGCAAAAGCCTTCTCGAGTAGCTCACGACGTTCACGGAGCGACTTCTCGACAATGGCCTCACCGTTCAGGTAGAGCAGGTCGAAGGCAAACACGCATACCTTGACCTTGACATCTTCAAGCTTGACATCCTTCTTCTTGCGAGTCATCAACTGCTGGAAAGGAAGCACCTTCTTTTCCTCGACATCCCAGGCCACTGTCTCGCAATCCAGGACAAAACTCTTGGTGTCATCCTTTACCCAGGTGTGCAGCTTTGCCAGAATATCAGGGTACTTCTTTGAAAGATCTTCAGAATTTCTCGAGAAGATAGATGCAACGCCATCTGCCGCAGCCTGGGTGGCCCCTGGTAGGGACTGACTAAGTTCCTCATCCGCAGTCTTGGCGACGTAGTGAATTTGTGCCCGTTCACCATCGTACTTGTACTCACAAGTGAAGGTTTGGTTCTCAAAGCGATCCAGAACCTCGGTGATGGCTTTCGTTGGTTTCGCCAACATGGGCTTCAGGGGTACACCAGGCTTCAGCTTGCAATGATCGCGAAGGTTCATAATACCGTGTTCCACCATGGCGGGGATGATAACATCATAGCTAGGGAGCTCGCTGCCAAAAATTAGCATCAACTGGTATGACAGGAAAAAAGAAAAGAAGAAAAAAAAGAAACATACCTGTAAACTTGTTTGAGAATGGCCTCTGCCTGCTCAACATCCGAAGGCTTGGGAACTTGTCCTTTGGCATCTGCCTCATGATAGACTACTGCTTGAGCCAAAGAGACCAAAACTGTCCTCTCTGCTAAACCAAGTCGAAGCTTACCCTCCAGGAAGCGAACAAGATACTTGGCTTCGCTGGGACCCCCCTTGTCTTTATTGATGTCCACCTTTCCGGTACCATGAGCATCGGCTGCTGACAAGAGCTTCTTGATTGAATCCACCTTACGGCCTTGGGCGCCACTTCCGGAAACCGTAGCGATGCCCATGAGACCATTGTGCACCGCCCTGATCGTCAACGCCTTTGGCTTGAACATGGTTGGTTGTGTTGATCTACTCTTAACTGCAACAAGGCCAAGATCTCCAATTTCCTTTTGATCTTGCTTGATAACAGCAAGACTGCGACCTGTTGTTTCACCAATTGCCTTCATGATTAATGATTCGCCAATGCCGAGTTCAATACCAGCATAATCAGGAGCTAGCTTGTTGATCATGAGCAAGACAGTCGGCAACAGATCGTCTGGCGTCAAACGCAGAACTTGCCGAAGGAACAACGAGCAATGAGCCATGATCTCAAGTCGCTTGGTCGTAAGCTCGATGAGTGAAAACGTTTTGCAGAGTGCTGCATAGGGGACCGGCTGGCCTGGCTTCCAATCTGGGTACGGGTCCTTGGTTGCGGTCTTGAGCTTCATCTGTACCTTTTCCAGCGTTTTTTTCGCTGCTGTTGACTTGACCTCTTCTTCTTCGTCAACATCAGTCTCGGACGTAGACTCTGCAGATTTGTCCTCTTCGTCTTTAGCGACTGGGAGTGGAGAAGGAGACTTGGACTTTTTGGGCGAGGCCGCTGCATTTCCTGTCCTCCTGGGATTGTTCTTCCTGGCTTTTGACGCTTTAGGTGACTTTGAGGGAGACTTGGCAGCGGCTTCGTCCATTACTTCATCCTCATCCTCCTCTTCTAGAACACGCTGACGGCCTCTGCGGGGTCTCTTATCAACGGGCTCGTCTCCTTCTTCTTCAGAGGCCTCCGCCTTAACTTCAGTGCTTGTCGACTTGACTACGGGGCTCGGGCTTCGGGTGCGTTTCCTAGGCTCTGCGGACGGGGTGTGAGTGCATTTTCCAGCGCAAAGATAGGTAAATTCTACAAACTTGTGGTTTCCTTTGTAGCCTTTGAGCTAGTAGTAGAAGTCCCTGTCTCGTCCGTGACCTTCTTGGGAGCTGCTTTTGTAGCAAAGCTCAACTTGCTTTGCTGGGGCTCGGGCTTGGAACCCTTCTGTCCGAAAAACTTGCTGTTTTCCACAATGTTAGCCAGCGACCACTTCGCTCACGTAAGGCGTCAAGGAAAGTAATAGTTCCATTGCACCCATAGGGAATCGAAGACCATCTCCCTTGTACACACCCCAAAGTTGTCTGCGAGGACCGAACGTACCCCAAAGTGGCCTGCTTGGGAGCCATGATAAGTATTCGCTGGTTATGGACGGTGAAGAGTCGGAAAGTGATACGGAACACCGCCCTGGATACGTTCCTGCGAGGAATTGGACCGCTTAAAAGGCGGGCGCAAAACATGAATGTAGTTGAATGCTGATGGAGATGCTTGACGCGCTCTTCCAGGCAGAAAGCGCGTTAAGCAGTGACCTACGCGTTGAAGACCTCTTAGTTACATCGCCCCACTAGGCAGCATTAGGCAGCAAGCTGCATTTAGCATTGGATTTATGCACCAATTGAAGCATCCTAGTCACTGAATTTTAGGAGGTCTTTAGTGAAATCCAAGAAAAAAAAGTTGAGTTAATCACATTGAACCGCGAGGCAACCACAATTCCAAAAAAATCACGATTGAGAACCAAGTTATCGAACCAGGAGGACATCTGCAGACCCCGGCCATGTTCACATTGTGACCACTTCACCCCTTTCTAGCTAGCAGGTATTGTACAATAGGACAGGTAGGTTAGGAGACGATTATTCGGAGCGCATGGAATTTAGTTGAAGTAGAAGTTCTCATCCGGCGTGCGTCCACGGATGAACTGGGGCTCAGTGCCCCTGACATAGATGTCCTCGTACAAGATCTGAGGGGTAGTGGGGGGGACGGCCATGGCCTCAGCGGCAGCAACCTCCTCGTTGACGAAGCTGCGGGCCTCCTTGTCAATTGTCTTAAGCTCGTCCTCAGTGACGACCTCCCAGTCAATGATCTTCTGCTTAAGGCCGGCGATGGGGTCGTTGGTAGAACGCATACGCTGGATCTCCTCACGGGTACGGTAGGTGGTACCAGGGTCGGACATGGAGTGACCACCGTAGCGGTAAGTGACGTACTCGAGGACGAGAGGTCCGTTCTCGGCAACGGCGAAGTCCTTTCCGTACTTGACGGCGGCCTTGACTGCAAGAACGTCCATGCCGTTGACCTTCAGGCCGGGAATGTACTGACCACGCTTGTAGTAGTCGGTAAGGGCAGAGGAGCGAGCGGCAGCGGTACCCATACCGTACTTGTTGTCTAACACAATCATTAGTAGGAATTATTAGTCGGCTTCTCCGGAGAACTTACTCTCGCATCCGAAAAGAGCGGGCAGACCCCAAAGCTTGGCCATGTTGAAAGCCTCAAAGACTTGACCCTGGTTGCTGGCACCATCACCGTACAGGATGACGGAGGCGTTCTTGCGGCCAGTGTACTTGTGAGCGAAGGCGAGACCGGCACCGACGGGCACCTGCGCACCGACGATACCGTTGCCACCGTAGAAGCCCTTGGTGAACATGTGCATGGAACCTCCCTTGCCGTAAGCAATACCCTCACGGCGGCCGAGAAGCTCTCCGATAATGGAACGGACCGTGCCGCCGCGCATGTAGGCGAAGCCGTGGCAGCGGTAGGCAGTAATAACGTCGTCCTGGCGGGTAAGAGCGTGCTCAATACCAACAGCGACAGCCTCTTGACCGGTAGACAAGTGGCAGAAACCACGAATCTTCTTCTCCTTGTACAATCGGTCGGCAGCCATCTCCATTTGTCTTTATGCATGATCAGCTGGCGTGTCCAGTCGGCGGAAAACATGAGACATTTTATAAGGAACCGACTCTAGCATACCTGACCACAACCATGTCCTTGTACATCTGCTTCAACTCCTTCTTGGTCACCTCAAGAGTGTATGGCGGGGGGTCAAGCTGGTATGTCTCGAAGCTCTCATCGCTCAGGGTGATCTGGAAAGGCTCCTCGTCGGACTAAACAAGTAAAGATCAGCCATTTGAAAATCACGATGGGTCGTAATCGATACAGCCGTCATATTTTGCGACAACTGTGGAAGACAGGGCGGCGGAAAAAGAGCGCAAACTCACCTGCGGGAGGCGCTTCTCCAGGGTTGCCGATGCAGCGTTGGTAGTGACGGATCGGGACGCAGCAACGAAAGAAACGGGGGTGCGAGTGCGCAGAGGCACCGCTCGGTTTAACCTGATCGCGCGGGAGAACATCGTGGGGTTGTGATGATGGAACCTCCGGTCGATGAGGATGAGAAGGGCTCGGGGGAAGGAGGATGATAACAAATTATTTGGTCGCTGGAGCTCCGAAAAATCGCGGCGTTGGTTGGGAAGGGAGCTGCTGCTTGTTGAAAACTACTAATCCTAGAAGGGAATAGCGTGTTATCACGTGACTCGACTCAACGGGAATTTGCAAGTGCGCACCTCGAGCACCCGACCACTGTTCGTACCAAGCAGTGGCGCTATCTCTCTCATACGGTGGGCCCCGGTTTGCAACGGCCGGACTTTTTTCTTTTTTTTTTCCCACTTCGGTGGGCGATTCAGTTGAGGCGACCATCGGAGATAGCAGGGAAATTGGATACGAATATGTGCTGTCCCAATCGCCGCTAGAGCCTCCGTTCAGTCGCTAGGGCATGAAACTCAATTCGCCCAAGTTTTGACCAAACCCCAAGGTTTGGTCAATCCATTGTATCGTGCATGTCACTGACTGACAAACGGAAGTCCATCGATACAGGATTGTTCAGAGCAGGACCTCACATTGATGTCATAGATCATGACCTTGTAGTGAGCCGAAAAACATTAAGAGACATAATTCTAACGAGGAAAACAGCCTTGCCGCCCAGATTTGTTCGTTTATTCTCTGACAGTTCAGGCAACCATTGTTGTATCTTCACAGCCATCATAAGACCTAAAGCTCGTGTCACTTCTTACAATATCACATCAATTTGCCAACGACCCTCATTTTGACGTGGTATATAGCTCTACTATACACTTTACCACGGGGTATATTAAGAGAGCGGCCGGGCCAGCCGCGTGGACATAGCTGACCAATGCCAACGCCCTGAAGTTGTGATTCCCGCCATTTGTCCCTTCCATCCATCAAGACCCCAAACGAACCCTCAAAATGCTTTCAATTCCATGCTGGCCCGTCCTTTCAAATGCATGCAATGCTTCCTGACCAACGCCGAACGACACCACTCTTCTTTGTACGAGTGGCCCTCTGATTCTATGCTTAGAAGCGTTTAAGTGATGAAACTGCTAGAGAAAGCAATTATAGTTTCGTCAAGTGGCCCGTTTGTCCACACCGACGTCTCGCTGATGCTCTGGCAGCAGACGTGGCCAGCACATTTGTACCGGCCGTATGCTGCAATGCGACAATCAACATCGCTCGCCTGTAATGTTCTTTCAAAGTCACAACTTCCAAGATGATTCCGCCTAATCATCGTGGAAAAAGGTCTTATTACCACCTTGAAGTGGGGCGGTAGATGGTCCGGCGTCCCTCATATCGACGTCCTGGCTTCCTGTGGCTTCTCGGCTTGGTCCCGCAACACTTGGCTGCTGCTGTCTGAAATCAAGCTGCATTGCGCTCATGGGGCGATTTGGTGTATCCTGCATTACACGTTGCTGGAGGGAGAGCGGGCGATCGTACAGAACATCCTCTGGAGGAGAAAATGACCAGACCTAGGAAGTTTATTAGCGTCATGACACTTTGCAAAAAGATTGGGGAACTTCTCCTACCTCCATCACAGTTCTGTTCTGTCGTAAAGCTAACGCCACGCACTTTTCATCTTCAAAAGCCACTCTCCAAACAGCCTCGCCCTGGGCGATAAGCTCTCGTACCAAATGGCCGGTCTTGAGATCCCAAATTTTGACTCTGCCGTCACTTCCACCACTGACAACACGGGTGTCGTCAAATTGCAAGCTGGTAACGCTATTATCGTGTGCGGCGAGCCGGTGAATAGGACACATTTTCTCCAGTGACCACACGCGTACTGAACCATCAGAGCCGCCAGTCACCAGAGTATCGCCACGCATTTGCAGCTGTCCAACAAGAGACGTGTGACCCTGCAGGATAGCCAAACATTCACTATTAGTGGAGTTAGCAGCAGACCAAGGCAAACATCCTGGCATCAGAGCACTTACGCTGTCCTAGGATCCCAGATTCGCACGTTAGTATCCAAACTGCCTGTCACTACTCTCTTGCCGTCGAAAGCAATCGCGTAGATCTGGCTGAAGTGGCCTTGCAGTGTCTGAATGCATCTGCCCTCCGATATGCTCCACACTTTAGCCGTAGTGTCATAGCTGCCAGATACAACGATGTCTCCCTTGATCTCCAAGCATCGGACGCTGGCGCTGTGGCCGACAAGTACGTTTCTGCACAAACCAGTCCTGATATCCCATACTCTAAGTGTCGTATCACGAGAGCCCGATATCGCCGTGTTTGCGTCAGACATCTTGAGGCAGCGCACAGTTGATGTGTGACCACGAAGTGTGTGAAGGCAGGCACTGTGAATGTCAGTTGAGTCTAGTACCGCCTTGAGTCTTTTCGTCCGGAACTTACCCCGTAGCCAAATTCCAGACGCGCACATCGCGGTCACATCCACCACTAACCAGAATATCTTCCCATGGGACCATCGCCCACACACCCATAACATGACCCTGCAAGGTACGTTGAGCGTTGCCCTTTGTATCGAAAACATGAATCTTGGCGTTATCAAGGGCCACGATGATATACTTAGGGGTTAAGTGCAGGCTTGTTACAACACCCCCCTCTTGAGTAATGTTTCTGGTGGTGCTTGTGCCACCAGATCTCCAAGCCGCCTCTACGAGGTATCGTTGCTTGAAGTGCGACTTGTAAGATCTCATTTTTGGCCGCGAGTTTGAAGACCCGTCTAGACTACGAGAGCCGGAAGCATGTGCTGTCAAAGGGAGGGCACCCGGAAAACTATTGCTGGCGTAGTCGTTGTCACCCCAGAGAGGTTGAGCGCCAGGGCGTGATCCGCTTCCCATGGGCACAGACACTTCTGAAAGACGTCGTCCGTAATCGTGCTTGACGCAGAGATTTTTCCACGTCATATCGTCGCTCAACAAGTCTCGCCATCTCCTGGATACTTGAGAGGCACGGGCCAAAACCTTTGGGTCATCAATAAAGGAGAGAATCTGGAGGCTCGGTATTAGCACGTAGAAGAAAAGAAAAAAAATAAACTACGTAGAATAAAATTCTTACGCGCAAACAAAGCTCATCGGGCAGACTCGTAAATGGATCTTTTTTAAGCAGAGGACTGACGAACTGATGAACAAAGCTCAGTTGCTGGCTTGTGCAAAGGTTCAGTAGGTCCGCCAGGAGACGAGTTCGGTGCGGGCCACCAGAGTTCTTGAAGTGATGGCGGACTTTGGCCAAGAAAAAATCCTCGTCGTCAGCAGCGTCGCTCCAGTCGAGCTGATGATGGGATGGACCTGGAGAGGCGGCTGGTGTGGGAGGTGGCGGTGGTGAGCCAGTCAACTGTTGGTCGAAGTCGGCAGCAGGCGTCGTCATGCTAGGTGTCGGCGGGCCACGCATATGGCCTGGTCGTGCTGGCATCTTTTCCAATTTCTGGCTGCTAGACATCCCCCCCGTGTTGAGCGTCATATCGTCGCTGAGCATGCTCCCCCTCCTTTCCGAGAAACTCAATGGTCGGTTATTGTAACCAGCCATGTCAGGATGTAATGTACGACGGTCGTCCTCGAGAAGTTTGAGATTCGAGACTTCAGAGTCGGTACTGGCAATGCCCCGAAAATCGGGATGCAGTCGTGCAGTGTTTGAAGTTTCGGGCCCGAGTCGGAGAGTGAAGTCGTTGCTAGGCGGTCATTAAGCGAGTAATGTCAACAGACTATTACCAAGCAGCTTGGTTTGCCGTCAAAGCGTCCGTCAAGGGATTCGTCAGAGTTTGACGATAGGGTGATGTAGTATGCGATGTGCGCAGAGAAGTGCAACACAACGATAGGCGCAGGGTACAGTCGTCGCACCTTGTGGGAGGAGCGTGACAAGTCGAAGAGGTCGAAGACAGACCAGGCAGGGGTTATATCGATTTGGTAAAGGGGCAGAGCCAATATAAAAAGAAAAGAAAAATGCGTATGGTAAACAAGGAAAATGAGTCTTTGACGGTGCGATAAAGTGACGGTATCGTGGAGCAACGAGAGAGCGAAACTTGCTCTGGAGGGTAGGCTGAACAGAACGTCGGTTTGTCTGTCGTCGCTTGCCTCTCTTGCACTGAGTATGGGGCGCGGGAGACGGAAGCTTAACAATCGGAGTTGACAAGCGGAAAGCGTGGGTCGCTGGGCCTGGTGGTGGTGTATGGCATGCACAGGGCGTATCAATCGAAAGTGGATTAATCGCTGGTTGACGCCCAAATGCCTTCACACCTCCCTGTGAAGGTGTTTGTTTGCTGTCGCTTGTCGTAGGGCGGCAGGAAGATGAGAAGAAGAGGAGAGACGGGATTGGAGAGAAGTCCAACTTTAGGTTGGCTGGGATTGGGGATTTGGGGGAGGGAGGGAGGAAAGGAGATCAGATACTTGACGAGCAGCACTACGTAGGTAAGTTGGGTAGATGAGGTAAGGAATGGCTTGGGTGTGGTGGTAAAGTACGAGCGAAGAGGTATGGAGACCAGGGAAAGGAACCAGGTCTAGCCGGGGACCAAGACCAAGTAAGACCAAGACCCAAGACCAGTGTGGGACGGGGTGAGGGGGATGAGAAAGTCAAGGCTCAGAGGCGCAGGCCACTGCACGGTCGGTACCTGATGATGGGGAGGGTAACAAAGGCAGAGAGAGAGGGAGAGGCGGTGGGTTGGTCGCCCTTGGACTTTGGGGAAGGACGGATACAGAAAGAAAAAGGGTGTGCGGGTGGAAGTGTGGAAGTGTGGAAGGATGGTGGAAGGGGGGACTAAGACGAGGAGCGCCAAAAGAAGGCCTGGGCTTGTGGTTATGTGGGCGTGCCTTGGGGCGCCGGGTACTTAGTAGTGCCACACAAGTCACAGTGCACTCATCGTCCTTTGTGCCGCCTTCCACTGGCAGAGTGGTGGTGTATTTGTGCCCCCGGGGGGAAGACCTGGATGGAGTGAGAGACGGAGACAGACGGGGCTAGCGGAAGTGGAGGAGGGACCGGGAGGCGAAGAACCCGTGATGGATACCTGAACCTAGTGCAGCATTTTGCGGCATTGGAGGTACCTTCCCTTGAGCCTGCACCTGTCTCTGCTCTTGGCTGGAAGGAGACTGGAACAAAAGAAGCGAAACGGCAGGAGTGACCGACAAGAGTGAACGATATCGTTCTCTCCACTACAAAGGCACTGTAGAGAGCCAAAACATTTCCAAGCATGCAAAGACATTAAGCACTCGCGAGCGACAGACATTTGACAACGCCTCTCTGCCAGGCCCAGGCGCTGATGATTCCCAAACAAACAGAATTTTATTCTGGGCCTTATCTAGCGCTGTTTCGTGCCAGTTGCCCTCCACCGTGGGACTGGCATCCAAGACTTCAGCTGACCTGACAATTTCTCAAGCGCTCCTGCGCCAGGTATCCGTACATTAATTACCTGCATATTCGTACTAACAACATCATTCCCGAGACAGTCTTTGAGAATTATCCAACAATAGCTGACCCCGCTCCTGGCCATCTACATAGTATAGTATATTATCTCTATACCAGCGTGGAAGTCAGAGCGGGAGCCAAGCACCGCCTGCAAACGGCCGGTCCCGGCATTAAGTTACCAACCAGGTTGGGCTGATGAGGACACCACTTATTTTTGACGACGGGCACTTACAGCTTGCTGCTGCCCGAAAATGCCATTTTCATTGAACAATTACATAATTCCCGTTTCCTCTTCGGATATGCCAACCACGTCTCATCGGTCATCTGAGCAAGTTCATTATCGAATGCGAATGCGGCTGGGGTAAAGATGAACAATGCTTAGTCGTTCATTGACCTCCTTATCACCAATATCAGCTGCTGTGCGGATACACACCCGCCCAGGGCGATCGGGAGATGGGCGTCTCTCCCCGTCCCTCGCAAGTCTTGAGCATCCGCCCTGCGTGCATGGAAAGCCCATTCATAATCCACACCCTTCCATTCCCCAGCTCTATTTCGTTGTCTGTTTTTCTATGGATTGCTAGCCATGAGCCGATAAATGAGGTCTCTCACCTTGCCTCGTCTCGCTACAAACAAGAAACCGTCCATTGCTCTTCCAAGGGGCCCTGCAGGGTCCGAGTTAGCGGCGCTTATGCTGCACTAGTGCCCTTCGTCCGCACCATAGTGGGTATTCGTGACGTCGATCGATTCTTTCAAGTCATTGCGGGCTACCGAGTACGAATCTGGCTTGCTGCTGCGCCGAGCCCGCTCACCAAAGAACAGAACCGGCTAGGTCACCGAAAGGCGATAGCGAGCAATACGGAACTGGCTTGTGGATGGAGATACCACGATGGCGCAATGGAGAGTCTCCGCTCGGCTTTCCTCTCTTAACAAGCTAGAAGGCTATATCGCGAATCTGCGCCAAGCTGGGGCCAAACTGCGTCTCCTCCGACTTGAGGGAGCCACAACCGCCCCGTCGTCTCTAAAGCTGGTTCTTGTTGTCTGGGAGCCAACCCGTCGATGTTGTGTTCTTGCAGGAATCACTCATCTCACGGCTGCCAGGTTCTGATGGAGTATTGGTTCAACATTTGGTTGACGCCCACAAAGGCCGACTATTGCATATCGGGGCCTGACGTTTACAGTTATCTGCTTATTCTGCAGCGTTTTTGAACAAAGCGATTCATTAACATCGGCCAAGGAGTTCGTTACAGCCATGCTTAAGTAGTTGACTTGGTTAAGGTGTCGGGTAAACAATGCGCATGCCAGAGAAGCAGAACATCGCTTTGTCCAGTGGCTCTCGATAAAAATGCTAATTTTCAGTCGCTTTTTCACCATGGTCTGTCTCGCTCAGGACCGAATGTAATGCGTCAACGCCGTTGAGATAGACCAGACCCTCACCATCAGATGATGGTACTTGTTGTTAGCTCTAAAGCGACTTGTTACCGACTAAGCCGCCACAAATGCTCCGGGCACCGTGCACAAAGAGTCGACAATAACCCCGGACTAAAGAGGTATGATTGGTCATTCGACGGACGCAAACTAGGACGGCTGTGTCCGATTCGTATCGCAGATCAAGTTCGCTAAGTTTAGCTACCGCTCGTTCGAGCCCCCCGCGCCTCCGCCAGTATTCCACGCGCCGAATCTCTCAAGTTTTTGATTCATTGTCAAGTTCCCTGCAGGATGGCATTGTTCTCTTCTAGAAGAGATGGGATGGAGGAAGAGAAGCAGCTAAACAAGACAAGAAACAAGCCTGCATGTCGCTCCTTTGTGCCCAAGCACAGCAATAGTTTCAACCCATCATAATGGCAAAGCAAATTCCACAAGCATGCTGCAAAGAAGAAGGAGCTCGTGGTTCATCCCAGTCGGAACTTTTCCTACTACCTGGTCTTTTGTCAGTTGTATGTTCAGCTCAATTCCAGGGCTTTTGAACTTGCGACACTGGCGGCTTGGGTGCCTCAGATCTGCTCCAGAGATACGACACAGGGGTGCCATTTTACTTACCCTAGGCTCAGACCTGTCCATTCCGACCCTCCAAAACCCAAAAGTCTTCTTTTTTGGGAGAAGGAGGGGAAAAAAAAGAATGGTTATCCAATACTTGAGGGTTTAATGATGCGATGCTCCTTAACGGGATGGCCTGTATCTGAAGAATTGCGACATGTGCATGCCTCTCGACAAGCTCAATCAGCCCTGCATGGTATCATTTCAGCAACTTTGCCTTGCAGATCTATCGTCGGCTGTCGCAGAGGCATGGATTTGTCAATTTATCTCTGGCTGTCATTCCCATGGGAGCGGTAAAAACTAGCACACAGCCCGCCACCGCTCTTCCACGCAGGAGAGAAAAGGTGTCTCAGACTCGAAGCACTTTCGCTAACCACCGGTCGCGCAGTGCTGCGCGACCACTCTCCTTCCTCCCATCCTCCCACCCTCTCTTCGTCTCTCTTGGAAGTTCAACGTAGCAAAAGTCTGCTGACATGCCAACCGTCTTTGATCCCCTCGTTGTGACGAAGCGCTACGAGCGTCTCGCTGATGCCAAGGTCGTCGTACGAATTTGAAACGCCCAGACCAGAACCCTAGCTCAACTTGAGCGCTCGGTCGACAAGGGCTTCCCTGGCGACGCCCTGTCTGTTGTCTACCCCCCATGTGCCTCTTTGCAGTAGCTTCCTTTGTGGCGAGCGGAACACAAAAAAGATGCACACCCCTGGATTACTTAGCCTTGGGCGGAAGATTTTTCTTTTTTTTTTCTTTTTTTTTTGGTTATTAATCAAGCAAGAAACTTTTGAGCTTTTATATAGTTGCGTACAGCATCGATCGATCTAGAGTACATGGTCTTTAAAAACATATCTTTTTCGGATCCGACAGTCCAGGACGCCAACCGACCAGAAATAGTCTATACAGGTCATCATCGTCATGAGTCAAGAGAGGCTCGCTGTACATAGAAGTCTCAATTGATTGGTATAGATGGGCCGAATATAATCCTCAAGCATGCGGGCACGGTTTACTTGCTTGCCCCCTACTCTATCGCTCAGTGATGATGGCCAAACTGGGTGAGAAGGGGAAGGAGCATGCCAGCAACCGTTGCAAAGGTATCACGCATCTGTGGCCGATGCTGTCCTCTTTGGGCACCACTTCCTTCTGAATAACCGTTGGCACTTCCATGATCATGTTTGGGGTTGACGTTTTCCTCTTGCATCGCGTGCATCGCGACGAAGCTGGTCGATTGTAAGATAAGGCATATTACTTGGATCAGAGGTGAAAATCCGACTTACAGAAAGGTTCCTGCCGAGAATAGCAGGAGCATGCCAGTCCACCACTGGCCGGATTCCCCATCAAGGTTACCACCGCCCAGAATTTGAATAATTGCCCAGGTACTGAGAGCACCGAAAGGGGCAGCAAGGCTGAAGACGATCAAGTGTCCGCGCGCCGCACGCTTCGACAACCCTTGCTTGAGGAGAACTGATGTCAGGCCAAACGCGGCCGGTGCCTTGTGGACCATGATAGCAACGAAAATGATTAAACCCAATTGGGTGTTGGAGGTGGAAGTCGATGCTCCCATGGCGAT
The DNA here is from genome assembly GCF_014235925.2 of Colletotrichum truncatum. Classification (NCBI taxonomy): domain Eukaryota; kingdom Fungi; phylum Ascomycota; class Sordariomycetes; order Glomerellales; family Glomerellaceae; genus Colletotrichum; species Colletotrichum truncatum. The sequence continues at coordinate 290,463 of NW_027222406.1, read as the reverse complement.
TCCGTCTGCTGCAGCGTGGATGACTAGCCCGATGGTAGTCGCGAGGCTTCGCGACTGTTTCGGCGGAGGAGCAAGAGAGCCTAAGAATCCTTCAGATTCCTCGTCGGCGCCACTAGATGCGCCGCCAAGGTTGTCCAAACTGACGTGCCGCATTTGCGGTTCGGTTTGCATACGATCTGTCGCATGGCGAGGAAGCCTATCAATAAGAAACATGAGGACGAACCCAAGGACCATGGAAAGACCGATGTAGAACGTAGGCACCTCGGCGTGCTTCTCTTCTCCGTGTTTTGGCTCGGTCCCCGGGGCGTGCCCCGGAGCCTCCTCATGGCCGTGCTCACCCGGAGCCAACTCCTCTCGACCGCGCAGACTCACACCGTCTAGGTTGATAAGGTCGACAGAATCTAGGTTGTCTCTCGGTCCCGCAGGACCAGCAGTGGTTGCTAGTTGCGGTATGTCGCCGCCAGCCGCCCATCGGACTCCTAGCCTCCCCTGCTTACCCACAACATTCGTCAAGCTCCTCTTGTCATGATGATGACCGCCAGAAGTTGAAACTGCTTCAATGCCTTCAGGTATAATGACAATCATCGATGTGCCGACCAAAATACCAACGCCAACGCTGGAGATAAATCGAAGCTGTGACTGCGTCAAGGAAATCGCAAGAGGTAACGAGCCGGCGAAGAAAGACCTGAGGGAAAAATTGCATTAGTTGTGGTTCATCGGAGTCGAAAACCATTGTTTGCCGACGGTTTCGATCTTGCTAAGAACTACATACGCCAGGGCCATCACCGTCTATCAGGACCAAAAACGTTAGCTTGCCGGCACGAATTGAGCTTTGGTTAAATGTCTAACCCAAGCTGGAATCCAGAGAGATAGAGGCAGAAACTTACGCTCAGTAAGAGCAGCAATAGTAGCCCTCCCATTTTTAGATAAAAGGCGTCGATCGATTGGTTCGGCGCATGCGAAGGCGTAGGAGAGGTTGTCGAGAGCGTTGGATCACGCCAACATGTCTAGTACCAAGATTGCCAGCCGCTTTGTTCGCCTGTCGCGGAATACCAAGTGCGGAGGGCGAGAATTGCGGGTTCAAGGCTTTCTTTTCGCCGTCTTTCAGCTCGTTGTAAAGGGATAATCGTCGAGGTTGGTTCTGGAGCTAGGCTGGGCTGGCTCTCAAGGTGCACCCAATGTAATCCATTGGCCGAAATACTCCCCCTTCAATGGCTGTCCCAGTCTGCACCTGTCTTGTCACCACATGTCGTAATGCAGGTGGGTCCTGCTCTTGCGAGGGTCCCCGAGCTAAGTATTTCAAGCGTTAGCGCCCCGAGACGTCCACAACCAATAGGAGCCCCGCACAAAGACCTCTTAAACGCATAAACCTATTAATCTGTGTCGCGTCCTGACGCGCTCTGATTGCGCGCCACCCCAAAGCTGTCGCAAAGAGCTTTCTGTTTGCCTTCGATTTTCAACTGCCGAATCTGTTAGTCTGGACAACGTAATCCGGAGGCTACGTGTTGGGACTCGTTTCCAACCCAGTCAGATTTGATCTCCTTGTTATTGTGAGAAAACCGCAGCAACTGCACGTCTTCACGCCCCAGATACCAAATACCGACATCATGGCCGAAACCGATGAGTGTATGTCCCGATCTTCAATTGTGTGTTTGTCAATGCAAGTATTTACTTTCTATCATAGGGTCGGCGAATGCCACCGAAGCTGTCAACATCAGCCTGATCGCACCTGCTGCCGGAGCCACAAAGTCCATTGGATCGTTTAACCCAAAGTTCACCTACTCGATCTTCGGCGACGATGAACGAATCTTTGGATATAAGGACCTTAAAATCAGCCTTCGATACCTCACGTATGACATGCGGCCCCACGTCAAGGTATCATGGGGGAAAAAATTCCAGTCTGTTGGCGAAACTGAGGCTGCGGACGTCGATGCCATATTGAGAGAGCACCTCCCCGGAGGTAAGTATTCCTGCTGACAGTATACTGGCACACGTCTAATTTGAATAGTCGCGTTTCAATCTGCCAAGGAATTCGATAATCGGGCACAGAGCCAGCCTGAGGGGTTTACTCCTCCCGGTACACTTCATTCGTGCTTTGAAGGCGATGATGGAACATATGAGGTGTGGACGGGCAGCCTAGAGGACCCGGCCATATCTCAGATTGCCAACCGCATCGAGGTTCTTGTTCCTATGTTCATCGAAGGTGGTTCATACATCGCGCGTGACTTGGAGAACACCGAGGACCCCTGGAAGGCCCCTGAGGACGCCAACCGGTGGACTGTCTTTTTCCTTTACCGCAAACAATCTTCAGCTGAGGCCTCGACAAATCCTTCATACACCTTTGTCGGCTACTCGACTGTCTACAAGTTCTTCTGCTTCCGACCTCCCACGCCACCGTCGACAGAGTGGGATCTGCCAAAGGAGGAATTCAATCTCCTAGAGGAACTGCCTTGCCGCTCCAGACTTTCCCAATTCTTGATCTTGCCCCCGTTCCAGGGCAAGGGAATTGGCGCTCGTCTTTATAAGACGATCTTCAACCACTATCTCAACAATTCCCAGACTATGGAGCTGACTGTCGAGGATCCCAATGAGGCCTTCGATGACATGAGAGATTTATGCGATCTGACCTTTCTCCGCTCTTTGCCTGAATTTAGTAAGGTCAAAATTAACACCAAAATTTCTCTGCCGAGCCCCCCAACTGGCACCGTGCCAAAGGATCTTGTGGACCAAGAGCTTCTCAGGAATCTCCGTCAAAAAACAAAGATCGTGGAGCGTCAATTTAAGAGACTGATTGAGATGCAAACCATGTCCCAGCTGCCAACATCTGTGAAGGCTGGATTCAGTGAGGAGAAGAAGGCGAAGCCGACGAAAGAGGACAACCATCACTACCATCTGTGGAAGCTGTTTGTCAAGCAGCGGATTTACCGTCAGAATGCGGATGTTCTTGGCCAACTAGATGCCGGGGAGCGTTCTGAGAAACTCAACGAGGCGCTCAGCAGCGTGGAGCTTGAGTATGCCAGACTTTTGGATTGGCATGCTCGCTGGGAGAAGCACGAAACTAGTGCCACCAACTTGGTAGACACCGGCAGCAAGCGAAAATCGGTGGACGATGCCGAGGAGCAAGCCGTTAACAAGAAGGCCAGAGTTGAGGGCGCCTAACTCGATAAAAACAAAACGGGAGGAATTGTGAAGAACAAGGGCTGTGATTGAGATCAGGAGTTCATGGTTGTCGTTTAGTCTATTCTGTAATTCTACGTAGGCCACTGCCCGGTTGATACCATATTTCTTTCATAGGCAGTTTGTGGCCGGCTTTTCATTAGCAAACAAGTGCGGCGTGATTGGCTAAATGTTTTACTGGTTGTTCATTATTCAAGCTTTCGTCTAGTCCGCCAACGTTTTTACTGACCGGGGAAGCCTGATTGCGCGGGGAATCGAGTGCCGTTGACACCCTGAACACCCTGACCAAGTTGGCTAGCAACAACAGTCGCTTCACGTACGGCCCGCGCAACCGTGCCTCTGACGCGACCCTCCTCAAGCACCAACAAGCCTCCGATAGTGCAGCCGCCAGGAGTGCTGACCTTGTCACGCAGGAGGGCCGGATGGTCGCCATTCAGAACAAGGCCAGCAGCGCCCCTCATTGTCTGAGCAGCCATCCTTTGGGCTTCGGCACGGGGGAGACCCATAGCAACGGCACCGTCAATAGCAGCCTCAAGCATGAGCGCGAAGAAAGCTGGACCGGAGCCACAAAGTGCGGTGCTGGCGTCCATGGTGTTGGGAGGGAGGTAGACCACGTCACCGATGCGCCTGAAGATCCAGGTAACCAAGCTTGAGATTTCCTGGGGGAGCGGCCAGGTCGAGGTGCCAATAACGGTCATACTCTCACGAATGAGTGAGGCAGTGTTGGGTACGGCGCGGATAACACGGCAGCGGCCGTCCTCCTCGGGGCTCTTGGTGGGTGCAACGCCATGAAGGACTTCTTCCAGGTCCGCCTCGGTGACGCCAGCGCAGATGGAAATGAGAAGCTTGCCGTGCAGAGCGCGAGCCATGCCGGGCTCGCTGAGGACATCCTTTACCATGTAGGGTTTGCAGGCGAGGAGGATGACCTCGGATTTCAGGACCGAGGCGATGTTGTCATTCTGCACGACCTTAAGAACAGAGGAGTGCTCCCAGAGAGCCTTCTTCACCTTCTTTGCGCTCTCGGGGCGGCGAACGCAGGCGATGAAGCGGGAAGGTAGACGGCGGGGAATTTCGTCCTCCAGAGGCGTGGAATGGCCTGACCCAGCAAGAGTCTGTAATGGTTTAGGGGCGGACATCTCCTGGAGAGAAGAGAGGATCCCATTGAGAATGGCGATACCCATGGTACCTATTGGAAAGTCAGTTTCGTTTTACAGAAATACTTCACATTAACCGATCTCATCCCCTTTGTCTTCAATGGCATGGTAGTAAGTTAGGAAAATAAGTTCAAGCATGGGTCCAGGCTGTGATGCTTGATATATGTAATTTCGAGATAACTTACCGCAGCCAAGGACAGTCAAGGTGAGCTCGTCCGAGGTGGAGGCATTGCCGTCGTAGATGGTGAGCGACATGATTAAAGGATACTGAAAATGCAAATGTAGGTAGGTGTAAGTGATTGTCTTGGCTGGCTGTGTAAGCGTTGAGCGAGATGAATCTGTGGCCTTTTTGCCTTTGAAAAATTTCAATCCAATTCGCACAATCAAGGCCAGGACAAATGTGGCACTTTCAGGCTTTGAATTTTATTCATTAGACATCAAGTACCCAAAAGACAAAGAAACAATAACAAGGTATTGTTCACCTACTTTTACTTACTCCACCGTTCCGATATCGTCCATATCACCACCCACAGAGCGATCATTTTTCGGACGCTCAGACACTAACCCGTGTTTGTATTAGCGTACTTTCCCAAGCATTTTCACAGTGTGGATAGACCAGAAAATTAGACGCGGCATAGGCGATCCCTGTGAGAAAGGTAGCTGGTGCTGATCCAATAGCGACAGAGAGCTTTGAGCACAGCAACACGGTCTCATCAGCTTCAACACCACCGCTGGCCTGGTCGGAACTTTCAACGCCGACTTGAAGTATTTCTTCCTCTTATCGCTCAATAAAGAGAATTAAGCCCGGGACTGGAGCACGGGCGCAGCAGATATGGCAGATCCTTTCGAGGTTCGGATGCGCTTCACGCACCAGTTGCAGCATCTCAATGCGTCCGTCACTTCTGCTCAGAAGGCCGCTCAGTATGCGCTCAAGTATAAAGACATGGACGAAGATTTGCACTCTTGCATCATCGAACAGCTGGAACGTGGAGTGAGTTTAGTTCGAGCGAGGAAAATAATAACAGAAGCTTATGTGTGTTCCAGAATAACATGAACACCCGGGCCAACATCATGTACTTCATCGAGCATTTTCTTGAAATGGCAAAGAAGGACAACCACATCGACTATGTTCGCATGATGCAACGTGACATCATCCGGGTCGTCGACGCAGTCGCACCGGACGATGGATCCGGTGCCGCCAACGTCAAGGTTGTCAGAAGAGTATGTACTCATCAGTTGCGCACCTTGCCGTGCCAGACACTGACCCGACATAGGTTCTCCAGGGCCTTCAGCAGAAGCAGTTTCTGCAGGCCCAGACAGTCACCGAGATTGAAGAAGTCCTGAAAGAGCGTGAGACGAGCGCTCGTGATGCTGGCCTGTCGTCGCCTGTCAACGGAGACGTCGACATGGGCGATGCGCCCCCCAGCCAGACGATTTCAAGTAACAGCAGAGCTCCGCGGGTGGATAAGCGCCAGATTGAGCAGCGTATTGAAGAGGACCGTGAGCGCCACAAGAGATTGCGCGAGAGCATCTGGGCCATTCCATCGCAACCCAACGCTGAGACTGATAAGATCTGGGAGGAGACAAGTGACCTTGGTGATGACGACCATATCCTCGGAGAAGAAGAGCTTGGTGAATGGCGCCAGGCCATGGAACACCAGTGTGCGCCTCGTCCGCCAGCTGGTCCTGCCAGCACTCGGATTACGAATGGAAAGAAACAGTAGCCGGGTAGTAGTATAACCTTTCTTCTGGGCGTAAATGGGCGTTTATGGGCACTCAAAATCGGCGTTGGGAGGTTGATACTGGTAGTAGGACTATATACCATTGTGTGGGGTGACTCTACGGATCCCAGTAGTTTTCGGTTTATATAGGTTGTAGCCTTGTCACAAACGACGGTCAATGCAAACGAAAACGGGTTTCACGATATAATGGTGGTGTATGTCTTTGATAATATTGTTACATGGGTGTTTATACACTCATACACGTCCGGGTCTAGACCGATCCGATCCAGATCCGACAACAAAACTGCCCCCCGAGTTTTTATCTTCTCGTCCCAAAGAGAGAAATAGTCGCTCTCGTCAATTCAGCCCGGCCATCCAATGCAAGCGGCGAAAATGGTTACTCCATAACGACGGTAGCGCCAAGCTCCTTCATGGCGGCGATGATCTTCTCGGCCTCGTCCTTGGCCACATTCTCCTTCATGAGCTTCGGCGCGCTCTCGACGAACTTCTTGCTGTCCACCAAGCTAAGACCCAACAAGTTCTTGACTTCCTTGATGACCTTGGCCTTGGAAGCGGCGTCAAAGGCCGTGAGCTTGAGGTTAAAAACACTCTTCTCGGCGGCAGCGGGTGCGGCCTCCTCGGCCTCCTCAGCCGCGGCGGGGGCTGCTGCGGGGGCGGCGGCGGCGAAGCCACCAACGGGCAGGTCGGGGATGTTAAGCTTGGTCTGTTTTATTAGGGGGAAAAAAAGCATCAGCCCATGTCCCTTCTGGCGACCCAATGGGTGGGTGCCACTATCTATTGAATGGCTCTTATTAGCTCACCTTCAAGCTTGAGACGAGGTCGGCAGTCTCGAGGAGGGTAAGGGTGCTGATCTGGTCGACGATGGCGGCGATCTTGGGGTTTGTGGGAGCTGCCGCGGCCTCGGTCGAGTTGTGCCTTCGTGCGGTCGCAGGAGTACGGGTCTGGAAGAGGGTCGACGAGACACGCAGCGCGCTGGTGGCACGAAGTTGACGAGCGCAGCTCTGGGCCGCGTATCTGCAAGAAAGCGCCATTGTAGATGTGTATGTTGTTATGGGAGGATGGCAATTGGGCCGTCGTTAACGAGGCGGGGGGGTGTTTTGGGGGTGGTGGAATTGGTCGTCGGTTCGGCCTTCACAGCTCGCAGGGAGGTTCCAGATTCGGGATTCTCTCTGCTTGAAGTTTTTCGAGCTCGAATGTCCAGTCGCGTGGAAAGGTGCAGAGTCGTCTCCACTCTGATTGGCTCGGGGCTTTGTAGCGCCGCATTCCGCCCAGAAACTGCAGGGAACCCTGTCACTACCAGAAAAAAAAGTTGCGGTTGGCTGGGGCGAAGGGTCCTCTGAAAGGAAAGAGAAAAAAAAATAGAGAGAGAGAGTACATGCAAGCCAGTCGCCCATGAACATCGCCGCAGACGACATATCTCGCGATTGAGCCGCAACCATGGCCACGATTGATGTCTCGGCGCAGAGGAGCGCTCTGCTAAACGATGCGATTGTTCTGGAGCATTTACCTACCGAAATTATTGAGGTTATCAGAAATCATACTGCCTCAAACCTCCTCGACGCCATTGCTGAGGCCGCTCTCATTCCCCAACTTACAGATCGAATTTTCATCCACTTTGAGAATGTCTTCCCTGACATCTGCGCACGATGGCTGCTCAACTCCAGGAACCAAACAAGAAATGGCGCTGTTCTTACTTGTCTTGCAAGGGTACTGCCGTTTGCTCCGTATTTGTCGGAATTTCTTCAACAGGTCATGAGTGAGGACTTAACCAAGACACCGCCGCCAGGACCACATACCCTGAGCCTTCGATTTCCCGATCTCACCACTCTCACTTCCGCTTCAAGTTCTGATCTTTTGGCACTGCTATTGGCAGCATGGAGACTTGTTTGCTTTGACCAAAGAACCTACGGCGTCTTAGTCTCACCCACTCATATGCAGGTTCTCTTCTCACACGAGAGCCGCGTCGTCCGGTATACGGCGATCCGAATTTTCACACAGATTCTTCGTGCTTCCGACTCAAAACTGGAAGCCCTTATCAACGAGCATGTTGGGACGAGAGAGGCTATTCTCGCTGACTTTGACGGATGTGAAGTAGACTATGGTTTCTTGAGTCTGTATGAAGATGCAAGGATCAAGAAGACTGCGGCGCTGCGCCGCGAAATTGGCGATGCTTCCCACAGCAATCAAATCCAACCCGTTTCACCACAAAGTCTGACCCCTTTCGTTGCATGCTACGGCAACACAATACTGCCGCGACCGTCCGGACCGGTCGAGAAGAACTCATCCCTTGTGCTGACGTCCACAACTACTCAAAACCTGGAGACTCTGGCCGGTCTTCTGAAAAAGTCCAGTCCCATTTTGCTACACGGCCTTCCCGGATCTGGTAAGACTTCGCTGGTCCACGAAGTCGCGAAAGAGTTTGGAAAGCATTCGGAGATGGTGACATTACACATCAATGAGCAAACAGACGCCAAGATGCTCATTGGACTTTACTCCACTGATTCGAAACCAGGAACCTTTTCCTGGAGGCCAGGTGTTTTGACAACTGCAGTCAGGGAGGGAAGATGGGTGGTCATCGAAGACCTGGATAGGGCGCCGAACGAAGTCATCAGCACACTGCTTCCCTTGATCGAGCGTGGCGAGCTCCTTATTCCAAGTAGAGGAGAGCGAATTCGAGCTGCTAGTGGATTCCGACTCTTCGGCACGGTCAGAACCTCTCGTGGTATGCATGGACGGGAAACCCTCCCTAACCTACTGGGTTTGCGGTTCTGGCAACTTGTCTCTGTACAAACGCCGACAGAGACAGAGTTACAGGACATTATTACCGGATCTCACCCCATTCTGCATAAATTTGCACCTGGTATTCTGTCTGTTTATCGGCGATTGTCGAAACCAATTTCTGGCAATATGCCCTTCTCATCTAGTCGCGGCATGGCCGACCGTCAAGCCAGTTTACGAGATCTTCTGCGGTGGTGCAGGCGTCTTACAGCCACGCTTTCCGCCGCAGGCTGTAGCACTGGCGATGAACCCATAAGCGAAACTACTCGGGACTGGATGTTTATGGAAGCCGTCGATTGTTTTGTGGCAGGCATCCCGGATGTCCAGGCTAAGAAACACCTTATATTCGCCATCGCCGAGGAGATGCATATGGCAAAGGAAAGAGTTGAGCACTTCCTTGAAGCTTACATTCCCCAGCTTGAACAGAACGACACCCAATTCAAGATCGGTCGGACAACACTACGGAAACGTAAAGATCGTGTTAATAAGGCTGCTCTTGCCAAGAGGCCTTTCGCAAGCACGACGCATGCAAAGAAGTTGCTGGAGCAAGCTGCAGTAGCGGTTAATCTTGGTGAGCCAATCCTGCTCGTTGGTGAGACCGGTATTGGCAAGACTACAGTCGTTCAACAACTAGCCGACACGCTGGGCCACAAGCTTGTTGCGATCAACTTGTCCCAACAGAGCGAAGCCGGCGATCTCCTCGGAGGCTTCAAGCCTGTCAATGTTCGAAGTCTCGCAGTACCTCTAAAGGAAGAGTTTGAGGACCTTTTTTCTGCTACCGGCATATCACAAACCAAGAACCAACGGTATCTTGAGCAGCTTGGAAAATGCTTTGCCAAGGGCCAATGGGCAAAGGTTGCTAAACTGTGGCGTGAAGCTCCCAAAATGTTCAAGAAAATTATTGAAGAGTTGACCCAACGCGAAAGAGAAAAGTCAGAGGCTGGTGATGAAGGAGCCCAGCCGGTGAAGCGTCGAAAGACTGAGTCCAAACTTCAGACTCTTCTCGAACTCAGCCCTCGCTGGGACCAGTTCTCCCGCAACCTCGATCAGTTTGAAGTTCAACTCTCCGGAGGCGCAACTGCGTTTGCATTCTCGTTCGTCGAGGGTAACATCGTAAAGGCTGCTCGAAACGGTGACTGGGTTTTGCTCGATGAAATCAATCTTGCATCCCCCGATACGTTAGAGAGCATTGCAGACCTCTTGACGGGACCTGTTGAAACTCCTTCTATTTTGCTCTCTGAGACGGGCGAGATCGAGCGGATCAAGGCACACCCGAATTTCCGCATTTTTGGCGCTATGAATCCGGCAACAGATGTGGGCAAGCGCGATCTCCCCATTGGCATTCGGTCCCGATTCACAGAGCTCTACGTTGACAGCCCTGACAAGGATGTCAAGGATCTGCTCACCATCGTTAAGACGTACTTGAAGAGCAGTAGCACCAAAGATGAGCAGGCAGCAGACGACATTTCGCGTTTGTATCTTGATACCAAGCTTCGTGCCGAGCAGAAGAGTTTGGTTGATGGAGCCAACGAGGTACCGCATTTCAGTCTTCGCACACTCACTCGGGTTTTGACTTATGTCAATCATATTGCCCCGTTTTATGGCCTTCGTCGAGCCCTGTACGAGGGATTCTCAATGGGCTTTCTTACTCTTCTTGATAGGGACTCAGAAAAGCTGCTTATGCCTCTAATTGACCATCGTCTGTTTGGCCGAGTACCAAATCCTCAGTCCCTACTCTCTCAACCACCGAAGCAACCTGATGATGGCAAGCAATATGTACGCTTCCGAAACAAGGCAAAGGATCGCCATTATTGGCTGGCTCAGGGTGAACTGCCCCCTCAAGAGAGGTCAGATTACATTGTCACTCCGTACGTAGAACGGAATTTGCTCAACCTGGTCCGAGCAACTTCTACACGGCGCTTTCCTATCCTCATTCAGGGTCCTACGTCAGCAGGAAAAACTAGCATGATCGAGTATCTGTCCAACTTTACCGGCAACAAATTTGTGCGCATCAACAATCACGAACACACTGATCTTCAAGAGTACTTGGGCACATACATATCTGATTCGACTGGGCGACTCCGCTTCCAAGAAGGTCTGCTTGTCCAAGCCATGCGACAAGGTCATTGGATTGTGCTGGATGAGCTTAACCTCGCGCCTACTGATGTCCTTGAGGCCTTGAACAGACTTCTCGACGACAATCGAGAGCTTTTAATCCCTGAGACGCAAGAGATTGTGAAGCCACATGAAAATTTCATGCTCTTCGCCACACAGAACCCTCCAGGCTTGTATGGTGGTCGAAAGGTTCTTTCTCGTGCATTCCGCAACCGCTTCTTGGAACTGCACTTCGACGATATCCCTGAAGATGAGCTGGAGTTTATCCTACAAAAGAGGAGCAGCAACACTGCGCCTTCGGACTGCAAGCGTATCGTCTCGGTGTACAAGGAGCTTTCTCGTCTTCGTCAAACCAGCCGGCTATTTGAGCAAAAGGACAGTTTTGCCACACTCCGTGACCTGTTTCGATGGGCTCTGCGTGAGGCTGACAATCGCGAACAAATCGCCATCAATGGCTTCATGCTTCTAGCTGAGCGAGTTCGCGTTGAAGAGGAACGCACTGCGGTCAGAGAAGTCATTGAGGGCGTCTTCAAAGTCAAGATTGATCCAGACGTTCTATACACCGCCAAGTACTCCCCTATCTTGAGCAAGATTCAGGCCATGCCCAACAACCACGGTGTCGTCTGGACCCGAGCGATGCGTCGTCTCTATGTATTGGTTGACACTGCCATTCGAAACAATGAACCTGTCCTTCTTGTTGGCGAGACCGGTTGCGGTAAAACCACTGTCTGCCAGATTCTTGCAGAGGTGCTCGGAAAGGAACTGCACATCGTTAATGCTCACCAAAACACCGAGACTGGAGATCTTATTGGTTCTCAAAGACCTGTGAGAAACCGCGGCGCGATTGCTGATTCTCTGAAGAGCGAACTGAGTTCCGTTCTCGGACAGTTTGGCGAAGACACAGCTGGCACGTTGGAAGAGCTGCTTCAGAGATATCACGTGCTCTCGCCAGAGGCGCAGGCCAAGATTGATTCTGCAACCCAGGAGAAGATCGCAACATTGGAGACAAAGAGCAAAGCTTTGTTTGAGTGGTCCGACGGCAGTCTCGTTCATGCTATGAAGTCCGGTCAGTTCTTCCTGCTCGATGAGATCTCGCTCGCCGATGATTCCGTTCTGGAGCGTTTGAACTCGGTTCTCGAGCCTGGGCGGTCTTTGCTGTTGGCTGAAAAGGGCATTGACAACTCGTTCGTCACCGGAGCAGACGGATTCCAATTTTTCGCGACGATGAACCCCGGAGGCGATTTCGGCAAGAAGGAATTGTCCCCGGCACTGAGGAACCGTTTCACTGAAATATGGGTTCCAGCCATGTCAGAAACTGATGACATGCTGGACATTGTCCTCTCCAAGCTCGACCCAGCCTTCAAGTCGTTTGGAGGGCCGGTGGTGCAGTTCGCACACTGGTTTGGACAGACTTTCAGATCTTCATCGTCGACCGCCTTTTCAATTCGTGATATCTTGATCTGGGTCAACTTTATCAACCTCTGTGGTCCGACAGCGCCCCAGTTCGCCGTGGTTCATGGTGCAGCTACTGTCTTTGTTGATAGTCTGGGCGCCAATCCCTCAGCCTTGCTGGCCATGGATCCGAAGGCACTTGATTCACAGAGACAAAAGTGCCTCGACAAGCTTAGCGAACTGCTTGGTTACGACACAACGGCTATCTATCGAGCGCAGCCTGAGGTGGCGTTAACCGAAGACCGCCTGTCAATTGGTGACTTTGGCCTGCCCAGGGAAGCTGGTCGCAAGTCTGATCCTAGCTTTGCTTTCAATGCTCCAACCACAAGACTCAACGCTATGAGAGTAATGCGCTCGCTCCAAATGCGTAAGCCCATTCTGTTAGAAGGTAGCCCAGGTGTCGGCAAGACGACGCTTGTTGCTGCCCTAGCTCGCGTGTGCGGACGGCCCCTGACAAGAATCAACCTGTCTGACCAAACTGATCTTATGGATCTGTTTGGTACGGACATGCCAGTCGAGGGAGCCGAGGCCGGTAATTTCGCCTGGCGTGATGCACCCTTCCTCCAAGCTATGCAAAATGGCGAGTGGGTTTTACTGGATGAAATGAACTTGGCTTCGCAGTCTGTTCTCGAAGGTCTCAACGCATGTCTTGACCACCGTGGCGAGGTCTACATCTCTGAACTGGACCAGGTCTTCAAGCGCCATCCAGACTTTCGCCTGTTTGCCGCACAGAATCCTCACCATCAGGGAGGTGGTCGAAAGGGTCTTCCAAGCTCATTCGTGAACAGATTCATCGTCGTGTACGCCGACACCTTCACAGAAGAAGACCTTCTCCTTATTGCACAGCATAACTTCCCTAGCATTCCTACTGAGGTTATCAGCGGAGTCATTAAATTCATATCTTGCCTTGACCACCAGGTTGCTATTGAGAAAGCGTTTGGCGCACACGGAAGCCCTTGGGAATTCAATCTGAGAGATATCCTTCGATGGCTGCATCTTCTGGCCACTTCAGACCCATTGCTAGCTACTGGCAAGCCCGATGACTTCCTTGATCTCATCATTCGACAACGTTTCCGCTCTCTTACAGATCGCGAGGAGGTGAACAAGCTCTTTTCTCAGGTCTTTTCCAGGGCTCCGGATGGCCACAGTCTTTATCATGCTACAGACGCCACTTTCTGCCAAGTTGGAAACGCTTTGCTTCCCAGAAACCAGACATTGCAGCCTGTACCGCTGCCAGGCATCGATATCGTGCCTCGGCTGCCGGAGATGGAGTCGCTCATGATATGCATCAAACAAGACATCCCTTGCATTCTTAGTGGCCCCTCTGGAAGCGGCAAATCGGTCCTGCTCGAGCATGTCGCTGCGCTAGTTGGAAAGCCGCTTGTTGTGTTCCCTCTCAATGCCGATATTGACACAATGGATCTTGTTGGTGGCTTCGAGCAGTCAGATCCTCTGCGGGAAGTGAATGCTTCATTGCGAGAACTCCGCGAAGGCCTGCAAACCACGATCTTGACGCGTGTGCCTGGCCAAGTCCCATCCCAAGCACTTGCTTTGTTGCATCTGCTGGAGTCTTACCGTGGCGACACTGGCTCTCTTCCCGCCATCACAACTTCTGTTGAAAATGTGCTCTCTGAAGTAGCAGAAGATTCGGAGATCGGCGCGCTCTTGTCCAACGTCCACAATGTCCTGGAAAGGCCGTTAATTGTTAGCAACCCTCGCTTCGAATGGTTAGACGGAGTCATTGTCAAGGCCCTCGAAACGGGTCAATGGCTGGTCTTGGATAATGCAAACTTGTGCAATGCCTCTGTCTTGGACAGACTCAACTCTCTGCTTGAGCCAAACGGCTTCTTGAGCATCAATGAACATTGCGGTCCCAACGGAGAGCCTCGCATCATTAGACCACACCCGGAATTCCGCATCTTCTTGACAGTCGATCCGCGGTACGGCGAGCTGTCACGAGCTATGAGAAACCGAGCTGTTGAGATTCACCTCAGCGAGCGATCAGTGCAGGATCAGCCATCCCACAGATACAATGTTCACGTTGAAAGCAGTCTTGAAAGGTTCTCTTCTTCCAGGGACATTTCTGCCGCAGTTCTCAGACAAGATGCCACCTCGGGAGTCTCTAAGGCCACTCTCGAAAACCTGTCGCTTAAAGATACAGCTCTCATGGAAAGGTTTTCTCATTCTATTAACCGGGGTCTGGCTGACCTTCCTTCTTCTTCGCTTGAAAAGTATCAGGACAGTTTGAAGGAGCAACTCACATATATGGATGCTACTGAGACAGCTGGCCTCCGACAGGCTGTCTTCGACCTTTACGCCAGCCTCCCTGATTCAAGCTCTGGCCTTGGAAACGCACAGGTAAGTTTTTTTCTTCCATTTCAGTCAAAGGCGTTAACTAACAGTTGTTCGTTAAGCCTCTCAACCCGCTCCATAACGCTCCCGTGGTGCGTGTTCTGCACCGCAACAACGGAGATCTGGCTTTCTGGCTCTCAGTATGCTATGACTTTATGCTGGAGATACAGCGCTGTCAAGCTGTAATTTCCTCTCAAGTGAACAAAGCAAGGGCAGCGAAGCTCGCCTCTTTGAACCGCCTCCAACGATCTATCGTGTCGGACCGCATCGCAGCAGTTGCGAAGGACTCCACAGTCAAAGTCTCCAAGTTCCTGTCGAAGACGCTTCAAGCTATCAGGGCTTTTATACAGGCCAACCTAAAGTCAGCTCATGGCTGGGAGGTAAGTTGACCAAAACAAATTGCGTTGACAAACACTAAAGGAAGATAGGAACGTGCCCAGGTCTTGCGAAGAATACTTGATTTCTGGTGGCGAACTATCAATCTTACAACTCAGCACATGTTTGAAGAAGCACGATTCCAAGCCCATTTGGTGCATGGCGTCGAGTCCGTGCAAAGCCTGCTTTCGCCAACGACAGATAACATCAATCGACAACTCGCTGACCTCTATCTTCAAACCCTTGAAGATGACTTCACGACTGGTTTCCGACTCTCGACAGGATTGAGTATGGAGGTAATGTGGAAGCGCTTCAAGCCGTTGCCCGTGATGAGCGGAGAAACACTCAGCAAGAGCCAAGAGATCGAACGACTGGGCATACGACTTGATGAACTCAAATGGAGAGTTAAGGCATCTGTTTCCGACCTAGCCAGAGCCATGACTACTCTTGTTACTGCAGATGAAATCGTGCGAAAGAGCAACTCCGATGCCACCGAGCTTATCGATGACCTGACGAAGGAAATTGAGCTTCTCGAGACCAAGGTTGGCTCAGTGTCTAGTGAGGTCAAACCATTCTTCGCCTCGGAGTTTGAAACTCTGAGAGAGATTTCTGTCCTGCAATCTCAGGAATCTGATCACCCACAATGCAATGCGAGCCAGCCAGACCTAGTTGTGCTATCAAATCAGCAAACGATCGACCAGATCCGCTTGGGCAGCTTCGGTGGCAGAGAGGCACGATCTTTGACAATTGGTCTTCTGGCCTCCGAGGACTCAAATGCTCATGCCTGGAACGGCAAGTTTGCCATGTCACTCTTGTCCAGGCTTGGCTCTCTCCCAAACACCAGCTTGCGCTCTCTGGGACTGCTTGAGACCGAGCTTCCCTCCCTGGGACGGTCTGTTGCATCACTAGTCCCCTCGTTACAGGACAGCCAAATAGCTGCCCTTAACAAGGCTCTGAGAACATTACTCACAACAATTTTCGTCGTCCACGACGATAAGCGAGACGAGCCCTTGATTACGATTTACCAAGAGGCTGTGGAACAGCTCAAGGAATCACAGAGCATGTCTCAGAAGTTCCCGCAGCTGGTTACTCGATTTAATGATGATTTTTCTGCGGAGTGGCCTCCTCATCTCGTGCAAATTGCCAAGGAACACCTGGTCCCTGCAACGGTTGCTCTAGCATTCTCCGATGCTTCTATACAACACACCACCGACTTCTCCAAAGCTCGTGATGTAGCTGCTTTTTCTGCAGTTGCCTGGGTTGAGTTTGCCATTGGTGCTATCAAGCTTTACGTGCCCGACAAGTCGTTCGATCCGCAATTGCGACCACAATTTGAGAAAGACGTTCACGACGAGCTGACGAGAGAACTTCAACACAAACTCGCATCCCTGATGGACTTTGAGTCTCGTTTCACAGGTCAAGACACGTCCCTCAGCATTCAACTCGTCCAGAACGATATCAATGCACTTGGGCCGGCACCGGCACCTACACAGCTACTCTACCGGCCCCCTCGGTCGGAGCTGAACCAAGTTCAGACAGACTTTAATAACGTTCTGAAGATGACCATTGGACAGAACTTGTCGGCTAGTCACACTGCCTTCGCTTTGTCAAGTTCTATTGAGGCTAAACAGGATATTGAGCTCATCAAGCAGAACCTGGCTTTGATGATTGATCGCCTGGCTAACCGATTTAACGCCTATCAAGACATGACACGACCTCTTGTCAATATTCTTGGCTGTCTAAAGCTGGGTCTTTCTATAAGTGACGGACTCGATTCTATAGAGACTCATGCAACAGACACCACTCTTATGGACTTAACACCCTTCCTAGGGGGTAAACCTCAGCACCATGTTCTTGCCAAATTCCCAAACAAGACCCTAGAATTCCTGGACTACGTTGGACTGATCACATCAGTCGAGGGGCTTTCGAACCTCAACGTTTCTCTCCGCGAAGCATTGTTTGAATGTGTTCACGGATTTTTCCAAGAATGGATGAAGAAGCTTGATGCAGACCGCAAAGCTGAAGAGGCTAGAACAAGTCTTTACCGATTCAAGGGAAGCTTTGAGGATGAAGAAGAAATGAACGAGGAAGAATTCAACGAATTGTTCCCCACATACGACGGCGATCAAGAAGAGAAACCCTCAGTTGGACGCCAGAAGGTCCGCGACGTGTCGGTCAGACTCGCGGAATCTCATCGCAAGATCTTCCTTGAGCCAGTTACCCCATCCGATGCACTCCGGGAAGTATGCAAGTCCGTAGGAAAGGGAGCTGCTGCTGATGTGGTGGAAAAGGCCGCTGTGCATCAAGGCATGAACAAGGTGGTCCTTCCATTGACACTTTGGTCTCTGGATGAGCAGATGGCAGCCCTCAACGCCAATACCGTCAGCCCCGACTACAACTTCTACACAGACGCCAACCTCCTCGAGGTTCGTCGCCTTGTTGCGCTCATCGACAAGGTGGAAATTCGCTTCCGAGAGTTGCAACAAGTCGATGAGATTGGCTACATGCAGCCGCTGGCAGATGTATTGGCGGCCTGTGAACAGCTCCTTCAGCTTACCCACACGGAGCCCTTGGCCAAGATTTTGCCCAAACTGGAACATCTGCACGGTATTGTGTACGAGTGGCAGCATGGAGGCTATGCTCCTGGCATTTACGGCGCGCCTGCGCTGTACACATCGTTGACGGACACCATCATCAGCTGGCGACGCCTGGAGCTCTCAACTTGGGCTAAGCTCTTTGACATGGAAGCTCAAAAGTGCTCAGAGGATGCCGACTCATGGTTCTTTGTTGCCTACCAGGTCGTCATCGCAGTTCCTCTTTCTCTCGTCGACTCGCCTGAGCTGAAGGACTACGGTGTCAACCTGTTCAAGGAACTCGAGACTTACTTCTCTACTGCGATCATTGGCCAGTTTTCTGCCCGCCTTAGATTGCTAAGACAATTGCAGAAGCACCTGGAACTCCTCTCTGTGGACTATAAATCCTTGTCAGTCATTCGCGATGCGGTCCTCAACTTCATTGACTTCTACTCCCGCTTCGAGAAGGTTGCCAGTGAGACCATAGCCAAGGGTAGGGCTCCGATTGAGAAGAACATGAAGGAAGTTGTGCTCTTGGCCAGTTGGAAGGATACCAACATCAACGCTTTGCGGGAGAGTGCCCGAAGGTCTCATCAAAAGCTCTTCCGAATTGTTCGGAAGTTCCGCGGCGTCCTTGGTCAGCCGATGAAACCAATTTTGGATCAGGGTCTTCCTGAAGAAGAGGTCTCCCGCAGTCCAGGCTCAGTCGCTGCTGGAAAGGTTGAGATCCAAGCTGACTCGGTCGCCATATCTAACTGCAATAGAGGCTTCCCCGGTTGGTTGACCCAGCATAAGCGTCTTTCCAACGCCTCCAAGACACTTTCAATCATGGCTAGTGTCACCACCCGAGCTAGCCAATGCCCGTTGGATGCTACCCAAGAGGTCGACTCATACATTGAAAGTCTCAACTCTTCTATTGCAGAACTGCGAAAGGAAACCCCCGGCACCCTGACCGATGAGAACAAAGACCAGGTCAAGCATCTGAAGACCCGCAAGCGCAACCTCTTCGCAGACGTCCTGAAGGCGCTAAGACAGATGGGTTTCCGACACAACCTAGGAACAGAGGAGCTGGCGAAGCAGAATTCAGTTGCTCTCGTTCTCACCAACATGCCGGCATCCGACATCCTCCAAACCTACTCCAACGATGCCGCCGAATACTACTTCCACAAGGTTGTCGACATTGCACCCCAAGTTAGACTCGCTGCTCATGACTACTCGAGCGAGCTCACCGGTGCTGAAGTAGCCCGAAGTTCTGGTTTCGTGGAAGGCATGATGGCTGTTGTGTTGAGCCAACACAGCTCTCTGGTGGCCGCTCGCACGGCAATCTCTTCACTTGACCGCATCATGGCGTCAGTCCAGAGCCTGGCCAAGAGCTCTGATCTCCAGCATGCTAAGAACCTTGGTTTCGACCACAGAGTCAGTGTGAAATGGTGGAAACCCATCTTGGAGTTCGGAATCAAGGTGGTTGAGATTCACGGCAAACTAGCTTCGGTTGACAATAAGAATGCCCTGGCCTTCCTCCAAGGCTACTTGAAGACATCTGAGGAGGTCTCCAAGAACCTAGAAGAAGCGGATTCTGGCCTTGAGAAATTCGTGCCTAATGGCCAAGATGTCCTCCAGTCGCTGGTTCAGCTAGAGGAGCAGAACATCAAGAGACATGTAACGACTGGAACAGAATACAAAGACCTTGACTTCGTCATGAGCCAAGTTTCCAGTTGGTTCAGTGTCCAAATACCCCACGACCATGGCAGGGATGAAGCCCTGGACAGCACCGCCCAGCAGTTCAAGGATTCGGTGTCCAATCTCTGCGACGCCGTCCTTGTGGCTGTGCAAGGATACAAGAAAGTTATGGATGATCTACCGACCTCGTCTGAAGAACTAGGCTGGCTTTCCAAGACTAGTGCTGTCCGTAATACTAGTCTCACCGCACTGCATGTCAATGCAATTGTGGGCAAGATGGAGGCGTGCTTGTCCGCCTTGGAACGTGTTGACCTGGAGAACCGTACGACGAGCGCGGCCGCCACATCTCTTCTCATGATTATCAACCCGATTCTCCAACAATATGCCCTGACATGTCATCAGAGTTTCTCTCAGCTTTACAGCTTGCATGCAGCGACTGGCCACATGACCTACCAGCTCGCACGGACATTCACGCAACTCGCTGCCAAGGGCTTCTGCACACCGCAAGAGAAGTCGGACGAGACAGCTGGTGACTCTGGCAAACTGGAGTCTGGAACGGGTCTGGGAGACGGCGAAGGAGCGGATGATATTAGCAAAGACATCCAGCCGGATGAGGATTTGTCGGAGCTTGCACAAGAGCCGAACAAAGAAGAAAGTGGAGAGATGGAGAACCAAAAGGACGCAGTTGACATGGCAGATGAAGAGCTCGAAGGCGAGATGGGCAGTGTTGATGGCGATGATGAGGAGGATAAAGAAGACGGGGAAGAGAAGGATGGTGACGAGAATGAGATGGACGAAGAGCTTGGTGACGTTGACGACCTGGATCCCACTGCCGTTGATGAGAAGATGTGGGATGGTGAGAATGAGGAGGAGGCGGAGAAGGACCAGCAAGGCGAGAAAGCCAATGGTCAGAAGAAGAAGGATGAACAGATGGCGGCTGACAACGATGCCAAGGCCGACGAGAACGAGGCCGAGGACGATGAGCAGCAAGTTGACCAAGGAGATGAGGAAATGGAGGATGAAGCTGTTCCGGAACAAGAAGACGTCAAGTTTGAGGAAGAGATCAAGCAGGACCAGAATGTGGAGCAGAACGACACTCTCAACATGCCTGAGGAAATGGACTTCGACTTCAAGGACGATGGGGAAGACGAGTTATCAGAAGACGATGATCTCGACCAGTTGTCGGACATGGAAAAGGACGAGCTTCAGCAAAAGCAAGAGGACAACATTGAGGATGGCGAGGAAGAACCGCAGAAGCCTGACGAGAAAGGTTCAGAGGAAGAAGAACAACAAGAACCAGAGCAGCTCGAAGAGGAGGATCTCGCTGGTGAGCCGGAGATTGATACGGAGCCTAAGGCAGAGGAGGAAGAAGAGCAGCAGCAGCAGCAGCCCGAAGAGCCTGAGTCTCACATGGACCAGCCTCGAGACAACTCTAACGCTGATGCAAATGCTGCCCCGAGCGATGTAAAGGGCGGTGGCGAGGATCAAGATGCCGATCAAATGGATCTTGAAAACAACTTCAGCAACAACGCGGCCCAGAGAGATGAAGGTGACGCTGGGGACGGCGCTTCCGAGCAGAAGGCCAGTGCCGGCAAGAAGGGAGCTCTTTCCAGGTCAGATGAACAGGCGCAGCCCACCGAGCAAGACCAAGATGATGCGCCTGAGAGTAACCGTCAGGATCCTTTCAAGAAGCTTGGCGATGCCCTTGAACGCTGGCACCGACAACAGAGCGATATCAAGGACCCTGAGAAGCAGGAAGACGGCGAGCAAAAGCAGTCTCAGGATGTCGATGCGGACCTCGGCGCTCGCGAGTTCCAGCATCTTCAAGACGATGAGACCGCTGCCGATACGCAAGCCCTCGGCACTGCTTCTGAAGACCAAGTGCAGCCCATTGATGAGAACATGGCCATTGATGAAGAAAAAGAAGACCCGACGAGCCGCGTGATGCCGGAGAATGAAGATGTGGACATGGAGCAAGACCCTGACACAATGGACACGACGGAGGCCCCTGAGGCTCAAGAAAAAGAGGGTGCCGCTGACAAGGATGATGGTCGCTCTGGAGTCAAGACAAGACAGGGCGCTTTCGATCGTGAAAATTCGCCCTCGGAAGACGACATCGAACGAAACGACGATGAAGAGGAGGAAGAGCAAGTTATCGAGGAGACATCTGAGCAACTCTCCACGACCCACATCAGCGATGAACAACGAACACTCCGTGACTTCTCCGAATCTCTTCAATCATGGACATCCTTCCAAACCAAGACGCACCCGCTGTCGCTCTCACTCACCTCTCAGCTACGCCTCATTCTCACACCTTCCCAGTCCACCAAGCTCTCCGGCTCCTACCGCACCGGCAAGCGTCTCAACATCAAGAAGATCATCCCCTATATCGCCTCGAGCTACAAGCGTGACAAGATCTGGATGCGCCGCGCCATCCCCACGAAGCGCTCCTACCAAATCCTCCTCTGTGTCGATGACAGCCGCAGCATGGGTGAGTCCAGCTCCGGCAACCTCGCCCTCGAGTCGCTCGTCATGGTCTCTCGGGCCCTCACCATGCTTGAGGTCGGCCAGGTCGGCATCCTCGGCTTTGGCGCAGACACTTTCATGGCGCACGACTTCAACGAGCCATTCGCGTCGCATGATGCTGGTGCAAAGGTGTTGCAGCACTTCTCCTTCAACCAGGACCGTACCGATATCCAACTCCTTGTCCGCAACACCATTGATCATTTCCGCACGGCAAGGATGCAGAACCCTGCCCGCGGCGCCGAAGATCTCTGGCAGCTTGCGTTGATCTTGTCGGATGGTCTGACTCCTTCTAACCAGCACGACGGTATCCGTCGACTGCTGCGCGAAGCGATGGAAGAGCGCATAATGGTTGTCTTCATCGTCATGGATGACACTGGCAAGAAGAAGGGTGACAGTGTGCTTGATCTCAAGGAGGCCAAGTTCGTCAAGGATGAGAGCGGCAATAGCCGCGTCGTCATCGAGAGGTATCTGGATACGTTCCCCTTCCAGTATTACCTGATTGTACATAACCTGGAGGACCTGCCTAGCGCCCTGGCGGGATTGTTAAGGACATGGTTCGCCGAGGTTAACTCGTGATAAATGGGATAACGGTTAGAAAAAAAAAAGTTTTGGTTTGGTGATTTATAGGACAGGAGTTTTTGGTAGACGGCATTTTAACAATCAATAAACAGCAATTACATGAGATTTTTAAAGAATACTATTTCACTAAGTTGCAACTATTTCATGGGATGTTCCTGCACTTGTGTACAGATAGTAGCTTTGGATGAGTGTTGGCGAAAAATATGAACTGGTAGTGAGAGGCAGTGCTGTGTGGTATTCAGGACGCACGCAGCAAAGAATAGCTCATTTTCGGAAAGTAGATGTCAACTACTACGGATACGAGCACCACGCCTTACATTATGACGCCTGGGGTTCACCTACGAAAGCAGAAGCCTGGTACATACTGAGAGTGAACCCAATAAGTTCAACAAAACAGTGGTGACATCCCAGGCCTAGCCGCATGTTATAGCTTTTCAAAAACCGAACTTCCTTCGCATCATTACATCTCTCTTTTCATCACAGGCTTGCTAAATAGTTCCAGAATAGACCGAAACTTATAACTTCATTCACTAATTCATAACTTCTATAAATTTTGCATCCTGTATGCTATACAGAAGAGCTACTAACAGCTTTCTGTCCGGCCCCCATACCTATAGCCGCCTTGGAGATGTCTTCTATCTAATTTCATCGCTAACACAAAGAAAAGGAATAATACATGTTGGTAACAGGTTGTCAAGTCTTGGGTCTCGGGGTTTTTCTGAATTGGCAGTTTCAGAATCGAGAAATGTCTCGGCCGAAAACCCACGTAATAAACCAATACCAAGGGACAAGGACTTTGTTCTTGATACTCATGGACTTGGTAAGATACGCCGTCCTCCACAAGATCCAAGCCGCACTGAGTGTGAAGCAAGTCAGCAAGCAGTCAATTACGAAAATGTCCGGAGTTGACACGGTGTTTCATCTAATAGGAAGCGTGTAGACGTATTGTGAGAGGGGGCAACTCACCGGCCCTTGAGCTCATCAGCCGAGCTCTGGTGAATAGCGCGCCAGGAGCCCAGGTAGGTCATGGCGCCCCAGTTGCGGAAAGTGAAGGGACGAGGCTGCTTCTCACTTGCAGGCTCAACGCCGCCAAGTACCGCAGTCCGGTTCAACGTCTTCGCTAAGTACTTTGCCTTTTTTTTTCCCCCAAAATGTCAGTCGCTACAGTCAATCTTTTGGAAAAGGGGAATTCTTTACCTGTTGGCTTGCGACTTGCGCTGTCGCTGGCAACGTCTCAGTCTCAAGAACTGAACAGTCGCCCATCGCGTAAACATCAGGGAGCAGTGCATTCTCGTTCTTCGGGTCATCCAGACGAACGCGTAGGCGTGAGTCCGTAACTATACCGCCGCTCCGCTCGGCCTTCTTAATCTTCAACAATTCACCCTCCTTTTCGGTAGGGTTCCGGAGCTCCTTCGCGACGAGTGTTTGAATCAAGGGGTTCTGCATCAAGCCGGTACTCCAGACACAGATGCCAGCGCCCACCTCCTCCTCCCCATACTCCTTAATCTTGAGCTTAAGGCCGCCGCGCTCGCCAGGGCGAATACGTTGCAGATGGTGCTCCGTACGTACCGCGATGCCTTGGCGGCGGAAGAGATCCGTTGCGTACGTGGCAAGCTGCTGGTCGAACATTGGAAGCACTTTGGGAGCGATGTCGTAAATGGTGATGGAGACAAACTCCATCAGATGAGGGTAGATTTTGCACAAGTCATCGTGGATCAAGTCGTGAAGCTCGGCGGCAAACTCAATACCGGTCGGTCCTCCACCGACAACGGCGAAGTGAAGAAGTTCGCGGCGCTCCTCTTCCGTCACAGTCGGCCAGCTTGCCTTCTCGAATAGTTGCAGAACCTTGAGACGGATGCTTCGCGCATCGCCGATGTCTCTCAGGAAGTTGGCGTGCTCCTTTACACCCTCGATGCCAAAGGTCTGCGAGTACGCCCCAACGGATATGACGAGTTTGTCATAAGGCACGTCAATGGTCTCACCCTTGGGCTGGTGCGGCTTTGCGGGCAATGTGCGAGAGGTAGGATCCTCAGATGTGACCTTTTCGATACGGACGAGTTTGCGAGAGAAGTCAACGTCGTCGGCCCATGCTTGGTGGAAAGCATCAAGACCGAGGCGGCGGACCGGTTCGAGAGTCGAACGAAATTCAAGGGTGCCGACTGAAGTTGAGGCCAGGAGCGGAGTAAAGACAAAGTAGGAGCGTGGTGAGATTAGAATACGCTCATATTTCTTAGGATCAAGCTCACGGGCGAGAGCGTAGCCTCTGTTTGAGCATTAGCGAAGGGATGTCTTAACCAGTACCATTGTTACTTACGCCCATCCCGAACCGAGAATGACTACCCTTTGGCGCTTGTCGTCGTCTGGAGCAGGTTAGTTTTGAATTGTTCTTCTTGTCCATCACTTGACTCATTCTGATGAAGCTCACCTGCTGATGAACTAGAGGTCGTGCTGTTTCGGTACTTTACAATGCTGGTGTTAGTCGGCACCGACACTTGCAGCGGAGCGCCGGCCCCCTGGCGTCCGGGCCGGGCCAGGCTTCTCCAGTATTGTTGGGCGACTTTCGATGAGGCCATTTTGGGGTTGCAATCATGCCACCAGACGACGCTTGGTGTGTTCTAGTAGCTTGATGCCATATATAAACCAGAGCTCGTCAATTGGTTTGTCAAGTGAGAGAGGGTCTTTCTCTACTGGTTTGTGTGGGCGCGAAAATGGACCGGAACTGGCTTCGGTGTCCGGGGAGCTTTCAAAGAGCGCGCGGTGAGCAGGGGCGATTGCGATTGGTACGGACGGGGTTTTACATTAGTGTAGACTGCTTGGCTACGGCTGAAGACGGAAATAATGTTTAAGAGTGTCAATGCGCTCTTACAAGACAGAGAGATGGATTTCCAAGGAAATTAATTCCAGTGGTGGTCTGGCACAAATGTAGCTTTTCTCTTCTTTTCTTTTTTTTCTCTTTTCCCCTCTTCTTCCAAGACCGTTGAATACTACAATACATAATAAATATTTTCTTCTTTCTCAGCTCTGCGTCATATGGCTAGGAAATAACTCTGCGGGCGGCTTCTGAAGCAGCCGTGAAATGGTTGCCCAGAGCAAAAAGTGACGTCCTACTGCTCCACCTATGGATCCCCCCGACCCCACCCTTCCGCCGCCCCCGAGCGCTCCGGCCCCGAGTCTCCATTTTCATGCACAAGGTATGACGCCCCCATGACCTTTCAAAATTCTCTTTGCTCTATTACACGCTTTTTTCCAAACCGGAGATCTGTCTTATCTTTAGGTTTTTTTTTTTTTTTTCTTTTGGGCTTCTTCATCCTTGCCAGGTCCCCAATTTATTGCAACATGGAGTCGAGGCTTTCGCCGAGAACCCCCTCAATCTTCACGATCCACCTGTGTGTCTCCCGCTCAACGACCTCGTCGTCGTCGTCCTGGAGCTCGCTGATGTAGGGCAACATCTCAGGCAGCGCCGACAGCCACTCCTCGCCCAGCTTGGCGGTGAGCTCTTGCTGGCATCTAACGGCCGCCAGGCGCACCGCAGCCTGTTCGGAGCGCAGGTGGCGGAGTATAGAGCTGTTGAGCTCCTTTTGATGCTCCTGGGAGTCGGCCGCAGCAGCCAACTCCACGACCGCGGGGATGAGCTCGCCCGACAGATCAACGGAAGAGGCCTGTAGGAATTGCGCAGCCAGGACAGGTGCCACCTTGCCGAAGTGCGCAGGGGCCTGCCAGAAATCGTCCTGGTCATGCTCGAAGCATCGCGCCAGCGTAGACAACACCCTCTGCCAAAGCTCCTTTTGCTCAGGCAACTTGAGATCGCAGTTGGAGATGATGTCGACAGCATCATCCACAATGTAAGTTGCGTAGTTGGTGACAATCGACTTCAGGCTCTCGAAGAAGAGCTGGAAGAAACCGTAAATGCTGAAGCGGCGCAAAGCCCGTCCAGTGGCGTCTTGCTTGGGCAGCTGCGTAGACCATTCGACGATCTGAGAGAAGATGGGTCTAAACGCCGCATCGTTGAGCTTGTAGATCATCTTGAGTGCCACATCGTTGATTGAAGCCTCGATCTTGGCCACCTGTTGTGATGCCGCACCGGTGAGCTTGCCTGCCGCCTGCTCACGTCTGCGAAGATCCAGGGCACTGAGGAGAATTGTCGAAAGGGTAGTGACATTCTTGGTAATGGCAGACTTGGTGTGACTCTCCACGACAACACCAAAGATGTCGACCCAGTCGTTGGTTGCCTGCATAATCGTTAGCCCAGTAATCGTTGTCATTTTGTCCATGCAACTTACATTGTAGCCAGCTTCGGTGGCCGGGATCCAGTTCCTCTCCAAGCTGGCGAGCATGATTTTGGCGTCGACCTTCCTGGCGAGGAATCTAAGGCAGTTCAGGCGCTCGTCATCAGCCTCATCGTCCAGATCGGCCTCGGCAGACTTGTTGGAGGCGAGCAAGATGCTGTCCAAGTATTTTCCAGAGATCATGTAAGGCAGGTGCTGCGCCAATGCCGTGATGAACGAGTAGCCGGCGTTGTGCAGTTCGGTGGCCGGCTCGTCCGCCTCCACGCTTTGCTGGATGTACAGGATTGCCTGGGGCACAGCGACGGAGAGAATAGGCAGAATGCCATCTTGAAGAACATCAACAAGAGAGGAGAGGCAGAGCAGAGCCATGACGCGAAGGCGCACATCTGGCTGGCCAAGACAATGGACTCCAGCAATTGTCGACGCGGCCGCAGCCACAGCCTCGACATCCTTCTTGCCGTACTTTTCTGCGATCTTGTCGACGCAAGCAACCGCCGTGTGCTTGTACTTGATATCATCAGTATCGCGAATGGCGGCTGTAAGCTGCGGCAGGAAGGCGAGAAGAGCGGTTCTGGATGTGACGTCTGCGACACCCTCCTGATCCACACGGACCTCAAGAGCCCGGAGAACCTTACGTCTGAGATCAATTTCCGTGCGATCCAGGAGGTTCTCAACAGACTTGATGAACTCGCCAATGGAGAGGAGGTTGAGAAGGTTGGCGAGGGCATTGCCGCAGCACTCGTGCAAAGCCTTTTGCTGCTTGACCGTCTCTGCGAGAGACAGGACATCACGAAGCAAAACCGCATAGAGCTCCCGAATCTTGGAAGCGTCCATGTCGTCCTTCTCCGTGAGAATGCCGACTTCTTTTCGCAGCTTCCTGCTCGACAGGAGGGCAGGGAAAACAGTAAGCTGCTGGAGGGCGATGGTCTCGGGGTTTTTCTCATTCAGATCTTCGCCAACTCCTAGCAGAGTAGCCGACAAGCCGGGCTTGGGCTTGAAAATGTCACTGATCAAATCCAAGAGTTTGGAGAGGGTCTGGAGTTGCACCTCGGCACTGTATACGCCGAGAAGCTCAGAAGCAAATGCCATCAAGCTGTCGTTAGGGCCATATTTATCAACCAGCATAGCCAACAGAGCATACAGGAACTCGTCAGGACCGAGTGTGTTGACAAGAGCGATGAACAAGCCCT
Source organism: Colletotrichum truncatum (assembly GCF_014235925.2). Lineage (NCBI taxonomy): Eukaryota > Fungi > Ascomycota > Sordariomycetes > Glomerellales > Glomerellaceae > Colletotrichum > Colletotrichum truncatum. The sequence goes on along the minus strand of NW_027222406.1, from coordinate 262,484 downwards.
GTTTGCGATGGGATGGGATGTGCTCATAAGCTGTAACAAAGCTTGCCAGGAGCTCAGTAGCACCAGCGACTGGGTTGCGCTTACCCTTCTTGAGCGACTTCATCAGAGGCGGGACGACCTCTCTAATGGTCTGGTTAACCACATGAGCAGAGTAGTCATCGTTCTGGCGCAAGACAGAGGCACCCATAAAAGTGAAGATGGGCATCACACTATGAAGCACAAGATCAGGGGCCGCCGTGGCCAGACTGGCAATAAGAAGCAAAGCTGAGTTCTGCACGATAGGGCTCGAGGACTTCTGGATGCAGTTGACGAGCAAGTCGCCGTGTCCGCCAGAGCTGTCGATCTTCAGGTTCTTGTTGTCTCTGTAAGCAGGAGCCATGGCAATCAGACTAGTGAGAACCAGGTTTTGTAGGTAACCAAGTTCTGATCCAATCACAGTTCTGAAGTGCTGAAGCTCAGAGAGAGTGCCAAAGAGGCTGTCCAATAGCTCTGGGTGCGACGCAGGGTTGGAACCATCCACAAGCTGAAGAACGAAAGTGACTGATCTCAGGGTTGCACTCAGTTCAGCGCTGGCTTGCGCGCTAACTCCGCGGTTGGCTTCTGTAGAGCTTGTCCTGCGTCTCTTGTTTGGTGGCGGCTGAGTGATGAGTTTCGTACCAGTCTGGATAGACTCAAGGAAGGAAGACAAAATCTCCGTGTTGAGTTCGACGTTTCTCAAGAAATCGGCCGCCTCATCAGCAATAATGTCCTCGTCATCCTGCGATGCCTGCCGAGCCTGAGAGAGCTCCAGCATTGTCTGAGCCACATCGAACTTGGTGTCCGGCTTCATTGAGCTCCAAATGGCACGGATACGCGCAGAGATCGATCTCACCAGCTCGGGACGCTTCGCGGATTCGGGGTTCTTGATGATTGAAACAAGGCAGTCAAGGCCTTCGCTGTCATTCGGCACGACGATCTCGGCAAACCTGGTGTGAAGCAACGCCTGATCAACCTCCTCAGCCTCGCAAAGATGGCTCGTCTCTTCCGCAGACAAAGACGCCCACCATTTGAAAGCTGGAAGGAGTACCTTTGTTCTCGAGGTAGACGACACTCCCCTGATCCGGTTCAAGATTGACAAGAGATTAGACTTGACCCGGAGAAGAGGTGTCGCCACGATATGGCTAGCAAGGAAGGAAAGAACAGAGGTTCTGTTTGACTGACTCAGAGCCTTCTTTCCCTCACCGCCGTCCGCCTTGGCGCTGCTGTCCAGAGTAGAATGCAAGATTGCACGGATGTGGTCCTCATGCATAATGCACTCTTCGAGAGCCGGAAGGATGACGCCGTGAAGGAGACGAGAAACCGCATCGGCGTCCATCCAGTGCAGCTTGGCACTATCTTCATAAAGCTTCTTGCCACCCCAGACCGACTTCTTCGCATCCTTCGACTGAGGAGGGAAGATCTGGCCAAGCTGGATGAGCAGTTCAGCCGCAGCCCGACGAACCTTCTTGGAGGAGTCGACGAGCGCAACGAGGCAGTAAGGAATGAGGGCTTGGAAGTCAAGGTCGTTGCCATCTCCGTCGCTCAGGCGCTTCTTCACGGCGTCAACGGCAGCAGCGCGCGCAAGCGTGGGGTATGGGCCGGACCAAATTCGGACGAAGAAGGTGATGTAGGTGTGATCGCTGACAGCGGTTTGTCGACTCAGGGATGGAAGCTCGTCAAAGTCGGCCAAAAGTGACGGGTCCTCAGATTGTTGAGAGACAACACGAAGGAAGAGCTGGCTGAATTCGTCGTAGACTTCGCCAGGGCTGGTTGAAAGGCACGAAGGAAGTGTACGCTTTTGTCCAGCGAGTTCCTGAATGGTCTGGCGCAAGTCTTCCTTGGAGGGTGCCGCGGCTTTGGTCTCGCCCATCTCGACGTCCTCCCGGGGTTCGGGCAGAGCCTTCTTTTGTCTGATCGAGACATCCAGCTTCATTTCCAACTCCTCCACATCAAAGTCAACCTCCTCCAACACGGTTCGAATAATTTCGCTGGTTTCTCCAGAGAACCGTGACAAGTCAATCAGTGTTGAACCAAGCTCCTTGCGGATTTCGCCATCTTTGTCCACCTCGTCGTCAAGTCTGTGAGCTGCCAAAACCAAAGACTTGAAAATGACAGCAATTTGCTTCTCTTTCAAAGTCTGGCTCATCAAGATAGCACGAATGATGGGCAGACCGCGAGCATCACCCTTCTTACATAACCTCTCGATAAAGGCAATGCAAAGACCGTTCGTCAACTTATCAACTCTCCTTTCCTGGCCCAATTCGACAAGGATCTCGCCCAAGTTTTGTACCTTGAGGAGGGCCTTGGTGACCTTGGCGGACAGCTGCTTGGCCGAACGATATTGCGCCAAAATACACAGGCAAACAAGTCCGGGCCGCACCGTCTCGCTCGTCCAGCCAAGGACAATCTGCTCCATGAATGCTGACAGTGCCGCATCGTCAAAGTTGCCCTTTGCTGCTACTATAGTGATAGCCATGTAAGACGCGATTTGCAGATTGGGAACTTTCTTCATGAGCAATGCCTCGCCGAAGATAGGGCCCACGCGGTGCAGGAAAGTCTGGTCGTTCTCTTTCTGGATCGCCTGTCGACCTGATCGCATGTTCTCGAGCATACCGTTCACGGCTTCAGTCATGATACCGCCCCAGAAGGAGACCAGAGTAGGATATTGTTGTTGATTCCGGCATGCCTCGAGGGTGTATTCGGACAGGGTGGCGAGGAAGGCAAACTGGTGGATCGATTCGTGGACCAGAACAGATCGGGGAGGGGAGGTAAGAGATTTGATGTACGGATTCAAGAACCGGTATTCTTGCGGAATCTTGGAGGGTAGAATCGAGAGCAGCGTAACGAAGGCGGGAATAGAGTGGTATGGCAGGAAGGTCGTAATAAGAGATCGAGTGTTGTTTTCGTGAATTCTACCTCTGATTAGAGACCGTTGGAGGGCAGGAAAAGAGGCAAACATACCGGAATCTTCGTACTAGCCACTCAAGAGCTCTGATGGCGGGCATGAGCCGCAGTCTGCTGCCAACGAGGCGCAAGAAGGACTCGACCTTTTTATCCAGCTCGGCGTTTTCAACAGAGGTCATCTGGGTGCGGTCCTCACTCTGGCTCTGCTCACTGAAAAGAGTGAGCGCAAACGGCTTGAACCTTGCATCGAGTTCGCAAAGCTCGTCAAAGCCTTCTAAACATATCGTATACAACGTTTGGTAGCTCTGGGTTGCCGCAACTCTCGGTTCGAAGATCAAGGACTTGGAGTGGGCAGCTTTCTGTGCCTTGACGTCCAATGAAGCCTTCGAGTTGGCGGCAATCTGCGCCAACTGCGCAGCAAGAGAGGTCGCCATTTCTCAAAGAATTTGCGGCATTCCGCGATGTTGAAGTGCTCAATGGCGGGGAGATCAACGGGACTGGGATTTTTTCCAATGCGCCTGTACCTGGGCTTCACGATTTTTTTTTTTTTGGACGGGTATTAGTTCCGCCGAAGATTTGGCACCGATAAGCCAAACATCCAATGCTAGTGGCTTTTGATAAGGATAGTGGGGTCAAGTCCCACCATTCCCACATGGGCACCCTCTGCATTCCATGATGCGATTGTGCTTTCAGTCTCAACTTGCATCTGATAACGATGGATGAGTTTTTAAGCCTTGATTTGCGCCAAGTAATCGTACATCAGAATTCCCTCGGGTAGACAAATGAAGTATGAAATAAAGTATGCTGTTTTTGGCATCATTATGGGCGGGTTTTTATACCGTTCACTTACTGAGATTAACTGTTTTCTATCACTTGCCGACAGACGGCCCTGTGATTTTGTGAGAGTCGATGGCCAGGGCATTTTATTTTATTTCTATTTTTCTTGTTGCTATCACTTCTTGGGCAGTCTCGTAGAGTTACGGTGGAACCTAGGATTCTGCTCTCTTAGCTCTCTCGGTGCGACTGGAGCGCCAGTTCGTACAATTGATAGGCCGATAGCCGCAAATGCAGTAGCCAAAAAGCCTCAAAGTATTATGTCTTCGGGTATACGGGTGATAAGCCGCGTGAGTGGTTCCGTTGATCGTGGGTGCTTCGGGGTGCTCCATTTGGCGTCCCTGCAGCAAGGGATATATAAGACCGAGCCAAAAACGCCGGTAAATCGACACCCTCAGTTTAAGGCAGTTTGTAAAATCAGGCTTCCGTCACCCAACAGCCTCTTCTAACTCACCAAATCAATTTCGAAAGCAATATGGCGGTAAGTTGGTACTCCAAGAGTCGGAAACTACAAGAAAAGAAGAGAAAAGTGTTGTTAATCAAACACAGAAACCGTATCCCCAAATCGTCCTTTTCGGGGACTCCCTATTCCAGGGATCAGCTGTCGTATTTGATGGCTTCTCCTTCCAGGCCGAGCTTCAGTGCCGTACGTTTAGCTCACATTCAAAGAGCATTTGGCGGCAGCAGTCTCACTCAAGTTTATAGATGTTATGCGTCGTTACGACGTTGTCAACCGCGGGTTTTCTGGCTGGAACACGGAGAACGCTCTGAAGTATCTTCCTGATATCATTGCCTCCCCTTCAGATTCTGGCCCGCAGCTCAAATACCTCGTGAGGGATCCTAGATGTTTCCTGATGTTCCCCAGCCACTGACGGGGATCTGATTAGCTGGTGCTTCTCGGCGCAAACGATGCTGTCCAGCCCATGGAAACGACGACCCAGCATGTGCCCCTGCAGACGTACTAGGAGAATCTGATCAAAATCATCACGCACCCCAACGTCGCCGCTCATAAACCCAAAATTCTTCTTGTCACCCCGCCACCGATCGACGAGATTTGTATTACCAAGCTCGACCTCGCTTGGGGCCACCCCAAGCCTACCAGAACTGCCAAGATCAGCGCGGGATACACCCAGGCGGCCCGAGACGTTGCGGCCGAGGTACCCAACGTAACGTTGATTGACCTGTGGCAGGCCCTCCACGACCACGCCGTCTCCAAAACCCCAGGCTTCAAGGCCGGAGGACCCTTGCTTGGCACGCCCGAACTCGGTGAACAAGGCGGGCTCGCTGACCTCCTGCCGGACGGCCTCCACATGAGCGGAGAGGCCTACAGGGTATTTTACAAAGCCGTACTGCCTCACATCGGCCAGGAGTGGGCGAACTTACCGGAGGATGATCGTACGGGCTACATCCACCCAGACTGGCGGGATCTTAACCCTCCGGCGTGAGGCGAGGTACGTACACCACGAAGAGTACGTCGGTAAAGGCCAATGCGATTCTGGCCGCCAGTACTGATTTGAAATCGAAGAGAAACTAGACAGTCTAAACTTTTAGAATCAAATTTCTTTTACAAAGCGACTTGCACAGAAAGAGAAGAAAAAAAATAAATGTGAATGACTAATGAAGAGATGATCACTATGGCTGTCATAGCTTGACCTATCGTCGCATGTCACTTCTGTGCCAAAACCACAACAAGCAATGTCGCCGAGCGAGACATGTCTTGAATCGCCAAGAAGCGCTGGTGTCCAAGCATTCTCTCGTCGCAGCATTATATTTCGCAACAAATCGTTGGATGAGCTTGGGTCATAACCAAGCACCATTGATGAGCACGGGGCCTGAGTTTGGGAAACACATCGAATGACCGAATGAGCGACACAAGATTACCCCCGTCGTGGATTTGCAAAAGGGTTGAGCTTGCTCCGCCGTCTTCATAACATTTTGTCCCCTGTGAGGAAATTTGCAGCGATGTGCAGTTGGTACTTGCATGGTTGGCTAGGATGATGATCGCACAGCTGGGTTTCCGCCTTGAGTTTCCACCCCCTAATGACCTTTCCCTTGAGCTACGAGAAATACTAAATAAATAGTGAATGCATATGATGGAGGCCGCTGGACACTCAAAGTGCCAAGCTGGTGCACATTGGTTTTGGATGGTCTATGCACTGGCATCTTAACACTAGCGGGTTTAGAGTTCATCTGCCCAAGGTGCAGCATAGTGGAAGTCAAGTTTTCTGACCATGTGCAAGATGATGCTTGCACTTTCGGCGTCCTGACGGCATGTGGAATGGCGGCTGGATGTACCTTCCCACACTTCATCACAGGCAATATGGAGGGAGTCTTCAGCACGTTCCATGTGCTGAACATGAGCCCCCCAATCAGCCCCTCCTCCAGTGTCACACCTCGCGGCGCGGCGAACAACTGGCCTGCTGCAAGTTCCAGTTGGTGGAGGGCCACGACTTGGCCTTGCAAGTTCCCTGCCCATACTCGACGCGTTGGGTAATTTAGGTGCCCCGCAGAGGTACTGGCCAAGTACTGCTAACCCCCAGCTCTACTACGTAAGGGCACTACAACATGCCCGAGCTCGTTATCCAACAGCCATAACACCCAAGGCGGCCTGCATTGTGCATATGTTGCGGTAGCCAGCAAGGGCCGCGGTACTTGAGCACTACCTTTTCTCGCCGAGTGGCCCGTCTATCCACTCCCATCACTGATCACTGACCGTTCACCTCACCACCTCGGAGCCCGCCTTGCCTTGTCTTGTCCACTTCACTAATTCAGTTTCCCGGCCCAACTGATCTCCAGGATTCCGTTTGCCAGCCCATTTCTTCCAATTCCTTCCCCTCTCTCTTCCTTCACAAACAATATACCCGGTGCACAGGCACGAAGAAGCCACCCATCTCCTCCTCGACCATTGTCCCAGTAGACTCGAACCCCGACAAAATTCCTGTGCGACCGAACCACCTACGAACAAGCTACCAACGCCCGATTCCAAACAATCCCGGCTCCTCTCTAGCGCCCTCCGTGACGACAACACTTTGTCCAACTCATCAACGACAGCTACCAGACGCTCACCTCCAATCTCTACGCGACCGGAACACACACATCAAGTGCTACTTGACCCCAGTTTTACTGTCACTCGTTGTCGAAATCTGCCGTTAATCCACACATACACAAACACACAACTGTGCACTCATACACGCCTTCTCGAAGCCGTCCATCCTCGAGGCATAGCCGCTGTTCTTGATCATTGTGCAACCTCACTGTACTGCTATCAACGCGCTCTAGCTGCTGCAGTCGCCTAGACCGACTGGATTGGGGGAACAAAAAGTGTAGCTCGAACTGACCAGAGTTTTGTCGCCGCGCCTACTGCTGCCGCCGTTGACGACCTGTTCGGTCTCGCTGTGCGATGTGGCGGGGGTGGAGGACCTCGTGAACTGATACTGTAGGGATCGAGGTCGGAAGAGCCCGTGGTCTCCCTCGAGCCGTCATTCGAAAACGCTTGCACCCGGCAGCCAACCAGCCTATGGGCATTTTCCTTACTCGGATGATTCCCGGTTCTCCCTGTTGTGTCGATACCCCCTCTTCACGCTTCATTTGATCACCCCCCGATTTCAATACGCTCGCTTGCTGTTGTCCTTCGCTCCTCTTTTCCGTCGCTGTATACCCCGTATATTTCTTGACTTTTGCACCTCAGCCAATACCCTCGAAACATTGTGATCATTTTCGGGCATGGATCATCGGTTCCCTATCGCCAGAGACGATTTCTTCAACATCCAGATGGATTTGAAGCAAATTCAACTGGTTCAGAATAATCAGGGCGAAAGACTGGCAAGGCTCGAACGACGCCAGGATCAAGATGCGAGCCTTAAATCGGTGTGGCAGCAGCATCCGTTTCCTGGCGTTCTAGCTGGAACTCCTCAGCAAGGTGAGCTTGCTTCTTGCACCAAAGACAGCACTTCCCATGTTAATGCTAAGGCTACCAGGTCCGACCCATATATCCCCCAACGACATGTTTGACGACTTCGACGAGCAGGGCCAGCATCTGTTAAGCTCCCTTCACCTAGGGCCCACTGAGGAAGAGCCCACTCGCCGAGGTGCTGCCTCCCGAGCGAACAGTGTTCGATTTGATGAAAGCGCCCTGCGGGGAGCAGACTGGGCTAGTCAAAGCAACCGCCATTCTGGCGAGTTTGCCCCTCCTCGACCAAGCAGCGGACTAATGATGGAGAGATCTTTGTCACACAAATCCGATGGACGACATAGCTCGGCAGGCCACTCGGTCCACTCATTTCATTCGGTTGCGTCCGGGCGAGCTAGCAGCTTGGGTTTGGATACCAACTTCATAGTCAGCAGCCACGAGGACGACTCCCCGCTGGACATGCCGGAGCCACCACCAGGCCTTTTTATCCTAGGATCCGTTCCGACCATTATACGATGCTGGCTGACGACTCAATTTGCGCACAACACCATACTGTACGCCGACCTCTGTACGGGTTCACAGAAATCCGTTCTGGACTACTCCATCGTTAGAGATCTCGACCTATTGGAGGAAGTCCAACGCGATGTCGATGGCACATACAAAATTCGGCTTCCGGTCTACCTCGTTGAAGCCACTGTCTCGGAGAGAAGTAGTCGGTCATCGAGCCCGGGCCACCAAATTCCTAGCATTCAAACAACGTTTGAGATATCAGGAGTGGATCACATTGAAGGAGCGGAACCTAAGAGGGGCATCCAGATTTTCATCGGCAGTGACACGCTCAGAGCTCATCAAGCCGACATTCTCCTGTCTCAGAACCGCATGTGTCTGTATGGTAGTGAGCGGGAGAAACTGTCAGTTCCATTTGTGCGCCCCGAGGATGACACTGTTTTCAAGCACATCAGCACGACGAATGTTGTCCCTGACAAGCCTCGGCTCAATGCCAATGCGGCACCGTTCGTATCTGGTGAGCCACGGTCTCGAGCTGCTTCGACGATGGAGGATATGGAAAACAGCGTATCAAGCGTGCAGCCGGAAGACGCAGAGTCTCAGGGCCTGGTCTCCCCCCTGGAGGATCACTCTATACCCAACAAGTCGATTGGAGCAAGCAACCTGTCTGAAAGTGGCGGGGAGAGTGAAAGACCAGGCAAAGATACTGCAAGCGGATCTGAGTCTGGAGCCAGAGAGGTCTCGGCTGTACAGAATGGCTCGGCCAGCACGGATAGCAATCGCCGCGAGTCTGCAAGCGGCATCTGGGGTTCCTGGCGGCAGGGCACGTCAACAAACGGTGCTGAGAATGGACAGCGCGATGTCAATGGACCGCTGAGCGGCTATCAGCCTGCCGGGCGCGGTGGCCGGAACATGAAGGTGCTGAAGCCCCTGAAATCGGGCTCATCATCTTCTGCGCGAACCGGAGCTGCTTATGAGCTGCCACCTGCTCCCAGAACCAGTGGGGAGCATCGACGGAAGAGCCAGGTTAGCGTTGCGGCAGACAATGGCCCCTCGGGAACGGTCCGCTGGGAGGCGAAGAGGACGGTGAGCAGTGCAGGAGAGTCAAAGGCTCAGCGGGAGGCGAAGAATGCGGCGGCGCCCTTGCCGCGGTCGGCGAATCCAATCGGAGGAGCGTCTGCATTTTCCTGGATGAACCCAGCATCCAAGGTGAAGCCTACGGCGACTGCTGAATAGACGGTGTGGATGGGAAGGGAGGAAGAAAGTGAGAAAGGGAAAAAAAATCAAGGCCCCGGCGGCACTTAACACGGAGGTGGTCTCAGAGACCAAAGCATTAATCTCCTTTTTGTTTGCTTGACAGAACTGCCCCCTTTTTCAAAGTAGAGGAGGATGCTTCACATTGCGCAAGACGGGCCAGTTAGTAGTAACTACTGTTTACCAGTCCAACACGGAGGTCGAACAGAGCAAAACGGCTAGAAAACCTCGCACAGCGGGAACAAAATATCAAATTTCTTGACATGGTTAATATCGGCCGTATAATAACAAGTATCACACTAGGTTGCATGTGTTGAGGGGGAACACATCAGTGGCGCCTGCAGAAGTAAGCAAGCATTGCGTACAGATTATGAGAAAAATGCAATGTCAAGTGCGGGTACCCGACCGGAGTAGACGCCGACTTGCAACCATCCCCCAACCAACTACGTGTGTAAAAGCCGATCACACTGCCGGTGCCGAACTACTACATAGTAAGCACTGATCAGGGTCCAAGTGAGACCGGGGAGGGGGCCGTTGTAATCTATTTACCCCACTTCCCCCACACTATCCGTTGCCCCGCGTCCTCTCAACATGCAGCCGCCACGGTAAACTGAATAAACGACGCAAGGTCTCGGAGCGGAGACACGAGCATCGACTGACCTCTGGCATCGACTTCAAGAACGGCGTCAGTGGGACATGTTCATTGCGCGTACACGGAGATTTCCATCACTTTCGACTTTCTTAATTCAAGCTCGGCCGCGGCAGTTTCCTATCCAGCCGCGCTTCTCGACAAGAGCGACCATGTCCGATACAACTCCCCAACGTCGCCTGCAGAGGCCTGTGATTTTGTACGTAGCGACACTCACATTCTCCGACGTTCCGCGCAGTTTCCAAGCCTCTCATCATGCTAACGTATACACAATAATACAGCGTCTGCGACCTCCAAGACAAGTTCCGCAATGCCATCTTCGAGTTCGACAAGGTAGTCAAGACAACAAGCAAGCTCCTTCGTGCCGCCGAGACTCTCAAGATCCCAGTCTACACCACGACGCAGAACCGCGCACGCCTCGGCGATACCGTCCCAGAGCTTGCTCCTTTTCTCAAGGAGTCAGACCTGATCCGTGCCCCCATCGACAAGACCAAGTTTAGCATGTGGGTACCGGAGATCGCTGGGGAGTTCGCCGGAAAGGGAGAACACCAGGTGATAATTGTGGGCATCGAGTCGCACATTTGCGTGACGCAGACGGCATTGGATCTGCTGGCAGCGGGCCACAAGCCCTACGTGATTGCAGATGGTGTTAGCAGTTGCAACCGCGAGGAGGTGCCCATTGCGCTGGCAAGACTGAGGCAAGAGAGCGTCACGGTTACCTCGAGCGAAAGCCTGCTGTATGAGCTGATGGGCGACGCGGCAGTCCCCGAATTCAAGGCCATTGTGGGACTGGTCAAAGAGACGGGCAAAGACACCAAGGAGATTCTACAAGCTCTGGTGCCCAAGATTTAAAAGCGGGTGATTACGGACGATCGAGTAAGACAGACATACATACGGGGGTTGGGGTAGCGGAATACATATGGGCATCTAGATTTTTGTCTATTAGAATTTGAAATTTACGAATCGTCGACGTCTCTCGAGGAATTTGAACTTCCACTACACCTCGATGGCCTTCACCTTGGCCGCCGACAGCCACTTCAAATCCCCTTGGACTGTCAACCTCCGTATCCTTGCAAGCTCGTCAATGAAGGCGGGAACAAACGTGCCGGGGCCCTGAACATCCTGCCTGACCGCAGCCCACTCGGCCGCAATCTCAAAGTGCAACAGGCCAGCGACGACAGCGAGCAACTTGTCATCGGACCACGCTGCCAGCATCGCCGAAACAGTCGTCCCCAGCACGCAGCCGGTACCAGTGACCTGGCCCAGGAGCTCATGCCCGTTCTCCACCGCAAACGTCCGGACGCCGTCCGAGACGTAGTCGGTCTTGCCCGTCATGAGCACCACGTTCCTCTCCCTCGCCGCCAGGTCCCTGACGAGCTTCGCCTTCTGATCATGCGTCAACGTCGAAGACGAATCAACGCCCTTCTGCTGCTCCAGCAGCGCCTGGCCGTAAACCGTCGCGATCTCGCCTTCGTTGCCCTTGATGAGGTCGAGGTACCCCCCGGCCAGGATGGTCTTGACAGCGGACTTCCGTATGGATGTGGCGCCCGCCCCGACGGGATCGAGAACGACGGGCCGTTTGGCCCCGTTGTAGGCGGCCAAGGCCTTGAGGTAGTTGGCCAGCCCGTCGGGCGTGACGGTGCCCATGTTGATGACGAGCGCCCCGCCCAAGCGCGCGAGGTCAGGGGCCTCTTCGCCGTAATTCGCCATGATAGGCGAGGCGCCGACAGCCAGGGCTACGTTTGCGGCGAAGTTCTGAACGACCTTTTTTTTTTTTTTTTTCAGCGTCAGTTATAAGCTCTAAGAAAAAAAAATCGTGCCGGAGGGGGGAGGGTGGTGTACATACGAGGTTCGTCATGTTATGCGACAACGGCGACACCTCTGCCACGGCCTTGATGACCTTTGGGACTGTATCAATGAGCTGCTCGACATCGCTTACGCCGGCACCCGCCTTCACCGTCTGCTGGTAAGAAGGGCTGGACTTGACGAGCTCCAACAGGCGACGCGATTCGGCCTCTGCGTCTGGAGCGGCGATGATGGCGCTGACGACGGCAACGCCGTCGAGAGCGGGGCCGGAGGGGGTGGCGGATTGGTAGAGCACGCGCTGAATATTGGCGGACTTGATGCCGCCGATGCAGACCGTCTTCACGGCGGGGAAATGGCCTGCAGAGGCGATGGCGGCGAGTATCTCGCGTAGGCCAGAGGTGCCGATTATGTGCTTTGTGTTTTCTTTACTGTTGTCCGATGTTAATCGGGGGCCGAGGAGGAGGGCATGTAGGTGCGTGCGTAGCAGGAGGGGGGGGCTCACGTTGAGGTCGCAAAGACTGTGCCGATGCCCAGGTAATCCGCGCCGCCTTCGCATGCTTTCAGAGCCTCATCGATGGTGCTCGCCGTGACACCGATGATGGCATCTGGTCCGAGGATTTTCCTCGCCGCGGACAGGTCTGCTTTACATCTCAGTTTCGGTCTAATTTTACAAACACCTTTCCTTGTCCGTAATTGGGAAGAGAAAAGATTTATGTGATATATATATCATGACAAGGCAACGGATTGCGCAGGGGGTTGGCTCACTCATATCATCCTGGCCAATGTGCACACCCTCACAGCCGACGGCCAACGCGACGTCGACGCGGTCGTTGATGAGCAGTGGCACGCCGTGGGCACGGGTGATCTCGTGCAGCTTCTTTGCTTCTGCCACGAGAGCGCCCGTGTCGCTGGTCTTGTTACGGTACTGCACACAGGTGACGCCGCCCTTGACGGCGGCCCCGACGACGGAAGCGAGGTCGCGGTCACCGAGGATGGCGGGGGTGGAGTCGGTGACTAGGTAAAGCGAGTAGTCCACCTGCGGCTTCGGCATGGTTGCGGCGTCTTTTACGTATGTTGGAAGGGGGATATGGTATTTAAAATAAGAAAAATTAAAAATGAGCGGAAGTAAGTACCAAGGTGTGATGTGTGAATGAGTGACTTTCATATAATTGCGCCTTTTCATACGCCTTAGGTGTTTTTTTTTATCTCTCGTGTAAATGCGGATACAGTCGGCCAAGATTGGCTCCGATGGCGCGGCATTTGGCTGCAGGGGGGGATGACATCAGCTATTTCGACTCTTTTGCAGAACTCTGTACATACGTTTTGTTGGCCAATCGCGCTGCTTTATCGTGAACTTTCAAGCCAAATTAGTGAGCTTGACAGTTTGTTTCGTTCTGCTGTTGATGAGCAGGGATTTTACTCATTTTTCAGTACATGTAGCTTGCTGTTCCCATCTGATTGGTACCCATACGAAGCTCTATAACAACATTTAAAAGTACCAAAAAGAGAACGATTGACTATAGATACATTCAAAACTCGGAGGTATTTCCTCATAATTCACCTAAACTCCTCCCAATATCTGGAGAGGGTGTGATCCTGTCCGAATATATTACTGTACAGGTTTACCAATTAACCATACCGCTGGCCAAAACTCCCAGTATCGCCAAGGTGCGAAGTGACTTTATTCCTTGAAGATTTTCTTTAACAATTAATCATTCCATCGTGTCTTCGTTAATAGCGGGCTGAGGACCATGATTCTTGTCCTCTTGTTGTGCATGGATTATGGTGATGGTGGTGGTGGTTTCCGGTGGACCAATGGATGCAGTTGGTGAACGTCTCACAACTACTTCGTCTTTTCGTCCCTGACAAATCCATCTCCAAAAGACCCATCCTGGGTTTCGGCTGCATCATGTCGCGGTCCAGTCCATAGTTGAAAACATAGAACCCGCATCCCAAGTTCCAGGATCCTCGCTGAGCATACTGTTCCAAAAAGAGGCATCCAGGTCTCGAATCATAGCCTGCGTCCCGTCAGATAAGTTTGCCGGCAACAAGATGGGCTCCTGGATCGCCGGTTGAGTTTTGAAGGAACTCAGCTCCCCCCTCACGAGGTCCTTAAAATAACGTAGCATCATGGTGAGGCGCAGGAATGGGTCGACGACCTTGGGTCCTGGGATCTCGGCCGCCATTGTCTCTGCTGCGCTTGGTCGTCTAGCCCTCCTGACTGTGAAAAGTTCCAAGTGTTTGACTTGGCTATCAACAACACCGGCGAGATCGATGTGTTTTTGTATCAGCGGGAGATCCCATCCCGGCACTTCCAGTGTCATCAATTTAAGGGATACTATGAAGACGTAGAGAAAGTCGGAAGAGCTAAGGCATGTGAATCGTGGTTGGATGCTTCTATTGTCCCGAGGGAACCGGAGCTCCAGGAATGTCTTCACCGAGTTGCAGCATCCCCAAAGGAGTTCGAGACGTTCGGTCAGGGAAATGTAGGAGGTTGATCCTTGGCATTCGCGAATACCAATTTCATAGAGGAGGATCTCTGCGATGCTTACATGTGTAAGGAGACCGGCTGGATTGCATTAGCAGAGTGTTCCGGGTTGGAGTTCCCACACATACCGTTGTCCTTCAGGTGTTGCGGAATTGACGTCTTGAAGATGTCGAGTTGTTGTTGGAAGGACTGGACCACCATAGTCAACGGCAGTTGAAGCGACTGAAAGCTGGTACTTTCCGCTCCCAACGTAAGGGAGATAGTTTGAGCGAGTTGTTGTATCTTGAAGAGCTGGACCAGGAGTTCGTCACTGGGATACTCTGCCCTTTCCTGAATCTGTCTGCAACACGACTCGAGGTATGTTGTATTCATAAAGGCATCGGGGCGCTTGTTTGTGGTGAAAACCCTATCAATCAATCAGTCTCTGCCAAGCCTTCCGAAAAGGGCTGCTTACAGTGTGTTGAGATAGTAGCAACCGGCAAACGCCCTCATCAGCTCCAGCCGCGTCGACATCTGCTCCTTGGTTACGGTTGCGGCTGCCGGATCTTGCACATTGATGCAGATGCCCCTTTCCCTCTCCTTGATCGAGATGGGATTGTCCTTGAATCCCAGGCTGATACACATAGATCTAGCGAGGAAGAGGAGGTTTGTTAGCTGGAAGCTGTTTATGTTATAGTGGTACCTGCGTGGCGGTTAGTCCTGGAATAGAAATATTCGTAGAGGGGCATCAGTCTGTACCATGCAATTAGGAGCTGTAACCCCTGAAGCACATCCAGACTCTTCTTCGGCTTGGTAAACGCCGACTGCACAATATCTTCCAGTAGCTCGTTACCCAGGGTCACTTGGCGAGTCGCGTCAAGATGGCAGGCAGTCATCATAATGCCCTTCCACAGGTACGGTCTCTCCGCCGCGAGTTCGGCAGGTCCCATGTGAGGCGGCACGATAACGAATGGATACAGCGGCTGCAGTTCATCCTTGAAAGTCTGAAGCATGAGATTGGACTCATTGTTCAACGGCCAAGGCGACTCCGCTGGCTCCGACTGGCTGTTGTTGTGACTACTGAGGGTATGGTGGCCATCGAATGTCGACGAGCTGGGAGCTGGCGATGTGTCCGAAGTACCATCCATCGGCACTTCCGCCGGTGGGAACAAGTGATCGACGTTGATGGGAATTCGAGCTGACGTCGGCTTGTTGCTATTGGTTATAGGAAGAGGACTGATATTACTGTTGATATTCGCACCGCCGCCGCTACCACTACCGGTCACAGCAGGGGCGGGGGCGGGAGCCTCGGGGGTTCCGCCCTGAGTGGTATTCAGCTGAGTAGTCAACTCATCCAACCTCCTTTCAAGCTCCGCGACCTTTGTAGGCTTAGGGTCCTTCTTTGCCCTAGGGGGAGCAGGGGTCTGGGAGCCGCAGGGCTTCCGGAGCCGATGACACCTGTTGGCTGTTAGAATGGAGTCCCGGAGAATCTAACGCTGTTCAGAGGACTTACCGTTCACACTTGTTGCTACCCTCTGGCCCTGGAATACATCTCGACTTGGCCTTGGCGCAAGTCGTACAGGCTCGAGGCCCCTTGTTCTTCCAGTCTGTGTCCATTTTGCATTCCTAATGAGACATTGATAGTGGCAAAATGAAAGCCCTTCTTTCTTCGGGAACTGGGCAAGAAATATGAGTAGACAGCGAAAGGAGTGAAACGCAACGCCCTTACATTAAAAAAACTTGCGTCGTAATCCTTCACTAGGTTATGCCTTCCCAACAACTCTCATGCGATCGTGTAAGTCATGATTTAACTGCTCCAGCCAATGGGGTGCATTCCGAGTCGTTCGTCGTCGAGACTTTGCTCCGTTCCTCCGTTGGAGACGGAGTTGCAAGTGCTCCGTCGGAGTGGTCAGTACGGCTGACTAAGCCTCCTCAAACTCCGTCTCATTTGTCTTGAGCGGTACGTATCTGAACCATCTCAACTTGGCGGGTTTCCGCGGTGTCCGTTACCAGGTTTACCGTCGAATTTATCAGTTGAATCTGCTGCCGCATTCGCATACTCTTTGCGATACCGAGGCGAGACATACACCCATGGGTAAATATTTCGGATGAAAAATTTCACAATACGAACAGACACATCACTATGCATAATGGACAAAACATGATGGAAGAGTCTAAATACGACCTTCATATTGATATTGTAAATAATTGGTGTTGCGACCAACACTGAGATCAATTACCCAGAGGGCGAATCTCAAATCGAAAGAAAATAACAGCCACGGGCGTGGTAAATCAAAAAACTCGTTGATCGCTCCAAAGAACGTGGTCAAGGTCTGCTGAGCTTCCCATCGATATCAACGTCGAAAGTGCTGGGTTGAATACCAGCCAGAGAACGCAATCAGATAGCAGAGTTCACAGCTTGACCAGTAGCCTTGGTCTCACGCTCCAACAGGGCCTCGACGAAGCCGCTGTTGATGTTACCCGCAGCCTTAATCTCCTTCGCAGCTTGCTCGATGCCAAGCTGGCTGTCGGTCCACAGGGGCTCCTCGGGGGCCGCATTGGATTCTCCAACGCCAATGAAGCCACCCTCAGCAGCCCACTCAGAGGTGCGCTTGATACCAAGCTTGGTCCAGATTTCATCAATGGCCTGGACGAGCTGGTCGCGGTACTCCTTCTTGTGGCCTGGGGTAGGGGTCACTCGCAGTCTCTCCTGTCCGACGGGAACGGTGGGGTAGTTGATAGACTGCACATAAATCTGGTAGTCCTGGAGCAACATGTCCGATGCCTGTTTGGCCAGTTCGGCGTTGCCAACCAAGATGGGGATGATGTGCGACGGGTTGGGAATGACAGGGATATCGCGGTCGTTCAAAGCCTCCTTCACCGCACGAGTATGAAGCTGCTGAAGACGACGATCGCCACCGTAGCCCATTTGATACTCGATAGCGGCCTTGGCACCAGCCATCGTCGCAGGAGGGAGAGAGGTGGTGAAGATGAATCCAGGAGCAAGGGAGCGAATCATGTCAACAAGCTTGGAGCTGCCGGCAATGTATCCACCTACACAACCATAGGCCTTGCCAAGGGTACCAGTAATGATGTCAATACGGTCCATGATGCTACCCTTCGGGCGGCCCTGCTGGTGGGCTTCGAAATCCAGGTGCTCCGCGACACCGGCGCCGTGGGGGCCGTACATGCCGACAGCGTGGACTTCATCGAGGAAAGTGATAGCACCGTACTTGTCCGCCAAATCGCAGATGGCCTCGATGGGGCCAATGGAGCCACACATGCTGTACACAGACTCGAACGCAATGATCTTGGGAACGTGCAGAGGCAGAGAAGCGAGCTTAGCTTCAAGATCCGCGATATCGTTGTGCTTGAACACAATCTTCTTCGTCCCCGAGTGTCGGATTCCCTGAATCATGGAGGCGTGGTTCAAGCTATCGGACAGAATGACGCATTCAGGCATCTTGCTACCGAGAGTTGCCAGAGTAGCATCATTGGCCACATAGCAGGAGCTGAAGACAAGAGCGGCATCCTTGGCATGAAGTTTGGCAATGGTACTCTCGAGCTCAACGGCGTGCTTGTTGTGTCCTGAGATGTTTCTCGTACCACCAGCGCCCGCACCGTACTCGTCCAGAGTCTCATGCATTGATTTCAAGACGTGGGAATTGCGACCCATTCCGAGATAGTCGTTGGCGCACCATACAGTCACTCGTTCCTCCTTGTCAGCCATGTGGGCACGGGGGAACTCCTTAGCCAAGCGGTTGATGTTGTTGAAGTAGCGGTACGACTTGTCCTTGTGCTTTTTCTCCAGCTCAGAGGTGTAGTAGGCTTCGTAGTTAAACTTAGCCTTAGAGGCGTCCGAGTTACTCATGCCTACATTGGTAGCGCCATTCTGACGAGCGGCCATGTTCGGAGGAAGCTGGGCTGGGTATAAAGTTAGCTCAAGTATTCGCATTGGCCCTGAATGTGCCCGTACCTTTGTCACGTCCGTTGATGAAGGGAGTCTCAACGGCCCTGGCATCGTTGCTCCGGCTGGTGTGGATACTGGCGCGGCCAGGCTTGGAGTTGGTGCTCAGGGCGCGGATGCCGGCGACGGAGGAGTTTGCAGCCTTAGCAGGGCGACCGTACTGGGCGGACTGAACAGTCAAAGCCTTGCCCATGACGGGGCAACGGTGGGCAAGGAGCTGCAACTTCGACATCGTTCCACCGCAGGGGGAGACGGAGACGGCAGTCGGGGCGGCCTGGATAGCGTGGGGACGAGCCGAAGTGGACAGCGCGCGGAGCTTAGCAGGCGAGGCACTCTTCAAAAAGGGGCACATGGCCTTGGATTGACGCAGAGCAGCCTCCATGATGGTGAAGGGCAATTTGGAGCGAGATGCCGTATGGGAGCGTTCGAAAAGGCGGTACGAATCAGTTTTGTTGTGGGAGTTTCGGTGTGGCGATCAAGCGCAACGTTGAAGAAATAAGGGTTGCCACAGGAAAAGTGTCAGCGCAGAGCTGAACACGAGTCAATTGGCGAGAGATGTGGACTGTTTCGATCAACAAAAACAAGGTTTTGGTAGGAGAAAGAAAGAGGGAGTTGTAGTGGCGGGTGAGGAGAAGCGAGGATTAAAAGAGACCAGATTCTCGGACTGCCCTTTCTTAGTGCGTCCTGTGAAGAGTCGCCATGACACAAAAAAGGCGGCGCAGGGCGCAGGGTACACACATTGGTGAGCCGGGTCAGACGAGGACTGGACTCTGACTGGGGCCAGCGGCGGCGGGGCAGCCACCGGCCACTGAGGATGAATCGGAGTGTGGGTGGGCTGGGCTGCAGTACAGCTGCTGTTGGTACCGCTACCGCTGCACTGGGGATACCCATGAGTAGAGGGGCTAAGGTACTTGCAGTAACTAGCCTTAGTGTCTTTATTCTCGGCGTCTCGGCTTCTGTAGGAGCCCAGAAAAAACATGCAACTTGGCCAATCATTAATGGGCTAAAGGCAATTTCTGGGGAACTGGCGACCTTCTCGTTGGATAGTATCGAATCCCCATCCGTCAACCCTTGTTTGGAGGGACGGGACCTCAGATCACTTTTCAGTACCTGCACGTTTTTTTTTTTTCGACCCCTCCGGCGTTTGCTGTCCCTTTTATTTTTCCCTCCCCGGCCATGGACGACTTATAACCGGAATTGACCTACTAAACATGCTCAAAACACCCACTATGCCGTCCTTAGGCCTGCTGCAATCGCCGTTGAGTGGATCCTCAGCATCGTACGAAGTCGCCGGTCACGGCGCTTCCCGAATATGGGCTTTGAATTCGGTTGGGGTGCCTCAAATTGGTGTCCTTACTAACCTCAAGCCCCTAATGTAATATTGACAATGGAGCCAGGGGTAACTACTGCGACGCTGCGCTCGCGGCCACTCGCTCTCATTACCCCGTTGTCCCTCGTTATCCCTCGCTTTTCAGAATCACTAGCAAAAGGCTCGAATGTGGGAAAACCAATATCAATCGCGATGCCAAAATGTCACACATGAAAGCAGCTCGAGGAACCTCAAGCGAATCTGTGGTGCCAAGCCCGCTATTTGTTCCGGTGACATTACCATGTTAGCTCTGTGTACGGAGATCTTACTCTCTCATTCATCGAAATGCTGACTCCAACGCCGATGCTAATGCGACCCTCAGACCACCCACGTTTAGCTAATTATCCGTAAAACTTCTCGCCTCTAGGCCTGTGGCAAAGGGTATCATAATGCTGTGTGATACCTTGTAACTCCAGTACCCTTCCCTAAAACAAAATGCAGAGCATACCAAGCCTCTCTAGACGCAGAGACGTCACCGCGACAAAGAAAAGAAGGGAAAAAAAACAAAACAAAAAAAAACCCTGAATCCAGAGGCATGTTGGCTTTAATGGTCCTACTCACCGGGTGAGGGTGACAATTGAAAAGGGTCGCGCGGCCGTTGATGTTGTTCTCCGAGTTTACCTTCCTCAACAGCTTTACTGGCCCAAGTCGGAAGCCTAGGGGCCCGATGCCGTCTCCTATCAGCCACATCCCTCATCACCTGTAAATCATCCAGTGCGCGAGTAGTCAGAGTCCTGGGTTTCATCGGTCCAGTAATTGATCGAGCGAGGACGTTCTCGAGATGCTGTTGATCAAGTTAGTAGCCGAGATATTTGTTGGAGACAGACAGAAATGCAGTTCTAAAAGACCAAAGTCAAAAACGTCGGGCTCATACGTTGGGATCCTGGGCTTTCTGACTGCCCAATCTTAATCGCTCTTGAAATTTGTCGTCATCAAGCTTCCTCAAATCATCCTCCATGGTGTCTAAGCCGCTAAATGTCGGGGCATGGGCGAGCTCGGCTGGTGTCAGGAATCCCGTAACTACTGCGGCTGCAAATCTGGGTTTTTCCATCATGCTGCAGAGTTTCTTCATATGAGATTCGTCCGGTATCTTACCGTACTTAGCATCTAGCCTTATTTGCCAAGCAGACTGTGCAACGCGTTTAGCAAGATCATTGTGGTCTTCTTTGATCGTACAGAGGACATCGGGATCGTCTAATTTTCGGAGCGCCTCGAGTATCTTTTGCTCAAACTGATACGGCCAAGTGATCAAAGACGAGGGTGCCTTAAGGGTCTTCTTTGTTGTCGAATTTGCTCCGTGCAGAAAGGTGGGAGGCGCGTCTCCTCTATCTGAAGGTACAACCTTCTCTGGGTGTGCTCTGAAAAATGTGTTGGCGCCAGCCATTGGCATAGGCAGGACCCCTCGTTGCTATGTTGTTGGTAAGTTCATATACGATCAGGGGAAAGACTTGCGAATATCCGTACCTGTGACACTTGGGAAGTTTCAAGGCTTAAACCTGGCTGGAGTGAAGCTTGCGGATCATGGCATGCCTCGTGCTCCATCACACCTGGGAGCTTTGAAGACACAGATGCTTGTAAGGGATTGACCGGCGCGACCAGTGGTCTCGACAACTGCCCCATGATGGTAGGTTGTGTATTGGAGTCCTGGGTTGATGACTGCATAAGAACCTCAGCGCTGACCCCATGTAATCCTGGAGGCTGATTATGTACGTAATATGCGCCTCCAGTAACCGCGCCAAACTTTGGGTCTGAGATTGAAACTGGTCCATCGAGGCCTTTCAGTCGAACCGCCCTTTCCTGCTCCAATCGCCGAAATTCCTCTGGATTGGTATGACGAAGAGTGTTCATATGAACCTGAGCATCCACGTCCTTTCTATCCTCAGCTGTAAGAACATCGTCAGGATCTTCTTCCTCAAAAGTATTTGTCATCATGATTTCTCGAATGCCTTGCGAGAGCTCGGGGTTTTTCAACAAGCCATCCAATACGGTGTCCTTGTTTAGGTGTTGAGTCAAGTCTCTTTGAACGGGATCCTCGCGATTCCTTAGATACTCATTCTCCTTCTTGGACCAGCGCTTCGGGTTCTCCTTGTCCACTACCCGTGAGGCCAACTGGGTCTTGAAGACCGTCCTATTTTGCATAGCCGCCTCAAAAGTGCCACCAGCTATGAATTTGTAAACGTAAACTGGTTTTTGCTGGCCAATGCGATAGGCTCGACCAACTGCTTGCTGCTCATGAACAGGATTGTATTTGAAATCGAATATGATTACTCGATTGGCACCGAAAATGTTCAACCCGACTCCTCCAGCTGTTGTCGAGATGAGATAAACTTGTGTATCTCCAGTGTTAAAGTTTTTGATATGCTGCTGTCTGACGTTGATTGGAGTGCTACCATCCAGACGCGCTACTTTCCGTTTTTGTTGGCGAAGCAAACTGTCCAAATAGTCCAAGGTTGGTATTGACTGCGTGAAAACAAGTACCTTGTCTCCAACTTTCTCGCTCTGGTCCAAAATGGCGACAAGCAGTCGCGTCTTCCACGACAAATCTGCCGACTGAATGTCAATTCGAGGGCCCATCATCTTGAGACCTCTGCTTATGACATTGGATGGCACAGTTAGAGTGGATCCAGTACGGTTGTTCAGCCTCTTGCCTCCCTCTGCAGCCTTACTTTCATCCAAAAGCTTTTTCTTCCAACAACGTGGATGGTTGACAATAAGGCCGAGGTTGCTAAGGGTTGCGAGGATCCTCACAGAAGCCTGTCCAGTCAGTTCATCCCTGGCGGAATCAACATAGGTATCATAAAGCTTGGCTTGGAGAGATGTCAGCGGAATTGTAAGTATGAACTCCATCTTTGGCGGAAGGTCGTTCTTCAGACAAGATTTGATAGTCGCTCGTTGTGCTTTGGGAGCCACAGTCTTCTCCAGCACAGAGAGCTGCTTTTTTGCCTTGCGAAACTGATGGTACGTGCTGTCCTCGTACAAACCGGCCTGTATGGGAACTGCGTACAATTCTTTGAATTCGGATGGAGGACCTAGGTAGTGAGGTGCCACCCAGTTGATCATGTAGTAGAATTCCTCAACATTGTTCGCAAGGGGAGAGCCGGTGAGTGCAATGCGACTTTGAGTCTTAAACTGTGCAGCTGCCAAGCCCACTTTGGACTCCGGATTCTTTAATTTATGAGCTTCATCGGCAACGACAATGTTGGGGCTTTGGGTAAGAATGTCCCAAGCGGTCTTGGCATCGTTTTCTTGTGGCAACTCCTCGTCCGGTTCGTCGACTAATCGTTTGAACATATCATAGCCGATAACCATGATCCCGCCCTCCTCATCCCAGCGCCGTATCACTGGGATTCTGTCTTCCTTTTTGGTTGCAGCTTCAAGTTTGTAGTAATGTCCAAGAAGCCCTGTGGGTGCCCACATCAACAGCTCGTCCATCCAGTTATCAACTAGTAGAGACGGACAGAGAATCAGAGATTTTGACTGCCTCAAGTCCAGAGGTACCTGTGAGAAAACTGACTCGTCTGCAGATGCGGCAGCCTCGGCGATGGCAACAAGTAGAGTGATAACCTGCATTGTTTTTCCTAGGCCCATTGTGTGAGCAAGAAGGCAGCCTTGCCGGACCTTGGGGTCGCAGATAATTTGATTCCACATAAATCGGACGCCCTTGATTTGATGCTCCTTAATTCTTTTGCCAATGTCTATGTTAACGTAAATTAAGCCTTGGTCGTCTTGCTTGGATTCATTGATGATTAACCGTGACTTGTCACTCGGAATTAGGTCCGACGCGGCTAGCTTCTTACGCAGCTCGATTCGGCGCTTTTCCTGTTCCTGCAAGCGTTGCTGGTCGTTTTCTCTAAGGTCCTTTGCAGTTTGATCCAGGACAATGGGCCGTTTCCGTTTCTTAGACGGGGCGTCTTCAATGCCGTCGTCTGTAAATCGCTCGGAACTCTCTGCTTCGAAACTGCTTGTCTGTTCTTTTTTTGCCTTCTCTGCATCAAACGTCGAGTTGTCTTTGTCATGCGTGAAATGAGGCGCCACACTGTCATTCACAAAATCGCAAAAATCTTCAAATTTTGCAGATTGCGCGCTCAACCTTTTTGCTCTCCCACTGCTGAGCTTCTTGAATGCGCTTACTCTGGGAAGTTGAGCTTTGCAGAGGGCGAAAACTCTAAACAGTCGAGCAACCAGATAGCTCAATTCAGGAACAGGCTTTTGAGCTTCACTGACTGCCAACGCTGGAATGACAGTGTCGTTCCAAATCGAGTCAGGGGCTGCTGCCCCAAGGACATGAAAGAATTTCTTTCTAAATCCCTCCTCAATCTTCCAAAGGACCGAGATTAAAAGTCGTTCCCGGTCATTACGATCCTTCCAAATTTGTGGTGGAATCGCAGCAATGTTCATCGGCTGGTCGAACGGAATGTTAAGTTCTTCGTCGGAAAAACTATGACGACTTTCGCCCTCGATCTCTGTACTTTGCTGCACAATACTAACTTGAGAGGCTTTGGTTGGAGTGACGAGGCTGATGACATGTTTGTTAGACACCGGTTCCGAATCGAAGCCTGTCAAATCGATGACATGGTCAGGGGCCATAGTTGGAGCCGGGACTCGTCCTGACAATGGATCTTGCGTTACCAAGGTGCTCTGAGGCTGATGTAACACCAACCTATCGGAGTGATCCAAGTCCATAGCATCAGTTTGTCGTGACTCATTTGTCTTCAATGACAACGTGGCGCCCTCCATGCTGTCAGTAATGAACCCGCTATCATCATCGTCACTTGTGATGATCTCTCCGTCCTCATCGGATAGCGCTTCCTGCTGGACCGTATATTTTGGGGGCCTCGGCAAAGCTTCTGGGCCAAGAGGCTCAGGTCCACGTAGAATATCAAGAAGCCATTTGTCCGTTTTGCGGTCTTCAACACTGGCTTCAAGGCACCGCGTCTGCCTCCTTAGTTGGGCGTCGTCACACCATTCTTCACGCTGCAACTCGATACAGAGCTTTTTAATGCGGTTGTTGAAAGCTTCCAATCGAGAAGAAGCTTGGGATATCAACTGAATGCGGCCGCGCCGGCGCGCTTGGTTCCAAATTGATTTCGCTTGCTTTTGCTTCCGGGGTAGCTTACGTTCTTCCCAGGATTGTTCCATGCGCAGAATCTCCTCGTCTATCACACGATCAACGTCGGCGCGGGTAAGGCGCATCTTCCGTTTCTTCCATCGTTGCGATTCCTCTTCTTCCTCTTCGATCTCCCTTAGAGTATCTGAATCGTACTCATCTTCGGTACCTGAGTCACCAAAGATTGGGAGAATCTTATCCTCGTCTTCAGGTTCAACATAAGGAGATATCCCATTACTC
Source organism: Colletotrichum truncatum (assembly GCF_014235925.2). Classification (NCBI taxonomy): domain Eukaryota; kingdom Fungi; phylum Ascomycota; class Sordariomycetes; order Glomerellales; family Glomerellaceae; genus Colletotrichum; species Colletotrichum truncatum. Next base: position 237,452 of record NW_027222406.1, on the reverse strand, counting down.
AGCTGTGTGAGTGGTTCATTGTTGTTGCGGAAAAGTCGTCTCATCGCTCGGTGTATCTGTAGACGCCTGCCAGTAGGTATCAGGGCTTTAGTAGTAATATAGAAGGACCTATCTTGCTCAGTAGGTTTACCTTCGCTGGAAACAAGGTTTGATGGCGGAACCCAGTCGGCAGTAATCAAGCTGTCGTATCCATAGTAGGCACCGGGTGTGTCATCAAGCCAAGATGGCTTCTCGGTCTCTGTCTTCCGTGCGGGACCGGGCGTTTGGTTATCGTTGAAAGACAACACTGCCGCCGTCCGGGGCTGGGTTTTAGAATCTCTCGTCGCAATGCCAGTTGCGGCGTTAGGAATGGGCATATACCCCACCCCAATAGTCTCAGTAGAAACCAGGACAGGTGCCAACCTCCGCTTTTTCTGGGGCGGTTCGTCAGAAGACCCATTTGAGACCGCCATTGAAAGATCAGGAGATTCCTGAGAGCCCATAGCGGCCGATTTGCTAAGAGGAGGGCAAGGCTCCTGGGGCTCTATTGCAGCAGCGTGAATCTTCTCGCTTTCTTCACTTATGTTAACATCTTTTGATGGAGGACTGGACCGAACATCTTGTTGCGCTGGAGAAGTGTGAAGATTCTCTAGAGTTTGGAAGCTGGCAGGTCGGTTTGCGTTGAGTGTGACTTCTTGTATGCTGTTCTGAGAGTCAAGATCCTGCTTAGCCAAGTCCGTCTTTTGTTGGTGATAGGTCGGACTTTTGGACTTGAGATAGTTGATAGCCCTGACTAGAGTCATTTGATGTGCTGGCTTAGTGAGACCTAGAATAGTCAAAAGGCCACTGATGGAGAGCATAACATCTTCATAGGTCAAGAGTGTCTCCCCATCAACGTCGTTCTCTCTCAGGGCTGCCGACAGAGCAGCTGGATCAGGCCGCTTGGTCGTCGATCTTGGAAGCCAAGGCCGGTCTTTAGCATCACATAGCTCGAGCACCACTTGGTCCACATCCCATTCAAAGGGATCACCGCCGGTGCCTGCCATAGTCCCTGATCTGGCACCTAGTCGTCAAATCATTCGAAAACTGCTATTGAGGCTGTCAGTGGTGCCTTATGGAGTAGAATGTGATGGCTCGTCATCAACATAATATTATGTCATTCAATTTTGAGCCCAACGGAAGGAGCTGAATAAGTGAGATGAGCTTTATCCAGCTTGGCCTTTAGTTGGAGGGATATAAGCCAAAGAAACATGTAGTGAAGGTGGCAGTGCTAATGATCAATGAAAGAAACAAAGGAAGGAATTTGCCAGCAGTTTGCAACACAAGCTCGCTCCTAGAGCGAGTGTGATTCGGCATGGTGAAACTTAAGCAAGGAAACGAGTGCACAACCTGACTTACAATGAATCGGCGCATGGACCCATGAAACAATTGACCAGAAGAATGTACAGACTGAGTTCTCCCCTTAGGACAAGCAACCACGCTCTAGTCCTTCCCAAAGTAAAGGTAGGACTTTCAAGCCCAAGGTTGGTCGAGACGAACAGACACTCTGGTCAAGCAAACGGTCGTGGTCCACACAGAAGACTCAAGTCTTTAATTAAGATCTCCGAGTGGCAAGAAGACAGCATGGATTTGATGTACCCTGAGCTGCGGTAGTTGCAAGAAGCGCCACCTAAAGGCCGACTTGGTGTGTTGTGTAGAGTGGAAGGAAGAAAAGAAAAGCAACGTTTTCTGAATATTCACGACGCGTTAGCTAGTTGAAGTCGTAAAGGAAAGTAACCGTTGTCGCCCCACCTTCCTCAATCACTTGGGAAAATTAGAGCACCTAAGAAATGTGGGTGGCAGGCCTCGCCGGCCCGTCACGTGGGCTGACGGCCGCCACCACTGGTCTTAGCCAGCCTCCACAGCCCTCTAGCCAGTTAGTTAGTTCTTCCAACCAACAACACCACTTTTCCCATTCTGAGCGTTCTGTGCTGGTTTCGCCCACAAGAAAGGTACGGGCAGTTGCTTCAGCAGGGTAAGTTCATCAATAGGCAGCTTCTATGGAACACTAGAGACTGTGACAAGGTTCTCTTGGTGAGCCAATTGGAACTTCCCTTTTGGACTTCTTATTCCATCAGCACGTGATGACCTATCGGTGTTAAGATAAGTTGCTGTTTGGATAAGGCAGGAAGTAAAAAAATGTGGGGAGGGGTCAGACAGGCTCAGATACAGAGCGCAACAATTGTACTTGTACTGCCTTCACATGCGATTGCTGGAATGCAGGGGCAAGTTCTCGCAAATGACTGAGTTATGATTGAAAAATATACATCTCAAGTAATCTTAGGTAATTAAATAAATAATTAATGGTGAAATAGCCTCAAATTTGGGTTCGAGTTAATCACTGGGGATACCTGTGTACTTTCGCTGGTCCATTTAGACTGATCACGTCTTACGTGCATTGTACAGACCAAGATCGCTCTTTCCTGGAAAACCTAGTCGCCGAGTGCTCATGGTGGGGCAATCGACTCCTCCCCTCTTGTCAATGTGCCCCTCCGATCATTTAGGCGCTCAGGACCTAAGGCGGGTAGATCTTGTCAAATACATCGTGAGACTACGATAATTGAGCTGCCCACCCTGTGAGGGGTAACAAAAGCCGCCTAAAGAGCCTAGGTGAGCGCAGGCGAATACTTTCAGCATTCAGTCACAATTACCTGTGTTGTGAGGGCTGTCGTCTAGAGCCCCACCTATACTACCGATTTCTCAGCATTCTAGTCAACTCCCTCGTCTTTCGAAATCGTGCATCGATTATCAATCACTCAATTGCGTCTAAAAAATACTTCTCCTCCAATTCTCGGTACCAATTCTATCAAAAACTCATACGAATAATCCTGGGAGGGTTCGTCCGGAGTCGAATCCATTTCATTTGCATCAAAGAATCACTCTCTTATCACAGCGACAATATGACAGGTGTTACCCCCACGAATGAGCAATATCCACCTCGGCTTTCTCAGTCAGAGCAGGATGCTCTTGTACAGACTGTCAAGGACTGGGCTATCGGTAACGGCCTATCTGTCCGACCACCTCCTGCCGTTGTATCAGCCGAAGCGGACCCGAAAGGCATCTTGGCAGTCAATGTACCCGTGACGCTCTTCCCAAGTCCTTTCCCTAAGCAATGCTTCGCCCAGGCAAGATCTGTTCAAACGACCTATAACGAGCTTTATGCGGCTATCAGCAGAGATGAACAGTTTCTGAATGATATGGTTAACGAGTGAGACAAGCCTTCAAATTTGCCCAGCTGTGTGCCAACAGCGGGTGCATCTTGTCCCAAACTGTGTATCTGACATGGTGTAGGGTGAAGAGCGGCGATGACTTCATCAGCAAGTTGTGGGATACTCATGTGCGAGTTAAGAAGGAGGGATATACTCAGGTATGTTCATTCGTAGTTTGAGAGGGCTAAACTAACACAAATAAAGAGCCTCTCTCTTGGACTCTTCAGATCTGATTATCTCGTTCATCAAGATACTTCAGCAAACGAACCCAGAAGTCAGGTCAAGCAAGTGGAATTCAACACGATAGCCTCATCTTTCGGAGGTCTCTCGTCTCGAACCTCCTTGCTTCATAAGTAAGTTTCTCTTGCCCTTGGGTACTTCCTCGTTTAACATTGGCAGGTTCCTCTCTGTTGCAGAATATCCCCTCTTGAACCGTCCAATCGAGTCGGGAGCCCTTGACCTGCCCGAAAATCAGAGCGTCCAAGGCCTGGCCGGGGGTATTCGTGCGGCCTTTGATTTGTACGGGCCATCTGAATTAGGCCACAAGAAGTGCGTTGTCTTCGTTGTCCAGGGTGGCGAGCGCAACATTTTTGATCAGCGCCACCTGGAGTATGCCCTTGCCAGTTCTCCCGATCCTGTCCAGGTCTTCCGCATCCCCTTCTCCGAGCTTCTGCAGCATACCGAGGTTGCCGATACCCCCAAGCGCCAGCTACTTTACAAGGTTCCCAGGGACCCTTCCAAGGTCTTTGAGGTCGCCGTCGCCTACCTGAGATGCTGGTATGACCCGTCAGACTACCCCGACCAGAGCGCCTGGGAGGCCCGTTACCACCTGGAGAGGTCGTCGGCGATCAAGTGCCCAACTGTCTTGACCCAGCTTGCGGGCAGCAAGAAGATTCAACAGGTTCTGGCCACGCCGAGATCAGGATCTTCGCCCTCGGTTCTAGGTCGCTTTATCCCTGACGATTCTCCTCAAACGGCGGAGGTTTGGCAGACCTTTACTAATATCTTCCCGATGGACAACACGGATGCTGGTCTCCAGGCGCGCAAGATCGCACAGGATCCGGAACTTTGCAAAAACTATGTCTTGAAGCCGCAGCGGGAGGGTGGTGGCAACAACCATTACCGCGAGGATATTCCCGAGTTCTTGAAGAAGACTCCCGAATCTCACTGGGGCTCATACATTCTGATGGAGCTGATCACTCCTCCCAAGCAGGACAACATCATTTTGCGAAACGGCAATCTCGAGGAAGGCGGTGTTATCTGCGAGCTTGGTATTTATGGAACGACTGTCTGGAACCAAGGCACTGGGGAGGTCCTTCACAACAAGGAGGCTGGCTATCTCCTGCGTACCAAGGGCGACACGAGCAACGAGGGCGGTGTGGCCGCTGGCTTTGGGTGCATGGACAGCTGCAGACTTGTTTAAGAGTAAGAAGATTATAGATTTGGAATTTTACAGCTTGTCATGCTTAATAGCAATGGGCATACGACCATGTGTGAAGACAGGTGGGTCACCGTATCACGTAGATCAAAGCATTCGAGAGCAGCAACCCGTGGTATCAATTATCATCCTAAAAACAAAATTTTGTACAAAACGCCTCGACAGGCCCGATTTGTCAGTCATTTCACACAAAAGGAATCCCAATACAGAGTGGAGAGGGGCCGGTCAGGTCAACATCCGGAGGGGCTCTCGTCGTCGTCGTCGTTCAACATGATCGGAACTCGGTTCATCCCACTGAAAGACATGTTTACTCGCTAGCGGAGGTGCCGGTCTGGGGGCGTCTGAGGACCTCAATGTTGCCTGCAGATGTGTCAGGAAATTGAGTTGAAGAAATCTAATGGGCGCGATCAATGGGAAAGTGGGAAACATACGCTGAACAACGTTCAGAGAGCTGCGGGTCTTTCCTTCGGCATCCTGGTAGGTGCTCATGGAAGCATCGCCCTCGACATAGACGAGAGATCTGCAGGTGGTTTAAATGTCAGTCAATCGAACCTCTCTGGTGAAAGTGCACATCTCAATCGTACCCCTTGGGCAAGCTCTGGAGGAAGTCACGGCGGGGACCCTCAGGCTCGAAGCTGGTGACGCGGAACCAGCTGGTCTGGCGGTTGTCCTTGGAACCGCTGTTGCTGGCGACCGCATACTTGAGAATCTCACGGCCTGTGCTGGTGGCCTGAAGCTCAGGGGTATCGGCGAGGTTGCCGACGATGGTAATGCGGGCGACGTTGTGGGAGGGGGAGGTGCTAAAAGCACGAGCGATGCGCGGAGCGGCGGTGGCGCGACGGAAGAGGGCGGCGGCGGACATTTTTACGGTTAAAATTTTCGTGCGTTTATGTGTGTTGAAAGGAGTGGACGAGGTGAGACCGAAGAGAAAAGAGGACAGTGAGTGTGGGTGGTATGGTGTTTCGTAATTGAAAGCTGATGGTATTTCGAACACGACAATCCAGGAGCTCTCGGTTTGCTCGCGCCGCGCGACGCGGTCAAGGGGGGCACTCTGCCTCCCAATGCCTTGTGGTCCGTGCTCTAGGGGTGTCAGATCTCTAATTGTAACTCGTTAGAAGAACATTCTCCTTATTGAACCTATCATACGTCTAAAGTCATATCTCGAATTATGAGGCTACCCCTGTATTTAATTGGATACCTACCAGCACTCTAGCTTAACGACAGCAATACTACAGCAGGGTCAACTACACCGCTGGTGATTATAGTCTGACAATCCCCTCTATATTGTCCTATTACTACTGGAGCTGTATATGGTCGATTTATTGGATTTCAGCACGTAAAACTGAGTTTTGTAATCATTTGACAGCGACTCGTGGGCTAAGAAAGCAACCTACCACTCTTCGACTTAGAGAACCGGGTCATGTTGTTTGTAGACGCCTGCTAGCATACAGCAGATAAATTTTTTCATCGGTATTTGGGCTGGACAGACTATACGCCTCAAACTGAAAGCGAATTTACACTGTAACTTTTCGAGATGAGATCCCATTTGTGACGACCCATGCTCAGTGGTGATTCGCATCAGTCATATTCGGACCCTGACCTGTCACATCGTCAGATGTTGGGCAGGCTTCTCAAATGGAAACGCCACTTCTAGGCTGTTCATCAGCCGAGGCCTGAACCGTATCGTGGCATTGTGTGAAATACGAAAATCCGGTTAGACTGATGGAAAACAGTGTTTTGGGTCCTGCACTGGTCCAGAATGAATGAAGAGGGTCGGGATAACGATGCCCTTGTCTAACCCCTCTTTACCTTGTGCGTCCCTGCTCAGAAATGTGTTCTTAGATCTTAACATAAGAGGCTGCAATAGGTCTTGGGCTCTGCACGGAAACCCATTCTACAGAAAATGCGCCCTTCGTTCACGCTCTAAGCCGTCGTCTTTCAGTTTCCATCTGCCTCACCAGCTACTTTTCCCAGCAGCGTCTTGTGGCCTCGATCTCTTCAGCAACATAATACTATGGACAGCTGAATTTGATCTATAAGTCCCTCTTTCAATTTTATTACAGTCAGTCCCGGTTCGGTAAGATTCAAGGCTTATGTTACCAGCTTGCTACGCAGTCTGTTAATGGTCTTCGACTCCCTCTACCAGATAGTGATCTCCTAATATAAGGAGCGATATCATCGTGCGCCGGTCGCAATAAATCGATGCGTTACTACAATTTAGTACTTGACCGCACCTGATCACAGTCGACTTGGCAGCTATTATTCCCGCCAATGGCGCCTACGTCATATATAGTGGTGGCACGCACCGTCGAAGTAATTCCTCTACAGCCAGTGGCACCCTATGCAAGAGACGACTTGACAGTTAACCTCGTATTCCGGGTAACTCTTTCTTTCTTTGCTAACCTGGTCTGCGTTGTGCCGCTCAAGTACCTGGCCCATCACGGCGAATTCGCAGCAGCAGTCTTCGTCTGTACGGTCATTGTCCTAAATGCCCTCACAATCGTCAACTCTCTCATCTGGCGCGATAACAACGTCGAAAACTGGTGGAAAGGGCATGTTTGGTGCGATGTCCACCCTTACATTTATCAAACAGCATCGACTATCTTCCTAACGTCGGCCATAGCCATCATGCAGAATCTCGCCCAGCAGGTGAAATTGTTGCGGGTCGGCCCTGTGAGTATCACCGAGAAGCACAGGAAGATGTGGCTTCAGTTCTCAATCATTTTCCCGCTCCCTATCATTCAGATGGGATGGCTGTACCCTCTATCGACTCAGAGATACATCATCGGTCCTCTTAAAGGGTGCTTATGGAGTGCCACACCAAGTTGGCCATTCACTGTTTTCTTTCTGCTCCCTAGCCCACCCCTAGCTCTACTAGCAGCTTCTTACTCAAGTAAGCCGAGTCCGACACAAAGGAAGCTCGTTCCTCGCTGACAGAGCTCTGCAGTCCTCGCCTGGAAAAATTACCTAGAAATTGAGCCGATTACTCGCTCGGCGATCGCATCAGACACTTCAGCTGCTGGAAGACTAAATCGTACTAGATGCCGTCTTCTATTCATGATAACCTACGTTATACTCCCGGCCCTCGTACCAATCTGCGTATATAATGTACACGAGATCATCTCATACTATTCTTGGCAGCAATTCAACTTCCGAAAAGTTCACTACGAAAACAACCCCTGGCCGTGGGACTCTGTTATACTGTATACATCCGACCAGATGCCGTTTGTTGAGCTCAACTTTGACTACCTGTATTCTGCAACAGGCGTCATGGTCTTTGTGTTCTTCGGCTTCACAAGCGATACTAAAGACTACTACCGCCGTTGCAAGCGCGCCATGCGTCTCGACGGCCTCTTCAACAGCCTGCGTGACAATTCCAGCCCAAATGAGAGGCCGGACCACTTAGGCCCATTGAGGCCACGGCTATCGTAAGTATCGGCTCTCGCCATGTTACAGGCACGAAGTCACTAATAAGGTATATACCAGATCATCAGCGGCGGAGCTTGCTAAGGAAGACTTCCGCCGAGATGCCGATATCAGTCGCATATCGCAGTTACAGAGCTCAACATCGTCGTCGCCGCCTCCTTACTCTCCTGAGCTCGATGTTACCATCAGTGGAAAGCTCCTCATGTAACCTGACACATCGTGCCGAGGACGACCTCACGAAGCCAGAACCTTGCGTGGTTGTCGGCTCCAGACGTACCTTTCTCAAAGACTATACGGTTTTTCCTCTGTCGAATCTTTCCCGAAGAAACTCCAGCTGCTAGTAGTGCTCTTTCCAATCTACAAACTCGTCACGTAGTCAACCTAGGAATCACGGGTCAATAAGCTATCAATCTGTCATTGCCTACTTCGGACGTAAAAACCACCACCGTTTGTGTTAGCCGTACTTATGAAGAAGGGGGGGGGGGAAAAATGAATGAGTGAAAAAAGCCATTGGCAATTAGTTAAGTGGGAGGCGCTTAGTTTCACAGAATGAGAAGTTCATGTTTCGCGCCATGGTTAGACCTGGAAAGCCAATATACATGTTCTCCTGTTTTTCCAGGAAATGATTTTTGCAAGTCTACCCTGATTTAAAGGGGATTTCAGAATTGAGAAACCATTCAATAAAAAGACCTGAGTTCCTAGGTATCTACAAAAATTATAGCAGCTCCTGACTTTGCCTGCCGCCAAGTATAGAGCCCCTTGCGCGAGCAGCCTCTCTCTCCCAGCCATCGTCTGTCCATTTTATGGACGTGTTCTGTTATCTCCTTTACGTCCCCTTCCAAACTCAAAATGACTACCTTGTCAATAAAATAGATAGGATAAAAAAGACTGAATCAGCCGAGAAACCAAGAAAAAAGTCGTCGAATCACATTCGTAAGCGTTCCCAACCAAGGGACCCTGAACTCCGCGCCATGCCTTTGGTATAAGGTAGTAGTGGTAGGTGGGAAAGTGAAAAGAATCCCCGTAAAAAAAAAGATATCGAGAGCCCGTGAGGGCTAGGCTATGGTCGTGTAAACTCATGTCGGCGGTGCTTCCTGGGTCTAGGATGCGCCAAGTCCGATATTAGAAAGAGTGTACGGTTAAATAGCAAATTCGAAGAGAAAAGCGTAAGCGCAAGCAAAGCAAAACCGTGTGATGCTCGCCAGTTCGGTGTCAAGATTATGCCGTTACAGCAGCCGCAGGCTCCATTGGCATATTTCCCGATCCCCCAGGAGTGCTTGGAGCCGGGGCAATTTCTGGATCTGGGATTTGAATGTCCAGCTAGAAGCATAATTAGCATGTTAGCGCTTCGAGTATATAGCATAAAACTTACAGTCATATAGCCTGTCCGCCGCAGTGAGATTATGCGCGGTGCCATTGAGGTATCGTCGTTGCCAACAGTCTTCTCCATCTCCAGGTTCCACTGGTCGATCCAGCGTTCCAGGCGCTTCAACCGGGCCTTAACCCCAGTAAATCCCAAATCGTCCCACAGCCATCCAGTCACCAGCCCCAAAACGCCGTCAATCATATTTCTCCAGTTGTACGGGCTGAAGATTGGCACGAGCTCCCCGTTAAGCTTGTCAATAATCCTGCGAAACTCTTGCTCTGACAAACCGGCCGGATCAAGAATCTCGGGGTACAAGTTGGAGAATGTCGGGGCTAGGTCTCCTTCCAACAACCAATCTCTACGTACACGAATGATTCGCGTATTTTGGTACTCCAGAGAATCGATGGGGACGTGTGGGTTCAGGTGAGGGAAGCACGGATGTTGAGGTCCCCATTCTTCGCCAAGGTCTGGCGGCAATTCCTCTCCCATAATTGATGAATTGGATGAGGAAATGGCCGAACCGATACCGTCGCCGGCTGAAACATTCGAAAGGCGTGGGAGAACATCGGGCCCACGTTCTAGATCCTTGGATGCGCCTCGCGCCTGTCCCTCAGTACCTTGCTCCATGATTGCTTTGCCTTTGCCCTTGTCGATGACGGCGAAATCTCGAACGACGGAGTGTACACCCGTTACCCGGGAATCAATTTTTGGTTCCACAGAGGTATAGTGTTTGTCGTCGGCTAGACTAGAATCGAGGTCGGGAAAAGTGGGAGAGGGGTCGCCGGATCTCCTTCCGTCGTACGAATGACGAAGCGATCTCGGTAGGCTGATGCGATGTTCGGCTTTCCTATCGACCTGCAGGCTTGCGCGGTTGGATGTAGAGTGCCTCGTCTGGAGCTGCTCGGGGAGAGTCAAAAGCGGGTAGTCACCGGCGCCGATACCCAGGGGGTCAGAGGGATCGACGGAAGAGGGATCGAGAGTCGGATGGGTTAGGGGAACTGCGGGAGGGGCTGGCGTTGATGGACGTCGTTTGCGGACTCTCTTTTCGGGAAGTCTTGGTGTGGAATTAGTAGGGTTCCAGAGACGAGCAGCCGAAAGGTGAGGGAGTCGACGAGCGGCGGAGGAGGCTGCACGATTTCGAAAGGGAGAGTGCAGAAAGTAGTCTTTGGGGTCGTAGTTGCGAATGAGTGATGGACTGCGGGCCTGGGGCAGGCCGGCAGCGGCTACTGGCTGATCAAGCTCGGGCGAAGCGCCGGGATAGGTAGGCTGCTGCGATAGCGTGGCAAGGCGAGGGTTGGCGGATGCATCTAAGGTGGCCGGATCCGGAGGCGGAGAGGTGATTCTCGCGTGGGAAGCCGTGGGAAAGATGGTTCGAGGAAGGCCGCCGAGAGGTCGACGGCCTTACGGGGCACGGTGGAGTACTGGGCTGGTAGTCGAGGACGAGATTGCAGGAAAGCCAGGGCCAGGCTCGTAGAGGTCGCCAGGGCCTCTTTAAGCGGCGGCAGTAGCGACGACGAAGACTTCGATTGAAGTGGCAGCACAAGTCGAGTAGGCGGCGATGGGATGTGATTGGGGAGAAGGCGGCGTAGGTTCGAGTTGTGCAGTTGAACGATTAGGTTTGCAGCTAGGCGGGTGGGGCCTCGGACAAAGAAATGCAGAAGCCTGGGGACGGTTGTAGCGGCGGCAGCAACGACGATAGCTCGGACAGCGAATTTAGGTTTTGCTTCAAGGGAGGAAGAGGAGATGGTGGTGGTGGTGTTCTCAATGCAGTCGAGTGTTATGCGGCCAATTGCGCTTCGTCCTGGCAAGAAAGAGCGAAAACTGGTGCTTCTCCTTGGCGGCTTGGACAACAACGCTGAAGCGACCCTAGCGGAAGGGTGTGGATTGCTGTTGGAGCAGCAGCTCGTGTTGGTGGCTGACGGCCAACTATTGGCGAAAAATGGCACCCGACCAAGCGGCCAACTGCTGGGGAACAGCAAAGGGAAGGTGGAGCGTGCGTTCAGGGGCGAAAGGGGAGTCGCCGAAATTGGGTTAGCCTGTGATTGTGCCCTGAGTCTCAGTCCCGGCATTTTGGGATAGCTCAAATCTTAGAGGCTAGGGATGCCTTCCCTAAGTTCCCATAGGCAGGCCAGTCTCCAAGCTTTTACTGGTCCTGGGGGCTTCACAGCCTGCGTTGATGCAGGACCTGCCACCTACTGGGTGTATGCAAGTATGTATGGATATATGTGCTTGCACATTTGCTCTTATGCTGGATCCTGCCGAGATGAGATGCTCCCTTCAATAGCAAAAGGTAGAGTGGTAGTAGTTGCTGATGAAAAGACAAAGTCCGATTGCTCCACAGTGTCTGGTAGAGTTGACTCTTGTGTCGCTACAGTCGTTGACTTCGTGCGATGAGCCGACACCCGTCCGATTTGACAAATGTTCGATTCCCTCGTCACTTCCTGCACTGACTTCCTGCCGAACGGTTGATGGGTTCTCGTGGGTAGCTGTCGATTCTGGGCGTCCTCCCAGGAGCTTTTTTGTTGGTGAAAAACACACCCCGGTTGAGGGTTAGAATTCTGCGTCGTGTACGTTGGCCGCCAAAGTTTTTCGAAGAGAAATCGAGGATAGAAAAGATTGACAACTACTAGATTTTTTTTTTAAAAAAAAAAATGTCCTTGGTTGATGCGGAGGAGAGAAGATGACCTCTTTGACAGTCGGCCTTTCCGTCTTGCAGTTTTGGTCCTCAGATACAGTTCCAGAACTTCCACTCACGCGTCGCTCAGTGGAGGCAAGGAGGTTCACGACCACCCAAAAAAAATAATTAAGGGAAAAAAGCAAGAACGAGAAAGAAGGAGTCGAGATGAGATAAGGGCTTGCTCACCAACGAACCATCCCCATCCCAACAAATATATGATGACGACCTTGCTCCAACCAACCTCATAACTTGCAGCCATCCCGGAAGCTCCTCAGCCTGGCAGGAAGACCCTGTCTTTCCGGCTCACCAGCCATGGTGCTTTAAATTGTCCATTTTGGACGTTGCAGAGATTTTCAACCAGGCTACCAGTCATCTTTTGGTCACGCTGCGGCTGGGTAACCTTTCCTCCTGGCTCCAGGTGACGCACTATATTTACAGGCCCCATCAAATCATCCTGGTTCCCCTTGCTCGACGAGCCACAAACAGCTAGGGTTGAACTGGGTTTCCTGAACCGGCAGACGCCTTTTCACGCCATGGTAACTCGCCCGTTGACACCTTGCGGCGCATTCTACCAATAAGTAAAACTTAACAATAAAAGCAGTGTAGCCCTACTTTTCGGCACCCTGGAAACTGCGCTGCCGCGGGGGAGACGGACGACGATATGATACGATCCGAGCACGCTCATCAACCACTAGTTTAGCACACTTTCAAAAAGCAACCCCAAGCGCTGCTCCCTCTGTGGTTCGCTCTCAATACTCCAATTTAGAAGAGTGTGTAAGGGATGGACCAAAAAAAGGGGTGCAACGAGGGAGCGGCGCTGCCGACGAGCCCTACGCCACACCCTTTCTTGCTCCCGTCTTCCTGCTGGTGCATGGTGACCAACCAAACGCCCTCGCAACCAAGGTGTCTGTGCGGCCCATCTCACACTTACGGATATGGCGGGATGCTGTTCAACTTTGCGGTGCTGAAAGAGCTTGACTAGCTGGTAAATTAAATGTCAATACATTGCCGCCTTAGTACGCATGTTCGACTCCACTCCATCGAACTTTCCAGCTGGCTCAAGGCATGCCTACGTATCGAGAAATAAGCACCCAAAAGGAACGCTGATCTTCCAGGCACCCCGAGATAGGCGCTCTTAGATTCGAGAGATCTATCAGTCGAACCACAAATTGGAGTACCAATTCAGGCAACTCAGGTAAGGCTAGCGGGGCGGTGATTCCGCCAATCTGAGCATCCCCTGTATGCAGGTTAGTTTAGCTGCTTAGATACGGTACAACCTTACGAAGTACCTGGCGGTGGCCCTTGTCTAGCGGGCACTGGGGAGATAGGGTGATAGGGAAAGGATGACTATTTCGCAGCATACCAGAACCTCCTAAAAAAAACCACATACTCCAATGTCATCGAGTTCGACCACCCAGGCTTCGCCAAGTCTCTTTTTCTTTTAAACTTGCAAGGCGGAGTTTCGAAACATTGAATAGGGGATGAGGTTAATTTTTACTGCAATTGCCTACCTTGGATCGATGTTGTCTCAGTTGGTTGTCCTTCCCGTTGCAGATTGAGTGCAGTTATTTCTGAAGGAGCACGCCTACCCGCGAATTTTCCTCCCTTGAAAGCGAAGGATGGAGCTTTCCGTGTCTCGATCAGGTATTTTCTATTCTCATATGAGCCGTTCAGGTGGAGAGGGCATTCCCCAGGTCGATCATACTGTACAAGTGAGACAGTCGACTGCACGCAGGTGTTCCGTCACCCAAAACTTGGGTGACGGCGCTCTATGACTGGAAGATGATGTCGCTGTGGAGGCAAAACTAGAGTACATGTCTCGGTCATCTGTATATCTATTATGTGATTTCGTCTCCAACTACAGCATTTGATTTGTTTGGCTTTGTTTTGCACCCGTGGCTGCGGTATGTATTCATGAGACACTGCCATATTCAGCAGAATAATTGCGGGGTTCCGTTCTAACACCCGACTCTCAGACATATTTCAGATCCACTTCTATCCTGGAAGAGATGGAAGTTTCTTGGATCCATATCAAAAGAGGAAGGTTGAAAGATTGAAAGAGCCTGCTTAACATTCGACTTGGAAACTGGTCATGCTTGGGCTTCTCTATACCACCGAGTAGCGACGCTACATATGGATCCAACAACTTGCTACGCTCTGGCCAGGGCACGCAGTCGAGAGACGTCCAATGCTGGTTGTTCCTGGGCCATTCAAGACCAAAGTCTACCCCTACCCTATCCATCTCCGTAACGTTCGTCAGTTCGTCAGCTCCAAGGTCGACGTCTAACATTCCCATTCTAGCCTAAACATATGTGATATATTATAGTCTGAGGGTGCTGTGCCGGGAGCCTAAGTCGAATACAGTAGATTTTGGCAGCCAGGCTAGCCCGCAATCCGAACCAGCAGCGCCAGTAGTCATACCACTGGCAGTCTAGCAGTTGTCATGAGTCCTGTCTTAATCATAACGTCCTGTTTCGTCAGTGACACGGACACTTCAGTCGGCCTATGATGCGACTCAGATTAATTTCGGACCCCGTGATGTTGAGGTCACGATGCCGTTCCGTCCGATGGAAGATTTATGACCGATTTGCAGATTTTAAGCCTCGGGCAAGAGTAGGACGAGATAGATTCCGGGCCGAGCTGCTAAATGGCCTGCTTTTTGTTCACTCAGGCCGTAATTAACGATTCGGATGGGGAAAAGGCCGTGGGTTGGTAGATTGTGGCACACGCACAATAACAAAAACGAGTATGTTGTGCTTGGGTGAGAACAAAAAGGCAAGAATGCTAAAACAACATGTAAACGCATGTTGTCATCTTTCCTTTCCGGTCAGGTTGTCGCTAGTTCAAGTTACCGCCACAACCAACTCGGCTGCGCTCGGGAGGCGGAGCACCTGCATCTCGCACATCGTACTCTGAATACCGAGACGATCATACTCTTGAGCGCCGTTCACGAGGTCATTTACATGATCAAGCCACGATGCAGGAGGAATAAGGTTAAGATGAAGTAGTCATGTGCAGATGTATGGATACATAGATTTTCCACCCAGGCTTTTGGTCCTGCAAGTAACTCAAGATCCGGATCATCATCCAGGGGGAGAGGGCCAAAAGCACGAGATGAGATGGCTGTTTCAAATGCCGCTAGTCTGCGGCGCAGGGCTAAGCAAGTCTTTATGACACGATGACGAAGTCGACGATAATTGAGAACATTTTCGTATCATTAAGGAAAAGAAGTGGAAATTATGATATTTAGCCACCCCCCAAAAAGACGACGACGACGACGTGAACGTATACTACAGCGGTTGCGGATGGTGGGAGGTCGCAGCGGAGACGCTCTTCCGACTGATCGGCGTGCACAGTGGAGACTTTCAGGGCCTACAGGGCTAGCAAAGGGTTGGGCAGGCAGGCAGGCAGGGCAGCGGGAACAGCCTGCCGAGAATCTGGAGAAAGGCAGATGCAGCCAGTAGCGGCCCGGGTGGGGGTGACGTTGGCGGTGCATCATACATGTCTCCTCCATGTCATCCCTGCAGTGCAGTCATCACTCCCAGCATGCAGAAAGCGGCAAGTGGATGGATGGAGGAAACAGCAGGAAGTCCAGTCCCATACAGGCAACTCAACCAGCTGAACCAGCTGCAAGTCTAAATGTTTTTGGCCCATAGCTGAGCTTTACCGGGTCTCTCCAGCTCCACCCTCCTACTCACTCTCGACCTGTTCCCCCTTCTACCATACCTAAATTGCATCCATCTATTCGTCAAGCTCCCAACTGCCATTCCATGTTTGAGATCGGGAACGGTGCGACTACCTCGGCCAAAGGTACCCGGCTTGGGACGTCGACTGGAGCAGCATCTGGCTTGACCTCTGCCCAATCACCGCATTGTACCTTGCCTCACTTCAAAGCTGCTCTAGGTACCTCGAGCTGCTAAACACCGTGTCTAGCTTAGGTAGGGAAGGCAGGGACGATCCAAGTCGCCACCAGTCCGAACTAAAACCACCTCCATTCCCGCCGCGACAGACCAGCCCTCAGCTCGTGGCGCTTCACTCGCCCTTGAACGACTGAACCGGTTCGGTCGCACATACACACACCCACGACTTGTGGCACCACGCCGCTCCGCTTCCCCCCTCTTCCCCCTTCTCCTCACTTGCGTTCCCTTTCATCACCTGTCAATAAGTTACTGCGTTTGTTGGCCTACTTAGGAGAAGAAGGTCCTGACGAAAGAAATACCCAATTTTCCTCAAGGCGTGCGTTGTGTCGGACGAGGAATCCTCAAAACCCCTCGACTACCTGTCTCCACTCACGACTCGCATGTCTTGAGCCCGACTCGGGTCCGAATCTAGAGTAACGATCGAGTAAAATATACAAGGAATAAGCGAAAGCGATAAAAGGCAACCGGTGGAACGAGCGGCATTAGAAACCCTGCACTGGATTAACTCGACCTTCACACCTATCTGGCCATGTCCGACGAGAACGGCCCCCGAAGTCCGACCTCGCCGGTCACGGCGACAAGCAATATCAGTAGGAAGCAGACAGTATCCTCGCCAGGGGCGACGCCATCACCTGCCCCCCCGGGGCACTCCATCAAACGCGCCGTGACGGTTGATGACGCTCCACAAATGCGGCGCCGGACGCCGTTCGGTCAGCTATCAACAGATAGCTCATTTGTCGAGAGGGCAGACCTCCAGAGGAGAAGGAGCTCAACGCTGTCAGATTACAGCTTTGTGGAGGCTAGGGATCTGCTGAACCCCCGGCCCGCTGGTGTAACGTCATCTGACGACATGTCGAATTGGGCCTCGGTGCCTCTAGCATTCGCACTTCTCCCGGCCGTCGGCGGCCTCCTTTTCAATAATGGCAGTGCCGTTGTGACAGACGTAATGCTTCTTGGATTGTCGTCCGTGTTTCTGCACTGGTCCGTGACGAATCCATGGTAAGTCCCCGTGCTTGTGTTGGCTCGCCGTATGAAGGAAGGTCGCCCATGCGCTAACACAACCCGCACAACAGGAACTGGTACCATTCGGCACAGGCAGTACGCGTTAGGGCAGAGGTTAATGTGAGTGCTATTATTGACGATGAGAGCGAGAATGAGCATGCGGTTGGAAGCCCTTCGTCGACGGCGTCGACCTTGAACGGTCATGCAACCAACGAAAGCCATGACGATGCGTCCGAGGTCCCCACCACGCCCACGTCCTCGGTGCAGGAACAGGCACAGAAGGCCACGCAGCACACGAAGAAGGAAGACGCACTGGCCGAGTTGTGGGTGCATGAAATTCTGGCCCTTGTGTCGTGCTTCATGTTCCCCATGCTGGGCGCCTACTTGCTACATGCTATTCGCGCGCAGCTGAGCCGCCCCTCCGAGGGGCTGGTGTCAAATTACAACCTTACAATCTTCCTGTTGGCGGCAGAGCTTCGCCCGTTGTCACATCTCATGAAGCTGGTACAGTGCCGGACGCTGTCTTTACAGCGCGACGTGCACGCGAACCCGTTTAAGGAGGAATCTGTTACACCAGAGCAACTCAAGGTGTTGATGGCCAGGCTAGAGTTGTTAGAATCACGACCTCAAGCGACGCCAATCAAACAGAACGGCAGCTCGGACAACTCCAAGGTCAAACAAGAGGCTGCTATTGCGCGTGATGTTCGCAATGCTATCCAGCCAGACCTAGATGCCTTGAACCGTGCCGTACGACGGTATGAGAAGAAAGCTACGGTGCTTGCATTCCAGACTGAGTCGCGCTTTGCGGCCGTTGATACCCGTTTGAACGACGCCATTGCTCTTGCTGCCGCGGCCGCCAAGAACAGCGTTGCCCGCCCGGGTTTTCTGCAATGGCTGGTAGAATCTGTGTGGGCAATAATCACAATGCCCTTCTATGCCATCGTCGCACTGCTCGTGTTGCCATTCAAGACTGTCCGTGGGCTCCTCAAGCGAAAGAAGAAGCAGTTACCGGAACGAGGCTCAAGGTCAAGCCGCAATGGCAAGGCCATGGGACATGGTAGAATGGCGACGGATCGACCACCGAGCCGAGTTTCGAAGAGATGATGGGTCTTGGAAGTGGCTAGTCTTTGACTTTTCATGCGAAGTGCTCCCCTCACGAAATTAGGGGATAAAGAAAGAAGGCCTGCTGTCATGGCGATATGGGCCGAGAGATGTATAGGAAAAAAAGGTGATGCAAGCAGACGATGCATAAGGCACATGCCAACGCAGATTGTTGGCCTCACACTGCTCCCCGGCGCTTGGGTTGCGCCGTGTTGGTGACTACGACTGACATTGCACTGTTAGTGTTGAATCAAGTTATCCATGATACATGTTGCGAACATACCTGCTATGACCCGTCAGCGGGAAGTTGCCTCTGGGATAAGCCTCCAAAGTGATGTCTTTCAGTGTTAATGCCGTCCTATACTTGGCACGGAGGCATGTCCGGTATTCATTCGTCTTGCACTCGAGTTCCAAGTCTCGCAAGATGAGAATCCAGTCGGATGCTCACCGGTTCATATCTTGCCACATGCCGAACAATGCAATGGCCAAAGCAGAGCGGTTCAACAACCGCGCCGTCCACGTGGAGTTGGGTTTTGCTTGAGAACAATGTCAAGTAACTGGAACGAACAGCCGTGAGATCACTCGTTGTTTCCTCTCCGCTTGAGTGTCAAAGCTGTTTGTAAGTCTTGAGCCAAAATTTCACGCCGGCGCAGATGTGGAAACACAAACGGCCCACAATGGCTTTAACATTACAATGAACGCCATTGTGCACATAGCATATTCGGCCCGAGGAGTTCCATGATGTTACTACTACAGTTTCTGAGCTTAAGGTGTTGGGGGCTCAGAAAGTACTGTCACGGAAGGACCATGGGTGGATAGGGACGCGCTCAACCCGATGATCAAGAAAGTGCTGACAGCTAGGCGACCGATCTATGTTCAGACGCGCAACCCCCCTCGATGGGCTAGACAGGCCCGCCGCTTTGGATGAGCCGGTTCCAAAAGGGGAGAACGGGCAAGTGGTGATCCTGGCGAAGATCCTTCCTTCCAAGGCCAGAGACCAATGCGTTCTCCCCCTTTCCCCCTTGTCTTCCCTCCATTTTGCCTTACCGAGCCCCGTGTGTGAGGCGATGAGCAGGTCGGTTCGTTTCGTGATACCGGGGTAACGGCGCTGGGTTCAAGGAGGAAAAAAATACGCGGCAGACACCAGATGACGAGTGTGGCCGACGAATGTCGAACATGGCGCAAGTATTACATGGTAAGCTCGAATAAGTCAAAAGCGTTGTAACTACCCCGTGGCTGTGAAGGCCCTTTCCATAAGGGTTCATCTAGGGTTTCGCATTTTTTTTTTTTCGGGATGGTGGACAAAGGTCGCAGCCAGGGACAACCCTCTTGCGAATAATATGAACGATTTAATTCCTTTCCTTCCCGCAATGTCGGACGAACCGGCTGGGGTAGGACAGTTCGGGTAGGATAATTTGCTGGAAACGTTCCTGAGCATGATTCAAAAATAAAATAAAATAAAAACAAAATCATCCCCCCCCACGACAGACTGAAAACTCATCCTTGGGCCGGGTATACAAGCCATTGGTTTTACGGGAGTCCGCAGACACGGCGCTTCGGCAGTGGGATCAACTAGTCAGTCGCCGGACAGCAGCGGGAGAAAGTCCGGCGTTGCGGCGCTGGAAATTGGCATGTTTCTTTTCTTGGGTTCCCTGGCTGAGTTTGGCTGCTTGATTCAGAAACTTTCTGGGCTAGTTGGCGGAGATTTCCGTATTGATTAAGGCGAAAGGAAAGCAGAATGGAATAAAAATTAAAACAACATAAAACAGAAAAACTTTCAGGATCATCGCAATGGGGGATACTCATGCGGTAAGGCGTTCGCTTCGTATCAAACCGGGCAAGGATGTGAGGAACCCCTTTATGCAATGAGGCGCAGAGCGGGTGGATCGCGGTTCAACGTTAGCCATTCACTATTATAGTCATTTCCAATGACGATGTGCGATCTGACTCCTCTCAGAATCCTACTTTATTGATTGTTGGTGTGACGTTGTCAAGCATAGGGCGGGCAGAAGGCGAGTAGAAGGTTTGCAGAGAATTCTTTCGTTGCGAGATTGGAGCGTGGACGTAGGAAATGGGTGGAGCCTCAATTTCTCACGCGTCTAACCAGCGACGCCTCAAAGGGAACTACAGCATCTGGAACGTTTTCTCGAGTGCAATCAGCCATATTTGGCCGAGTGAAAATACCCAAAGGAGGTTTCAATGACAAACTGGTGGAGGTCCTATACTACTAGAACAGTTCGGCCTTATTGCCCCAGAAGCCATTGTTTTTCAGGTAAAACCGGATGGGACAAAGCGTACGAGGCTTCGTCGATATGCAACCTACTGGACGTAATTGGGGTGTGTAAGGCCGAGTGCCAAAGTTCGCAAGACCAGCAGTGCCTCTAACCAATACGGCATGTCAGTTGCCCAGGGCCAATCGGACAAAACTAAGTTGAAGGTGTCCGCGGTTCAGTTACCAACGACGACGGCTTTATGACATAACGGTTGCCTCCTTCGCGAGACAATGGGATGCGAGAAGACTCGCGTAAACGGCTCTTTTACTTTGTGGCCTTAGAGTTCTGGGGTGTTGCACTGGCGGCATTTAAGAAAACAAGGCAATTGGATCAGATGGCTTGGGGATGGTGACTGGTCGCAGCGAAACTCGTCGAGCCTTTCCTTCCACATCTCGATCGGCTGGACAGAGACGTTGGCAGTAGCCCCTGTCTTTCACAACACTATTACACTATGTAGAGGAGCACAGGCGATCGATGGAGACGAGATACTGGGTCTGTCTCCTCTCCTGGTCTCTCCTGGTGCCCACTTTTGCTTCGGAGGTTTTCTCCCTCAAACGAGCAGGTTGGCAGGCATCCTGATTAGACGGACACCGGAAATGTGTGATGGTCACCAGGTGGTGTATGGTGCCATGAGGACGAGGTGGTATCGATGAGGTTGCTAGAGGCTTAGAAGTATTATGTATCCTCGCCTAGACGTCGGCAGAGAACTTGTTCTCATCCGTCGCCCAACGTGTTCCTGCAGCGTCTTCTTTTAGTTCTCATTCCTGGAGGTGCCGATTGGTAGTGGCAGGATGCTACTAGGCCCAATACGGCTAGATCAGAAATGCAAAGTGGGATTAACCCGGCAGGCATCTGGGCCTACGCCAGGATTGGCGACGGCGCCAGTGAAGTTGCTACCAGATCGTCCTCGTCTCGTTCCGCCGCGTTGGTGCGACTTCCATCTTCTCCATTGCGACTTTTTCAGACCCATGTTGTGACCTCCCTGAGCGCAGTTCTCATCTTTTAGAGCGGAAAGAAACCGCGTGTATACGTACGGCTGCGACCTGCAGGCAACACGCAACTTTGCGTATGGTCGCAAGTGCAATCAATGCACGGTAAGATATCCGTACGGGTAAGGGCAACCGTCTTGTGGACGCCACCGATCCCGCAGCGAGCCTGTTTCAGTTTGCAATATTATAGCCGGTGGCCATCATATGCAAGTATTGCAGGTATTGCAGCAGTGCAGCGAGGACAAGAAACGCATCGGTCGAACTGGACTCGGCGCCGCCTCGAAAAAGAAAGCATTCACAAATGCATTTCACCACACACACATGAGGCCGATACGTCCGGATCAGGATACGAGTTCATGCTGAATACAGAGCAGATATTGAACAAATTGATTTTCCTCTGCCTATTACGGCAATATAAACGACAAGGCGGTGGCAGGTACAAGAGTTGGGGATCAAATTGGGTGAACGTGATTTCCACATCACTATGATGTGTGAGCCACAGGAAAGAGCCTACACTAGTATAGATGCAAACTTCAGTTACAGCTAGTAACGAATTGGGATTTACCAAGAGCGGGGACCAAGCTCACCCTTGCCCTTGCCAACTCACCGCACCGAGCTCATTCATGCCGTGGCTGGGTAAACAGGCCTGCACGCTTGTCACGTCCAGAGCGTACTGGCGTACTGGCGTACTGGTAGACCCAGCAAAGGGCAGGATGCGTGCCCATCTCGGGGCATTTCTGGCAGGACTGGCTGAGTCGGGACGCGGCCTAGCTCTGCCTGCCGTGCATGGGCCGCGCAGTAATTGGCAAGAAATGCAGACGTTGTACCCGTGTCTTGGCGCTGGTTCCTGCCTATCCGATGGCTGCTACTGCTACAAAGTATGTGTGCTGCTGTTCCTATCGTCAATTACTACAACATATACAGACAGATACATGTGTACCCGTAGCACGGCACGTATGCCGGTTTTAACGTCACGTCACCTCTGCTCCCAGCTTGCACGCCCCTCCAAATCTTAAACCTCCCAACGGTCATCCCTTCATCCCATCCCATTCTCATCCCAAGCCCTTCAGTCAACCCCGATTCATCCAATCTGCTCTCAATACTCATTCATTGCCCCACGGGCCCCTCCTTTTTGTCCTCCCCTTCATCATCAGCTTTTTTCTTTCTTTTTCTTTTCCTGTTTCCCCTGTTCCTGATTGTCTTGTTCCCCATCCAAGTTAACGCTATTCGTGTGATATGCTGGGGTTTCCCCCTGTCCCTGTAATTTACGATGAACGCGCCGCCTCAACTTCGACGTCGACTTACCGCCAGCCGCCTCCAGTTTACATCTCTTCCCATCCGTAAATCATTTGCTCGTGCTTCCGCGTCGGTGGCTCCCATTCGCGGTCGATCCCTGTCTAACTGCACGTCCGTCTGTTCGTTGGCCATGACATCCTTGGCACGGCAGACAAGTTCTGGATCAGGATTGCTGCGAACAGAGTCAGCCATAGAAGAAGCCCACTCACGTTACATGGTTGATTTGATACTTCTCTTGGCCTTTCTTCTGGCCGAGAACTGCAGACAGGTTGGCGCATATGGCGCCGCCAGGTGGACTTTATCATTTTGGTTGGCCACACGCTCTACGGCCTGTTCTTTTAGCTTTCTTTTCCCAGATCATCTGTCTATGGCTGTGATTCTCATCTCCCGTACATCCGCTCGATTTCTGCATCTTGGCCAGACAAGCTGCGTATTGCCAGAACATTGGACTGACTATGCGAAACAATACCAAAGCTATACCCGACCTCCCAGCACCCTCTTACCTTGCCGTTCCTTGCCTTCACTGTCATGATGGGGGAGTCGAGAATATGACCACTGTAACTCTAGTTCACTCCCCTCCGTTTGATAAACCCTTGCGTTCACGAGTATCGTCCCGTCATCTATGCACATACAATACCGGCCACAGACTTGGATGCTGCCTTATTACGCATCTATGATGGGCCAAGCAGCACATGTTCTCCGCTGGTTCCCCGTTCAGTGCGACCTGGGGGAGAAAAACCTACATCCATCCCACATGAGTTTCCTCCTCCGGCATTACACCCTCCTCCTTGTCTATATAGTTTGATCACCTCTGGGCTGGTGCTCCACCTCACGACAGCCGGCCTGTTCCTTGTCTCTACCCCTACCCCTGTCTTCCTTCCTTCTCCTCTACTACCCCCCTCCCCTCCTCCTTTTGTCAACCTCAGCTCTCGGAGGCTGTCTTGTCTTATGACCCCACTGGCGGTCTCTGGGGTCGGAATAGCAGCTGGCTGGATGTCCTCCTCTCAACTAATAATACTTCGTCCCTGGCCTTCCCTCCCGTTCGCGCTTGTTCTCCGGCTGCTCTCTCCTTGTCGGCATCCTTCATTCTGTCGACCTCGATAATGCTTGAGGCGTATCTCACTGTCACTCACTTCACTCTACCGTGATACGCCGCCCGGACAGCGCTTCCTGAAAACGTTGGATCTTGATATCTGTTTCGACAGTACAGCCAAGCAATAAGGTCACCATGGCGAGGTGGAATCGTTTGGTCGCTTACATCTGCTTCTTTCTCTGCTTTCAAATTGCCGTTGGCCGTGCTTTGGTCCCTATAAAAAGACAAGAGGATTCTGCAACAGCCATCACTTCTACACGAACCGGGACTGCTCGCGATGGAGGACCTACAACATCCTCAGTGCCTTCGGCCAGGTCAGCAACAACAACGGCCACTAACACACTTTCACTCTCCGCGTCGAGTACTTTATCCAGCTCCGCGACCATGCCAACCGCTTCCGACGATACTACCTTTGATAACTCGACCCTCTTCAACAGTGAGTCCAGCCCAATCCAGGTTTTCTTGAGGTTCATTGTTCTTGGTAAAAGGATGTAAAAGGCTAACCTTCTTGCAGGTACGATTCCGGATGGCCAACTGCCCCTTGAGCCCCAGATTACACCTGGTTGGGCCGTCGCTGGTGTCATTTTGATGTGCGTTGGTCTTGCGTACACCTTGATTGGCATAAGGCACCCTGCCATGCACAACGCCCTCTCCGTCGCCTACGTTGTGGGTTTGGGAATCACGGTGCTGGTGGTTTATCTCATTCCACTACCCGTTAGCAATGCCAGTCAAGGAGGTCTCGTTGTCGCCGCAGTCCTCCCCGGTGTCTTAGTTGGTGTCGTTGCTTCGCTATGGTTTAAAGAAATCACCGAATGTTTTGCCTGTGCGCTCGGTGGCTTCTGCTTCAGCATGTGGCTATTGTGTCTGCATGAAGGAGGTTTGCTTTCTGGTCTGGGAAAAGTAATATTTATCATTGTTCTGACTTTATCGGCATTCGCCGCGTTCTTCACTCGTTGGACGCGAGACTGGGCACTCATCACCACCATTTCTTTCGCCGGCGCCACTTCGATTGTCTTGGGCATCGATTGTTTCAGCAAGGCTGGACTGAAGGAGTTCTGGGCATACATCTGGCACTTGAATGAGCATCTCTTTCCACAAGGTGTAACCACGTACCCTATGACTAAGGGTATACGAGTTGAGCTTGCGGCGATTGTTGTGGTTTTTTGCGTCGGTATCATTTCTCAGAAGAGATTGTGGAACGTCATCAAAGATCGCCGTGCTAAGAGGCAAGAGGAACTGGCTGAGGAACGACGAGCTCGCGATGAAGAGGAGATCAATATCGGAAAGCAGATTGAAGCCGAGACTGCTCGCGAGCGACGGGCCTGGGAGAGGGTTCACGGCGACCACGATTCTGGCTTCGCCCGCGACAGCGAAAGCGAGAAGGGGGCTCAATATAGCCCGACCAATTCGGCCCCTGGATCTGAGCCTCTCTTGGTGGCTGAGATGCCGGGCTCTGAAGTACCCCCTGCTGTTCCCACCAAGACAACCCCCCGAGGTCTAATGACCTCCGAAAAGGAGAAGGCGGGAATGGTGACAGTGCGAGTTGCTCCGGACGGAACTCCTGCGGACTCGGATGTCGCGAAAGAAAACATGGACGAGAAAGAAGTTGCGGTTCAGACGACCGAGATTAATGATCAGGGAATTCAAGAAGCTGCCACTCCAGTTCCAGAAGTGGTACCGCTACCCTTCAAATTTCCTATTGAGAATGACAGGCCGAAATCGAGGGCATCGACTGTCGCGACATTTGCCGATGACGACGAGGTACAGACGGGAGTTGTGAGCAACAGGAGTTCGTTTGCCAAACATCTTTCCCAAAGCTCAACCATGTTGATGCGCAAAGATTCTCAACGTACCGCCATGTCCCATCAACAGAATGGCCCCAGTGAAGAAGAGCTGGCGGTTTTCCGGAAACAGCGGAAAGACGATGATAATGGCTCGATGGCAGCTACAATCGACTCTGAGAACGACAGCGGTGAGAGCACTCTTCAAGAAGTCCGTCACCGAAGCGTCGAACTCAACGTCGAGCTGGCAGACAAGGAGAGCGCCCTCGAGAACCATAAAGCAGCCTCTGTGAAATCGGCAGCACTGCCCGAAGAAGACTCCAAACCGAAAGACTGCAAACATGTTTCATCCGCAGAAACTCTGTCCGATGATGCTCCCAGCAAGTCGACGATCGAGCAGGGAGTCGTCTCCGATAATACCACCGAAGAGTCTCAAGCGGAGCCAAGCAAGAACGAAGTCAGTGAAGAGACCACCACAGAAAGCAACGGAACGAAGGAGGTGGCCAAGAACGAGGCCCTTTCGCAGAAGGCCAAATCGGTTGATTCGGTTCACTCAACGCCGGTGAACCTGACGGAGGAGCGTCTGCCTCCTGCGCTTTCAAATGTGGCGCTGCATTACCGCACAAACGAATGGGCCAAGCACCTGAGTCACGCAGATGTACCCGTGCCAGAGAAGTTGTCAGTTGTCGAGTATCCCGACGACGAACAACAGAAGGAAGAGTCTCCAGTCCCTGTAAATGTGGAAGAACTAAAGCAGACGGCTCTGACAGCCACGCCAGCGCCTGCTCGACCAATGTCGACGTACGCTCCTGCCCACAGCCACCTGCGGAATGGTTCTACACAGTCTGGGTTTGAAAACCCTGCCTTCCAATCTCCAACGATGCGCCATCCGGACCATCAAAGGGTCTCGAGCAAGAACCAAATTCCAACAGTTCAGTCCATTGCAGAGGGAAGTATACATGTGACGCCTAGAGCACCCAGTACCAAGAGTGGCAGCTCTGGCCGCATGTCTGCTGGACCTTCGCCTACCACACAAGCTGGGTTCGAACGGCCTCCCCCTCCCCCGGGTGTTATGTCTTATGACAGCCCACAAAGTTTGATCGCCCAACGGAGTGTCGTTTTGCGGAACAAGACCTACGGAATCTTGACCGGCGCAAACACGATGACCGACCTATCTGCCACGGGCCAACGGCCGGTCAGTGAAGTTGGCTCCGTGTACAATTACCCCGCCTACTCGCCGCAGGCGCCAGCAGCTTCGTTTGACGACCTACCTCTCAGCCAACGCAAAGAGCTCATTCGTCGCCAAAGCAGCTTAAGTACGAACCGGTCTTCCATGATTGACCAAAGGTCAGCCAGCGGCGTGTTTATGCCAAGCATGCCTGTTGAACAACTCCAATTTGATTCTCACCAGCCCATCCGACACTCCAACACGCCATCTCAGGAAGCTCGTGAAGCTAGACTGGCCAGCTTCCGCAATTCAGTCCGCGCCGATCTGCGTAACGGCATGGCGGTTGCGCCGCCAGCCGCTGGCGGTCGTGACATGTCTATGATGCTTCGCACATCCAGCTCGCCGAATATGGTTGCACAAACTACCTCTCGAGAGGCTGACATGCAGAGGAATATAGACCTGCAGCGCAGCTTCCTGATGAGCCAGAAGGATGCAGAAGCCAAACGTCGTGAGAGGGAGAGGATGGAAAAGGAGAGAGCAGATCAGGCCTTCACGAGGAGTATGCAGGCAGGTGACATGTTTGATCTGCACCGAGACGCACTGCGAAGAATGCAGCAGGGTGCCAAAAACACTTGAGAGCCAAACCGATTTACGCGCACCGCATAGCTAATGGGTTCTTGTTTAAACATTTGTTTTTTCGTTTTTTTCCAGTATTGGTAGATACCCCGGGTCGGAGACACAGCTGGGTCATGTTGGAAACAGGACGTCGGAAATAGGATACAGCGACGGATTATGACACAGTGGCCGGTCAATCATTTGGATGAATGTGTCTGCCAGACGAGACGACGACAGGCAAAAAGAGATGCTATATGAGTATGGTGGTGAACGATAGTTGTAATTCCTGGACAAAACGGCAAGCCGACGGAGGCACAGATTGCCCATCTTTAAGTCGTAAACATAATACACCGAACCAGCCAAAACGAAGCGAGGGTTCTCGTTAAACAAGTCTGCCTACAACATTGACGCTTAAGAATTGACATGGTCATAGTATCGTGAGAGCTGCGTGTAAGCCGGGCTTCCCGATAATATTGTGATTGCAATCGCCTCGTCTCGTCTGCTAGATTGGCATTCATGGCAAAACAGGGAGGGAAGTAACTGGTAATCTTCCAAACCTATCGTGCCACCATTCAGACAAAGAAAAAGCATCAGCACTCATGACGGTTATCAAAATCATACAGCGCTTCTATGAAGCCGACCGCCGGCGTTCAGTCTCGGCCAAGCCGGTACGGCACCGAGACGGAAGACCGCGAGAGCATGTGCAAGTTTGCAATTGGCAGTTGGCATTGGCAACCCACGCAAATTCATCCATCCCATGTCGCTGAAGCTCTTCTCAAACACACCGTCCTGTCCAACCGACCAACCAACCATCTTCCATCCCCACACACATGGATGTAATCTAGTAGTGTACGAATAAGTACGGAGCACGGGATAGCCGTCGACCTCCCCAATTCGGATGATGCCGATGTCGGGATTATGTGCCGGCCGGTAATAACCCGGCTCGCGAGTCCTGGGCGTTGGCGTCATCCCATCAGTTTTGCGGACGAAGACATGTCCGGGGGTTAGCCAGTGGTGTGGTGTAAAAATTCGTTTGCGCGTGGGGAAACGCTTGCCTGCTTGCTTGCATTGTTTTCTTCTTCTTCAATATGCTTAGACTTTGATTGAAAAAAGCCGTCATTTTCCCCATCCATCCTTCTCCCCCCCTTCCGTGTGTTTTCTCCTGTTTCTCGGTAGCTTACGGGGCCGACTTTTATCGACTCCACTTGGACCGGCCCTCCAATTCCCCGGAGGCGTATAATGTCTCCTCGGCCCCCTATCCCCGGATAACAACTATGGCCGGCTCCGCAAGCGGTCATCATGAGAGCGAGGAGGCGTCTCAGCCTCAATCGACCGGAGGACGCATATGGGCGAAAGCAGTCAAGATTTTCAAGTTTGTGCTTGCGCAGTGGCTTGCCATCGGGTTCGGTCTGAGCTGCGTGTTCGCGTATTTGTTCCCCAGTAAGTGTGGCCAGTCCCCTACGCTGCTTGATTCTATAGTCGACGGCGAAGGATCTCTTTGTTTTTTTTTGTTTTTTTGCTGATGAATGGGGGACCGAAAAGATGTCGCGGCCAGAGGCGGTCCCATCAGGTCCGAATACTCCATCATTTACGGCGGCATTGCCATCATTTTCCTAGTCAGCGGCCTGCAGCTCTCTCACGCGAAGCTGCGGCAGAATCTTACCAACTGGAGACTGCACATAATCGTTCAGGGCACTAGTTTCATCATCATACCCGTGATACTCCTAAGTAAGCCAGCCAGTCCCCCCACCCCTTCTCATACTTCCCTCACTCTCTTAAAGGGGAGAGAGGTGGTTCCCCCCTTTTCAGCGATGACAAGGTACTGATACTAGGAAAACAGTAATAATTCACATCATAATCGCCGCAGGCGGCCTCCGCAATGGAATCCTCTCGACGCCCATCATAGTAGGCATGGTGGTCGCATCCTGCCTGCCCACCACCATTGCCTCCAATGTGGTAATGACCCGTGCCTCGGGCGGCGACGACGCGGCAGCCATCATCGAAGTCGTCATCGGCAACGTCCTGGGGTCCTTCATTTCGCCCGGTCTGATCTACGGCTTCATACCCAAGACGGAAGAGTTTGCGGAATGGCAGCCTGCGAACCCGAGCACCCTCGGCTCCATGTACGGCAGCGTCTTGAAGCAGCTGGGGCTGAGTGTGCTGCTGCCGCTGGCCGTCGGACAGGTTCTGAGGTGGTTCTTTGAGAAACAGGTCGACTGGGCACTGAGGACGTTCTATCTCGCCAAGGTGTCGACTTTCTGTTTGATTTTGCTCGTTTGGTATGTGTTCATTGCTGTCATCGTCCGCCTCCACCACCACTGCCCCCTCCTCTCAACTCAGCTGTGACGTGTATCCTAATCCAAAATGTGCGCCTAGGACGACCTTCTCCGCCGCCTTCAAGACAGGGGCACTCTACCAGACCCCTCACGCCTCCATAATCTTCAACGTCTTCATGAACGTCGGGCTCTACATGCTCTTCACCGTCATCTGTTTCTTCGCCGCCCGCCCTCCCCTGCCGTTCTGCGACACGGTGAACGCGCACGTCGCCGACTCCAAGGCCCTCCGCCGCTCGCCCTCGCTCCTGAGGCGGATCGTGACGGCGAGGCAGTTGTCCCGGGAACAGACCATCGCCGTGTGCTTCTGCGGCGCCGCCAAGACGACGTCGTTGGGCATCCCGCTCGCGACGGCCATGTGGACGCAGTCCGACGACCTCACGCGCGCTCTGATCCAGATCCCCGTGCTCTTGTACACCATCGAGCAGGTTTTCATGGCGCAGATTTTGGTTTATTTTTTCAAGTGGTACTTGAGGAGAGGAGACAAGGCGGACACGTCTACGATGGAGGATGAGGAGGCCGGCGTAGCTGGTGATGAAAGGAATACGGGAGGCGAGGGGGAGACGAGGGACAGGGACGGTGAAGGGGACGGGGAGAAGGCTGGAGATCGAGGCGGGAGAGACACCGTTTCACCTGTCAAGGCAATGCCGTGAACAGGTTTCCTTAATATGAACATTCTGCCGTCTTGGCCTTTTACTCGAGTTTCACGTCATTACGACCTTAATTCGTTATCACACTGACATGGCGAATTGCATTTGGGTTACCCTACGGACAGGAGTGAACCTCTGCAGGCCGCCCGTCATGGAAACCTGGCTAGTTGACAGACCCCTTGCTCCTTAGTTGGAGTAGAGAAACCTGCTTGAAACTGCTCATAAGGCGGCAGGCCGAAGGCACAAGTCAGGTGGCGGTAATAGAAGTCAACGCATGTGTCAATAAAAGCCATATCGTCCAAAAAAGAGAGAAAGAAAAAAAAGAAACAAAAAAACCAACATTTGCAATCCTGGGACTGCTGGTCAAGTAACATGACCAATGTTACACGCGCACCCCACGCACGGTCAAGACCACATATACGATACCGCAAACAAGAAAGTCAACTGTATACAGTGTTGTGCGACAAGAAAAAAAAAAAAAAAGGCAAGCTTTGGAATCGATTTCAGATCAACGACGGCATCGTCATCACGGCACGACGAAGCACATGTGCGACCCGGAGCAGCTGATACCATGGACCGGCAGTTATCAAGGCGACCAACGTCCAGGAACCTTTGTCGGTGCTTTATTTACCCAGCCGGGTGTTACACGTCTTTTCAGACGAGGTGCGTCGAATCGGGTCGTCTGGCGAGTAGGACAGGCGGCAGCAGTAACGAAGTTCGAGGTGCCATTTAACCGGTGGTCGCCGGGCAGCCAAGGTGATGGTGGCGGAGGTGACCTGGATTATGCGTGCTACGAGCGGCTAATCTCTCTGTTTATAGATTTTATGTGGCAGTTGCAGTGTTTGCGTGAACCATGGTCCCAATTTCGGTAACTCAAATACAAAACTACGTCGTGGAGCATAACAAGACGTCTTGATACATCAATCATGAGCAGCGGTACGATGCCCTCTTTACATTCAGAAAAATGGTTGCTATGCAGTTCCAATCTAGGTGGATGCCACACCCCTCTCTGTCCGTCCTCCTCTTGTCTCCCCGCGCAATCTCTCACGCGTCCTACTCCTTCTTGATGAGGCTCTCGAAGAGAGGCTTGAGGCTCTTGGCGCTCTTCTTGGGATACCTCTTCTGGTCGTTCTCGTAGTCGACATAGGTGACACCGAAACGGGTCTCGTAGCCCTCGGCCCACTCGAAGTTGTCCAGGAGGGACCAGGCCATGTAGCCCTTGACGTTGACGCCGTCCTTCTCGTAAGCGTCGGCCATGGCCTTGACGTAGTCGTCAAAGTACTTGACACGGAAATCGTCCTCGAGAATCTGCTCGATAGACATGTCGTTCTCGCCCTTGAGGGAGGTACCGTTCTCCGTGACGTAGATGGGCGGGTAGCCGTAGCGCTTGGAGAGCCAGTTGAGGAGGTTGCGGAAGCCCTGGGGGTTGGGGCGCAGCCAGAAGGACTGGGTCTCGGGGCCAATGTTCTCGCCGTTCTTGGACTCGAAGAGAGTCTCGAGGTTGCCAAGGAAGTCGTCGGCAGGGGGCTCGCCGGTCTTGTGCTTGATGTAGTTGGCGGTGTAGTGGTTCATGCCATAGAAGTCGTTGGAGCCCTTGACGAGTTCAACCTCCTCGGGGGTGAACTCGGGCAGGCGGTCGCCGAGCTGCTTGCGCATAGAGTCGGGGTACTTGCCGAAGTAAATGGGATCAGCAAACCAGGAAATGGCGAACTCGATCTTGCGGTCGCTGGCCTCGACATCGGCAGGGTCTTCGGGGTCCCACGGGTAGGTGGCGTCGCCGTTGAGGGTGATACCGATCTGGCCGCCCTGGGTGGGCTTGATCTCCTCACGGTAGACCTTGACAGCACGGGCGTGAGCGAGGATAAGGTTGTGGCCAACAATCCAGGGCTCGCGGGAAGAATCACCGACGGGGGACTTGGTGCGGTCAGAAGTGTGACCAGGGGCGAAGAAACCGCTGTTGTAACCGAGAATGGAAGAGCACCAGGGCTCGTTGAAGGTGATCCAGTTCTTGCACTTGGGGATGGCCTTGAACATGACGCGAGCGTAGTGCTCGAAGTCGAGAGGGAACTCCTCCTTGTTCAAGAGACCGCCGTAGCGCTTGTCGAGTCCATCGGGAAGGTCCCAGTGGAAGAGGGTGATGAAGGGGGTGATGCCAGCCTCAAGGAGGTCGTCAACGAACTTGACGTAGTGGTCGATACCAGCCTGGTTGATGGGGTCATCACGGCCGCCGATGGGAATGATTCTGGACCAGGCAATGGAGAAGCGGTAGGTGTTGGCACCAACGGACTTGAGGAGAGCAATGTCCTCAGCGGTGCGGTTGTATGAGTCGCAAGCAACGGCACCAGAGCTACCGTCGGCAATCTTGCCGGGGATTTTAGAGAAGGTGTCCCAGATGGAGGGACCACGGCCGTCCTTCTCAACGGCACCCTCAATCTGGTATCTGCAATGGTTGGCAAATAGCGTCAGCAGGGGTTTGGCATGTCATGTTGTTGGACTCGCTTAGCGTGCAACAAGGAGGTAAGGGGGGAGAGGGGAAAGACTGCGGGTGGGGGATGAGGAGGGGGGACAGCTGGAATTACAGCGGGTAAGACGGAGGGGGGAGGTTGGCGGAGGGTGGTGGGAGGATGCTTGCTAGTCGTCCAAATCGGGTCATGGGCGGAAGAAGGCGTACAAGTGTAAAGGTGTAAATGTGCAGGGTGTCAACGGCTGGGGCACGAGATGGGGACCGAGATTGACAGTCGAAGATCACAAAATCGTGAGATGATATACGTACGATGCGGTGGCAAAGCCCCAGAGGAAGTCGCTCGGCAAAGACATCTTGTTGAATTTCAAGGGTTGTCCTAACAGCTGGAGGCCTTACGGAGTCAAAAGGCGCAAAAAGCCTGCTTTCGTGAGTTTTGATGGATGATTCGTCCCGAGAGATACCAGCCGCTTTTTTTTCTCGGCGGATAGGACAGGAGGATCAAGGTATAGATCGAGGTGATTTCGAGAGAAGGGAGACAAGGAGAGAAGAGAGAGCAAGAAGGGGTGGATCGAACAGACAGAGGATGAGGAGTTGCCGCGATACTTATACGCAACAAAAGACAGAGAGAGAAAAAAGGACGGAGGCAGAGCGAGCGATGCAATCAACTCGCGTTATTCATCTGATTGGGGATACCTGGCAGGTTAAGGTAAGGCCATGTCGAATTACAAGGATAGTAAAAGATGGGACAAACACCCACACGGCGGACATGGGACATGGGCGTTTCGTGGAGCGCAGAGTCAATTTGGGACCCAGGAAGCTCCAGAAATTCTCCCGTGTCGGACCGTCGTCACCGAAGAGCTAAGACTGGACAACGCCCGGAGGTAGAAGTGGTGGGTTAAGAGGTGAGGTGATACGTAGTTCTGCGATATCTACAGCGCTAATGCAGACGGACATTTGGCGTCAGTGGTGTTAGTGGGTGTTGGCAAATCTGCTTCCATGTGCTGAGTGCTGACCATGGCTATGTTCAGGGTGTTCTTCCGCATGGAACACCGACCGAAGAAACTCCTCTCTGGCTTCATTCGCTAGAAAGGTATCCATCCATAGGTACATACCGACAGGCAGGTACAGCGACCAAATGCAAAATGATTGCTGTTCTGGTCTTTGGTCGCCTTACTGATGTCGGGTGACCCTGCGTGACCCGGCTGGAGGGGTACCCCCCGAGCGAACCCTAGGTACCCAACCTGTACCACCGCCTCTACAGGGGCCGCTGCAGGTGCGCCCAGGCCAGGGGCGCCTCCCATTACCCCGCCGTGGGGTCCCTTCACTTGAGAGGAATTCCCTTCTCCCCGCTGGGAGCAAAAAACCAAACGACGGCCCGTCTCTCCGAAAAACCACATCTCCTTCGCCCAGCCTATGACAGGTGCCTATTCGAAACAGGACCAAACCTCGATCCCTCACCTGATGATCCAGTATGCTGCTTCATTGGACACCTCTTCTGATTTCGGAACAAGCGCCAGCCTCGGGACTCTGCAACCATGCGAGGACGGCAGCATGCGAGGTGCGGGAGCTTCGCCAAATCCTCGGGTGACGGGAAATCAATCAGTCAATCAATCTAATCATTCATCGATCCTAGGCCCATGATGCCTTGATGTTTCCTCAGTCTACATAATTGCCTCTTGATCATACCGCCACAAGCCGGACTATGGCAGCTCTAGCTTGTTGTCAACCCGTTATACCCGTGCTGCCTTGCCCATCACACCCAACTTGTTTTCCTGGCTCGCTCGCATAGGGCGACACAGCAACGTCGCGGGGAATTCTCCCGGCGTCCGACACCTACCAGAGGCCAGGTAACCACCACTCTCACCACCCACCAAATGCATGCCGAGTCCCGCCGGCCTTTCCCTGTCGTCTCCGTCGACCTTGCTAAGCGGACGTCGGGCGGGAGAGGCTCGTCCAATGTTGGCTGGGGTTCTCCAACAACCGCTTTAATCCCAACATCTCCGCACATTACGGGCGCCGATCCCCAGCTTCATAATGAACCAAGAATATAGATAGAAACGGCCTCCGAGGACACCTGGCTTCAACATTTGCGTCTACTTAAGTCAGTACCCGGGGGGGACTTTTCCCCCTTTCCCCTCTTGTCTTTTTCGCTCTGCGTCTT
Organism: Colletotrichum truncatum; assembly: GCF_014235925.2. Classification (NCBI taxonomy): domain Eukaryota; kingdom Fungi; phylum Ascomycota; class Sordariomycetes; order Glomerellales; family Glomerellaceae; genus Colletotrichum; species Colletotrichum truncatum. The sequence continues at coordinate 202,472 of NW_027222406.1, read as the reverse complement.
TCTCTATATCCGCACACCAGTTTTATCACTTTCTCCATATGGAGTGCAACACGAATTTCGCGACATTCGCTTTAATCTACTCAATTCCGCCCCTCCATATTCCTGAGGCCTCAATTCCTCTCGCTTTACATGGCATATAACACGCGAGAATCACATGTCTATCACTGATCCATCATTTCCCGCATAGCCAATTTGCAAAGGCGCAATCGCTTGACCAGATGGGATACGACTTACAATCTTCGGCCGATCAGCCCGCCTCAGCCGGCTGGCGGGCCCGTTCTTTCGAGCCAACGAGCCTTCGGCCCTACACTCAGGTACACGCCCTGTTGTCTTACACCTTGCTGGCACGGGAAATCGTCGGGACTTTTACATAGGTCGCCATTGTACCATATATCCTAAGTTACAACAAGTCATCGCTTCCAAGGCTGCTTTTCTTCGTCAAACACGCTCCAAATCAGCACATCTCCGCTCACCCTTTCCGGGTTTCCTTTTTCCTACTCAGTACCGCCTCTTAGTTTCCGGTCAACTGTGATTAACCCTCCTTATCTTCTTACACGGCTCCCTTCCCGGGCCTTCCGTCAGCTTTCAGCGCTCGGCTTCGTCACAGATCATGTCGTTGAGGTCTGCGACCAGAACCACCTTCAAACATCAACCAAAGCTTCACCGTTCACCGAGGTGTGCGGAAGCCGGGACGAAGGTGAGTCGGCCCAAGCCCAAGACACCCCTAGTTCCATTACCACCTACCCTGCTGCCGTAATGCACGACATGGCATGGGATCAATGCATGCCCTCCGCAGCCGCATCCATATCGTCTCGCTCACCCAGCTTGCGTTTTCCCGACTGGCTCGTCGTCATGTCCACATCCTCAGACTCTGGAGCCACGTTGTTGTCATCGTCTGCGTCGGTCCATTCCATAATCTCCCACTCAACTCTGATTTTCCCGTCCCTACTCTGCCCCGCACCCTGGCTGCGATGCAGGTTACCCAAACGGGTCCCATCGAGCAAACTGTCAAACCATGGGACCCCGCGGGTTTCCCGTCCAACTACCGTAGTCGTTGTCGGAACGACGGGTTGATCTTCCGCATCCTCGAGCTCGGGAATTAAACCTAGGTCCTCCAGATCTCGCAGGTCTTCGCCGCGCAAGCTGGCCAAGGTAAGGTGGATGTAGTCGGCTTCTGTTTGGGGGCGTTCCGTCCAGTAAGACAGAGGCGTGCCGCAGAAGCCGCAGAAATGTCGTTTGGAGGAGTTGTTAGATGCGGATTCAAACACACGGTGGATCATCGAGTGTCTCTCGTCTGGGAAGAAAGCATGAGTTGTGCTGCGGTACCATGAAAGCGGTACCCGAATCATGGCCGCCAGCGGTGTTGCCAACGGAACTCCTGTGCAGACAATGATTAGTCTCGGGCTTCCCGTGGAATGTGCATTGCCTCTCATGCAAGAGCAACCATTTCGAGAAATAGTCGTGGTTGGTATGAAGGGCCCGACTTACTGTGCCTAGTATCCGTATGAAAGAGCACCTGAGCCCTCTCGGTCGTCTGTTGAGGAACGTCGATGATGTAACTGTTGCGCCCGCATTGGCAGCCGCCGCGCAAGGGTCGTTGCAAGCTGTTCATGATGGCTGTTGAAATTCGCCGGTCGGGTGGAAAAAATTGTAAGTCCGGAAGTAAAACTGAGTTGAGGGTAAAAGTTCTCAGAATAGACAAGTGCAGGGAAGGGCGTCAATTTCACTGGGTCAGCAGTATGTTCTCGTGTTTGTTGATCTTTCCCGGCACAGAAGGTGAGGTCAGATCAGTCGAAGCTTCCAGGTGAACCTGGCAATCGCTCCGTCCCACCTTACAGGCTCCAGTCACACCCCAAACCTGCGGATCTCCCGCCATCCATTGCCTGAGGTGGCCTGTGTACTTGCCTGCTTACAGCGCCTAGCCCCGCCCTGGATGGGCTTTGCGTGGGGCACTTTCGTCATACTTCCCAGGCCCACGTCGCTCACCTTTTTTTGTTTGTTTTTCATGCAGCATGTATGAAGCTTTGGTTTGACGAAGCCTGGATAGAGTTTGGATAGAATCGCTGCCTGGTGGATGTGTGGACAACAACCACATTTGCCTCTCTTTGTAAACAGAGTAACGCCTGCCTATCGCACCATCAACTTACGTTGGCGGGAAATAGAGCCCCCTGAGCTCCCATGTCCAGCCCATCGAGAAGCTCCATTTCTTCACTGTCGAGTTCAAACATGAATACGTTGATATTTTCTCCGATCCTCTCCGGGTTGCCGCTCTTGGGCAACGGGATGTAGCCCTTTTGTAGACACCACCGCACCAACACCTGCGCCACTGTTACTGGTACCGTCGTCGTAGCCGCCGTTGCTGTGGCCGACCGTTTCTCCGTCTTTCCAACAACCTCTACGCTCCCAAGGCCCACCTCCTCCACCCCGCCGCCTCCGGCCCCTCCTTGGATACTAAACGGAACCCGCCGGCGCACCCGTTCAACGACCCGTGCCAATACCGGATCTGACATTTTATGGCCTCTAGCAAGCGGGCTATACGCCTGCACAACGATTCCATGCCGTCGACAATATTCAACTAGCTCTCTCTGCTGACACCACGGATGAATCTATACATCTCCAATGTCACCATTCCATTCCATGAAAAAAAAGAAAAAATAAACGACCCAACAAACAACGACCATTACTCACCTCAATCTGGTTCACGACCGGCGGCCAAACCCTCGCGTACCCTTTCATCTCCTCCAAATGTTCGATCCTGAAGTTGCTCACCCCGATCGCTCTCGTCCTGCCCTCCTCCAACAACCGCTCCAACGCGAGCCACATCTCCTTCCGCTTCTCCACGGGCCTGTGTACGAGGAACAAATCGACGAACCCATCCACGCCGGCGATGCGTTCTACGCTGCGCAATGCGCTCCGGTACGTCTTGCCCGCATCCCCCGAATAACGCCCGATTTTGGTCGTCACGTGTATGTCTTGTCGTTCGAGGTTCGCCTGCGCGAGATAATCCCTCACGGCTCTGCCAACTTCCGCTTCATTGCCGTATAGTTGCGCCGTGTCAAAGTGTCGATAGCCTGCCTCCAGAGCCGCGAGGCATGCACTTGTACATTCTTCTCCCCTGAGCTGGTACACGCCCAAGCCTATCCGAGGCACCGCGACGCTGGTTCCCGGCAATATGACGGGCTTGTCCATGTTGGTCCTTTGCTCGGTTGTTTGTTGTGAGTTGCACAGTTGGTTGCCTGCTTAGAGCGGTTGACTCACTGTTTATGTGTTGATGCCTACTTTGAACCCCACCTGTAAAAGAATCAGGGCTACAACAACAGCCACAAAAGTTCGCTTTAAAAAAACAAAAAAACAACATGATGAAAAGCCTGGCTGACGCTGCATGGGAATGATACCGAGTGCTTTTAGAGGCTGTTCTTTTTTTCCAACTATTAACCTCTTATAAGTCAACTCCATGACGGCCCGTAGGCCAGCATGCAAATAGATAATTGTAATGTTACATTTCCCCTCCGGTCCATAAAAACGCCCAGCGACAGACAACCCCAAAGTCCCGAAACTCATCAGAGAAAGGAAGAGACGACTAGCCCGTCTTCTTCTTCTTCTTGGGCCGCTCCTCTTCTTCTTCCTCGTCGCCCTCGTCGCCATCATCGCCGTCGTCCTCGTCAACGTCACTCTCTGCGCTGCCAGAACCAGAACTCTCGTGGGCACTGTCATACTCTTCAGCGACGTCACTCTCGCTCTCGGCGCGGAAGTCCTCGTCAACACTCTCCTCATCCTCATCTGCAGAGCCACGGTCCGCTTTAGGTCCGACAGCCTCCTCTTCAGAGTCGTCCATAACCTCTTCGCGGAGGGCAGCAGCGAGGATATTTGCGTCCTCGTCGATCTCGTTCTTGACACGCAAACCTTTCAATCTGAAGAATTCCTCCAGCCCCTTGAGGTCCTCACGGTTGATGTTGCTAAATTGGGATGAGCCTGCACCGTTCTTCATCTGCACCGTGATATCGAAAGTGGAGAGAGCCGACACAGCTCCGCCAACACGAGAAAAGGTGACGGATGCTGTCTGCTCGTACGCAATATATGTCGCGGGCTTCGGTACAAACATGAATGCCTTCTCCAAGCAGTAGAGGAAACCCTCGCTAGCCTTGATAGAGCACTTGATACCGAACTGGCTGCGGTGACTGTAGAAGCGTTAGCATTTTGTAGTCCCCACATGACAGGAATGGCAACGTACGTCTGGAAGTCCTTGGCGGGCGTTGTAACCTTCTTGTTAGCCAGGCCTCTGAAGATGTAGGTGATGACCTGGTGAAGAGGCTGCTCGTAGTGAGGCTGCAGTCTGTCCTTGTAACGCTCGTCTATTTGCTCCTCGGTAAGGTTCAGGTCGATTGTAACTTCCTCATCCTTCTTGAACTGCATGACGATGAAGGGGTATCTCGTCTGACCCTGGCGAAGAGGCGGGTCCAAGCCGATGACGAGGAGAACATGCGTCTCGTCTGGCTTGGGGAGAACCATGAACTTCTTGATGGCGTCGTACTGGATCTTGTAATCGTAGGTTTTACCACGCAGACGGAAAGACGCATCGTACATGTCGATGTCGAAACGTCCTCTGTGAAATAATGTCAGCCAAAGGAGCTTGTGGCAGGCGATAATTAAACACGTACCTGGGAGTGAGGTGTAGGATGTCCAAGAACGTAGCGATAGTATCGCCGGCTGTCTCGCCAATCTCAGCCTTCTCCATGAGGGTGTCGTAGAACAAGGTAACGGCATTCTTCTCTTCCTCGCCAGCATCGCTGCCGGCATCTTCGCCCTCCACTTCCTTCTTGACGGTTCCAGGGATGTAGAATCTCATTTCGACAAGTTGGTCCTTGCCAGCGCCGGCTTTCTTTCCCTTGCCTCGCGCGCCGCCCAAGTGGCCATTGGTTCCAGTGTCGTTCTTGTCTGTAGGGGCGGAAAACTCGACAGCGACTTCGTTGCGACCTGCCAAGTTGGTATTGGAGATCTCGGAGTAGGGGATCTCGAAAGCAGGGCGGTTCTGAACGTGGAACGACAGCTCAGCTTTTCCAAAGTCGGCTTTGCCCCAGTTCCATCCTCTGAGCGAGTGCTCCTTGTTCTCGAGGTTGGTGCTGTACCAGTTCTTGAAGATCTTGCTCAAGCGCTCGTAGTCCTGCAGCAAGTGTGGAGTCAGTACTGCATTGACTATTATCTTCGATGTGGAAAGCGTCTCACCTCTTGTTGAAAGCCATCCAGCTGGATAATGCGCGATTCGCGATTGAGAATCTTGATCTCATAGCCCTTAGCGGCTCGGCTCCATTGTGCTGAAGCAATGCTGCTGTGATCGAGCGTGAAAGTGTCGCCGCCACCGGCAGGCTTCCATCCAAGACCGCTCTCGGCAAACCTGCACTTGCCACTCTCCTTGGAGAGATCCAAGTAGATGCTGTCGAAGCTCTCGCTGAATTGAATTCTCTTGTCAGTTAAAGCTATTTACGACAGGCTGTGGGGGCGCTCGAGCTGATGTCCAATTTTCCGGCGCAAATTTGAACAGAATAGAAAGTAACTTCTAGTCATGCGACGGGCGGCCTCAAGATTGGCTCGGCGCGGATGCAAGAGCTGGGAATGAAGACTCACATAGCTGCCATGGTTGTGCAAGAGAAGCTAAATCTCTGAGCCAAGGGTCGCTGGGTGTCGTCAGGGTGAGGTCGCAGAAAGACGGCCACTCAAAGCCAATACTCTGAATAGGCGAAGTCCAGCTCAAGCTGCAGAGTATACAGAGTGGAAGGTGGGAGGGCTGACGATGGTATGGGGTTGTCGGTGATAAAATTTCGGGCGATTGGACCTTCGCGCAGTCTTCTCCTTGTCGCGCGAGGCTCTGGTGGCACGGCGACGCGCGACCTGTTAAGTGAGTGGGTCTTTAGTTGCCCTCTTCACCCTGCGGCGTGGTTTTATCGCGTTTTTCAAAATTGTGTTAGTAAGCCTTTGGCTCCCTCAGGGAATAGCGTACCTACCCCAACTTCGAAGCTGGAGCGCAGTTGCCAAGTGTGGGGTAAGGAACAACACTAGCCGGCCTTAAGCTTGAAGTGCCCGAGGTTCTTGTCGTCTCAGCCAGTTTAGGGGATGGGGGTATGCCAACAAGATGGGCAAATGACCGGCTAGGCCAGTCGCTCGGGGAACTGGAAGTGATCGCTCTTTTTGACAGTCAAACAGCTTAATCCTTCTGCTTTCCATCTACTCGTCACTGCTTGTACCTCATAGAGCCATCGCTTTCCGGACAAACAAATATAGCTCGAAATACCAGCTGAATACCTGCCTTGTCCGAATTGAATACCAATCAAATCTACTAGTTTCTGAACACTCCTACGAAGCAAAACATCCTGCCAACGTCATTATGTCTAGCCCGCCGTCCCGTCTGAAGAACATTCTCGGCCACCTAGGCCTTTCATCTTCGTCTGTTCCCAAAAACGAGGAGGTTCCGCCAGCTTATCACCTCCATCAGCTTTCCCCAACCTTTTTTCTTGAACGTGCTGCTTCCATAGAACCAGATGCGGAGGCCATCGTTCACATTACATCAAACAACAAATTGCTACGACGGACTTATCGCGACTTTGCTGAACGAGCAACTGGACTTGCATACTATTTGAAGAAGCATAGCTTCAAGAGGGTTGGTATTCTGGCTCCCAACACTCCGGCTTTCCTAGAGAGCATATTTGGTATTGCTCTGGCCGGCGGTTAGTACCTTTTGTGCGCCTTGCTTTATCTTGACAGATGACTTACCAGACCAAACAGGAGTCAACGTTGGCGTCAACTACAGACTGAAGCAGGATGACATCACTTACATTTTCAACTTTGCCGAAGTTGACTCAATCATTGTCGATGCGGAGTTCGTTCATCTGCTTGATGATTTCCGGCAAAAGTACCCAACCATCCCACTAATCGTTGACACCGACACCGACGCCGTAGAAGGCGAACTGAGTGGACCCTTTGATGAAGCCATTTTGGAAGGCCTGCAGTATGACAAAACCCAAGGCAACAAGCGATTCGCCGGGCTCCAGTCCCACTGTGAAAATGACAACGACATGCTTGCTATTCCTTTCACTTCTGGGACAACATCCCGTCCGAAGGTGAGACTCTGGCCGGAACCCGCCAAGGCTGCTAAGCTAACGAACTGTCACCTATAAGGGCGTTGTATATACTCATCGAGGGGCTTGTAAGCTACGCTCCTTCACCATATGCAAATGATTTCAGTGAGATGCTTACTTCTCAAAAGACCTCGCAGCGTTAGGAAACGTGATCGAGTCGGGGCTTAACTCGCTTGATGGACGGCGCTGTAGATACCTGTGGACATTGCCATTGTTCCACGCGTGTGGATGGGTTCGTGAATTTTCTTACTTTTACTTGTATCGTTTATAACGCTAACTTTGAAAGACCTTTCCTTGGGCGGTGACGATGGTCCGAGGAACGCACTATACTCTGAGGAAGATTGACTATCCTCTCATCTGGAAGCTCTTGATAGAAGAGGAAATCAGCCATTTCAACGCCGCCCCGTTCGTCAGCACGTCTTTATCTAAAGTATATGTATTCTAACATGCCTTGCAGAACTGTCAACACTCTTCTGTGCTCTGCGAATGAGGCAACGAAACTGCCCAATCCTTGCCGCGTCACAGTTGCCGCAAGTCCACCGAGCGGTCACTTGTTCGAGCAGATGGTATGTCCCGTCAGCTTGTTCTTTCAGTTTCATCCAATTCTGACACGAACAGACGAATCTCAACCTGATCCCAGTTCATGTATACGGAATGACCGAGACTTACGGACCTATCACAAAAGGCTACTACATGCCATCCTGGGACAACCTGGCCCCCAGCGAGAAGTACGCTAAAATGGCTCGTCAAGGCCATGGCTTTTTGACAAGTCTGCCCATTCGTGTGATCAAAACAGACCAACCGGAGGGCGTCCTTATTGATGTAGCCAAAAACGGAAAGGAGATTGGCGAGATCATCTTCAAAGGTAATATATGCTGTAAGGAGTACTACAAAGACCCCGAAGCAACTAGATTGCTGTTTGCTGGAGGAGCTTTGCACTCGGGCGATCTCGCAGTGATGCACGAAGACGGGGCGGCGCAGATTCTTGATCGGGCCAAGGACATCATTATCTCAGGTATGGCGCCTCATTCCAAGTAGGTTTGACCGGATTTGTAAACTGAAGAAACCTTTAGGAGGCGAAAATATCTCGTCAGTATCCCTCGAAGGCATGCTTGTCCAGCACCCCGATCTGCTTGAGGCTGCTGTCGTAGCCATTCCTGATAGTCACTGGTCAGTCGATTCCTATTCTGCACGGTTCAGGGTCGATGTGTTGTACTAACAAACCGCAGGGGTGAGCGTCCTAAAGCCTACGTGACGGTCAAGGAAGGTAAGAGCCTACAGCCGGAAGATCTGATTTCGTGGGCGAAACACCAGAGCAACATCAGCAAGTTCATGGTGCCGCGCGAGGTCGAAGTTGTCGATGAACTCCCTAAGACTAGCACTGGCAAGCTGAAGAAGAATGTCTTGAGAGAATGGGCGAAACATGGGCGTAAGGAATAAGTGGGAGTGAAGGAAAGCTGGTTCTGTACGAATAAGCTTAAACCCATGTACGACTGGCTACCTGTACAGGTGTTGTATGTGCGCTAGAAAGTATTTAAATGGAGGAAAGGCCACTATCATGTGTATAGGCAAGAATCAGATATCAATTCTTGGCTTTTGCTTGATTACGAAGTGGTTGTTTTTGACTGGACATAAAATCAAGCTTACTGCTCAGAATGGAACCCAGCTGTCCTTGCAAGGGTCGGCAGTCAACGACCAGATTCCTTTCCCATGTTCGACATCCAATACTGTAACATACCCTACGCTAGTAACATTTGTCCAAGGCATGGTAGCAGGAGTAAGGTCAAGGTCTAAAGATGGGGCAGGTACGGATACCTCTTGCATATTACCACACTGCGACAGGTAATATGTGTCATTGTCTAACCTATCACACCTCGGAGGCCAAGGACCACGGTGAAATGCGCAAGTACCTACTTTAGTGAAGATAAGTAAGGCTTGTGCCCGAGGTAAGACAGGGGAAGGGTAGAAGGAGAGAAGCAGGGAGGTAACCTGAACTGCGGACGCGGAAAGTACAGCCCCTTGTCATCAAGGAGGTCCACACCACTGAATATTTTTCCTACCAGTAGGTCAGAGGGATGTCACGGTACTTTCCATGCCTTTGACTGTTAGTGAGGTAATTTCAAGCCACCCAGCCCTTTGAGCCACGGACGAAAGCTGGGACACGAGGTCATGAGGGCTTCGTATCACGAGACCACAAGAACTCTAGAAAGCACCAGACTGTACGTGATGCCTTCAAAACAGATCGCTACCAACGCCGTCCGGCATTGTGTATAAGGCCATGAGCAGGAACCTAAAACCAGACCCCCAAGAAAGAACACTCACCAATAAGGCACCCTAACAGGTGGGAGAGCCGAAGCTCCGTAAAGCTAAGGGACGGGAACACGCCATAAGGGGAACCCCAGGAAGGAAGGCCATGTCGAAGACGAGCCACTTGGTTGAGAAAATCGCCCCAAACGGAGACGTAGTCAACTTGAAAACGGGGCCAAAACGGTTGCCAAGCTTGTCCGCTTGACTACAACTGGACCGTTATTTAACCAGCTGCTGCATGGCAAGTTCATCAACATTCATGGGCTAACTTTGGCGAGACCCTTAGATTGTGGCACAATTGTCAGAGAGAGAATTTTCAGATAACGGTTCACTTGAACCCAGACGCAGCAGAATTGGCCTAGGGACCACTTGTCCTAGCATGTCGTCTTAACTCCCAATGGCATTACCTCATGCTGCTGCTGCTGCAACGGAAAAAAATGCTTCTTTCTTCCAAACCCGAGATCACCGCATGCGTAGCTGCATTCTCACCGACATACCCAGATCAACATTGCCCCTATCCCGGCTCAGACAGATAGATCCGCCTTCTCCTTTTCTCTTCTTGCTCTGGCGTCTTGCGACACATGGAATTGTGAGCGAGACGAAAAGTCGATGGTCGCTAGTAAAAGCCCTGTCATCGTAGCGACAACTTAACCTTGAGATTATCTATATCCTAGAAACGCACAAAGGCGTCATCGTGTGGGTTGATCGACGTGGGTGAGGAGAAGCACTCTTTTGACGCTTATTATCAGTCCACTCACACCCACCTTCGCACATGTCGACCTAAGCGCCCCCAATACGAGCATCCAAGATTTAGGACCACTCGAGTCAGACATACGCAGGCCTTTTATCGTCAAGGCTGCCAATACAACCACTCACAGAAGACCAACAAGTAAAAAAAAGATTTCTCGGCCTGGGTGAGAAGCAGCAGCCTCCAAAGTCTGGTGAAACCGGTGGCCAGGCGAATGTAGTAACTTTGGCTGGTCAAGACGCATATCACACAGGACACGACAGAAGACAGCTGCATTATGCAGGCCACTGTGGATATTGTCTGCTTCTCCAACCGGGCAGACTGGGCTCGCGTGCAAGTCACAGCTCAGGATTGGGTGAGAGAATCCATGTAAACGCACCTTGGTCCTTGGGGGCCTTCCGCGCCCCATGTCCGTCAATTTGTCTAGCAACCGCGGATCCTTTCAAGCGGTCTGCGTCTGCATTTCCCGAAGCCGAGTTCACATGGAAATTGCCCTGTGGACTTATTTATCTTGCGCGTATGACCCTCATAAAGCCCACCTTGACCCCTCTTCGAAGTAACAGCATCTTTAACCGTCGACAATGTCAATGATGATGTGAATGTGAGAAGTGATAGAGCTTAGGTGAGGAAGAAGCAAAGACGTAGCGAGTTACTAGACTCGCTCCAGCAGGTGAGTCGAATTGGAAGAAAGCAGCCGACTATGAGATAAGACAAGGACAGATGAGAAGGGGAAGAGACGTATGAAAGGGTCGAGAGGCACTAACCACTTGACTAACGGGGATGGCTCGCTACGAACAGTGGCGCGATGAAGGGGACGGGGGGAGAGATTTCTCGTCACCCCGGACAAGCCATGGCCGGCTTGCCGTACAAATAGGAGACGAGGAAGACACTAACCAGCCGTGTAGATCGAGATTATAGAGAAGCGACGACATCAAAGACATCAACGACAGGTCATTTATAGATTAGTCAACCGGCCAGCCGCATCCCCAGCAGGTGAGGCATAGAGAGAGGCAACGACGTCCGGAACTCGTTCGGCGTGTCCTGCGTCCCCTGCGCCGCAGCAAAGATTTTTTTCTTGGGCGACAAGCCCTGGAGTGGAGTGACTCTGGCATAAAGGCAGGCCACCCCGTTTCACCGTTTGCCGGCCTGTTTAGGTACGCCGGCCTTCTTCGCCTCCCGCCGAAGCACGACGCGGAAAGTCTATCTTAGGATATTACCACGAAGTCGGTTCACTTGAGCAGGTGTCGTAGTCGGCTGACGCTGCTGGGCCCCTAGTCCCGGCAAAGAGTGGTCCGCCTATAGGTCAAAATCACTCCACGAGCACGGTATATGGGCAAAATCGCTGTGCAGGTAGTCTCCCGATTGCCCACCGTTCTTTGCCATCCCTAGAGATCGGCCATCGCGGCGCCTCTTCCGGATTGCTGCTGCTGGCCAGACGCTCGTCCGGTGGCTCTAACAGACGCAGCTTTCGCCCACTGAAAATTGCCTGGCCTCGGGTCTCGTCCGGAGTCTTACAATTGTGGCTTGTTTGATTGTCTTCGCCCGATCTTGGTTTCTCGTGAATCGGAGGCCCCTTTTCGGCTCCGGGATCACGGGGAACAGCCTCGAAGCTTCGAAAGCGCGAACGAAACCTCTATAAATCGACAACGGGTTTGCGGTTGTCTTAGGGTCCGGGTGAGCGGGACTCGAAAGGGGGGTCCTCCAACCGACAAGAACCCCCTCGCCACTCCTGGCAAGAAAGACACAATGGCTAACACGCCTAACGACAACATTCCCTTCTACGAATATCTCGTGGACGACCCGGAGGTAAGTAAAAAAGCATGCAGCACAGCTTGTGTTGCCCTTTTCGCTCGGTCCTTTCTCCTCGGGGGTGCAGCCTTCAGGGGCTTGTTTCCCTTCATGAGCATGTCTCTAGTCAACATACTTCCCGTCACCCCTTCACCACCATCACCATTTGTCCACCATACCGCAGCGATATAAGGTGTGAAGGGTGATGCAGTAGACCAAGCGGTCGGGGGCGAGGATATGATGCCACAGACCAACAATACTAGATCAGAAACCCAACAGGGGCAATCAATGACAATTCAAAGTCATGTTCGAAAAAACCACATTGTGGCGCTCGGTTTTCCCGCGACCGTTAGTCTTCCAAGAAGATAGTATGGATGTGTCGGACGGGAGCCGGCGAAGACTCATGAGCTGGAAGTTCGGTTGCATCGCCTAGAATGGGGTGATGGCAAGGTGATGTTTCCAAAAGACTCCATCCAACGACCGATGAGATGGGCCATGGGGCGAGAATGCGTAGAGATGACCGTGTTAGGAAGATTGCTTCTAGAGAGAGAGATGAGAGAGAAAAAGACAAAGGGCAAAGTCTGACCATATTTCTATCAGCAGATGATAGCCTCGACGCCGTTATCCCCGCACTTTTCTCCCAATATTTTCGGAGGGGCATTCGACGTCCGCGACCGCCCGCACCACGCCACTCGGCCCAGGAATCAGGCCATGCCAGGTCCAGGCCACAATCGACCCAGTTCAACGAATGAATCGACCATGACAATCCCAAATTCAAGCCAAAACGTTAGTGGCATTCTTGGACTAGCGACGCCGCAAGCTTTGCTGCTGCAGCATCAACAAGTCGCGAGCCTCCAGCGCTATCACCAACAGCAGCCCCATCAACCAGCCCTGGAGGGATTGGAGTTGACAGCTGCCGAGAACCAGGGTCACCAACACCAATTCGCCTCGGCGCCATTTGTTGATCACCAGGGTCCGCCCGCCCTGCTCCATGCGCAACAGGCACCTGCCACATGGCTTCCGCCCGGATATGGGGCCCCGTTGTACAGTGGCAGCCAGCAGCAACAGCACGCTGCGGCAGCGGTCTCCTCGTCATCTTCTTCTACAATAGCGGTATCAGTAGCCAATCCTCCCGTCACGGTTTCTGCAGCAGGCGGCCTGAGCAGCAATAATGCCGGCGGCGACGGCGGGCAGTTATTCGATTTCGGTTTTGCTGCACCACCAGGTGAACAGGCGTTCCTTGGCGGAGACTATGCCGACATCACGCCACTTTCCACAGCAGCAGCAGTGACAGCTCACCCGCAACCAACAACCACTTTTGATTTCCATTCCTCGCCATGGCGTCCGAGGCTTCAGGATAGCAGCTCCGTTACCCTGACACCAAATATCACAGCCGTGGCCGCCGCCGAACTGAACCACGACGTCCGCAAACAGAGCAAAGGCAGCATGGAGGACGACAGCGACACTAGGGAACCATCGTGGGGGGACGACGAGGAAAACGATTACCAGGGCCACCGAAGACGAGGCGGAGGGGAGGCCGGGGTCAGAAGCAGCACGTCACCTAGGCCTCGGAGGCAGCAACGAAAGGGCAAGCGGCGCGCCGTGGCCGATGCCGGCGCTGGCGTCAATGGTGCTGTCGAAGACGAGGACGAACCCACCAGCCCCGCGGGCCGTACCAGCGTCAGCGGTCGTTCTAACAAATCGGCTTCGGTAGCCTCCACGACGGCTTCCAGCAGCAAGACGGCGCCGGCGCCACGGCTGCGTAGCGCTTCGCGCACTTCAAAAAACGCATTGCAGAAGCCCGCTGAGACGGCCGAAGAGCGTCGCACCCGCGCCTCGCACAACCTCGTCGAGAAACAGTATCGTAACCGGCTCAACGCCCAATTTGAAGGCCTTCTCAACGCTTTGCCGGAGCAGGTGCGCGGTCCGGCCAGTACAGGTGCGGACGGAGGGGGCGACGGAGGCGGCGGCGGCGGCGGCTACGAGTCGGACCCGCAGCCGGCGGATCAGGAGCGGCGCGTTAGTAAGGCCGAGGTGCTCGACATGGCGCGGCGGCACATCAAGAGCCTGGAGCGGGAGCGGGACGAATTGCAACGTGAGCGGGGGGATCTATTGCGCAATTTGGAAATTATGGAGCGGGAAATGGCCGCCAGCGGCAGCGGACGACTAGACGAATTTCTCGATGTCGAGGGACCCGCGGACAGGAGCGGCGAGTCATCATGGAGGAATGTATGAGAATCATTGAGACTGTTTTTTTTTTTTTTTTTTTTTTTTCCCGCTCTCATCGTCCACCACCTTCTTTCTCCTCTGTCTCTCTGACACCCTTCTGCACTCATTTTTCCGTTGTGTTTGGGTGTGTGTGTTGTTGTCGTTGAAGCCGTCTTTTTTTTTTTTTTTTTTCCTGCAGCTGCAGAAGGAGGTAGCGCGTGAGCTCAAAACTCGGAGGCAAGGATGCCGGGGGTTTAAAAGATTCGGAGCATCGCCGACCGACTGATGCCACGCCGTGCGGCCACGCCAGGCCAGTAATTGGCCGGTCCTGTGTCTTTTTCCCCCTTCCGTCTCAGATATCGGTTTGGCGGACATGTCAACATGGTCACGGTCACGGTCACGGTCACGGTCACGGTCACGCACTCATCCTCCCCCCCTCCCCCCTCTTAGTCTGTTTTACTAGGGGCGTCATTTCTTATTTTTGTCATTCTCTCTCTCTCTCTATATCTGCAACCTAGTTTGGGTATCATGTCTTTCTCCCATGTCTCCTTTTTTTTTTTTTTCTCCCCCTTCTTAAATCCCTTTTCTCTACCCCCCACCTTTTTATGGATGGATCATGACCAAAGATTTGTTTCAAGACCCATTGCAACGGCTGGGTCAAAAACGGTATAGACCGGAAAAGGGGGCAGGCTGGCAGTAAGAGAAGAGGAAGGGAGACCGAGGCATAATCACGAAGAGGATACAACGGCGACGGGTTGGGAAGCGGTGCTAAGATGGTGTATGGTGGGATGCATACATACATGTTTGTATACATGTATATATGCACACGTATGGATGGATGGATGGATGGGACGGACGGAGGAGATGGATGACAAGGTGGGTGGGGTGTGTGTGTGTGTGTGTGTGTGTGTTTGTGTGTGTGGCAGTAGTAGTAGTGAATGTTGTTGGTTTTATCTGCCGTAACGATGGAGGCGGAGGAGGAGCATTTAGCAACATTGCGGAGGGGTGGTGGTGGTGTTAGGTTTTTTTTTTTTTTCCCATGACACGTATGGATGGGAATGTCATGCCTTGCAGACTTGGCTGGTCGGCACATGTCTTGATGCCCGGAACATTATCCCGTTTTGCGGGGGGGGGGGGGGGGGGGGGGGGAGGGGGACGATAGAGGGCACAACCAAACCAAACTCACCCCCACTTCACTTCACTTCACCCCCCCTTTCCACTCACTTCCTCTTTTATCATGGAGAATGTTTTGATTCAGAAATCTTCCACTTGGGAATCTCGACAAGCGAGAGTTTCGGGTAAATGGGATGCTGCACAGGTCGAAACAGTCCCCCAGAAGGACGCATGTAATAGACAAGAACGGGCATGTGGGTCATCAAAATCCATCAGAGACGACGATGCTTATTAGTTGGAAAAGAAAAGATCCTTTGTAAAAATTTGATTTGTCCGGCGCACATCAAATGCGTCCAAACTAGGATGAAAGCACCCGATTCTACATCCCTCTCCCACCTGGCGTGCCTTTCCTTCCGCCTGTCTATGCACACTTCTCGACTATCTGCGCTCATCCACTCTCCTCCACGTCCCCGCAGATGGTGCGGTGTTCCCTTTTTACAAGTTTTTTCTCTCAAGTTCTTCCTTTTCCCAAAAAGTCATGATCCATCAAATCGTGTCCAGCGAGGTCGCCTCTCCACGACACTCGCCTTTTTTTTTGTACAAAATAACAGTAGCGGTTGCGCTGTGTTTGATCAGGTGGTAATAATAATAATAACCCCGAACAGAAAGCCCGTTGCGGTGTTTCTGTCCCTACGCGGTAGAGTTCGCGCTGCGCCAATGCCATAAATGTAGGCAGTGTAAAAAAAAACAAAAAAAAAACAAAGGACAAATAAGGAAAAGAAAGCGAGTGATGCTGATAGTGGACGACAGCAAGTTGCTGTTGGTCGACGGTGATTGTGTGAACCGAATCCACTCTCGGTCTATTCGAAATGACAAGCCTTTGGTACACCCCTCCGATATATGCCAACAAGTCTATAAGAATCACGGCATTTGTGGTAAAAGCCACCGTGATGTGTCGAGAAAGATGTTAAAAGATGGTGTGTTTGTGTATGTATATGGTTGCGCCGCCTAATGTGGCCCAAACCGCGTCGCTTCGCCGAATATAGTAAAGTGTAAGTGAGTGAGTGAATGTGTGTGTGTGTGTGTGTGTGTGTGTGTGTGTACGGGAATAAATGGTAAGGAAATGTTTGTGGTGTCATGTCGGGACACGCTGACGTGGGTGGGCTTAGATTCGGCTGCCAGAGTAGACTGGCGGGAAGAGTGCGTATTGGCCTGGAGGGGGCGGAGTGCTCAAACTGGTGGTTCGGGCACGTTGACGCCGGTGCTTGATCGGCTCCTTCGTCTTGGTAAGTGGGAGGCTCTCGCGAGAAAGGTTGGCGCTGGTGCCCTCGGAAACCGCACGCATGTTTCCGGTCGAATGGGATGTCGTGAGCATCTCCTCAGTCTCGGGCAATGTAGCCATGGTGGACTTTCGTCCCTTAGGTGAGCCGAGGTCTGGGAAGTCGTCCACGCTGATCGAGCGCGAGTGGTCGATGCCTTCGGCCTTCGGGTTCCATCCTTCAAACGTCGTGCTTCCGGTGTATCTCGTCAACGCCGTCCAAGTCGAGTTGGTTGATGTGTGGCGTGCCTCGGTTGAGGTAGTCTGATCCGAGGAATTGCTACCGGTTGTGGATGTGCTGGCCCGATCTCTGGCGAACAAGCCGGGAGTTTCCATGGTCATGGTGGGCTCGGCGTCGAATGAAAAGTGGCTGCTGTGGCCTCGGGACATAGGGGTAGGGTATTCGTCTGCGTCTGATTCGGCCAACATCTGCTGGCGGAAATCTCCAGGGATAAGAAGTGATGGTGACAAGTTGAAACCGTGTGACTCCTTGAAGCTCGAGGCGTGCGAGGCGGTCCTCACATGCAGGTGAGATTGGCCTCGGTAGCTCGTTTCCATTCTAGGATGAGAGAAGTTGGGCCGTATTGGCAGCGCAGAGATTGTAGGCGTGATAGCCTCATGGCCATTTGCAGGAGAAGTTGGGCTAGAGGGGCTAAGTGCTGGAATATCCAAGTGTCCTGTCGATGCCGGCTTCAGGCCAATTGACAGTGGCGCCACAAACACGGCATCGTTGTCTACGAGGGGCTGCGCGACTTCCTCTCTGACAATGTCCAAAGATGGTCGCTCCCAGGCATAATCGCAATTGGCTTCGACTTCATGCTCATAGCAGTAATCGATATCGTCCTCCCAGCTTGCTCGGTGAAACCCGCCGGTTACTTCCTCCTCATCCTCATCCTCCTCCAGAGCTGCTCTCAGAGCAGTCTGCACGGTCAACATGTCAAAGCTGCCCAACGTGTCCGAGGCACCACTTGGCGGTCGTTGAGGTTCGTCCTCGTGGGCCTGTGCAAGGTGACGTAAGGCAGGCACAGATTGACTTCCTCTCAACGACGAGCGTGTACTGACCAGGCTGGCGCGAGAATGTCTACCCATGGGATAGGCCTCTTCCTCTTCAGGCACGTCAGGCAATGCCATCTCGTACGAAAAGTTCGTGCTGGCAGTCAGAGGCCACGCAGCATCGTCCGGTGTAGTGATTGCATGGGAAAACCGAGGATCAGCATAGAGGTTCAAGTCAGCCGCGTGAGGCAACTCGAGAATCGTTTCTTGCGGCCCGTTCATGGACTCATGGAAGGAATCGGGGTGATGAAAACTGCCACTAGTCTGAGGCCGCTCCAAGGGGTCGATGTCTTCAATAGTGCTCAACCCTCCTTGTTGTAACGAGATACGGCTCGACGTTCTGGGTGGAGGCATGGGGCGGGTTGGGATGGCAGCGATGATGGCTTCCTCGTCAATTGGGGACCTGGGCGGGCGTGGCGGTGCCGGGCGAGGTGGGCTGGAGCGCAGTTGCTCCTGAGATCTGGTGTGCATGATTGACCGTCGAGGTGCCGAGGTTGGAACAACCTGCCGTGCCAAGACGGGGGGGCGGTTCAGAAAGAGCTCGGCATGAGTCTCGTTCGTAAAGGCGTTCTCTGGTGGCGGCATGTTCAATGCCTCCGATGAGAAGTTGGAAAAATGCAAATCTTCAACGTCGATTCCCCTCAGTGATCCGGTAGTCGGCCGTTGGCTAGCACGGATGGCCGAGAACTCGGTGACCAGCTCAGCACGACTGCCCCGCTGAAGGTCCGGAAGGTGGTCACGCCTGGTGTGTGTGACATGTTGGAAGTTATAAGGCCCTGAGATCTGGAGTTTCCTGGCGAGGGCTGGGTCGTCTCCTAGTTGGTCTTGTCTTAGAGTCCTACGTCGGCCGAATATTGACGGGAGGAGAGGGTCCTTGTTTGCGGAGGGCAAACCGTCCAGGGCAATCTCACCGGAATATAATGAACTGCCAGAAGAGTTACTGCTGCTTTCGCGCTTCATTTTGGCCCTTCTGTTGAAGATGGTTTTGCCAAAGAGCTGGACGCTCTCGGGGCGGTCTCGGGACGGCATGCTGCTGGAAGTCGACCGACCAGAAGACTTTCTGGACAAAGTGATGGTTTCCAGTGTGTGTTCCCACGACGGACGACGATCTGAGGTGATTGAGCGCAGCGAGGACGACGAGCCCGAGGACGTAGTGGCGTTGCTCTTGTGCTTGTCCACGGCCGAAGCCCTCTTCATCTGCTTGCTCAAGGCACGAATTCTCTCAGGCGATGGCGGTCCATCAAGAGCGGGTTCGAACAATTCTGATGGAATGGTATTGGGATTGTGTTGAGTAGAGAGAGGAGGGAGGGAAACTTGGTTGTTGACGGAGGATGGCAACGCGGCATCTTTGTTGCTGGCACTGGCTCTCTCTTTCCTCCGGGGAGGTTTGTAGGCCGAGTAATACGGCAGTGGAGCGGTAGCCCACATCTTGTTTTCGTCTTAATGCAGAGGGCGACGTCAAGCCAGGCGTGCCCCCTCTCAAGGGATCCCCTTCTTTCTCCAGTTCGTCAAGGACAGGTCCCAGTCGAGGCTTTTTCCCTGATGCTGTTCCCTATTGCTCACTTTTTTCCTTGGTTCAGAATAGAAATAAAAATAAAAATAAAAATAAAACTGGGCCTAGGGATCTGGACCGCGCGGGTTGTGTATTCCGGGGGCGTATGAGGATGCCCTTGGTGCGTGTAAGAGTTGGTGTGGGTGGGCTGGGTGGCTGGCTAGGTAGGACACGCCTGTTTAAGAGAGTGAAGAGAGCGCGCAACAACAGCAACCAGAAAACCTACATCCGTCGTCGACCTTCTTTTTGTTCGTCCTGAGGGAGCGACAGGTGACGGAAAACCAGCTACTCTGTGGGGGATGCGCCTGGGACTGGTAATATATTTAAGATGGTACTGTTTTCAATGCGTTAGGAGCCGGGGGTCAGGATCCGAAAGTTGGGATCCGTCAACCTGTGATTTCTTGAGCGAAGAACCAGACGAGACAAGAGAGCATGCTAAGGAAACCGCAGCGAAAGACTGGGAGGGGATGTCAGCCCGCCCCGGTACCACCCTGCCTTGCACTTGCAGAGCCTAGTCCCAGAAAGCAACGCCGCAGCAAGACCCCCGTTCGTCCCCTCTTCAAGGATGGTTGACAAGGGTGAACAGGGAGGGGATGGAGGGATCTGGCTGCGAAGGTGCTGCTGGGGTGTGGTGTGTGTGGTCGTCAGGGATTCCTTGTAATGAGGATTGAGGGGGTTGTCGTTCGATGTGGGCGGGCGGGCGGGCGACCATGCGCAACTCTCTTGCCCTCGCTCTTTCTTTTCCACACACCCACGAAGCTAGCTGAGCATATGATATGGTATCCGTAAAAACGCTGCATTAAAGGAAGGAAGAAGCAAACACGCGCTGGACTGTGCCATGTAATATTGGCAGTGGCAGAAGCAGCAGCAACATCGGCCATTTGGTCAGCGGCGTGGGCCCAGAGGCAGTGAAAATCTTGGATAACATGGTGGGCAGTACAAATCTAGCGGGCCGTGGAGGGCCTTGAGAATTGTAGCTGCGAAGAGGAGGAGGACAAGAAAAAAAGAAAAGAAAAGAAAACAACTCGGTCATGAATATCCCTTCTTTTGGATGTTGAACCCTGCAGAGCGGTCGGCACACTGTCGCGTGCCCGCATTAAGTGGATGAATGTGAAGGCGTATGTAATGAGAATAATAGTAGCAGTAGTAGCAGCAGCACCAACAGAGCACCAACAGAACATGATTGCTGCACTTTGGGGAGCTGACATCCGGGAAGAGGGAAAACTGAGAGACAGGGGCAGCCAATCAGTCAGTATCGATAGATGAAGAGCGGCCAACGGCACGTCGTAGTATGGACTGTCAAAGAAGATGAGGTTCCGCCGGCATGGTTGGCTAATATCCCAGGGCTGGCTGGCTCTCTTCAGAGTGTGGAGTGCAATAACAGGGTGAAGCCTTATAGGTAAATAGAGGGGTGAGGCTTGTTCCGCAATACAAAATACGGCCACCGGAAGCCTGGGACGCAAAATGACGGAGGGAAATGAAAGTTGACGCACTCGACCATCTGCATACGCGAAGTGTGTATGTGTGCCGCAAAATGGCTTCAAATTTGAGCAAGATGGGCCATCTCGCAATCTCATGCACTGTGCGCCGCGGCCATTTTGATTCGATGGCTCAACCATTTGCTGTGCCGTCGGTGCTCTCCGCTAATGTTGTGTGCGCGTGTTGGATCTATACCACAGCCGGCCCCAGCGACAGTAGTAGTAAGACGGACACTTGAACGTCTCTGCCTCTTTCTTTTGGCACTTCCGAATCCGATGGGTTGAGAAGCCGATCGATGATGGAGACAAAAGAATGGGAGACTTAGGCGGACGATTGGCAAGAGTTGCCAATCGCAGCATGCTCTCATGCTTGCTAAACAACTGTGGTCCACCGCGTATATTTCATACGTCTTCCGGGCATCCAGGGCCTCCGTGGTGGCATCGACCCTTCTTCGTATTTACCGTTGTCGTCACCTTTAATACGACAAGCTTCTTGTCTTGCTTGCTTCTTGCAGCCGCATTGGCCCTTGACGCTTTTTATTTGCATCTTGTTCGTCCTTTCGATTGCTGGACCTGCGATGCTTTGACCAGCACAACCTTGAAAAGTGTAGCCCCTGGCGGACGAGGCCATCGGATGATGACAGGTTGTCTTGCACTTGACGTCGCCGCCAGATGGCAGTTACAAGGAGGCGGGCTTTTTTTTTTTTTTTTTTTTTTTTTGGGAAAAGCAAAGCTGTCGCGAGTCTGGTTGGTGATTCGGCATCCAGCCTCCCGGAAGCCACCCTCACATGCTATAGTATTGATGTGCGTACATGAACATATAAAGAAACAGGATGACGAATAGATGAATATATTATATGTGCAGGTGCACGACGCGCTTAACTGCCTGGCCTGTTGGGCATAGACAGACAGGGTTTGTCCTAGACCAGCTCATGGCAAGCCTCTCTGACCTTTCGTGCTAGCTGCACAAGCCGTCCGTTTGCATGCCGGCCAATCCTGACAACCCAGCTTCAACCTTTCTCTCAATACAAGTTTGTTGTATCAAATAATGTGCGTTCTCACAAACATGCAATCCGAAAGGGAACTTATGCGTGTCCTAATGGCAGTGGCCACCGACAAACCTGGCCTTTGAATTTATCACAAACTGTCCATGTGATTGATGTTGGGAGATTTTTGTCTAGGCTCATCTGAATATTGGCCAAAAATCTGATTGACCCGCCAAACCTGTCGAACAAGATCCATGAGTCAGTCGTGCACTTTGCTTGGGGTTTCAATTCAGTCAACTTCGTCGTTTTAGCTACTGCCTATGCGTTAGTTTGGCACTTCTGTCGGTACCTTACCCACTGTACTGACCCTCTTCGTCTGAACTATGATATCCGGGACGGCCATGAATGGCTTGGGCCAACGGTTTCTAGCGTTGACGCAGAAAACGTTGTCGCGCCATTGGAGCCCCCATACGAACACTTTGTCATTAGGGTGCATAAGTTGCAGACGTTTAATTGATAATCATTGATGAAGCCAATGAACCTGAACGATTCTTCCTACCCAGGCAAGATTGCCGAGAGTCTAAGCCAGCCAAGCGAGCTGCTGATTATAGCAGCGCTGCTTTGTTGTGCATCATCTGTCGCCATGCCCGAGTTCGTATAAATGCAAAGATGATGTGAGACGCATGCAACATTTCCACAGGATGAGACGGCACTGTTGTAGTCTAGAATAGCAGGCCTTCTCATTATCCGGTTCTGCATTTCAAATCATTCTTGCGGCATCACGGCGGCTGATTTCTATAATTTTTTTTTTTTATTGGCGATTTCTCAGGAGTGATGCAAAACGGCCAGATCCAGATTATGACAGATCATGATCGACAACTACAAGAAGGCTGTGGTCCCCGCTGGAGAGCTATTCCAGTGCCAGGAAGAGCGATGAGGTTGCCAGGGTTGGGTCTCTAGCGTGAGCTCGACAGACAGGGACTATGTAAGTGGGCTCAGCATGTTGCCGGCCGTACGGCATTGCTTCATTATACGCAGTGGAAGCCGTTCTGGGGCGTTTTTGCGAGGCGACGAATGCTGCCGCGCATCGTCACGCTACATTCGGGCAGCCAGTGGAAAGCCGGTTGGTCTACGGGAACGTGCAGCACACGAATCGACGTATGAGGGCTGAGCGGTCAAGTTCGCAACGAAGCCGGCCCCCCTGGCCTTCGTAGTCAATGCCGTACAACGCAAGTGTCTCAAATTCAAGAGCTGCCGGTGGGCTGGCCGTTAGGTCTACGGTGGTAACGGGGCTCTGAGACAGCCCAGTTATTCGGCCTAGGTTGAGACAATGGCCGTTGTTAGCACCATGGACGGCGATGGTGGACGCTAATGGCATGCCACATTCCGCGTAGTCTGCCCCGAAAGCCGATACCCTAGCACCAGATCCACGATTGATTGGCAATGCAAGGCGCAGGAGGGCAAAACTCGAATGACAAGCCAGTTTCCATCTCTGCCCTGTCGATATTTGTCGGACGGTCGGTTCTGGAATTTCCCGTAAGACCCTGTGCGTTGCCAGGAGCCCAAACGCCAGCGGACGGGACCAAAACCCCTCCAGGTGCCAGCAGGGCTCAGGGGACCGAGCAGGCAAGGCAAGGCGATGCCGGGCGTGTCCACAACCCAGGGCAAGCTCAGGGCTGGCCCCAGTTGGGGCTTGTCAGTGACCAGCCACGTTTGCTCCGCGGGGGGCCCGGAACAGCTGCTGGAGTTGGAGCATGTTAGTGCCCAGATATTCCCTATCACACCTGTTTGCGGTCCACGCGAGACCCATCTGCCTAGATAGTAAGGTGAAAGCCGTTTGGCCGGCCCTTTGGTTGGAAACGGCATCGGCGCGCTGGGAAACAGGTAGATGACGACAGCGGGGTTATGACTGAAATCGGCACCTCGTCTGTGCCTGGAGATGGAGGATGTGCAGAGTCAAAAAACGGAGAAGCACTAACAGGGCAATCTGATGTGTTGATGTTCATCTAGTTACGTCGCGTCCCTGATAAGGATTTTTGCTGGAGTCAAGGGGGGTTGAGTCGTGAATGCATCTCCGGTGCAGTCTCATGGCAATCTGTGCTGACCGAGCATGTCCGCCGACCAAAAGAGAGGGAGAGAGAAAAGACCCGAAGACCAGAGCAAGGGAAAAGTTGAAGAAATGGCGACTCCCAAGTCCGTAGTCCGTCTAAGAGGGAACTGAGTCGCGAGAAAGCCGAGCCTTGGACCCTCCTTTCTACTCCACCATGGCTTGCCCACTCCTCGTGTCTTCCCCATTGCGGGCACCGGTTGTTGCCAAAGCTCGTCAGAACTCTGGGTTGGTATTGGCTACCAAGAAAGGTGTCCCGAAGTGCGTCTTTTTTTTTTTTTTTTTTTTCCCTCTGGTCTTTGGTGCCCTCGTTTAGCTGCTGGAGACTGGGTAAGGCGGCGTTAGCTGTAGGTCGGAGTGTGGCCCATCGTTACGTGCCTGCATGGCCCCAACGCACAGACGGCGACGGAACTGTCTTGTTGTGTTCCCACTGGACTGTCCCACACAGGCGGGACGTCTGCCTATTCGTTGGATTGGATGCGGTGATGGGAATGCAAAAACGGCGGGCAGAGAAACAGGCGGGGGCTGCGGGTGTGTGGTACCTACGTAGGTTGGAGTAAGGACAAGAAGGCACTCGCCAATAGGTCGATTCGCACTAATGAACGGATATCATGGTTTCTGCTGCTGCTGCTGCTGCTATGATTGTGTGACTGCAAGGAACGCATACGGCTGCTGCGCAATTCGTGATCCAGCTAAGCTGATCTGGGGGCCCTACAGGAAGGTAGACAGGCAAGACAGGGCAAAGCCCGTAGCTTAGGTGAGCCTTTTTTTACATACGCAGTAAGGCGGAGACGCATCGCATCCATGGCATCTGCGTCCGCGTTCGCCATAGCAAGGAAAGTCAGCCAAGGTACGGACGTAGGCGGTTCCAATTCGAGGCGGAGAACACGGCGCGATGCAGCAGTGCGGCATGGCAAAAGCAAGCGTCTAGCGCCAAGCGAGGTCTTCTGCAGGGGCAGTGGATATAGGCCAGAGATGAATATGGTTTCGATTGGATTCTTGCTGGTGTGGGGTTTTGATTAGGCATTGATTGACATTAGTTGCCAGACAAAGTTCAGTGACAGACAATTAGGGCGGGAAGAGGGCGGAGAGCCCAAGAAACGAGATGAACATTTTGCAAATTGCTTGAAGGTGCGCGAGGCGGGAGCTGGTGTGTGCGTCAATGCAATTAGCTGTCAACTGAAGAAGGAGATGAGTTTCGTCCGGAAAATTAAGTGCTTTGTCAGTCAACCATAGTTCGGTGCTCTCTCAGTCTCCGTCCGAGCCCCGATCCCGTAATTCGGTCTTGACAGGAAGGACCCTGTGATTCCTGAGTCCGAGAGGACACTTGAATGTGGGCAGGAAGCAGCCAAGCGACTGGGACGGCTTCACTATCAGTATCCATAATTCAACAACTACTACTACTACTAAGTATTACTGCTGCTGCTACTAGTATACTACACCGTACTAGGATAATAAGATGTGTAGTAGTACGGAATATGCACTAGCACATTACCTACCTTGCCTTGGCTTACTTAGCACCAAGTTTGTACCAAGGTATATTATGGTGTCCTTAGAGTGGACATCGCGGGCAAGAGATACCAGCGCGGAAGGCACGCTCTCTCGCCTTGCTAATCCTTGCCCGTTCCTGCTCAAGTGCACCGTCTGTGGTGCTTTGTGCCTGCCGTTCCTGCTCCCATTCCGCCGTTGGGGGAGCTCCACCTCAACCTCGTCCTACCACAGCTTACCTCACTAGCGCCTGCAGCTGCAGCACCCCGAGTTTGGCCCATTTACAGTGCCACACTGTGCGTAGGGATAGGCAATGCGTGTCCCACTTAGAGCGTCCAGGGTCCAACCAATCCACAACACCCACTGGCACAGGGGGGCTTCCTGCGAAGGCAAGGCAAAACAAGACTAACACTTTCCGTGAGAGGTACCTTGTTTGGGGGCTTGCAGAATACACAAGTTTTGAATCTCCCCCAGCTAAGCTAAGAGACGACAAAACAGAGGGACTGAGAAAACGGGAGTGTAAGGGGGAAGGAAAAAAAAAATAAAGGGAAAGAAAAATTAAAGACCAGAGGGACGGCTGCGGAGGCCGCGGTTGCGAGTCCAGGTGGGGTGCTGCTGCGGTAAGTCGTCGGTTCACCAGGTTCTGAGTTCTAGACCTCGGGATCGTCCTGGACCCCAAAATCTGGGTACCTCGGAAGCTGAGAGTACGAGTAAGTTGGGGGCAGGGTATGGACTGAGTAATAGTAAAGAAAATAGACCCAAAAGAAAGACACAAAGGTGATGCTCTGCACTACAGGAACGGCCTTCACTCAGTCCCATCATAAACCACAGATGGTAAGGATAGGAAACCATAGGGCGCCAACCCAAAGACGGGGAGAAACTTGCCAATTACCCCAGAACAAATGCAACGGCACCCTCGTGTTGAACCTACTTGATAATGTAGCCCTCTCCCCGTTGCTCGAGCCGTCAACCCTGTGCCTGTGCCTGTCAAACAGCTGCCCCCTGGCTGGCCCTCGCAACCTCATGAGCTACCTTTCCCTACCTACGGCATATACAGAGCATCTCACCACGCACTACTACACTACACCAAAATGGTCCTGTTGAACTCCGTTGGCGCCCCTGTGATGCTCCTCTAATTGGCCGGCTTTGGTAAATGTTGTGGACGAGGCGTCGGGGGGTACTATGGGACTCAATGCACTGTGAGGCAGTCCGCTGCCCAAGAAACGGGACATTGACACCGGGTCCCTGTCGGCGTTGCACCGAATGGATGTCCAGGATGTCCTGCAGGAGACGGCACCCTTTCCCGCCCCTCCAGCACCAGCTTCACACCCCAAGCGGCCTTCCAAGTGAGCTCCCCCCATTCCGTGTACAGTATATTGGCTCTGTCGCATTTTGTTTCTTCTGGTTTTTGATTGATTCCTCGTTGCGGCAACTCTGTGTTTTACCACTGTCTGTGGACGCGGTAAGCTTAACTACCCCTAGACAATACATTGCCAATAATAATGCAATTACATCATGGATAAAATCAAGGTTGTCCAAGACGTTTAGGCTGTGAAACGTTAGTTGCTAGGTAGGCTCGACATAACTTGAAACGGAACAAGTTGAAGAACTCGATTTGAGAGGCCAGAAGTTACCTTTACCCAACATATGTATGCAGTTGCGGTTATGGCAGCCAGCCTCAACATGATTCGGTTCCCGTTGTTCCTCAGAGGGAGTAAGCCCAGAGTGCGCCTTTTGAGAGCCGTGAAGTTGCCGCCCTCGCAAACCACCCTCACTGCCTTATCCGGGGAGATGAGAGCTACATGCAACCGATATGAGCCAGCACCTTGTTTTGCCTTTTACCCCTTCACAGCCATTCACTCCCCTCCATCAAGTCTGTTGGTCGCGTCACTGTCATTCTTTTCCTGTTCCTCCCGTCTGTTGCCTCCCAAAGCCACCCAAGAGCCAAGACCATGCGGCCGGGAGATTAGATTCTGTTGTTGGAGGGTCGCTTCCTGGGCCAGTCAGCCTGCTGAAAAGTCAGCTTCAGTTCTTCATCAAACTACACAGGAAGCAAGGCTCCCAATGCAGCTGATGAGATGACAGATGACTGCCTTTCCACAAACAGGCAACAGGCCAGACTAGGCGAGGCCGGTCCAACATGCCTAGCCGGGCTCGACGCGCCTATCCCCACGAGCGCATCCATTGGAACCGGGAAGAGGGCTCACTTGCGGTTGCTACTTGGCGGTGCAACATGGTCATTTCCAGAACGCCAGTCCTGGAAGCTTTCAACTCACCTAGCACTTGTCGCTTTGCACTTGATTGGCAATGTGATTAAGAGCTGACAAGCGTCATATCGAAAGATAGTGTATAGTCAGCCTGCCGTCATCTTTGCTCGGAACCCAATCCTGTTATGTTGTTGGCCAACACGGTTCCACGGGAAACCAGCCTCTCCCGTCAGATTGCAAGGCTAATGTGGGTGGCAGGCCTCGCCGGCCCGTCACGTGGGCTGACGGCCGCCACCACTGGTCTTAGCCAGCCTCCACAGCCCTCTAGCCAGTTAGTTAGTTCTTCCAACCAACAACACCACTTTTCCCATTCTGAGCGTTCTGTGCTGGTTTCGCCCACAGGTTATGAGCCCAGCGTTATTCTTTCGGAATAACGTCGTTTTACCCATTATTCTACTCGTCTGTCAATTTTCTATTGATTCACGAATTTTTGCGATTTTATTCGCTTTATTTACCCTTCTGTGCGATTTTCTCGCTTTCTTTCCTTCCTCTTCGCTGACGAATTTCACTTTCTGACGCGACATTGGCTGCCTGGCGCGCACGAATATCACGTGGCACGCGACCGACCACCACAACCCACTGGTTTTCACGAACACCACGGTCAACAACAGACTTTTCAGTCACAACTACAACTTTTACTTCGATTCCTCGTTTTTCACGAGAATTCAACCATTTCAGCTTCGGTTTTTCGAACCAGCCCATCAGTTTCTCGTATCTTCTACGAGTATTCATTCTTCCCTTCGATTCACCGTATTTCTACGGTCGGATCTCACAATTCCACCCATTTCTCGTGTTCTTACGCAAGATTCTCCCTCCTACACAATCCAACAGCACGCGTAGGTGGCAGCGAAAGTAAGCCATCTAACGTACAGACACGCCTCCAAAGCTGCGGCCTCGGAGAAACGCCTGTGATCGAGGTGCGACTATAAGTCTGTCCCGCACTGTTGTGATACCCTCACTTTCACTTCAAGATGTCTCAAAACGACTTCAAGACCGTCTTCACGCCTCTTCCTCGCCTGAAAGGTGAATCCAACTGGAACACATGGCGCATGCTTGTTACAGCGACCCTGCGAGGATACGACTTCGAGATATTCCTCGAGACTGACGTCCCTCGCCCTGCTGACCCTATCGCTGCAGAGGAATGGAGAAAGAACCGTAACGTCACGAATGGTCTCCTCATGAACGCCAGCGAATCGGTTCTTGACAGACTCTGCACAGCGGGTTGGGTTGACGATGGAAACCCTTACGAATTGTGGCAGGCGCTCGAGAAGCACATTCCGAGAATCTCACAAGACGCCACAGCTGCCCTTGTTGACGAGTTTGCCAAGACCACCGCCAACGATCACAAGACTCTTCACGATGCCCTCAATCGCTGTCACCACCTCAGAAAGCGTATTGAGACCATTCACGGTCGTCTGCCAGACTCCTTCCTCGCTGTTTTCCTCCTTAACTTCTTTAAGGACCGACTTCCCGATACGTACAAGCATTTCACATCGAAGGGCGCCACCCATCCCACGTGGAATGAGGTGGCTGATACGATTTACACGCTTGCCCAAGACGAGGATCAAAAGCGCAGTTATGCCACTATTCGCAACACACCTGGAGGCAAGTCTGCTGGCAGTGGGGGTCCTGCCTCTCCAGCCGTCACCACCACCGTCACCTCCACTGTCACTGCCTCCAAGGAAAAGAAGAAGTGCGACCACTGCAACTGTGATCACGAGACCACAAAGTGCTATGTCGCCCACCCCAATCTCATCCCTCTACACTACGTCAACCGGGATAAGTTGATTGAAAAAGCGAGAAAGCACGTGTGTGGCGATCGCTGCCGCTGGGATCAGCCTACTTCTGTTGATGGCACCCGCCAGACTGTTGTCAGAGCGTCACCTGCCATCTTGGGTCAGTCTGCCCTTGCCTCCATCGCCAGCCCAGCAGTTTTCACTGCTGCCCGCGATGACCTCATCACCCGAGACGATATCGTTCTCGATTCTGGTTGTACTACTTCAACCTTCAACAACTTGCGATATTTCGTCAAGTACGCTGAAAAGAGCGATTTGACACCTTCCACTTCTGCCTCCGGCGCCCCAGTCCGGTCACTTGGCGTGGGCACCGTCTTCTTCCAGACCCAAGACCCCACCAACCCTGACGTTATTCACGATTGGACACTTCACAACGTTGAGTACAACCCTTCCAGCCCAGCCAACTTACTGAGCCCTGGAAAACTTCGTCGTGATCACGTGGAATATGATTGGCAGACCTCAAGCCTCATACACGTGACACAGCGCACTTCCCTTGCCAAAGTTCATTGGGTTTCTGACGTCTGCGTCGTTGAGACTCATGATACTGGAAATCACGTGCCTCGAGATATTGCTGTCAGCCTCGCCGCCTTCCGGGCTACCCAGCGACCGTCTCTTGAACTGATGCACCGCCGGCTGGTTCACGCCCACCCATCACGTGTTGTGGAGGCTTGCCGCCGTGTTGGCATTCGGTTCACAACGTCAGAAATTGACGCTTTCTTCTGTGAGTCTTGCCATCTCAGCAAATCCACTGAACGGATTAGTCGAGACCACCCACTTCCACTTACGAGTATTGGCGATGAAATTCACCTTGATCTCGTTGGTGTTCTTCCCCTATCAACAAAAGGGAACCGTCAGGTTCTACACCTCATGGATAAGTATAGTGGTTACCACTGGGTTGTTTTTCTGCCCAACCACAAGTTTGCCACCATCCTGGCAGCTATCAAGAAATGGGATACTGAATTCTACAGTCTCACCGGCCTCAAGCCCAAGGTTTGGGTTTCTGACAATGCTCCCGAGCTAATCAAGGTTTTCAACGACCCCTACTTCGAGGGTACTCGCCACAACACGACTATTGCCTACACGCCTTCCATGAACGGTACTATTGAGCGTGCTGGTCGTACCATCGTCGAAGGCGCCCGGACACAGCTGATTGACATGTCCCTTCCAGAGGAACTGTGGGATTACAGCATCGATTCGGTGACTCAGATTCTCAACCTCTTGCCCACACCCTCCAAGGGTAACTTGAGCCCTCACGAGATCATGGCGAGAGAGCTGAACTTGGCTGCTGAACGTGAGGCCCCCCACATTGAACATCTCCGAACGTTTGGCTGTGCTGCCTACGTACACAAGAAGGGCCCTCGACGCCCTATGCGCTCTGCCAAGATGGAACCACGAGCAATCAAGGGATTCCTCGTCGGTTACGGTTCTCTTCGTGGCCACATTTACTACGTTTACCTGCCTGATCGAAAGGAGGTTATTCGCTGCAGAGATGTTCGATTTCGTGAGGAACCGCACAAGACAGTGTTGCCTCCAACTACTGGCACACCCAACATTGATGAAATTGAACATGATGCTGCGTTTGTCGAACCAGATATCATCATCCAGTACACCATCCGTCAGAAGCCTATTGAAGGTGAAAAACCCGTGACTGGTGATCCCAAACCAGATGAGACCATCGTTGAAAAAGCGATGGCACCCACTGATACACATCTCATGTCTCCGCCACCAGAGAACCTGTTGGAGACCACTGCTACACCTCGTGACAGCATTACTAACGAATTGAATGATGACGAATTCGTCGCTTCCGTGGAAACAATGGAAACTGATCACCAGGACCCTGATTCCCTCTCCACGATTGTTGAGGAAGCAACGAGTCAACCGGCAGAGTCCTCTCGACCTCGCCGCGCCTCAGCCCAGCGACCACCTGGTCACTACCGAGCCGCCAGTGGCGTACGCTCCTATGCTAAAAAGACTTTTCTATCTGCTGACATTCCAGCTTCACTAACTTCTCGTCAATTCTCTCTCAGCGTGCTTTCTGCTACTGCCCTTTCGAAAGTCCTACCCGACGGCGTGGTGATCCCGAAGTCCTACCGTGAGGCGCAGAAGAGCCCACAGTGGCCCCAGTGGGAACAAGCCTTCGAACGAGAGATGACTCAATTCACGGAAAAGGGGGTTTACGAAGTCGTTTACCCACCACGTGACGCTAAAGTCCTGCCCGGCAAGTGGGTATGTGACATCAAAACCAACAAAAACAACGAAATCGTGCGCTACAAGGCCCGATATGTGGTTTGTGGAAACCACGAGAAAGGTGACTGGTCATCGCAAGAGGTTTACGCTGCAGTTGCCTCTGCCACCGCAACCCGCCTTTTCTTCGCAGTTGTCGCACTTCTCGATCTTGAATACGAAGTATATGATTTCGACACTGCTTTCCTAGCCGCCTCGATTCCAGAGGGGGTTAAGGTGTACGTCCGGCCCCCCGCTGGCTACGCCACTGCAGACAACAAGGTTTGGCTGCTCCACAAGGCACTCTATGGATTGAGAAAATCACCACTTTGGTGGTTTCGACTTATCAAGGGTGAAATGGAACGAATTGGCTTCACTGCTGTTGATGGGGAGGTTTGTCTCTTCGTCAATCACAAGATTAAAGCGTACGTTCTTATGTACGTCGACGACAACGCCATCGCCGCTCCCAACAAGCAAGTCATGATGGAAGTTCGTCGTCTCCTCGAGAAGGTCTGTTCTCTTAAAGACCTCGGCGAGGCTACCGATTTTCTCGGTTTCCAGATTGAACGCGACAGAGCTGCCGGTAAGATTTTCGTTTCCCAAGCCAAGTACGCAAAAGCAGTGCTTCAACGATTCGACTTTGATGGTTTGAGTGCTGTCAAGACGCCTATGGCGACCACTGACGATCTGCCCGTCACCTGGGACAAGAACGAGTGCTCGCTTGACGAACAACAACTTTACATCGAACAAACCGGCTGCCTTAACTTCCTGGTGGCTGGAACTCGCGTTGACATGGCCTACACCGTCAGTAAATTGTCACAGGCGAATTCAGGGCCTTCTAAGGCCCATCTTCGTGCTATTAAGCACTTATTCCGATACCTCAAGGGCACCGTTTATCTCGGTATTGTACTTGGAGGCATCCCCACGATCAACGAGTTGGGGCTCTACGCTGCTGCAGATGCCTCTTTCGCTGACAACAAGCCATCACGAGTCTCGACAGGTGGTTACGTCGTCTTCCTCGCTGGTGCGCCGATTGCTTGGAAGTCAAAGAAACAGACTTTCGTGACTTTGAGCACCACGGAGGCTGAATTCATCAATCTCACACCTACGGCAATTGCTGTGAAGTGGATCAGACGTTGCCTCTCCCAACTGCTCGGCAAACCCATCACCACGCCTACTATCATGTTCACTGACAGTGCCAACGGCTACGACAACGTCATGAACCCACTCAACGAGGCACGAACCCGCCACATCGACGTCCGATACAAATGGATCATACAGGAGGTTCACACTGCGAAAAGCATCGAACTCCGACTCATCAAGGGCGCTGATATGGCCGCCGATGGACTCACGAAGCCACTGGTTGCGGTCAAACACAAGGAATTCGTTCGTTTGTTGGGCATGGCGGAGGGATTGGATTGAGAGGGGGATTTTGAGACTGTGGGACTATTGATATTGAGACTTCGGGATTCGGAGGATTTCACGGCCTCCTATTGGCCAGGTTTAACCGGTAATTGACCGAGTTTTCTAATAGTTGAGAACTCCTCGGATTTGGAGGATTTGGGACTTTTCCTGTATTTCCTATTATTCTACTGCTTTTTCGCTGAGGAGTCTGAGAGGGGGTGTGGGTGGCAGGCCTCGCCGGCCCGTCACGTGGGCTGACGGCCGCCACCACTGGTCTTAGCCAGCCTCCACAGCCCTCTAGCCAGTTAGTTAGTTCTTCCAACCAACAACACCACTTTTCCCATTCTGAGCGTTCTGTGCTGGTTTCGCCCACAGCTAATAAAGCAAGACAATGTAAATCAACCGGAGGGCGTGGAGAGCAAACGCATCAATCAACACCCCCCGAACTGAATCGAAGAAGCCATTACGCCCTAAGGGGGGGAGTAGCACAAGCTACGGACAGAGCAAGAAAGTGAGAAAGACGTTTGAAGAAGAAGAAGAAAAAAAACCTCCGAGGCCGAGGCATCTCGGCGTCCCTGAAGACGCCGTCAACTGTAACAGACACTATACAATGCGCGATGTGCGTTAGCTGCAAATGGCGCGAGAGGGAGGGGGAGGAAGGGGAGGGGGGGAAAAAAAATTACAGAGCTTGAGGCGATTCGACCTTGGATGCGGAGAAGGATGGAAATCCTGGGGAACTTCTTGGGAACCCATGTCTTGTTGCAACTTGGTCTTCAAAGGCCCTCTCCAAAAAAGTGACATCAAGGGTCTCCTGTCAGTTGTCCTTTTTAGGCTTCAGAAGCGAACATTTCTTCCCACCCAGTCCAAGGCATCAATTGCTACACAACTGATCGACATTGGTATACTACTATCGTTACGTTGGTTGGAATTAGCCGCGGTTTCAAGCGGTGGTCGGCGTCACTGGTCTGCCTGATGAACATCGGATGGATCGTTGGCGGTTACAATCAAAATCCCGCCCAAGGACAGACATTGTTTGCTTCTGTGGGATCTATTATCGAATGTCCGTGGTGTGTGTTCGGTCTCGGTCTCGAAAGAGACTCTGCTGAGGGATCTGGGCCCAAAGGACTTTTTCCCGCCTCTGGAGGATGCGCCGAGAGATAGATGACCCTGCCACCAGTCCACCACGAAGCGTCAAAAATCTCGTGGGACTTGCATAGGCGAACGACAGATTCGTAAGCCGGTGTGACGGTTTAACGGCTAGCTGCGTGTGGCCGGCCCTCTGGAAGCGGTGCTGATCGGCTGTGAGAACCTGCAAGGTCCCGCGAAGCTCACATAGAAGCCAGAGAAGGCTATGTGGCCTGT
Source organism: Colletotrichum truncatum (assembly GCF_014235925.2). Classification (NCBI taxonomy): domain Eukaryota; kingdom Fungi; phylum Ascomycota; class Sordariomycetes; order Glomerellales; family Glomerellaceae; genus Colletotrichum; species Colletotrichum truncatum. Next base: position 168,144 of record NW_027222406.1, on the reverse strand, counting down.
TTTGCCGGCCTGCTCTCCGCGTCCTTGCAATAGGCAACTTCTCACTCTCCTGCTGAGAGGCGTAGATGCGCATGTTCAAAACCGGACATATTAACTCAAATTTGTTGGGCCAGGGATGCCCAGAGACTTCCATCACCAACGACCGAATGTGGGCCAAGTACCACACCTTTTCCTGTTCGACACTGTGATCCTGCAGCCTAGGATGGCGTTGGTAAAAACATGCTCTGGTGCTGGCCCTCTCATCTTTCGTCTTAACCAAAAAAGCTCGGGCTCCCGACCTTCATCCCATCATTTCAACCTTCGCGAGGCCCCCGACATCACGCCACCATCACCAGCTCCCATTAACCGCTTCTTCAGCGGCGGTAGCTCTTGATTACAAAACCGTGACAAACCACCATTTCCTTCATTCGTTTACCTTGGAGCCAACCCGCTACTGCTGAGTCGTTTTACAGGCAAGTTGTTACAGGCGAATGGTGACATCGATCGAGAGTTGCAACAGTGATACAACGTCAACTCCTAGCAGGGAGGACCCCCAAAGATTTGGCACATATGGGCGACCGGTTCCTCAGGTACCGCCTGTAGTTCCGACGTTCCTGTAGCCGACGTTCTCTCTACCGGAGGAACCCTACTGCCATTCAATGGTAGCTAGGCCGGCTTCCAAAATGGGACCGTTGTTTCACCTATTTTTCCCGGTTGAGCACTGCAAGATATCGCCAACAAGCAACCCACCTCCATAAAGAGACGAGTAGCACTGTTGTGGTGCGGCTCGAGTGGCATTCCCTGTCGCAACTCCGCGTTGCTTGGACCCAGTGTTCTCCCCATGACCATGGTAAACAGGACAATGGTTATAACGTCCATTCCTATTATAGCGCGTCTTCTATGGATGCATCAAAACCTGCCCACCATATTTTTGCTTTTTCCTGTCGTGCCAAGTTCCGTTACCTAAGTGTAGAACCGATAAAAGACACAGCCTACTGGCGTGTTGTGACGATCTTGAATGGAACCGACTTGCTGAGCGTAGCCGATGGAGACGAAGCGTTCACGGCGTATAAGCCGTATGCCAACGGATCGCAAGTTTTGTTTCACTTTTATGTTTTATTTTGGGTTTTTATTTTGTTTTAATCGTCGGGTCTCCGGTGCGGCGACTCTCAAAATAAGCCGGACATCCACCATGCGGCCAGCCGTCACTTCCCGGGGGCGGACTCATGGTTTCGTAACATCCCACACCGTCTCCATGTGCCGAGCTGATCGTCGAAGCCGGGCTGAACCCAGATACGATTTGTAAATTCCCGACAGCCATCTCGAATGGCGCGTAACATGGCTCCACGTCGGCCTGTCAGAGTTTGCTTCCGGCGCTCGGACGGTAGTGATCAGCAAGAAGAAGAAGGGGAACCGTACACGAAGAAAGAAAAGTCTTCTCTGCTGCGCTCAGACTCGTATGTTGCAGGCGGGCCCTTACTCTGCAGTAGTGCCTCACTTGGGCACCACCTCATCAGTTGGCAAACTGAGCAGATCCATATGGGGGCATGGTAAGGTTCAGACGTTGGTCAAACCAACTACCACTCCTCTCATTCCTCTCACTGTCTCGTTTTCGTTCTTGGAAAGCCTATGCGCTCGGCCAGGACATCGGTGCCATTACGCGGGTGCCGTTCGACTGGCGGCGCGACTGAAGACATGCCAGAATAGAACAGAGCTGACGTAAAGGCTGTGATCGAACTGCATTGTGGAGTGGCGGAAGATAATGAACGTAGGACGTGGCTTGCGGGCTCGCTTTTTTTTGATGTTTGAGGTTCGCAAAATGTCCTTCTCAACCGGTCTGGCTTTACTCAAGGCAAGCATAAGGGGCCAGACTATCTTGCTTGCCATTCCGATCCTCAACCGGGGACTTCCGCCCCCGATTGTCGGGTAACATATATTAAGCCGGGACATTTGTGTGCCCAAACCTGCATACACTGAGACGTCGAGCAGGACATCGTTAGTGGAGAGGCTGTCACGCCCGCATGTGTTGATAAACCTGCAGTAGCTGACTGCCTAGATGAACTCAAAAATAACGAACGAAACGGCTGGGAGCTATGGCCTCATAACCTACCTCCTTTGATGGGGCTCGGCCTAGTTAGGACAGGTTGTTGGTGATCACCAACACACAAGCATGGAAAATCGAGGTATATTATGGAGAACGCTGAACGAAGCTGCGTTTGGGTAGCAACAACGAATGGCGTGAGGTTGAATAAAGTTTGTGTGTTAGTTTTCCCACGAATCCAATCTGCCTCGTGTCTTTCTTTCTTTGAAAAGATCTCTGCTCAATGGGGGCTTCCTCTTCCGCCTTACGCGCCTTGGCTAACCCAAGTTGGATTAACCTGAAGACAATCCGTGAAACTCAGAATGTCCGGCACAGGCTCACTTACCGCCTTGTTCCAGGTCCGTTCAATTGTTAGCAAGTTAACTAGATTCACTGAGACCAAAAGAGGGAGAAAGTTCGATATGTGACGTAGCTCCGTCACAGCTTGTCATGTGGCTATTGGTCTTACTGACGTGACTTGCTGCTGCCAAATTCGCCGATACAATTTGGAATCCATGAGCTCCTCTACCAGAGCCACCGTAGAAAGTTGTTTTGGTCAGCTGTCACGTAGGTGCCCTTGCCATCTTTGCTTTGGCACCTTGAATGGTCGATACAGGGCAACTCACTGTACGTGTGAGCTATAGAGGCATGGGACTTTGAGAACTGTTCATAACACTCCTTCCTTCAAAGCAACGTCTCAATTTGGTAGTCTATTTGCGGATGGCATGCCGACCGAAACCCAGATGCTTGTTCGGATATACACTGTAGTCACTATTGATGACGGCCCAGCGATAGCTTCGAAAGTTGTAGCAGTTGCCAAGGTGACAGGCCCGACTCTCGTTGAGCCATTTTATAATAGGCACCTATCTGTAAGCTACGGACCCGGGTCTCTGCCGACTCTGTGCTATGTGCCTTTGTACACCCCAGAGAACACACTAGTGGCGAGGATCAAGTAGAGGAGGGAGCTCGTAAAGACTGAAGCTTTCGGTCCGCCTGTTTCTTCCGATTTCCAGTTTCGACGGCGTTGAATCAGCTAACAAGCCATAGTCGATGAAAATCATACTTCTACCCGGGAACGGAACCGCGGTGCCGGAGACGATGGAATAAGAATGCAGTAGTGAGGGCCAACATGCCGGGGAAAAGCTAATATGATGGACGCTACAACTGGAGCCTGCATTGGCTCCTAGCCATGGTCGTCCCGCAAAGCCTGAAGCCGTCTTCGGGAAGCAGAGGCTAAGGAAGCTAGTGTTTTGATGGACACTTGCTAAAAGCGCTGGCCCAGATTTTGGGACGTCTATAGTAGGCTGGCTCTACTGGAGCGCCGTCAAGTTTGTGCTCTGGAGGGGGGAAAAACGAAACAACCAAGCAAGGCTTTGTAAGTCTGGCGATGTATCTGTCCTCCGACCTGTCTAGCTAGACCTTTCGGGCCCCTTACGACATAGCACTTGTGCTGTATCAACCGGCTGCCATTGATAGGGGCGTGAACGAGCCAAAGAGCAACCGGGAACCCAGGACACAACAACAAAAATTTAGATACCTGTTCATGATCTCATTTAGTTTTCATTTGGACAATTTTACTCAAAAGTTACACTGGTTAATCACAGGCCCAAACCCCTTTTTCTTAGAAGGAGAGATGTTTGTTTGTATAACAACAACAAGAAAAAAAAAAAGAAAAAAAGAGATGGATTCAATGCTTGCTTCATTTCCAAAACCAACTGCCCTTTTCGTTAGGGTCATTCTCTTGTGGATGGTCCCTCTTGCTTCCAGACCCGGTAGAAAAGCTTGCTGACCAGGTATAATCGGAGCGTTTCTCCGTCTGCCTACTGACCTCCTCACCCTTGTCGTTAAAGGTTGTGATGGTCTTGGTGACACTGATGTTGCCCTTTCCGTCGTCACGTTCCTGTACATTTTGTATTACTCTCCAGCCCGGAGGAAGACCTTCCGTAGATAGGTCGTTGGTGTTCGAACCCGCCGTTCCACCGGTTTCTGTTTGCCCTGAACCACTGAAGCGGGCCTTACCCATAACTGAAAAATACGAATCCTCTTCCGTTTCCTTATGTTCCTCTTCGGCGCGATGTTGTGTCTCCCGCTGGACGTCCTCTGACCTGTTCTCTTCAAACTCCTTCGGAGGATTTCCTTTTGGGGTGGGAAGAGCCTTCCGCTCATGAAAAGGATCATCCTGTTCCTGCAACCAGCGCTGCCATCTCTCACTGATGGCTCCCTCGAGCACATCTGGTCTGGGTGCCCAGCCGTCCCAAAGGCCCTGACGTGTGAGTTGGTGAAGCCAGAGGATAGGGGGTAGTCCTTTGGGGAAGGATTCTCTCCATTCCTTCTTGACGCGATGCCTCTCGTCGATGTCCGGGAGGCCCTGGCCGCTGCTCACCATCAGGAGGTCCTCAAAGGCGTCCTCAAAGCCAAACAGGCTTGGGTCGGCGCCTGCAGGAAGGTCTTTGGGGGTCGGCTGTGGCATGTCGCGAAGCATCAGGGGTGAATATGGGGATTCTATCAGGAACGAAATCCACATCGCCTGGTAGAGGGATTCGGTAAACTCCTCCGCCCTGAAGAGGGCTTGCATAGGGGACATGGCTGAAAAGAGCTCAAAGACGGTTGGCTGGGGGAACGGAGAAGGCGACGATCGAGGCTGAAGACTGTCATCCGGAACGGCTCTGCGTTCATCGTCTTGAGGTCTAGGAGGTTCAGGCCAGCGGCCATTCAAATTGCGTGTGACTGCGGTCGGTATGCCCAGCACGCTATGAAAAACAGAGGCAACATGGTTGTCAACTCTTTGCTTGAAACGAACGAAGAGGTTGTCGGAAGGAGGATTGTCCGGCATGTTGCAGGTATGCGATGTGTTAGCGAGTAGAGATGGGATGTCTTAGTTGAAAATTCGAGGCTCGTGGGATCGGGATTGTCTCAGTTGATGAGAAGCGTGTGAGTGTGAGATCAGGTGTGTGCAAGCAATCGCGGAAGACATCCGGACGCGAAGAAGGCACCTAAATCTTCATCGACAACGAATTGAGAAAGCGACGTCGTGACTGAAGTCTCATGAATATGACGAAGTATATCAGATCAGATCAGACCAGCTCTCCCGGTGGCAAGCCGTGATGGCGGGGTGGGAAGGTAAGTCCAATGAGGTGGGCAGTTGAGTTCGGAGACTCTCAAGGTCCGATAATCCCCAACAACTCTCTGAGAGGGTCGCCGTGACCCAGCAAGAATACCCTGGAAATATCCAGTCAAGTGCCCCCGCCCGAAAATGGCTACGGCGGATAACGGACTGAGCCACAACTTAGCACTGGGTACCCCTGCCCAAAGCACGTGTTGTGACGAGAGGCTCGCATTCCAGTTGGCTGCACCAGCCTCATACGTAGTACAACCAGTGTCTACCAAGTGCCAACAAAACGTTGTAGAGACAGGGTGCACGGTTCATTCCACCAGCACAACTCACAGTACAAAATACCCTTTTTTTTTTTTCCCTTTTCCCCGGCTTGTACACTAGGACATGTGAACCTGAACGTACGGGCGCCACGAAATGACAACATATTGCAGCAGAGTTGGCTACCCCACCTCAGTGCTGAGCCACACTTTACAGAGCCAAGGGCCATTTCCGCCAGCCGGTGCTGCCCTCAGGGACCTTTTTTTTTTTTTTTTTTTTTTTGGCATAGGCCCCTGGAGGCTTTAGCCAGGAATGTGATTGATTGTGGGACGTGCCCAGACCCACGTCAGAGTCGGGTCGGTCCTGGCTTGCCGACCGATGCGTCGAGTATCGGACCCAGTTCAACGCTGCGTGTTATGCGTGTTGCGTTGCGTGTGTGAGAAAAGACGAGGAAAGATCAGAAGAGGAGTAGGTTACAGGCCCAGCGTCAGCCAAGTGCCATCACAGCTGGTCAACGCCGCCGAAACCTGATCTGTCTTTGACTCCTTTTTTCCCCTTCTTTCACCCAAAAAATATCTATCTTGCAACGCAGATCCTCATGGCTGGCTACGAAGATTTGCACCCCAGATCTTGACTCCATTTTCCGACGTCCAAGCCCAGATGAGACGACAGTTGCCCGAGTCCAACACCATCCGCCGCGCTTGGATGCCCGGCGAATCATTTAGTTGCGCCGTCGTCATTCACGTCAGCCTCGCCTAACTAGCACCTCTTTGTTTTTTTGTTCTTATTTTCTTTCCCTTGACCTTCGAGGACAGGAACAAAAACTGGTTGTGAACCCGCATGCGAGGCGATCTGCTGGTATCCTCATAAATCCCCCCCTACCCAGCGGCCATGACTGCAGCTTCTGTGGTGATCGCCGCCGACCCTGCGGCACGACCAGGTCGCGGCAACGGCGGCGATGATAAGGACCTGCAAAATTGGTCTTCGCTCATTGGTATTATCACCGCCATTGTCGGCAACATTCTCATCGCGCTCGCTCTTAACGTTCAGCGCTACGCACATATTCGACTGCATCGAGAGCGCGCCCTGCTTCGGCGGAGAGCGAAAGAAGCCTTGAAACATGCGCAGAACGGAGGCCAAGCCGGTCCCTATGGCTCTGTCGGCGTCGGCGGTGATGGAGGCCGGCTCGAAGAGCAGCAAGAAAACGGACATCACGATACCGGCGAATCCGAACCCCTGACGAGATCGTTCCGCTCCGAAGACTCCATCGGTTCCGACTATTCCGGCGACGACGAAAAAGCCTCCTCCACATATCTTAAATCGCCGTACTGGTGGATGGGGCAGATCCTGATTACCTTGGGCGAGCTTGGTAACTTTTTGGCATATGGCTTTGCTCCCGCCTCGATCGTCTCGCCTCTGGGTGTTGTCGCTTTGATATCCAACTGCATCATCGCGCCGATACTCTTCAAAGAGAAGTTCAGACAACGCGACTTTTGGGGGGTCATTATTGCTGTCGCAGGCGTCGTAATCGTCGTCCTGAGCGCCAAGCAAGAAGAAACCAAACTAGATCCGCACGATGTCTGGGATGCCATTACGACCTTGGAGTTCGAGATATACCTTGCCATTACGGTCTCTCTGATCATTGTACTCATGTGGGCGAGCCCGAGATACGGCCATAGAACAATATTAATTGACTTGGGTTTGGTTGGTCTATTTGGTATGAGCTTTCCACTCTCAACATCACCGCTGATACCGGGCAAATTGCTGACTGACATCTTCGCCAGGTGGCTTTACCGCTTTATCTACCAAGGGCGTGTCTTCGATGCTCTCGTCAACTCTTCTGGGAGCTTTCAAAACCCCCGTCACCTATGCCCTTCTCTTCGTCCTCCTCTTCACCGCCGTTATGCAAGTGCGATACGTCAATAAGGCACTACAAAGATTCAGTTCCACCCAGGTCATCCCCATCCAGTTCGTCACGTTCACCCTCTGTGTCATTATTGGCAGCGCCGTCCTTTACAGGGACTTCGAGAGGACATCGACCGAACAAGCCGTCAAGTTTGTTGGTGGCTGTTTGTTCACCTTCTTTGGCGTCTTTCTCATTACTAGTGGCAGGCGAGAGGAAGATATGGACGACGGCGTATCCGATGCCGACGGTGCGGAGGAAACGATTGGCCTGGCCGAACAAGATCCTGCGCAGCCGCTCCCGCCTTCATCCGTCTCGATTTTATCAACATCGCGCCGGTCTTCAAAGGCTTCCATCGGCTTCCCCACGAATAATGGGTCAAAGCCTTTTAGTATGCAGCATGACTCTGGAATCCCGTCGCTTCGGGTTCCGGCCGCGGCTTCGGCCGGAAATCTTGTTGGCACTGAGTCCGAACCCCTGTTAGCCAATCCATGGAGTAACGCCGCAGACGAGATTCTCCCTCCGCCCGGCACACGAACAATCTCAGATGACTCCATAGCCACTTTCCCCGTCTTGGGTTTCTCTCCATCAGAGCCAGTAACCCCGATTTATGACGGGCATTTACAACCTGGTCTCACTGATAGACCGGTAACCCCTCGCCCATCCATGCCCAGTCAGCGACCTCACAGCCATCAGTACCCGGGGCCGCTGTTTTCCCCGTCCCCGCTATCTTCCACAGTCAGTGCAGTGGTCAAGGACACTCTGCTTAGGAACGCAGAAAGTCCGTTGATGCGCAGAGCGTCCGTGAGAAGGCTACGGTCAAGTATACGAGCCAGTCTTTTTATGCCCGAGCACGAGGATGATGCAGACATCGACCCGGAAAGCCAGGATTTGATGGGTCGGTCTCACGGAAATGGAGATGGAGGGCCACCAGAGCGTACTCGAACAGCTGGCGAGGACGCTCCTCGAGGATATCAGACTGGGAGACCTCGAAGCCTAAGTGATACGTTGGGTGAGTTTTTTAGGGTAAAGAGGAAAAGAAGAGATGTCTACACCGACGCAGAAGAGGAGGAAGTGTGAAGCAGCCCAGGTTAGGGTTCCTGACTCAACGTTTTATTCGGGGTCGTTTATACATATATATATTTTTATATTTTACCAGGGGAGTTGGGAGGCATTATGGTTCATCAGCATTGCGTACAGGCGTTTCTGGCAAGGGCTCGGAAGGTTATTCGGATGCCACTCTCATCGTCCATCGCTTTGCGGCGTGTGGGATCAGATTCATGGGATGTTGGCTTTCTTGGGCATAGACATTGTATTAATTATTCCTTACATAGGGTGAGGCACGGATGAAATGGACCTTGTCTACAACAACACTGCAATCTGATCGTGAGAGTGACGTCTTTCCCTCCGGACCAAAAAGAAAAAAAAAAAAGAGAAAAGAGAACAATAACAGAATAGCGTATTCAGGCCATGTAACGACCTGTATGGATGCCGCAAAACAACAACCGTAATTAGACTTGGCAAGTTTGTGACTGACATTTGTAAACGGGTGCTCGTTAAGGTTAATTATCTTTTAGAAACTCTGGCTACTCCTGCCCAGGCCCATCATGCGTTGGGACCGAACATACTTCTCGCAACTCAAGCGCCACCCCTAGAGTGAGCCTTCTTCTTCCGCATCAAACGCTTTCTCGCAATCAACATTGGCTTGACGTCCTCACGATCGACGCCCGCCCCCTTCACAGGGCCGGATGATTCCTCTTCTTTTCCGTCCTTCTTCTCCTCCTTCTTGACACCCTTGTTCATATTGCCTTTCTTTCCCGGCTTCCCCTTCTTCTTCAACGAGGCCATCTTCGGCATGTCCTTGCCCTCGGCCTCAGACTTTTCGTTCTTCTCCTTCTCCGTTTTGCTGTCTTGGGTCTTCTTGTTGCGGTCCAGGTTCTTCTCGGCTGCCTTACGTCTGGCAACAACAGATGCGTTCTCGATGGCGAATTCGACGATGAGGCGATGCTTCATGCCATTTTCGTTCTCCAGCTGGTAACCGTTAAGAACGCGCAGGCCCATGAGCGCCCAGCGGTGTGATGAGTATTCGATGAAGCCATATCCACGACTTCTACCGCCGGCGGCCTCGGAAACCTTGGAACCTTCACGACTCTCGAACTCAATCTTGGCTTGACGAACGATACCCTTGCGCTTGACCTTGCGCTCGTGCTCGCCCTCTTTAGCTTCCTTTGCGCTTCTGACCTTCTCCTCCTTGGACAAAGGCTGGCGCTTGCCTTCCTTGACATCTGTAGCGAACTCGACACAGGCCTTGCGGGCCAGCTCCTTGAGCTCCTTGGAGCCTATATTGCGCGGAATGTTGCGCACAGCCAGACGGGTCAGACTGATGTGCAACGTAGGGTTGCTTTGGACGAGCTTCTTGCGCTGATTGGCACTCTGCTCTCTCATCTTGATTTCCGAGGGCGTAAGTTTCTGGTACAGTGAAGACCTTGTGTCGATCTGGCCCTCGTTCAGCAGGAAGAGACGACGCTTGTCCTTCTCGCGTCTCTTGGCGCTACCGTCAGCGGCCAGGCGCTCGGCGTCGTCTTTGCTTACGGCCTGAGCAACCTGCAGGAGTCTGTTGTCGAGGGTGTAGCGACCATCCTGATCTGCGGTCTCGTCCTGCAACACGGAGTGCTTGGTGGGCAGACCACTAGCTTGCGTGCGCGGCGCGCCCTTGATGCAAGCTCTCGCGTCTTCCTCCTTGACGAAGCAAACGAATCCAGTGCCGGCTGGTCTATCAGTCGCACGGTCCATGACGACGCGGGCGTACCTGACAGGGCCAAACTGGACGAAATGTGACTTCAGTTGCTCGTCAGTAACGGTGAATGGAAGATTCCTAATGAAAATCGTAGTTTTGTTATCGGATGATGTCTGCTTCTTGGGAGAGGACTTCTTATCTTCCTCTGAATCGGTGAGGTCCTCCTCCTCGTCGGAAAGATCGTCATCCTCATCATCTTCGTCCTTATCTTGGTTGTCGTCACTCTCCTCCTCGTCTTCAAGGTTATCCATGTGGTTCTTGAAAAAGTTTTCCAGGTCGGCGTCGGCATCTTCAGGGTCTTCGTCATTGTTGGAGTTCTGGGTGGGCTTCTCCTTCTTCGCTGGGGTCTCCTTCTTCTTGTTCTTGGGCTTTTCCTCTTCAGCAGCTCCTTCATCCTGATTTTGCTTCTCCCATTCACTCTTATCAACAGCCCAGTCGACTGCGATGGGTCTTCCATCGATTACCTTGCCATTGAGCGACTTAAGAGCAGTTTCGGCATTCTTGCGTCCCCTCAGAGTAACAAAACCGAATCCCTTGAGCTTGCCTTTGTTTTGTGGAAGGTCGGCAAATTTGACAATACCGTAGGCCCGGAAAAGAGCGGACAGCTGGTCAGATGTCTTGATTGTCCAAGGCAAATTGCGCACAATCAACTTCGGGGGTTTTCTGGCCTCCTCGAGTGCTTGCGCACGCTTCTGCTTTTCGCTGGAAGCGGCCGCTCCAACGGCACTCTCCTTGCGGTCGCGATTTCTGGCTTCGGCAATGTCGATTCTGATACGGCGACCCTCCCATAGCACGTTGTTGAGTTTAGACTTGGCTTCTGTGGCATCGTCGGCATCCGTCAAGGTAACAAAGCCGTAGCCTCGAGAAGTCTTGGTGCTTGGGTCAAGAACAACAGTTGCGTGCTTGACAGGGAAGTGCTCGGAGAAGAAGTCGGTCAAGGTTTCGCTGGTGGCGTTCGCTGGAAGAGAGCGGACAAAAAGGGAGCGATTGGCTTCTACACGAGCCTTCTTTGATTTCGGCTCTGATGCTGCATCTACCGCAAGATTTTCTGCGACAGCGGCGGCAACAAGAGCATCGTGCTCATCCTCCTCAGCGCGAGACCGCTTCAACGGCTTAGCGGGGGAAGACATTGTTCTGATTTCAAATTAGAACAACAGAATTGGCGTAAAAACAAAACAAACAGAATCTCAGTTACGAGATTGGTGAGGATGTTGAGGAAAAATTGATTGCCTCTACCTCACACAGGGAAGTGGCTGCAGTGATCGAGGCTGCGAAATTCTACGATAAGCATTTTTTTTCCTTCGGTCAAAGCTTATCACCACGTGCAGATTGATTTCAAGTCGGACAGCGGGGATAGACAAGACCGACCCCGCGCTATACCCGATACGGAAATATATTGACTTACTTGTTGCAGACTGGATAACAACAAAAACGCGCCGGGGGTCACCCACTGTAATTGTGTGCGTTGGCAGCCATTTCATGGGCGGGTGACAATCCGTCAATCAACAAACACATATTTTCCCCCTTCATCTACCATAACAGTTATTTCCACACCGCACGTCTACGCCGCCTGGTGGAATCCCAAGCACCCAGCGATTCCCAGCAACTCAAAATGCCGGCGCGAGTCTCTACCAGGTCCACGCGGGGCACGGCCGCCAGCTCGAATAAATCGTCTGCAGCGACCCATGGCTCCCGAGCATCAACATCATCACGCTCTTCCTCGCTCGCGCTCGACGTACCGACCGAAAGACCAGACAACGAGCTTCGCGGAAAGGTGTGCGCCGTCTTTCGTGATGCGCAGAGAAACACAGCGTCGCACCGCAAGCTCGTGGTTACCTTGCGCAAGATCCAGGAGGCTTGCGCTTACGAGCCCACCAGCAACAAGCAGTCTGCATCAAGCGACTTCGATGAGGAGGCCTTCAACTCTGAGTTCGTCCGGTGTGTCCTGAGGGTTATGCCCATTAAGAAGTCGGAGAGCGTTGGAGAAAAGACCATTCGATTTGTCGGGTTTTTCTTGCGACATGCGAACGACAAAGATAACGAAATTCTTGGCGAGGTCGACGAGGATGCTAGTGTCATGCCTGAGACTCCCAGCACACGACTCACTAGTTTCCTCATGGAGACTATCCTGCCCCTTCTCATGGTAAAAGATAAGTTTGTGAGGTACAGATCCACCCAGTTGGTTTCACACATCATCAACTCTCTCGACGCCATCGATGACGATCTATTCCAAAAACTCCGACAAGGACTCCTTAAGAGGATCCGTGATAAGGAGGCTATGGTGCGCGCCCAGGCCGTTCTCGGTCTCGGAAGACTGGCTAACAACCTTGACGCCGCTGCACACTCCGACGATGATAGTGAGGAGGATGAAGCGACAGGACTGCTCGAAAAGTTGCTCGAGGTTCTACAGAATGATCCTAGTGCAGACGTGAGAAGGTCGCTCCTCGTCAACCTGCCGATTGCCCCTGCTACTCTTCCCTATCTACTTGAGCGCGCCCGAGACCAAGATGCCGCGACCCGCAGAGCAGTTTATTCGCGATTGCTACCCGCACTCGGCGATTTTCGTCATCTGTCCCTTTCTATGAGAGAGAAGCTCCTCAGATGGGGACTCCGTGACAGAGATGAGAATGTCCGCAAGTCTGCCGGCAGGCTCTTCCGAGAACGCTGGATTGAAGATTGTGCTGGTGTTGCGCCGCCCGAAGATGGTGCTCAACCTGCGGAGCCATCACCTCCTAACTTCGATGGTCTCCTCGAGCTCCTCGAGCGCATCGATGTCGTCAACTCGGGCGTTGAGAATGGTGTTGCTCTCGAGGCGATGAAGGGCTTCTGGGAGGGTAGACCTGATTACCGGGAGGCTGTGACATTCGATGATCAGTTCTGGGAAACCCTGTCCGCCGAGTCGGTCTTCATGGCCCGAAGCTTCAATGATTTCTGTAGGAACGAGGGCAACGGCAAGTTTGAATCTTTGGTCGAAGAGAAGCTTCCAGAAGTGACCAAGTTAGCATTTTACCTCGAACGGTACATTGGTGTCTTGGTCGAAGCCATCAAGAAGGCATCACAAGCAGAGGGTGAAGAGGAGGAAGAGGAGGACACCGTTGAACAAGAGTTCATCGTCGAGCAACTTCTTCACATCGCAATCACTCTTGACTATTCCGATGAGGTTGGCCGACGGAAGATGTTTGCCCTGCTTCGTCAATCCCTCTCCGTGCCAGAACTTCCGGACGAGGTGACAAAGCTTACAGTCAGTGTGCTTAGAGACATCTGCGCCCCTGATAATGCAGGCGAGAAGGAGTTTTGCTCTGTCGTTTTGGAGTCTGTTGCTGACGTCCACGACACCATCGTTGATGACCTACCTGATGACAAGACTGAGGACAGCTTTCACTCAGCAAGGTCAGAGGTCAGTGGTGACGCCACGCCCACTAGAAATGGGAGCCGTGGGAAGAGTCCTGAGCTCAGCGAAGAAGAAGCTCGAGCAAAGGCTGTCAAAGAGATCATGATCAACATGAAGTGCTTGCATATCGTGCAGTGCATGTTGTCTAATGTCGCCGGCAACTTGCAACAAAACGACCATTTGGTCTCTATGTTGAATAACTTGGTTGTTCCGGCAGTGCGAAGCCATGAGGCTCCTGTGCGTGAAAGAGGCCTTGTGTGCTTAGGTCTCTGCTCCCTGCTCGACAGATCTCTGGCCGAAGAGAACTTGACACTTTTTATGCACTTCTTCACCAAAGGCCACACGGCACTTCAGATCACTGCCTTGCAGATCCTCACCGACATTCTCAACGTTCACGGAGCCCAGCTTCTTAGCACAACACCGACACTCCTCAAGGTATACATCAAGGCACTCAAGTCTGGAACCAAATCACCCGAAGTCCAGGCAGCCGCCACACTGGCCGTGTCGAAGCTGTTGCTGGGACGCGTTGTTACAGACCCGGAAGCCGCGGCTGAGATGCTCAAGACCCTCGTCGTACAGTATTTCGATCCTGCTACAGCTCATAACCAGAGCGTCAGGCAAGCTCTCAACTACTTCCTGCCTGTCTTCTGCTACTCTCGGGCGGAGAACCAGGATCTTATGCGTTCTGTTGCCCTCGACGCTCTGCACATGCTCGTGAACGTTCGTGAGAGCTTGGAGGATGACGATGCTGATGTGGACGAAGACATGGAGAGCCTAACGACCATTGGTGCTTGCCTAGTAGATTGGACAGACCCTCGCAAGTGCTACAACCCAGCTCAAGGCCTTGAGCTTGAGAAGAAGACTGTCAACGGCGACATTCATTTGGAGTTCGCCTTGGACATTTTGGACCGGCTGAATGGAAACATGAGCAGTAAGTTGATGAAAGCACCTTACAAATGATGACAAGTCTGAGTACTGACAAAACTGGCAGAGGGAGAAAAGAAGATAGTGGCACCGCTGCTTGGAAAACTGTACATTTCCCCGGCCAGCACAGAGACGAAGATCAGGGAAGTGTACGACGAGGTTTCCATTGCCGTAGACGACAGGCTTATCACCGATACGACGGGGCGAAACGCTCTCAACAAGATTCACTTGAGCTTGGGCAAGATTGTTGCTGCTCTTGGAGAGCAGGAAGCAGAGCCTCGCCGTGTAAGCAGGAGCGTCTCCGTTGCGTCTGTTGCGCCGTCCGCATCGGCAGCGTCTGAGAACAACGATGCCGATGAGGACAAGACAGTTACCATAGAGCCCACTATCAAGGAAGAGGACGAGGACAGCAATGAGGGCACCGTTATCCAACGATCAGAAGGAAACTCGTTGGTGAGCGAGCTCCTATCGGACGAGGAGGGTGCCTGAGTGCGAGCGATTGAATATGACATGACCGTTTCCTAATGACCAATCCACCCCTGGTTTGAGGGCTTAAAGAGCTTGACGGATTGAATTTTTACAGAGACTGATGATCTATGTACTAGTAATGATGATCCCCTTGCGGAACCAAACATTCTTGGTTCTTTTCTTATTTTTCACAAATTGACTTGATGTGTACCTGTTGTCCTTTCTAGTGTTTTTAATCTCATGCCGATCCGAGTGCATATAACAAGCCAGATGCCACAACATTAATAACCAAGTGTTGCCCGATAGTCCAAGCCATGCAGTACAGGTACTTGGGCGAGAAAACGGTCCACACAAACAGGTGGGTTCTGAGGACTTCGCATGCGAGCATGACAAAGAGGGCACTGCATGACGTGAACAGCGTCAAGTGGCCAACGTGCTGCAAGAAGACGTTGCGGCTATTGTGTATCTCACGGTGTCGGAGGAGGAGTATGTTCGTAGCTGATGTCCAGTAAATTGGACCCGCCCAGTTGCTTACAAAGGTGAGGACGCCGACGGCAACGATGTTGAAACCGGCGACACCATTGTAAGCGCTGGAGAGATCGACAGAGGATATTGCGTTTGTGCCACCAAAGGCAAAGAAAGATGCGTGCTGGAGCAGGAGAGAGGTGGTGGATAGAGTTGAAACATCGAGGTCGAGTGAAGAGAGGTAGCTAAGTTGGACGTTGGAAAGGAGAAGAAGAGGGATATTCGTTACGCGAGATTGGGTTGCCGCAAGGAGGGTTATGAGGTGGTGAAGGAGTTTTACTTGTTGGAAAGAGTAAGTCAAAGATCAATGCAAGCATTACGGCGTTGGCTTACCAGTATGAGGTGCTTCGTTTGGCTTGGTGATGGCTAGGTAGCCTGAGTAGCTTGCGATGGCTCCTATGCCAACGAAAACAATTCTTGCTCGTGTTACCAACGAAAGAGGGAAGCCTTGGAAGGCGGCGTTGATAAGGGCTGAGGTGCCAGTTACAAGCTCCGGTGCGTCCTCATTTGTGAAGGCTATCTTGAAGGCGAAAGCGGATAGAACGACAGCACCGGATGTAAAGGCCGAAACGATAAGGGGTACGCCGCGAATCCTCCGGGAGATCTGGACAAACATAAAGAGATATGTTGAGCTCACAAGTATCCAGAGGAGGGGCGGGTTAGTTATCACAAAGCTCTTAACGATATCAGGCTCACCAGCATGCTTCTGGCCCGTCTGGTTCCATCCGCGAATGATTCGGGTAGCAGCCAAGGCAAGCAAGAATAAGCCAAGGGTCTGTATTGGTTGTTGAGTGCTGCTTCCAAGTCAGAAAGAAACCAACTAGAGAGAACGTAATACCTACTTTCGCATCCTCCTAATGGCTAGTAGGCCAAGCCAGGCCGATGTGGACCAGTACCAGAAGTGCTGTTCCTCTTCAACATAACTGCTCGCAAACATCATGGCGCCGTATATCAAAGTAATCATAAGGAGAGGAAAGAGGTTAGGGCGAGCACCAAACAACAAGGGCACAGCGACCAGACCAGCTACGGCCTTGCCAATGTGCAATCTCCCCATGTCGTAGTTGCTAGCCATGCTGCTCATAAGATCTTGGGCTTTACTCAGCCACTGTTGTTTGTTAATATACGAGGCAGGATAATGCAGAGACGGTTACGAGCCTTGGATATGGTCTGAAGCCAAGCTTGATCCAGCTCTTCCTCATCACCCATAGCTTTGAGTCCATCATTGACTTTATGCCACTCACAGGCAAGCTTTTGCGCATCATCTTGTGGACTTGCGCAGGCTTGCTGCAAAGAAGATGACTCAATGTCAAACATGCTCGTGCCAAATGTCGCAGTGACAATTTTCAAGATTTGCCGGGCGTTGCGGACGAGCAGCTGGATTTGGTCGTTTTCTGTGTTTGGGTCAGCAATTCTATGTCTAAATATTGGGATATGAGCGCATACTGCTGGTCCAGAATGGGAGGAAGTCAGCGATGAAGGCACCGAGGTTGTTCTGCGGAATTGGAAAGCCTAATAAAGCCCCCAAAGTCGGTGCCAAATCTGATTGCTCAACCTTGGTATAATACGCAAAGTCCTCTTGGTAAGCAACAGGGGACCTGAGTTTGCGCTGCAGGACCTTGAGCTTAGGCGATATAAATACAAGAGCGGGCGACGTTTCCCCGGGGGATGATGCTCCATGATTGCCCGCGTCATTCATGCCGTGGTCTCCGCAAAGAACCATAAGGGCCGAGGACATATGATCGCTTTTCTCCATGGCATGGTACATGCGCTTGACAATATTGTCCATCTCATGCTGTTTGGGGACCATATGTGGGCTACACCAGGGTCATCAGCGAACATTCCAAGACTTTCATACCCGATGCCATATCTCACCTTCGGGGTCCTGATTTGTGGCCAATATGGTCAAGGCCAAGATAATGCAATACCAGAGTGCTCCAATCATCGTTTCGAAGCTCAGTTTCGATGTGTCGAGTAACATTGTTGTCTACTTCTGTAAAGTCCTGGGAATATTTAGTTTGACAGCCTAAGGAGGGGCATGCAAGCGCTTACCGAGACAAAAAAGCTTGAGGTGCCGTCAGCACGGTCGAAGGTCTCTGGGAAAAGCTTGAGCCAAGTATCATCGCCATACATGACCAGCTTTCCGGATTGTTTGGTCTTCATCTGAGCCAACCAAGTATCTTGGGCTGCGAGGGTCGAGGACGTGTCCGCCTCGTCAAAGTTCAGAATGACATCTAAGAAGGATGGGATAGACCCAGTGGTGATGGCCTTGATTCGAGGCATCGTAATTGTCGGCGACCGAGCATTTGCAGTAAATGGAAGAGCAGCACCATCACGAATCAACCTAGTCATGGGTCAGCTAGATGAAGGCTCGAAATGACAGGACACGTACTCTTGGGTGTATGTAAAGCCAGTTCCATTCGAATATACAAAGTCGCTTTTGATTTCAGAACATAAGCTTCAATGAGATAGTTTCATAGCATTTGGATGTCAATTACCTTCGCAACGCATCGACGACCATAAATATGAGGCGATCAAAAGGCGCCGCTGGCGGAGGGCCATATTCCAGGGTCTCATACTCGGCCAATCCTGGGAGAACAGGTTTATACGGAAAAAAGCCGGTCGCAAATATGAGAATTGAGACAGGAATCAAAATATTGACGATTGTCAAATGAGTGGCCAGAAAACGAGGGCCATATCGAAAAGACATGATCACGGCGTATCCATCAAGGTCTCAACGAGACCCAAGTGAAGGAGGATAGGAAGGGTTGCAGCGTGTCGTGTCTAATGATCTGTGTCTAAAACAAAGAGATGTCATAGTACGGGAAAGGTGTTGTATTATTCACTCATAATGCGTGAAGAAAGCGAGCAATGCATGCCACGAAGATGTGAAGGATGTAAGCGAGAATCGCAGGTAGCGGCACAGTCCTCCGACGTTGTTTAGTATCGTCAAGATCCTAAATGGGTAAAGTGACTGGCCACCTTCAAGGTGCCCTGCGAACAGACTAAGGTAGAACCAAATCTGTGTAATTATTATGGGCAGCAGCTGAGGACACTGTGACCGCTCAAGCACAGGGATAAGGTCCCCTGCATTGAAAAGGAATCGTGATTGTTGATTGGCTGAAATTGCAGTCCAGAGGCCCGGAGGTCCCGTTGCAACAAACAAACCCCAGGCAGAACGACCAATACGAGGGAAAGTCCCCTTCACTGTGTTGATGAGGTCGAATTGTGTTCAAACACGGGCTTCAGGAAAAGTAGCACAACGCTTCATATTCTTGTTATGCCGCACCACAGCTTGGTTGTGTTCGATCAATTCATTGCTATGAATGTACTAACTTTTTTTCGGGTTTAAACCCGAATGGCAGGGAGAATATGATCAAACCGAATCCCAAAAACCACCACAAAAAGAAATAGTCCCTATCCACACTAACTCCGAGAAGAACTAGACCACGATGCTGAGATAAACCCGCGTAAAGCTTTTTCGCGACAGTGTCGATGACTGGCAATGACGAAAATTTTGGTCCCCAGGATGAGAAGAACGCTTTCCAACACATTTAAGCCTTCTTCTTGGAGCCTCCGCGACGGTCCTTGTACTTGGGAAAGACGATCTTGGACGTCTTCCTCTGCTTCTGAATCCTACCAGATCTGCGACGGGGCTTTGCCGAGTCCACGTCCATGCCTTGACAGGTCAGCAAAACTGTCCGCGATACTAGTAGAACATAATGAAGTCAAGTGCAACTTACGGGTGTCCTCAGCCTTCTTGGCATCTTCCTCGGCCTCATCAGGGTTGATTTGCGCTGAAAGTCCTCAGTATAAGAGCATCAAAGAAAAGTCTGCAAATGCGTCTGTAGCCTGACTTACCATCATCTTGCTCATCAGCGTCCATGTTGACATCAGCCTCCTTCTCAGGCTTCGGCTGCTTTGCTAATTCCAACAGCTTGGCTGAGAGGCGCTCTGCTCGCGCTTCCTCGGCAGGGCCAAAGACATTCTTCTTGAGTCTTTGGTTGTTGTTCTTCTTGACACTGGATCTCGAGCTCTTGGCCATGGTTGCGATGGGTGGTCTCGTATATCAGAGAATACTAGACCTTGTTCTATACAACAAGAGTATGGCAGATCACAGGGGAAAGAACGTGATAGACTTCTCAGATTTTTTTACACACAAGTAATGCGTCGTCGGGACGGCAAGAGAGACTCTGTGAATGTGTGCGACGCTGAGCTCAGTAGGAAATTTTCCACAAAGCGACCAGTCGCCCCGCCTCCCAAGGCGTCGATACCCAGCAATCAAAATCCCTGAGCTCACGCGGGCCAGACCAACGTCTGTCACCGCCCAGTCGCGGGGCCTGCCGGCTACAGCCACCCCACATGGCCCAAGAGCCCTACCACAGTAAGTTCTGCCCATTTGAGAAGAAGTGCCTGGAAAAAGAGACACGGAGGCCACTGTTCACCAATTTCCAGGGAACGCAGCTGCTGAAACTGCGGCCGTCCGTCCACTGTAGGCCTCATTCTTTAGCGCCTTTACGGTGTCGCCGGCTAGCCATAGCCCCCCAAGGCTCCCCCAAGGCTCACCCAAGGCAGCTTGACGCGACTCATTTAGTCCCACACCACCCAGCCTCTCCCATCTCACTGCTCGCCTTGTACTTGCAGAAGGCCCTTCATCGCAGAGCCCCAACCCGGCGTTGGTCGCGAATGACATCAAACTTCTTGCCGACCCGAGAAAAAGCCCACTGGCTGGCCTAGCCTAACCTCACCTCATTTTTGCCTCGATCTGCGGCTTTTCGTATCTGGCTGGTACCACTACGCTTTGCGTTCTATCCAGAATCACTTTACCTGACGTCAGGTGCGAATAATCTCAGACATTTAGCACAAGTAGTCGAAGTGCGTCGCAAAATAAGGTGCCGGATCCAAAGGAGAAAAAATTAGTAGTCACAATCGAGAGATTCGCCGCCGTACCACGCCTCTGGGACCCTGCCCTTGCCTTCCACGACCATCTTCCCCACGCACTTTCCTCTCGCTGTCCGGCGCGCACCACCACGAGCCTTGTCGCTCCTGCCTCGTGTGGTCGCGCCCATGGTTCTTTCCTCTTGAGCCACTGAGCGCATTTTCCTTCTTTGTATTATCCGACAAGCACACCGACTTCCCGCCTCCTTCCTTTGCCCGAGGTCTTTCCGACGTCGCATCCGCAAACCTTCATGAGGCTGTCACCGCAAGCACCTCCGCGATCCTCCTTCGTCGCCCGTGAACCATGACCTCCATCCCGAGGCATGAGCTCCAGGCTCTAGTTAAGCTGGTCAACAGCAACCAGCTGCTTAACCGTCAGCTCTCTAGCATCTGTCAGCTCAACGGCCTCACCAGTAGTGGGGTTAAGGCATCGCTGCAGAGTCGCATTGTTAACGGTGAGCGGTACTCCCTCCAACCCTACCGACCGTCGATGTCGTACCTCCTGCACTCGTTTCTGCCTTCCCCGGGCTCCCGACTCGCCTCCTGCGTTCTTCTGTCAGGGACTCTCGTTGGGGTCCCGTATGATCGCCTTCTCCGAGTGATTACCTGGCTAACTCTTCTTCCCGCCAGCTATCCAAGACGCTTTCAACCACAACGATGTCACACGGTTCCAGCAAATTCAGCGGAGCATCGAGACCACACGAACCGGCGCCTCATCGCCTGCTTCCCACAAGTCCGCGCGTCCCCCCGCAAACACTCAGCCGGCTGTAATGCGAACAGATCCATATTGGAATCAACGCAGCGCAAGTAGCCGGCCTGCGGGCCCGAATGGCCATTCAATACATGGTTTTGGGGCTACAGCCGGTACGTTTACCAACCTCTATGCTTGATAGATAACCGTCTAACTGCCTCAAGGTCCGAGGTTCAAGGATACTCCGTTCTATGCTCTCGAACACCGGGTTGGCGATGTTCGCGTCTGTGAAAGTAAATCTCCCCTTGGACCCTAACATATCGCTCTCTGCTAACCCCTTTAGTTATGAGCCAACACAGAAACATGGTTTCCATCCCGGTTAAAATGAGCGAGTGCCTGGGGGTCAACAAGGTCCTTGAAGATAAATCATACCGGGTCATGGTGTTTTGCGCCGATAACAACAATAACGAGCCTCAAAACATTGCCTTTCCTCATCAATCGGAAATCAAGGTCAACGGCAACGAGGTTAAAGCTAACCTAAGAGGTCTAAAAAACAAGCCAGGTTCAACACGACCAGTGGATATTACGAGCTATCTCCGTCTGAAAAATGACAATCGCAATCTCGTCGAATTCACGTACGCCTTGACACAGAAGGTTAGTTCATGAGAAGTGAATCGATCTCGCAGCACTCCTTGCATCACTTACTGATTCAATGTTTCGTTTTAGAAATATTACCTTGTTCTCTACGTCTGCAAAACTACGTCAGCTCAGGAGCTGGCTGAGAGAATCAAAGGGGGCAAGAAGATCCCCAAGCAGTCTGTCATTCAGGAGAGTAAGTCTTTTGAGCCTCCTCTGAGCAGTCCGAACAGCTATTGACCATTGTCCAGTCAGCAAGAAGGCAGCGGACACGGACATCGTCACCACATCTCAGGTGCTATCTTTGAAATGCCCATTATCCTACATGCGACTTGATGTTCCGTGTCGGTCTACTTTCTGTTCGCACATCCAATGCTTCGACGCGACTTCATATCTGCAGTTGCAGGAGCAAGGCCCTCAGTGGCTGTGTCCCATTTGCAACAAATCTGCGCCATTTGATCAGCTTGCTGTCGACGAGTAAGTGTCCCACAATGCCTGTCGGTGTCGCCTACTGACGTTTGCGCAAGATATGTCAAAGAGATTCTGGTGAACACATCTAAGTCTTTGGACCAAGTCACTATTGAACCTGACGGACAATGGCGCGTCAATTCAATGCAAGATGATAAGTCAGCAAATGGGGGAAATGGTCCGGTTGATGACGATGACGACGACGATGATTTCATCATCTCAGAAGTCAATGTTGTTCGCAGCCGCAACTTTGAGACACCAAACCGTTCAGTGACCAGCACCGCTACTCCCACTACGACCATTCTGTCGCGCGAGAGTTCGACAATGCCACGGGGTCTTGGTTCCACCAGTGCCAAGAGGCCACATTCTGAGAGAGTCACGATAGACCTGACTTTGTCTGATGATGATGATGAGCCTGTTGTACCGCCTCCAAAACGACAGCAGCTCCAGCCCCCATCGTCGAACAATTATACCAACGGTTACAACGATCAGCTATTTTAAGGCATTATTCCTCCTCTTATCTCTTACGTTCACTCTTGGGAAGCGGAGTCTTGGGTTGTTGGCTCCAAGCACGTACATATATCCCTAATGATACCGAGCTTGTGGAAGTATGTATGCATTTTTCATTTCGGCGTGGAACGGATGGGTGGATAGCTGCACTGGCGTTCGGGAGGCAAAACATGTCCCATACTCAAGAGTCTAGTTTACGAGACATGGAGCAAGGGAACAGGTGCTCACAAGGAAATACCTGCTTAGATGGTTAAGCGATTGTTTAGCTGGCTACGGGACAGACGAGTTGTCCCCTTAGGAGCACTCAATTGTTGTTCGTTTGGTAGTTGAGTAATCAACCAATCAGATAACAATCATTGTGAAGTATGATGCTTCCGGGTCTTGTTGTGCAGCATGAATTTGTGAAATGTATGTAAAGTGATTTGTTGCAACAAGCTGAACGGACCATGTCAACCAAGAGGACTCTTGTAGGCAGTGAAGCTCTGTGGACCCTGGATGGAAGCTCAGTGTCAGCTCCACTACAATCTCCAGCCCGGCAGCTACGTACCTCCACACCCCATGGACTCCATCCGTTCGTCTGTCCTTCCCTTCCTTCAGTCAAGGTACACCTGCATCTACGTCGACAAACGCCTACACCTCTCTCCTACACACGAACGACTAGCTTATCCTAGCCACGAGAATCTGTTTCTGAGGACGAAACAAGAGGGTAAACAATTTGTCAATACGACGAAATTGCACCATCGACCTTTTCGCGCCTTCGACCGCGCCCCTCCATCGCAATCGTCGTCGACCTACATCAAATCAACATCAATTAGAAGAGCAGGCCAGCTCGCCATAACCAAACACCACAGCGCCACAAGCATTGGAAAAACCGCAACCATGTCTTTCGAAAGCGTGATGCCTCCATACAATGCCTCGGATCCATCGGCCTCCTTTCTCAACTCCTCCTGCCTCGACTTTCTGCTCATCGAGCTGGTGCCCATGTCATTCCGCGTGACGCGAGAGCTCGACATAGCTCCGGTTGAGAGTTCCGGGGCACCAGGAGAGGCGACATCGTCTATTAGCCCCAGCCAGGGTGCAGCAGGAACAGGCCAGGCGTTGTCAAGTGCGAGCGGTGCCGTTATGTCTGGCAGCGCTCGGAAGATGGACGAGGACGAAGAAAGAGATGCCGTTTTCTATCGGCTTGAGACACTAGGCTATCGAGTTGGCCAGGGACTGGTAGAGCGGTATGCGTTTCGTTCACCCTCTTTTTTGTTGCTTGTCAATTCTTTGAGAAGCTAACGTATCGTCTTTTGAACAGATTTTCAAGAGATAGGCCGCGATTCAATGATACCCTCGACGTTATTAAATTCATATGCAAGGATCTGTGGTCTTTAGTGTTTCGGAAGCAAGTTGACAATCTTAAGACCAACCACAGGGTACGTATCCTGCGATAGTATTTCGAGTGGGCTCCGGCAAGATGGAAGAAAGCGGATAGTTGCTGACTTGCGCTTTTACAACATTTAGGGTGTCTACGTGTTGACGGACAATTCGTTCAAACCATTCTCTAGAATGAGCACCGAGACCGGAGGACAGGCAGTTGTTCGTGCACAACCGGTACGTTGGTCCAGTCATGGCAAGATTTATGAGAGCAGCGCTGACTTCTCTGAATTACAGTTCCTTTGGTTCCCTTGCGGAATAGTTCGCGGGGCCCTGGCAGCATTAGGGATTAATGCCACTGTTCAGGCAGAAACAAACGAGCTACCAGCTGCCATCTTCCAGATCAAGACGCTACCTTCAAGCACATAGTTCTCAAGCGGCTACCCTGCGCAAGATTTCACAAGCTAGAGGGTTTTGGCGGCAACATTGTCACAAACCTCTAGAAATCCTGGTCATTCCGAGTAGATTCCAACGATATCTAACTCCACATATATACAATTCTCCATTAAGAGCAGGAGAGAGTTACCACCGGTTGCCATATCCAAAAAGCCCGACGCCCCCCAAGCCGCGGAATCACGAGATCAGTTGACGTAGTAAGCGCGTCCGTTACACACATTCGAGGTCAACACCACCTTACAGCCTAGGGATAAGAGTATCAATCAGCCATTAATTCTCCCTCGGTTGTATTTCATCTATCACCGTTTTGGCTACATCTTGGAAGCTACCATAAGACTTCCTTTGGAGAGGGCCGACAACTGTTGCTTCAAATGTACAAAAGGGGGGGTAATCACTTTTGAGGGGGGTTGTGAGCAAAGTCAACACCCTTCTGAATGTTGCCCTTCAGACCCTTAACAGCGGCCTCCAGCAGTGTCTTCTCCTTGTCCGTAATGTCTCCAAGGATGTCGACAGCCTTCTCGGCACCGTTGGGCTACGCAGCGTCAGTTTAAGCTTGTCTAAGGGAGAAGGGGGTCTGCGGTAAATGTCAAAACTTACACCAAGCTCGATGGGAACGGAGAAGAAGTCGACGCCAGTCTTGGCGGCAATCTCCTTGCCGCCAGGGACGCCAGGCAGGTAGACGTAGCTAGGCTCAACAAGACCCTTCTCGCCCTTGACAGCCCTGAGAACCTTCTCCGCAAATCTATATCCGTTAGCGGAATGACTTGCAGTGCAGCAAGTCCGTCCTTACCTAAAGCCGGCGTAGGCCATAGAAAGAGTGGCGGATCCAGCGCCGTCCTTAGCCTTGACAACTTCGTCGCCACCAAACTGGACACGGTTGACAAGAGCATCATACTTGTCGTCGGGGATGGTAACAGAGGGGGAGACCTTGCTGAAGAGGGGAACAATGGTCTCGCCGGAGTGGCCGCCGATGACGGGGACGGTCAGCTCCTGAGGCTTAGACTTGCCGGAAATTTCGGCGACAAAGGTCTCGGCTCTGACAATGTCGAGGGTGGTCACACCAAAGAGGCGCTGGGGGTTGAAGACATTCTTGGCCTTAAGGACCTCGGCGGAGATGGGAACGGTAGAGTTGACAGGGTTGGAGATGACAAGGATGAAAGCCTTGGGAGCAACCTCAGCGGCGACCTCGATCAAGCCCTTGACGATGCCAGCGTTGATGTTGAAGAGGTCATCGCGAGTCATGCCGGGCTTGCCTGAACGTAGCTACCGTTAAACAAATACAGCACTGTGGATCGCGCGATTTGGAACTTACGAGGAATACCGGCAGGAATGACAATGATGTCAGCATCCTTGAAGGCGGCCTTTGCGCCGTCATCCTTGGGCAGGTATCCGGCAATCTTCTGTTTGCGGGGAACGCTGGTTAGCATGCAACAGCTGCGGTGGCAGTTCAAATGGGTATGACGAGACCTACCGCCTGGGAGGAGATGTGGGAAAGGTCAGCGGCGACACCGGGGGTGTTGACGACATCGTAGAGGGCAAGCTCGTCGACAAGAGGAGAGAGCTTGAGGAGGAGAGACAGAGGCTAGAAGATCAAACTGGTCAGCCCATGCGAAACTTTGGATTTTGCCCGGGAGGCGGGGTCTGGCGTCACCGTACCTGTCCGATACCGCCAGAGGCGCCAGCAACAACTGGAAGACAGTTAGAAGGAATTCTTTGGCAATGATTCTTCAGGAGCGCAGATGAAGCGTACCGGCCTTGACCATTTTGAATGTGTTTGTGTGTTTTGAGCTGAAGATGAGAAAGGGAAAGTGGTGGTGACTGAAGGGTTCTCGCAAGATTAGCGGGGTGATCTCATGTAGCTCAGGAGCTTGCTCGGCAACACGTTAAGCTCCGCCCGGAGGTACCGCAGAGCTACTACTGATTGTTGTGAGCTTGGGGGGTATATCGTCACATACCTTCAACAGCGCGCGGTATTTAGTTGAATAAGCGCAAATCGAGGCGGACAGTCAGGAAATTTGTTTGTTTTAGAAATGGGGAAAAAAAGAAGAAAGAGGAAGGGGAAAAGCAAGACTAGAAGTAGTAGCAGTCAAAGCAGCAGATGATACCTAGTCCGGAGGCTGTCGGCGGGGACGTAGGTTCGACCGCGGGGAGAATTGCGACTTTCTCCCCTCCTCATCCCCATGAGACCATCAGAGGCCATTGGATGGAGGGGCAAAAAGAGGGGCAAGTTGGGGGTGGTAGCAGCGCGTCGCAGCACAGCACAGCGCCAGTGATGCGCAGAATATGTACCGTACATAGTACATGCTCTGCAGTGAGTGCCCGCTAACTTAACAGAGAGTGCTGCACCCAGCAAGATCCCATGCATGCCCTAGGCTGGGTGTCTCGGGACCTGGGAGGTAACAAAGAACAACAGACCCTGCCGCGACCTGCCAGCCAGGAATGGGCCGAGTCGGCTGTCACATATACCTCTTCGCGCACCAAACAAAGGCGGCGTGGCTTTGGTACTACTGGTACGGCAGCCCCCCTCCGGTGAGACAGGCTTGGCTGAGGAGGAGGAACCTTTCCCTCCTCTCCCCCAAAACAGCTTTCCCATCTTTTGGCTCAAAAAGCTCGCCCCAGGCAAAGCATACGCCGCCTACCCCTGCTGAACTCTCCGCCCACCACTACCTGCTACACATCAGGCGCATGTGAGAGCGGCCACATAAAGGGGAGCAATGACGAGAGACACTGATTGAGGCACCAAGAGAATGCCTTCCCCGTCAACTCCCGGGAGCTAGCCAGTACTTTCCGATGTCTTCCTGCTTATGACGGACTGACGATCCCGACGCACGAGATCTGTCCTATGTATAGCCAAAACTCGGGTGCGGAAGAAACAAGTGTCGCCATTGCTGGTTCCAATGTTTTCCAAGCCCCCCGAGACCCAAGACGCCTCCGTACCTGGCGGAGTTGCGACTCCTGCAGCATCATTGGACCATTAAAGGGTTGAGACGACGATTTGAGCTCTATACCCTGCTTTTATGTTTGACTATGGAGCGCTTTACCACAGAATAAGTAACATCAAGTAAAACCGAGCTCACTATTAATATCCGTAAGCCGCCTTCAGGTAATTATTACCTATTTGGCAGGCTGCGGGTTTACCAGCTGCGTGGAGGTACGTACCGCCCTCACTCAAGCGGGCAACCCTGGTCTGCTGGCAAGAATACCCCTCCATGTTACGGAGGTCTCCTTTCGAGTGCCCGTACAATGAGGTCAAAGTCGGCGAAGACTTACTCCGGGTAAATAGCCTTCGATGTACAGATCCCGCAAGTCACCGGAAAACCGTCGTCAAATGACGGGCTGGGCTTCTTCACTGGCGTGCATGACCAAAGCCGAATGACCCGTCAACTTCCCGACTCTAGCCCGCTATCCCGAGGTTGAGACGTTAATCGCTCCCTCGTTTAGTCGGACGACTCCGGATGACAGCCGATAATCCGGCATCGCGAAAACCATGAGCTACCCTTAGCTCCCATCCTCTGTCTTCTGACGTCGATCTCAACCGCGGTTAACACAGCATCATTGCTCAGCAGAGTCCTGGATCTCATGAACCTCCGACAGGACACCTCAACTCCACATGCACATACGCGCACACACGCACACACGCATACACAACAGGCTCACACATTTCGTAGGTTCCACTAACGCCTTCAGGCACATCCTCTTGGAGCAATTGCAACCCAGTCCAGTCATTATTTTTTTGGCCTTGACTCAAGCTTTTGATTTGTTCGCCTGTGTCTCTCAAAGGTATTCTATTTGCTCGACATAACGCCCAAACCAAGCCTTTCCCGTCCGCTAAACAAGCATTTATGCCTCCTTCTCGGCAGCGGCCTTCTTGGCCTTGACACCACGGGGCTTCTTCTCAGCCTCAGGCTTGACGGGCTTCTGGGCGCGACGGAGGGCAGAGACGCGCTGGACAGCGGCCTCGCGGAGGTCGGCACGGTAGCCACCGTTGGCGGCCTGGAGGGCAACGGCCTTGTAGGTCCTGTACATCATACCGTCAGCATTCGCATCCTACTCTGCTGTCTGCCATTGCAGACCTAGACGAGATTGTATGGTGAAATCCCAGGGGTAACTCACTTGCGAGTGGACTTGTTGCCACCGAAGGTGACCTCAGTGGTGGACTGAGCGGGCTTGTTGGCGTTCTTCTGGTTCTTGCTAATGACCTTGACACCGCCCTTCTCGTTGGGGACGACACCGATCGCCTATGTCGCAATAAGTCAGCTATTTTGTTCTCGGTCGAAATCGCCATCGCCGCATCGTTATCGGTGTAGAATGTCGATGATTCGTTTATATTGGGAGTATGTATGTACCTTGTTGTTGACGAAACCAGCGTACTGCATCCATCGTTAGCCAAAACCGTCCGTGTTGAAGACAACTGCCTGTAGGGCTCGATAAAGCCGTAACGTACCTTGCGAGAGTGCTTGTTGATCAAGTTAAGGGGGTCGCGGGAGAGCTGGAGACCACCAGCGTCGGCGCGCTTGACCAGGAACGCATTCTGGCCGCCTGTATGCCGCAGCAAAAAGGACTTGGTGAGCAAACAATTTGTGCGGCAGCGGTATCGTATCGTCTCTAATCCAGACGATCGTGTGTATCAGGTTGAGACTTACGGACGACCTCCCAGATGAGGTCAGAGGAAACGTTGGGCAGGGCAGCGGCCATTTTGACTGATTTCTGAGGATCACGGAATGGTTGATGAATACCTTCTCGAATCTCTGCGGCTTCGCGTGTTCGTAGAATTCAACGGCCGAATTGAATGTGTGGGCTATCGCTTAGCTGTCAGTTTGTGGACTAGCGCTTGAACTATCCACTTATCTTATCGTTGCGCCACATTCCAATGACCTTCGGGCAAAGCCCTCCCACGCAGGTGTGGCTGGTGATGGCGGTGCGATGCAACTCTGCAAGCATAGGATACCTGGTTCAAGGTAATGAGAGGCCGCCGTTTCCGCATCATCTAATAATTGGGGTTAAGTGATGGTTGACACCGTCGTTTTCCGTCATATCTTGCTTCACGGCCTGTAGTTCTACGAGAACCGATAGAGAAGTAGTGAGTTTCTTGACCTGGGCTCCTACTCAACGTCCTCATGGTGAAAAATGACCATTCAAAAATGATAGCTAGCATAGCAACTTGTAATCATTTTCGCGTTTTGAGCCGCATTGGCGGCAGAAAAGGCAGGGGTCTTCAATCATATCTCATTACACAGTCACCGTGAACTTTGGGGAGAACATTCGCAAGTTTGTCTCAAGCTCACCTAGCTTGCTATTAAGTGCCTTCGTGGTATTTTTGGGGCTTCCGTTATTAGCCCTCTGTGAGCTGGCTGCTGATAGCTACTATTACTCCCCTCTTTACCCGGATAGTCTACGAAATGACGACGAGCCTATATATATATCAGATGCAATGAATTGAGTATGGCCATGCCTTGCATGATTCCAACGTCGGTATAGGGTCGTTCTTGTGCACTTTCAATTCCGCTGGCGTGTCAAGCTGGCACCTTGATTGTCTCCCATGTCTAAGTCTCTTGCCAGTAAAAGAGCCCATCCGAGATGAACGCAGGACTGTTGAGCGCCATACAAGCCTTGGGATCTAAGGATAGCAACCCGAGCTCGTGTAATCGCCACAATTTTCGAACCAACCCGTGACAATTGTGTGGTCGAGCAGGACTTAGCCACAGGATATGAGTTTACATCTACACACTCGCCTTGTAAATGGAGTTAAAATCTCGAAAAATTCGCGTAATTAAAGGATAATTTGAATCAAGTGTTCAATATCCACCACACTCAATGATCGACATGCAAGTGTGTAGACTGCGTGTGACTTCTTCCCTGGGTTATTGGTAGATACTATGGAAGAGGGACACACTTTTTGCTTGTCATTACTAGTAGGTGGTTGGAATATTAGTGGACTATCTCACATTCGGGTTACAAATTCCATGGCTCCAAAACTTGTCATATGTGTGTGTTTTCGACGGAGGCGCTATGTATCGTATAGGAAAGTAAGGAATCGCATAGATTATCCTTAACAACACTCGGAACCCTTTTGTCAACTTCAAAACTGCTGTGTGAGAATATCTAGTAGCCTCTAATGTGCATGAGCCAGCTTTGCCGCACTGCCCTTTTGGTGCGTTGCTCGAGCCATATGAGGAACGACAATGTCTACAGCTCATTTTGCTCATGTAGTAGAGTTTCCATGTGAACATATTCACCCTACGGTGACTCAGATCTATGCTTTATAAAATTTAGTCTTTGTTGATGAGCCCTTAAAGTTGAGTATACATTTCTCTACCGCTTGAAAAAGTGGTTGCCAGGGAGAAAGACAACCCTGACTACCTCAAGTAATCGGCTTGGCAAGTCCATAGAAGATGCAGTCGTCGTATGAAGACCTCCCAAATTAGATTCGTACTTTCCACTATGTATCGTAGAACTATCAAATCCAGGCCCGCCTTCGACCATCACATGGCCCATCCTCTCTGGGCTATGGTATGGGCATGAATTACAGTACTCGGAGGAGTGGAAAGTTCACGGCGGCCAGTGACGAGACACAGGCGTCACCAGTCATCTATAATAATTGTGCCCCCCAAAACATATGTCATTATCTGGACTGTTCCGGCAAACAACTTTCATGAAAGCCGTGTTCATACCTGTGCAGTTGATTTTGGCACTTGCAAGTCTGTCTGCCTCACAAGGCACCCGTTGCACCTCTACTTAAACCAGATAGGATCTATAACTTCGTTAATTTTGGTGGTTAGGTACCATGGAACATTGCGGCTCACTTCACATTCGAACTTAATCGGTTGCCTGTCGGTAGTGGTTAGTTTCCCTGGTACAGTTCAGTACTAAGCAGGTTTGACCTACGACGAAGTTCCCAGCACAATCAGCAATCACTCGGTATAGTACAAGTGAGTTAACTGCACCAGAACAGGCAACCCGGCCATCGTATACTCCCAGCTGGGTTAGTAACTGGTAGTGTTTTCTTCCCACCAATAGTCAATATATTCTAGCGATTGTGTGGTCAAACTGCATGCCTTCACTCACTCATCGAAAACATTCAAGGCTTTTTGATATCTAAATTTTCCGATGAGAAGAAAACCCAACGGCGATAGTGAAGAGGCGCACATAGTTCAGAAATATTGCATTTTATCTCTCTCAAGGATACCAGGTTCCCAATCATGCATCACGTCAATTCGCTTAAGAGAGCAAGGATTCGAGGTATAACCCCAAAACATCAGAGATACTCCGTTGTCTCTCAAAGGCTAAGATTCCAACCGCTAGCAAACAAAAACGGTTGTGGCTGAAGCCCGGGAAATGGCCAAGCATGTTCATTCCGTTGGGGTGTAGAGCAACACATTCGAGTTTTCGAAGAAAAACTAGAAACACTTGTAATAGGAGGGGATGTCGTTATGGGTTGTCTACCCCAGGGTTGCGGGAGGAAGGTTCAGCAGCGGGCGGGGCCCGCTTTTGGCGAGCTGGGGGTGCAAGGTCTCCCAGCTCGGAAGAGCAGCATTTTAGGCCATCGTCATGCAAAGATAGAGATCAGGTCTCATGCTAATTGACTTTTGAGTCGGTCACCTATCCGTCGCGGCAAAGTGCGGCGGTACTATTGCTAGTTCCCGGAGTGTTTTTCACAGTAAATAGCGATTACTCGTAATTCAGGGAGCCGGCATGCGTCAGCGTCTCTTGAACAGTCTCCAATCACCGTCATTGCTGCCCCTGGACGCTCTGGCTATTACGTAGTCGGGGTCAGGAGCCGGGTCGAAGTGTTGGTGGAGTTTGGTGCGGCTAGCAGCCTGGCACTTGCAGCTCCAACTCCAGAAACTCTAAGCCGTACCCAGGCTGCCAGGGCATCGTTCGGGCGCGCATCATTCCCCGTCCAAGGGAACCTGGGACCGCTAGAGGGGCACCTCACGTGATTTAAAGCCTTTTGGGTGGGTGAACGTGTCAGCGCCTGCGCCCACGCTCTTACGTATCTCCCTGACCTTACTAAGTGGACCCGCGAGGCACTCAAAATGCGCCGAGAGAGAGCTTGCGCCCTCTGGAGGCCTGCTGGGGAGAACACTGACAGGATCAGACGGAATGCACGGGGTGGTGACAGCCCCGAGAGCCCAGAGCACCGGGCAAGAGTCCCCCTAGGCCCATCTAATGCACCACGGGTCGCCCATCATCGCATGACAGCCATCTTTTCCCTTCCCTTCTTTTCGCCTTTCACTCCAAAGCTTTACACAACCCGTAGCAGGAGTTATTGAACCGCACTCGGCGCCCCGTGTAGGCCCTGAAATGTCCGTTTGAACGTACCAAACGGCAGCTTCTCTGACCGTGTCGACAGCTTTTTCTTCTTCTTCCTCTCTTTCAATCTTTCTCTACTCGCCTTATCTTCCCTTGCATCGTACGCTGTATACCACGACCTCTTTCCCCCCTACTTCTCCTACATTTCCTTTAGTATCCGATATCAAGCAGTGAGAAACTGGAGCCTAGGTCGCTGAAACGCACCTACTCCGCGCGTAAAATCACATTCGGCGAACCCTTACGACAAGAACCGCAAACAGCCTTATTTTCTCGTCGCTGAAATAAGAAAACGACAAACAGACCGACGCCCAAAATGTCCTACCTTCTCTACTCCGTCTCCTTCTTCGCCCTAGTCCTGGCAACGGCGCTCTATCTGACCCGCGCACACTGGCTACACGTTCTTCCGGCCCTTCCCATCCCCGGCCGTGACTATATCTATTCCCGGTTGCCCTCCAGCTTCACGGGCGACATGGAGGCAGGCCTCTCGAGCTCAACTTTCGACCTCAGCGGCAATGTCGAGTCCGGCGACAGCCGCGCTGGCCTTGACGACCGGAGCAAGGCCGAGATTCTCAAGATTATGAAGAAGCGCCGCATGAAGTTTGACGACGCTCGGAGGGTCTATATGGAGAACCGCTTTAAGGCCAACGGCATCGGCCCCGATGGCCGCCCGCTGGATCCAAAGGCTGTTACCTTCAGCTAGACAGAGAACCGGAAGGGAAAAAAGACGAGGGGAATATCACAAACGCAGAAAACGAGCCTCTACATACACTACCAAGGGCGTACGTGCTGACGATGAGGATGAGTTTGGAAACCCCGGAAGAGAAGGATGAACCCCTTCGGCCAGCAACTACTTTCATCGCCATCATATTACTCGCCTATGACACTCAATACCCCCCCCCCCCCCCCCCCCTGGCTTGCTTAAGGCCGACTCTATTTCATCGCACATTCGACACCGACATCGACTTATTTCCTTGTTTCACATGCATGTTTATTATATCCTGCGGGCTGGGGAAAAGGGGAGATTAGGCGTTATATGTTCTTTTATTCCACATTCCATGTTATCCAAGTTTTCCTATGTTGAGCTTCGAGCGGCGGATGCGATTTGTTTTCTGCATCTTCCATGGGCCCTTTTTACAGCGCCACTTTTTAGTCCACTCCAGCGTCACATGCGGAGCGTGTGTGAACCGCCTTTTCAATACCAACTCTCGTATTGTCCTCATTCCGAGCCAGTGCCAGTGGCATCGTTTCCATGATTCACGTCTTCGCAATGCCTGTATCAACATACTAGTCATATTTTACGTCAATTTCGTAGTCGGTATGAGACCCATCTAAAATATGGCCCGGGATACGCTACTAATAATTATACTCGGGACTCGCCTACCCAGATTGTCGTGAGCCATCTCACTCGAGCCCAATCATTTCGTCATCTTCACCCGCCTTATTCTCCAACATCAGAAAGTGCTGATCTCCATATGTACAATCGAAAATCTGGAAGCTTCCAGGTATTACAAGCTTTTATAATGTAGTCATGAGCAACTGTTGCCAGCGCCGGAAAGTTTGGTTTGGCAGGGCGTACATGTTGTCCTGCTGTGGTCAAAGAGCACATCTGCTCTAGTTCTTCTTCTTCTGTTCAACGGTCGCCTCATACTGTCGGTCGTCGTCTCCCTCGACCTCCTGCTGAATCTTCTCCATGTCCTTGATGCCCGATTCCCAGGTTGCCTGGGACATCTTGGTCTGCTTGTTGAACCAAGCAAGATCAGGCTTGCGGTAGCTACCGCCAAGACGGTCCCAAAGTGTGGTGAACTGGCCATAGTTGTAGCTGTGTGAATCGTGTCAGATTTCATCAAGCCTTTATCCGTCTTTTAGGTTGAAACTTACTTGAAGTACAGGTGGTGGGCAGTGTGGCATGCGGAACCGTTAATTATCGGGTTGTCGGTGATGTATTCGCCGTCGTGAATGAGGATTGTCCAGAAGTTGATGAACATGAAAAGAGCGACGTACGCTATCTTTTGCAGAGGGAACAACATGGGGTAGATGTGATAGGGAACGGACTGGGCGAAACCATCGAGAGGGTGGAAAGCATGGCTGGCGTAGGGGGAGGGCATGATCCACTTGTGGTGAGGCTTGTGGAGGTGCTTGTAGACGGACGGCAGGTGCAGCCAGCGATGAATCCAGTAAATGCACAGGTCGGTAAAGAGAATGAACAGAGGGAACTGGGCATAGTCGTACCAACGGCCAGGACCCTCCTCAGTGGTGTCGTAGAGCTTGCAGAAGCCGCGAATTTCGGCAAGAAAGGTGATGGCGGTGCAGAGGGACATGACGGGCATGGCCTTGTTAGCCTGCATCATTTCGAGCTTGATCTGATTCTTGAGGAATTTGGGGTGGTTGAAAGTCTTCTTGTCAAAAATGAAGATGTATGAGAGGGTAGCGAAGAGAAAGTAGTTGAGCAGTCCGAAGATCCTAAGATCGTTGTTGTTAGTGATCAGACGAAACGGGTGAAGATGGCGGGAAGGAGAGGTTACCAGGTGACGAGAAAGAGAGATATGAACTGGCGGAACATGTTGTCTCTTGGCCAGGCGCTCATGTAGGCGGCCTCGGAGGGTTCGAGATGGAACCAGTGAGTAGCAGGCTTATACTGCCATGTCGAGAGAGGTTGCGCCGTAGCGTTGGCAGCAGTGTGTGGAAAATCATAGGGGGCGGCGCTGGCGGGTAGGAGCGCAGCGTAAAGTTTGTCGCCGACAAAAGTGTCGACCACCTCGAGGACGACATCCATGGTCAAGTCGGTTTAGTGAAAACAGGCGTGATGTAGTTGCGGCCAGTTACCGGTGTTGTGGTGACGACTGAGAGAGAGGAAAAAAAAAAGGGGAGGGGAGGTGGAAGGGAGCGGCGCGAAACGATTTTGTAAGTGGCAGGCGAGCGAGCAGGTGGTAGCGCAACAAAGTCGCGGTAGGTCCCAGTCACAGAACAGGTAGCTGGGGGCAGCTCGGGAATATCGTTGGCTCCGAGAGATCTTATCGGACGTTTTGGTTGAAAAAAATTCTGGGGCCACTGGAGGGGAAGCAATTTGCCTCTAAAATGGGACTGCCAGGTTGAGCGGGTGGGAAAGCGCAAGGGGCGGGATCGGCGGTGTCTGCACAGCAGAAGCCGGCAAGGATGGTGCTGTAACGGGCTTTGCTGGTTTGGCCAAAGCAATGCAGACGACGGAGAGGATTGCAGATGGTGGATTGGAGAGGATGACGGTGACAGACAGGTCAGCTATTGCTAGCTATCCTGAGGAGGGCTGGCTGGGAGCAACACAAGTGAGCTATTCAACGAGTGCCCTAGGGTCCCAAGAGGTAGGCCTGTCTTGGGCAAGGTTTGGCGACAGGTGAGATGACAATCGAATGCAAGATGCGGGAAAGAAGGAATGAGATGGCTGCTCAACTCACAGCCAAACAAGCTTCCAATAGGACGGACAGCTGATAGGTGGTGGGAGCCCATCGTCTTTTTATTCTATCTGAATCTGTGACCTGTCTCTCAAGTCTTTAGACTTCCCCTAACAACCAACGAGTCGGTGTGCTTGTCCCAAGGGGCAAGAAGCTGAGATCCAAGCTGGAATCACACGACGACGCCTGAGGTCAATCTTGTTGTGGGACGTTTCTCTTTTGCTCCAGTTGCTACTTTGGCATCAAATGGCATGATCTAAATCATCGACTTCCTGGCCCGGAAGGATGGATCTTGTCTAGGGAGGTTCGTTGTGATGGAGGGGGCCAGTGCAAAGCCATTGGTGCTTCTGATTGGTGTTTCCCCTGAAAGGGAAAAAAAAAGTGCTTACACCACCCAACAAGTAGATTCCCGTTGTGGATGGGAAGAGGCGTCAGTTCGTATTCGGATTGGCCAAGTCTCCCCCGAACAGTTCCCCAGCGTCATAACAGCTGTGGCCTGATATTGAGGTACTTTGCGCTGGGCCGCCCGCTGGGCCGCCCCAAACTGTGACATCTTACACTGATCTCAGCATCTCGCCCTCCTCTACCATCTTCGGACAGTAGCGCTGGCCAATGGCCGTGCCACTCGCCCTCTGGCTCCTGTCACTACCTCCCGTTTGATTCACTCTAATTGAGAAGCAGATGCACAGATGCACACACCGACCTCTATCCCCAATGCCCTTTTCCCATTGCTTGCCTTCGATGCCGCGCGGCGCGCCGGGTCTTTCGGAGCTCTCACAGTGCACATTGCCCATCTATCTGAAGTGACGTGACTTTTCTGCTTCGGAAGTTGTGCTTACCGGCCTGCTAGATCCACTTGACGAAGCTAGACCAACTTGGGTCCATCATTTCTGATTGCTAACAGACAAGCATGATCAACGTACGAATGCACATGCCTGCCATATGACGATGCGCTGTGCCCGCTGCGGCGGCCTCTCAGAGCCGGCCATTCATCGTCCTCGGTGTCTGAGCTCTCGGTCGGACTTTGCGGAGATCTCCCACCCAAAAAAGCGGCAAACAACGAAAACAACAGTAGACCTTGGCCTTGTCTTCAATGTTTCTCTTCATGGCTCCCCTGCATTGCAAACGCTGATCTTGCAACTTACACCTTACGACCAGCCGGCAAAAATCCGCAATCGACGTCTAGAATGTTTCTAAAGGATGTTGAAACGAACCACGTTGGGCCGCCTAGCGTAACATCCGGCCTTGGGGGAAGGACCCCGATTTTCACACCTACTGTTGCACACGAGTTTTTGCATCAGCTGTATATGTACAACGTAATCGGAGGCCGTCTCTTAATTGCACTACGTTACGGCCTATTGCAACGTCTTCTTCATTACAACATTGATAATTTGGGCACTTACTCCCCCAAACACGTCCAAAGGAATTGCTGAGCGGACAATTGATGACTTTTCTCCGTGTGCGACTTCTGCAAAAGCCCCAAGTTGCAGGTCGCGAAAAGATTTAGACCCGGTTCTGCTCAGGACGGGTAACATCCACGTAAAGACCTACAATATCAGCTCCAGCTCTGTATTTTACCAATGTATATACTGTTCTTGCCGTACCAAAGAAGTTTGGAGCTTGTGCTACCCACTATAATGTTGTTTAATTTGAGGGGTCGGCCGTTTCCCCCTTTGACTGAAAGTCTACGCTACGGTATGCACGCCATCCCATCGTTACTTACACAGACTACTCAGATCGCTCCACTTCAGCTTGAAAACCATCGTATTTACGGTTCTCGTTACGAGCCGAGTGCAGGCCTACGCAGTTTTTTTCAGAAAAGGATGCGGACCGTCGATGCCCAGGGGACTGTCCCAAGCCCTTTAAGAATAGTGTTATCTCTCACCTTTCTTGGCGCTTGGAATGAAGCTGCCCCCAACAGTAGACCCTGGAGCTGGGAGACATTGTTGACAGTGAGCTGCGTCATTAACCATTTCAGGGTCCAGTCATAGGCGTGCCAGCCAATGTAATGATACTCCGATGAGAGGAGGGCAAATGATACTATTGGAGATGAAATGGTATTCGCTCAATCAAAACTACGACCATGGTTGACTTGTTGAGTGATTTAAATGTGTCTCTACATGCCATTCTCTACCGACTTTAGGCAGACATTTTGGATTTTCAAAATGATAACACGGGTACCAAATAATGCTGTCAAAGTAGGTACCTATGGACCGCAACTGATGAGACAGGAAACCAGATTAAAAACCTGAGGCCTTAGGCTCACCTCACGGCAAAATCCGACGGCTGCATGGTGTGTAGGACTGGCGTCTGTCTGCCACCTGCCTGACTTTGCCCAAGACCACCACGGCTAAGCGCCCCATCTGTTGGCGTTGGTTTCCCTTTTCGGACAGCTCACTGCCTGCCTCACTTTGTATTACATAAGCAAACAATGTTTTTGCCTTGACACAAGTCACCTAACCCACCATCCATCGGACTCTTTAACGCTAAGGCACTCGGATGCGCCCTGTTCCTCCCTACCTCTCTGGGCCGTCGCTTGATGGAGGCCAAGCACGTAGCTGCGGGCATTCCTAGTTGCGCCATCCAGATCTCAACCATGATTGCTGACATATTTTTACGCGAGCTTCACGCCCCCCATCGGTGTTACGTCTGAGATGGACTGTACTTGATGAAAAATCAATAAAGTTATCGGAACCTTAATAGTTGGAACAGGCCACCTCTTTTTATCTTTTCCACAAATTACCATCGCGTCGGACAATATCTTGATCCTAAAGATCTAAATAGTGGTTTGCACTCCAGGCTGTTGCATTGCGTCTGCTCAAACAGGCATAAAAAAGCTTCACCGCCTCTAGGGGATACTGGTCATTGTCATATCCTCATCCGGCCACGTCGCCTTCCAATCATTGTTCAACCACGGCACGGCACGGCACGCCCATATGACCAACATTATTGACGCCCAGTGGTGTACCAAGGCAAACTCTTTCCAGAGGTGTTGAGTGCTTCACATGACTGTCCATTGCATTTGTGGCTCGATTCAAATCCTATCAATACCAAGCGGAGGGCGTATCTGGAACAGGCAACAGGGAAAGCGAGAAAAAAAGAAGTGGAAGGAGACGAAAAAGCAAGCATCGCGAAAGTGGTTGTAGTGGTGTAGGAAGCGGAATAAAATGTTGCAGCACCGAGTTCCCCACGTACCCGCCACTCAAGTGTGCAGTGTAGGTGGGTGATACAGTACATGGCATTGCATGGCATGACATGGCACGGCATGGTGTGTGGCCAATGCATGCAGGACGGGAATGTTTCCCTGGCGCTGACTCCGACTTGGACGGAAGGGGAAAAAAAGAATAAAAAACAATAATGCAGAAGAGGAGAAAGAGGAAGCGCAGTCGATCAAAGCCAATCGGGGCGTAGAACACTTCGACAGCTTCTACCCGTTTGCCCTGAAAGGCATGGGATGGGCACAGACCGTACCGTCCATGACAGATGCAGGTATGTGTTTGGTCGTCCTTCCAACCCTGATACACTGGTGTCTGCTACTAGTGCCGCACTATTCCCTTCGTGTGGCCCTCATCTTCTCTTGCGTCTTGCGGATAAATCGTACTAAAGTATCAATGAGTTTGCGATTCGAACATTGCGTTCACATGTTGGAGGTGAAAACGGTAAAGGGAACCCGGCTCCTTCGAGGAATGCGAATTTGTAGCAGCCCTATCTCATTTTGACGGATTGACAAGTGTCGAATCTTAAGTACGGATAAAGTCAGAATACAACACTCCTTTTCACACTGACTCACCGAGAATGTATCATTTCCATTGCTTACCTGCCCTTTCTTTTCTCCTTTTCCTGTTGACAGCCACTTTAGTGTACGCGCTGCACTGACAATAACACGCTCACGCTAACAAGGTGGGTGCAGGCTCTTCTTGTTCTCAGACGTCGTCAAACTCTCCCTCGTTTCCATCTTGCTCGGCGGAGACAGACCAGACGATCCACCACGGACACAACCCTCACCCTCTTACCCTGACCCTGGATCCCCCCTTTTTACAGCACATGTACCCTTACCCTTTCACACACACCCCCAATCCGACCCGACCAACCCTTACATCCGCCTCAAGCCTACCATACTACGTAGCAGTGGCTGGCAGCAAGCCGTCTCCGATTGACTTCCTCACTTAGTCTTGATAGTCACACACACACATACACACACTGACATAGACACACCCTCGCACACGCCCCATGAGGCGTGTGCCACAGTTCGTGAGTGCCACTTTGCCGGCTGCGTATGCAGGCTGTACCGCTGCATCTCACGACGACTGCCCCTTCTGTCTTTTCCACAACAGCGAGCCATACCCGCCAACCCCATCCTGTTCCATCCCATCCCCATCTCATGGCGTTCTACTCCACTACGGTGCTTGGTACTGTCGAAGCTGCTGTTGCTGCCCATGTCTTCATGTATGCAGGCTACCCCTCCCTAGCGCCGTCCCCTCTGCTCCATTCCCGTCTGCATCGCTCAATCTTACCACCCCTCGTGTGAGCATTGTACCTGGTCATCATCGTCCTGGCAGCACTCACTAATAACGTTGGATGTTGTTCCACATCCATCCACAGTGATGGACGTGCATAGTAACCGTAAACCTCGCTAGAAACCGACGATTAGGGCCACGACATTCGTAACTGGCTTGCAGAGCACTCTGGCCTCTGATTGCCTTGCTCTTGCGATTGCGCTTAGTCCCCTTTTCCCGTTATTATGCAAAGATGTAAACAGGAGGTGCAGCTTCCCATTAAAACCGTAACAATCAAACACATCCTACCCATGTACTCCATTCAGGACGCTTCATACTTGATGTGGGAGTGGAATCTAAAGGCAGATAAAGGATAAGGGCCGCAGAGAAAAACATGCGCTGGCCCAGTTTTGAAGATGCCACTTGTTACCCTTCGCTCTTAAGTTTGTCCGCATATAATTATGTTATGTGGTGGTGATCAAGTTTATTGACGTCGTGGGTAAACTGTTCGGCGGTGCATCGTCTGATTCGTCCTGTCCAGTCTACAATCCCAACTGCGCATGCGCCTGCGTTTAATTTATCAGGCATGTTGAGGGTCAAACCGCAGTTAATCAGGCCAAAGATGGATTTGAGTAAGGCGTCTCAGGCAACTTTGAACTTCAGGGAAGCATACTTGAAAGTAAGTCGCTTCAAAGTGATGGGATGAGAACTGCAACGTAGCCGTACCAGACCAACCAGCAGTACACTGAGAAGGGGTACCTGACAAGGCAGGGAAAGGCAGAGGTTAAGTTAGTACATCTCACGACACTAACAAGTAAAGGTACGGAGCGCTATACCCTACTAACAGGGTTCCACTCCGAGAACTAGACATCCCTGCCCCGGTCCTGCCGCAACCCTGAGTCGCCGCAGGCTGGGTACCCACGCACCACACAGATTGAAACTTCTCTCTGGAAGGGAATCAAGCGCCACATGGGAGTGGACGGTACGGACCCACGTCGCGAGCCAGCTCTCCCCCCAAAAAAAAACCAAGCGCACAGACCAGTTGTACCTAACTCCTAGTAGATACTTGAGTTCAATGGCACGCAGACCCCGGCTGCTACCTCGGCCGACACTAACGTTCTGAGTCTTTACCCATATAAAAAGGTCTCCATAAGCTGTTTCTGCTTGTACCTTTGGACCCATAGTGAAAGTAGCATTACTCCGCCGGATACTTCCCATCTTGGCATACGCCTGGTCCCACCTCAGGCGGGCACAGAGCAGTTCCTCCCCAAGCGGCCAGGGCAGGCGGCTCCCCGTCTCTGGTCTCTCTCTACCTGTGCACCTAGCCGGAGCACACACACACTCTCTCACACTCACACCCCTACCTCTCTCTCACTTGGCCTGGGCTGTCTCCTCTCTTTCCACTCGCCAGCCTCTTCAGGTCCTTTCTTTCCTTCCTCCTTGCCTAGCCCGAACTTTTTCTTTCCCTTCTCTCTTTTTCCCCATCTCCGCCGTGACAACCTCGACGCGCGAGCGCAGCATCGCCATCATCCTCAATCGACATCACGTCCTTCCATCTCATCGTCCACGAACCCCGACGGCATCGGTATCGGCTTCGCGCATCCACCTGCGTCTCCCTGACTGGACGGCTTTGCCGCCTTGTGCTGTCGCTGTTACTGCCAGCCAGAAAAACCCCAGACCTTGCCTTAGGTAACCCGCGCCTTTTCTTCTGCACCCGCTATACCGAAGGGGGTCCATTGCGGCGACGCCCAAATTTTCCGAGTCTTGCCCACCACACATTCCCATCATCGTCATCCGACCGATACTGCTTTATCGTCGGCCTTCGATCGGCAGCCACCCGCTTACGCCTCTATCATTCCCCTTATTTATTATCATCGCCGACCCTTGCCCGGCCGACGAGATATCTGTTGCCGTTGTTGACGACCATCCACAGCTCCAATTGCAGCCATGTCTATGTATCCGCATCGCGCCATGGGCGCGGTGCCCCCCAACAACTCGGCCCGACTCAATGAGTTGCTCGACCAGATCAGGTCCGAGTTCGACTCGCAGATGCGCACCACTGAGGGTTACGAACACCAAAGTAAGCCATTTGCGCTCGACACATGGTTATCTCCCAGACTAACAGCCTTCCTGTAGTTCAAGCTCAAGTTCAAGAGATGCAGCTCGTTAGGGAAAAGGTCTACGCGATGGAACAGGCGCAGATGAACCTGAAGCAGAAGTACGCGATATGATGCGCTCTCGCAAACTAAACACCTGAAAATGCTGACGCCGTTCCCGAACAGGTACGAGGAAGAAATTGCCATGCTCCGCCGTCAGCTCGAAGGAGCACGCGGAAACGCGCCCCCCAGCATTGGCGGCCCTCCTCCCCATGCCGGTCCGTCGCAACAGCCTCCTTCTATTGCTCCCGGCAACGGTCTCTTCAACGGCATCATGACCGGTGGTGGCCAGGGCCAACTGGCCCCTCCTCCCCCTCCTCCGCCTCAGGACCAGCAGATGGGCCCCCAGCACCAGATGGCTCAAGGCCCTCCGGGACTCCCTGTCCCACCACCTCCTCCCCCCCCACAGTCGCAGCAGCCTCCTTTCCAGCAATATCCTCAGGGCCCCGTATCTAACGGCCTTGCATCCCAACCTCCCCAGAGCACCGCATCGCCGGGTCCCGGCAGACGGGGAATTGGCAGACCGCCTGCCGCTGTTGGACCGGCTACTCCTCAAATCAACACACCGATCCCTTTCCCTGGCGCGACCCAGTCGCCCCAGGTCAGCCACCCGACGCCCGACCACGCCCGAATGGGAGGCCCTCATGCCCCTCCGGTGGGAAACGCTCTTGGAGACCTTGACCCTGATCGTCTTCCCCCTCATTCTAAGAAGTCGGGCCATGACTGGTTCGTCATCTTTAACCAGCACGTCCCCCGTATGCTGGATGTTGACCTGGTGCACACTCTTGCCCATGAGAGTGTGGTCTGCTGCGTGCGTTTTAGCCACGACGGCAAGTATGTGGCCACCGGTTGCAACCGGTCTGCTCAGATTTACGATGTTCAGTCTGGAGAGAAGCTTTGCGTCCTCCAGGATGACAGCGTCGACATTACCGGCGATCTCTATATCCGAAGCGTTTGTTTCAGTCCTGACGGCAAATACCTTGCCACTGGTGCTGAAGACAAGCTGATCAGAGTAAGTAAAAACACGAATGACAAATACCGTGAGCAATGATGCTGACAAGCTGCTTCTAGGTTTGGGACATCGCATCTCGACAAATCCGAAACACCTTTTCAGGCCACGAGCAAGACATTTACTCCCTGGACTTTGCTCGTGACGGTCGCACGATTGCCTCCGGCAGTGGAGACAGGACGGTTCGTCTCTGGGATATTGAGC
Source organism: Colletotrichum truncatum (assembly GCF_014235925.2). Taxonomy (NCBI): domain Eukaryota; kingdom Fungi; phylum Ascomycota; class Sordariomycetes; order Glomerellales; family Glomerellaceae; genus Colletotrichum; species Colletotrichum truncatum. Next base: position 124,046 of record NW_027222406.1, on the reverse strand, counting down.
AGGGTACCAACACCCTTACTCTTACTATCGAGGATGGCGTTACCACCGTCGCAATCTCCCCCGATACTAAGTACGTTGCCGCTGGCTCCCTCGACAAGAGCGTACGTGTTTGGGATATCCACCAGGGCTACCTGTTGGAACGCCTCGAGGGCCCTGATGGCCACAAGGACAGTGTCTACAGCGTTGCTTTCTCTCCCAACGGTAGAGACCTTGTCAGTGGCAGTCTGGATAAGACTATTAAGATGTGGGAGCTCAGCACTCCTCGCGGCTTGCCAAACCCTGGACCTAAGGGCGGCCGTTGCGTCAAGACGTTTGAGGGCCACAGAGTGAGTTTACCTGCAAAGGCGTTTTGTCGTGCATTTCACGTGCTAAATAGTTATAGGATTTTGTTCTTTCTGTTGCCCTCACTCCTGACGCGGCTTGGGTCATGTCTGGTTCCAAGGACCGTGGTGTCCAGTTCTGGGACCCTCGCACCGGAGCTACGCAACTCATGCTCCAGGGACACAAGAATTCGGTCATTTCGGTCGCGCCCAGCCCGACTGGAGGCTACTTTGCCACTGGTTCTGGAGACATGCGGGCCCGTATCTGGTCTTACCGTAGCGTCCAGTAAGGGATGAAGCTGTGGAAGTGGCCAGAGGAAGAGTGGTTCTATGCCTTGTGAGCGACAAATATGTATACCAGTAACCGGTGTCGAGCGGGGGTGATCTGTTAGTCAGTGGTTTAAGGCGGGAAATGTTGTCCCTGTCTCTGTCTTGGGATGTCCTCAGTCAATCAGACGGACAGGACGGTAGGGGCGCTTGGGCAGGGATATGTCGGAATCTCGTAGCAAATAGCCGTCGCTAATGAAAGATTTGAAGTTTTGCATATTGCTGTGGTATTGAGATCTACATGAGAGAGCTAAACAAGTCTGAAAATTCGTCGCCCTTCTTTGATGTCTTCTTTTTCGGTTTCCTCTCTGCTTTTTTATCTTTGGCGGGTTTGACAGGTCCTATGTCATCTAGTGCTGCAGTTACCTTCCGCTTCTTTGGCTTCGTGGCGTCCTTGAACTCTGATTCCGGAGCACAAAGCTCGGTCTTGATACCCAGGCGTAACTGGTCCCGAGAGATGACTACACCAAGTCCTCTCGGATCGGGCTCGTTGACGTCTTCTTTCTTAGACGCGGTCACCAAGGGAGCAGCTGACGGCATGACAGGCACTTCTCCGGGGCCCTTCTCAGACTGCTGAGGTGCCAAAGGCGCAATTGCAGTGTTTATGCTGGCTAAGACGCCCAAAAGGACCAAGCCCAGGGCGGCATGCTGGTTATCAGCAGTCAGTTGCGTGAAGGCTCTTGTTTCATTAGCATACATGGGGCGCAAGCCAAGAAAGGGAACATGACTTACAAAAATGACGATGGGATAGTTACGTTTAGGAGTACTTGAACCCTGGCGGTGATGTCGTCATCTAGAGCATTTTGTGCCTTGGAAGCCTTTTGCTGTTTTGGCTTTTTGAAGTGCCGGGCTTGGGTGTTGCGGAGGCGGAGGACGAGGGCGTCTTCGAGCCTCCTGACCGAGCGGCGAAGGAGGTCGAACTGCGTCCACCAGCGGGCGACGCGGTGCTGGTTCTTGTTGCGATGATTGAAGCTGTCAAGGATATGGAGGACGGGGATAAGGGATTTGGAAATTTCCTCATCTAGAAAGCGATGGTCGGATGAAGAGTCGATGTCTGGTACGCCTGGCTTCATGTCACTCCTTGGCAGTGGGCGTCTTGTTGACAAGATTTTTTTGGTCGCTTCTTCTCACGTATCTTTTGCGACGATTGGAATGGACGGAATAAGCCGATGTGCAAGAAACGTTTACAGTGCCAGCGCTAGAACGCGGACAGGGGTCAGGAAAGCATAGGAATAGTAATGGGCCAAATGATGGTTGGATCGGATCGGTGCAGATTTAGTTTGCTAAGGGACGTCCGGTGGTGTGTTGCTGGTAGGCAAGAGGTGGAGTTCATCTGTTTCTTATTTTACTGTTTCTCATTTCCGGAATGAGAAGGAAACCAGCATGGTCCATGGAGACTTGCTGTTTCCGCCACCAGGTCAAGCTTTGAGTCAGCATGCTACAATGGAGAGAGGTCGAGGTTGTCAAATAAAAACTGAAGCACAAAACAAGAAAGAAAGAAGAAAAACGGCGGTTTTGGAGACAACTGATGAGACAAAGAAAACAAGGGACCGTGCGACGGGCCGCCTGTAGTTGAAGTGGGAACAGACTCGGAAGACTAAATTCACATCACGGGGATTGTCTTGTGTGACATTTTAGGACTTCAACTATAGCTTCAAGCTGCCATGAGGTAGAGGAACCTTTCGCGTACCCAGCTACACATGCGGCGAACATGTGAGCACGAGGCTCGAGCATCGCAGGTTATGAAAAAATAAGCTTCGCTGACAGTCGCTCCGGGAATGCGGCGGTTCGTCCATTGCAGATTGCAGGATAATCCCTCAAGTCTTAGCCGATTCGGGGGGGGAAACTCGACGGTCCTCGACCTATGGTCAAGGCCAGAGAAACCTTAAGTCGCGATGGCATCATTGCATGAGCGTAAGCGCTCTCATCAACTTTAGATGGCATGTCGGGTGGAAAGGGCTCATGAAGGTATGCAAGTAGCGGTGAGTAACGGGGTACTGGGGATGTTGTCCTTGCCTTTACCCGAGGTACTAACGGTTTACTGGTGTCTGGGGGACAGTGAGGTAATAAGGCATCAGGGGAGCCAGTGCCGACACTGGGGGAAGGGAATGACAAGAACAGTGCCAGATGATGTCGAGAAACGCTTGGGTACCGTGCGGATTACGTGGGGGCAAAAGTGGGATGACGGAGGAGGTAGACAAGCAGACAACTTGGAAATGGCAGGCGTACCTCTCTCATCAAGCCCAAAGGCCCTGTTGGAGGAACAAGGCAAGGAAGGCAACGGTGGTGCGGTAGGCATGCAGCCGAGTGGAGCTGGGGTGAGTTCTGGCCGCTGCAACGCCCTGCACCTCGTAGTACTGAACAGTCGGCATTGCCCAACCACAAGCGCGGATGCGATAAGACAGCCGAGTCTTGACGATGCAGCCAGCGTCATGAAAACCAGATTCAGAAACCAGCTGACTTACTATCGCTGCTCCTCTCCACCAGCAGCCGGCTGCCCTTGTTTATCAGCGCCTCTCGCATTGGGGTAATGGGTCCGAATTCCGTACATAGCGATGCAGGTCAATCTAAGAACATCTCTCGTGCGTGATAGACATGGGCGACTATTAGCTTAGGTTATTTGTTTTCTCTAGTCATTCCATCATCAAAGCCCCCAATATCTCCTCCTCCTCCTCCTCCTCCTCCATGGAGTAACCACCTGCACCCTGATCTACCAGAGTACCCGAATTCTTTTTCATCTCTGGCTTCGTGCCGTTCGACTCTTTTTTCCTCCTGTAGGGCAGAAGTATCTTCAGCTGCCAGATTGGCTGGGGTGCCTTCTTCCCACCTTTGGGGATCCTTGGCTTCCGTGCATCTTCAAGTTTTCTCTTGTTTCTCCCGACTTCTTTTCGACTCCCCTCCTCTCTTCTTCTTTTCTTCCTTCTTCCTCGCCCACCACAAACCGTTTAAATTGACAAGACTCCGCTGGGTGCAAGCCCTGCGTCTTCTCTGCTCACCACGCGACGTAACTTCAACCGTTATCTCTGTCGTCCGCCCTCCAATCCACTCGTCGTGGAGCAGCCAGTTGGAACATTACCCTGTTACCTGCGACAACCTGGCTCCGGAGCGCCCACTACGCTATACACTAGCACCGTCTCAATCTCCCGCGACTTTTCTCCACTTGGACTATCAAGGGGGGTTAAAGGCAGATTTGCGAGCTATCGATACACGGCTTTACCTATTGTGTAGCAAGGTAGTGCCTAGTGCCTAGTGCTGTCTGTATACACGTCCGAACGCTCGCGTCTAGAAAAAGCGATTTGCGACCGCGGAAGATTGTCAATTCTTGTCCTCGCGCCTTTCTCGTCTTCACAAACCCTTGCGTTCAGGCCAGTCTTCCCAGAGTCCAATTCCGCGTTGCGCCTTATTCCACTCTGCCTAACGGGTTCCATCCATGGCCTCAAGAAACCCTTCAACCTGGGACGAATACGAACGGGGCGCCTCCCCCCAGCGCTCTGTGAGTATCGATTCCAATGCTGTCACTGAGGACCAGTCCCTTCTCGGTGACGACGAAGAGAATGCGTACGGCAGCAGTCACCACGGCCTCCGCCGTCGAAGGTAAGTTTGATAAACCTTTGTTTTCTCTTTACGCCGGTTGTTATTATCGTTGACCTCATGCGACTCCCCGCTAACCCCGCCAAGGTCGTCAGTAACGCGACATCTCGCCGCCATCACCGACATTGGCGGTGTCAACAGCATTCGCTCCTTTACTCGCAGTTGGGCTCGTGCCGCAGGCTTCGCTGAAGTCATCCCCCAGCGCCCATCTTTTGTTTTCGCACCCGATCAGGCCCCGATTGCCTCCTCATCGGCCGAAGCGCTCGATTACTCTCGCAGCTACGTCGAACCCGAATCTCAACCAAGAACCTCCCTGCTAAGGCAACATCTTGAGGCAACACCCGAAAATGTGGCAAGCTCCTCGCAACAAAATGGTTCCTCTGCGTCTGAGGCCCTCGGAGACTCTGCCCATACCGACTTTCGCGAGAGAGAACGGAAATATGTCGAGGCAGAAATGTCTGGAGCTAACTACGGCTCCAGCTTCGGGAGTGGTCGCCGGCCATCACAGTCCATTTTCGCCGTTGCGCCTCACTTGGCAACCCCGCCCCTTTTTGGCAGTTACGGTTCGTACCGGACCTATGGGACCATATCCGACGTAGACGCCCCGTCTATGGCCCAGGCCGGTGAGCTTTGGCGACAGCAGCAACAGGCAGGTGTCAACGTGCCGGATGGGGAGCATCCCCAAATCCTAGTGAAGGAGGTTGAACAGGACGGCAAGATTGTTCTCACTGTGGAGGGCCAGTCGACATTGCCTCAAACTATCTTCAATTCGATCAAGTATGCAACCTCAGCTCCAACGAATGTTAGCGATAAGTAGTACTAACCTTCAATGCAGCGTTCTGATCGGCGTCGGCCTTCTGAGTTTGCCCATGGGCATCAAGTATGCAGGTTGGATTTGCGGCATGATCATCCTGGCCGGTTCTGCGGCCGTGACTGCTTACACAGCAAGGCTTTTGGCAAAATGCATGGACTTAGACGCTAGCTTGATCACGTTCTCCGATTTGGCCTACATTTCATATGGTCGTAATGCGCGTATTGCAACCAGTATTCTGTTCACCATGGAGTTGCTGGCTGCTTGCGTTGCACTTATCGTCCTCTTTGCCGACTCCCTGGTCCTACTCTTTCCAGGGTTCCTGAGCATCAACATGTGGAAAATCATTTGCTCTCTGGTTTTAGTTCCCCTCAACTTCCTTCCGCTGCGGCTGTTGAGTTTCACCAGCGTGATTGGCATCGTGTGCTGTTTCAGCAGTAAGTTACAGCAATCTCTAATCTCCATTGTGATCCAATCACTGATCTGGCATAGTTGTCTTGATTCTGGTGATTGATGGTCTCATCAAGCCGACCACACCTGGTTCGCTTATTGAGCCTGCTACAACATATCTTTTCCCAGCAAACTGGGGCACATTGCCACTGAGCTTTGGCTTGCTCATGAGTCCCTGGGGTGGTCACAGTGTCTTTCCTAATGTAAGTACATACCAACGACCGGTTGACTGCGGTCCTTTAACACTCTGGAACAGATCTACAGAGATATGCGCCATCCCCACAAGTATCCCAGAGCTGTCAAGACAGTCTTTTCGTCTGTAGTGAGTTGCCTACAACAGATCTGGTCCCCCGCCATGCTGAAACTAATTTTCAACAGTATCTGTTGGACGCATTCACGGCTGTCGTTGGTCTTCTGATGTACGGCGATGATGTGATGGATGAAATCACGGCCAACATCCTCCGGACAAGCGGCTACCCTCGCGCGCTTAATTTCTTGCTCTGTATATTCATTGCCATCATCCCCTTGACCAAGATTCCACTCAACGCCAGGCCTATCATCTCCACCCTGGAGGTGTTGACGGGCATCCATCAGCATGCCGTCGCCGACAACCAAGCTATGATTGGCCGTTCTGCCACGTTTCGTGGCGTGATGAAGGTCGCCATTCGAGTGATCACCATTTTCGTGTTCCTTGTCATATCCATTGTATTCCCGGCTTTCGATAGCATTATGGCGTTCATGGGTAGCGCCTTGTGTTTTACCATTTGTGTGCTGTAAGTAAAACCCTCTTTGCCCGTGGTTCGAGACTCGGTTCTAACTTGGTCCAGTTTGCCGCTTGCATTTTACGTCAAGTTGTTTGATAAGGAGATCACCGCTAGGGAGAGATTGCTGTGCTACACGCTCATGTTTATCTCAACCGTCTTGTCAGTAACAGGCACCGTCTGGGCTTTCCTTCCCAAGAGCCTTTTTGGCGCAGAGTAACCTGGTGGTGGGTTTATTCTGTTTGACGACTTATGCATTTCTGGAGTCCTGGCTACCGATCGGTCATTGCATGGCGCTGGTGGCAACTGTTTCTAGTTACCTGCATGAAGAGTTTCTGTTCTTTCGCAATTTGGTCTGTTATATGTAACTGTCGCGTTGCCGGTGTGTAGTTGGGAGCCATCTACATGGCGAAGCATGTAGATGCTAGGAACTTGTGGAAATAAAGAACAAACGTTGCAACATTGGTCTCTGTTGACATTAAACTTGCCATTGTTCGCTACCGTTGCCTCATCTACTCTCTGGATTCATTTCTGCGAATGCTTCGGGAGATGGAATCTGGTTTTAAGAAAAGGAAAAAAGAAAAAATAGGGAAAAAGCAGGTATGTAACGCTCGGCAAACCCGTGTTGTAAGAATTGTCCTTCTACTGCAAGGCAGGAGGACGGTTGAACTCAGTTGGACGCGGGCTTGAGGACAGCTTCATAACCGAACCTGTAGCCTTGCTGCCATCGTCGTGCAGCCCGCTGTGTTAACCATGTCTAGAGGTAACGTGATTATCTTGCTGGTGGGGAAGAGTAAGCTACCACGGCTGACTCGTTCGAGGCCTCCAGGATTTGCAACTGCTCGACAACCTGCCTGTCCGGCCCTGTTGAACCGACCGACTGACCGACCCCAATTACTTCGGTCGCATGGGAACTTTCGGGGCACACGGCACGAGGCATCAGAGACATGGGACAGCAGCAGAGTATTGGCTACATATATTGCACCTTGGCAAACGCCGCCTTCGCAAACCACTCCGTTCAAAGACGAGGTGTTACTTGTTGCTACTACTACTATTAGGTACAGCGATTGACCTATGGGCCTACTTAACCTGAATGGCGTCGTCAACTTGAAAAACCTTCGAGGTATGGGAGGATCGTGTCGGCTGTGGCAAACATTTACAACAACTTACCCACCAGATCTAGACTTGTCTCGGCCGCTTTTGGACGGGCGGCGCCGAAATTGCCTGTGTCCGAATCGACCCCGGGTTTTCGAATCCAAGCATGACTTAACATACTGACGTTGTTCAAGAGAACGTTGATCCACGCGAAGAAATCCTGATGACGCCATCTCTTGAGACTGGGAACTGGCAAATGCTGAAGGATGTCAGGGCCAAGTCGCAGAGCTGTAAATTGACATACTAGACGTAGGGCTGGTCTTGGTGAAACGGTAAACTCGGTTCACGCTCCATAATGTCCATTAGTCTCGGAAGTGGATTCGGGCTGCGACTTTCAAGCGGGGACGGCATCAGATGACGTAGCACCCTTGAGAGAATGGCCAGGGGAAGGACATAAAGGGTGGACATGCGGGTTGGTTAGTATGTCACAGCTGGAATACAGTCACTGGGTTATGAGAGAAACTATCTTGAGTGGGTAACTTCTGGTATTGTTCATTAATCTGGAGATATCTAATACACAGAAAGCGAGTTGAGTCTAGTGATCCAACCAGGCACCAAAATTTGCCGTCCATGACCACTGAGCCGAGCATGATAGCGTTACGGTCAATGGGCTGACGAACCTGGCAAAGTCCTGCAGGAGTAAACTCAACCACAAGAGGTGGCCCGACTAGGAATGTGCTTCCTGCCAGCCACCAACCCACTCGACGTCTGCGAGATCAGTGCGCTTCTCCCGGCGCCAATAATTCCAATCTCTGCCCTTATTCCAGGGGCATTCCTTAATCTTTTCCTTCGGCGATTTGTGATGGATGTTGTGGTTCGCATATTGGTCCCAAACTCCCGCTGCGTATGAATTGAATCCTAGTCCGAGCGCACGTTGTTGTCGGGCGAAATCACCCGACTTTTGCGTGTAAGACGAGCCGGTGTACGCCCGGCGGCGTTCACCAAGTGCGCTCCACTTGTCAACCTGATCCCTCTTAGGGGGCGACTGCCGAGTAGAGAGCATTAGCTTCGACTTGGGCGGGGACGAGTCCTGGAAGAAGAACCCATCCGCCGCCAGATCACTGTCGATGTCGTTGTGAATTTTGTGAGTGTCGTTGTGGTAGGTGCGCTGTGGGGTAGTTGCAATTGGCGTCGCGTCAACAGTGTCGCAATCGTCAGTCTTGCTGTCATGGCTCCACGTCCTGGAGTTCAGCTCCTTGAGAGACTGCATCTGCCTGGTGCGCTCAGCCTCAGCCTCTTCCTCCTCCTCATCCTCGTCCCACATGTCACTCCAACTCTTGGAGACGACATCCTTGCGACCAAATACCAAGGACATAGAAGACAGATTGCTTCGAGGTTTGGCCATGTTGATCGGAAGGGAGCCGGCCATTGGAGAAACCTTGGGAATGGGCCGGGGCGCCGCCTTAATGGGGCGACCAATGTGTAGCGACTTCATCGAGGCACCAAGGCTGGAGTTAAGCATCGAGGAGACCGAAGGAGTCTGAACAGAGCTAAACCAGTCCGAGGTTTCCCCAGACTTGGAAAAGAGATCCTCAGTGTAGCTCTCGTCGTCAGGGATGGCGCTGAGCTGGCGGATGGGATGAGGTGGGCTGGCGTGGAGGGCCTTGGCCCAGGGGAAAGCACCTTGTTCCACTTGCGGGCTCTGGATGGAAGGAGTCCGTAGAGGCTCGCGGTTGGCGCTGGCCATAACGTAACGCTCAGCGGAGCAGAAATCGTCAACATCCTCCTCGGATGTTGTGAAGCTGACGACACGCTGAAGAGCAGCACGAGCGCCAACAAGAGATCTCTTCTTGGGGTCCAAGTTCATGCACTGAACAATCACCTCATAGGTGTCCTGCGACATGGACGGGAAGACGTCGAAGAGAGACTGCTTGTCCCGGGAGAAGTCCAAGAAAAGCGGGTCTGCCTCGGTCGGGGTGGTAAAGGGGTTACGCGAAAAGAGGATGTTGAGAAGGCAGATGCCAATGGCCCAGATGTCAGCCTGAGCAGGAGAATAACCAGCACCAGCAGAGTCGAATTGCTCAGGAGCCATGTAGCGATCGCTGCCAACCGTTGTCTCCAGCGTCCAGTTTTCGGTAGTAGCGAGACCAAAGTCTCCCAGCTTCATAGCTCCGGATTTGGTGAGGAAGATGTTCTCCGGCTTGATGTCACGGTGGTACACACCCTTGTTGTGGATGTAGGCGACCGCGTCAACAAGCTGCAGCATGAACTGTCGAACGTGTTCGGTCTCGAGAGGCCCATGACCGTTCCGAATGGCTTCGTACAAGTCACCCTGAGGGCAGAATTCGAGGACAATGTAGAGGTGAGCCTCTGTCTCGAAAGAGCGAAGCAGGTTGACAATGTTTGGGTGCGCCCCAAGGCGGCCGTGAAGTGTAAGCTCTTCGGACTTCTCGTCGACAGCGAAGTCGAGACCAGCGTCGTCGGAAGCTGCCTTCTTGGTCAAGCACTTGATGGCAACGGTCTCGTTGGTGTGCAAGTCCTTGGCCATGAAGACCATGCCGAAGGACCCGTGGTTGAGGGGAGAGATGGTCTTGTACCGACCATCGAGCAACACACCATTCTGGAAGTTATCTCTCAAGCATGCCATGTCGAAAACGGGGGGAAAAAGAGGTTTGATGGAGCAAGGGTATCCGAAAGAAGAAATGAAGTGACGAAGAAATGATGATACAGCCGTTAATCAAGCTTTTGCCCGCTTTTCAGTGGTTCGTTGAAGAGGAAGGCGGATACAAAGATGTCCAAGTATCGAGGAAGGAGGCGTAGGAGATGGTGTAGTTTGTTTTTGGTTGGCGTTGGTCGATGAAGAGGTAGAAGAGGTGTTGCCAAAGAATATACAAGTTTGAAAGACAAATCTAGCAGGAAATAACGCGATATCTAACTCCTATTCGTTCACGTATCAGAGGCTCATTGATGGGTATTTTTTTGTGGCTGTTGTCGAACAAATGAAAGCGAAGGTCTGTTGTTTGGTTGTTGATGTTGTTGGGTCGTTAAGCGGTAGGGACGTCGAGAGGTCCGAAAAGACAAAGGCAGTTTCGTTATGAGGACATTGAAATGGAATAAGTATTGCGATGAAAGGAGAGAATGGTGTCCAGAGATGGAAGAAACGGTTGGCGAAGTCGGCGCTGAAAGGCTTGATTCGCGAGGAAGAATCGAAGATGTCGAGTCCTGATCAAGAGAAGTCGAGTGAGGAGCGAGTTAGCACCAGACGGCAGGTTATGCGTATCAGGTTGCTGTCTCTGATTGGCACGGAGGCCGAGATGGATGGTTGTAGATGGCCGAGAGTAGCTTCGTCGAAGTGTGATTGCAACGGCTTGCAAGCAAGCTAACTACCGGTATCGGCAACAAGGTTGGCTACAGCAGCATTCGAGCGTTTTGAGGAGCGGACTTGAGAACGAATCGGATGAAGAAATCGTTCGAGTCGGAATGGAAAGTTGAGGGGACCTGAGCTCCTTTTAATTGGGAGGTGGGATGAGTCGTTGCTTAAGGAGCACGCGAGAACTGAGGAATGGCAAAGGCGGGGGGGAAGTGAGTCAATGGACACGGATGTGAGTGGGTGTGCGCGATGACAGCAATGCCAGTAGTGGAGTAGGTCGACGTCGAAGTCCTAGGGGCCTCTCTTTCTCTTCTCTCAGTCGATGATTGACGGATTGATATAAGAGTCAAGTCTTCGGCGGAGGTCGTAGATTGCGTGATTGCTTGCAATAATGACTCGCGGTTGGCTATCTCGATGGATTGCGAGTGCTTTGATTGTGAACGGCGGGCGGTGAGGTTGGTCGGAGAGGGGGGAGGAAAGGCGAGAGAGGAGGTTGAAGCGGATGAGGAGGGTGGCGGTGGAAAAGGTGGCAAGCAAGGAGAGCAAGAGAGGCCGTTGACGACGATGAAGGATACGGGAAGGTAGAGGAGGGAAGATGAGTGAAGGGAAGGATGAAGATGGTAGAAGGGGGAGTATTAGAGTAAAGTAGGTAAGTGCAGGATGTAGGCAGGCAGTAGTCAGAGTACACGAGTACACAGGCAAGTTGGACGAAGGAAAAGGGTGGTGGGCAGGCGGTGCAGGGAAGACAAGGCGAGAAAGAGGGTGCGAGAGCGTGAGTGTGTGAGCAACAGAACAAGTGAGAGAAGAAGATGGAGGTGGATGGACGAGGATGGATTGGCGTGGATTCGATAGGAAGGATGGGATGGCATTAGGTTGGGGAAGAGAGGCAGAGAGCGAGAGAGCGAGAGAGCAAGCGCAAAGACCGGGGGAGCAAGGCGAGATTGGGAGGGAGTGAATGAGTAACTCAGGTCAGAAGGTCAGGTACAGTACGAGTGGAGGAGGTACATTGCGTACACCACCATGGACCATACTATGGCCCGGTACCTCTGAATGACGGGACGGCGGAGGACGGCGGTATGGCAGGGAAGGGGGCCGAGAGAGGCGGTGGGCGAGGGCGGTACGTACCAAAGATGCCGCCAGCTGGGAAGCATGGGCATGGAGCATGGCGCACTACGTGGAATGATGGGGGAGGGGACCGGGATGGCAGAATGGTAGGATGGCGCTGCGGGTGGGACGACACAGAAGCAGCCCTGCAGCCACTCCCTGGTCAACCACGATGGTTATCTGTCGTTGCTTTGCTGTACTTCTGCAGGAGAGACTGGTTTGACTGGGTTTTGCTTATGGCTGGGCTGGTAACAAACACGACGCGATGCTACGCCAGACCGGCAGACCGACAAACCAGCCCTCGAGAATGCATATTTTGTCTTCCTTGCAACAGTACAGAGGGGGCAGGAAATGAGAGAGTGTGAGCGTGAGCAAGAGCGTGAGTGTGAGAAACTTGGTACAGGCGGCACACACTGTGTTGAAAGCACCAAACACTGTCGAGCTTAACGAAGGCTGGCCACTCACATCAGCCCGAAGGCCCCACCTCCTGTCTCTGAGTGGCCTGTTTCGTTTCTTGCGACGCTCCGCTACGTTCCGTTTAAGGGGGCCACCCAGCTGGGAACCTGGAGGGCGTGCACCGTCATGCTGTGATGCTACGGCGGTGACATAAAGTCGTAACGGAATAACGTACCGTTTACAGCACTTGCTGTCGTCGCACCGACACTGACGGGGGCCAAGGGTGCCAAGGCACACACTGTAGACGTACCCATGGAGGCTCGCATAGGAACGAGGATAAGATTGATAACCTGGCAGTCCAGGTGACATAATTCGTAGTGGATACCTCGCCCAACGTGTGTCTGTATTGTCTCCATTCCAATAAGTAGGTAGACGAGAGAGAGAAAAAAAAAAAAAACATGCCGCCAGTCCGTCCGCCTGCCCCGTCATAATCTCGGGCCCCACACGGAGTACGTTCAGGTGCCTTGCTGAGGACACGAAAGCTGGGAATCTCTCGTAGGAGAATAACAGTCATACAGTCATGCTCTGAGTGAGGCAGTGGCCCAACTGCTGCATACCAGGGGTCCGATACCTACGTAGCATATTACTCCGTAGTGGGCACCGGGGAAATGTCCATGCCCGCTTCAGCTATCGCGGACGAAGCCTTGACTGTTACTCATCGTTGGACCCCGAATGACCGAATGACTGAGTTGGCGGAGTTGATTGATCAGTCGGCACGGATTTCAGCAGAGCACGACATCACCCGCCTAGTGGCTTCTTCCATCGGCTTCGACGGCAGACCAAAGCGTGATCGACTAGAAACACGCAATCTCCAAGCGGATGATAACACTGTGTTGTCCTCTGCCTACACCGTCGAGAATGTGTCGCAGTTGATGTGAATCGCACGGATGTAGAGATTGACGGTGTGCAGCCCCACGAAGCCTGTAAACAACCTAATGACAACACCGACATCAACATTACTACATACTAGTACAGCAAGGACAACATAAACAACAACAATAACAAGAAATGGATGTGGTGGGAGGAAAGGGGTGTACCATCAACTTAATCAACCCAGGCCAATCAAAAGCGTTCAACACTATAGCTATGACGGATGCGGGTACCGAAGATGGTATGCGTGGTACACAGTCGAAATGTGTACTGGCAGTGCATATCGGAGAGATCTAAAGTATCTCCAAAGCACAGGAGATGGCCGAGGGCGTATTGCGGCAGAGCTCACAATCATAGTATTACCATGGCAGTACTAGTAGACTCACGGGATATTTGCAGTGCTGGGGACACCCTGCAGGCTGCATGAATGAGCGAATGGCTGGCAGGCTGTTCGACCAGGATTGACATTGACATGAGCTGGGTGGCTCGAGGCCGTTCGTTGACTGGCTGCAAGGGACCACCTGGGGTTGAACACATTGCAACTCTTTTGTCTCTGGCTTCCGTCTGCACGGAGGGTGGTGAGGCTGGCTAGGCACTGACTGATACGGATACTGTATCCAGCACTGCAAGGGCGAGACAAGAAACAAATACTACGTAGTACATTGCAAGCCCATGGTGTGAGCCAAGCCCCTCATTAGCCCCCAGCGAAAGAGGTCCAGAATTTGAGTCTCTTTGCCTTTCAATCACGACCAAGAGGCGCCGGCGCTGGGAAACGCGCCTGGCGCTCACTGTCGCCATATCGTGGAGCAACAGTACCTTTACAAACACCTAATTAGTTGGCTATAAACAATGGCAGTGGCCTGGTTGGCGCAGCTGCTATGCACTGCCGGCTGCGCACTACGTACCTGACAGCCACCGATCTTTTTCCAAAAAGGCAAAGCAGAAGGGCCCCGTTCAGCTGCGTGGTTAGTCGCCACACCGCCTGGTACGTGATCGGCAGGTACACCGCGGCAAGGCGAAGGCTGTATAATCGACCTAGGTGCCATGTACCGCAATCTGCTCCTGCTGCCACCCATCAGTGTGCAGTCGTGTGCTAGCTTGCCAGCTTCTGCGCCCACCCGCCGACGCCGATTCGAATGATCGCTTGATACGGGCGGGAAGCGCGCAACCGTCCAAGAAACCTGATCGACAGGCCCAGCCAGGGCCTCTCAAGACGCCTAGCACCAGTGCACAGTATCAATGAAAGGCCAATAGTTCATGGGTATGAGCGAGAGAATCACGCACGCCAGGTACAGGCACGACTAGCATCAGTGGTGGTAGTGAGTAGCAGCAACAGAAGCAGCATCGTCAACGCCTTGTTATCGTGCCCACGGCGTGTTTAGATTGTTGTGGAGACACTACGATGGGCCTCAAAAAGGGGTCCTTCTCAATTCGTTCATATCCTCTGACTCTTTTGGTATCCATCAGCTCAAATGACCTCCAGTACACGGATACTCCGCAGGAAAGCAAGCTATCGGATCTCGGATACCACCTCACCATACTTACATAAGATAGTTGGCAATTAGGGCCAATAGTCTCCCCCCCCGAAGGCCCTGAACTAAAGGGGACCGGACGAGTAATACAGGTGCCATTTACGGCCTAGTTACCAAAGATAGAGTGGCAAGTGGTCCAAGATCCAGAATTCGCGAAGCATTTCCTGGATTATGTCTGAAGAACATCGTCATTTGGGCCCATGTGTCATGGAATTCCCCTCAACCTGACCTTGGACGGCCTCTGGGGGTCCCTGGAGGCGTTCTGGTGTTGCATAAGAATAGCTCCTTACCTTTTCAAGCCGCAGCTAAATTCGACTGGCGGGGACGTGGATAAAACGATAAGGGACTCTCTCGTGTGTCAGGGGTAGGACAGAATGCTGCCTCCAATCGACAGGCATGGCAAGTGGTTTTCTTTTCCCACAATTGCCATCTGAGTTGTTGGGTCCTTCGAGTTCGAGACTTTCTGGCCACGGCCCGTGGGGTACCGGAATCTTGGAACCTTGCCTTGGCTCGTAACCGTTCTCCCCTAACGTCTTGCTCCCCATCCCCCTCCTCCCGTTTACGGTTAACCCCCAGCCCTACAGTCCTGCTACGTAACGGCGCACGGTAGTGATCCTTTCATCACGTACTAGGCACTGTAGGCCGCGGTGCTATCTACCTCACACAATCTCTCGACTGGATTCCTTGGGTTTCTGTTTCACTTGCTAACCTGACCGTTCCCTCATTGGCTAACGTCACTGCACTCCTTTTGACCTGCAGATGAGCAGAAGTGTAACCTGTCTGTCCCGTCCGTACGACAGCCCTCCCCTCCCGACATCGCTTCGCCGTCCCTTTCGTACCCAGTAGTAGTAGTGGTATCCTTACCGTCAATCCCAACTTTCTCCCAGGAAGCGAAGGGACCAGAGCGACCCAGCACCTCCACACCCCCCCAGATATTCCAGAGATGCGCGATGCACCCAAGCGCCATCCATCTGTGAATCCTTCTCCATGGACTTTCCCAAATAAGGAGGGAGCTGTCGTGGGCCCTTTTCCTAAATCGTATCTCACTTTGCATGCAGCTTTCTCTGTTATCTCGAAACACGATAAGATGCCGTGACCGCGATAGAGACACCGATAGAGACACCGATAGAGACGCGAATGGCACGAATACACACGTGATTGTGAAGACACGTATTGCCTAGTTGTCTCTTACTGGCCGTAGAGGGAGGGGGAAACACATCACCAGCTATACCATGCCTCATTCCGCTGCAATCGCTACCTGAAGTGACGCCAGACTCGACTCCTCTTTTGGCTTCCCGATCTGCGCCGTGGGCGGTGCCTTTCTTGCTTAGAACAGGTGGTGAGTACCTAAAAACTATCCAGCTCATCCCTGAGTAGTATCGAATCGATGTCGCAATGTGTAGTCCTGCAGTCTGGCCCCCCCCTTTCTGTCTCTGTCTCTGACCCAGGGCTTCAACGTCAAACCTTCGTCCGATGATTGAATGCTGATCTGACCCCTCCACAGGTCACCCATCCGACTTCCTTTCCACCAAAAGCTGCTCCGTAGCGCCCGTAACGCTGACCTGGCTGTACATGGCCGCCTCTGAGAGTGTTTCAGATATTGTGCTCTTCGTCATCCCCACAAACCCAAATGAGCCTGCAGGCCAAAAAGGTTCGCTGATGCGATTATCACGCTGGAGGGCGGATGGCCTCTGGGCGACTTCGTTATTATGTCCCGAATTGCCGAGTTGTCAGTCTCGTCTCATCCGTTGCTTTTCTCACAAATCAATACAGCCACCTTCGGCAGTAAACAGTGCAAAGGAAACCCTCCCGAAGGCGGGGAAATAAAATGAGCAAAGGCGTCATGCGACAAGTTGGCTGTCTTGCCGTGCTCATCATTCTGCCCCATCCCCATTTATCTCCTCCCTTTTTCTTGTCCTCCTCGGGACTGCCGTCCCCAACCAGTTGGTCGTGTGACCGGCAATGGCGGGCGGGAAAGGAAATCCCCAGACGCTGGGGGAGGGGGTCCGTCCCTTCCCAACGTACGGATACCTCACGTCGCGGGAGCCAACCGCACAGCGCCCGGGCTTGTACCGAGTATCTCCGTACACTGACTAAGAAACAAACAAACAACAGCTGATGCCTCTCCATCATTCTGGTTCCATCATGTCTCATCGCGGCTGCCCTCCCCGCTCACATTTGAGGGTCACTCCAAACGGCCTGCAGGGGTTTTGCATTTGGAGGGCCGCGTACGACGGTTCTTTTTCCGTTAAGAGACTTGGGGGAAGCCTCTCCAAGAGTAAACAAACTACATTGGACTGGGGTTTGTCTACTGCAACCAGATTACGACGGGCTAAAGACGATGGTTGGCCAAGTCCCTACACACTGCTCACGGCGAGCTTCGTAACATTGGCGTCGCGTGTCCTGAAGCGTAGACTACAGTAAGCTGAGGAAGGTTTGGCTCTAAGAGCAGCTACAACTTGTGGTGGCTTGCCGCCGGTTATGCTGGGTAATGAACGGGCTCCCTAGAAAATCGAATGACAAGCTTCCATGCTCCAGTTCTCCGGTCTCTGAACCGAGTCGACTGCGGGAAGGAGCTACCCACACCCCATGAATATCTGCAGCAATCTGCATGCTTTTGATACCTTCCGCTCTGAAGCTTTATCGGGCCACTGGTGGAAGTGTGGAAACACATGGACGGCGAATCCCTCTACAGGTACGAATCGTTTATCGGTATCAAAGCCGGGCCCGCAATGCTGCATGTACCTCAACGTGTTGTCTCTGTGTGTCGCTGACTGCTTGTGTGCCGTGGCCTGTTGAGCCTGTGCGCCGTCCTTCTTCAAGTCCCCGAGGTCCGTGGGTAACTGACTGCCTGACCGATGTCTTCGACTAGATCGGATAGCACGTCCCCTGCAGCTGGCCAGCCAAGGGTCGCGGGTGTTGGACTTGTTCAATTGGGTAAACAGCACTGCCTCGAGGGAGACAGGCATTCGTAATGTCCCTTGGAGAGACAAAGTAACTCAACTCGATGTGCTGGATTCGTTCGTCATGCGGGACTGCCTTCTGAAGCGGCAGGTCCACGGGGATTTCCAATTTACCCATCTGTCATCCAACAATGTACCGTGGAATAGCGCAGCCGTAGGCGTCCCCTATCGCATCGCCGTTCGCCCAGTGCATCTCGTTGAGACACGTTGTTGGCCAAGTGGAGCTCCTGCGATCAAGGCAAGACAAACGATGATGGGTCTGGCATAGTGTGTATCCCTAGTGGCATCTCTCATCTGATTAGCCATCATGCCCAAGTCAGAGTCGAGAGGTTCTGGTAACAAATGAGAAACAAAGGGTTTCGCGAGCTCGTGGCTAATGCTCATGCGTCAAACTTGAACTCTGTTTCTCATTCCGGGCTGTCTATTCTACACCGGAGCTTTCTCGCCACGCAGTCTCCCCTTATCTGAGGCGTGACGCTTCACCGCGCCACGGGCGAGAAGAGATAGATGCAGGGCCGTAGTACCTACTGGCTTGCTCAAGACAGAATGGCAGCCATAGGGTTGGCTGGTGCATGAACTCCACAGTCACCTCCCAGCTAGCCCAGCCCAATATGCATGCCGGGGACGGTGGGATCGGAATCGGCACCTGCTCCTAGCAATTGGCTCACAGCTGCCGTCCAACGTACGGCGGACTGTCGGCGGTGGAGCCTCGCGCAGTCTCCGCAGACTTGCGCAGTACGGTGGGGTTCAACAGCCACCTCAATGCCTTACCTAAAGTCTTCATTCACAGGACTGGACTGCAGCACGTTCAGGACCCTTTTGGCGTGCTGATGTGGCCTTTCCCGCCCCCTTCGACGCTGACCACTGGTAAGTGTGGCCAGGCACTGATGCCGCCTGGATGGACAACAGATAACTCCATAATTGCCTAACGGGGAGGTCGGGCGGGATCCAGTTAGGCACCCGTGCGCACCGCTTCATCGTCCGTTGACGCCGTACGATGGCCGAACGACCTTGTCTTTGTATACTTCCTTTGAGTCACCGTCGGCCGTCATTCCTCCATCACCAGGGCGCCGCCGGACTCGTGACGGCTCCCCGCCCCCGGCTCCTTTTCCGGCTGCCGTACCGAATCCGTTCGATTCGTGCCTGATTCGCTTCTCACCCAATACTGTCTACGCCGTTTTACCGATGCTGCGCGCCTTGGCGTTCTCGCTGTTTGCCGTCGCCAGCTCACCGCTGCTTGCTCCGGCCAAGTTGCGCTTGAAGATGTTACTGCTGTTGGGTCTCTCGGAAAAGTTTGTGTGCCCCTTCGCTATCTCATTCGCCATCCCCACTCACACACTCTTCCACAGTCGCGCACACACACCTGCACCCAAATGCAGCCTTTTCCTGTTCCGGGCCTTCTTGAATTCCGGTTTGGCTTGACCGCCTTATCCCAATCTCCAACCGTCCAACTTGATGCATGAACCCTGTGCCACATTGACCAAATCAGCTGCAAGAGGCACCGACTCACAAAATTGTCGCTGAAGGATTTCACGTCGCTTTTCGTGTTCCGCTGAAGGTTCGCGCGTCACGCCCAGAAAGTCTTCACCGTTCCACCACCGCTGCCTACGCATCAAAGAACATTGGATCTTGACAGTTTACAATGGCCCCGAACCTCGGCAAGGTCAAGGTCGTATTGCTTGACATCGGTGAGCCTCCACCTCACCGCAATTCCTGTAGCTCGGAGCAGGCTGGATTCAGTTTCTTCAGAACATGCACTGATTCAAACCCCTCGCTATTACAGAAGGCACTGTATGCCCCATCTCCTTTGTCAAGGATGTTTTGGTACGTTTGTCTCGCCCGCCCGCCGTCGTCCCCAGACCCCGTCGCGTACTGTGTAGTCACCGTGGTGTTGCCGCTCGCGCTCATGGTTCGGAGATGATTTATATATACCGGCAGCGCCGCTACCGTGCGCATAGTTCTACAGAGGCACAGTCCGCTGCCTCCCCTTACTGACACTCTTACCCGTCCTGTAGTTCCCGTATGCTATCAATGCCCTGCCGGCGACACTAGACAAGCAGTGGGATAACCCTGACTTTGCTACCTACCGAAATGCTTTTCCAGCAGATTGCGTATCTGACCGTTCCGTCTTCGAGGCTCACTTTCGTGACCTCGTTAGCCGCGACGTCAAAGTTTCCTACCTCAAAGCTCTCCAAGGCTATCTTTGGAAAGAAGGCTACAGGTCGGGCGAAATCAAGGCACCGCTCTTCGAGGATGTTGCCGGAAGTCTTTCAACTTGGAAGGAAGCCGGGTTGCGCCTCGTCATCTATTCGTCTGGCTCCGTGCCGGCACAGAAACTTTTCTTTGCTCATACGGACGCTCAGCCATCGGACCTGACTCCTCTTATCTCTGGCTGGTTTGACACTACTAACGCCGGCCTTAAAACGGAGTCCAGCAGCTACATCACTATCTTGTCCAACTTCCAGGACACCAAGGCTGATGAGTGGCTTTTCCTCAGCGACAACCCTTTTGAGGTCACCGCTGCCATTGCTGCCGGGATGCAGAGCATTCCCGTCGTCCGCCCAGGCAACGCACCTCTGCCGGTTGACCTGAACCCAGCCTTGCACCCGATCAAGGATTTCAACGAACTGGAGAGTCTCGGATCAAAACAGTGACGAGCAAATCACCACATGGTGCTCATACGGACGTTCCTGTAGACACAGTAGCTCTCTACCGGAAGGGCCGGTATGGAATGCCTCGAATACAGTCTGCATCCGGTCAATGTTGCGTTCAGATTTCCCGTCTTCGTCGATTCTGCGATCTGCATTTCTAACTCCTTCCTTCTGCCCCACCTCACGCACGTGGGGGCAATTCTGGACTATCCTTCACTCGTTTTTCAGTACTGGTAATATGGAATCGTAAATGCAGCCGTAACCGCGCCACTTAGACCCCAGCTGAGACATGTCGATCCATCTTTACCTTGAAGTAAGGTAAAGTAAACGCTAGCACAGTGGTTTGCTTCGAGATTATGATGGGCAGCCACGAGGCAGGATGAGCTATGTATCTATTTGAATGTCCTGCTTGTCCATTCCCCAGCAGGTGATAATTTTTGGTTATTCTACCACAAAGTTATTTTGCAGCGGTTAGACTTGCAAACCAGTAGTTATTCGACGCAAAATGACAGCTGACAAGCTTGTAACTGTGAGTTGGCGGTCACATTATCGGTGCAATTTGAAGTCAGACGGGAGTGCGCGAGAAGCCGAATTGCCGAGCTCCAACGGCAAGGGGAAGTCCTCAAACGGTTATTGGAGGGCAACGCCATCTCCCAGAACAGGTCCAAGTTAGCCCACTGGAGAGCGTGGTGCTTCCATGTATACCTGCCCAAACATGATAACGCAGATGATCGCCTGTCGATCTCTACCTGGCACCCTATCAAACGCCCTACCAATGCTTCCACTACCTCAAACCAAAGCGTGTGCTTGCCAGATACCGCACAGAAAGGATAGTCAGAAGTAAAAGTAAAGCCCGCATCTACTCTGTGCGAGAGAAACGACGCGTGAATGAAGGTAAGGAATTCGACAGCCTATTTGAATCGGGTGAGAGGCCGCATCATCTGCCCTGCCAACTAAATATGACGGCAAGTATAAGCTACTGCAGCAGATGATTTCATGGTGCCTTCAGTGTAATGGTGAAGTTATTTCGATCTATGCCTGAATTGACCTCCCTCTTGGTAAAGGGCGGCATGGGTTGGTGTGGAGAGCTTGCTTTTTTCCAGAAAGAGTAGGCTAGCTTATTCGTGACTTTGCCTTCGAGTTGGACATATCCCAACAATGTCATCAACTCAACCAGTCGATCTTGAGAGAAGTAACGCGAATTGGAAATACAACTTCTTGGGAGAACAAGAAATAGTGAAGGGAAGATATTGCTCGTACCCTGCGAGAAGTTGTCATCAGGCTGTCGAAGAAATGAGAGCGTCCGGAGAAGCATCTGCCCGCGCAGAGAGTGGTCAGGAACGTAATTCAACACCAGACTAAGCGAGATGATGTCGAACCGGTGGGTGTCGTCCTTGGGGAGTGGCCGCTCCATGAAATCCTGCTGGAGAATGCCCGATTGTTGACTGTTGAGGTCGATGCGTTCCATCTCAAAATAGCCACTCTTGGAGCAGGCATTGTCGGTGCTGAGTGCGCCAACTTCAAGCATGCGTAACCGGCGATATTCGCCATCATCGCCGTCATCTTTGGCTTTGGTTCGGGTGCTGTCTGGCTGGAACTTTCTTGATCTTAACCAGTCCAAGAGCACCTTGGAGCTGTCTCCGCCGCGGTCTAACCTCTGACCCTGAAGGCTGGCTCGCTGATACTCCTCAATTCCACCAAGAGCAGAGATTTTTGCTGTCAAGGCTGCTGCTTCCTTCTCGTCGTTTCTGGCCAAAGCCTGCTGCCGCTTCTTTTGTAGCATGTGATGCGTGTTTATAAGTGCCCTGGTTTCTTTTCGAGATATCGACTTTGCTTTCTTCAATGTGGGAGGTCGACCACTTGATAAGAGTCTGGGTGTTGTTTTATTTCTCCCCATGATGGACGGACGCTAAATCTCAAAGTGAAGCAATACAATTGGGAAAATTTTGCAAAATTGGTGTTTGAAGCCTCAGCAAATTTCTGGCATATGGTTGACCTTGATCACTTCTTTTTAGTCACATCGAGTGCGGTGAGGAAAGTCAAGGCCATGGTCTAGTTTGATATTCATGGATGGATGTTGTGCTTGAAGCAACTGTCACGGAATATGTATTACATAAGCACATATGGCACTCAAGGGTCCATGTTTGCAGTTCGGGACATCAATATTCCGCGCAAAACCCAAACTGGTAAGCTCATGCACGGACCATAATAAGCGGGGATCCGATGAAAAAAAAGGGTGCCCTAATGCAAACCACAGAATGAAACTTCGAGTCCACTGGGTCAAAAAACATTTTGGGATTCCTTTTTTTCGACCTCTGAACGACATCCGACGACAACCAGCCAGCTAACCGACCAGCCAGCCAACGTCCCAGCATTCACAATGGCCCCTAAGGACTCGAAGAAAGGTACTTGACTATTTGAACAACACCAATCCGCACAGCCCAAAATGCTTTCAACTCGATAAATCTGTCGTCAACGGCAACGGGGCCATCTCCCCGAGCATCATGCTGCAGCAGATTTTGCGAGTTCTTTGATAATAAAGAGCGATTGCTGATGCGACATCTCATATAGGCGGTGCCTCCAAGGCGCCTAAGGGCTCCAAGAAAGCCAACGCTGCTGCCAAGGCTGCCCTGAAGGGTGTAAGTACAAACCCATTCCATGATGGAAGGAGACGGACGAGTTGGCTCTTGCCTTCTCGACTGATCAATTTCTCAACCTATCTGCGAGGTTTCGAGTCGGAAGAATGGCACAGGCTAAACACATCTACAGGCCAACTCCCACAAGAAGACCAAGGTCCGCTACACGACCTCCTTCCACCGTCCCAAGACCCTCGTCGTCTCCCGCGCCCCCAAGTACCCGCGCAAGTCCATCCCCCACGAGCCCCGCCTCGATGAGCACAAGATTGTCATCCACCCTCTCAACACTGAGAGCGCCATGAAGAAGATCGAGGAGAACAACACCCTCGTCTTCATCGTCGACGTCAAGTCCAACAAGGCCCAGATCAAGCAGGCCCTCAAGAAGCTCTACGACATTGACACCGTCAAGATCAACACCCTGATCCGGTAAGGCAACCTCGAACCACTTTGGTGTGGATTCCCAAAAGAAGATGGTGGATAGAAGTGCTGACAAGTACATATTAGCCCTGACGGCTCCAAGAAGGCCTACGCTCGCCTCACCCCTGACGTCGATGCCCTCGACATCGCCGCCACTAAGCTGGCTCTCGTTTAAGCATTAAAAAGACGGGAATGGATATGAAAATAAAAATCAATTCGGGTTCATTGACTGCAAAGGCATTGGCATGGGCGTCTCAAGGTTGTTGATTAGAATCCCTAGGGTGGCATCCCCGGGGCACCAATCGATCCCCCCGGTACTCAATCAAGCTGGGGTACCAAGACCGTGTTTAGTCTCAAATATGCACTCAAACGCGGAAACCTCGCTTTTGCTTCGTGACATGTCCTGTAATTCTGACGTGCTTGTATAGTTGTTACAAACAGTGACATAACGTAGTTTTACATAGCTAGTACACAGGAGGACCGCTGTATAAACCGTCCTCCACCATAATCCAACAACTCTGCAACCTGACTACTCGTTTGCTGCTAAGAACCCCCGATCCAAACGAACAAAATAAGGAAATTTCTACCCGGAGCGCATGTTGTTCAGGTGCTTCATGGTCAGAAAATTCACATCCAGGAAGCGGTCCACGCAGTTTGCCAGGCACGACTCCTCGCCCTTGTCCAATTTCAAGTTGCGGATCGAGCCGCTGACACACTTCTTCCAGCAAATTTCCGTAAGGGCGTGGGTTTCTATCAGAAAACATATATTAGCTCCCCATTAACCAGAGTTTGCTGCCCATTGTTGTTCCCTCTTCTTTTCACGACGCCAGGGGACTAACGTGTCTGAATCTGGGATCTCTGCTGCTCGTTGGCGAGGAACTGACGAAGCTCTGCCTTATCTTGATCGTTGAGCTTGTCGAGATCTGAGTTCGCGAGGGCTTGCTTTGAGGAGTCCATTGCTTCTGTGACTATGCGTTGTAATCGTTACGAAATGTAGGCAGGTTAAGAGAAGATCGCAATTGGAATTTCGAGCGTTTTGCGACCAGTGTTTAGGTCGTGATCGTTGGACTCGATGATATGTTCGTGAGAGAATGGGTTCTCAAGGCGGAAATCGTCGAAGTGATGGTGGTTAGCTTCTGCTTGCTCAAGTCTTTTCCAGCTTTTTCCATGTCTCCACTCTTAATTGGTAGCTGAGCCCGCTCGTGCGCTTCCTCGCCCCACCAAGCCAACTGGGCAGTCTGCACACTGAACAGTCTAAGACTTGTTGGTGTCAAGACAGGATTGAGATAAGAATTCTTACGACCTCAACCCACCTTTGGCAAAGTTGAAACACTATGGCTACAAGAGCAATCAATTTTTGAGCATCCCTTCAATCGAAGTAAATTTTTAAATATGTTTACTTCTTTTTAAAAAAAATAAAAAAAAACGCAGCACTAAAACCCATAATCACACAGGTCATCACGGCGGATTGTATAGCCAAAATACCATTACTATCTACATAGTCCATTTAGAGTTGGCTCTACCCTACTCCAGTAATGCATGCTCCAAAAGGTTGGCATGGCATTTCACTGCGAGGCTCTCGAGCCTGGAATACAACAATCAGATGTACTTGTACCTGCGGGCCAAAGCCAAGCTCACAATACAGAAAAAGATTAAGCTGCTCAGAATAGTGAAGAATGGGATGAGACTTCCATTGTCCGCGAACGGAACCGTAACGTTCATTCCGAATAAACCGCTGACAAGGTTCAGCGGTACAAGAATCGAGGCCAGGAAGGTGATCTTGCTCAGTACCAGGTTTGTGTGTGTGCCTTGGGAGATGCTGTTTATGGAAAGCTGTGCCAAGTAGTTACTGTGCGAGCGTGAGAGGATCTTCTCAAAGTGGCCCAGATTGGTCACCATAGTAACAACGTGGTCTTGAATGTCACCAAGATAGAGGCCGATGTCCATGCGAGGAGTGACCTTGTAGTTCTCGTTGCAGCGCTTGGTAAAACCTCGAAGAACATCAGCCTTGCCACCAAGAAGGCGCATCAGGGCCATGGTGTTCTTGCGCACGCGGCCAATAGACCGAAGAAACGCGTTGGAGTCATCCTCTCGAGCGACGAAAACGCCATCCTCGATAGCGTCTGCCTCCAGCTCGATCTCACGAATCACTGGTGCAAAGCAATCCACAATGTCATCGCTATTAACCGGCATTAGCAAAGGCAATCACAGTTGAGGAAACAAAGCCACTTACATGAGAGCGTAGCAGACCCAATCGCTACTGAGTGCAACATAATCCTTCAGCAAAGCAATACGCTTCCGTACATGCGACGCATGCGCATTGGGTTCAAAGCTGAAGCTAAGAGTTCCTTCACGGAAGACAACGACATAAATGTTGAAGGGCTCGTACTCAACGCCGTCATCTTCCTCGACTGCGTGGAAAGATCGAAAGCTTGCAAAGTAGTACGAGGGGAAAAGCTCAATCTTCTCACGTGCTTCCTGAGTAGTGACATCCTCGATGGTAAGCGGATGAACACCGAACGCCTTGCAGATAGCCGTGACCTCCTCCTTCGTGGGGTTGTTGACGTTCAGCCACCAAACACCATCCGATTCATCTGCGGGCAGTGCAAAGAGACCACGAAGATCCTCGCCAGGCAGGACAAGGTCACCAAGTTCTGCAGCGTGGATTGTTGACTCCCAGGCTGAAGAGAAGAAACTGAAGCGGTTGGGATCCACAGGTTGTTGTGATGGCGCAGGCTTGGTCTTGGGCTCCTCGATAGCCGGCTCCTTCTCGGGGGGTTCCTGTCCTGTCGAGGTGTCCGAGGGCATGTCGAGAATGTCTCCATCAACAGTGTGTAGCTGCAGCTGAGGCTGTGCCAATTCGGACGTCTGAGGTCTGAGGTCCGGGAATGCACGGAGAGAGTCCCGACGGCTGACAGTTCTTGAAGCCCGATCTGACTGAATAAAGTTCTCAAGATAGTCAAAATCGATGTATAGCTGGTCTTTGCGTTGGCCATCCTGAAGCGGAAAACAAACGTCTTCCTCGGCAGACTGGTTGGTAGCCAGACTCGCACCGTCGTCCACAGTATGAGGGCGGCTGCGGTGACTGCGACGACTGCTGATGGAGACAGCCCGATGAAGCTCCTCCTCGCCGTTCCTTTCAGCCTTGGATTCTGAAATGGACATGCCGCGCTCGCGTCGGCGAGCCTCGGCAAAGGCCTTGACCGAGTTCGGCGGCGATACCGACCGCTGGTCGGTTATAGTTTCAACAGTCGGTCGGCGAACACGGCGCGCAGTGGGCGACATATCTCCCCCCTCTTCATCCATGACTGCCTCCTCAAAGTCCCTAACCCGAATGCTAGACGACGGTTCGCCCAGAGCCGACTCCGGGCCTAGCAATCGAGCTCCATAGAGCGTGTCAAACGTGCCTCGACGGGGGCGCTCCGGATGAGGAGTCACCGCCACCTGGTGACGATGGTCATCGAGCTCAGGGATAGGCGTCTTGAAGCTGCGCTCAGAACTGGTTTCCTCGTGGTCCGACATGGTGCCAGTTGCTGACAAGAACGTTTGCGGTACTTCAAATAATAGAGACCGATTGAACGGCCAGGTATTCAATAGAAAACACCGTTAGGGAGAACAGTGAGATATAAAACTCAGTTCTCTTCAAGTGCCTCCACAAACCCTCCAATCAGATGGCGATACCCATAACTAATACGTTGTGAACGTACGATGTAGACCGGAGTCGATTGCACCCCGCGCAGCCGCGGCGCGCTGTGCGCTGAGCAAATAGTAGACTTCCAGGGCAGGCAGCGTCGAAGTCGACTCCGAGAGCTGCAGGTTTGTGCTGGATATGCCAGCAATCAGGCGCTGCGGTGATATCGAGAGTGATACCCCAAAATGATGTATTTCGGCAGAAAACAAAAACCCAGTTAAGGAGGCTTTTTGTTCACTCCGCTATAGACCCAGAATCCAGGACCTTGGAGTGAACGGGAGGGGGTTGTATCGTCAGCTGCGAGTGAAGCCAACTTGGTGGTGTTGATTGAACAAGAAGTGTAAGGTTGGGTCTTACGACCTATGGAAGTATAAACTGAGAGCAAAGAATCAAGCAAACGTCAATCCGATAGAAGCCAGAGTACCAAAGCGCCCTGACGGCGGTAAAAGAAACAAAAGACTGGTTGGTCCAAAGGTTCGGAGGGATATGATGGACCTCAAGACCCACGAGGCGTAGCTGGTTGTTGTTGTCGGGAGACGTAAACCCTAGGATGTAGGATGCGGGATCTGCCGTCGCCCGGAAGCAGGAGGTCGTTCGTCAGAGTTTTGGGGGACGTGGTTTGGTCTAATGACGGCTGCTAGTTTCTGCAAAGCAAAAAATAAGAAAGTCGCCAAGTCAGCACGAAGTAGTCGTTGCGGTTTGAGCGTGTCCTGAAATGGTCTGTCAAGATTTTTAGTGCTGGAGGTGAAAGAGAGAGACGAGGCAATAAATGGGAGGAGAGGATTCCTGGTTGTCATAAAAATTCCGAGCCAGGGAGGCGCCCGGGAGCCGAAAGGGACTTTTATTTTTATTTAATTTTTATTTAATTTTCCTTTTTGCCTTCAGATCATCTGGTCCAACTCAGTCATTGTTGTCTGTCATCCGGTACGTACCAGGTGGGCTGGGCTGAGGACAGTGTAAATGCGGACAGTTCGCTTGCATTATTCTAACTATACACTGGGCTGTGTTGAATGGGTTATGAGAGAGCCAAGGGTCGAGACTGGCGTCCGTGCTTGCATGTGCCTTGGAACTGGCATACCTGTTTACAAGAAGCTCCGGCACTTACCTAAACCAGCTCTGTTGATCACCTCAGAACATCAGACATCATAATCGGACACACATCTACGGCCCGACACATTGCACTTGTTACTTGGCGAAAAGGCTTGCGACGCGTACCTATCGACCGGACCTTTCCGTTGCCACAAGACGAACAGCTAACGAGATCCGCACCGTCCTTACATCAACTCAGTTCCCAACCCGTGATTGTAGTCACAATGGCCGATCAAGTCCTCGACCAGGTTCGCGATCTTGCTGAAGGCCAGATTGTGAGTATCCCACACAACTGAGCTCGCCTTTTCCAGGACCATATACCCTCACAACGCAATGCGGCCTGACGTACTGACAGCGGCTGTTCTACAGGATTTCCAAGGCCAAAAACTAGCCGACCTTCTGGCTACCCTTGTCCTCTCAGCATCCGGAGTAAGTTCCTGAAGTCTGCAAAATGATCCTGTGTGCTTACTTCATCGTCAATCACCAGGCCCTCGCCTTCATCATTGGCTATCTTCTCCAAGATATAAAACTGGCCGTTTACATTGGTCTTGCCGGAACCGCTTTCACGTTCCTCCTCGTTGTACCTCCATGGCCCTTCTACAAGCAGCACCCTGTGAAGTGGCTGGAACCCGGGTCTGGGACAAGCAATGTGGCTACAATAGAAAAGTCGGGATAGGGATAGTGAAGCTTATTATGCCAAGAGCTCAGCATTCAGTATGTCCTATGGTACCGCGGTCTGCTCCTGTGCCCATATGCTAGGTTCAAACTGCCCTGTCGCATGAACCAGCTTCGTGCAAACACCCTCCATCCATCCGGAGTGCTATTTCGCTGGATCAAGTCGCTTGTGCACAGTTGCACTGTGCCAGGTCTTGTTTAGGGTCTTGTTCGTCCATGTCTTCCACTCCTTCAACGGCCGTATTTCTGGAATTCCCAGTCGCGATTGTCCAATGGGCACACTTGTCGGGCCTTGAGCCAACGCGAAATACAGTGGAAGTGGAAGGCGTGCTAAAAGTAAAAAAAAAAAGTAAACAGTTTAGTATGATGTAGATATGTGCTTGGGAAAGAACATACGTTGCAAATTCCCCAAGCGACGGTGCACTCTTCGCTGGTGGCAGACGCCTGGTTCGCTTGACATTCGATGCCTAGGTATTGTCAGTATGCATAAGATGAATATGCGAGCTTGAAATGTTGGAGTCTGGCTTACAGAGGTCCATGATGTGGTTTCTGCAGATGGCACAGTTGTCAACGACAATGTCCCACGCCCACAGGGCAACGGCGTTCCACTAGAGGCACTTTTGTAAGCTCGCACAAGACTAGCAAAGGATAGCGTGCTCACCTTCTTGACCTCGAAGCGTTTCTTGCCGTCGGCTGCTTTGGTCTCTACTTCAGTTGTCTTTTTGGCGATGGTGCCGGGAGCGTCCGTCATATCCACGTCGGCCATGATAGCAGTTGGATCGAGCGGCGGGGTTCGGAGGACGTGGGAAATAAAACTGCGCTGCGATACAGGGAATCAGAGAGTTGGGGAGTTCAATAGTAACCTGTCGATGTGAGATTTGTAGGATATGGACGTCGGCAAGAAGAAGAATTCTCCGTGTGATCTGTTTGATTGTAGGCAGGAAGTCAGCCTTGATCTAGGTCAAAGAGGTGGCGGAACTGGGGTTTGTCTTGGGTACCTAAGCCTTGACGTTCCGGGTTGGTGGGTGCCAGGCTAGCAGGTAGGTGTTGCAGACAGGAAAGAACTGGCTGAGACAGAAAACTGTGTGGCTAAAATACAGCCTAGAGACTTACCCTTCTTTTATGGCTCCAGCCCGAAGTTTGGTTCCTCTTTACACACCTGACGTCGACGGTGATGTAGGCAGAACACAGACGGATGGAGGCGAGGCTGCTGTTGGTGCACCACTACTGATGGAAGGTAACTCAGTTACGTGGAGGGGGGTGCTTATTGGTACGAGGCGGGCATAGGGCCATAATTGGATTAGGTCGTTGCTTATAGCCTGCTGTGGAGCAGGCAGGAACGGTACGGGCAGCCGAATTGTATAGGCTTGAAATCGGAATTAGCGGGGCAACAGATGCTGGCAACAGGGCAACTAAATCAACGGGAGCGCAAGGGATGTGAGATCACACTCGCGGCACACATACACTCTATGCATGCAGGCCTGCCCTTGGTGCTTGCCATTCAGCTTGGTGATTTTCTCGATTCAGTCCAGCAAGTATCTACCCCAGATGTTGGGCAGGGAGATATAGGAACGCCATGGTGGAATAATTACAAATCGGAGTGCAGATGCCTTGGAAGCATTTGAGCTTCACCCGTACCTTATTTGCGGCTTGAGTGGTTTCCCTTCGGCGCAGCTCAGATTGCGCGCGACCTTCTGATCGCAGGTACCTTCGTCTGTTGCACATTCTATCTAGCTTTTGCAGACGATCCACACGTTCCCGCTGGATTATTTTCCTTACATTAGGCATATCGCATTGGTGCCTATTTCCTGATGGATGCTCTTTACTCAAAGCTGAACGTCGACACTTCCAACACAATGTGTAACGGTAATTCAAGGTTGAATTCTGCATTCTTTTGGGACTTGATGTTTCTTCCCCTCAGAGCAATGACGCAGTGCTTCAGAATCCTTAGAGGAAGCGATTCTGGCCACGGATATGTTGCTCCCACCTGGAGGCAAGGATGGCGAAGGAGAGACAACAAAGTGGAAATACAGTAACAGAATGCATGCCGATTGGTGCAAAGCTGTCACAGCGGGCCTTATCAGATAAGAGGGCAGTGACGCTCCTTGAGGGAGGGAGGATGGAAGGGGCAATGCTGGGAAAGGGGAGGGTTGGGATGGCATGCCACTGCCTGGCCTTGCTTGACGTGCCCAACCTTGGCACCACCCCAAACAGGGTTACTTAAGCCCCTCTCCCCTCTTTCGTCGCACGCTACTGTATCGTCTCCCCGACTCCGTCGCCTCAGCGTCACCCTACTTGACTCTTCAGTCCATTACTGTTTGCGCGGCACCATGAGCAGAGACTACTCACTCGCTTTTCCTGCATCAGACACCAACTTCCATACTTCGCTTTCCCCGAATCCGCCTCCTCAAACAGATCATCCCCCCGGCGCTTGAAATTTTCGACATAGGGATACGCAATCCCAATTGGCACACCGAAAAACAAGTATACCTATATACAACAATCTTGGCGTGTCGACATTCGCAGCCTTGCAATCAGCCCCGACCGATCCTGCCCTGTCTTATCATACCATACCTACCGTTTCTTAGGTACTTCGTTCTGGCGAAACGATCCTATTATTCTTAATCAGTGGATCATACCTGGCCTTCGACCATTTGACCGGCCCGAGGCGAACCCGCAATATCTGACTGGTACACCATTCTGCTGTTGCCCAGACACCAATATGCAAGAGACGACAAACCAAACAAAGCCTACACCCACCCGTCGCCGACATGGCCGAAATGGCGGCGGTAAAGCTGCAGGGCAGAAGATGTATGCCTCCGAAAACGACATGGCGAACGTTCCGAACCTGGGCTACGAACAGTTCGGTCATCCTCATACTCCGCAGAAGTCATACTCAGGCTCTCCTGACCCACAGTCGGTCATGAGTAACCAGAACAGCTCCAAGCAGCGCTCTCGCAACAAGCCTCGAGTCAAAAACTCCAACCCCATAGCCTCCCCGGACAACGGTCGGCATGACCGCCGCTCGACTCCCCAAAGCATCCCCGCGAACAATAAGCCTAGCTCATCTACCGCATTCGCTGGCGCAACCTTTCATGCCTCTCCTGCCCCGTCCGCCTTGCCCATGCCCAGCTTTTATTCCAAGGCAGTCCCCGAATCCCCTGGAGGCCGAGGTACCAGACAAGAAGTTCAACAACAACCATCACCTCCAGCAACGGATTATGAAGCTCCAACACCTCGCCATTCGTCAAATGCACCTGTGGCCCGCGAGTCGCCGCTTGATGCCATGTTCAGAGCTGACAGAGCTGAGAAGGAAAAGGCACGGTGGGTGAGCTCTCTCCACTCATCGGCACGGCCGCATGGTTCAGTTTCACCACCCGTTCCTTCGTCCAATGACAACAATAGCCCCTTCGTCGGGAAACCTCACAACACTCATCCGGGGCATCGCATGCCCATCCATCGATCATCCAGTGGCATTTCCTCGGCAGAACTTGACGGCTTCTCTGGTAAGCCTCTCGGCCCAGCCTTTTCTACTCCTTATCAAGACCGCATTCGAGCTGCTCGCGCCGTTCCCAGCCTGGCATCAGCGAACCCGATGGGATCGCAGGACTCCCCATCTGAAGACCGTTCCGAGGCTTTAAAGAAGTACTTGTTCGGGGGCAAGGGCTCGGCACCATCCCCTCAGTCTACACCTTCGAGGTCTTCAGCCCCGTACACCGACAACGGCGCCATTGGAAACAAGCCTCATGGTGAAGAAGGTCGGTCTTCTGATCTGCGTGCTATGGAAGATAATCTTCGTCGCATTCTTAAACTTGATTCTCCACTAGCGGCTGCCAAGTCGAGCGAGCGGCCATTATACTCATAATCAGCCAACTCACTCGCAATGGGTCGTCAGTTCGCTGCAACGCCTGATACACCAGCTTACTGAGTGCCTGGTTCAGTTTGATCGTATTGCAAGGCAAATGTAACCGCCGACACGGGTAAACTAGCATGGATTAGGAGTTTACATCGTTTCTAGCTGATGATTTGATTTTGTTGTTGGGTGTCTAGGGGTGTAGGATGCGGCGGGGGGGCAAATGCTTTTCATGCCGACGTCAGGAGTCCAACTTGATACCCGGAAGCGACATTGATATTTTTCTTCAGTTAGGGCAATCTCAAATTCCTTTCCAAATAGTTTAGCGTCTCTTACTCACACCCACGTCCATGTGCTTTGGCTTATGTTGTTCCTATGTTGTTTCCCGCTCAATATTCTGCTCCCATATCCTCTGCTCCTCCAAATTTGATTTGAGCTGCTAAAGATGCGAATACTTGGGTAGGTCACTTTATCAACGTCGCCAAATTGACTATTGTATGGCTTGCTAACCGTGAAAACAGACTGCAGCAATGTCATCCATGTAATCCAGCTTTCGGACGTTCTGCCTCCTTCTAGCTACCCTCGCAGCACGTTCAGGGCAAGTAGGTCCAGGGCCCGTGGTGAGGGCCGACAATACATTCATGCTACTTTCCCCCGAGTATTCTCGGCCTGGGCATAGGGTGAATCGATGTTCGAGAAGCCCTCCTTTTCACTTTGGCAGGAATGGTTGTTGGTTGTGTACCGGGCCTGAGTCTCGTCGATTTTCCTCTGCAGATGACTCGGTAGCTGGTAATGCCAGGTATAGTAGTTTGGCAAGACTTTACGGGCTGCGTAATTTCTCAGTGTTCATACTGGCGTCATGCATAATAAGGTGCTTCGAAGGGGGCCTTTCCTTGAACCAACACCATTTAATCATGTTTGAATCCTAGCTTGGGCCTATCACCAGCATTCAATTTTCAACTATTTTTATCCATATACGAAATGCCTCCTATCGGCGTTTTTACCATGATGCCGTCGACATGTTTTCCGGCTCTAAGGTCTGTCAAACTTTGCCAATATTGCCTTCGGCTTGAAACCGTCATGATCACCTGAAAATATACAGAACTAGTAATCTGTGGACTTAAATCAACGAGCAACTGTCCTGAAGAATATCTGGTTCTGTCCAGAACGCCAGTCCTAGTATATGATAACGTTATATGCGCTTTACTTGGAAGCCCTCACAACCGCTGGTTGTGTATTGCGGAAAGTAAAGCAGCGTAAGCTACCGCTCGATATCGGAGTGATGGTGCAAGTTTTTATTCCTTCTTTTTTCGCTTTCCTTTTGTTGAAAAGTAATGTCAGCCAGGCAATTAAATTTCTTGTCTATTATGTCAATAAAAATAACCAGAAGCTGGTCGCACGATGCTGGAGGCGGATTATACTACATTCGTACTTAACATACATACATGTTATACTGAAATAGGCGTCTAAATTTCCAAGAAGTGCCCGCCTAGAAAACTCTGTTGGGAGTACAAGCTCTAACAACAACGCCTGTGGCCTTAGGCTAGCATTCGCACGTTAAGTATAGCCGAGAAGACATGCTTGAAGATCCAAGTGGGTGGTCATCTATAGCAAGGTCTCAGCGAGTAGTTGTGGCCTTATATCTCTTCATTGCACAATAGAGCCCCTAATCTGCCGCTTTTTAGGCTTTGGTACTCCTGCATACTACCAAAAGCAACATATTAACCATGTAATCGAGACTCGAATTTGAATGGAAAACCTTTTAGTGAGAGTTAGTGTGATAGAAACAACTCCTATTGCTCCAACCCGTTCTCGCCTAGAACTGCGTGTTGGCTTGAAGTTGCTTCTTTCAAATGCCTTCTTATTTTATAAGAATCGCCGATAATCAGAGAGAAAGCTTAGTGTAGCTTAATTTGTATTTCATGCATACGTAGTGTGGATTAATTGTTATTGGAGACTGCAAAACGGATCGCTTCATATTTGTATCGGAGTCAATCGAACAACATCATGCCCTTCCGAAAGCCAAACCCCACATCCTATTCACCTATATCTGAGCTTCCTGCCGCAATTGAAACATCTTGTCTTTCTCGAGAGGGAGAAAGGGGGAGAGGGGTGATTGATTGGTGATTCGGATGAGAATGTTTTCGCGGAGGATATAAGTCGTTAATAGCCTCAACCATTTTAACGGTAGCGTTTTGCGAGAAAGCCTCGAAGACCAAGTCACGAGTTCATGTGTAACATGGGTGATTATAAAAAAATACATAGTAGTGGATCTGGCATTGCAGTTGAATCAAAGAACAAGGTCAGCATCAACTAGTTGATTTGCATGGTGTTGAGCCAGTCACCTATGCATCTAAGCAGAGATGCATATATTGATGATTGCGAAAGGCGGTCACGCGATGTCACGTGACAGCGCGACAAGCAAGAGCACCCTCTGCGTGTTGTCTATGTGATGGACGTTACACAATGTCTGTTGTTGCCTTTTGTATCACTGTTTGTATGCCAGACAGCTCTCTTATATTTAGAACT
This sequence comes from Colletotrichum truncatum, assembly GCF_014235925.2. NCBI lineage: Eukaryota > Fungi > Ascomycota > Sordariomycetes > Glomerellales > Glomerellaceae > Colletotrichum > Colletotrichum truncatum. The sequence goes on along the minus strand of NW_027222406.1, from coordinate 88,855 downwards.
AAGTCTAGAACTCACCAAAGATAATTTCAGTACCTGCCAATTCCATACAGAGTACTTCTACCGCCAACGAAGCAATCATATCGCAGCCAAGTGCGACTATGGCGTCGAGTAACGATCGCTTGCGTTCTGTATCATCTGGCGCGGAAGATGATCCAGATCTGGCACTGGCAATTGCATTATCTCTGCAGACAGACACCAATCCTGCAAACGGGGAGTTAGAGGCTGCGTCGACGTCAACAAGACCTTTGAGCCAGACATCCAAGCCAACCCCTGGCGCCTCGTTTGGTGCTTTAATCCTTGACAGACAGAAAATGGAGGAGGAGCGTCTTGCGAGAGCAAAGAAGCGCTCAGCATCTCAAGCCGGGCTTTATGAGCAGACTGAAAAGTCAAAGACGCAACGCGTTAGAGCTCTTGACGGCCACGAAAGCAACACCACCGAATCTATGCAGCCCAATATATCCGAGGAAGCAGCAAGTACTCCCGTGCTTCCCTTTCCAAAGGGGGTGTTTAAGCGGACTTGGGCCTTGGGCTATCCAAGAACAGGTGACGATATCAAGGTCGAGGAGGTATTGCAAAAAGAGAAACTACAATTAGCCGTTCTCTCATCTTTCCAATGGGATGAGGAATGGCTTCTCTCTAAAATTGATTGTACACGCACCAAGATGATTCTGGTAGCCTATGCAGCAAATGACGCCGAGGTATGGGTATCGAATGCGATCAAACTACAGTTCATTTCCATTAGCCCCAGTGACAGCACTTTGCTAACTTCCAATTCAACAGAAACAAGCAATCCGATCAAATGTGCCAACCGGGCGTATAAGATTCTGCTTTCCGCCAATGCATGGCGGGTATATGCATTCCAAGTTGCAGATCTTAAAGTATGAAGGGTAAGGATGCATCATTCTTTGATCTGGCTACAGGTACTGACTGTATACCAGTTATCTCCGAATTGTGATCCCGTCTGGGAATTTAGTCCCGTATGACTGGGGTGAGACGGGTGTTCTAGAAAATGTTTGCCAAATTTCTCCATTTAACAACTACCGTGCAAATCGACTAACACCTGTAGATGGTCTTTATCATTGATTTACCCCGGCTTGAGAAAATGAAGCAAACCACACTACCAACAGGGACGCTGTTTGGAAACGAGCTACGTCGATTCCTGCGAGCTCTTGGCCTTGAGGAAAAACTCGTCCAGAGTCTTGACAATTACGACTTTTCTGAGACCTTCCGTTATGGATTTGTCCATTCCATGTGAGCTGCGCAATTACAATTCGCACACCTTGGCATCAGCGTTGACAACTGACCTCAATTTGCAGTTCCGGGAGCCATACTAATGAATCTTGGCGGCACACAGGCCAGTCTACCTGTCCACCCCTTGAACGCGAGGACTTCATGTTCGTGGCGAGTCAAACAAAATCTGATGCTTCTAATTAGGCTACTGCGGACTAGGAAGCACTGTTCGCAGCCTGGGGTTGGCAACCGAGAGTGCCGTGGAGGTAGACTACGTGGTACGTACGCGGTCTGTTGGCTGAGCAATTTGCCCAGCTTTTGGCGGGCGGCTTCCAAGGGGGCCTTGCTAAACAATTTGTCATCAGGCCTCTTCTCTGGGTTCGCTGAATCATGGTTATTTGATAGCCATCTACAATGCCTGTCAAGGTAAGTGTGGCTGTACCCAAAGTTGTGCCTGAAGTGTGATCAGCCTACTGATGCATCATGATGGTCCTTTACAGGTGATTCAGGCATGAAAGAGTACGAATCCAGGCAGCATAAACCGACAAAAAGCAACGCCAGACAGGCAAGCCTGGTGAGTTTTAAAACGGCCAACATTGAGCCGGTCGATCTACAGCGTTATTTTCGTATCTATTTCCCGACTGAAAAGACAGTTTTGAGAAGCCGGGGCGGTAAATCTGTGAGTTATGCCGCGGCCGGGATCGCCGGAGCGCCGGTCGATCCTGTTGTTTAAACGTCCTTGTGTTGGCAAATCGCTAATTTCATGTTATTACATACACAGGCTGCTGGCACTATTTGCATTCAAGAGAAGTGGTGGAAATCATCGACCTTCCCCCGAGAATTACTGCGAGATTGTGAGAGCGCCCGAACTGGTCTTTTGCTGCATAGCAAAGCCATATTTGTCCGGGAGCGAGCCCACGACGGAGCAGTCTGGGCCTACGTTGGAAGTGCAAACCTGTCAGAGAGCGCATGGTAAGTCGTCAGGAACATTCGTGATTGGCAGTGGTGACGGTAGCGGCCCACGCCGTAGTGGTAAGGGCAGGCGGGAGGGGTAGAGGAAGAACCGGTGTCTGAGGAGAGACGTGACGAAACGACGTGGATCGACCATAAGGCTGACCGAAATTGGGTTTTAGGGGCCGGTTGGTGAAGGACCGGGACACGGGAACAGCCAAGCTCAACTGTCGCAATTGGGAATGCGGTGTGTTGGTTGCAGTGGGCAAGGACGCGGGCATCGCGGCCACTTCGACACGGGGGCCAGCCGAACAAGCCGCACAGGCGCGGGCGCGGGCGCAGAAGCAGATGCAAAAGGGGTGTGACGTGGAGGAGAGCAAGGAAAAGCAAGCAAGTAAGGCGGAGTCGCAGTTTCTGCAGCAGCAGCAAGATGACGAGGACGAATCAGCAAGTCTTGCTGGGGCATTTGGAGCAACAATGCCCATCCCTATGAAAGTGCCGGCGGGGAGCTACACGTCAGGTGAATCGGCAGCCAGCCGGCCTTGGTTTTTCATGAAGGCCGATTGATCAGGGATACAGACGGGAGAAGGATGGGGAGACAAGAGGGAGGGGTATGATTTGTTTGTGACCCCCCCTCGCATTGGCCCGACCAAGATAGCAGCAAAACGTACGAGCGGGCGGGAGAGAGAGCGATTGGCGAAAGAATGAGCGAAAGAGGGACATGGATCTTCACGGATGACATGGCGTCGTCTCAACATGGAGCATGCCCCGGTTCGGCCGGGCTAATTAGCCCTCCGATGGCAGTACCAATCCAGCCGTACCCAGTGAAAATAAGGAAAAAGGGCTGTACGCCGTTGTTTAGCGTATGTCAATGAAGTGATCTGTCTGCAGTTGTATTATCATCGCCCCCAGGTACCATGGGCCAGTGAATATCGGTATGTCGGTGGGAATCGTATGGAGCATGGTATGCATGCATTGGCAACCGTTGGCGGGCTATGAAAATTGACACCAATGTCGAGGTACCCGCTAGCCAAGTAAGTATATTATCAGGTTGCAAGTCTGTACGGCACTCGGCACTACATGGACTAGCCGGAAGACGAGACGCACATTTGAGTATTCCACGATACCGAAGGTGTGGTGGCCCACATGCCGGGCGAATCCGGTGGACCGGGTATGGGTAGCACTGATCAGGGTATACTGGGTGACTACGCCGCAGTGAACCAAGGTCTCTTCAAAATGGCAGTGGAGGGAGAAGGGGGTCCAGCCAGGGTAGGTCAATATGGGTGCAAATAGATGTGCGTAGGGGTGGCGGACGGGATGATGGGAATGTGACCGTTGATTGCCCAAAGGGCGGAGGCTCCCTTGTTCCGGCTGGAACAGCCACTGGGTAGAAGTCGATTGCAAGTCCACCGCGGCTAGATCTAACAACGTTGAGCTAATTTATGGCGATGATGGCACGGTAAGGGTTTGCCCGTGGGTTCCAGCGATGAAGACGGTAATTGCTGGTCCGCCACGCAGTGATGTGCGACGCGTGAAACAGGCAAATGGGTTTGCTGGGGAGGGGGGACGATTCAACCGTTTATCCCCCTGGTCTGTGGCTCGCCAGCTGCCGAACAGCAGAGAACATAGACGTAAGCAGACTGGACCAGGTGGGCAGTTGCTCGGACGTAACAATGCCCTGAAAGACCTTCACGGACGCTAATCTTTTTTTTTGCTGTTTCTCTCGTTTTGCCCTGTCTTGTCCAGGGCGCTGTCTGGTGGCCAGGCGGTGGTGGTTCTGGGCTGTGGTCCTGAAGCTGTTTGGGTATGCGGTGTAGTGCAGATACACTACAACCGCTTGGAAGCTTGGCAAGTCGGGGTCCTAGTCCAGTTGGGCTGCTAGCGCGAACTCCAGATTGTGAGATCGCAGGTTTGATTCTTTTTCCGTGGGTTTTTCTTCATGGGCAGGGCCCTCCCCAGTGGCTGGACGCAGACCCCCTGAGGACATGACCCACAAGCGTATCCACTACAGGTCAGAATGGCAAATGGGCGGCGGAGCAGTGGAATGAGATACATTGTACAATGCATGGGGGATCCTGATCGGCACTGAGGGGCCCAACCAGGGCCCCTCTGGTCTAGGTTCGTCTAGCGTAGGTAGTCGAGGAGGAGATGGATGCTTCGCTGCCCACCCACTCTGGCGACAAGGAAAGAAGGGCCCATCCTCATAAAGCGGCTCAAAGAAACTGTGGCCAGTTTATCGGGCCTTCGACAACCATGTAAGGAGAATCTTGCTCGAAGGGGCCGCGATGAGTAACATCATTGTTTTTAGGGCTTGCACTCACCACTCGGTTGCTGGATCTGCAGCGGTGTTTCTGTCGGCAAAATGGATACTAACGTTCTGGAAGCGGGATAGGTAGGCACACCGACCACCTTTTTCTCTGCCCTGCATTTTTCTTTATTTTTTATCACGCCGCCAATTCTGATGGGTCTCATGTGGGGTGACACAGATCCTTACCGTCTTCGGCTTGCTAGGTTGAGGCTGTGATGCACTGCGGGCGGGTTGAGAGGTGGGGCAACGGCACTCTTTTGGATTCCAACGGCGAGCTGATTGGATGATTTCACTGGCTGGCGCGACAGGACGATCGGTTGGGTATGGACACATAAAGGATGTAGTTTGATGTGAGTGGGCAAAGAGAGAGTATGAGCATATGAGATGAGCCAGCCAACTTGATTCGATTCGAGTTGAATCGAGTAGAGTGGGATTTGAAGCGCTGCGCAGCTCAATGTACATACATGCTAAGAGGCGGGAGCCAACACTTGCGCGGGCCTGCCAGGGCCGCACCTTCGTAGTTTCTGCGCCTCTGCACGGCGTCATGATGGTTGACGTTTAGCGTACCTTTCCAAAACACAGATTGGAGTTTCCTGCATGTACACTAGAAGCGCAAGGTACACGATGGAGCCGTAGCGGCTAGCGCGACCGCCTGTTGCGACTCTGCCGTACGCGATTTTAGCGCCACCGCCTGAGCTGTCTGGAAACCTGAGGCCAAACGATACACCAACTTCATCGTACTTTACCCTTCCACCTTCCAGAGGGAGAGAAGATGTGATGGTGGGTACGGATAAGGTGCGGCAGAGTGGGAAAAAGAAAATTGAAAAATAATAGACAAGTACGTACATTTTACGCTCTTGGCCGATGGTCCGTCCATATTGAGAGGGTGGGGCCAGGCCTGCAGACCTGTCCGCTCGGGCAGACAACTATTAAAGACAAAGAACGGAGCCGGGGACTTTTGTCGGATATCTAATTACATGCACCCCGCCAATTGCTACACGGCAATTTCTGCGCAACAATATCCCCGGCAAGAACCATGTTCATGCTGCTAATACTGGAGTAGCAAGGAAAGTGTCACTGACAGATTATCAGATGGGGAGAAGGATGAGTACGTATTATGGGGAAGAGCTGTGCTGGGATTGACATTGGACTTTGCCAGCCTGCCAGGTGGCTGTAATAACCACCGGCGCCGGCTTCGGGCCCAAGGGAGTGGTCGAGCTCTGCTTCCTGACCAGGGGGGTTTCAACATCACTCAAAGAAAACGTATGCAATCTAAAGATAGTACATCACGTGCGCAACCATGTCGGGTAAGCGTCCTGAGTCTGCAAAGGAGAGGAATGAATGTGAGGCTGTTGTAGCCGTCATTAATGGCCGGGTCGCCAATGTTACCCTATTTGTCCATCAGCGTCCCCGACAGAAGTGGCCCAATGCCCTGATGTCAAGTAGACAGGTAAGGGGGGTCCGCAAGTCAATCAAGCTAGGCTTAAGCATCGACGATAGTGAGCCATCAAGTGGCGCCTTCTCCAATACGCCGTAGTTACACTAAGCATCATCGTACCATTTCCACATATGTAGCGGCCCCAGCTGCCCCAAGCGCCCCAAGTGCCTCAATTGGCAGGCGAACAAGCGACATGGCCAAATGTGGCTTGGCCCTTGGCATATCTCTTCGTCGCCATGGGCGCCGTCATCGCCTCTTGTTGCAATCAAGCATTGGGTTTTGCTTCGCCGCGTCAATATTGCCAAGGTCGCTTGCGCGGCACCGCACGGCATCGTTTTGTTGGACGAGCCAAGCATTTTCAATCCCGGAACGACGGGGTCGGAGCGCAATACGTGGCCGCGGGGTGCAAGATGTGATGGAGCCTATGGCTTGGCCGTGGTCATTCGGCGCCGGCGGCTGTACCGGCAGGAGCCATCCGGCATGCCGGCGGGCAGATACTACAGTCCGTCCGGGAGACGTGGAGGCGGCAGGAGCTGGAAAAGAGGGTAGCGTGTACAAGGTAGCGGACGGGCCAAACAAGCAAAGGAGGGCCTACCAGTTTGTTGCTTCTTCACAGAGGTAACTAACTGACAGTGGTGTATGCGCGACGATGGGATTTGGGCTGCTTGTTGTCCCACAACCGTTGCTGCCGCCCGCTACCTTCGCCGCCATTGCGGTGGTGTGCCAAGCTCTGACCAGTGCTTGGCGATTGATTTTACTACCACCACTACTACTGCCACTACAGCAACAACAACATCAATTATTTACTACTACTACTACTACTATTACCATCACTACTACGTAGTATAGCGCTGCGGGAGCGGCGGCGATGATTGCTGCTGCTGCCTACTCTTGCGGGCGGGAGCTGGGATCAAGGGACTTCTCACAATGTGCAGGTGATCAGTCTCTCAGGGAAATGACATGGGATCCCATCGGGTGACTGCAGACTTGGTCAGCGGGGGGCACCCTCATCGCCAGGATTCTTATTCCCTCCTCTGATGTGTGATTGTCGTTGGGCTGTTCCTTGGTTGAACCCCGGCTTTCGTGACATGCTCTGGGGCTTGGCCCGAGCTGGCTTACGGCGACGGCATTATCGAGACGGGAAGGTTGGAGAAAAAGAGGACGAGAAACAGGGGAATGCACAAGCAGGGGATGCTTCTGGCCAAGAGCTGACGAACGCGGAGAACAAGGCGCGGCTATGTTACGCGCTATTCATCGATCGATATGGAACGTTGCGATAATTCCAGCGAGGGCATTTGAGGCGCAACACTGAGGTAACTCGCGATCTGCACGTCTGTCTGGGTAGCGGCTAGCAGGAATCTGACATGTTGGGGTCATGCGCCGACGCACCGTACCGCACCGCTCGGCAGCGTGGCGGCGCTCCGGGCAGATGTTCATACATCTCTGGGGGCCGGCGGCACAGGGTGGGCCGTGACAGGCTCTTGGGACACTGGAGACACCTGCGAAAAGAATGGGGCGCAACAGAGGAAATTCCAAAAAGCTGTGAGGGAAGGAGAATAGGGTCGTTTGCCAATGCAAGTGAAGTGGGGCCGACCCGTTGCCGGGTCACACGGGGCGGTTCTTGTCTGGGAGGGTGGTGGCACAGAGCCCAGGGAAGTGAGGTGAGAAGAAGACACTAAGTGTGGCCGGTGCGCGCTTTCCCTACCTACGTCTCTAATGACTTGCTCGCTGGGAGAGAGGGCAAACTGAAGCAGCAGCACACCTCCTTCCCCTCCTCCTACTCCTCCCAACTCCTCCCCCCTCTTTCCCGTTCAACGGGAACCCAATGAGAGCACGGCCGTGCGCCGGATCTGGCTCCTTCTCTGCGCCGCACTTACACTTGTGCGCTGCAGACACATTTGGCTCTAAAGATACTCCCGTCAGCAGGTGCGACATTGGAAGGCTTAACATGACAACACTGCATGCTAGCATACAAATGCACTCCCGCACTGATGCCGGCGGTTCTTGTTGCTCCTTACCCTACCTACCGTTTTGAATACCGCAGTCACGAACCGGTATGGTATTTAGTACCGATAGTCCCATACGGTTGCTTCCCCGGTTTTCTCCTTATGGTCTCGGCCAACGATAATGAGGGTGCTTAGAGCTCGCCTCGGTTCACTTGCGCCTAGCCCTTTTCTTCATCACACCACGTACTACGTAGTAGTATGGTTGACATAGTAAGGGGATGGGGAAGAAAAGTGGGCGGACAGGCAGTGACAACGTGGTCAGTCGAGTCAAGTCGGTTGCAGATGGGATGGGTTGCACCGCAGGAATCATCGGAAACATCAACATACCCATTCATCGTGACAGGACCTGGCCAAGAGTTCTCGGGGAACGATGCGATGCACGAGGCAAGACGCCGCGGCGGGGATAGCGCTCCACTGGCAAGGCCACGAGACGCCTGCTCAACGGGGAGCGGGGAGCGGGGAGCCAGCGAGCGGGCGCAGTGTCAACTCAACCAAGGTGGGCAACATGAGGCTGGTTGAAGTGAAATAGACATGCAGGGGGGGAGGGGTTGGAGGCACGGGGGCGTCGGAGACCAGGGGACATGGGGTTTCTCGCTCTCGTTAATTTTGCCGTCCGTCTGGTCGCTCGTTTTGCTCCAAGTTCATCAATGGTGGGTGTAAAAATAATGAAGCAAGCATCGATCGACCGCTACTGATCATCAATGCCCGTCTCGTTCTCTCAATCTGCCCCATCATCTAGACCCGAAAGTCCCTTCAACCCCATTGTGCCCCATTCTTGGTCCCTGTCTCTCAGCTAAAGCCCCTCGCTTGTCAGTCTGTCTTGCTCTCTCAAGCCCGTGACGAGTGTCAGATTTCGCAAATGTCAATATTGGACGGAACGTTTGAACGTGTAATCCCTTTCGGTTCAGTAAGCGGATCCATGATGCTTGGGCCACTCAAAGCGACCTGAGCCATTTGTCTTTCTTCTTTCATTCATTGCCCTTGTTGCGATGCGATCGCATCGCGGAGCCCCGCGGAGTGCGGGAACTCCGCGTCCGTCTTGGGTCATGGCTGTTTCTCCCATTACTCACTTTAGTTTCTCATTGATGGACATGTTCTGTTCGCATTGATAGCCGTCTGTTCGTTAAAGGGTCTCACCACGAGGCCGGCCGAGGACGGACGACAAGGCGGATTACCAAACAATTGTGCTCGGGCCTTTTGGGTCTCACCAGGCATCTTGACACCACCACAAACCACAAAATACGAATAGACATGAAAATAAAATAAAGACAAAAATCAGGCCATCCTTCCGCAGGGTGGACAAAGCTACACGCCTTGCCTCACACACTAGTCAACTTTTGTATGATATGCGCGAGACGCCCGCACCTGGGAACACATTTAGTGAGTTGGGTATGGGGAGAGTAAAGGCACCATGACATGAAAATTAAAATAGCATCTCCACGGGTCGCGAATGAGTGGTGAATTTCATCGGCGCGTGCAACAGCCAATTTGGGAACAATGCTTACTGTCGTCCCTTGTGCACATTGGCCAGCCAGAGCCAAGGTGCCGGCCTCATCAACTTGCACCATGTAGCGTCGTGGCCATGGCATTGAATGCCAATACCAGCTTACCGGTTTGGTGCATATGCAGTTACTCAGAGTCATCTTACCCAATGAATCGGCAATGGGAGAGGGGTACGGGGGAGTTGAAGATGGTGCCCGAAAAAACCGAGACTGCGCTCAGAAGCCGGTGCCATCATCAGTAGTGAAATGCAGGGCAGTGCCGTCTCGGCAGTCCAGGCACGCTTCCGGTAGGTTGGGACTTAAGGCGATTGGTGGTCTGCTACCCCTTGCTCTCTCGCTTGCTTAATTGCTAGAGCTGGCTACAATGTCATGTGGTATCGCCGATGGCTGATGATGGCCCATGGACTATGTTCACGAAAACTAGAGTTCGGCCGGCCGAGAGGCAACAATATGCAGGCAATGGAACTCCTGGTGATCGAGCTGACCCGGTTCAATAATTGATCGTGGTATTTGCGGACAACGAGTCTGTGCAGGCCACGGACAGTAGGGTTCCTTGTGTATGCCAGGTTGCTGGTTCTGCTCGTTGTCTTGGATGCCCGCCATTAAGATCGATGGAGGGAGGGGAGCAACGAAGTGGCCGAGAAGACCTGGGCCGGTCCTGGCTGCGTCCATGGGAGACAGGGTACCGGGTTAATTAGCCAGACCACTGACTCTGGCTCCCGCTCCCGCTCTCGCGCTGACATTGTTGTCTGCTGTGTAAATTTGCCCCCTTTTTGCCTTTCGAGAAAACTGGGGCACCAAGTGAGGGAAGAAACGGGGAAAGGCGACGTTTGCTGCCTGGGCGTGTGAGACCATCAAGTCAAGGATCGACATGATGGAGAAATTCGATTTTGGGTCGTCGATGCATGTGCGATCATCGTGCCTCATTTGACCTCATGGCAGGATCATGAGTATCGTCACATACTCTCCTTTGTTTTGCCACTTCTTGCATTTTCGATTTGGGAATATCCTTCTCCTTCTCTCTCCCTCAGTTGGGATGAGACAAAGTGAGAATTGGGGGTGTTGGGAGGGAACAGCTTTGTTAATGCAACCAGCGCGCAGGAACATGACCATGAATGCCGACGTCCTAGTTGGTTTTAATTCGAGTCTGCCGATTTCCCCCTTTACACGTGCTTTTGGACGAGGTCTAAGGTGAAGGGAATGACGGTTTATTGTTGGTGTCAAGTTTCAGATCTGCCAACATCAAACAAGGCGCCGCCTGTCGATAATGATGCCCCTCGTGATAGGATGTGACCAAGACACCAAGAGGCTTAGACACAACTGAGGCCCAAAGCTATGCCCGAAAGCCCTCCAATGAGCTAGGCATTAAGGCATCAAAGCGACCATTACCTAATGTAGCGATCCCACCCCTCTTCTTTCCCCAAGAGGAATTTTTGGAGGGGGAAAGAGGTGGAGAAGACCACATTTGTTAAAGAAAAAAACAAAAAAAAAAAAACAAAGGAGAGACTTCAATGGCAAGCACCTATACGTAGTCACTGCTCGTGGCATTTGTACACTAGATACTCTTGTCCAGATATCCGTGCCAACAAACACCGGTCATTGTGGAACTAGTTAGCCAACCACCAACAGTTCCCAGTTCTCAGTTCCCGAAACTTCAAACCCGAGGATGCGCCTTAACCTTTTCTGACAGGTATTCGCGCCCGCTCCATTGTCTGTGCACCCGCATCTCAACAATGATAACGAAGCAACTCCGACAACGGCCTTTGCATACCTGGATGCCCAATTTTTCAGCACCAAAAGCCTGGATGAAGACTCTGCTGCTACGTGATGTATGGGCAAACCTTGGGGTATCTTCGCCAGCAAATCTGAGCAAGGAACGGGGGTTGTGTTAGCTTGAGAATCGCAAATTTGTCCCTCAACGTGGCCCTGCTCACCCGTTTGCAAACTTCATGTGAGAGTAAAAACTGGTGTTCGTTTCCGCATCGATGTATCCCTGTACAGCATCTGTTGATTCTTGTATACGTATACGCATCCACGCATCTCGTCAAGGCATCCCTCCTGGCTGACACACATGAACACATGTGCGCACACACCATTATGGCGCATCACTGCCACAGGCATTGCTGTAGCCTTGGCGCGTTGGCTTCGACCTTCCTCGGATTTTTTTTTTTTTTTTTTTTTGCACCCAGGTCCAGGTTCTTTTCTCGCAGTGAAATGCCCAGGTCCTTGCATGGCTTGCACGCCAGGCCTCTGTACCTAGAAATGGCAAGTCCAAGGAGAAAGCTCAGGGCCTCCAATAATGTGCTGGTTGAAATTGCACCTGCAATGTCGCATGCCGTGCACTATTTGTTCGTGGCTGGAAGGTATTGGTTCACAATTGAAAAATATTGCAAAGCGGATGCCTAATTACACTGAGCTCGCTCGCTTGCCATGGATGCCTTGGCCAATTTTGAGCTCGCTCGTACTTGAGTGGGAGAAAGGTCTATTGCCGTTTGACAGTATTTCTCCCGTCTGTTACTGCTGCGTTTTCTGCCACCCGAGTAATGATTTTCCTTTTCATCAGATGAGTTTAGTCAATTTTTGAGATGCAATAAAATTTCGGCCATACTCAGACTGTCGTGGATAGTCTTGCCGCAACTCTGAGGAGATGTTTGGATGCCATTGGAAAAAGGGGGGGATGTGCTCTTCTTCCAAACAGATATGTAAGCATGACCCTGGAGCGCCCAAGTTTCGTGCCAAGCGAACGTGTTGGCCAACCTAAGTTTCTAGGCATGCTCCCTAGGCACACAGGAGAGGTTCAAGGCACATGCGCTTTTCTCTCCAGGCTCTGCCATGTTGGGCCATGCCATTGACTTTTCGGCGACCGTGGGCATTGGCCGTTGTGCAGAACGGTCGCCGTTGCACTGAGTTGTGTCTGCTGTACGAACATACAACTTAGCAGATGCACAAATTTACTCATTACATGCCGGCAATACCCAGCGATGCATGTACACCTATCTCTGCACACCCTAACCGCATCTTGCCATACCTGGTACCTGGTCGCGCCGCACCATCCTGTTCTATATGTCGCCCTACATTGCCGTTAAGGTTAATTCCGCTGGATGAATTGCCGGGTTTTTCTTCGAGCTAAATTCAGAGTAGCTGGTGAAGCGAGAACTTGCAGCACATCCCATCATCTCGTCATATTTCAGATGGTTCGGCTGTGTGAGCAAAAGCTCAGGTTTCCTTACGATGGCGATGCGACGATTCAAGAGTCACAGGCATCCAGGCACCAAAACCCATTGGCGTTTACCTTTGGTATGCATACACCCAAGTCAACCTGACCTTTATCAATCACAATTGCAGGTCACCAAGAGGTACGAGTTGTAATGATGTTCGTGTGTTGCAAGAGTCGTCGGTTCCATTATGCACCCTTTGCTGGGTGTGTTGATCGCTGACAGCTATGAAGTTCTCCACCCCACCTAACATGCCTCTGAGACAAGAAAGCCAATGGCTGCAGGCATCATGCTATGTGTGCCCATATGCATGTCATGTTGATGTCTCTATCCTCTGGGAGAGAGCGACGACGACTGAACTAGAAGGGGAAAAAAACTACTAGGCCGCAGTTGCCGAGCGGCAACAGGGACACGACCATGGAAAAGGAGACCCTGACCAGCAGAGTGAGCAGTGAGGGGCACGCGATTTGGAAGAAAGGTAACATAAACAGGAAAAAAAAAAAAAGAGCACTTAATTACTACGTAGTCGAAGAGAAACATTCAGTGGATGGTGAATGCCAAGTTGATGGGCCCAGACCCACGCCTCATATCCCACTCCCAGTTGCGACCACAAAACATTATGCTCAAGAGACCTCTCAGAATCGACTCCAATGAGCCCCCACCCCCTCCCCCAAGCGACTATAAACACACCCTCCGGTTCTTTTATCTTCCTTTCCTCTCCCGTCCTCTGCCCCCCCTGCCGTCTATCAGATCCCTCCACCCTTCCGTCCAGTCCATCCATTCTTTGGACTTGCGGCTATCCAATTGGCACAAAAACCCACCCATGCGTTGATCATTTTTCTCCTCTTGGGGACCTGAGCCTCCCACATTGCAGGGGGGAGGCCTTCTGGTATTGCATGTTGGCTGGCCAGGGCCCCTGAAGTTCCCAGCGCTCAAGCTACTCGCTTGAGCTTCTGTCAGTCTCGTACATACCAGAGGTGATCTCACCCTTGTACCTTGTCTGCCCAATATCTTCAAGTTCAAGCTTCATGGCGTCCGACCGCCTCTTTTTTTTTTCTTTCGTTTTTTTTTTCCTTCTCTTTCTCTCAATCTATCTCATCTTCCTTTAGCCTGCACTGTCGTGTCTGCGGGTCCAGTATTTGTCCAACTTACATGGATTAAACAGAGAGCCAGTCCATTTTCTGTAGCAATTCGCAAGTCTCGTTTCCATACTACATGTACACACAACTGAATACGCCTCAGATGCCAGCTACATCCCCGGCTAACCGTATGCGGATACTCCGTCCCTACATGGGCCGAAGTTTTGTCTCGCACCGTACCTCCATGTTTCTCCATCACGTCCCTCGCTCTTGGGCCCTTGATCCTTGTGTCCTTTGAGGTGTCTTGGCAATTCGGTCTCCCTTTTTGTCTGTGCCTGTACGTGGGCTCTCTGCCACATCCCCCCTTTACCCATGTTCCTATCTCAATGGCAAAATGGTTACCAAATGCCCTATTAGAACCTTGGCTTCGGAGTACTCCAGCCCAAGCGTCCAAATCCGGGGAGCTGACTTCAGTGAGTATGAGATACAAAGCAGCGGCCAAAACTCACTTCATAGCACTCATCAGCCAGCATAAACACCCCATCATTTCAGATCACAGCCTATGCACACGCGCTTATATCGAGTTCGATTTTCGTACCCCATGCCACCTCGCAACATCCTCGTCGATCCTCGTTAATTTTGAGGACTTAGGCCCTTGTCAGGCACGAATCAATACCCGCGCGGGGTTCTCAAGGCGGAGAACGAAACCGACAAGCCACGGCCACTTTTTGACAGCACCAATGCCTCCCCCCTTTTTCTTCCATGTGTCGTTTCGTCCCTGTATGTGCTAGTAAGTGCCCAGGCCTCTCTCCCTGTCTTCTCACTGGTGCCACTGAATTGCAGTCCGTTTTGGGACCGCGAGAACGAGCCACAAGCACCGACCCCCTACAAGGAGTACGAGCACTCGGATCGAATTATCTGACGGTACCTATGTCAGCGGCTACCATTGCATACTGTTGTAGGTATTGAATGATAAGACGACGCAACGGCACGCTGCCGACCATCTCTCGACACAGCGTCCCAGGCTGCTGCTAAAATCAGCAACGGCCGACATTGGTACGGAGAGGTACGAATTGCCTGGCTCACGGATATTTCCTCTCAGCGAACACGGAAAAGACGCCAATAGTCCACAGGAGATTGTGGACGTATCATCACCGTGAGCATTCAAGGTTACTTGGGTGATGTCACCCTCCTCTCCCCCTCCCCCCACCTCACTCCTGGCAACAATACCAACGACGCCAGGCCTGCAGTTGGACATCCATCCATCTATACCTGCTTCATTAGAAAAGGGATCATATTTGACACGACGCGGAAGAAACAGAGCAACAGATTTTATGCACGGGGATGGCATAGTATAGGAATAATCGAATCGGAGGAACGAGAAATCTGGACTGGCCAACGTTTCGTCACTTAAAATCAATAAATAAGAAGAACAAAAAAGAAGTATTCGAGTAAAGAAGATCCATCACCACCAAATGCTGCGCTCTTCACTTCACACAGGCCAGAGGAAACAGATTGTCAATGGCTATGGCTATTGCCAAGGTGCTATGTCATCAGAGGGGCACTGCAAGCGCCTTGTTGCAGGTACCTTTGTCGTGCCCTTGCTTACTTAAACCAGACCGATGGGGGTAGCCTTGGTTGGCAGCAGTTCTGTGCAGTTCAGCCCAGTCCAGTTCCGCGCCGTCTAGTCTTAGTTTCAGTCGGCCCATGCTAACAGGGCCAGACGAAACCAGTAAGTTAATCCACCTTGGCTTTCATGAGCTTGGGGAGACGTCCGAAGTGGAGGATGTTGCATTCCTGACCGACGTTTCTCGGCCGGGTTCAAAGTGCCTTTCGGCGAATTCGAGGCAACCAGTTCCCTCGTGTACGCGTTGACGTCGTTGTTGAAGGAGACGAGCGAAGATGAGTAAGGGCTGAGCCGCTCTGGGTCAACTGATACCCTGGGCTACTGTACACCACGACCATACTGGACGCGGCCATATCTGCAGGCCGTACTGTGAATTGCCGCGTCATTGACATAGACCCCCACTTGCTCCTTTCTATTTCTCCGCTCTCTCGACTTTGCATTTTGGCTGAGCTTGTCTACTCCCAGTCCACATCTTGCTGGCCCCATGGCGAGCTGCATATTATTGCCGTCAGATCTCGACCTTCCCTGTCCACCTATGGAGTGAGTACATGGTGTTCCATGCCGTATGCAATGGCGCTGCTACAGATGTGGCGTGGTTGTTACCGGCAGCCCTACATTACACCAAACTACCTTGCCTTGCCTTGTCCCCACCAGCCTCACATTATGGTCCGGATACATTAAGTTGAGTTGAGTTTAGTTTTTTTCCCCTTCTTTGCCCCATCCAACATAGCCGTCGGGCGCTGCCTCCTCTCCGACGGACGGACATGTCGGCTTCCCATTCCTTGTTGTGCACAAGGTGGCCTGTGTACAGAGTATTGAGGGGTGCCACTATGTACCGCCAACTCGCATGCAAAGATGTTCCCTGTCTCAGGTCCTCCATGGTCTCCAGATCCATCTTCACCTTGTCTTCCCCGAGTCTGCCTGTGCCACGTCCCCTCCAAATCCCACGTCTGCAGTGGAACCGGGACTCTATGTCTGAGAAACTCATCTCACTTCTACTCCATTGTGCCTTCGGCTCTCCTCCTCCGCCGGTGCCGACTCCTCTTTGCTCTGCCATACCCATCGTCGGCCCCTCCATTCTAACCGTCCCATACCACATCCCGTCGCATCAAATCACTTGGACTGCTCGTTCCCTGTCTCCGTCCATCAACGCCTACTTACCCACCCGTAAAGCCATACATCCCCGACCCGGGGAACCCAGCGACAGCACGAGCACGACCTTGGCGCTATAACCCTCTTGTGATGTGCCTCTAACCCTCACTCCGCATCACCTCACCTCACTTCAACTCACCTCATGCAGCTTGGCACGGCTTGGCCTTTCAAGGGCGTAGAATGCAGAGATGCAGACGCTGCGAAGCGGAGAGACAACACATGGGCGGACTGAGAAGGGAAACAGATCTTTGGTGGTCCCTCCACCACAGCACGGCTCCCTCTTTAACCATATCGCGTTGTCGGGGGAGCTCCCCGTGGCATGACACGGATCATGGGGCACGGAATACTAGGTCGGCTGGCTCCGTGGCAGATTCCTATCCGTGTAGGTACATTGACGTTTAGCAATCAAGGATGGAGGCACGACAGAAGAAGGAGTCGTCTTTGTGCCTGCAAGGTAAGGTCGGTACAACGTGGTATGGTACTTATCCGCAAGAGGTTGGCTTTCTTACCTCAGCATGCTGTGTGATTTGCTCTGGCAAGTATTCCACATGCTCCCTCGTTCCTGGCCTCTGGGACAACGTTCCACGTCTTGGGGACTCGGCCCCTCATTTCCTCTTGGCTCCACCTGGACGAGACGGAAGATTGGGGTTCCTTGCGGCACTGCACCCTGTGCCTGCATTGCTGTGCAGCATCAGCAACAGCAGCGGCGGCGGCAGCAGCATCTGGGTCTGCATCCAGTATCAGCAACAACGGCTGGACCATCGGTACCATCACCCAAGTTTAGTGTTTCCGTCCCACACACCCTTATTCCATCGTGAGACCTCTTTTCCCCTCCCCTCCCCCCTCCTCCTGTAGTAAATGCAGCAAAAATAAATGACAATAATAAAAAGAGAGAAGGAGGGGGGGGGGGGGGGGACCGGGAAAGCGAAAACGAAAATCATCAACAGCATGGGCAACAAAGACAAGCACAACCAACCATCACCGCAACAGCCTTCTACCACAGAATGGCATGGTTCATCTGTCACGTAACCATAACAAGATGCAATGAAATAAATAAACAAGGCAAGGCAATTGCAACAAAAGACAAGTAAGCACCGGCCAGCAGTTGTCATTTCATGATTCTACCTTTCCATACCTTAACCTTGCCTGACCTTTTCCTGGATCTCCCGCCTTGCATTCCCTTGCCATTGTCGCCGTGCCTACCCATCTGCCTTCCTTTCTGAGGCTCTAGCAAAGAAGCATCTCCCTCCGAGGTAAGTAATGGTCAGGCAGAAGCAGAGGCAGTCAGTGCTAGCTCAATTCGTAGCCGCCAAACTGCATAGTACTGATCTCTCGTCTTGACGTTCCTTGCTTCAACGTAGCAGATGGTACCGTCGCTGGCACCGGCTGGCTTTCTCGACGGACAAACATATACGTAGTTAGACAGCCCAGCCAAGCAAGACAGGACGCACCTCAGGCGCGAAGTGCCAGTCAGCACCCCCAATTCGGCTCAAGCCAAGCCCAAGTTTCCCTTGCCTTCTCTCCCCTCCATGTTCTTTCTCCTCGTCGTTGTCATCGTCAGGTCCCTGTCCCCATACTACTACGTATGTGCATGTTCCCCGTTCATTCCAAGTACCGTCCGTACCATACAGACACATAATGGATACTTCCCTTGCTCAGAACAAGCAGAACGGAACACAGAGCTAAGGCAAGGAAAGGAAAGGTGCAGGTCCCCAGCATGTCTCGTCCTCACCTTGCTCCTCTCCTCTCTCTTTCTCCCCGTTCCCGTTCCCACTTCTCTGTCTCTCTCTTGCCCGCCCGCTTTCTGATCGCCGAGCGTTTCCCCCGACGTCTTTCTGGCCCTTGTCCTCTTCCCCGTCCATCCATTCATCCACCCATCCAATTCATTCACACACACGCCTCTTTCAAACTTTCACCTATTCTCTTGCTCCCATACCCTCGCACACCTCCTCTTTTCCTTACCTCCCCCCCTCCTACTTGGCCATGCCATTATCCTTACCTTCTTCATCCTTACTCTCACCCCACTCCACCCTTCACTCCCCACACCCAGCTGCCACCACAACCACACACGCACCCACTTCTCTTTCACCCCCCCCCCCCCCCCCCCCCCCCCCCCCCCCCTTCCTTTCTCCCGCCCTCTACTTCGCTCTCTCAAATTCCTACTCCTTTTCTTCCCATCATCACTCTCCTCTGCTTCTTCTCAAACCACCCCTCCCCCCTTGCAATCTGCAACTTGCTTGCCGGCGACGAGACGTCCTGTTATGGGTTGTGTGTCTTTGTATTCCACCGCCGCCGCCTCCGCCTCGCCCTGCTCCCCACGTTAACCTGCTCTACCTTCTCTGGCTCTACCACAACTACCACTCCTCCACCTGGTGCGACTGCTAAATTGATGCTTGTTGCTGTTCCTCTTCCTGCCGCTGTCGCCGCTTGGCCCTGTCCGCCCTGTCTTCTTGGCTCTCTGACGTACATGGTAGAGCTTCATTAGCTACCCTTGCTCGGGTTCAAACAGCTTCCTGCTCTTCTCGACCGCGGCACCTTGCCTGGCCGTGGCCGTGGCCCTACACGTCGGCATCCCGCCTTGAGTCCGATCTGCCTTGTACTTGACAAGGCCTGTTCATTGCCCTTGTTCAATCCTCACCCTCCTCGCTCGACCTCCCAAGGTAGCCTGGGTCCGTTTCCTCTTGCAAATTCATCCAGTGTTCCGATCTTCACGGACAAATATCAGTTCTGCCGTCGGGCACCGACATGATATAAGTCCACCGGCTCCGCGACCACCAGCCAACCTGATCTGTCATCCCCAGCTCCCGAAGCTAAGCTAACGGACTGGACTGGGAGCTCGAGGCCCAACCGCTCGGTTCAGAGTCAAAAACCTCCGAGGCCCTCCTCTACTTTGTCCTACTTTCCCGAACCTTTTTTTTTTTCTAAAATCTAGGGTCCGCTAGATCAACCACCACCACCACCACCAACAACAAATTCTTACCACTGCCGCCGCCCTTATTACCACAAGCCGCAGCACGAGTTATCTCCAGCGCTCATACGCGCACTCGGCCTCCTCCACTTCCCTCCCCCTTTTATCACTCACTCCCATCTCTTACTACTCTTTTGGCTCTGAAGCATACACCTACATCTCTGTCCACCCTCGCGGCCCATCTTCACCTGTTGTTGCCCAATATCATCCACCACGGTCACGGTTGATACTCCCACGCCAACCACACCAAACATAAAATTAGTCTGCCTCAACGAGAAGCCAAAGTCACCACCTATAGTCGGACCAGAAAGCCAGCACTCCTTTTTTTCCCGGCCGTGCTGCGCTTGACAAACCTTAAAACACTGGATCTTTCCATCCGTCTCTGGTTCCTGGCCCACACACGCCACAGGCCTTATACATCCATAGTCACTGCGAGCCGCCGCTGTGTCTACCAAGCCTACCTCTCGCCCGCTACCTGTCCTGCCTTGCTACTTCAATACTCACCGCCAACACTCAACGCTGTCTCCGCTTCCGTACTACGCCCAGCCAAAGCTTATCTTCAGTCACGACCCAAGGCGCCTCGTAGTCGCGCCATCTCACGCTCAAGTCTCGTTCACCCACAAAAAAAAAAAAGATTAAAAAAAAAAACACCCCAGAAAATCCAAACTCCCTTGACCCCAGCCGGACGGTCACCCACCCCAGCTCTCTCGGCGAACTAGGTGTTGATCCATCAAGGAAAGAGGCGCACGGGGGGAGGTGGTACCGCAACCTGGATGCGACAACAAGCGCAGACCGAACCAAGGACCGACTCTTGCCATTATTAGCTCCACACACCACATCGTATTCACCTTACCCATCAAGTGCCTCCCATACATATCTCTTCTCTTCCATCCCCCCCTTCTTCCGCAAGTACTTCTGTCGAACCTTACTTAGACTTGACATCTCTCAAGACATCTCTTGATCATTCTAGTCTGGACACGGTTATTATTATCATTTGTCGACCTACCCGGAAGCTTCAAGACCTTACTCCTACGCGCTGAATTCAACCATTACCACGCGTCAGAAGCGACAACTGCACTTCACTGATACTTCCTCGCACATCGCGTACTTCGTCAGTAAGTGGCGCAACTCTACTACACTCAATCTTGACAACTGAAAAAAGTGAACTTACACATGAAATAGACTCGACGCAAACGGAGGCCAAATGGCAAACTCCAACGTCCCGCTAAACCCTACCTTCGTGGGTCACGTCGCGTCTACTCTGGATGCTCTGGTCCTCTTCGAAGCTTGTCTCAGCGGTGCCCTACTACACGTTCCCAGACGGCCGCATGACCGGGAAAGACAGGACCTGATCAAAAGTGGAAATGTCTTCATCTACGAGGAACACTCTTCGGGTATCAAGCGCTGGACTGATGGCGTTGCCTGGAGTCCAAGTCGCATTCTGGGAAATTTCTTGATTTACCGAGAGCTTGACAGGCCATTCCCACCCGGCGAGAAGAAGCGCGCCATGAAACGAAACAAGAAGACGACTGGTGTTACCAAGCCGAGTGATGTTACATCACGGCAGGGAAGTGTCAACGGTGCCGGCGCCAACATGGGAGGCATGGGCGATGGGTCTGCCACCAGCAAGGACGCCGAGAGGGCCCTTATAGGCTCCCTGGTCGACTCCTACCCATTCAAGGAAAATGGCCTCGTCAAGAAAACCATCAGTGTCACCTACCAGGGCGTTCCGCACCACCTAGTCTCCTACTACAACGTGGAGGATGTCACCGAAGGCAAGCTTCTGACACCTTCAAAAGACCACCAATTATCAACTATAATCCCAAGAGGCGAGCTTATCATGTCGCAAAACTTCAGAGCTCCAATTGACGAGGTGGAGATGGACGACCAACGAGGACCCCATGGCGGCCTCTTCGCCCACAGCTACCCAGTGAATGGCCACCAACAGGCTATGTCACGCGCCATGTCAGTGCCTTCTCTCCATCACATGGGCGGTATAGGTGGCCCCCATTTTGGGCAACCGTCCTATATGCCCTCATACATGAGCACCGTGCCTGGCTCCGTCAGCAGTGTTGGCTATGGGCAGCCGCAGCACCATGGCTACAGTTATGACAGTCTCGGACGCGCGAGTAGATATGCCTCGAGTGCCAGTCTAGCACCCGACTTATCTCGAAACTTGGCTTTAGAGCCCCAGCATCATCCCCGGCGCCATTCAGCGGCGTACGAGCCCACATCCGGTGCCGACATGAGCCTCGCCGGCAGCCTACCTGCAGTTCCGGATCCCACAAGGTCGATGGGAGGCAATTATATGACGTCGATGCTCTACTCGCAGCAGCGAGTTCCTGATATGTCACCCCACGAGGCATTCCCGACACAATCTCCACGAAACGTCCATACCGATTCTGGCCTAGGCGGCGACAGGACTGCACAGGGAATTCCATTCGATGGGCTCACCCGAGATTGGAATACCACGTTTGACCAGTTGGAAGACGATCAGGGTCAATACATGTCTCAGGGAAATTCGACATGGCCCAGCGGGAGCAACACTATGAGTAGGACCTGAAGAAAAGCCGACACCAGGGCTAGCAGGTTCCCCATCAGCCAGGTTTCTGGTCTGAGAAGAAAGTTCAAAAGAGGAGAGTAAGACAGGTCCTCGCACGAACCATTCGCCGTTGAGCGGGAGGAGAAAAATGCTGGCGCGGGTGACGCCCTCGAAACACCGAGGTACCCAGGACTCCCTGCGCCACGATGTGTGACGCAAAACATAGCAGAGGCGAGCACAGTTGATTTGAAGTTCGTTACAAGCGACCAGCCTGTGTTGAGAAGCCTGGACGCATTTGCGCTGTGAGCTTGAAGGTATTGACGGGAGAAGATGTTTTGGGTTTGCTACAAAAGCGCACGAATGAAGGCACGCGTGGCCTCGTACAGGACGAGGTCCGTGGCGTACAATAGCAGTACGCACAAAGGCAAAAACAGTTTTGCAGTCTTTAACGTATGCGCGCATCTGCCTCAATACGACTTAAAACCTGTCTTCTCGACAGGCTTGTTCACACAAGCAATAGTGCAGAGAACACTGAGCCGTAGCTGTAGTTATATGGCCATAGAACATATTGTTATGCAAATTTAAACCAGTATGCAGGTAGTCGATATGCCCCGCTCTACTCGTTCTTGTGACCAATCACCAAGCTTTGGTTTGGGAACCCTGCCACATGATTTCAGACGTCAGGTCTGGCAGAAGCTTCCGTACCTTTGCCTCTGGCGCAACCGGATCGCAGCCGGTGAGTGGTATACAATAGGGCTTGGAAAGCGAATATGCTGCCCTTCAGGCTCGGTGGCCGGAAGGCTCTGGCGTACTGTGGTCGGCTACCCAATTGCAACAGCCGCTTACCACTCTCACTATCGTCAGCAGCGTGCCGGCAACCGCTCAGGTTTCCTGGCGCTCTTCCTACTATCCCGCCCCAGCAACAATTCAACCCTGGGCGAGTCGCACTCTACACGTCCCAAAGTGACGGGAAGCCTCGAAGGTACGTGTCGCATCTCAATCTTGGCCACAGCATCTAGAAAGGGAGAGTCGAGTGATCGGGGGAAGGTGAACAACTGAACTAACTCATGACATCTCGCAGCTCAATTCCAACCAAGCTCGCCGCCAAAATCCCCGCCTTACCGAAGAGCCTCCACGAAGACATCTATACAATCCCTAACCTCCTGACCCTATCGCGTCTTGTTGCCGCTCCTTTCGTCGGTTACTTTATCCTTCACGATCAGCATGCTTGGGCTTTAGGTCTGTTCGCCTACGCGGGCATCACTGACTTGCTCGACGGCTGGATCGCCCGCCGGTGGAACCTGCAGACTGTCGTGGGCACTGTGATCGACCCCATGGCGGACAAGACACTCATGACCATCTTGACAGTTTGCCTCGCTGTTCAGGGCTCTCTCCCAGGTTAGTTTGCTCAAACTGTTTCCGAACGACGCGCTCGGCCGAATATGGGGACGGGGAGACGACTGCAAAAGACGAGGAAGGAAGGATAGAGCCGAACCTGACGAGGGAAAGAAGCCCGACGAGGTCAATCGCTGACATGCTTATAATATACAAACAGTCTGGCTAGCCACGATCATCCTCGGCCGCGATGTTGGACTCGCCCTCTCTGCCATATACTACCGCTGGATCTCTCTGCCACCCCCCAAAACCTTTATGCGGTACTGGGACTTCACTCTGCCCTCGGCTGAAGTCCGTCCGACCACAATCAGCAAGTATAACACGTTTCTCCAGCTGGCCCTCGTCGGCCTGACGACAGCTGCCCCTGTTCTTAGCTACGACCTCACTACGCCCCTGACAATCATGCAGTAAGTTGGCCCAGGTTACGTTTCCTTGGCATGCAATCAATGCTGACTTGGGAACGAGATACGTGGTGGCCGCAACCACAGTGTGGAGTGGAGCCAGCTACATTTATAGCAAAGACGCAGTTAAGATCCTGACCACGCCCAAAAGCCCACCGACCAAGAGTTGATCACCCCTCCAAGTCGTACTCAGCATGAACTTGCCCGATTCAGCCTGTATCGCTTTGCTCGGCAAGTATACCAAACTAGTCGGGAGATGCTGCTGAGCATGTAACTTTAGGCACCGCTTAAGCGGTCTTTTCGATCATGTACTTCACATACATCACAAGATGGCGTTATGGTGGTGGCGCATACAACAAAACGAAAAAAAAAGTATATGTACATTAGATTTACACGCAGGGGGAAGGATTTTATAACCTTGAGACCCTTTGCAGATGTTGTACAAAAACGTATCTCCTAGATTACCCACTTCGTCGTGCACCTCTTGGGGCACGTAACTGTAGTTGCGAGGGAGTACCATTGCCACCGTTCAATCCTTCTGGTTGATGACCCAAGCTCAAACGGTGGCATCAGGTTCGCTGGGTACTGAGATCTCAGTACATAACCAAAGCTGACATCATCCCAGCTATGGCGGTCCGCTTCTTCACCAATGGACAGTCGAATCAGTACAGAGTACCCGACTGGACAGAAACGCTGTTTGGGATAGACTTCAGAATGGCAATGAACGCAGCAAGGGCAGGCGCTGCTACTTTCGCGACAACCAGTGGACAACCGGTGTTGGCCTCAACCTTCCGCCAAGCTTTTCAAATCCTGGCTTGGCCGCTTGGATCATGCCCTTTTATCATCCTCTGTCTGATTCTTCAGTCGCCAATATTCCGTTTTCTCCGCCAGGCTTGCCACACGTTTGTTGCGTTTCTGTTGCTTGACGTAGCTGAGTAGTCGGAGACAACCCGAGGGGGTGATGCCTTCAAGCCTCCTCGCCTGGGCCAATGTCTCTGGCCTGGTCGTTTTGAGTACATTCTTCTCGGCCATGGCCAATCCTGGGACGTCGTCATAATCAATGGAGAGCGGCAGAAGAACCTTATCGTCTCGGGCGAAAACCTGGCGCTCGGCAAGTTGTCTCTGGATGAAAGGAGTATACATGGCTTCAATATGTACTCGAGACTTGATGTGTTCCGGGAAGCCACTGATTCCAGGTATCGCGGAGGCGACCTGTTCCATGGTCACGTTACGCAGGCGGAGCATGTCAGTCGCGTCGCGGCGCTCTGACAGTTTCCGGAACGGGAAGCCAAGGTTGATCCACTCATGGGAGGCCTTGGTCGTAGAAGTGAGCAACGCCATCAACTCATCCATCTGTTGTTTCTCATCAGAAAAAGAACTCCATCGTTTGTCTGATACAACTCCCCAGTCTCGCCCATGTTTCGTCATTCTTAAATCTGCGTTGTCAGCTCTTGACGTCAACCTGTACTCGCTTCTCGTCGTGAACATTCTGTACGGCTCTGTGACGCCTTTGGTGATGAGATCGTCAATCATGACACCAATGTAGCCGTCCGCTCTGGAGATGGGCGCTGGTGCGAGACCAAGGGCGGCTCGACCGGCGTTGATGCCTGCAACCACTCCCTGGCCTGCTGCTTCTTCATAACCGGTAGTGCCGTTTATCTGACCTGCCAGGTACAAGCCGCTGATGTTTTTTGTTTCTAGGGTAGCCTTCAAGCTCCGGGGATCGATATAGTCGTACTCAACGCCGTAACCTGGCTGCGTCATGACCGAACGCTCTAGGCCTCGTATTGAACGGAGGATTTGTTCTTGCGCTGAGGGAGGAACAGTCATGGACAAGCCGTTGGGATAGATAACATCACTGTCGAAACCTTCGGGTTCGAGCCATACAATATGTCTCTCCTTGTCGGCAAACCGCGTGATTTTGGCCTCCAATGACGGGCAATACCTAGGTCCCCTAATCGTTTCCCGAATGTGGATGGTTTTGTCTAGGTTGTCTCGAACAATCGCATGTGTCCCCTCGTTCGTGTGTGTGACATAACAGAGCATCTGATCTTGTACGGCAACTCGGTGGTTCAGGAAGCTGAATGGCATCGGCGGTTCATCACCAGGCTCCTCTTGTAGAATGCCATAGTCGATGCTGTTCTTCGCGATTCTCGGCGGGGTGCCTGTCTTGAGCCTCCCCAAACTGAAACCAGCATCCTTAAGTGACTTGCTCAAGCCGTACGAGGCGTCCTCGCCTATGCGTCCTGCCGGGTAACTCTCCATGCCGATATGTATTTCGCCACTCAAAAATGTGCCGGTGGTTATGATTACTTGGGTAGTTGGAAGGACTTCGCCAGACTCAAGACGAACCCCGGTGATTTTGCTTTGGGTAGGATTTGTGGTGCCGTCGCTGGCCGTTGTGACAATGTCAGAGACACTACCAAGCACAATTGAGAGGTTTGGATATGCTCCCAGCTCCTCCCTCATGTGCTTCTGATAAAGTTTTCGATCGATTTGCGCCCGAGGACCCTGTGAGCGAGCTTCAGTCAGCTACAGAGCTACGCCTATATCAAGTAAGGTGACACTACTTGCCCATACTGCTGGTCCCTTGGTCCGGTTCAAAACCTTGAACTGGATTCCGGCCTTGTCGATGATTCTGCCGGCCAAACCATCGAGAGCGTCGATCTCACGAAGTATGATGCCTTTCCCAATGCCACCGAAAGAAGGATTGCAAGAACAAGTGCCGAGATTTTCGATTTTGGGAGTAACGAGAGCAGTTCGCGCTCCGGCTCTGGCTGCGGCCGCGCACGCTTCAGCGCCCGCATGGCCACCACCTACAACGACGACATCGAACGGCCTGCGGTGCTAGTCAGCGATAGCAAACTCAGCTATGGGGGTAAGATTCGTCTACAAACCTCGACCCTTCTGCAACGGCCGCAAATGTCCGCCTGCCACGAGACCCATACGAACCGCCTCGTCGCAGGCCTCTAACACAATTGCTGCGCGACCTTAGCTTGAGAGCAGCAGCAAGAGATCGCATGGTTCATTCACATAGAGCTGCAATAAATGCAGAATCGGATTAAAAACACCTAGGAGTGTCTTTGAAAAATAAAAATAAAAAAAGGAGAAAAACTGTAACAGCGTCTCGTGGCAATTCGCAAAACAGAGTACGACAAAGATCCAAAGTGCCTGTCAGAGTGCCTCGGGATTTTTTTTTTTTTTTTCCGCTTCACGCACCTGTTCAAGACACACAGTGTGGTACAGTGTTATCTCTTTTATCGGCGGCCGTGGGAAATAAGTACCAACTGTGTTGGATTATTCAGCAGTTGTGGTCAATGATTCAACCAAACTCCCAAGAGTGAATTCGATTTTATTAAGCAGGAGCTGCCTCAGCAGTATGCATCGTGTCAGCTTTAATATTTCTGAGACCTTTACAGCTTGGTCTCAAGTAAATTAAGCTTTGATAAAGAAGCAACGTCATTTAGAGGCGTAACACATGCTTGCTCTCTGCTATCTTCTAACACCTTAAGTCATTGGTCACTGTAGCAGCTGATGCCCTACCTCCGTGTGCCTGATTTCTGTGAGTCGGGCCATGATGATACCGCGTCTTCTACCTCCTCGAGATATGTTGCCGCATTGTGAATGGTTGTGCCGCCGAGGACCAAACGAACGCCAGGTGAGCTGGCATTGATTGTGGCAACCATCTTGGCCTCCTCATATGTAGCACCGCCTACCATAAATACAATTATGTCCTGTGGTTTATCCCGAGTGGTTCCGCCCCCTTCGACAAAGGGATACTGCTGTTCTTTCAATCTACCCCGAATTAAGTTTTGCAGGGTGCTCTCTAGGAGGGGACTATGTTGCGTGTAAACGTTCTCAACACCCTTAAGCCCCTTGAAGCGGTTTCCAGCCCCTCCGAAGATACCGGCAGAGTCGAAAATGTCTGTGATCCCTGTTTGAGCTTGGGATTGTTGAAGAGATGACTGATACGCCACCAGTTTGGTAACGAGGTCTGCTCGACGCACGGAGACTCCGCCAGCAGCCACCAGAAGGTCTATAAGCATTGGGAGAGAGTTGGAAGGGTTTCGCTCATATCGCAGTGCATACAGAGCAACCAGGGCCACCTTGCTGTCGCTTGTCACTTTTGGGGACTGAATGAGTTTTTGGATGTTCTGTGAATGAATATAGCATTAGTCATGTTCTCACCATATGACACAGTTCATGGGTACATGTTGTTCTTACCTTGACGTCCGCTGCATGATTGTCGTTACATGCCAAGCTCTGTTCAAGTTCGCTGACTTCGAGAAGGTTTTCTGCCCCGACCCGCCTGCTCAATTCCGAGACTAGTGTGACATGCTTGCTCACGTTTCCAGAGAGCTTGCGGAATTCTGGATACTCTTCAATGAACCGCTTCATATCCGATATCGACTCAATGTTGGCGTTGTTCTGAGTTTTGGACTGGTACTGCTCTACATAGTCCTTGATATTCCCGCCTAGGTCACCGAAATTGAGATACATGTTCTTCTTGAAAAAAGGGTCTTGATCCTGGGATAAAACGATCTCCTTGAGCTCCGGGCGGATATCAGGAACATCGCTCAAATCTACCCTGCCATTGTTGATGCCAAGAAGATGATGCACCATAGCCTGATAGGTCCATTGCGTGAGGAGAGGCGTCACCGGATCCTCACGTCGATCGAGGATCAGAAGAATAGGTGGTGTGTCTACTTTTCTGAAGTCAAACAACTGCTCTTCCTGGGTGATGCGGTATCGAACTTCCGTCGCCAACTTCTTCGTGAGCGGGCTATTTTTGGCGTATCTGATAAGAGGCTTCTTCTTAAGTGCCAGCAGAACGGCAATGAGTCCGTCAGCACTTCTCTGGAGGGCATCAGTGTTCCAAATGTCCGGGCCGCTGCCCCAGATGCGCTGGTGAGGCGGGCTGAGGCCCAGTGAAAACAAGTCAGGATTTATGACTATGAAATCCGCAAAGTGCTCCTGTACAAGTTTGACTACCTCATGGTCATCTGCTTCGGCAAGTCTCTCGAGTGATGACTTTTTGACCACATTGGTGAAGTACAAGTTGTATTCGCCGTACTTGGGCTCTCGTAGTTCATCGATAAGAAGTTGGATCGACTCCGGCGACGGTCGCACGAGACACAAACATCGCAGATGACGCATCTTCTCCCTGTTTGGGTTGTCGATTCGATCAATGAGGTAGACTTCATGGTTGAGCAAGGCGGATTGTGTAATGGCTGTAGACACAATGGACACCGTCTCACGATCAAGCAACAGAACTTTCATCTTCGCCGACTGTGCTGCCGATAGAGGATCAGACAAAGATATCATGCGCGAGACATAGCCGGCCACTGCTTGTGCAACATCCATCTTGGCTGACGAGGAAGAAGGCTAGTTGATCGAGTCGTGAGCGTGACTGCCTTGATTCCGTGAGCGTCTACCGTGGACGATTGTTAACTATTACGTACGATGCGAACAAACAAGATTCCGAAAGTACCAAAAAATAGAGGCCAACGCATCAAATGTGGTGATGCGGTGGAAGAAAGAAGGCTGGCTAGGGTGCGTTTGCCAGGTAGGTTGTTGGTTGACATCTACAGCTTCGTGGCGCATGTCTTTGCTGTTTACTACTAAAGCTAAGCTCGGGTACACCAGAAAGCAAGCTTGTTTCCTTGTACAGTGTGTAAAGACAGTGTGTGGCGCTATTTGGATGTGCCCCAAACTGCTGTGGACCCACCTTGAGACAGTGTCTAATTATGGTACAGCAACTGATCCACGCAGTGACGTCCAGGGCTCCACGGTGTAACCCCCCCCTGAACAGGCTCCTCTGGTTGGTCCACCAGCTCTGCATGCAAATAAAACCATTGAGCAACATCATCAAACGTCAGCCTGAAGCACCACCACGACACTGCTGAAGGGGCTTGGAATTTGTTACAACAACTAGACACAGCAAGCACAGAGCTATGAGGCGGCCTGCGGTTCGATTGACTGGGATTTACCATTTCTGAACACGCCAGTAACCTACTTTCAGTCACTGAACTGTCTAGGATATGGCGAGCCTCTCTACGGACACCTGTCCGGCAACGGTCGAACCTACGTGAGTCAATAAAGTAATTGATATTGTCAATAAATAAGGCAAATTTGAATAAGACAGATCTAATTGTATTTTATCCAGGCTCTCATTCACCCAGGGCTTGATTCTCGGCCAGCTATCTGTGGTCTTGGTTCTTGCCGCTTTCATCAAATTCTTCATCTTCGGTGACCCCCCCTCGCCCGAAGTGACGGCCTCGCTAAGAGCGACGGAACGTCGGTCAAGGACGCTCGCCCATAAGCGCTCACTTTTGAGCCTCCGGACAGCCAACGCCCGGCAAGGCCAGCAGACACTAAATCGCAAAAAGTCCAGCGTTCTCCGCAATCCTCCTAACCTGACCATCGGTTCCATTTTGAGCAAAACCTACTACAACGTAGATAGCCATCAGCCAGAGAGCTTGGATTGGTTCAACGTGCTGGTGGCACAAACTATTGCTCAGCTCCGCAGCGATGCTCAGCATGATGATGCAATTCTCAGTTCACTCACCAAGGCTCTCAACGGAACCTCCCGGCCTGATTTTGTGGACGAAATCCGCGTCACAGAGCTAAGTTTAGGAGAGGACTTCCCCATATTCAGCAACTGTCGCATTATTCCGGTTGACGAGGATGGATTAAGCCTAGGAAATGGCAAAACACTGAATGCCAGCGCCGCTACTAGGGAAGGGGCGAAGCTGCAAGCCAGAATGGATGTCGACCTCAGCGACATGCTAACACTCGCAATAGAGACGAAGCTCCTCCTAAACTACCCCAAGAAGCTCAGTGCGATACTACCGGTTGCGCTCTCTGTCTCAGTGGTCAGGTTCAGCGGTACTCTATCTATTTCCTTTATTCCGAGCAATCCATCACAGTCAACTCCTACTTTGATGACATTTAACTTTTTGGATGACTACCGTCTTGACCTCTCCATCCGAAGTCTTCTAGGCAGTCGATCCAGACTTCAAGATGTACCCAAAATTGCCCAGCTAATCGAGGCCCGCCTGCATCGTTGGTTCGATGAGCGGTGCGTGGAACCTCGGTTCCAGGAAATCGCTTTGCCAAGTTTCTGGCCACGGAAAAAGAATACCAGAGGACCAGAGGACGGACTGGCGGAGAACAATGCTTCAGTGGGAAGGGCGAAGGGCAAGGAAATTGACCAAGGTTTGCGGGCAGAAGCCCGGAGGGAGGTTGAGGCCGAAGGAGGGACTCGGACAGGGAGAGAGCAGGATTCGCTGCGCCGCCGCAGACTACGGAGCGAAGAAGACTTTGCGATGCCCGGCTCTCTGCCTGGATTAGACGTGGGCATGAAAACATAAGTTATTGCGGCTGTCCAACTAAGGATATCTCAAAACAAACCCGGTACTAAAGTCGCGGAGGTTTCTGTCAAGGGCAGGAGGCCTTTCCACCAAGATATGGCCCCCAAAAACAAAAGTACATAGTAGAGAATGGTCCACTTTCGGCCATCAGCCTGCGAGTAGTGTCCATGAGCGTGCCAATAGGGCTCAACAGATCCCCAGAAACGTGGGAGGCCCATAGAATTGCAGAACGCATGTACCAGCACAATTGAAAGCAAGCTGCCTGACCGCAGGAATAAAAACGTGGCGTAGCTGCCAAACATGGACGTGTAAGTGAACTGGAGTAACGAGCGAGCAAGGGCGGCGATGAGAGGCACTCTAGGGTGAGTCAGGCGGAACTCGTAGAAATGGTGAACATGTGCGAGACCAAAAATGAGCGGAGACAGAAATATAGTCTGGGTCAGTGACATGCGAGCGCACAAAAGGAGTGGGACTGAGGCGGATCGGAAGAGCATCTCCTCAGTCAGAGGCCCCTGTAGTCCAAGTTAATATATATGATGGGAATTGTTTAGCTTTGAGAACTGGGGTGACAAACCATGACAATGTTCCGCCAGGTTGTCCATTGCGTCCATACATGGACCAAAGGCTTCAAAGTTTTCCAATCTTCCCAAAGGCCATCCATGAGAAGGGCTTCGTAGAGCGGACCAGCGAAGAGAGTAGCAGTAAGCAATAGGCAAGTGCTAGATTCGATGAATCCAATAGGCCAGTAGCCCATTGCATGGAGGGGACTGATGGGCAAGGCACCATCAGGGAGCCGAGCTAGAACGATGTACGTCAAGGAGGAGCATATTACGGTAGAGAAGAGCACCGAAGTGATGCGGGCGCGGATGACGCGCTGATCGTCCCTCGACAGGGTGGGTGAGGGACGGCTTGACGGTGAGACGTAAAGAGGCAGTACATAAATGACCGTGTACAGGATCTGACGGTAATGTCAACGGACGGAACTAGAGAGGTAAGATGCAGAGGCGAGCCCACGATATGGTGCACATACCAGCAATGCGGTTACGGTGGACGACTGCAAGGAGGCGATATTCGTGTCCGAGGGGCCAGCACTAGGGCCGAAGCCGAAGCTGCTGGTGGGTGGCATTGAAGTAATCGGCTTCTGCCCTCAGGGATGTAGGTAAGACTAGACAGAGAAAGCAGAAGATGTAATGAAAGCGGAACATAGACAGATTGGAGAGGTTCGAAGGTTGCTGGCTATCTTGAATAGCATGAGACAAATCTGAGGCTGATATTGCTGCAAACAAGTGCGACAAAGGCTGCGACTGGAATCTCGCGGGCTTGTATTTCCGGCTTGGATGAGTTCATAACCATCGGCTGTATAAACCGATGTTGATTATTGTCCACGCGCACAGTCATTAAAGCAAGACCTTAGCGATTACATAATACGCGACATGGGCCGAGGCCAGGTCAGGTGGAGCTGTGCCATGCAACGGTGCAAGCAAAACGAAGACAATCTCGCTGGCTCTACATGTCGCATGCAGTTCAAAATCGAGCCCACGTAAAGGTTTGCTGTCGGCTTGTGTGTCATCAGCGAATCGCCTTAGGGATAGCGCGTTCATCAAAATAACAAAAAGTAACAAGCGTTCCTCCTAAAGCATAGTCCCAAGTTTCCAGCGTTTCTTTTGACGTCGCGTGTCCCAAGCGCCTATGTATCTGCTTGTATGGTGACACAGGCGCCCATCTCAGATAAGCGCCCATCAATTCACTTAGGGCAGTGGATACAGATGTTGAGGTTCATGAGTCCATGACCGCGGAGGGACAGTCCAGTTGTGAAAATGCTGTGAGCCAGTACTTGCTCACGCAGTGAAGCGTACCTCTCTATAGCATCCGTCACGCCTGCTCCGGCTGGCGGCCAAGATTGGCAGGTCTTGGTCCATTTGTGTACTCTGCAAGCGAAGGTCGTTGCGAAGGTCGTTCTACAGTGGCAAGTAAAAATAGTGTAATCCCTGCCGCACCGTATTTTGTCTCAAGCTAAAGCCTCAAGGGCGGGAAACGTGATGTAAGTGGAGGTATTGCCGCCTGGCGTCCAAGGCGTTCAATCTGGTACGCAGAGTAGAAGCACACAAAAAGCACCGCCGCTTCCGAAGTGCATTTTATGCCTGCAATATCCGTAGTATCCTCAAAGGGGCCCACAGCCCGTCCTGCCCTATCATATGTGGGCGGCGTCGGAACAAGTGCAAGTCACCAAAATGCACGCACCAAGGGGCGTCTACCTGCAGGTATTACGCAGGAACAGCTGGCTAGCGCTAATTGTCCCACTCCAGTGAAATGGCCCTGGGTCGCTACTCCGAGGAAGCAGAAGCCAATCAGTGATGCCATCAAAACCCATCTTGCCTCTCGTCAATCAAACGCCTGGCTCCGTCAACAGCGTAGCCCCTTGAACATGCTTCTCAGGCGCTGCTGCAACTAATCTCTCTTGCATCTGTAAACAGTTCAGATGCAGGTGGTCTGTTCTTGTGACTGTCCTGATGGGGACCTTCCTCAACACCTTTTCCGTCGCTTCGTATCGTAGTTCCTTTCGTCTTCTACCTCATTTTGGCTAACTGTTCATTGAGACGGAATCGCCGCTCACAAATGATCCTTGGACCTGCACAGAACAGGGCCGGTTTTTGGTTATTCCCTAAGACCGAATGAAGACTGTACCAGGCAGGTGGGAGAGGAAATGGGGGCTTATGATGAACCAGCCTCCACTGTCTCTGGCAACAGAGGGATGGGGGGGGGGGGAGGAAACCAGTACCGTCCAGGCACAGCACGAAGGCTTGGATCTAGCTGGCGGTCAAAGTGAAGCTGGCGAGTGTTTGAGCCTTCCCGTATCATCAGGGCAACGGTCCACTGAGCACTGAGAACAGACGTTGGTATGGGCGCTGTGAATTGGGTCGGCGGCTGTGAGCGAAACATCCTAAAATAGGAAGCTCTGGCGAGGTATGTAGTATGTTTGCAGAGGAGAAAAAGGGTGAGGGACAATTACGGTTTGGCGTACCAGGAGATTGAGCCTAAGGTTATTCACATTCAGTATCGAGCAACTGACCACCTTTCGCAGTACTACACATACTTGCAAGTTTTATTCCATCCCCAAGTGGCTGCCGTTGGTGAGATGCGGAGCCTCTTCCCGTATGGCCATCATTCGTTGCACCCAAGGGCGCAGGCTATTGTGGTTCCTGAATAGGGCGCACTAGTGTATGTACACTTGACAACGTTTGGATGATAAACGTTTTGCGGGGACACCATAGAGGAACCCACTTTCAACAATATGGAGTGCTTGAACTTCGATTATTGGTAGCCAGAAGTTACGTGAGTAAGCGAACGAATGAGGAGTGGCTGCAGCGAACCTGGGTTCATGGACCGACCCTCTGGGCGCCGAATTTTCATTGCAGGCCCGCCAAATCCTCGGACCAGCGTCATTTCACAGCACAGGCACGACAGGTAAACCCTTCTAATGTTCAATGTTCGGCCACCAAAGAGGTGACTGCCAACGCGGCCGGCCCCACTAGTAATATGTACTTTCGTACATGGGTTGAGGTGCCCGCCCTGCTTCCGTCTCATTATGCTGTCTTGGTGACTAGGGTACCGCCAGGCTTACGGAAGATTGATCTTCTGTTACTCTTTCTGATAGCTAACCCAATATACCGGACGGCTGAACAATGACCGGGGCCAATTTATGGGGTAATGAAGATGTGGAATTACCTTGGGGAGAGCTTGTTTCTGTTGGACAGGAAAAAAAAGAAAATCACTGGTTGAAGCCGCAACTCGGTCTTACGACGGACGCGCCCAAGAAACGGGAGCTTCACGAGCCGCCAGCAAATGGCAACAGCATCGGGCAGTTCAGCGTTGGTACTCAAAGGAACCTTGTTTCCTATTGTCGTGTGCTCCTTTAGCGTCGAAGGCCACGAAGGGCGAGCAAGACGTGCAGGCGCTTCTTCCAGGTTACGGATACCTAGCTACACATTCCTTCCTTAGTGTCGCTAGCGGATGCCGATGGCCGGGACTCCCAGACTTGTTCACGGCCTGTCCTGGGCTCTTTTTCACTTTGAATTCGGACCTGGGCCACATGGATAATTGGGCTTGGACGCGGGACCATCCATGGATTGTTTTTGTTGTTTTTTCTCTCTGTCTCCCGACCGCGGTGATGCGCTGAGAATTGCTTCAGACTCACTTGCCTTGGGGTTCATCATCTCTCGAAGAGGGGTGCTTCCCAACCTGTCAAATACAACTGGGTCCATTGCCGATGCTACTCTGTGTCGTTCCCATTTCCTTCTTCCTCTCCTGCTCCCTCGAATTTATTCCCTTTACCACGAGATTTTATAGGATGGGTTTGTGAGACAGCAGCATTTGACGACACCAAAGGCGATTTCCACATAGTTCTATTGAACGAACGGACGGTTCGTCCCTGTCGTTCTCCCTACGAGGATTTCTTGTGTCTCCTTCTTCTGCTACTTTGCACCTGTAACACAGAAAGCATCGCCGCGCCGCACCGCCTCCCCCTCGCTGCTTCCAATCCAGTGTCGTCAACTCGCTGCTGTCCCTGGTTTGGGTGTGGTCTGGCTCACCAGGCCCCTTGTTATTTGCAACCCCATCTGCACCAACCCCTTGCTGCTCATTATTGCTGCTGCAATTGCTTCCGGATAAGCCTACCAGAGATAGGCAAGGTCGGGGTTGTCTGGCCAGTTACACCACTCCGTTGCATCTTACCCCCGCTGGATTGCATCTCGACCGCCTTTTCCAAAGACAATCTCAGAAGTACACACAGCCACAGGCACATTTGGGCACTGATGCAGGGAACGCACAGCACACACGCAGTGTGCTGAAAAACTTCATCACCAGCTTTGGTCAGAGGCCTTGTCTTCACTAGGAGTCTCGGACCTGCAGGGGCCAGAAGCCAGGCATCGTCTCCAGCCGCCGGAGGAGATATTCATCAATCAGCCAGTCAGTCAATCAGTCAGTCAGGGGTTGGTCGATTTGGAAACGAAAGAAATCGCGATCATTTCAGAGCGACTAGATTGCCTTCTGTACAGAGCCGTTGCCTCTGAACGGATACATATCCTCTCTTGTTGGACTTTCCTACATACCCTGCTCGCTTCGCTCCTTGGCTCGCTTCTACCTTTGACTGCGGGCCTGCTCACACACCAAGAAGGTACGTATGCTTCGCTACTACGGGACCAGAACAGTACTTGCTGCTGGTACTGGAGCTTGCTCCATTTACCTAGCACTCCGTGCCCGCTTTAGCTTCCCATCTCTCGGCGGCCTTTTTTTTTCTCCCTCTTCTTTTCACTTCCTTTCCCTTTCCTCTCTTCCCATCTAAGCTGTCGCTTGCCTCGTCCAACTTGACGACAAGTTTTCTTCTTTTGTTTCGTTCTCTATGTTTTTTTACATCGGGTGTATTTGCCTCGTAATAATATTTCCACACTCATTTCCCTAGCCCTGCACATTTACCAGCCTTTGGAGCTCTGATCTAAAATCTACATTGTTTTAGCATCTCACATTTCGGCTCACCTTAGTCACTCACTCCTTTCGCTCTCGTCCATCGGTGCTCCACATTACGGAACCACCAACCTCACACTCACTCGCGCCTACCGACTTGTACAACCGACGTCGCCTTAATCAAACAGCGAGCTACACTTCCCAAAAGCTCGCACTTACGTCAATCAACTCTCCTTGTACCCACACCCGAAGCATCTCATAGCTCTTTGGTTCACTATTTCCAAAGGTTGCAAATCGACATTGTCCATGCCCGCCAGGTTGGGCCCAATCAAGCAGCCTTTACGCTACCACAGACTACAATTCTGTTGCTTTGACAGCCTTCCTACAAACTTGCGCAACCTTTCGTCAGATTGCCCGTTAATTCGCGTCTGGCGCTTTCCAGCGCCAAAGTCGACGGCAAAGCACAGACCGGCCCGGCGCCTTTTTCAGCCTACCGAAGCCGAGCGGCTCCCGGCGAGTCAGCAACCTGAGTAGCTTCTCGCCGCGCTTTGCTCCGGCCTCCCTTTCCGGCCTTGGCTTCCCCCGTTCAATCTTCGAAGCGCCGGCACTTCATGGCACGGGGCTCCCGTGTCGACCGATCCAGTCCTCCAAGACCCAAGAACCCGCCATCAAGGCTACGCAGCATCCGCATCACCGTTCAATAACCCCCGTGCCTGCATCGCGTGGCTAAGAATGTCCGGGTCCGGGAGCCCCTCACGGGGAAGCCCCTCCCGGTCCCAACGAAGGCCGCTGCACGAGCGATCCAAGTCACAGTCGAACTCCCTCGCCATTCGGGTCGTTCCCTACAGCCCTCCTCGGCCAAGTCACAAGAATCGCGACTCCACCGCTTCGGCCTCTTCCTCACGCACTCCGACATCTACCACAGCACTGCTCTCGCCCAACCCCTCCGAGCTTGGCCAGACGATTTCATCAAGAGCCGATGATCGTTCTGGCTCAGCCAGTCGCGCTAGTGATAACTATTCCCACAGGCGTTCCTACTCCTCCAGCACCTTAACATCAATATTGTCGCCTGCCTCGTCGACTTTCCCATTGGTTTCCGCCAAGGACCGTGGTGTTTCAGGCTCGAAACTGCGATCCGACACCTGGGCCGCTGGCCAGTCCTCCCCTTCCCTCCCTGTCCCAACTACTCCACCTTGCCCGACTGATAATTCCCGCTTCAATGCACGATCCTGGTCCTCTCAAAACCCCCACGATGAGGATGAACCTGTGACACCCACAGCGAAGCGCCCCTTGTCTCGCCGCCGCAATCTTGTCACCATCAACGCAGACGGCAAGACTTTTTCTCTCCTCCCCCAAGGTCAGCGTAACAGAGAGTCTGGTGGCCAACAAGCCCACAGGGCCCCTACCTTGTCACTCTCTACCACTGCCTCACGGGAGCGGCTTTCGTCCGATGCGTTCAGCGAAAATCGTCCCAGCTCTACAGTGACTTCTCTTCCGGACCGAAGCTTTTCGGCAGCTACGCTAACCCCGGCATCCTCGACCACGCAATTAGCTGGAGATCATATTACCGGCACAGCCGTCTCCAATTCATCTCCCTGGAATTATCGAATGGTCGGCGGTCTGCGCAAGGTTCCCAATACACCCGATCTTAAGCAAAAGCAAAAATCGTCTCTCCTTTACCCTGAACCTGATCCAATCACGTCCCATTCGTCATCGCCGTCTGATTCTCGACTCGCGCCGCTGCCCGAGGCCTCAGCCGCTGAACCATCTTCATTTTCGGGCACTCATGACCTGCAAAGCAAAACGTCCTTTCAGTCATCTGTCACCGCCTCTACGTCGTCAGAGAAAACGAATTACAAGATTTACAGCTCCAGTTCCCCTCCAAGGGCTGACACAGAAAGTGTATTGCCCCCACCTTCCATTTCCTCGGAGACGACGAACTACAAAGTCTTTGGTTCTAGTTCACCCCCTGCCATCCCTGAAAGAGATAGTTCACTACCACCGCCCTCGTCCAGTCACTCCAATTACGAAATTCTTGGTCGATCATCTCCTCCAGACACGTCCTCTGCCGAGCGCACCCCCCCGAAAACCGCAGACAGCAATCAAAACTACGTCGTACACGGCGAGCCTTCCCCAGCACCCTCTTCGATAAGCGCTACCCGCCGGGAAAGACTCCGCCCTGAATATTCACAAGAAAGCCTGCTTGTAGCACCGCTCAAGCCCCAAAAAAGGAAGAAGAGATCACGCGAGAGGTTTGGGTATTACAAGTCCCGCTCAAGAGACTCTCTGCGACGCGCTGCTTCGGTCAAGTCAATAGCCAGCTCTCTCAGCTTTGAAGCTGCCCAGAATATCATTGCTGCACCTGCTGCATTTTATCGATCACGCACTCTGGCTGGCTCGGCTGGAAAGCAGCCAGAGGCAAAAGCTGAGCCAACCACATCCGCACCTCCCGCATCCCACATGAAAACCCACCCGCACCAATGGAGCTCTCAGCTGTCCACAGTCATGTCGGAGAGTGAAGGAGGAAGCGATCCTCCATCTCGTTCCGTGTCCCCCTGGTCTGCTCCAGGTAGACGGAGTAGTGGACCCATCAGTAGTCACAGCAGGCAGATGCTCAGCATTTCGTCTTCACTTGCCGCTAATGAAGAAGGCTCACTATCACACTCGCGGTCATTCACAGACTCACTGGAACGACCCCAAGCAGTTCATAGCCGGGGTGGCACTCTTCGTCTTGTGAGCGACCAGGACGAACATGGCGACGGGTTGACGGAACTCCACCATCTACACCAACGACCGTCTCGAACCCGCCTTTCAGGTTTTTTCTCAAACACATCCTCTGAACGCAACCTACACTCTTCGAGTAGTTCGCGAGCCAACAGCTTCAACTCTTCATCGATTCCTGCTTGGGCCAAGTCAGTTTCGTATTCTCCTGGTCACATACTAGGATCTTGCTAATCTCTCTTTCCTAGATTCTACTATGGAAGTGGCGAAAGAAGATTTCTTGCGAGTTCGTCCGACTCGATGATGTCCGACCCAAACGAAAGCCGACCGCCTAGCTCATTCCAAAGCCGCTCGCCCAGCGCCGAACATCTTCCTTTGAGTATCTATAGCCCACGCCGACGACCCAGGGAGGTTAACCCCCTGGCTCCTGGGCCGGTGTCAGATGTCGGATCAATGGAAATCAGCCATGCGCCACCCCAAGATAATTTCCGAGGTGGATTGCGAAAGAAAACATCTAGTATCTGGTCCCCGCATTTGAGACGTGATCAAAGGGCTGGTCGTTACAGCATGTGGGAGCCTCCCTCCATGACATGGTCAGCAGAGAACACCCTTCTTGGAAAGCGAAACGTGCAGGTTGTGCTATTTGCCCTCGGGTTCATCTTCCCTTTTGGTAAGACAGCTCCACCCTTGAGATCTGCTTGACCGTGGCTGACCTACAATTTACAGCATGGATGATTGCTGCCTTCCTTCCCTTACCCCCTGACCCTCACGCTGAGATGGAGGAACGCGACCATAGATCGAGCCTTTTGGACGAAGAAAGAGATCTGCCTCGTCGTGTTGCAGCGATTGACGAGACACTGTTTCAAAGCGCTAGATGGTGGCGTGCTCTTAATCGCTACATGTCCGTTATTGGTCTTCTTGTTGTTGGCGCCATTGCCGCGCTCGTCATCGTTGGCGTCAAACAAGGATGGGGGCAAATTGCCTAGTGACAGGCGCCTGTTGCATTCACAAGCTTTGGCTCAATTATTGCCCTCCGCAGCACGCCGAGGCAACATACGCAACGCAAGCAGTTGTGTTATTTTCACCGAATCACCAGCACAATAGATTTACGAATGGGCATATGTGCCCCGCGACGGCTCCTTTTACGACTCTACGACATTTGAATTCTATGCACCACGTACACACGAAATATTCTTATCGGTCATTGGTATTGCCATCACGCCGTGCAAACTCATGGTTTGACGGGTGATGCTCATCTTGTCTTTATTCCCCCATCTTTGTTTGTCTCTTGGCGGTTAGACGACACTGCCTCTGCCTCTCCTAACCATGTATAAACTGCTGTATTTCTATATCTGGCTGTGCTTTGCATTCTCTTGATGACATTAGACTTTGATTTCTGTTGGGCAATCTGATCTATATCGCCCTAAGGCCCTTCTGGAGGGCTATTCCAGTCGAGGTTGGGAGGTCGGAGTCGGTATTATGGGGAGTGGGAACAAATACATATACACCTGACCCGTCTTTTTTGTCTCGGGACATAGACATGCAATATGTAATTGCTTAGTTCTAAAACTAAATAGCACAATGTGTAATGATTTGAGGCCGACGGTCCACTTTGACAACGGTTTAAATTCCTTGAAAAGATAGCTTGCGAGCTTCTTAGTTACTGACTGTATACTGGACTTCGGGTGACTCTAAAACCATAAGGTGGAATCGGTGATTTACCTCCACCATATGAGGTTTTGTACTGAGCACAAA
Source organism: Colletotrichum truncatum (assembly GCF_014235925.2). Classification (NCBI taxonomy): domain Eukaryota; kingdom Fungi; phylum Ascomycota; class Sordariomycetes; order Glomerellales; family Glomerellaceae; genus Colletotrichum; species Colletotrichum truncatum. The sequence continues at coordinate 47,732 of NW_027222406.1, read as the reverse complement.
GTGCGGACTCAGGTAGCCTTCTTTTGCCTGGCCTCGACTTCGGCTTTAATCTCCTCCATAGCCTCGTCGACCTCTCGCTGAAGGTCAGCAGAGACACCTAGTACTGGTTCCCGGCCGGATAGGCTGTCTTGACTCAAGGTACGCGTAAGCTTAGCACCGAGCTTCCCCTGGCGTTCCTCCAACTTCCTCCTCAACACCTGCTTGGCAGGAGAGGCGAAGAAAACCATTGACGCGGCCGTGCCTACAATGGTGTAAAAGTAAACGCGGCGCCACACAAGAATCGACCCAGACAACTCCAAAACAAGAAAAGGGGCCACAGTGAATGACATGGCCAACTGAGTAACCACCCATGACAAGCAATCGTAGTAGATTTTGTTCGACGTCGGCGAACCGCTGCTGGGATCGATGAAGAATGCACGGAAGTATCGACGGTAGTCTGTGTTACATTAGCCCAGTGTTTTGCCACTAAGAGCTTCTAGAAAAACTCACTCTTGGCCACGGTCTGAAGGAAGCTAGCCAGAATGAAGCTGAGATAATAGCCAGGATAGAAGCCGTGCCATAGAGCGCTGGTGCCGAAAGTGGTTAGGCTTGCGCGGAAACCAGGCTTTCTGCCAATAGGGGTCACTCTGAGGTAAACGTAATTTCTCAGCCAGTTGTTGGTATTCATGTTCCAGTTGCCCAAGTAGGCGCGGGTGTTTTGAGCTGTCTCAACACCCCATGGGTTAATGTTTTGCAATCTGTTCCACGATACCTTACCGGTGACAGGATCAACACCATTGTAGCCTAAGCCGGCCAAAATACAAGCGCCCTCTGTTAAGGACCAAACGCCGTAATACTTCAGCCGAGCACCGAAGCCAGCCATGTGAAGAATCCAAACTCTACGAAAGAAGCCGTGGTCCATGAAGGAGGGGCTGGTCAAATAGGTGATGGGATAATAGCTTGAAAGAATCATAAAAAGACCAATCCAGCCCAGGCCACTGGCAGCTTTCCAGGCTGCGGGAGTTCCGCTGCGGGGGATCTTCCTCTTCTTGCGTACAGGAGGTTTTTTGGAGGGGTCGACCTGAGCGGGAAGGTCGAACATCGTCGTGTCTATCCATTTGCGATACTCGGTATAATCGAATGCGGGACCGGCAAAGAGAGCGGGAAAGAAGAGAACATAGCCAGCATAATCCAAGAGGCCCGGAAGTTCAACCAACCTCCTCTCCTTTTGGAGATCAGATAGTTGGTCCTCTGGGAGTTGCCCGTCTGCTACGTTCCAACAAAAGGCGCTCAGTTTCATGAGGAGCACCATTTGTGCCCCAGTGATGTCGACGGATGAAGGGCTGTCGGCAATTTGACGAGCGATATGGTTGACTGACATGTGACCCATGACGAAGGCGAAACCAATCCATGGCATGAACGGACTAGCGCGTAGATATTTCGCGATGCAGTACACGCCAACGGAGCTGATTGCGAGGGTGCGTACACCGTCCCATAGATCGAAGAGCCCGACCAAGTAAAAGGCGGAAGTGCTGAGTTGTTGGGATGACTAGTTAGCCCGATACTCAGGGCACAAGCAAGGTGCGCGAGAATAGGCAGTTGTCATACCATATTATGAACAAATTCTTTTGATCTGGTCTGGCATCAGGGACTCTCTTCAGCAGGCCAGCCAGCGGATATGATATGAGGAACGAGAAAATAAGCTTGACTGTAGAAAGTAGGCGTCAGCAGAGATGCTTGGTCGAGGCGGGCCAGTCCGCATTCGTTTGTATGTTGCGGCTTGCGGCTTGGGAGACTGACGTTCGTCTGGAGATGCGCCGAGGCGCGACGAGAGAAGTTCGAAGGCTGCGGTGCGTTATATGTTAGCATACATATACAATCTAAATCGCTTCGACTGCTGAAACAATCAGGCCGCAGGTAACTGCTCAAAAGGGACAACGACGTACGTCTATTGATAAAGGGCAACATATTTACTGTCCTGCACACGGTTGAGGAGCAATACCATCAATAGCGATAAAGAGATGTAACAAGCAAAGGTGGGTTCTTCTCAACCCATTCCTTCAAAGAGGTAGGCGTGAGAAATGACGGCTGTCGGAAATACAGGAGAGTATTGTAGTTTGCTTAGAAAGGCGGGTTATCCTCCCAGATGTGACGATGACCGCCGGTCAGGGTAGGTCATGTGGTGACGATTGGGATAACAGAATATAGCCTTGGTCCAGTAAGCTAAGGGCTGTGCTGGTAAGGAAGCAGAGAAAAACGCGGATCATCCCTACCTGGAAAGAATCTTGGGGGAACTAGAGTCAGATGCTACCGTGGGTTTTCTTTTGGTTATAATGTGTCGTCGACAGCTGCGAGAACATGGGCCATGTCATGGCAGACGTAGCTTGTTTTTTTTTTTTTTTTGGTGGGGTCCCGCAGAGAGCTCTGCTGTAGGCCTTCTACGGCTAGCCATCATCCCCCATTTGTCCCTCCCTTCCATCCAGCAATTCCACCCCACGTGTTCCAAATACTAGCTTCACAGGACAGGGAGACACTCACTCAGTCAGGTCGTCCAAAATGAGAATTGTTGGCATGCCAGGTGACTGACGAGGAGTACGAAAAGGAACAGCCATGCCTGTTTCTTGCTAAATTAGGTTCGATCAATCGGTACTACGTCACTGTATATGGGCAAGCAGAACATAGCGTCAGTGTGCACACATGTACATTGGCGGTAAAGCCCCTAAATAATTGCCACATATACCTTAAAACACGTTCGCAGCTGGTTTGTCAATCTTATCTTATCGAATGTCAGTTGTGCCCAAAGCCAAGGTTGCCGAAACATACTTCGATGGGATTAACCCCGCCGTCCCAACCAATCTCACCGCTTCGTCTTGTTGAGTCTCGTTGCATGCGTTAAAGTCATGATATTAAAACATAGCTACCCTGGTCGCCCAACACTGCTCCCTTAAGCCAAATGAAATGCTGCGTGATATCTGAACGCCCATGTTCACTTATGCCATGTTACACATTTTCTCTTCCTATATGCCCGGAGACCGAGGAGACATTACTGTACAGCATTGGCCGTCCTTTACTGAACAGTACGGAAAAAGAAAAAGAAAAAAAAGAAAAAACTGGTCTCGACGGGGAAGACGGGCGATATCTTGAATATTGAGACGCCGTCGGTACCTATCTGGCTACTAATAGGCTCAGTGCTATGCTCTTTCAGAAAAAGCTCACCAGCCGGTATTTGTTCCCTCCGTTACTAGACGCAGCCTCTACGAGTTGGCGTCTCTGTTACTCTGGGAGCTTGCACTCATAGGCTGTGTAGTCGGCAATGACATCTTAGCCGCCGCGCTCTGCCGGATTCTCGCCCAAGCATAGACGATACCGCTAATGAACCCGAGGATGATAGCAGACACACTGCCTACCGTAACTGGCGCGTCGAAGAAGACAAGGCCACTGATGGCAATAGGAAGTTTGTTAAGAGCACCAACCACTGAGTATGTAGTCGAAGACGTCACTCGAATACACCAAGCGGAGCAATACGAGATAAAGATGGCGCATAATCCGGAGTAGATCATGCCAATAAAGAGGCTGTTTCGGGTCTCGACGGGAAAGTTCTTCGCAATGTTGGTCGAGGACCAGTCCTCCGCCAAAAGTGTACAGACGATGAGAACAGGGATGGTCAATAAGTTGTTATAGAACATAGCTGTAACAATGGTTGATTAGTGGATCAGTTGTCAAACCACGGGGGAGACCGGTTTAGTCCAAAGATCACTCACTGTCCCAATCCTTGAAGTTCATCTTCTTAATGACCTTGCGCATGCCGAGCACGTACGCCGCTGTGCAACATACGTTCATTCCCATCCAAGCGTATCCAGCATTTAGGGTTGAAACGGCGGCAGAGGCTTCGGCGGTATGTGACCCACCTCCCAGGGCATGCTGAATGTCGGCCCAAGCGGCAACAACAGAGCTAAGAACCATCAAGCCGAACGAGAGTAATGAGAGAGGGCTAACACTGCCACCAAACCACAAGACTTCACCGTAGGCGATAACGATGATAGTCAAGTTCTTGAAAATGGTATAAACAGGTACGGAGAGAAACTGCAGCGCCTTTGTGCCCGTATAGATCATGCCGACAAGGAGAAGCGAGATGGGAAACCCTACAGAAGAGTCAGCTTTTACAGCGTTGCAGCATTGGCGCGAGGTAAAACCAACACTTCTTTGCCTTGTCGGAATCGAAAGGGGCTAGGTTCGTAATCATTCCCAAGTTCTTGCAAGCGAGAATGGCGAGAATACAAACGATTGCCTGCCAGGTGAAGGTTAGAGGCGGCATTCCCAGGACGAATGGGACAGATTTTACGACGCACCTGGACGGCAAGATAGAGGAAGTTCAAGTTCCAGAATTGACCAGAGACAACGTACTTGTTGACAACCGTCATACTAATAGAAGAGAAGCAGTAGGCCAAAATGGAAGCGCCAGGGCTGTTGTCGATCTTGCTAATGGGCGAAACCACGTTGGACCGGGGCCTGACAGGTGGACGCTGGGACAAGAAGCCATCCTTTTCCCCGCCGAACGAGTCGGATCCGCGAAGCTCATAGTCCTCATTCTTCTTGTCCGACATGATTTATTGTGATGGAAAGGAGTGAGGGAGGAGAAACGTGTTTGTTTAACAGGGCGGGAGACAGACCCTAGTTGCCTGGGGAGGATTTTCGCGATGGGAACCAGCTGCTTCAGCGGCACTGCCTCAAGGTTAAGAGTACAAGTGCGCCGGGCTGAATGGGACTGCTGAGCAAGATAACGACCCGTGGGCAGATGATGCGTCCTCGTAGAGGCAAGGGCTGGAGATGGAGAGGTGTCGTATTGTTGATTTCGTCGGCAGGCCGTTTCTTGAACAAATAGTTAACAACAGAAGGGGGAATTCCGGTTGCTGAGTCGATAGTTGAAAGGGATTAAAGTAAAGGGGGCACCGATATTCACGGGTGAGGATGGATGGGAACGCAGGGGAACACGCGTGCACCTATCAATGGTCGTGGATTTTCATGCCGCAAATTACGGGTAAGCTGGGTACAGAGTCCAGAAGATTTTAGTTAAGTGGGGAACATTATGGCATATCAGGTCCAGAAGCAAGGGACCCAGTGCTGTCTGTGGCTTGTGGATAACAGCATGCTGCCACACCTAAAGTGACAGGTATAGACGTATAGACTTAACCCAAGTTTGATCGTACCTTCTTCGTCTACTGGTGCTTTTGGTTCTCTATTCCTCGACCAGTAAGTAGTCTGATAGATGAGAAAGCTGTATCCAAATAACTCACAACGGAAACCTAGCACAGACTTGCTGCACTTGGTAGTATGTAATGTACCGTGTTTCCCAGTGTTGCGAGGGTGCCGCCGGTACCGGCAGGTGATGTAACAACGGCCGTGCTAACCCAGCCTCACTCCCGTGACATAGCAGCGTCTAATGCTGAGGCAAAGTAGATCGCGATTCCCAGGGGTTTCCGAGCACAGCTTCGCTTCGCAGTCCAGTTTGGAAATCCTGTTAAAGCCGCCAAAGAAGCCACGACCTGAGGCAACCGTAACTGGTAAAGACCTCTCCTCAACGAGTGTTCATCGGCAACCAGTCGCTGCATGCAATGGACGTATCAAGTGAACACAGCACAGGCCAGTCGACATCAGAGGGAGCAATCGAGACGAAGCTGCAGCTACCAGCAAGCTGTGATCCACCGCAAACAGATGGTCCCAGAAAACAGTTAGTATGGGTGGTAAGCCAACTGGTCCCTCCCAAAAAGCTTTATGATCGCCGACCAGTATTGACCGATGTATTGCTTTCCGGCGCCTTACAGGTATTTGGCGGAACAGGGCACATGGGTAGGTCCCTTGTGAAATGCGCCCTCTCCCGCGGGGATCTTGTCACCTCTGTCGGCCGAGTCTTTGAGACAAGTCCCGAAGAAATGGTCGCGCGAGACAGCGATAGCCATTTAGGGCTTCTTTGCGATGTGCGAGCCAGGGATTCAGTTGCACGAGTTGTTGATCGGACGTTGGAACGCTTCCAGCGAGTCGATGTCATCGCCAACTGCTCTGGCTACGGCGTCATTGGCGCCTGTGAAGACCAAGACGAGCATGAGATCCGTAATCAGTTCGAAACAAACCTCATGGGCACCCTTAACATTATCCAAGCTAGCCTCCCTTACTTTCGCCAACAAAATGGAGGCCGTTATCTTATCTTCAGTTCAACATCTGGAGCGCTTGGTGTTCCTGGTCTAGGTCCATATTGTGCCACCAAGTATGCTGTTGAGGGACTCATAGAAGCCATGCTGTACGAGACAAATTCATTCAACGTCAAAGCAACTTTAGTCGAGCCGGGATTCGTGCGTAGGGATGAGCCAGATACGTTAACGACCCCTTTGCCGACATGGGGCCACTTCCTCATTAAACCTGCGAGCGAGGCCTACGCGCAAGCAACCGCACCTGCGCTCCACGCCAAACGAATGGTCCAATGGCTTGGAGATCGACAGCCAACAAGTGCCGTAAAGTGCGCCGAACTTGTCTGGCAGCTGGCCCACTGTTCTTTTCCTCCATTGAGGTTGCTTCTAGGAAGCTACGCCATTGAGAGTATTCGCGATAGACTTCGGTCAGTTACTGAAGAGCTCGAGGACTGGAAACACTTGAACTTCCCCATCGCACCCGAAGCTGGAAATGACATAGACACTAGGGATGGCAAAGTAGACCAGGACGAGACGATGAACTATTCGGGCCAAGATACACAAGGTCAGTCAAAGGCATGAGGTGATTAAGTAGACTCGCAAACATTCAACAAGATGCAAAAACTAAGCTCCTTCTTCTTCAACTGTGAAAATTCACTTGTCTGCACAAATTGAGGACGTCATTAGACCATTTTGAGGCATCCTAGCTAGATTCGTCCAACACTTGATCTCTACACACGCTAGCTGCACCTCAGTCAATTATCATCAATGTCCGACAAGGAGTCGCAAGCAGATATCTTGATGTCTAGACCCACCCCGACATTCGCGAATGGATGATATTACTAGGTGATTAGCGACAGCAACGTTTGGTCTCTAGCTGACCAAGTAGAGTCTGGCCGGAGTCTATTCCACAACCCCTTGGGTTCGAAATCTGCAGACTCAACGGCCGGGGCCTAGGTGCCTGACTGTGCGGTAAGATTCTGGTATCTCAACAGGCAGTCCATAGGTATGTTGATACATCTACAATGAGCCATTGACCCGAGACGTCGAACTAGACAGACACTTCAAGGGCCCAACAGACAAAGCGGAGAATAGACCGTAACGGAACAAACTTCTACGTGCATTTCTGCAACGTTGCCACAGGACATTACAGCTCTTCCATCATATGCTTGCAGTTGAGGATACCATATTGCTCATGTCTCTTGATGACAGTGGCATACAATACAGCCAGCACTGATCTACGGAGCGCCCTTGATATCACATGCCTATGCAGAAACCCCATCCAGGAGGTATTGTTGCACGTATTCTTTCCTATGAGAGTTCGCATCAAGGTCGGAGGATCTGTTGAGAGGTGTCCACTTGGGTTCGTCCTTGAAAAGTCTCATTGCCTTAATGTACTACAAAATTCTTCAGTAACCTGCACTGAAGGTAAATTTGTTTCGCCACTCACATTGGACTCATCAGTTGTGAATCGATGATAGATACCGGCGGGCAAGATGATGAGATCGTCCTATCGGTGGTCAGCCAAACTTCAAGGCACCTTGCCATGAGAACTTCGCAACGACTGCTCTACCTTTTCTACCCGAATGCGAACCCATTCGTCATTCGCGCTTCTCACATCAAAGTAGCCAGTGCCATCGCGAACGTAACGTATTTCCTCGTCTTCGTGCAAGTGCTCATGAAAGAACGATTTGACCTTTTCTTCATATATGTCGCCCATCTTCTCCGGTGAAACAACAATCTCATCCCTGTTCTTGTATCCACGATTGGACGCCAGTTGGTTGACGCCATCCATGTCAGGGATTTGGTAGTAATAAACACCGAGAGTCTCCAGCTGGTCGACGGTGACTTCTTTGCCAGAATCGTGCGCCAAACGCTGGTCACCCTGGGGCAAGTCCATAGTCAGCTCCGGGGTTTTTGACAAGACAATGGTAAATTTATGCTGCTAGTAGAACATATTTCGAATCTCTCGGTTACTTACAGCTAGATTATCGTACCAGTAAGCCTTCATGATGGCTTAAGTCCGTTTGAATAGTTAAAGGCAAGTATCTGATAAGACAACATGCGAGGTTAGCCTTAGTGAACGTGTTCGGATGAGAAGGACCTATTACTTCTTGTCGGGCACCGTACAGGGCAGTATATAGCGACTGCAAACTACCAAAGCATCATCAGCGCATGATATAAAGGTGGAGATCAGCAACTTTTATTTTTGTTTGCAAATGACGCAATTGGTGGTGCGGGTGGGGTAATCAGCCTTGTGTGGCGGCAAGTGTGGTGCCGTAATGCCCGTTCAGTCTTCAGCGGCTAACTTGTCATGGGTCCATCGGAAGAATTCCGACTTTCAGTCCCGGCTCTGGATCTGACAGCTGATCAGTCCTAAACAGTACGCAGTCCATTGTCGTACGTTTGTCCCAACACCTTCTGGCGCATGGATCTTAACATTGTTTGCTTTGACCATGAACAGGCCAACATGAGTGTACAGCTACAATAGAGGTCTGTAACAGAGTGCTAGAGACACACTACCTCATCCAAGCAATGCGACCCGCACCAGATGATTCGACTGCTCTGGCGCAAATGAAGGACTCAATACGTTTCCAATCAAGTTATCTATCCCGTACTTCGTGGCCTACCGATCCAGAATATACTATCAATAAACGTAACTGTGCCTATGCCGATAGCCATGATGCGAAGTGATGATCCAGCAATTTAACGCCATAGCCATGCCAATGCTGCAAACTTGCCCTATCCTAGAACTCCCATACAAGATTTCCAGCATTCCTCACCGCACTTCAGCGGCAAGCTCAGGGCCCCCCGCAACGACAATGTCGTTGTTGATGCCATCCGCCGTCTCATCCGGAGGGGGCCTTTCGAACAGTCGTCTCCACCAGCCAGGGGGGTCAAATGGTCGCGAACCATTATGCAAGGGCGGGTAAACGTCGGAGAAGAAGTACCAAATATGGCCTATAACGACGCCCATGATCTCATCCTTGGGTATAGACCCATGAAGGATTAAACTGAATGCCATAAGAACCCACGGTAGGTAGGGAGCAGTGAAGACTAGCAGGCCTAGAAAGCTCAATCGTGTGTCCGGATTCCGTCGTGACCAGATATAGACCAGTGTAGATGAGAGGGGGTGTCCTAGAAAAGGCATTGAGACTAGCGGCGAGAGTAGCAGTAGACTAGTCATAGCATATATGAGTAGCCAGGAGAAGTGAGCTGGGGAGCGTCCTGAGGATTCCTCCAGAAGCCGGGCATAGCGTTGGAGGAAATAAACGTGGAAGAGAAGGTCGAGGGAGAAAGGGCCAAAGTAGAGGAAGGTTGTTAGAAGGCGCCAGTACTAGACCGAAGGCAGGGAGTGGTTAGCCACTTAAGTCTTGTAATATGTAACAACTCAAAACGCAAGACGGCCAAGGCGAAGAGAAGAAAAGGGCGACCCATCAGGAGCAATGACTAGTAGATACGCTGCAATTGCAGTCTGCTGAGGAGTGGCATGAAGGAGAAGACGAACCTGAGACTTGACAAAGACTGCGCGGAAACTGTAGAATAGCTGAAAGGGTGTTACCATCTGACACTGCACTAAAGCACTGGTCAGTACGGTGGCAGTAGTCCACCATCTCGTACAGATAGGCATCTCCCAAAACCAAGTCTCCAGAGGGAACCGGCCCCCGTCACCCATCATTTGGTCCATACTGTGGGGAACGTTGGTATACTGTGGTACTTCAGAGAAGACTGGGCGGCTGCAGAGAAAATACGCGCATCGCCCGATAACAAGGCTCGGAAGGGTCGAAAGGACTTGGTTGTCGAGAAAAGGAACAGCGAGCGAGATTGTCGTTTACAACCTTAAAGAAAAAGAAAAGAAAAGAAAAAAGACAAGTCGGAAGGGGTTGTCTCAATATTGGCCTTGTGTACGTGAGCAATCGTAGCTGGAGAGGGCTAAATGATATGCTCAAGTAGGTGTCGTTGGAGAGGTAGGTGGTTGGAAGAGAAGTCTGGCAAAAGACAAAGGTCGAAGCTGTTGATAAGAGATAATGGAGGAGAGTAAGGTGGCCTTTGAGAGCTCTTTCCAGTCCCTGTTAGCAATGGCTCCTTCCGCTACCAATCCAGAATGGACAAAATAATAGAATGGGTACTGCCGATGACGGTGCAGCGGGGCAAGGGATGCCAGCAAGCAGTTTTGATAAACATTTGTTGGTCGAAGCTCAGCCATTTAATGCCCCTGGTGATGAAGCACTCAGAGCTGGTACTCCAATGACATTAGGTAAGAGGACACCTCACATCACCTGAATTAGTCTGAGCGGCTTCAAGCGTATTGCCACATGTGGCTGTCAGCCACGCCAAGCCCCTTCCCTTAACACAGTATCCGGCGAACTTATTTTACTCCGCTTAATTGAGACGCGTAACTGAACGCGAGAACGCGTTGTCCCATACGCCCATGCCACATACGAAGAAAAATCGCGGGGCTGGCAGTCGATTAATTAATTATAGGCGCGCTCCCTCATGCAAAAGTCCCTGTTTGAGCATCTCGTCGCTTTTGTCTTGTCCTAATGGTACCTTCACAGGAAATAAACCTGCATTGCCCCAAAGATTACTTATCATTCAATTTCTCTGCTCTGTTGCAGCTGGACACCAATTCACCTTTCGCGACTTCTTCCACGCTTGGTAACTGTCGTCGTCTTATACTAAATCGCAGACGTCAACGCTCCTCCTCACTCTTTGGATCCTACGCCTGCTGAGTGGTCTCGCATGCACAACGAAGCGCTGGCCTAACCCAACATCTGCACACCACGCGTCCGCAAACATCAGCCTGAAGCCATGCCCCCAAAGAAATCAAGGCAGTCAGACGCTGCCCGGCGAAAATCGCGGCAAAGTGATATTCAGCGTATGGCTCATATTTGCCTAAAATGTCTTGCTTTGACTTTGTCCATTACCCTAACTCTCGGTAGCCGGTGATCCAATTCCTAGCCGTGGAAGACGACGTTATCGACCGGGAACAGTAGCCCTGCGAGAGATCCGAAAATACCAAAGCGGTACCCAACTGCTCTTACGCCAGCTTCCTTTTTCTCGTCTCGTAAGTAGCTTACCCTCTTCTGAAACCATTTCTTCATTCTGACCCGTCTTTCAGGTTCGTGAAATCGCCGAGTCCGTGAGGCCCCGAGGCGAGGCTATGCGTTGGCAATCGCAAGCAATTCAAGCACTCCAAGAAGCCGCCGAAGCTTTCCTAGTACACCTGTTCGAAGACACAAACCTATGTGCCATCCATGCCAAGAGAGTTACCATCATGCAAAAAGATATACAGCTTGCTAGGCGAATCCGCGGTGTGTGGGGAGGATTGGGTTAGTTTGTCGCTGGCCACAGACTGACAAGGGGAGATTCTGGGTGCGTTTGTTCGCCGGTTTATATCGTGTCTGCTTGATGGGCGTGGTTCATTTTCTTTCCTTCCCTTATATTACGGTTGTAAAAATACCCCATGGCACTTTATCGTGGATATTGGTAGATGATGTGGTGCTATATTTGGAGCAAAGGCGTTTTGGAGTTAGAATTTAAAAAATAATATAGATTAGCGAACGCGTCAAATGCAGTGAGCATTCAACGCAATTGCCTCCACTTTGCCGTAATACGTTGTAGATGTACAGTTACATAATGCCTTCGGCTGCTGCTTAGCTCTGCAATTAAGTTTGGCAGCAGGAAGGCAACTATTCATACCAGACGTGTATATTTATTCCGTGCGCTCATGACTACAGGTAGTGCTTTAGTAATACTGCACGTCACTTGCAAGGCAAGACACTGCTGCCACCTGTAAATGTATCCCTTCTGACTTACATAAGCCAGTCGAATTAGCCACGAGACATACCTTGCGTCACCAAAGAATGCGTTAACCAGCAAAACAATTTATACGCCCTTGTTCACGTCCACATTTATCTCCTCCTCCCTGTCTCGCCAGTTCTCATAAGCCTCATCAGCGCACCACGACCACCATAACCTGCCGTGTTTTATCAATGAGCCGTCTTCTATCCGCAGGATTGGCCGGCCGGCGCCTGGCTTTGCCTGTCGGCACTGGCGTGTGTGTTGCGTATTCTTTGCAGTGCCGACGTGCGCCTATCTTCTTTGACACGTATCAAGCTCCCACCAATTCAACAGTATCTCGTGTGCGCAGCCGTTCGCATAGGGGCTTGAGCTCCGAGGCTATGAGGCAGCTATCAAGCGGCAGTCTATCTGGTATGGTCTCCCCTTCCTTGTCACGATGCCGGTAGATTATGCCATTAACACCATCGAGGTTTCGGGGCTGGTCTTCTTGTGGGGTTTTTGTCTCACACACTAGTTTTGCTCACTGGACTCTCCATGCTCACTTTTTATGTAACTACCCCGAGGCCCAAGTATTGGAATTACATACTAATTCAGGATCACAGCTTGCGCAGAGGTGCGGCGTAGACCTACCTCGGTTGCTGGGATTAAAGGAACGGTTAAACAAGGCTGGGCTGAGCAAGCCATTTCGCAATGCTATATTCCGACTATCTTTTGCGGCTACCTTCACTCTTGCCGCCTTCGTCAGATTCTAAGGATTACAACGGCTGTGTCTCCCGCGTCAGCCATGCCAGTGTCAAGGGATCCTCTTTGAAGAAATCCTTAGTTTTGTGGAGGATCTCGGCGTTATGGGAGTTAAGCCATTGCTTTTCCTCCGAAGTCAGAAGACTGGGTTCAATGAGGTTCTGGCAGTACGGAACCATGGTGACGTGTTCGAATCCTAGGTAGGGTTTGTCTCCGAAAGAATATTTCGTCTTCACTTCGGTAACCATGGCCACGTTTTCGATCCGAATACCGTACGACCCGTCTTCGTAGAATCCAGGCTCGATTGACACAACATTGCCTGGCGCAAGGGCAACCTCAGCAAACTGCACCCGAGTGCCTATGCCAATTGGACCTTCATGCACGTTAAGGTAAGAGCCTACGCCATGTCCAGTACCATGGCGGTAATCTAGACCCTCCCTCTGAGAAAAAATGTCAGCAAAGAGCCGTTACGGAAGTGATTGTAAGCACTGACCCATAAGTGTTGACGGGCCAAGCAGTCAAGTGCGAAGCCCGTAGTTCCCTTGGGGAATACAGCAGTGTCCAGCGCGATGTTGCCCTTGAGTACTAGCGTGTATGCGAGCTTCTCGGCTTCCGTAGGCTGTCCAAAGTGCAACGTTCTTGTTGTGTCCGTTGTACCGTCGAGATATTGTGCACCAGAGTCACAGAGGTAGATGGCGGTTGGATCGATAATGGAGCAAGCACCACGCTCTGGCTTGTAGTGAATAACAGCAGCACTAGAAAGAGTCAGTATGTGTGGAAATATGATGCCCCTAATAAAAGCAGAGTCACGAGGGTTGGATTTGTAGGCCTTGGCAGGGGTGTTACTCACTTTGCACCTGTGGAAGAGATGGTGTCAAAGGAAAGACCGACATAGTCCTTATGCTTCGAACGGAGTTGCTCAAGCTTATCTGCAGCTTGAACTTCGTCCAGTCTAGCTTTCTTAGCTACCAGTTGATCTTCCAGCCAGGCAAAGTACTCAATTAACGCGGCACCATCTCGGATGTGGCAAGACCTCATGCCTGCCATCTCAGTCTTGTTCTTGACAGCTTTCGAGTCTCCAATGGGGCTACGAACCTCATCGACCTGTCCGTCCCCACCGAGAGAACGTTTCAGGGCCCAAGACGCCTTTGTTGAAATGATAAATCTTTTCAGGGCAGAATTCGAGGCGGCATCACCAACTTTATCCGCAGATGAGCGTAAGACACTTATAGAATCATAGATGCTCTCATATGGTTTAGTTGTGATGTCGTTGTCTGAGAGGTATGCTCGAGTTTCTTCTCCTAGCTTAGACTCGTCAACATAGAGGGTGGCAGAATCAGGCGTGATAATGGCGTAAGAGAAGAAGACAGGATTATAGGGAATGTCGCTGCCGCGTAGGTTGAAAAGCCAGGCGATTTCATCCAGCATAGATACGACAAAGGCATGGGAATTCTTCTTGTCCAACTCATGTCTCAAGTCTTTGAGTTTGGCTTTAACGTCTTTGCCACTGAACTTCTCAGGTAGGACGACAACAGGGCTCTTGGGTCTTTCAGGACGGTCTCCAGCCCACACCAGGTCGACCAGATTCTCGTCCAGGGCTACCAAGTCCGAACCACCAGATCTCTTGATCTTTTCGGCAAGCTTTTTAGCAATAGAACCCGTGATGAGTTCTGGGTCGACTCCGACTACTTTCCCGCCAGAGGATTGTTCAGCAGACCATTCTTGCCAGGTGGGGACGTCCTGAAGACCCTGTCTCAACAACAGCCAGTTTTGGTCCAATTGCTTAGAGGCTTGGTTGAAGTATCTCCCATCCGTTGCCAGAGCTGCCTTCTCCAATGTCACAATAGCGCACCCTGCAGAGCCGCTGAATCCAGATATAAACTCGCGGCGGCCATCGCAACCAGCAATATACTCAGATGAGTGGGAATCCTCTGAGGGAACGACTGCGGACGCAAATAAGACATCAGCCTTGGTCTGGAAGTACACATGAGGGTGGCAATTAGTGCAGCCAATGCATACCGTAAACGTCGACCTTGCGAGCTTTCATCAACTCCCTAAGTCTTGAAAGGCGGTCGGCGGTATCAACTCGCTCCATATTGAGGGTTGTAGTGTGATACAATACTCGGCAGCCGACGTGACTGAATGAGGCGAGGACAGTACGAGACTTAACAGATGGCAGGATGGACTGGGCCTGAAAGCTTATGAAGAGTGATGAACAGCTGCGGCAGAGGATTTTAGTTACGGGCTGGAGGTTGCTCCAAATCATGAGTTGGGCAAAGAGGAGGGAAAGGTGGGGGGTGAGCGGCTTGAATTATGTTTGGCGGGGGGATGATTTAGGTCGACGGGTAGCTGCGGTGGATTGGTGAGGTGGAAATGCGCACAACTGCTTTGATCCTCTGTAGTACCTTCCACATTTGACCTCTGGAATGCCCCGCACTAGAACTCCAACCGGCTGGCCATCCACATTGTACACAAGACCAGCGCATCACGTGCCTGTGGTACCGCATGCACCTTCCGTTGTACCTGCCCATGTTTTCCCCCTGTGTATGTCATATAGCACATAGGTACTTTAGCGCTGAGGTAGACACCACCTTCAGCGGGACCCTGGTCCCGCTATCCGCATAAATGTGTCTTCGACTTCAGTTTGAACGTCACCTAGTCCCTGGCAGAAGACTTCCGAGTTTGATATGTATCTCTTGTCCCCAACAACAGACTCGATTAGAGCTAAACTTGTCAGGAATTCTAGTCTACCTATCTTACTTCCTTGCGTTCTGTTTTCGGCCCCTTCATGTTGCCCACTGCCTCTTCATCTACTTGTGCTATGTAAAAAGCAAGCTAGAAGAGGTACTCAAATTTGCTGCCCCCCACTCTGCTCCTCCCCCATCGTTCATACCTCCTACATTCAGTGACACACACACACACACACACACACACACACACAGAGAGAGAGAGAGAGAGAGAGAGAGAGAGAGAGAGAGAGACGTCGGCTACTTATCTTCGCAGTATATTTGCAACACTTTAACAAATCATTCTTACAACCATATCCGGTAGTCCATTTGTCCCTGAACCCCATTATGAGAAGACCTCTCACAACAGTCTGAGTTCTTGTCTGTCTATACCATTATGGACGGTCAGTTGCCGTCAACTATTCAAGAGGCGGAAGCGGTAAGGAACCATTTCTCACGACTTTGATTTGAACCTCGTACCAGATTAACATTCGAGTTAAGCTTGTTCTGTCCCTCTATGAGCCTGCGCCTCCCGATACCATTTCCCGCATCCAAGAAACATTACATCGTTTACAAAGATCACCGTCCGGCTGGTGGATTGCACGCGACCTTCTGGGCCATGCCGACGATAAAGTCAAGTTTTTTGGTGCTCTTACCCTCATCATCAAATTGAATACTGAAAGGTAAGTATTTGATCTTCTGATACTTCAATATTTAATAACGATCCACCTTCGATAGCTCCTCTTTAACCGATAACGATGCGTCAGAGTTGTTGCAAAATCTCATGGGCTGGTTTGTCAATTCACTAGACGATGGATCTGGTGCTATGGTCATCAGGAAGTTATCTTCAGCCTTGGTCACATTCTTCCTCTCATTCCCTGGCCAGTGGGAGCTTTGCATTCGTCACCTCTGTTGTTCCCTCTCCAAGGGCGCTTCCTTGCCACTGAAAAGCATCGATGCAGCCATTGATTTACCAAGTCTACTTCAAACACTCTCCCCGCGCAAATTTCAGGCAGCTCTTTGGTTTGCAGGAACCTTGGTTGATGAAGCATCCAAAGTGGAAATGAATTCAGCGAAGAAGTATGGTTACCATTTCTGCCCCCACACCACCCCGGGAGGCAGAACCGCTTCGTAATTCCAGCTAACAAACCAATAGCATGGGTCTATATGACACACTGATGCGCAACGCTCCAGACGTGTTAGCGCTGATGTCGCATGGTTTCGATCGTGATGAACCAGTCGACCTCACGAACCAAGGAATCCGCCAAGATTCCATAACTTGCCTTCAGGTAAAAGATACAGCCCTCTTTCCCCCATGCTATAGATTCATCTCCTCGTTTCTGGTATTAGCTAATTGTTTCTGTATAGTCGTGGATCTGGTTCTCTCAGCGAGTATCGTCTCATAACGACGAGCTCGTTGGCTCTCTTCGTGCCTTGATGCAGCCTACAATATCAGCCTTGACGAATGACGATTTGTACGATGTTTCCGTGGAACTCCTTTCTGACATCCTGTCCAACTACTCGGGCTTCTTAACCGAAGACCACTATGAATCCCTATTTTCACTCTTCGAGACCCAATGGTCTCACGATCGATATCAGCGTCTCGTTGAAGGCGACTTCGACTTCGACTCAGTTCAGTTCGGGCAACTGATGATCTCACTTGGTGACTCCAAGGTTCAAAGTTTAATTCACAGTGTAGACGACCGGTCACTACGTTTTCTCGCTCGTCTACGAGGTCTACTGTCCGCACAGGGCTATCCCGTTAGCGAAGACAAAGTATTCGTTCCCGCCTTGGAGTTCTGGTCCACATATGTTGAGACTTTGACGGACTGCATCTACTCAGAAGAGTCCCAGTCAAAGGCTTGGGTAGCCTCGGCTACCTCACAAGTACTGGAAGCTGTTTCAACCGTCTGGCGGCGAGTGGCATATCCGCCGCCCAGTGTCGTTGCTAGCTGGGATTCGGCTGATCGCTCAGGTTTCAGCGATGCAAGAAAAGATGTTGCAGACCTTCTTCAGTCAACTTTTACAGTAACGGGTCCACCATTGTTGTCAACGTTCGCAAATCTAACCATTCAGTCTTTGTCGCCCAACTCATGGTCTGACCTCGAGGCAGCAACATTCTGCCTGGGATCCCTGGCCGACTGTGTCGCTGGTGATGCCAGGTGTGATGATACACTTAGAGCTGTTTTTTCTTCGCCTCTCTTTGAGCTTCTCCAGACGACACAAGAAATAGTGCCTGGCCGTACTCGTCAGACCTGCATATCGCTGATTGAACGCTATGCTGACTATTTTGAGCGAGAAACCCAAAGCCTTCCGGCGGCTCTGAACCTGCTCTTCTCCGTCTTGGGTGACTCTCAACTGGCTGGGCCTGCCGCCCGGTCAATTCAGAGACTTTGCTTCTCATCTCGATCGATCTTGGCATCCGAAACAAGTGCATTCCTTGCTCAGTATCAGACTATCGTCTCACGAAGTCAACTAGACTGCATAGCGAGCGAGCGAATCATTGGGGCAATTTCCGCTGTTATACAAGCTGTTCCCGAGGAGCAAGAAAGACTTGGTCATTTGGAGGTTCTTCTCTCATTTGTTGAGCATGATGCTCGAAAGGCCATGCATATGTTGTCCTTGCCTGACGCCTCACCTGAGTTGCAGGACGGACTTAATGTTCATCGCTGCTCAACCTTAGTCGAGCCATTCGAGCTTCCCTTACACATGGCCTTGAAGGTATTGAGGTGCCTGACCAACATTGGAAAAGGCCTGCAAGCCCCAAGCGATCTACCATTTGATCTGGAGAGCGAGAACGATCACACATCAGTAAATCAAGGCTCGAAACTTGGCCAATTACAGTCCAGGATTATGTCCATGATCGTTGAACTTCAAGCCTTGTTCCCGCAAAGTGGAGAGGTGGCCGAGTGTATCTGCAGCATATTAAAGACTGGGTTTTCAGAAGTAGAACCTGGCCCGTTTGTCTTTCCGTCACAACTTGTCTGCGACTACTTGGCCGAGCAAACTTTTCGTGTGCCTCGGATTGGCTTGTTCGTAAGCACTGCCTGCTCTTTTCTCAGCTCCTTAAGAACGAGGAAACGGGGACATGTGGAGATTATCAGAACGAAGCTGCTCGCGTGGGTTATAGGTCTCCTCCAGCAATTGTCTGGTAAGTAGACGCGCGCTTCGATGTGGACTTATGCTTACCTACAGCTTTCTCAGAACCAGAAAATGATACGGAACTGGCGCAAAATGGCATCGAGTTTACGAATCGCCTGATATCTCGGGAGCCGGCTTCGTTGTTTCAGCCCGAATGTCTTCCCCTGGCCGAATTTTTCTTTATGTATGCGTTGCAAATATTAGACGGGCGTGAACCCCTCCCGAAGGCAGCGGCTGCCGATTTCTGGGCATGTCATTCCTTGACAACTCTTAAAATCTGAATCTTGGCTAATAATGGGACAGGCGACATTTATGGCCTTGAAACACGCCGAAGAGAGAGCGCAGGACACAATAGATCACGCCACTGCCCATTTGGGCCCAATGCTTGCCCAATCTATTGTCCGAAATATTGGCGGAAATGCCTCGAGGAGCGAGCTAGATAGACTCAGTGAGCCACTGAAAAAGATGGTGAGCCACCATACCAAGGCTCGCGCGTGGCTCGAGGCAGCTCTATTCGATGCATCCTTTCCCAGCCGGCAGATCTCCGATGAGGATAAAACAATTTTCCTCAAGAAGATCATCAGGTGAGTTAAGACCCATGCTAAACTGTCTCGAGAGAAACAATGACTTACTTTTCGTGCCCTTGAATGTAGCCTTAGAGGCGCAAGAGGAACGACACAGGTGGTACGGGAGTTCTGGCTGGCAGCAAGAGGATCTAAGTTTGCCTATGCAACTTGATCTAGTATACGGATATAAAGTCTCCCGGAGTTCTGGGTGCTAGCATGGCATCTCGCTATTGCATGGCGTCTAGAATCGACGAGAGGCAACGATGAGGTGCACATGAGGTGACCTCATAATCATGGGAGGCTATAAAACACTATTTTACAACAAGCCATTTCTGGGGATACGGTAGTAGTTTAAAAGGGCCAGACAAAACGGCCTTAATGACAATGTTCCAAATGATTCTAGAGCCCGGTGGCTTCTCTGATGATGCACATGGTTTTTTCGGCACTTTGACGGGCTCTTTTGGCCCCCTGTGCTTCCACGAAGTCGAGATATCTTCCCTCGTCAGCTGAAATAAGGTCCATGTATCGCTCCCGGATTCCAGCAAGTCCTTGAATAACAGAGTTAGAGACTGTTTGTTTGAGATCTTTTAAGGACGCCCGAGAAAGACTCTGGGCAAGCTGGGTTGGACCTCTACCCTGGTCGTCGAAAAGGGATAGAATTTCCAGCAAGTTTGATACCCCCGGTCGGTTTTTGGCATCGTACGAGACATAGTTTGAAGAGTCTGTCAAGGCGCTCATAATCTTCTTGTGGATTTCCCCCGGCGCATCAGTAATAAGGATGCGTGACTTTGGGTCGATGGCGGATTTCGACATTTTCTGAGTCGGCTGTTGCAAGGACATGACCCGACGAGTCGGCGCTGAATATGTCAGTAATCAACGTCAAATCATGGGAGTGTGAGAGCCAGATGAGACATACGTGTGATGGTCTCGGGGGACACGAGATGTGGACCGAAAGTGTGATTGAAATTGGTGACACATTCTCGGGCAAACTCCAGATGCTGCCTTTGATCGTCGCCAACTGGAACATGAGTTGCTCTAATTAAAGTCAATGAACTGGACTATGCATCATCCGCACTATGCTCGAATGCATAGTAAATAAAGTAGCAAGTAAAGAAACGGGGCATTGTGTAAGTGGACGAACCGATGAACAAGTATGTCTGCAGCCTGAAGGACAGGATAGGAAAACAATCCGAGTTTCAATGAAGCCTTGGCACCATCATCAAGAATGGTTGCGTCAGATGATAGTGATAGCTTGCTCTGTGGAAAGAGTGTCATCAGAGAATACCTGAAGAAGGGAAATATTGTGGTGTTAGCTTAACTAACCTTCCACTGTGTCATACGTGACAAGTAGCCCATGGAAGCCGTACAGCTCAAGATCCACATGAGTTCCGAATGAGCCGGGACCTGCAGGAAACGAGTTGAAGTTAGGACATGATCAAGACATTTGACCAGATCATTCAGTAATGGAGGTTCCTCTCATACCGATGATTGATAGAATAGAGTAGAGCGTTCAGTGTCAATACCGGCTGCCAACAAAGCGGCTAACGTCTCCCTCTTCCATCGTCTCAGCTGCTTGGCTTGCTGGGGCAGGGTGATGGCGTGCAGATCGACAACGGAGTATATGAGCTTGTAACGGTCGACTGGCTCGCTCTGAAGTTGCACCCATTGGCGGATGGCACCAGCATAATTACCCAGGTGCGGTATTCCTGTGGGCTGGATCCCCGAAAAGACAACATTTTGCTCTCCTGTCGAGATAGCGCGGCGACCATTGGCCGCTCCGGGTCTAAGCCAGCTGATTACTGGCCTTGCCTGCCGCCACATTAGGGGCTGATATGGAATTTTACAGTCCCAGAAAGCGCCGGGTCGATACGGAACGAGGCACAAGCTGTTCTACATACGTCTACATATATCTAGGCGAATTCATTCAATGAGACGGTTAACGTAATAATATTGCTTTAACGAGGCCTTCCCAAGATGAATCGCAAACCACAATCTAAAAGGGATGCTGGATTTACCGCCAGCGAACATTCCTTCACACAACATCGCATTACGTTCCCTTTGACTTACGCATAGTGATAATAATGGTGGTAATACAAGTAGATATTTCTACTAGGTCTCGCCCTCTCTTGCTAAGATGTACAAAGGGCATATGGGCCCGTTACAAGCTATGAGTACAGTTCGACTGAGCAGCTATCTCGTGCCTTTGCCTCCCTCTTCCTAGCTGCTCATTCCTTATAGGCGCCAGATTTCAGACCCGTGCCCCTATTGAAGTCTTAATCTCTTTTAAGGTCCCTCGGTCTCCGTCGTCGCCGCTTTCTTCTTCAGCGTCTTTTCTCGCTTGTACTGACCCTCTACGAAGCGTCTCTCGCCCTCCGCCCGCTTACCGCTGTCGGTATTGAACCTCGTCTTAGCCAAGAATTCCTCCACCTTGTCGACAGTATCGAGATTACGGTGCTGAGCGAGGTGTTTCCACTTAGACTCTATGGCCTCGGAAGCATTTTCGGCGATAGCCTCCATGGACTTGCCGGCACCTGTCATATCCATATTAGTACAGACCATACAAAAACAAAACGGCGCTATGCAAGTGCTACATACCAAGTTTGTCGAAGTCCCACACATTAGCTTTCATACCAATGCCGTAATATGCGTGCTTCTGAAGGAAAGCTAGCCACAGCTGCACCGTCTCTGGATTGCCGTCGCGGATTTGGATAAGACGCCGTAAGGTAATGCGTTCGAAGTTCTCCTGAGACTTCTTGAAGATAAAACTACTCCGAGGAACTGTCCAGCGTTCTGTGATGCGTGGGAGCGGCACCGGGCCAAAGGCCGGAAGCTTGAGGTAGTATGCAGCACGAAGGGCAAAATCGACGAAGAACTCGAGGTTCCTTATGCTATACGAGCGCAACTGGAGATCACAGGAGGGTATGCCATATTCCGCTTCGCATCGCAAGGGCTGAAGGTAGAGAGCCTGTACACTTCGAGGAAACCGTAATTTATTCGATTGCTTAATTGTTTCTGAAGTCTTCTCGCTAGAGGGAGATGGGTCGTTAGCACGCAAGTGCCACCAAGCGTTGTAGTTGGATGAGGTCAAAACTTTACTTCGAATTGGAATCAGTCAAAAGATTCGCCGTCGTTATAGGGGTTGCAGCAAGCTCCTGGGTAGGTACGCCGGTGGACGATTCGGTGGCAAGGGAACGACGCCATGGCTGTTGCTGGGTGTTGATGGCCTACGAAAAGAATTCAATGTCAGAGAAGAGCGCGAACCTTGCCACCGATTAGTTCAAGACACAACTTTACCTGTGGTGTTAACCGCGCTAAGTAGCGGGTTGACGGTTTTAACAGCGATGTTGCGCGCATGGTCGTCTCTGCATGAGCAACCCAATATTCTGACGTGTATCAAGAGATTCACTCCGACTGAACTCTGTCTGGTAGGGATCACAGGATGCCGTAAAATTCGTGCGGCCCACAAATTATTGTTTTATACGGTGTAATGGACCCACATCATTACAAAAACATCTGGCTGCCTGTAGCACCAGGCGGCCATCGAGTGATTGCCGCCAGTCAAATAACGTGTCACGTCGCCTGTCTTGCAGACCGGGATTCTAATTGTCTTCATCTTCTGTTCACTTTCCTCAGGATACTTGGTCAATCTCATCTTTTGGTGGTCTTATTGCTATATCAAGACTATGGCTAGTGTGTGGTGCCCAACCTGTCAAGGGGTCCCAAAAACCAACCTCTATACGTTGGTATGTACGAATACAACAAATAGAACTACGCGAATGCAATATTTCACTCATACAGAGTTCATGCCAAGCCACAAAGTGCCTGATTATCATGAGATGCCATGCCAATAGGCGAGCAATTTGAGAATCGTGAGGCTGAATTAGTGGCGACCACGGCGACGGCGCTCTACAAGCTTTTTGTAGAAGGCCTTCTTGCCGCTCGCCTTCTTTAGCTGAATTTCCCCGTACTTGGATTTAAACTTGCCGGTAGACTTTTCAGCACTTAGCAGTTCGTCTACGAGAGTCTGCTTTCTTTCCTTGCGTGTTAGGCGAGCACTGTAAAATTCGGTCGGGCCTTCAACAACGCGTCCAACATGAGCATAGCGAGGCACTTTGGCCTTCAGAGACTCTTTTTTGTAATGTCGCTTGGGGTCGATAGCAGTGCCTCTCATGTGCAGGATTTGCAGGTCTCGCTTCAACTGAGGGTCGTTAGGGTCCGTCTTCGGGATACCAAACCAACCAGGACCAGCATTTTCAATAGTCTGGCAAATATGTTAGCCTTACCATCCACGACACAATGCTGAGAACACTGAGTAAAAAGATATGCATCTTCAGAGTAACTATGAAATAAAGAGTATCATTTGGGTGTGGCGTAGCAGCCCAAGACGGGTGCCAATACCACGTCAAGAAATTAAGCAGGGGTTGCTTCTCATCACAAGAGTAAGGGAAAAGGTTAGACAATAGGGGCATTATCGACATACCTTTTCTTCTGTCGGTCTAGGATCGCGAAGTGTGAGACCCTTCTGGTCTTTTACCTTGGGCTGGCCCTTGGGTTCTGAGGTTGGATCAGTGGGCGAGACCGTGATTAGGTTGCAATCCTTTGGGCTCGGCGACTTCTTAGTCGCCAGGCGACCTGCCGCTTCTTTCAGGAGTTCATCAAGACGCTCATCGCACAACTCTAGCATATCTGTGATGTGCGACCAAGCCGTGCGGATTGGAGGATCTGAAGAAAAGAAGATCGGGGAGATGTAGACGTGGTTGTAGAGGTGAAGAGCGGGCTGAATATTTGTAAGAAGATTTTTTTTTTAGCGGCCTACTTCCGATTTGACGAGGGTGGGTCAGGTTGGACTTGGGCTGGGGACGAGTGCTACGTGCTGCCAGCGTCGAAAGCTTCCCTCTGAAGCAACCTTTTGTAATTTACCCAGCCACATGCTTACCTAAGAGAGACAACTCCTCCTATCATTTTTGGCAGCAGGGGATTGGTTAGTGTGAGATCAATTTTCAAGTCTGAAGGACTTGAAGTAGCGAAGTGTCACAACATGATGGTAGCACCAGGCATGATGACCTGAAGTTGGCGACCGTGATGCATAATCTTTCGAACGCGCTTCCAGGTGTGTAACAGGCCAGCGAGAATTGATGCCCAACCCCATGCCAGTAAGCAAGGCTGGCTGGCCAGTTTGGCACCAGTGTGCCGCCACACGGCTGGTGGACCTGTTGATTAAATAGCTTACTGCCAAGGCACCCAAGCTAAGGTACCTGAGACGAAGTATCTCGCTCAGGTTAAGGTATATAGAGACTGTGGCGGAACTGCGGACGTTGGAAAATGCACCATGCACTAACATCTCGTCCTCCACTTCCACCTAGCCACACCCCTCCTCACCCTCCTGACATTACCCAACTACCGAGTTCCACTACTAAAGAGAGGTCTTGATCAACATCGCTGCTCCTGTGCCTGCAGCGACAATAACAACCACAATTACAGTATCGATTCCGCAACTACCATGGACCCTCAAAATCAATCCAGCTCCCACGCTCAACAGGGTCGCCCCCAACCCGTCTACGACACAACCCATGGCGGTCACTACGGTAAGTCCCGAAACAATCTTTCACGATCCAAACGCGTAAACCTCACACGCGCGCGAGAGCCATTTTCATCCGCTCTAGTTCGCACCCTTCTATCTGGTATCGTCACTAACGTCGCCACGTTGTTCTTAGGTGCAAGTGCGGCGGTTCGTATTCCCATCCGTCCATTCATTAAGGGCTACCCGGCCCGCCCACCTTATTACGGTGTCTTTGGCTACAGCTTAGCTTTCAACATCCTGACCAACTCTGACTGTTGCAATAGCTCTCCGCCCAGGGTTTTGCCCCCGCCGAACTGTATACTGGTCCGTGGGCCAATGTGCGTACTCGTTGAACACTTGAAACACCTTTGGTTCCCGGGTTTACTGACGCGTTCCGCCACGGCAGGTTCACCAAGGGTTGACTGGACAGTACAAAGATATCCTGACAACCTACTGGCAACAGACGATCAACCATTTGGAAAGCGATAACCATGACTACAAGTTGCATCAGCTACCCTTGGCACGGATAAAGAAGGTTATGAAGGCAGACCCCGAGGTCAAGATGATCTCAGCCGAAGCTCCTATCCTCTTTGCTAAGGGGTGCGATATTTTTATTACTGAGCTCACTATGCGTGCCTGGATTCACGCCGAGGAGAACAAGCGACGGACATTGCAGCGATCTGATATTGCATCTGCCTTAGCCAAATCGGACATGTTTGACTTTCTCATTGACATAGTTCCACGAGAAGAGGCGTCTTCCCATGCTAAACGGACCGCCGGGCAAGCCGCTCCTGCCGCCCAAGGTGTACCAACCCAGGCCGCTCCACAAATCCCCGGCCAGCACGGGTCTATCCCACAAGCTACCAACCATTCGTCCTCGTCCCATCCTATGACAGCAACTGATTATGGGCTTGCTGGCCATGCCCTTGGTCCTGACCAGGACTACCGCCAGAACCCGAACATGTATTCGGGCCAAGTACAAACTGGCCAACCTGGCCCATACGGCCAACCCCAGCAAACCATTTATGGCGAAATCGATGGGATGTATGCATATGGGACAATGCAGCCCCAGCAAGTGAGTCAGACCGCTTCCCTGGCACCGACAAAAAGTAAACTAACATTGTCAACAGCCCCCTATGTCCTCAGAGGAGTTTGAGTAGTATCCAGTCATTCTGCTTGGAAGATATGCAGATGGTGCCCTTTGCTCTATGTCGTTAGGCACAACAGACAGAGGCATGAGTTCTGTTTTGATTTTGGTCTGGCGTCGCGGCGTTCGAGGCTTTCCGTGGGTAACGAGATCGATGACGTCATGTATCAGATATGTCAGCACTCAACTACCCTTGGCATTTTGATTTGATGAAGGAAAATATCCCTTCATAAAGGCCAGTTCAAGTGACGTTCTAGTAGAGAATACAGTTATTTAGTCTCATCATCCAGGGAGAGTTTCCCCGCAGTCAACATTCCATCAGGTATTCAGATTGTCATCTGGCATTTCAGACATAGCCTCCAGTCATCACTTCATCATGCCAAATCGGGATGAAAAATTGGCAAGCGGGGCGCTGCGGGCAGGGCCTTGTGGGCTGGACGTAATTCTGTGCGAGTGTAAGCCAATGTGTTTCGGGTGAGTCTGTATGGACAAACGACACCTACTTTTCTAGGAGTATCGGGCCATTCATTGCATCGACACGCCCAAATTTCTTGTTTCGGATTGAAATATCAAAGAATTCGTCATGGTTATCAGACTGCATCAAGTTGATGGTTTGCTGGAGTTCATCCAAGTTTTCTCGAAGCATTGCTCCATTCTCAAGGCTGTCGACGAATTCCGTCAAGTACTGGACGTCTTTGGCCAATGCGGCAACAGCATTCGCATTAATATGCCTGACGTCAGGGGAAAGGGGCAACGCCTGAAACATGTATGTGAGTGACTGAGAGAAAGGATAGTGGTTGTATCAAGCGCTGGTCGACTCACCAAGATTTTGTTGGCGGCATGACTGAGGGCATCGAAATAGATAAGCTCCTTAATTTCCCTTGGTAAACCCAGGAGTGTTGAGTTCATAATGTTTGAAAGGTAGCGCGTCATAGTCTGCATATAATTGCTGGGGTCGGGTGAAGTAGTGGTAGCCATCCTGTGCAGTAGTATTAGCATCCATCTGAAAACTAACGATGGGTCTGTCTGCTCATAATGAATGGCAGTACACTTGCCGTACTTACCAGTCGTACTCTGCAGTGTCCACGAGGTCATCGATCTTAGAATTTACCAATTCAAAAATTCGCTTCTCGGCAGTTTTCTTGTTATTCCTAAACTTTTCAGTGGCGACGAGCGTGACGGGCCCACCAGCTGATGTAGACGACCTCGCCCTGATGAGAAGCTGTTCCAGTTCCTGGCAGGCCGCCTCAAAGTGTTCAAGGTTAATGAGAATTTGCACGATTTGGCCAAGGTATTGTGAGCTGAGCCTCTCCACCAGAGATTTGCACACTTTCTCTGTTAATAGCTCATCGAGCGACTGGGACGTGGAGAAGTGGTCAGTGCCTCGTCTACATGCTGTTGATCCGGAGATCCTACCTTGCGGAGCGTCTCATCAATAACATTGGGATGTTGAAAGTGATCGTCGGAGAAGAAGTAGAATTGGTTCAGAAAATTCCGAATATCGATACAACAGAGAGGATACATTTGCGAAAAGGGCAAGACACAGGGGAAGCTAAAGACCCGTTAAAACGACGAAGACACTGAGTGCTTAAGAGCTTACCTAAGTTCCTCCAGAGACTTGTCTTGCGAGAACCAGCTGACATTCACCACTTTCTCATATTCCTCACGGGTGTTGATAGCCATAGGCATATAGTCGTCCGTTGACACAATCTAGGCTAGTTAGCTACGGATGATCATATGATGCCACTCAAGAACTCGTACCTCTTGGAAGTCTTCGCTGAATCGACGCTTCAACAACTCTGCATATTTGTCGAATAACTTTAGGAGAAAATTGTCCAGTACAGAAACAGAATAACCCCATCCCTGGATTCAATTAGCGACTAGTAAGCATGGTGGTTACATTTATGCAGGGCAAAGCACCTCCATGGTTTGGATAAAGAGGGCTATGACACCCTTGATTTTAAGGAGAACTTCGGCGTTGCTGACTTCATCCAGAGCTTGCGAAGTAAGCGTGATAGCGGTGTGACACATCGAGTCCCAGAGTTCATCCACCTACAACTAAATTAGCAGTTTTGGGGGCGAGGGGGTGACTTTTGTGCTGCATACGTCAATCGCAGATCGCAGGTGAGGAGCGCGACGCATTGTCGCCTTTTCAATGATGGCGAAGCCTGCAATACCCTCCAGCAAACTGCTGAGGGAGGTCTCATCATCTGCTACCAATCCGACCGTACTCGGCAGGAGCAGGTCTTTCTGCTGCCGACGTGTCGTGGCGTACTCGGCACGAAACTTGTCACTTTGACCCAGGGCGTCGTGGATGTGAAGGCATTCAAACAAGGGATGGAAATCGACCTGAAGCTCCTCGTTATCAAGCACGTCGAACTCCTCACTCTCATCAAACACGAGTTCAATAGACGAGTTTAACCTGAAATTGTTCAGATAGCTATCGTTCTCGACGCGTTCTCTCTGTCTCGCTCTTCGCAGTTCGGTGTGATAAAATGCGACTTCGCCAAGAAATTGTGAGGTTTCGCGGATACGAAACAACCAAGTGTTCAGGTCAGTCATGACCGCTTCCGATATTATTTTCTGGGACGCTGGTATTGATTTCTGAATAACATCAGCAAGTTTGTGCTGGGTTGCATATTTATTCTGGATAGTGGGAATAAGATGCTCGTTTTGCAGATCATCGAGAGATTTTAGTGCGGCATAGTACTTCTTTTTGCGAATCAGATCGTGAGCATGGTTGACGGCATGAAGGATTTTGAGGGATTCTTTCAAGGCATCTGAGGCATCAGCGATGTTTTGTCGCACAGCTCTCGTATTGACAAGAGCCTGTTTCTGGTCGGCAAGCTTCTCTGTGCTAGCTTGGATCGACTGGTTCAGCCTCAGAATCTCTGCTGTAAGGGCCACGGTGCCCTCGCGAACGGTCTGCAGCTGGTTAACCGAACCGAGGAACTCCTCGTGCTTCGTCAACCCGATTCTTTCAATTTCTGACTCTCTATCTTCCGCATATCTCGAAAGGTTCTGCATGAGCGAGGAGGTCCGGTTCGAGTTGGAGGCATCTTTAAGCACGGGGATGAGCTGGTCGAGAAAGTCTGAATCCGACGAGGTCAGTATAACCTACAGCATTCGGTCAGTAAGTTTAGTTGCATAGGATGTAAGAAGTGGAGGAACAGGAGGATGTCGGAGGAAGAGGCACAGCTACTGACCTGCTGAACGGCTGCTCCATAATCATCGTAGGTCTGCGGTCGGCGTGGCATCTTGGTCCATGACCTTGGCGCTTTTCAGGTTGCGGTGTGCGTTGTGTCTGGAATAAGCTCGAAATTCCGTCAGTGTTTGAAATATGGTATATCGGAATGGGCCCTTAGTTCTTGAACAAGACAGCTCAGTTTGGTACTACTAGAGGGTGCAATAGATGAAGAATAGCTACATCGATTTGAAGTGATAAGCTAGGGTGGGCGTCAACGTGTAGGCCAAGAGATAATGTAAAGGTGTATGGTATGGGGCTTATAGTGGGTCTCGCTCACTGTGTGCCGCTAATGCAGGTGCCATGGAGGCTTACCCAAAATGCACCACTACTACACGTGTATATTTCCCCTCAGTAGCAATGCGCCACGATATGTGGGATGCGCAGGCTAATCAGGCGGAGCCGCATCTGTGCAACGGAATGTCAAGTTGTCCCGCCTTGATGTTAACACCACTTATACATAACATCTCTTGATTAATGTACCCTGGTTTACCCACTCGTTCAACAGGAAACTACCATCCGTAATGTATGAACTGTGACTTAAGAACTTACCATCCAAATACATGCTCCGTGCTGTCTGAGGTAGACGATAATCTCACATAACAATAGTTGAGGTCAACAAACAGGGAACCGTAGGTGGGGTTCCAGCTCGTAGAAGATATTTGCCCTACTACCAGTGTTTACCTTTGCCATGACTGATCTATAGGGTAGGTAGTTGGCATGGTCGAATAATCACATTGTACCTCTGTCAATCTTGACTACCCGAAAGTAAGCTGTTTAAAGTCTCAACCGTAGCTAGATTAACTACATTACCGATATAACGTACGATGGTATAGCGCTCTAAATTGCACATGCATCGTGGCAGCTTGCTTGATAACTGACACTCTTGCTTCGACTTGATGATGAAAATTCCCAAAGGGACCGCCCTTCCCTGTGCCCGCCGCCATTTTGAAGCCCAGGCCGGTGGGCAAGGCCAGCGAGAAGGCAGTACAGACATGTTGTCTCGCACCTCCCCGACTGGCCGAAGAAAATCTGACTGCCTGTTTTTTCTAGTGGGGGAAGGAGCACACCTTCTCGTCGCAGCAGACTGCTTGCCTCTTTTGCCCACTCATTGGCTTCACGCGTTACTCAATAAGGGGCAGGAGCCAGGTAGTTACTCCTAATCTTTGCTTCTTCCCCGGGATCATAAGGAACTCTCATACGCAACTTCTCGCCGCAGGGCACTGTGGTCTGCGAATTCACAAAATTTTGCCCTCGATCCTGCCCATCTTTCAATTTGTAGAGAACTTCTCCCTTGCCCGGCTCTCCATGGGCAATATGAAATTTGGGTTTTAACGCACGCCGACTAAGCTCCTGGAAGCGCCAGATTCATCGTTCTCCAGCCAAACTACGAAGACAGCGCAGCCTTTTGTGCAACTGGACGCTTTCAATTGTCTGCCACAGTCTCAGGGTTATATTCTGTGGTGCTTATCAAAGCTGTGGTGCCGTTCTGCTAGGATTTGACTCGCCACCTTCAGCTGCCCAGTGTATCAATCCAGCTTCTTTCGTCTACGACGCGGTGTTTCCGTGAGTACGCTGGTTCTCAGTCCTTCTCCAACGGGGTTTACCCCTTACTTTTCCCGGGTTTCTTCAC
This sequence comes from Colletotrichum truncatum, assembly GCF_014235925.2. Lineage (NCBI taxonomy): Eukaryota > Fungi > Ascomycota > Sordariomycetes > Glomerellales > Glomerellaceae > Colletotrichum > Colletotrichum truncatum. Next base: position 17,008 of record NW_027222406.1, on the reverse strand, counting down.
TTTACGTACCAAATTAGTTTCACTGACTCTTCCTTGCTGAGACCAGGAGTTCAGCAAGCAACATGGCGCACCCCCATGAATTGAGGGCCTATAACCCGTCCTCTCCACAATCTTCTACGGGAGCTGCCGAGTCTTTCAAGGGGACTCCAGATACAAAGTTGACTGCCTTCTCTCCGGAGGAGGGCTCCTCCAGGTCTTCTCGCCTTCTTAAGCCACTGGGGCAAGACCATATAGATATCGCTCCACCGAGACTCTCTATCAATGCCTTCAGCAGTGCCACGGTTGATGCCGATAAGGATCCCTTTATTACCGCCATCTCCAGTACCGCTCTGCAAAGGCTGTCGCCCACTGCTTCTACATTCCAACCCTTTGTATCTCCCCTGGGTAGAGATTACCACACTGTTACCCCTGACAGCCAAACGCAGACAGGCACAAATCTTCTCCCGACGGGGCATAGAAATGAATGTAAACTCTCACAGTGCCTCTGTATTGGCTCACCAGGCTGTGTACTTGCCGAGACCGAGTTGACTTCGTGTTTCATGGTAAATGAGACTGCTTCTCTGACATCTTACCAAGTCTTACCAGCTAACCACCGGGCCAGAAACTTCAACTCCTTGGCCTCATGGTTGATGAACCGCGACAAATTTACTGCAAGAATGGTGAGATCTTTGTCCAGTTCAGAGATATTCGAGATGCTGTTCTAGTACATGACAACCTACACCGCACCGAGGCTGGTTTCGAGGCAAAATACATTCCGGAAATCCAATTTTTCGAGGTAAAACTCCATTCCTGGCTGATATGAAGTCTTCTCAACTGACCATCAACCAGGGAACCCGACGGGACACCATTAGATACGGCTGTTGCGTATCTATCCTCGCTATGGGCCTGCCACCAGGTTTGCTCGACGTGTCAAGATTGGAAACAGCTCTGAAGTGTCAGCTGCAATCCAAGAGCCAGCTATACACATACCATACGCAGCAAGGCTATGAGCCTGGAACATATGAAGCCATTGTCCAGTTCAAGGACCCATCCGAAGCTATGTCCGCTGTTTTCTCGTTGGACAATATGATTATTGAGGTGAGCTAGTGACATATATCACCCGGATTTGAGATTTCTACCCATCTAAATGGACTGCTAACCAGGCAAATTAGGGGGCTCGCATTTCGTTTTCGTTCATTGACGCCAATGATAATTCTCGGGCAGCAGTTAATACGCTTAACTTCGCAGCTAAGGCAACGGGATTGTCTCACACCAGTCAAGATTTCACGGGAAATTCCCATGCTCTGGCGATGCCGCCAAACCTCACTCAAATGCCCATGGCACTTCATGGTACTGCCCTAACAGCGCCAGCCTCCTCATACACACCTCTAGGTATCCAGGTTCCCTCGTTCAAGATGTGGCCAATTTTTTGCCAATCACAATTCCAACCTAACATGGCCTATGTTGTCAACGGCGGTCATCACCTGTCACTGCCACTACCTGTGCCTCACCCCAATGGTTATCAGATATTCAGTCCACTGTTTCCACATCAACCCCGTATGTCGACAAGTACGACCACGACGAGCAGTCCTAAGCCTGAGCTTCGGAGACAGAATGCGGCGCGTGTCAACAGAGCACCATATTATAGTGTTGCGAACCACCATAATCATGTTGATGTCAACCGCATCCGCGAAGGAACGGATGTCCGTACAACGGTAACTAGGATCAAAGGGACTTGAAAGCCTTTGCTAACAAGAATCAGATCATGCTTCGCAATATTCCGAACAAAGTTGATCAGGCAATGTTAAAGCGGATCGTAGACGAGTCTAGTTGGGGCAAGTATGACTTCATGTATCTACGAATTGATTTTGCGAATGACTGCAAGTAAGTTACCCAATCAACAAGCTTCGTAGGTGTGGAAGCTAATCGCTGGTTTGCTGTAGCGTTGGATACGCTTTCATCAATTTTGTAGATGTAAGAGTATCTCTGACCATCCAACTGAGTAAACATTGACATTTACTAGCCACTGGACATCATCGACGTCAGTGACAACTCTTAGTGGTGTTTCAAAAGCTGACGAACGACAGTTTGTCAATACAAGAGGCAACCAAAGATGGTAAATATTACACTACCCACCGACCACCAACCTTGAAATACCCTCAACTAACAAGAGTAGGAACTGTTTCAAGAGCGACAAGGTTGCTGAGATATCCTATGCCAGTGAGTAAACTTTTAAGTACTCAAATAGCAAGTATTTTTGCTCACGATAGTCATCAAGCCATACAAGGCAAAGACTGTCTCGTACAGAAATTCAGAAACAGTTCGGTTATGCTTGAAGCAGCGCACTACCGTCCTAAGGTTTGAGCATAGTCTGGCTAGCAAAGAAAGACAACGCTGATTAATACTAGTTATTCTATACGTCCAATGGTCCACTCCCTGAGCTTGCAGGAGAAGAAGAACCTTTTCCTCATCCAGACAACCAGTCAAAGATGAAGAGGAGCTGTGAGAATGCAGAGCATGTTGGTAAGATACTTGAATCTATACTGGACTATCAGATATACTGACTGACGGCTGCGCAGGCCTTTTCACACCAAACGCTGGCCAACATTTTCGTGACGAACAACGCCGAAGACGTTCACAGTATGACAGGGGCACGAGGTTGGCTGCACTTGAGGAGCATGACTTCGAGGCTAACCTGCAGCCACGCATGTATCACGCATAAAGCCATACGATGTTGATTGAGTCCCCATGGATGAAGGATCAGACAGCCGCAACTGCAATAATGTTTCCGGGAATCACACATGCGTCTGCTCATGGCTTTGTTTGCTATATTTTCAGGAGCTTTCTGGACGCGTTGATAATGTGTAATCATTAGTACCTAGCTAGACTCCGCGAGGATTATCTCATAGCCGTGTAATTTGCTACTCTGCCGAATCAAACGACAAGTCTAGTGTGAAACAGCGGAAGTAGCATATACTGGTCTTGCGAGAAGTCGGCTTCTTGCTCGAGTTGTTATTATCCTTACTTATTCGGCACTTTACCCCGCACATATGTTTGGCAAGGGCTCATGCGCATGTGAACTGGGTCTCTGTGCCCAAGCGTTCAATACCGTAGACGTGGTATGGCGGTTTTCATGCCGGATACTCTGGCAGAGCAGGCAGTGGTTTACGGATTGTAGATGGAACAATACTGCGAGTTTGAGGTGGGAACCGTTGGCCGGAGCCTACATCGAGCAGTGGATCTGGTATAGGTTCCACTAGTGTATCTGGGTCCTGGATGGAATAATTATGGTCTGACAGAGCAGCACCGCCTGTGAGAAATTCACCCTCCAAGGGAGAAGGGGTTGTGGGAGTAGAAAGAGTAGTCTGATAGCCCGTGTCAGGTTCATTCCCAGCCACTTGGTCAAAGCCGGATGTTGTGACTGCTTCAGTACACCTGGCATCGTCAGAAGGATAGCGATTGTGCGCTGTGTCAGATAGAGGTGTGAGTAACCTCTGCGGAGCTACCGAGGAGGTATGCACCGGACCTGAGCTTGAGTCTGGCCGGCGACCATCACCGCAATCAACGTTACCTAAACTGCGACCAAAATTGTCGTATCCAGGGGTGTGTACACTGTTAGGATCGCGAGCTGTGGGTTGGCCAGGCAAGGCATGGTCGAGACCTGGTGACCGACCGAGGTCAAAGGAGCCAGTCAGGATGGGTTGCGTCATGGCTCTAGAGAAGATGACCAGCACAAGACATGACAGAAGAAGAATGGCCTGAACTATAGCCATTCGCTTTTGAAACACCACCTCATCAGCGAGAATATTGAGGCGTGAGCTAAGAGCCACAGTTTCTCTCTGTGACTGCTCACGCTGGCTTTCCAAGGCAATCACTGTCGATTGCCAAATCTGGTCATATTGCTGGCGGACATTCCGTAATTCAGAAAGAACGGTTATGTTGAGGCTGTCCAAGAACACATCTATTCTGGAAAGTTGTTTTCGCTCGGCCAAGTGTTGAATTTCCTGCAAAGAACGAGACTGATCTTCAATATACTTCAATGACCAAGTCATGTTGGCCTCGAGTAACTGTAAACGTTTGCTGACAGCTTTGAAAAAGCTTTCCTGCACAGTGGGGGAGGCGGGGGCCGCGGTCGAGTTGCTCTTGGTCCGAGACTGAGTACTGGCTTGTGAAGTTGCCTTAGTGGGAGAAGAATTACCACTTATTTCTTCCGCTACTGCTGAACGTGTGTCCGACGGTGGATTGTTTTGATGAGCAGCCACCGAGATTGAAGCTGCCATTGTAGAGGCGATGCTGGTTTCTGGGTGGTTTGCAGCAGCTGGTGATGACGATGCAACTCTTTTCTCTGGAGGATGACTATCGAGGTACCTGCTGCTGGGTTTTCCATTACAATTACTCCGAGTAGATTCAACTTGAACTCGCTGTTGTGCCCCGACTAGGTCTGGTGGTTTCATAGGCGCTGTGGTTACAGCTGTGTAAGTTCTTGGGCAGGTGGAGTTGTAGTTATCTCTGCCTAAGCGCCGGAACAGGTTACCTGGCTGTAGGGGATCAACAGAAAAGCTGTGTTCAACGTTTTTGATGAAATCCTCCTGGGGAGCGCGTGATGCATCACTTCGCTTGTCAAAGCTGTCGATAGTAGAGGCATCATCGACAACACCGGCTAACTCGGTGGATTCCACAGCTGCATCCTCGTCATCGGCAGGAGTCTCGGTGTCCTTCAAAGATTCCAGCATTCGAGTGCCATGAACCCGGAGTAAGGAGACAGGGCAGTAGTACTCATTTCCGTAATGGCTCAAGAACTCCACTCGAACATATTTTGCCCAAATGAGTGGGTTAGGGACGAGAAAGGGTTGGATATCGCGAGAGTTTTTTGCCTCAAAAGTGCCCAGGTCTTTCCATTTATCGGCTTTCACGGGGTATCTGTCACTAACGCTAACTCGGAATTGACGAATCATGCTTGAAAAGAACTCGAAATTGGCGAGCACAACAGTATCAACCAGAATATCGTCACTGAGTTCAACAATGACAAACTTGTTCTCTGCTGAACACTCCAGAAGCATGTACGAGTCTTTGTTTTCCACCAGAATGGCTTTGGCATTCTTCGCCCCTTGGTTTGTCTTAAGCACTGTTGCCCCGGCATCGAATGAGGAATATGAAAACCGTTCTTTGCATGTTTTGCCAGCATCCTTACTGCGGTAGTACTGGGTCCTCCCGTCGTCATAGAGAACGGGCTCTTGAGGGTCTGACGTCGCTGCATCGGTTGGGGATGGTTGAGGGGCCGACGCAATGTTGCTGATTTTCTCCGACACAACATCAAAATTAAGGTCGATCTCGCCATCATCGCCCAAACTGTCCAGACTTGAGCTTTTTGTGGCCCTTTCGTGTTCTATGGCCCGGTCGTGCGGCCTTCGACCCTTGAACTCAGACGGGTCCTGTCCGGCTTTGCGAAGCATCATCTCCTTCCAGTCTTCGAAAGACATGAAAGGTCTTGGGGTCGGTTCCAGTTCGCTGTAAGTATTCTTAGAAGACATTGTCGACGTAAGGCTTGTGACAGGATCGACCGCCTCATCCGGTATGGTTGTTATTTTGCCAACGACAGGGTGGGTTGTTCCATTTTCCCTTGACTGCACATCATCATGGATGAGATCGGTTGCGTGTGGTAGAGCAATGTTGCCTGGCCAGCTCGTTTTTAGACATTGCTGTGGCAGAGTGTGAGTGATGTAGTTTATCGTCTTATATGCGCATACACCAGTAGAGGGAACTCCGTGCTGTGAACTCGGGGTGTCTATTGACAGGCTTAATGAGTAACCTCCTAAGTAGCCAAAAACTACTATGCCCACGTAAAGCCGATTAAGCAGGGAGATAGACATAGTTTCGAGGTAGCATAGTCGTGTTTATACGCAGGTTGTTGAGGATAGATATCTAAAAGGGATACTAATGCTTAGGTAAAAAGTAATAGAATAAAAGGCTAAAATATTTAATTAAGCTTATTCAATATTATAATAATAATAATAATAATAATAATAATAATAATAATAATAATAATAATAATAATAATAATAATAATAATAATAATAATAATAATAATAATAATAATAATAATAATAATAATAATAATAATAATAATAATAATAATAATAATAATATAATAATAATAATAATAATAATAATAATAATAATAATAATAATAATAATAATAATAATAATAATAATAATAATAATAATAATAATAATAATAATAATAATAATAATAATAATAATAATATAATAATAATAATAATAATAATAATAATAATAATAATAATAATTTTTAAAACTATATAGTTTTAAGTTTAATAAAGTAAGATTAAATTTTAATTTACTTTCTAAAATAAAATAAGTATAATATTAATAATTTAGTATAATCATAATTATATTAAACTTTCTAATAAATAAGATAAATATAGTATAATATAAAGAGAACTAAGATTTATAGAATGAATTAATTAAAGACTTAGAAACTATTAAATATCTAGTTAAATTCAATAATTTATATTATTAATAGATTCTACTTAAGTTATTAAATATAATAAAATAGTTTTTACTAAGAACCTTAAGAGTTTAAATTAAATCTAAAGCTATATAAGTAAAAAAGATCTTATAATAATAATAATAAATCTATTAGTATTATTTATAGAATTAATAATTATATATTAAAATATTCTAGTAATAGTAAGTATTAAATACTAAAAGACTATTATATAAGTAATAATATTATAGATTTTATATTTTAAGTACTAAAGTAATTTAGATTTTAATAATATTAACTATTTATATAACGAAAAATAAGCTAAATATATAAAAAAACTTTATATAATATTATTAAGAAATTAAGATTATTATTTAAACCTTATTAATTAAATAGAGTAAATTTTTAAAATATAACTTATAAAAAAACTAAAATAAAAAGATTATAGTCTTTTTATTATATTATAAATAATATATACTTATTAATATAATAAAAAGATTTATAAAATAGTTTAAAATAGAATATTATATTATATTATAAACTAGTAAACAAACTTAATATATTATATAATAAATAGATAAATTTCTTTATTATAATTATAAGCTTTAAAAGTAAATCATAAAGACTTAAATAGAAATAAAACTAGAAAGTAATATAGAAATATAGTATTTATTATATATAAGCTTTAATACTATATAATAAACTAAGATAGTAATAATAACTTAATATTTATTATTATTTTATTAAAAAAAGTTTTTATTTAAATTATTTCTTATTTAAAAATTATATTTTAGTAAGTATAATATATTAATAAAATTTTAAATACAAAATAATTATATTTTTCTTAATGTTTTATAATATTATATTACTTTAAAAGAGTAGTTTTTAAAGTAAATATATTTATTTTTAAACTTATTTTATATAATATAAAGATTATAGTATATACTAAGTTTAAAATATAATAATATAGTTCTTAAAAATAATAATATTTATATTTTAAGGTTTTAATAGTAAGTAATATTTAGTATTTTTTTATTACTAGTTTAAGTTTAATAGCTTTTTATAATAAGTATTATATAAGAATACTTTAATAATTTAATATATTATTTATAATAATATATTAAATTAAGTTTAAGTATATTATTATATAATAATTATAATAAGATATATTATATATATATATATATATAATATATAAACTTAAAAAATATATAAGTATACCTAATTATTATATTAGTAATAAAATATAATAAGTATTACTAGTTAAACCTTATATTATAATCTTAATTAATAAATAAAAAAAGTCTAATATAGTCTATAAGTAAATAGGTTATATAGTATGAGGCTAGATACTTTAAGGCTTACTTAAATATTTACTTTTTTTATTGTAGTATTATATACTTTATAAAAGGCTAGAAGGAAGTCTTCTTTTATAATATATATAATATATGTTTATATTAGACTTTTAATCTTTTTATTTTATACTTATTTTAAAAGATTAAAATACTTAATATTAAAAGGCTAAAGCTTATATAATAAGTAAGTAAGTATATAAAGTATAATAATCTTATATTTCTTATAGTATAGCTTAAAATTAATAAAATAATAGCTTTTATAACTATTAAGGATAAGGAGGTAGTAAATACCTTTTATATAACTTTTTATATAAAAATCAAAATACTTTATCTATTTTAAGCCTTTCTTCTTTATTATCTAACTATTTTCTATAAGTATAATTACTTAATTAAATAGGAGGAGGTTATTATATATCTAGGAGTTAAGGTAGACTTTACTTATAAAGATAATATATAGTAGAATAGTATAGCTATATAATTTAATACCTTAGATTATTATAACTTATTTTTAATTCTTTTATTAAGCTATTTTAGCTTACTATATCGGTTTAAGGTTATAATAACTATTTTAAAAGAGATTCTACTTATTATAAATCTAGTCTTATTAAAGTTATAAATATTATTATTATATATTTTATATTTCGTAATTATATTTTATATAAGGGAAAAGTATATATAATATGCGTTTAGATCTTTATAAAAGACTTTTTAATAGTTAATTCTTTAATTAAAACGCGTTTAGAGTTTAGGTTATTATTATATAAAGTTTAAGGCTTAGTTTATTCTAACAAGTCGTATACTATAGTTATAAAAAAGCTAATTAGCTATTTCTTAAATACTACTTAAGTATAATGGAAATAATAATATATCTAGATTAATAATATATTATATAATACTTTCCTTTTATATAAGGTTAATTTTTTTTTAGTAGTTAGATATTATATTTTATAGTTTAGCTATAGAATCGTTTTTTAAAGGTTATTAAGATACTTTATAAATAAATATAGCCTTTTATATGCTTAATTTTAGGTTAGATCGAAACGTATTTAGTATAAGAACTAGACTGCTTTTATTTACTTATTATACTATAGTTATTAGTAGAGAAAATAGGAATAAAGATTAGAACTATAAAAATATTAAAAAAGTAACTTATTTACTTATATAACTTATTTACTTATAGACTATATTAATTTATTTATTATTAATACTATATTTTTTTTATCTTTAATAGTTAGAATAAGTAAGTAATGAAATTATATTTTAATAAAATTACTTATTTACTTATTTATTTATTACTATTTATTATCTCTTCTTAAATGCTTTATAATAGTAAATTAATTATTTTTATAAGTTATTAATTATTAATTATTTATAAAATATAATATAATTTTAAAACTACTTAATTTCTTTTTTAAAAAACTTTTATATTAAAGACTATTATAAGTATAATAGTAGAATAGAATTTTAAAATAAGTCTTATATAAAAATAATAAGATTTTAATAATATTAGATTATTTTTAATTTAGTATAGACTTATATTTTAAAATAGTTAATATACTATATAAGTATAATAAAATCCATTTATATATAAGTATATACTTAAAAAAGCTTATCTTCTTTATTTAAATTTAAATTTAAAATTTATTTTATATAATTATCTTATATATAATTATTATAAGACTTAATATACTTTTTATATTATATTTTCTTATTTCTAAATAAGTTATTAATAATTATATAAATAATATGATAACGATTAGATAACTTAAAAAGTATTTAAGAAATATAAACTTAGAATATTATAAGAATATTAATAAATATAGATAAAATAGCTATATATTTAAAGATTTTAAGTTATATAGAATAATACTTTTATTTACTTATAAGCTTAATATATATAAAAATTTATAGTTTAATATATAATTTTATAAAAAGTTATAAAGATATTAATCTTATAAAGGTATAAAAATATTATTTTCTAATTAAATAGAAACTTATTTAACTTATATATATAACTTAATAAAAAGAATAAAACTAGTTTTATTAATACCTTACTTTTTATAACTATAAAAGAAGTCTATTTTTTATATTATAATTATAAAGAAAGCCCCTTATTTCTTAGTTATTTTTTAATTCTTCTTCTTAGGGAGGAATTAAGATTTATAAAACCAAACTAAAATAGGTTTATAAATATTAATTAGTTACTATTTATAATTATTTATATATAATAAAGAATTATATATTATTTCTAATAAGGAATAAATAAGGATATATTACTTTTAAGAATATATTAGATTATAAAACTATAATTAGCTAGAAACCTTTAATTAAAAAATTTATAATCTGTTTTTATTTCCTTAAGTATCTACTTAATTTCTTAATCTTTTTTATTATTATTATAGTAATTATAAAGATATACTAGTTATATCTAGTTTTTTCTCCTTAATAACTTTAAAATAACTACCTTTATAAAGTAATTAAGACTTTAATTATATTACTAATCTAATAGTTTTAATCTATTAAATTAATTATTTTTACTAAAATATTAATATTATAATATCTTACTAATTATATTATTATTAATTAGATTTCTAAAGCTAGTAATTATAAGAGTTAACTTAATTTAATCTTTAAGATTATATTATAATAATTATTTTAACACTTTGATATAACTTATAATCTTTAAAGAATTAAACTATATTTTTAATATTTCTTGCTAATAAGCATAAATATATATAATATATAATTTTAATTAAGTATTAACTAAAGAAAAGCTAATAAAATAAATAAACTTTCTTTTAAAAATATAATCGTGTTAATAAACGTTATAAAGCTTAAAGCTACTTATTATACTTTTTAAATATATTTTTAATTAAAAAGTATACTTTATTTTATTTATATACTTAATAAAACTTTAAAGTAATAAGAATACTATCTTCTTTAAGTATTTTACTTCATATTATAAATAAAAGGTTTAAATTACTTACTCTTAAGAATATTTTAAACCTATTAATCCTTAATAAACTAAGAGTAATAGTTAAAAAGCTCCTTAATTAAGTTATTAAGTTACTAAATTATAAGTAATATAAATTTAGAGCTAAATAGTATAATAAGTATAATTATAAATTATATATAATTTACTATATATTTTTTTAATTAATTAAGGTTATTAAAACTATATAAAAGTATTTATACTTAAGATTATTAATTACTAAGCTATGTATTTAAGTATATAATATAAGTATTATTATTTAAAAGTAATTTCCTAAATCTATATTTACTTAGTAAGATATTTATAATATTAAAACCTAAGTTAATTATAAAAGGTTTTATAAGTAAATACTAACTATAGTTTTACTTAAGTCTTTTACTAAGTAATAAGTCTTTTAAATTATAACGTAAGGATATAATAAGCTAAATTAATTTATTAAACTTAGTTAAATATTTTTATATTCTTTTTAAATATAGAATAACTTTTTAAAGCTATTAGTTTTAATAATACTTATAATATTAATTACTTTAAGTCTTTACTTTCTAAGTTATAAAGTAAATATAGTTTAGATTAAGATTTATTATAATATTTAGTACAATTAGTTAGAAAACCTAAAAAGGTTTTAGTTTTTATTATAAAATATTTTATAGCTTATTACTTAAACTACTATTTACTAACTAGATATTAGTATTTTTACTAATAATTAATAATAAAGATAGTATCTAATAAGTCTTTTTTAAGTATATAATTATAACTTTATATTTATTATATTAACTTAAATACTAAACTTAATACTAAATAAAAATAATATCAATACTATTTAATAATAATAGGTTTAAAGAAAATAATCTACCTTTATAACTAGTTATTAGACTTAGTAATAAGAATTATACTTATACTTATACTTTAGTATATAAAACTATACTTTATAATTATTAAGAGGTTCTTATAATATAAAAGTTAGTTTTATTTACTAAAATAAAAGATACCTATATAAAAATATAAGTAAACCTTTATAAAGAGTTTAAAGACTAAAAGCTTATTTTAAACTCTTTTTATAAAATATATTTACTATACTATTAAGAGTATAGTAAGTATATTATTTAAATACTAATATTAAAACTTTAGTATTTATATAACCTTAAAAATAAAGTTAAGTAATAATAATATTAAAAGCTATCTTCTTTATAAACTTAGCTATATTTACTCCTTAGTTAAGATAATATAGGTTATACTTAAGAAGTAGGAAGTTTATTTTATTTAAATTTATTTTTAAGATCTAATTCTTTTAAACTATAGATTATAAATAATAAATCTAAGTATTTTAAAAAAGCTTTAAATTCTACTTTTACTATTATTATAAGAGATAATAAGTAGCTAAAGGCTTGATTAAGGAAGGCTTAGGAATTATAAATAGGTTTAATTATATTACTATACTTTAGCTTAAAAGTATTTAAGCTAAACTATTATCCTTAGTCTTCTTATAAAAAGGTATATACCTTACTTATTATCTATTAGCTAAGTAGTTAGTATTACTAACTAACTCTTTATAATTACCTTCCTCTCCTAGAGGCTTAGTCCCTAAGGCTACTTAGTTATATGACTTGCTTAGCCTTACTTAGAAGGCTAACGTAACGAATATTAATATTATAACTCTATACTACTATAGTTCCTTTTATTATATACTATTATATATATATATTATATTATTACTTAATTTCTTTTATTATCTTACCCTTTTAGAATATTTATATATAATTAGTTCTTAAGGTTATTTAATACCTTTTTTATTATCTACTTTATATAGTATATTATATATTACCTTATTTATTACTCTTTATTTATATATTTACTTTATGCTTTCCTTTTTGAAAGTAATAGTCTTTTATATATACTATAATATATTACTTAGTAAATATAAATTTTAGCTTACTACCTAAAGGTTATTATACTTAAAGCTTCCTTTTTATATAAGTATTTATTCTCCCTTTCTAGCTATTATGCTTTTTATATCTTTTTTTTTCTTTATAAATATAGACTTACTTTTATTTATATAATTCCTATTCTATTTCTCTTTTTAATAATATAACATTAAAAACTTATTTTATTTTATACTTTATTTCCTTATATCTATCTAATAACTTTTTATTATAATATCTTATATTATATAGATTATTAATATCTTAAGTAAGCTTACTTTTTTTATAAATAGGAGATTTAAAGGTTTTATTAATAATAGCTTACTATATTTTAACTATCTAGGTATTTTTACTTAAATATAAAGTATTTTATATATTATATTAATAAGTATAAAGTAAAATATATTTATTATAAAATATAAAATTTTTTTTTTTTAAAATAAGTTACTTTTCTTTATTAATCTCTATCTTAATTATTACTAATTATATTAATATTCCTAGATTCCTTCCGAAATAAAAGGTAAAGTAATAATATTATAATATATAATAATTATTATTATTTTAAAAATATTAATAATAAACTATCTAAGCTATAGTATTAATATATCTTTTAAAAACTTAAAATTATATTATATTATTAAACTTATATTAGTAAGCTTATTTATAATTCTATTATTAGTTCTACTTATTAAGAGAAGAATAAAAGTATTTTAAACTTTTAAAAGTTAAGCTTTATTAAGAAATATTTAAATCTTCTTATTTTAATAATATATATTCCCTAATCTTTTACTAAATACTACTTTTTATTAAATTAAATTTATAAATAAGAATTCTTAATAACTTTAGTAAGGTATTTAGCTAACTAAATACTATATAGCTTATATATATTTATAATAATATAATTATTTTCTTTTTATAATTCTATTAATTATTTAATTATTAATATAGTAAATACTTTCTATATAAAACTTAAGAAAAGACTTACTTAATTTATAAACTTATATTAAAAACTTATATTAAGTTTTTATAATATATTAATAATCTTATTCCTAACTATATTATTATAATTATTAATAATTATTTTATTAGTAAAGGTTTATTAACTAAGACGTTTATAAAAACTATACTAAGCTAAGTATTAAAAGTATTACTAAGGGTAAAGGTAAAAGTAAATATTAATACTTACTTACTTATATAAGCTTTCTTTTAATAATAAAGAAGGTATAGTTAATAAAAGTATTTTTAAATCTAAAACTATTAAAGATAAAGCTAATTAGCTTTTTTAATATACTTCTTATTAAAACTATTTTATTATTATAACTTTTATAAGTAATATTACTATTAATAAACCTTTAATAGATATTTACTTTTATAAAACTTATTATATAACTTACTTTACTATTACTAAACCTTTAATAGATATTTATCTTTATAAGACTTAAAGAATAAGTTATAATATAATTAGTAAGTAGTTAAATATTAATAATACTTAGGAGATTAGTTAAGCTAATATTTCTTTTATATTATATAAACCTAATTTAATAATAGTTTATCTACTAATACTTTTATTAATAGTTTATTACTAAGTTACTTAATCCCTAAGTATTAGAAAGTTATTTTTCTTATTCTTTTTTATTTCTTAATATATCTTACTAACTAGCTAGTAAATAGCTATCTATTCTTCTTACTAGTTTTATAATTCTTAATCTTTTAAAAATAATCTTAGTAAGACTAGTTCTTAAGTTCTTAATAACTTTTAACTATCTTCTTATTAAGAAAGCTTATTTTTAAATAATCTAAGCTATAGTATTAATAATAACCTTTTTAGTAAGAAGTTTTATTTAAATATTATTTTAACTAGCTTAGGTTTAATAATAGTAAAGGCTAAGCTTATAATAACTTATCTCTTTTTTTAATCTTTTTAATAATTAAACTTAGCTTTATAATCTTAATTAGATTAATAATATAAGACTTAAGGATTATCTTATTCTTACTATATAATTATTAAAGTATTAGTAAGTTATAATATTGATAATTCTTAAAAAGACTTAGAAAAGTTAAATTATATTAATCTTTTCCTTCTTACTAGTAAGTAGTTAGTAAATAATAATATTAGTAAATCTTTTAATAAATATTTATTAACTAAAGGTATTATCCTTTTTATTAAAGATATACCTTTCCTTAAGTATTATTTACTTAGAACTATATTCCTTACTAATCCCTTTATTAGTAATATAGCTTTACTACTTACTTCCTAACTTAGTATTAAAGTTTTAATAAATACTTTTATTATTATACCTAGATTTAGTATAGTTTTATAAAAAAAAGGTTATAATTATCTTTATAAGTTAGATAAGAAAAATAGTTAGAAGAATTAAGATCTTTTTTAATTTATAATATATAGTTAATAAGTTATTAATAAAAACTATTTTAGAATTTTATTTAGTTTTTCTATCTTTTTAACTTATATAACTAGTTTATAAGTATTTAGTAAAGTTCTTTTTAATATTAAGTTTATTTTAATACTTTTTATAAATAGTTATTTTAGTTAATATAAAGTCTATTTATTAATAGGTTTCTAAATATCTTCTAGTTATACTTCTATATATAGGTTATCTTATTTATAATATGTCTTTTATATTTATTATTTATATTAATAGATAGCTATTATAGTATTTTTAAATATTATAAAGGTTTTTATATATTATACTTTATAAACTATCTTACCTACTTAATAAGATAGTATAACTTTATATCTACTCCTTATTTAATTATAATTTCTTTACTTTTTATTTATCTAAGTTATCTTTTATATCTAGTAGCTTTATTATTTAATATATAATTATTTACTATTTATCTTATAGTTTTAATAATATTATAAAGAATATATTATATATATATTAATATCACTAAGGTAAATAGATATATTATATTTACTATCTTATTTTCTTAGTAATACTAATATAGATAAATTATAATATAAGCTTTCTATTTTTAAAATAGAAGTTTTTTATTAAAAGTCTAATAACCTCTTTATATTTATATATTTATAGTTTATATCTTATATTATATTACTTTACTTATAATTTTATAACTTTTTACTAGTATTCTTAAGCTTTAAGCTATAATCTTACTATATAATTAATTCTTTCTTAAATACTTTAAACTATAACTTTATTTATTAATAAGATATATTCTATATATTTAAGGTTATAACTATATAAAGCCTTTATTAAGGAGTATCTTATAATATTATAATAGCTATTATTATATATAAACTTAGCCTTAAGTATTATAGTTACTTATCTTTAAAAAATATTTTTAATATAGATTTATAAATACTTCTTATAATTTAGTATATCTTCTTTATCTACCTATTTATTTATAAGTAATATTATTAATATTCTATATTAATAGTATATTCCCTTGTAAATTCCTCTTAGAATTAGCTAGTTAAAAGTTTATTTTTATTACTTATAATACTTTCTAAAATACTAAATTAATATTTTATATATTTATAAAAGGTTTATATTAGTTTAATAGTTATAAAGTAATTTATTATAAAAATAAATATACTAAACTTAGTTATATAATATATAATAATTAAGATTATATTATATTTACTATTATTATTATATATATTAGTAATAATTTTATAATAAAGTCTAAACTAACTTTTCTAAATAGTTAAAACAGTAATAATAATAGTTATAACTTGTTATATAGTTTATATCTTAGTATTCTAACTCCTTAATATAATTAGTAACTTAATATATATTTTTTAATATTATTAGTAAGGTTTAGGTAATAAAACTTCTAAGAGATAAGTTTTATAGTCTTATTTAAGTTTATATATCTTATTTAAAGTTATTATAATATTATTAAAAAATCTCTTACTTTAAGGATTTTACTTATAGAATTATTAATCTTCTTTTAAAAATAGTATACCTTTAGTATTAATAAAGTAACTTCTTCTATTTTAATTAGTTTTCAAGCCTTTACTAACTAGGTTAGTAGTATTTATCTTTAGTTTATAGTTACTAATAAATCTTTCTAATTCTTTAGATAGTATTAAAGTAATATTATTTTATCTTTTATAGCTTTTTTATAATAAGTTATAAGATATATTACTTAGTAATAATAATCTTAGTTTATTTTAAATCTCCTTACTTAATAGGTTTTTATATTATAATCTTTATAAGTATTATTTATTTTACTTTTATATATTAGTCTTAGGTTATTATAATTATAATAT